>NC_091268.1:42619166-43899583 GCF_042477335.2 Ovis canadensis | reverse complement strand
ATGACAATCAACTGTCCCTGGTGATGGATGCTGTAGGGGGAGGGTGCTGTCTTCTTTTCCCTGTGACACTACAGGCCTGAGTGACAGGCCGGCAGGATGCCCCTTCCTCTCTCTCCCTCCTGACTAGAGCCCACTCCAGCATACTCCTGGATGGTCTGAGAGCTACTGACTTAGAGATCAACCCATGAGACTCCCAAGAGCTCCAGGGCTTGACCAAGAGCAGGAAGCCGGTGAGTGGAAGAATCCATTCTAGAACACAAGCCTCCTAAGCTCTTTTTCAACTAAGCAACCTCAGCTCTCCACCAGACATTTCCACCCAGATGTCAAAC
The DNA here is from genome assembly GCF_042477335.2 of Ovis canadensis. Lineage (NCBI taxonomy): Eukaryota > Metazoa > Chordata > Mammalia > Artiodactyla > Bovidae > Ovis > Ovis canadensis. The sequence goes on along the minus strand of NC_091268.1, from coordinate 43,899,254 downwards.
CCTCATTTCAAACTTAAGATGTCGAAAAATGAATTAATTATCTTCCTAAAAACTAGGCCACAATTCCTGATTTCTATATTTCTATCAAAGGTACTTTTCTCTCATCATAACAACTGGGATGATTCTCACAAATGTTCTGGGCCCTGAAAAGTAAAACAGACACATGGCTGAGGCTGGAGCCAGCCACCAGCCTCCATGGCACCCTTAACTCTTTCCACGGCTAACATCCCTCCATCCACGGGCCGATCGCAAGTGACAGGAGGGAATCACAGAGTATGCAAGCCTTCGACAACTGTAAGGGGCACATCTCCAGCTAATTATAAGCCAGACATTCCCCCTTCCAGCCAAATCTATCCTTATACATAAACGGGCAAGAATCTTTCTTTGGGTGACTTCCCTGGTGGTCCAGTGGCTAAGACACCAAGCTCCCAATGCAGGGGATCTGGGTTCCATCCCTGGTCAGGGAACTAGATCCCACATGCCACAACAAAAGATCCTGCGTGCCACAGTGAAGACCCAGTGCAACCAAATAAATAAAATCAAATTTAAAATAACAAAAAAAATATTTTTTTTAAGAATCTTTCTTTGGAAGACAACTTCAATTACCAACACCTCTTTTCTCAAAGTTACATTCCAGATCAAACAGGTTTAAAGATGAGAATCAGACGCACAAGGTAGGACCACTCTCCCTTTCCTATGGCTAGCCCTGATTTGGGGCACCATGTGCCACTGTGGTCATTTCAGCCTAGACTGAGTCCCATGGTCCTGGGAGTGATACATCCATACTGGCTAACATTTCCTGTGTGGTTTCAGCGTCCCTCTCAGCACTGGCCCCAGGACCCAGTTAATCTGTTGTTTTAACCATCATTGAAATCCTTCATAAACATGGGAAAGCACCCACACTGATCTCTAATTTTGCCACCTGGAAGGAGGCCCCACTGAGGTCAGTAAGGCACAGAAAGCATCTCTTCCCACGCCACCGCTCATGACTCCAGTGTCTCAGCATTTTGTAAACCTCTTCCCATAATCACCTTCTACTTGGTTGTCCGAAGCTCTAGCCCCACCACACACATTTTTACAGCTGCCATAACAAGGTTATACTCAAACACACGTGTCCAAGCCACATTCAGCTGCGGAAGAAATGCTGAGCATTCTGCAGAGAAAACTGGTCGCAACTGAGTCCCACTCGATAGACCAGCATAATTTGCTTCTGGAAAAAGCAGTCTACAAAATTAGGTCCATATTCAGTTCATTCACCCGAAACACTCAAAGTCTAGTGGGAAAGGAAACACGTGCAATTGAGCCATCCGTAGAGATAAATAAAGTCATGTTCAAGAAAGGGAAGAACATTATCCCAAGTAAGCTAAAAACAGCCACTGCAATTAAAGACTAAATTTCACCCCAAGCCACCTGGGGAAATCCAGGCTTTTAAGGTTCTCTGTTTGGCTATGGAAGGGAAACATATCAGTTCATCAGCAAAGACAGACGTGGTCCTGAACTAAATCTTCGAGATGGTCCTTATATATATATATATTTTTTTTTTAATAGTTATTTTACTCATTGAGAACTATTAAGTGACTGTTTATCATGTGAACATTTTTTTCTGTATTTTCTGTGAATTCATATGGTTTCCTGGCTACGAAACATGACTATCTGGTCAAAAGCAGTGTTAGATTTAAATACTAGCTCTGCACTGATTAGCCATGTAGGTAAATAAATTAACCTCTGTAAGCCTCAGCCTTCTCCTCTGTAAAAGTGGGGGTTTGACACATACTGCATAGGATTTTGTAAACCATGAAATAAGATAAGATACACAAAGCACTTGACTTAGCATCAGAAATGTTCTCAATAAATATCATCAGTAATTATTTGCTAAGGATTACATGAAGTGGGATGTGGGGCAGAAGAAGGTCACGGTATGTCAGATGGAAGATAAAACACGCTAGCTTTTGAAGGAGGATCAGGAAGAACCTGGCCAAGGGTGAGTTTCAGAGAGAAGCTGGCTGGCATTGCAAGCCATGTATGTGCCAAGCAATTCAGTGTGTATACAACAGAGCACCAGGGGGCCCGAGCGCTGAGCGGTTTCAGCAAGCAGCTGACTGTATCAGGCTCTGCTCCTGCCTAGTCGCTCAGTCGTGTCCTCATCGACTGCAGCCCACCAGGCTCCTCTGTCCACGTGGTTCCCCAGGCAAGAATACTGGAGTGGGTTGCCATTCTCTTCTCCAGAGTATCTTCCTGACCCAGAGAGTGAACCCAGGTCTCCCACATTGCAGGCAGATTTTTTACCATCTGAGCCTCCAGGGAAGCCTGACTGTATCAGGAGGAGGGGGCTATTTGAATGAAAAGCACCAGCAATGAAAAAGAGTCTATTGCCTGGGTACCACTACGCTCCATGGTCATATCAAAGATGACTCGTCAGGAGGCTAAAAACAAAAGAAGTTGCTGTTTTCAGGATTGAGGAACTGGTATACTTCTTGGCAAAGTAACAAACCAAAGAGGCTCACTCCCCTTGCCTTGAGATGATGCTCTTCAGCGACAGTTACTTTTCTGTCACCGTGACTGGATCACAGCGTGCCCAGGTATTTGGTTAAACGTTATTCTGGGTATGTCTGTGAGAGTGTTTTGGGGTGAGATTAACATTTAAATTGGCAGTCTGAGTAAAGAAGACTGCCCTCCCCAAGGTAGTTGGGCCTGATCCAATCTGTTAGAGGTCTGAATAGAACAGAAAGGAAAACTTGTTCTTTCTGTCTGAACTGTTTGAGCTAAGATACTGGTCTTCTCCTGCCTTTGGACTTGGGCTTAGGCTGGAGCTTACACCAACAGCTCTCCTGGCTCTCTGGCTCACCAGAGTAATTCCTTATAATAAACTTCTTTCTATGTGTATATATATATATACATATATATATTCTATTGGTTATATTTCTCTGAAAAAACGTAGAGTAATATAACTTCCTTTTTTTTTCCCTCTGCAGTACCAAAGACCCAGGCACATTGCTGTAGGCTGACATTATTATTCTGGATAAAGAGTATTCCAGGACATAATTCTGTAGGGCCTCTGAAGCAGCACTACTCAAAGTGTAGTGTGTGGACCACTGCCAACTGAATATTATTTGCTGCTTGTCTGCAATGAGATAAGGACAAGAATTGAATGAAAGCATTGAAATTTTTATACCAATTTGGAGCATTGTCCAAATACCTAAGCATGTGAACAGTGGACTTGATTTTTTTTTATATCTCTGTTTTTTACTTTATTTTTCCACTAATTCATGCTTTCTGCATTTTATGGAAACCAGTCTGCCAAGGATGGAGGTGTTAAACAAAAAATGGAAAAAGCAAAAAAAAGACAAAACACTAGTCCCTCCCCACAAATAGTTTAGTTTGAGAAGTAATTCTCTCTAAACTACTTTGTTTCATCCATTACTGGTAATGGGCTACAGAGAGAGAAGAAGAAAACATCTAGAGTGCATCTAGAGAAATGCACTTGAACTTCTTTCTGAAATTTTCTCAAAGTGCAACTTAAAGTAGTTTAGAGAGAAGTGCTTCTCAAACTGACCATGCTGGACCTGCTGTTTTAAAGGAGTCTGGATCCAGTTCCTTCGGTCCTTAGCACCCCTGAGAAGCAACAATCCCCGCCCTATGGCTAGGCAGGGATCATCCCTCCCAGTCTGCAACATGCCTAGGAACAGAAGGGTCTGAGGCATGGGCCCTGAACATGAAGATGTGAAATTTGCTGTAGGCTTTTCCCGTATTGCTTCTGATTAAGGAAGAACTGCAGAAGATCCCAGATACCCTAGAAACGCATGTCTCCTCCTCAGAGTCCAAGAGTTAAGTTACAGGGACAAGAAGATCCCTTCTTACTCCAGCAAAGATGCACTAGATGGATGCCAGCAGAGAGTCTGGCTAAGTACTTAAAAAACAATTGTGTTCTCTTATAAAGATCCTGCAGGGGCAGGCCAATTGGCAAGGAGAGTTTGGACAGAGCTCAAATCAGATAGGAATGAGTAAGCAGAAAACACCAACGTGAAGGGCTAAATAAAAGTTCTGCATCATTAGAGGAGGAAGCACTTTCAAGAAGATGTACAGCCAAAAGCAGATTGTCAACAACACTATGATATAAGAAAGAAGACAATAAGTTTCTGGTTACATACTTAAAAAAAAGTAAGAAAGCAGGGTGCCTGTGAAGTAAGAATAAGAACGCAAATTCATGAGGAAATCTCAGAGTACAGTGAGGAGATATCAAGTCAAAAAGAGAAGACAGCTTGCTAAGAGGCAAGCTCATTTGGAAAAGGTGCAGGTCTTTGCAAAGCAAAGGAGTAATCCAAAAATAGTAGGAGAAAATCTACATTAATGGCAACAAAGAATATATCAAAAAACAGAATGTGTAGCAAATAATATAATGAGCCATGGCCCCACCACCCAGACTGAATATGAGCTAATATTTATCCTCATTTGCTTTAGATTTCTTTTTAGAAATATCTTATATTGAAGCCCTGCCCACCTATTGTATTTCTCCACTTCCTATTGTTGCTGCAACAACCCTATTCAGGAGGCAGAATGTATCCTTCTGGTTCATGGTTTTAAATTTTCCTACATTTGGGTGTAATTATATAGAATATATTATATTATATTATTGCTCTGGGCTTTCCCAGTGGCTCAGACGGTAAAGAATCTGCCTGCAATGCAGGAGACCCAGGTTCGATCCCTGGAAAGATCCTTTGGAGAAGGAAATGACAACCCACTCTAGTATTCTTGCCTGGAGAATTCCACAGACAGAGGAGCCTGGGCAGGCTACAGGCCATGGGGCTGTACAGTGTTGAACACGACTGAGCAACACACACACACACACACAGTATTGCTGTGTATATCTTTCAATTTACATAAATAATATCACAGTATACATATGCTCTTGCAACGCACACATTTCAATCTGTCTTAGAGCTTAGGGACTTAGTCAAATCCATATACGGATACCTAACTTACTTTTAACTGTGCCATAGCTTTCCATATTGCAATTTATTTATCTACTATCCAACTGAAAGAAAAGCATTCTGCAGTGAACATCCTCACATGTGTCTCTTTGCATATACTTGGGGAACTTTCTCCAGCCTGCACATCTAGATCAAATATTACAGCATTTTTCTAAGGTGCTCTCCAAAGTGGTCGGCTTAGTTGTCTATCGCTATATAACAACTTACCCTTGAACTTAGTGGCTTAAAACAGCAAATATCTATTATCTCACAGGTTCCATGGGTCAGGAATCAGGAATTGCTTCTCTGGGTGGTTCTGGCTCAGATGGTCTTATGAGGGTGCAGTTAAGACACTGACCAGGGTTACCACCATCAGAAGGCATGCCTGGAGCTATGGGATCCACTCCCAAGACGGCACTCACGTGGCTGTTAACAACATCCTCAGGAGACTCTCCAGAGGGCTGCTTGGGTGTTCTTTTAACAGGACAGCTGGCTTCCCCGAGCAGGTGTTCCAAGATGCAGGAGGAGGGTGCTTTTATGAACTGGTCTCAGAAACCACACAGTCACTTTCAACATATTCTGTTCATTAGAAGCAAGATGCTAAGCGAAGCCCACACTCAATGGGGAAGGAAATCGGGCTCTATCTTTTGAAAGATGGAGTATCAGAGAATTTGTAGACATCTTTTAAAAACATCATCATAGTTGTGACAATTTACAGACCCACCATTAACCTATCAGCATGTCTATTTCCCCCAGAGCCTTGCTGACACTGAGTATAAGCAGATGGTTTCATTTTTCTTAACTAGATTTCCTTGACTGCTATTTCAGGCATCCTTTTATACGGTTTTTGGCCATTTCATTTCTTTATTTCATTGTAAGTCTATACGTCATCTGAGAATTTAAGTTTATATTTCTCTTATCATGCCTTTAAGCATAGCCATGTTTAATAACTGGCTCATAAAATTCCTGAACATTTAACAAGATCCACACCCCTGGCACCAGTGCCACCAGTTGGGGCTTTCATGGGCTGGTATGAGCTGACTCCAGCACACCACTGGATGAAGGTCTTTTTCCTGACCATTTCTGGCTGTTTCTACAGGCAAGAAAAGTCATGCAAACATCACGCTTCCTTGCAACAGTGTTCCGCTGTCCACTGTCTAGTTTCCTGGCTGTGAAGGAGTGGTCAAGGGGTTGGCAGAAGAGCAATGGTTTCTGAATCCTCAGATGAACTTCAAGTTCATCCTCCAGCTTTTGAGGGGTCAAGAGGAAGTTTTAGGAACAAGAAGCATATGCCAGTGGGGTCTCAGTGGCAGTAAGCCCCCTAGAGTGTTGATCTGAATTATTCTGGGAGTTTTTCTGGAGACTCATCCAAAATCCAGTCCTTGAGCCCTTCAACAATTTTGTAAGCATCAAATTCCCTGTATTAAATCCCTTCCTTCTTAAAATACCCAGTCCTTGAACTATACTGGTCCTTGAACTAAACCTTAACTGATACTGCATCTTCCAAGTTTCTTTAAAAAATTTTTTTTTAATTTTCATTTTTTAAAATCTGTGTATCTATGTTATAAACAATTTCTTCAAAATTATTTTTACATTCACATTCTTTTATTCAGTTGTAACTTAACTCACAGTTTAACCTGTCTGCTCGGTTTTCATGTAAATTATGATGTTTTCCATTTCTAGAAGTGTAATGTTTCTTTTATAAATCCATCTTTATCACTGAGCATAAATCTTTCATTATAATCTTTATTCTCTGTCCTTTTCATATTTTCTTTCGGAATGTCACTCTGTTCCCTCAGTTTCTTAAGGCACTAATCTTCTTTTTGGTGCTTCTCTGTCACTAGCAGTGAACAGTTTCCCGGTGTGATTTCACTTTGTGAGCAGGAGCATCTTCAGTAGGTGTCGTTTTCTCCCTCTGGAGCTGCACATGCGCAGCGATCCACACCCATGGCACTGGTCCCCCAGGCTTCACCAGTAGAGGACCAGTTTGTCCATTCATCCTTAGCTTGGAAGGCCTGCACCACATGGGCTGTTTAGATGCTGACTACGCACCACCCCCCACCCCGACCCCAAGCACAGGTTTGGAGTTATGAATTGTCGTGTGCACCTCTTCCTTTGGCAGCCATAGTTCCTAGTAGACAAGCTTCTTGGCCACTTTGCTGAGCGGCGGGCTGACTGACTCTAATCCCCACTTACAAGAGGGGCGGCCATCAGTAGAAGCAGGGTCTCAGTTCCTGTTTCCTGCCTGCTACAGATTTAAGCCCACGCCTTTCCTCCCTGCATGGACATCAACACTCCCAATTGCCAGGGTCTTATGGGGTGTTTTTACTCTGCAGCAGCACCCTCCCCTACACTTTCATCTCTAGGCTCTGAATCTCCTCTTCCTTTCTTTCACACTAGGTTATTTTAGTGTGAAAATAACAGGAAGAGTGTAGTCAGGAAAACAGAGCCTCAGCTAATTCATTAAAAGGATTTGAAACAGTGAGCTACCTACTATGCAGGCAGAAAGGCTGCAAAGCCCCCCAGAGCCTGGTTAGCAGAGATCAGCAATAGCAGAAAGTTATTCCCACCCCTAGTCTGGAGGCACAAACGGAAAGGGCGGTATTACCCAGACCTCAAAGTTGGGGTGCTCAGAGGAACTAGAACTGGTAGAGGATGCCCAATAAGATCTGAGACAGTGCAAGGGAAAGCTCTGCTCTGCAAAGATCAAGGACAGGAACTGTTAAGAGACAGAGGCACCATGGAGACATTTGTCAAAGGCAAATCCATCTTCACCTTCTCACCTCCTGCTGGCACCTGCCTCTGGTCAGGGAATCTGGAAATGTACTTTGCTTGAATGGACCTTACTATACAGAGTGAATTAGAAGGAAGGAGAGGGATAAATTTGTAAGCAAGCAGGCACACAACTAGTTGAGCTACAGAGTTAACTTTTTTGTTATATTTTTATCCTGCATCTCTGTATTTATGGCAAGAAAATAATCCACGTGAGCTTAATGACCACACTGACAGAACCAGAAATCCTTATAACATTTTTGAATTTCAAAGATAAGGAAAATTCTTCTGAGCATCCAGGTTAGAAAAAACAGGTTAGCCACAAAGGATCAAGACGCAATTCAGCTCGCTTCACAATAGCAAGCAGCCACCAACAGAGAAACTATCCCCAGCTGCCTTTAAGGGTCGCTTAAAATAAAATGAGCAGAGAAATTTACCAAACAAATTATGGGAAAAGATTTAAAGGCAAAGGTCAAAGAAAAGAAAGTTCTAACTGCAAAACAATTCAAAATAAAAAGCACTGAAAATATAGTGAAGGTCGGTGTACGTTTCAAAAGAGTAAAATCCAAAATAATCATATATTAGTCACAAACCTCTGTATCACGTATCATATCATTAAGTAAAAAGAATTTAAATACATTTTTGATATATTAAATTGGTGAATATTTTAAAGATACTCTCTAAGCCTTGGCAAATCACCAAGACAAAAAATAAAATAAAAACAAAGAGGATATGAATGAGGTAGACATTTTTCTATGGAGGCTTTGTGTGTGTGTGTGTGTGTGTGTGTGTGTGTGTGTGTTCCCATTGCCCACCCAGAGGTCACTTTTTCAGATATCTGCAAAACGTACAAAAATTTATCAAATATAAGACCACAAAGCAAGCTTCAATAAAGATCTTCAAAAGCAGGTCTGACACAATTGAATATAAATAGAAACAATAACAAGTCAATATTTTAAATGCTAAAACGGATATTTTCCCTAGCTTTATTGAGCTATAACTGACATACAGCATTGTGTAAGTCTAAGCCATGCAAAGTGTTGATACCCTTATATGTTGCAAAATGATGACCACCACAGCTTTCCCTAACACCTCCAAGATGTCACATAATTACCCATTTCTTGTGGTGAGAACATTTAAGATCTACTCTCTCAGCAGCTCTCAAGTATATGACACAGTGTTACTAACTATAATCACCACGCTGGACCTTTGACCTCTAGAAATTATCCATTAAAATTGAAAATTTTAACATACTCCTATATCAAAGCTTAAATTAAAATTTAAATTATACACTATATTTAAAATTTAAAAAGGGAAATAATTCTTATTAAAAAGCATATTAGGCATAACAAAGTAGCATTCAGATAAACTTTGAGGTCTTTTTAGTATTCTTAACAGAAAAATGTTAAATAAGTCTTCAACACAAACTTTTTAGAAAAAGAACAACAAAATAAATTAAGAAAACAGAGAAAAGAAATAATGAAAGAGATAAATTAGAAAACAGATAAATTAAAAGAGCTGGTTCTCTGAAACAAAAGCAATTAACCAGACAAATCTCTGACAAGTTTATTAAAACAAATAGAGAAAGCACGAATAGAGCACAGTCTGAAATATGAGAATTCTACGTGCAACTCTAGACTAATAAATTTAAAACACTGCTTAAATGAACACTTTTTCTCTCAAAACACAGAAATTGGATTTTTATGGAAAGCTGGGATTTAACATTATTCATGCTTGTTGAAAATTTTGACATAGCATTTTGTTATATAGTAACCTGAAGATATGGTTTTAGGTTGTGTGTATGTCCATACTTAACTTCTGCCACAACCAAAAATACACCTCAGAAAAATTTACAGTTCCAAATGGAAGAAAAATGTCATTGTCAGTACTTACTAAATCATAATATTTGCTCTTCAATCCATCCCACAAACATGCCAAGATTTTTGCTGATATTTGGCTAGTAAAGTTTCATCTCCCTTCATGTCAACAGATGATTTTGCAAACTGATTTTGAAAGCAGTTGCATTTTCTTATTTTTAACCAAAAATATTGATCTCTTCACTTAGAAGAGTCTTAAGAAATTAACAAAATTCTGTCTCCACTTTTTTTTACTTCACAGATTTGAGCTTATAGATAGCACACTCACAATACTTTTCTAATCATAAAATCACGTAATGGTTGAAACATTTCCAGAAACATCCATTCTCAGAACTGTTCTTTCGGTAGCATGAATTTCTTTAAAAAGCATTATTTCCTCAGTCTTTGTTAAAATCTCATCTTTAAGTCTGTGCAGCAGACAACACCCTGCCGTCTCAGGAGGCATCGCAAATGCAGACCCTTTGCCTGTTGATGACAGGAAGTGCGTGACTCCGAGTTTTGTTTGACAGCTCTTGGAAGCAATTTGCCCTGATAAAAGCTGCACACTTTATCGTGGTACGAAAGCCATCTAGAATCATTTTCCATCTCATTTCAAAGATCAGGCCAGGTTTCATTATTCACAAAAGTGAATACAGATCAACATTTTAGACAGTATTTTAGAAGTTTTTTACTTGTTTCAGTCAACTTTTGCCCAGTCTGATGGCTTATCACTTTAACCCATAAAGTGGTTAATGCAAGTCTCCCTGGGAAGCACAGGAAATGCCAGCTCAGCCACTGCCTTGTGGTCCACTTGGGCCTGCATAATCAGGATGATCCAAAAGCTGGGGCTCACTGGGATATATCTTTTTTATTTTCTGGATATTAGTCTAGTTAAAATTGATTAATATAATCTCTAAATCTCGCTAGTCAGGCATTTGTGTCACAAGTAACTGGTAACAAGTGCACAGGGAAGGTCCTATGGCAATGCCCCCCTTTATGGAACATCCCACCTTTCTGAACATATCACACCTGTCACACCAGACTGGCACACATACGGCCAATTGAGGGTATAAGTGCCATTCTTTACAGTCGATATTAGCAAAGCTTAATTCCCTTCTTCGTCTTTTTTTCTCCCTGCACCCCAAAAGAACACTTCATACACCTCACTTTGAAAATCACTGCAGACACACTGCCATTAAAATGAGAAAAAAAGACAAGATGCCCATTAGTTCTGCTATTAAATAACACTTCCCTAGAAATTTTATTTAATGCAGTCAGACATAAACAAAACCACCAGACTATTTAAAAGGAACAGACCAAGAAAAAATCAAATAATCAAAAACTTAGAGTGAAATACATGTAAATGTTTAACTCGTCTTTTATAGTTAAAGGACATTCATTCACAGTTTAAATATGGCTCAAGAAATTACAAGGGAAAAGACTGAGAACCTTACCAATACAAAAACATAAACTTCTAATCATTATAAACACCAAAAATAAAATGAGGTAAATGGGGAGTACAAAAAGAACAGAAGCAAACAATTCACTAAACTGGAAAGACAATAACTAAATAAAACACATAAGAGGTTTCCCTGGTGGTCTGTGGTTACGACTCTGCACTCCCAGTTCAGGGTGCCCTGGTTAGATCTCTGGGAGGGGAACTCCCATATTGTAGCATCCCATATGCCACAGCTAAAATATCTTGCATGTCGCAATAGATCAAAGATCCCAACTGCAACTAAGATCAAAGATCCCAACTGCTGCAACTAAGACCTGGAGCAGCCAAAATAAATAAATAAAAATAAACATTAAAAAAAATGAAAACAATAGTTGAACTCCTAAGTAATCAAGAAGTGTAATTTGTATGCTGTTATCTGCTTTTTCAAGATGGGGTGGAGAAGGAAATGGCAACCCACTCCAGTGTTCTTGCCTGGAGAATCCCAGGGACAGGGGAGCCTGGTGGGCTGCCGTCTATGGGGTCGCACAGAGTCGAACACTACTGAAGCGACACAGCAGCAGCAGCAGCAGCAGCAGCAGCAGCAGGGGTTACTTTTAACATGCTAGTTACACTGTAATGGGACTAGTACTTTGCAGCAGTTAAAACAACAGCTTGGAGAAAACAATTTGGTCATTAGGTATCCATTTAAAAAATGGTTCTCACCCTTTAACCCCAAAATTCTATTGTTTGAAATCTATCCAGATATAAGGACAAAGACTTGTACACCAAAAAAAAAGCACTGTGTTGTATTTAAATCAGAAAAACAAAGATAATAAATGAAAAGAAAGGAAGAAAGAAGAAAACAAAACAGAAATCTAAAAACCTAGAAATCAATAAGCAAAATACATTTATATCAGAGTATGCTGTGTATCAATGCTGTTTCCTAAATGTTTAATGATGTAGAAATCTTCATAACATGTTCTCAACTCTACAAAGTATTTCAAGTAGGAAAATGGAACATATTTTTCTCTCCTAAAATCCCATTAAAATTATGGTATAAAGGGACAAACTGGAATAAAATCATAAAAGCTTTGAACATGGAGAGGAGGGAGAACATAACTCCAAAACATCAGCAACTCTCTGGAAAGTAGAATTACTTGGCTCATTTGATGGACAAGATTGAGCAGAGTAATTATATATATGTGAAGTTGCTCAGTCATGTCCTACTCTTTGCAACCCCATGGACTGTCGCCTGCCAGGCTCCTCTGTCCATGGAATTTTCCAGGCAAGAATAATGGCGTGGGTAGCCTTTCCCTTCTCCAAGGGAGCTTCCCTGGAAATTAAAAGATGCTTGCTCCTTGGAAGAAAAGCTATGACCAACCTAGACAGAATATTAAAAAGCAGAGACATTACTTTGCCAACAAAGGTCCACCTAGTCAAGTCTATGGTTTTTCCAGTAGTCATGTATGGATGCGAGAGCTGGACTAGAAAGAAAGCTGACCACCAAAAAATTGATGCTTTTGAACTGTGGTGTTGGAGAAGACTCTTGAGAGTCCCTTGGACTGCAAGGAGATCCAACCAGTCCATCCTAAAGGAAATCAGTCCTGAATATTCATTGGAAGGACTGATGCTGAAACTCCAATACTTTGGCTACCTGATATGAAGAACTGACTTTTAGAAAAGACCTTGATGCTGGGAATGATTGAAGGCAGGAGGAGAAGGGGACGACAGAGGATGAGACGGTTGGATGGCATCACCAACTCAATGGACATGAGTTTGAGCAAGCTTCAAGTTGGTGATGGACAGTGAAGCCTGGCGTGCTGCAATCCATGGGTTCACAAAGAGTCAGACACGACTGCGTGACTGAACTGAATTGAACTGAGGGGACCTTCCTGACCCAGTGACCGAGCCCTGGTCTCCCACACTGCAGGCAGACTCTTTACCATCTGAGCCACCAGGGAAGCCAAATGAGCAGAGTAAGGAAGGGCTGAAAGTGTGACAAGGGAAGACCGTTCCCAGCGGAGAGAGGAGTGGTGGGGAGCTACAGAGCACTCCCAAGTTCACTGGTCCAAAGAACTAAATGGAGATGGGGTGGACCCCGGGGGTACCGATTAAAGCCCTTTACTTGGAGCACCAAGCTGAGTCTCCCGTTCAGAGAACAAGGTTTTTCAAAAGGAGAGATGTGCCTGAGGGCTGGTGGGGTGCCCTGGGGTGAGACTCTCTTCCTCTGGCATTTGCATGGGGGCATCCTGTTCATCCCCTCCTGGTACTGAATCTTAAGATGGCTCTTGTTTATCAACATGGCCCATGCTCTGAAGGTTTGCTGCCATCTCTCATTTAAGGGAAAGAAGGTTTTCAGAGGAAACCTGACTCTTGCTGGCATATTTCATTCAGACAAGTCAGGAATGCCGAGGGCCAAACAAGAATTGTCAGACACTTCAGGAAAATCAGCATTACCAAAAGAGGTGACCCTGGAAATAACAAGGATGCTTCTAGAAAGAGTAGGCAATTATTAATAGAAAGAATGTTAACACAATACTTCAGGTAGATCTGAAAGGCTGCCACGAAAAATTTGCAGGCTGAGATTAGGAAGTCAGGGAAGTGAAAATTGTGGTTGGAGAAAAAAACAGAAGAACTAGAGGAACAAGTCACGGAAAACACAGACAATAGAGCAAAATAGAAGTAGAAATTTTAATCAATAAACGGTAAAGATTAACAAAGAAGGGACACGCCCACCTAAGAAGCATCTCAGAAGGAGAGAACACAGAGGAAAGGAAGTAACAGAAGAAAAAACTTCAAGAGCCGATGATATGAACCTTCAGACTGAAAAGGCCTGTCATAGAGCCAAAACTTCATCAATCATCCAAAACTGCATGTTTCAGAACACAAGCATAAAGAAAGCACTGTCAAGCTACTAACAGAGACGAGACAACTTGCTAATGAATGACAATCATATAGGCATCAGGTGCATATCAGCATCATCAGATACTAGGTGACAGTGAAACAAGTCCTTTAGCCTCACAGTAAAAATTTACACCCAATCAACATCCAATCAAGAGAGAGGCTTAGAAGGCTTTACATGCATGGACACTTGCAAACACGATTACTCAATAAATTATTTCAGGAAAATACAAAGAAATCCAAGAGATCAGAATGTGGGATGAATATCAAGGGTGAAATCTAAGGATGAGGTGTGACCCTGGAGGATCACCATGGGGGCAAATTGGATTAAGAGTCTGGAGGGCAGGAAGGAAAGGGACTCACAGCAGCCTACAGTGGCTGAAGCTGAATCATCTGTCCAAGAAGAAGGAGAGGCCAAATATCCATAACAAATGTCAAATATAAAGAGATACATGTACCTCAATGCTCATTGCAGCATTTTTTACAATAGCCAAGACATGGAAGCAACCCAAGCATCAACAGGTAAAGGAATAAAGATGTGTTACACAATGCAATACTGCTCCACCATAAAAAAGAATGAAATTCTACCATTTACAACAGTGGAGATGGGCCTAAAGACTATTAAGCTTAGTGAAATAAGTCAGACAGAGAAAGATAAATACTATATATTATCACTTATATGAGGAACCTAAAAAATAAACAAACCAATGTATAGAATTAAAAAAAAAAACAGACTTACAGATACAGAGAACAAATGAGTGCTTATCAGTGGAAAGAAGGAAGGGAGAGAGACAAAAACAGGGATAGGGAATTAAGAGATATAAACTGCTACATACAAAATATAGAAGCAAAGGAGACTTCCCTGCCAGTCCAATGGTTAAGCCTCCGTGCTTCCAATGCAGGGAGCATGGGTTCAATTCCTGGTGCAGGGACTAAGATCCCACATGCATCATGGTATGGCCAAAAGTTTTTTTTAAAAAATTAAAACAAAGAAACCAAAAAACAGATAAGCAAAAAGGATATATTGTACAACACAAGGAAATACAGTCATTGTTTTGTAATAATTTTAAATGGAGTATAATGTACAAAAATATTCAATCACCATGTTGTGCACCTGTCTGAAACTAACACTGTAAATCAATTACACTTCAAACAGAAATACTATTTATGTTATCAGTTCAAAACAAAACTTCTAAAACACTTCTAAAAAATGTCAAATATAAACAGAGTGGACATCCCCCTCCCTCCTTCACTCTTGCTTCCAAGTTATGATTTGTTTGGATCTTTTTTATACATTTCCCCTACAAATGGCACAGGGTTAACGATGCAGTATTTGTTTCTGCAGGGGAAAATATTTACATAATCAGAGTATTAGAAGCACTATTTTATTTTTGAAACTGAAATCGATAGACAAATCATGGAAGTTTCAATTCTAGACAAAGAACAGAGTGTAAATGCTTGACCCTCTGATGGTCCAGTGACTGTTATTGCTTAGTCGCTAAGTTGTGTCTGACTCTTTGCAACCCCATGGACTGCAGCACACCAGCCCTCCCTGTCCTTCATCATCTCTCAGAGTTTTCCCAAGTTCATGTCCATTGTGATAAAAGTGATTTAAAAAAAGGAAAAAGGATTGCAGCGTGTGAAGTACCTCGTCTTTCATGATGGGAGGTCAAACGGTACTGTTTAAAGTGAACAAAGCAATAAAGATTTAAGTAGGTGAGCTGAAGCAATAAAGCTATTTAAAGATTTAAAAATAAAAATCACTGTTGACACTTCCTGGGGGTCCAGAGGCTAAGACTCCCTACTCCCAATGCAAGGGGCCCAGGTTCCATCCCTGATCAAGGAACTAGATCCCATAAGCCACAACTAAGAATTCAAATGTCATAACTAATTTTTAAAAAGATCCCATGTGCCTCAACTAAGACCTGGCATGGCCAAATAAATAGTAAATATTTTAAAAATACACTAAAAATTGGTAAAAATAAAATAAAAATAAAAATCAGTGTAAGGTGAAAGGGAAGTGAGTGAAAGTGTCTCAGTTGTGTCTGACTTTTGCGACCCCATGTACTATATAGTCCGTGGAATTCTCCAGGCCAGAATACTGGAGTGGGTAGCCTTTCCCTTCTCCAGGAGATCTTCCCAACCCAGGGAATGAACCCAGGTCTCCTGCATTGCAGGCAGATTTTTTACCAGCTGAGCCACAAGGGAAGCCCAAGAATACTGGAGTGGGTAGCCTACCTTTTCTCCAGGGGATCTTCCCAATCCAGGAATCAAACCAAGGTCTCCTGCATTGCAGGCAGATTCTTTACCAACTGAGCTATCACAGAAGCCCCAGATAAAAGGGAGGGGTTCTGTAAAGCAACAGGGATCTATCGTTCATAAGACAGGATGGAGATATTCCATTTAAAGTGGAGAAGCAAAAACACAGAAGCACTTATCTGGAGCGATTTCATCCACCACAGGCACTCACAATGAAAATAATTAAAAATAGTCACCTCTGACATGTAAATAAAGTTTAGCTGGTAAGAACTCTTACATTTCATGTATACCCATTTCTATTGTTTTTTTATTATCTTATTCTTGTATTACTTTTATACGGTCAGGCCATAAAGTTATATGAAAAATGTAATTGTAAGCATATAAATATAATTACCTAGTCACACATATATAGATACATTAATACATACATAGTCATTGGAAAAGTTATTAGAAGGAAATCAACTAAAATGTAAATACCAGTCACTGATGAGTGATGGATTTACAGTTATTGTATTCTTATTTATTTAAACTTTTCACACTTAGTCCACGAATGCATGCTAGTTGCTTCAGTTGTGTCCAGCTCTTTGCAATCCTATGGACCATAGCCCACCAGGCTCCTCTGTCCATGGGATTCTCCAGGCAAGAATACTGGAGTGGGTTGCCATGACCTCCTCCATAGGATCTTCCAGATCCAGGGATTGACTCCGAGGCACTTACATCTCCTGAATTGGCAGGCAGGTTCTTTACCACTAGCACCACTTGGCAAGCCCTCCACACTTAGTACCATGGGTCTATTTCATTTTTAGAGCTAGAGCTAGAAAGAAGCTAACAGGATTTTACAAACTAAAGAGACTGCCTGGAACTCCTTCCACGTGAGGGGAGGGTACTAGAGAATCTGAAGGCAAGATCAAGGCTGCTTAGAGGTCAGGACTCAATTGACCCACAGCCATCAAGTATGAGCACATGATGTGGCTACAGCACAGGCCCTCCAAGAGAAAGCACTGACCGGAGGACGTTAAGGGCTAGTGTCAGCAACAGGCTGTGTCAACAAGAACGGATGCGCATCTCCTAAACCAATCTTGATTTTGAGTGGCACTGTCTCTCCGAGAATTTCCAAGGATCGAGAGCCTACGGCTAATTAGATGAGTGCACCTGCTGGAAGAAGCTGTACGCCAGCATCACAGGGATGCTGAAGCGATCCTGCCCACAGAGATGCTTCTGGCAGATGATTTTGAGTTGTTCTTTCTGAAGGTAATTACACAAAAAGTTCAACTGCTTTTTAAGGCTCCTCCTGAAGGCTATTATAATCTTTTTTAATTAATAAGTTGAATATGAAAGGACTTGATTTTAACATATTTTTATGTCTCTTCCCCTGCAATCCTCATATATATATATATATATATATATATCTGTCCTGCTACCTCTTCTAGACATTTCTGGCTGCTGGGGCATCTGTATCTTCACAGACACCTTTCTGCAAAGATGGGGGCTCCTGTAGGCTGATTTGGGACCCCTCCACCTGAGACAGTGTGAAGCAAGAAACTATTGGATCTGTGGGAAGTATAGCTGGACATGGTCCCCAATGTTGATTGTAAAGAGGTCTCCAGAATGGCCCTTCCAGTTCTTTACTAGCTGCCAAAGCAAAATATCTTAGACTGGGTGGCTTAAATAACAGAAATATGTTTTCTCACAGTTACAGAAGCTAGAAGTTCAAGGTCAAGGCAGCTGCTTTCTCACTGTGTCCACACATGGTGGAAGGAGAGAGAGAGCAAGCAAACTGTGGGGGCTCTTCTTATAAGGGCACTAATGCCATCACTAATCTCATGACCTCATCTAAACATAATGATCTTCCAAAGTCCCCACCTCCAATGACCACCCCACTAGGGAATAGGGCTTCAACATACGAATTTGGAAGGGACACGATTCCTTCCATAGCACTAACCAAGTTGAGAGTAAATATATTTGAAGATGGACAAGACTAAGTAGGGGTTTCCCACGGCTTCCCAGGTGGATTGGGGGTAAAGAATCTGCCTGCCAATGCAGGAGGCACAAGAGCCTCGGGTTCAATCCAGGGGTCGGCAAGATCCCTTGGAGGAGGGCCCGGCAACCCCTCCAGTATTCTCACCTGGGAAACCCCATGGTTAGAGGAGCCTGGCAGGCTACAGTCTGTGGGACTGCAAGAGCGCTGGACATGACTTAGCAACTAAACAACAAGACCAAGCAAACGTCTAAAGATCTGCTGCTTCCCATTATTTTTTCAAACTTGAATTAGCCCTAACATATGCAGAAGAGGCTATAAGAGACAGACAAGGGTACAGGACCCCAAGAGATTGAACGTCATTTGGGCCAATTTACATGAAAAGCATGTAAATTAGATTGATTCAATCCACCATTTGAATGGAAAGTGGTTTGAAATTTAACTATTATTTTGGAGTTGAGAGCATAAGAATATTTGGAAATAAGGCAATAGCACTGAGGACAAGAACTTCATTTTTTTCTAAGATTTCTTTTCATTCTGCTATAAAACTGACGATATGCCCAGGGATGGCATTTGGGGTAGGGGGCTCAAGCAGATCTAGCTGCAAAGAAGGTCAGTTCATTCAGCTGTTGGGGCAGTATGGACTTAGATCACCTAGAATGCTATGATCCAGGACAGTGTTACAGAGAAAGGCACAGTCCATGTCCTCAAGATTAAGGACTATATGAGCCATGCAACTGCTTGAGAATTGTCAACTTAAAAAATATTCACAACCTAAAAGTTGAGAGTTATGTTTTATTTGGTGGAAATGTTTAGGACTTCAAGCCAGGGAGACAGCAACTCAAGTAACCCTAAGAGAACTGCTCAGAGTAGACGAGGGGAGAAGCCAGGTAATATAGAAGTTTTGCAACAAAGGACAGGTAGTCTGAACATCAAAAGATTATTGCTAATTAAAGAAAACCAGACATCCCAAGTAAAGGAATTCAGTGCTTTTCTATATATGGGAAGATGCAAGAGTCTGGGCTCACTGAAATTATTCCTTTGATATGCGTCTCAGCTATCTGGGGCCAGTATCCTGTGCTTTTCACATCCTGAGCTTCCGTGAGGCTCACAAAAGGAGTGGCTGCAGTCTGATGGCTGCTAGAAGGCAGGTATTCTTTTCCTTCTGTGTTCCCTCAAGACTCACCAGCTCACATTGGAGGGCGGTAATTGCTGATGACTGTGACATCCTTGTTTACTGATATGGCAGGAAATATTATATTTTTCAGAACCATTCACTTAGAAAGAACAAGGCTCAGAAGCAAGCATCCTGACTGAGCCTGTGGTCCAGGTGGTATCTGGAAGCTGACACTGGGCATAGGCCTCTCACCTGCAGGCTCAACACTGAAGCCCTGCAGGCAGCCATGCCCAAGATAGCATGTGACCCCAGGAATGTCACAAACAGGACAAAAAGGTCACCCTGGCAGCAGAGCAGAGGACAGCAGGCAGGAAGGCAGTCACCTCAGGAATATCTGCTGGCAAGAGGAGAGTACTAGCTGATGGGAAAAGTCACACGCAGAGACCAAAAATGAACATAACCCAAGATGCTGAGTTCACCGGGAGGACACCCCACAAGGTCTCTCCATCAAAATCAAACCTTCACAAACATTCTGCGGTGGAGAGGAGTCTTTGTGAATGTTTGATCTTTAATATAATCTACTAAAAGAAATGAGAAGCTAGTCTATGCTCAAGAGACAAGAAAAACCAGACAGCATCAGCAACAACAAAAATCCATAAAGGAGGGAGTTCCCAAGCAGCTCAGTGACTGGGACTCTACACTTCCACCACGGGGGGAACTAAGATCCCTCATGCCACACAGCCAAAAAAAGCAAAAGAAAATTTCCTCAACTGAATAAAAATGAAAACACAACATATCAACTTGTTAAAAAGTTATATTTAAAAATACCCAGAAAGTACAACCAGACACTGAGCTCTTCAAACACAGTGTTGCCCCAGCATTGAGCCCAGCATCAGCCATCGAAGGAGCACTCAAAACGTATGTTGGATGAGTGCATAAATGAATGAATGCCATGGAGAAGTTATCCTCCAGAGAACCAACATGGCAGAGAGGAAACAAAATGATTCTCCTGGAGTTACTATCCTTTCACTGTAAACCTAGGATGAAACACATCCCTGGGGCCATTAGAGGCAGAAAAGGAAAACTCAGGAATGAGAATTCTCATGTAGCCATAAGGATGCTAGAAGTTTCTCTGGGGACCATGCCCATCTGGCCTGAACATACCAAAGGAAAATTTCTGAGAATAGGTCAGGCATAAACAGAGTGACTATTTTTAGAGTGCTTACTGTGTGATAGGCAATTCTAATTAAGCAATGTTAAGTCATGTCTCAGTTACACTTTGCTAGGCAGGATTAATATTATCCCCATTTTACAGATGAGGAAAATGAAGTCATAAAATTTACAACTGTTCCAAAAAGTGCAGAGTGCATCAATGGTAGAGCAGGAACTCAAACCCAAGTGGCCTGGCTCCAGAGGTCACACCTTAAGACAACCTCCCCAGCTGCCTCCTAAGACAGGGACCTAGAGACAGGATCCTGTGAGAGAATGTTCAGAACTCATCCTGGGACAGACAAGGAACAACAATGAAGGCATTCATTTATTCTAGAAATGTGTATTTGCCTTTGTGATGCCATAATATGAGAGAGGACCTCTGTTCTGTGAGAGGTACCTATTAGTCTGTCTACAAAGAAATACGCTGGAGGACTTACTCCCTCATGGTCCAATGGTTAAGAATCTGCCTGCCAATGCAGAGGACACAGGTTTGACCTCTGGTCTGGGAAGACTCCACCTGCTGTGGGGCAACTAAGCCCACGCTCTAGAGCCCAGGCTCTACAGCAAGAGAAGCCCCCTCATTAAGAAGTCCATGCACTGCAACTAGAGAGTAGCCCCTGCTCGCTGCAACTGGAAAAAGACTGTGCACAGCAGTGAAGACCCAGCACAGTCAAAAATAAATAAATACAATAATGTTTTAAAATAGAAATACATTGGAGGCCAGTGTGAGACTCAAGAGGTCCAAGAAATTCAGGAATGGAACATTCTCTGACAAAGGGTCCCAGCCAAGGTCACGTGGGTTGGAAACACAAACCTATCAGGTGTACAAGGCGGTACCAAAAACAGGGTGGAGGGAAGCATTAACATCAGTTAACAAATGGGCACTCCTGGAATGCGGGGAAGTGACCACAATGGAGGAAAGGAAGCACCTTCAAGAGCCCTTGGCTGCAGGCGTCAAAGGGAAGCTGATGGATCAGGAGTGGCAGGCAGGGAAGGGCACCAAGAGGCAAACAAACCCGAGTACAAGGCCCCCCACTGTTTGCTGTCTTCTTCTGTCCTCCAGTCAGCCAGGAAAAGCAACACTGGATCACTTCCCACACTGCACTCCCAGCCAAAGAGGTACAAAAGCCAACCTAATTTAGTCATCTTCGCCTCACTCTCCCCTAAAACGACCTTACTCACCAGGGCCAGGGAGATGGTCCAAATCTGAATGAGGGTGTGCTTTGCCTGGGCTTCCTGCTTCAAGGATGCCCAGGGGTAGGGAGGTTTTCAGACCCAGAGGGTGAGGTGCCGACACCTCCAAAAGGACTTCTGCCAGCCCTCTCCCACCTCAGTGCCCTACCAGAGCTTCCTATCATGCCCCACATACCGCCCCTTCAGGTCATCTGCCTCTGACTGCTGTTGGTGGCTCTTCTCTATGTCCACCTTAAGGACCTGCTAGGGGAGGAGGCCTTTGCCTTCAACCTCTAAGCACTCACATAGAGGCAGCATAGCTGACAGGCATTCAAGCCAAACAGACCCCTGATCCAGTCCTAGGTCTACCACATTCTAGTGGTAAGGCCCTACCAACACCACCTTTTTGAGTCTTAGTTTCCCCAGTCCATGAAATGGGAATCAAAGGTATTGGGCAGTGATGGGTGCTGCCTGGGATTCTCCAGAAAATGCTTAGTGCAGAGCCTGGTGCATGGAACACATCTGCTCCTGGTTCTCAGGATCCTATCACCCACAGCAATGACCTCATTCACTAACTTCAGTGGGTCAGGAAGGTCCAAGGTGGGAGAGGAAAGAGCAAAAAGAATGTGACCTCAGTGGCTACGATGCTGATACCCCCCTGGTGCCATCTTAGACAAGACCTTGGAGAGCTCCAGACCTCAATCAGCAACTGGGATGGAGGTGGGGAAATCTGATGACATTGGCATTGAAACACACCAGGAAGAGTGTGACATTTTAGAAGTGGCCAACAAGGAACATGCAGACAGTCTACTAAGAAAGGGTCAAAAAACATGCAATATGTATGCTGTTATTCAGTCACCCAGTCGTGTCCAACTCTTGGTGATCCCACAGACTGCAGCATTCCAGGCCTCTCTGTCCCTCATCATCTCCCAAAGTTTGCCCAAGTTCACATCCATTGCATTGGCGATGCCATCCGATCATCTCACCCTCTGTTGTCCACTTCTCCTTCTGCCTGCAATCTTTCCCAGAATCAGGGAGTTTTCCAATGACTCAGCTGTTCACATCAGATGACCAAAGTACTGGAGCCTCAGCATCAGCATCAGTCCTTCCAATGAGTATTCAGAGTTGACTTCCCTTCAGATTGACTGGCTTGATCTCCTTGCAGTCCAAGGAATTCTCAAGAGTCTTTTACAGTCCCACAGTTCGAAAGCACCAATTCTTTGGCACCCAGCGGTCTAAACATCTTTTGGGGTTGGCCAAAAGTTTGTGTGGATTTTTCCATAAGATGTTACAGAGAAATTGAACGAAAATTTTGCCCAACCAAATACGTGTGTGTGTGTGTGTGTGTGTGTGTGTGTGTGTATTTTAAAGAGGATTAAGCTGACCTGTAAAGGTTCTGATGCTCTGCAGGCATGCATGCTCAGTCACTTCAGTCGTGTCCAACTCATTGTGCCCCTATGGACTGTAGCCTGCCTAGTTCCTCTGTCCATGGGATTCTCCAGGCAAGAATACTGGAGTGGGATACCATACCCTCCTCCAGCAGATCTTCCCGACCCAGGGATCTAATCCCCATCTCCTGTGTCTCGTGCATTGCAGGCAGATTCTTGACTGCTAAGCCACCGAGGAAGCCCTTGGATGCCATGGCCAAGCCCAGACTTTAAAGAAAAATACGGATGACCCAAAGGAATAGGAAAGACGCACAGAAAAGTAGGTAATAAAACAGGGGAAGAGCAAACCAAAGATGACAGGAGGCACCTGCCACAAGGCAGCCGTTTCCAACCACGTAAGACCCACTCATGCCTGGAACATTCCGCTGACTTCTCCCAGCACTGCCAAGGGCCACCTGCCCAGACTGCAAGGAGAAGTCTGGTTCCAATGAGTCACTCCTTTATGGTGTGCTGATTTTTGCTTTGAAACGCAGGTTGTACCCACTAGCTGTGTTCCGCTTGACAGACTGCACTCTGAACCTAAGGGGATAGAAGACTGGATTACAGGTAAAGCCATGCATAGTTTACCTGCACACCAAGAAATCCCATTCCAGGGGAATTTTTGTTTTTGCAATATAATTTTAAAAAATATAACTTCATTAAAGATGCCTCAGGTTTAGAACTTCAGGAAGGACAAGTAAGTCAAAGAGACAAATGACAACTGCACCCTTTAAAAACTAGGATGCAGCGCCCACAGGCTGTAGGCACCAGTCTGTACAAAGGCCTGGAGGGACGATGGGAGCTGACAGCATAATTCCTGTACCCAAGCTCCTTGGCCCCTGGCACACAGAGCAACTCCCAAGGACATCAGGGGACTTCTAAGACCACTTGGTCTTAGAAGCCACTGAATACCACTCAACTTTTAGCTCTGTGTAATATACTATATTAATGACTTTTTTTTTTAATTTAGAAGGAAAATGTTAAATTTAGAAGTAAATATTTATGCAGTCTTAGTTGTGAGGAAACATTTTCTATGCATGACTTTCAAACTTAAATATTTAAAGGGGGAGGGTAAAAATTTGATTAAAACATCATCAAAAACCCAGTAAGTTAAAAATAATATAAAAGAAATAAAAAGGTAAACAACAAACTTGGAAATTTTGCAACATAGAATAAACAAAGGGTGCTATTCTTTCTATTATAGTTCTTAATAGTTCTAAATTCATTCAAAATATAGTTCTAAATTATTTTTAGAGACAGATATATCAATACATAAATCACAAAAGGAAAAATCAAACATTCAATAAGCACATGAAAAAATGTGCATGTTTGCTTATGGTTCCAGAAATCCAGAATAAAACAATAATGTAAAACCACCTGGCTACCAAATTTCAAAAATGAGTTAATGCCTATAACGGATGGTGAGGATATATAGAAATTAGTCATTGGAATGAGCCATCCCACATTATCAGAAGTGGGAATGGAAAAAAAAATCTTTAATAAACGTTCCCAAATCCTTGACCTGTTCATTCCATGTCTAAGAATTTATCCTTAGAAAAATAACACGTATCAAAAACAACACACAGCACAGCCATTTGTGGAATAGAATGCATTCATTAAAAATGATGAGGTGGGAACACATATAACCACCTGGAGAGACATCCACAATATATTCATATATTAAAAAAAACACACAGCTTATACAAAAGTATTCACATCATGACCCCTTCAAATAAATAGAGGAATATTTCATAAATACACATAAAACACCCACACTTACAAACACAAATTCTGAGAGCTTTTATCCTCAAGCTGTGATCCTTGAGTTATCCCTGGGTCCACACGATTAACAGTAAATTTTATTGTCTTCTCTTCACTTGTTCTCCAAAGCTTGATGCACAAAGTTTTTCACTTTCGTACTTAAAGCAACATTGTAATACAAGACAGCCAAGACCAGATGGCAGGAGTTTACCCCTTCAGAGGGCCCGTGGGGTTGGGGAGTCTGCGTGCTCATCATTCCACAGGGGAGTTTACTCCCGAGTGTTTCTAAACCAAGATTGAATGCATCTAAACTGGGTGGCTTGGTGCTCCGACTGTTCCCACGACTCTGCTCACTCCGCCTGGCTGGCTCCACCAGGGGACTGATGGCAGCCAGCATCTGGCAGGGCAGGATGACAGGACAGCAAATGATGGGGACACAGCTCCTGACCCCCAGACAGTCTTGGTCTAGGAAGTGCCCCCCAGATACAGCCAGGAGCTCTGAGTCAGAGGAGAGAAGGGGGCGAGGGGTGTGCGCATTTCTTCCAGCTCCTCCAGGGGAAAGGACTCAAGGACCTTCCAAGAGGTACCACTGACCGCCAGCCCTGGTGAATGCAGAGACCTAAAGGTTTTTCTTTCCAGCCACGCCATGCAGCATGTGTGATCTTAGTTCCCCGAATAGGAATCCAATTCGTGCCCCCTACATTGGAAGTGCAGAGGCTTAACCACTGGACCACCAGGGGAAGTCCCCCAAAGACTTTCTTGATAACAGTGAAATGCAGAGATTCATGCATGCATTGGAAAGGTAGAAAGAAGAATGTTAAACCACCACACCCTTTCTTGCCTGGAGAATCCCACGGACAGAGGAGCCTGGCAGGCTACAGTCCATGGGGTCACAAGAGTCGGACACGACTTAGTGACTAAACCACCACCACCACCACTGGAAAGGTGGAAAGAAGAATGCTAAACCACCACACCCTTTCAAAAAAATATTTGTGCAATAAATCAAACCCTAATTTCCAGTAATCTGCATTGGAGAAGGAAATGGCAACCCACTCCAGTATTCTTGCCTGGGAAATCCCATGGACAGAGGAGCCTGGCAGGCTATAGTCTATGTGATTGCAAAAGAGTCAGACATGACTTAGCAACTAAGCAACAATAGGTTAAACTGTATTTCCCAATGATCTGCACTGTAATATCTGACCTGTGCCATTATTTCTGATTGGGCTTCCTCTTGCTGTTCATGGGGATGGTTTCCCCTGCCCTCAACTCCCTCTGTCAATTACCTAATGATCTAGAAACCTCACTCAAATTCAGGAGGGGAGTTCATTTTCAAGAGGACCCTACAGTGAATTATTTGATTTCAGTGCAATAATGACTCCCTTATTCATCTGTACAGATTCAAAAGTCCCTTTAAGAAGCACCTTAATTTTCCTTGTTTCCTTTCCTGCCTCTTCTCTGGGAAATTCAAGGACCAGAAAGAAGTGGTTTCTTAAATTCATTTCCATTCTTCCTCTGCTAGCCCCCATCATCTCCGTCTTCAACGACAGCAAATAATCACCAAGCAAGTGATGGAGACAAAGGTTACTTGCAGTGAGAACCATCTTGCCAACCAACACAGGTCTGTTCTTCCAACATTAATATCCATGTCTTAAGGCCACAGAGGGTCAAAAGCACAGCTAGTTCCCCACAGCACTTCAATTAAAATTAAGAAACATCTCCTAACATCTTACAGGCAAAGCACTGTGCCCTAAAAAGTGGAGGAAACATACAAACACACACACACATGCATCTACATACACACACCACCAACCCTCTCCATCAGAGACGGAACTGCAGGTTAATTTGTTGAGGGTCTATTTCCTCCTTGGAAGAAAGCAGATACCTTCTAAAATCCCTTTATTTTTTACTTTTCCAGGACTCTGAAATTCTAAATTTGTCTAGACCAATCCAATAAGAATTAGAATAAATGTCGAGGTAACAAACATATTTGTATAATAAAAACTACACAAACACAGAGGAAGGAGAAATTAAATCCATTATGGGGATCAAGGAACACTCCACCGGGAAAGTCAGATTTAACTGTCCTGAAATGTCAAGGGGCTTCCAGGCTGCAGAAGCAGCTGGCGCAGACACACACATGGACCATGAAAGCGACGGTGGTCAACCGCCAAGGAGACCAAACGAAAGGCACTAAGGAGCTGGAAATTCAACCTCAGTGGGATGCAGCTGGAAGGTTCTAGAAGTCCTGAGCGGCATGACTCCCATCGTGTTTCCAGTGGATGGACCTAGAGGAACAGACTCAAGTCCAGGCCAAAATAACAGCAGTGCCAGTGGGGGTGGGATGTCGGTGCCCGTGACTCACCCATCAGGCACAGGTGGGTGGGGCCAGAGGGCCAGAGATGACGACCAGCATCTTATCCTGATCCTCCTTGGGGCTCGGGGCTGAGGGCCAGGCAGGAGAATGTGCTGTGTGTTGTGGAGAAAATGGTCCATTGTGCTTGGGACATGCTGAGTCTGGAGTGCCTATGAGAGTATTTACATCTCATGTCTGATAAGAGGTGATGTTACAAGAGCTAATTAAAGTGTGGAGGGAAAGAAGATTGTTCCAAGAGGGAAACTAGAGACAGCGTGAAAAGAAAGGGGCCAAGGCTCAAGAGGGAGGGGACGTACGTATATCTATGGCTGATTCATGCTGATGTATGGCAGAAACCGTCACACTATTGTAAAGCAACTATCCTCCAATTAAAAATAAATAAATTTTAAAAAAGAAAGGGGCCAAAGCATGGAGTTTGGGAACAGCTACATTTGAGGGGTAGAAAAGGAAAACATAGGGCTTCCCAAGTGGTTCAGTGGTAAAGAATCTGCCTGCAATGCAGGAGACACAAAAGGTGTGGGTTCAATCCCTGGATCAGGAAGATCCCTTGGAGAAGGAAATGGCAACCCACTCCAGTATTCTTGCCTGGAAGATTCCATGGACAGAGGAGCCTGGTGGGCTGCAGTCCATCTGGTGGGTTGCAAAAGAGTTGGACACAACTGACTGACTGAGCACATAAACACACACAAAGGGAAATATGGAATAGAAAAGTGTTACAGGCTCAATGGTGTCTTTCCCCAAAATTCATATGTTGGAGTCCTAACCTCAGAATGTAGCTTAGAATGTGACCATGTCTGGAGATAGGTTTTAAAGAGGTAATTAAGTGAAAATGAGATCATCTGAGTGGGTCTTCATCCCATATGACTGGTATCCTTATGAGAACACTGGACACAGACACAGACAAGGGAAGGCCGTCGGAAGCCAGAGAGAAGGCGCTGTCTGCAAACCAAGGAAAGAGACCTGGAGCGGACCCTTCCCTCAACCTCTGAAACTAACCCTGCTGATACCTTGACCTTGGACTTCAGCCTCCAGAACTATGAGAAAATAAGTCTCTGTTGTTCAATCCACTCAGCCTGTGGTGCTTTGTTACAGCAGCCCTAGCGGACTCATATAAAAAGCTAAGAGGTGAGAATAAAACCATGAGAGTTCACTCAGGGGGAGTTACCTGAGGAAAGGGTGACTGATGGTATCATATACTGCCAAGCATGAGAAGTGAGTCCACATCATTAGATTTTAAAATGAGGATGTCAATGACCTTTCAAAAAGCAAGTTTACGGTATATTACGTATTTAAGACTTACTCTCATAGGGGCCCAATAGTAGGGTCAGCCAGCAGCCAAGGGTTAATAGAAAAGACAAGAATAAGGTCAAAGAGAGAGAGTGACGGGGCAGAGCCTTCCCTTCAGAAGCTTCCCTTTAAAGAGAGGGAGTGAAACAGGATGGCAGCCTAGGGAGGTGGCAGGGTCAAGCGAAGTTTCAGAGAGACTTACGACGATGAGATAAAAGGAAGGAAAATTTGAGATCTGACAAAGGAGAAACGGAAACACACGACATTCATGGCACAGTCAAGTTTTCCTTGTAAAAGAGTAAGGCTACACCTTCCTTTGAAAGGGGAAGAAAGGAGAAATTCTGAAGCAGAAATGATGGAGAATGTTGAGGTCAAGGGAAGAGGCAATGGGGTACAGGCCCCAATCTCTCAAAGCAGGAAGCAAGGATATCTGCCAAGAATACACGTGGGAGAGGAGAGGAGGACACTGAGAGAAGAGGAGACTCAGAGATACAACCATTGCATTTCTGGTCAAGAAACCAGCCAGAATTCAATAAGGATATCTGCCAAGAATACACATGGGAGAGGAGAGGAGGACACTGAGAGAAGAGGAGACTCAGAGATACAACCATTGCATGTCTGGTAAAGAAACCAGCCAGAATTCAATACAAGGATTCGCAGAATGAATTTAAGACCTACCTGTTGTTGAACAATCTACATGTTCAGTAGAATCTATTTAGCTGACTGAGAACTTGAAAAAGTGAATGGTTGGTTTCATTCAAGGTCAAGGTTGCAAAGTGAATATAGCAATAGGTCAGGAAGGTCAACATGTATAGGGAATTCAGAATAGAAATCATGGTGCAGGGTTCTAGGCTACCCATGCCAAGGACCTCTAAGAGACGGAATTGAAGGCTGAAGTCAGAAAGAGGCAGCCAACAGGCATTCTGCAGCAGGGGTCAGAAAACTACAACCATGGGCCAAAACCCAGCCCACCCTCTGCTTTTGTAAATAAAGTTTCATCATAACACACCTACTGATCAGTTCAGTTCACTCAGTCGTGTCTGACTCTTTGCGACCCCATGACTGCAGCACCCCAGGCTTCCCTGTCCATCACCAACTCCTGGAGCTTGGTCAGACTCATGTCCATTGAGTCGGTGATGCCATCCAACCATCTCATCCTCTGTCATCCCCTTCTCCTCCTGCCTTCAATCTTTCCCAGCATCAGGGTCTTTTCCAATGTCAGTTCTTTGCATCATTTACACCTTGTCCATAGTTACTTTCCAGCTACAACAGAACTGA
This sequence comes from Ovis canadensis, assembly GCF_042477335.2. Lineage (NCBI taxonomy): Eukaryota > Metazoa > Chordata > Mammalia > Artiodactyla > Bovidae > Ovis > Ovis canadensis. The sequence goes on along the minus strand of NC_091268.1, from coordinate 43,869,454 downwards.
GTCACTGCAACAGGGATCATAGGACCTGTAAAGCCCAAAATACTTACTGTATACCTCTTGACAGAGAAAGTTTGCCAACCCCTAAGGAATGGACATGAAAATCAGACAGCAACACCAGACAGGCAGAAAGAGAGGGAGAGCCAAAATCAGGCTAATCATAACCCAAGGCAATGGGTATGGGCTGAAGAGAATGAAGCATGAGGGCCCCCAAGCCCACAGCCAAGGGCAGAGCAATCATGGCATAACTTAGGCAAGGACTGGACCCAGGAGATCCAGGCCCGAGAGCAGGTCTGAAGAAAGGGAGAACTCGGGGTGTCCCGTCAGTCTGCACAGAACCCCCACTGGAAGCTCATATTTGGGGGATAATATCAACCAATATGAACAGTTCAGCAAGGATGAGGCAGAGACTAAGGCAGAGTTCTCACCCCTGAGTTTAATGGGAAGATGAACCAGGACTGAGTATGTGCGTGGCCAACATGGGAAAGTAGAAGTCTGAAAATTAAGGAGGACACAAGTATCTGATGCTTCCATATACACAGTTGCCCCACAAAGCATCCCAAATCTACATATTGAATTCTCCTCATTGTTTATGAACTAGGGTTTGCCCAGAGGTGTGCCCATCATGGACACAGCTACAGAGAGCTAGAAAAGCAAAGAAGGGGGAAACAGGAGAGGGCCAACGTCATCAGCACCCACTCCAGCAGTATGAGGGAGCAGGCCTCCACTCAAAGGTCAAAGGGTGCTCCAGGAGGGGAATGGCAGACTTGGGGTCTGGGTGACAATGTCCTGTGGAAGTCCTCTGCAGCCCCTGGCATGTCTTGGGCAATCAAAGTTACCGAGGTAATATAGCCTGGTGACTTAAGGACATGAGTTTTAGAGTCATGAGTCAAGCTTCAGTACTCATTATCTGAGGGACCTTCAACAAAATACTTAACCTCTCTGTGGTTTGGGGTCCTCATCCACACAAATGGAGACAGTTGCAGTCTGCACTTCATCAAAGCTTCACTGAAAGGCTTGAAGGAGTTAACACACACCAAGTACTCAGAAAGGAGACTTATATAACCATTAGCTATAATTATACTGCCTCATCTTTCTACTAACGTTCATGTGCCCCTAAGTCTTCTCCCACTCTGTTTAAAGACTTGACCTTCTAGGGCAAAATACACACATCCTGAGAAAGCAGTGTCCGTTTCAGTCCTTGAGCTTCACACCCACTGGTCTTCATCTCAAGTTAGTTTCTGAAGCATAACAGTGACAAGGAGGAAAACGTCCCTGCCAACACTGACATGCTGAAACAGGTGTCTGGAGTTGAAAACAAACTGGGGGAAAAAAAGGATCCAACAAAATGTAATTTATTAGTCATCACCCGCTGAACATGTCATGGCTGGGTGATAAATGCCAAGAACATCAATTGTGAACTATTCTTACATCAGGTTTACCATTATCCACCAAGACATCAGAAACCTGTATGTTGAGAATGTTCTGTATTTGTTTGGACCACAGGAGGAAAATATTTGGAGTAGAAGTGGTAAATGTAATTATTTTGCACGATGTAGGGCAGCCTGCGTCAGCATCCTGCCTGGGACCAGGTTGTTGAACATCTGTCAACGTGTCGACTCTAACTGCAGAAGCAAAGCACTTAATCCTGCTTCTGCATCCTTACCTGAAGCTGCAGGGAGAGGATGGAGAAACACAGATATTATTGACAGTAATATTTCTGGATTTTCAGACGTTTTGATGGAAAAACACAGGTATCATTGGCAGCAATGGTTCTGGATTGTGAAACAGGTGTTTGAACATGACTACAGCCATCTTTCTGGATGCCTGTGGCGTGTGATTCCCCTGCTTCAGGAGCAGCATGGGGTGTGGGGTGGGGAGGGGGATATTTTCCCCAGGATTCATCCTGCCATGCCCCTCCTCCTGGTCTTGCATCCACAGCAGCCCTGGCCTGATGATCTGTGACTCTGGACAAACCTCTCTGAGTCTTAGCAGCTTCCTCTCCATAACTGAGTGGTTTAGATAAAATAATTCCTGTGGTCCTTTCCAGCCGTCAGAGCCTCTGATTCTGACTCTATAAATGCTGACCAGGGACAGGACAATGTTCTGGATCCAGAAAGACAAAAATAATGCAAGTGATTTGTAATCATGATGCTAACTTTTGGGCTCTAATACCTGGGCAATAACATTTCAATATTCAGAGATGAACTTTTAATGAATATTCAATTGCTCTATTCTTTATAAGAATACAAAGTGGAAAAGGCAGGATCCGGTCCCCTTGTTCTCCAAACTCGGATGAACTAAGGAGCCCATACTCTCATGAAAAAGCGATGATCCCAGAAGCCCTCCTTGTGAGGCTAAGTAAGTCTGGAACATGTTTCTTCTAGCTGTGGCCTGCCCTCTGGCAGCACCTCAGTTCAGTTCAGTTCAGTCGCTCAGTCGTGTCCGACTCTCTGCGACCCCATGGCAGCACCTGGAGCTGGTTAAAAATGCAGGCTCCCAGCCTGCTCCAGATCCGGCATCAGAACTTGCACTTGAACAAGATCCTCAGGCGACTGGCAGGCACTCTCCTTAGAGGAAAGCAAGTTGGCTGTACAGTGGAATCACCTGGAGTGGGGATGGGGAGAGAACCTTGTCCCATTTCCCTCCCTCCCTCACCCCTACAGCAATGATTCAGATTTCACTGGCCTGGGATGTGATGGGGGCACTGGGACATTTTTAAGGTTTCCCAGGGAACTCTAACATGCAGCAAAGTCTGAGAAGTACTGAACTAAACTCTCAAGTTCAGGTTCTAAAATTCAAATCCAGAGCCAGCCAAAGAAAGAGTGAAAGTTGCTCAGTCATGTCTGACTCTTTGCAACCCCATGGACTAAACAGTTCATGGAATTCTCCAGGCCAGAATACTGGAGGGAGTAGCCTTTCCCTTCATCGAGGGGATCTTCTCAACCCAGGGATCCAACCCAGGTCTCCCGCATTGCAGGTGGATTCTTTACCAGCTGAGCCACAAAGGAAGCCCAGAGCCAGCCAACCTCCCCTAGAAGGATACCCATCACCTTTCCCAAGACCACAGCGGGGTCACCCACTCCCTGGAGTTCTACCTGATGAAGGGTCACCGTCCCAAGTCAGTCCCTGCCTCTGGAATGCACCTTTATATCTAAGATCACGGCCCTGGAGCCCCCAAGGCTCTGCAGGACATGGCCACTCCCAGGGAAAGCTACCTGGCAGCACTGACTCGCTTTCTTTCTTTCTTTCTCTCTGTCTCTCAGGACAACCACAACACTCCAAATCAGACCAAAGAACTCACTTCTCTAGCAACACCTCTCATGCAAGGCTCTCCACGCACACGGAATCCTCCGGCCAGGAGCTAGAACTCAGGCAGCCAGGAGAATCCAGGGCGCGTCCTCCCTGGCTTCAGTCCCTTCCAGTGTGCCAGATTCTGAGTCAGCCTGCGTCAGAACGGACGACTTAAGCCTAAGGTCTCTGCGTGAGGACCCACTGACAGTACCCACCAGTATGTCTGTTTCCCTCCTTTTCAGTTATATGATTCCTCCCTGTTGCCCCCTGCCCTTAAAAGGCTCCATGGATTCTGTGCTTCTGGGGTTTTGAAAGACACGTCTGCCTCCTTGGATGTGAGAAGTTGAGAGCTTTGGTGTTTACGTAAACACCAAAGGTGCCTTGTAGGAGCCTACATGTAAACACCCTGTAGGAGCCAAGCCGGGAGCCAGAAGTTCTTGAGTATACCAGGGCTCACGGGTTGGTTAGTGCTGGTACAACTAACTTGAGAGTTGAGTCTCCAGATGAAAGGAGAACCACCAGCCTCAGCTGAGGGCAGATGATATGTGTGGTCTAGCTACCGCCAAGTGACTCGGGAACGAAAGGGATTGGGACAACTCACCAAACAGACTTGAAAACGCCATCCCTTCAGAGGACTCTTGGCAGCTCTATGTTCATGAGTCTGGCCTAAAGAAAAGTGATTTGACTAAAGTGATTTCACAAAGTCACACCTGATCTTTGTGGTAGAAAGCCTGCTTCTCTTTGGGAGAAAAGGGAAGGTGGAGATTTAACTAGTGAGTTACACATCTCTAGAGGGGAGTCTACGGTCTAGTGGTTCCGATCGATCACTGGTGAACCTGGGACCCTGAGTTGTCTGTTCATTTCTTCATCTGTAAAATGGGGGAAATGCTCATAATCAGAGAGTGGATGACACGTAGTAAGTACGATGCAAGTTTCCTAATATTACTTGTCACTTCCCGCTGGATCCAGAGGGTGTGTTTATGTGTCTGTGCATCAAATGAATCACCTACCATAGACCAGATGAAATAACAGAGCAACTGGTTTTAAGAATGAGCAGTGGGATGCTGGAGGCTGAATGGCTCCATCAATGTGCAGTACAGATGTTTTGAGGTTTTCTTACCAGGCTATAAAAATGTTTACACAGTAATTAGGCCTGTTATCAGTACACAAACAGATTACACTTTACAGAATGAATGAACAGCACAAAAACCCTCCCATTTTTCATCAGGTTCAGCATGCTTTCCTAATTCTTGGGTTTACCAAAATAAATTCATTTTTCTGACAACACGGAGCGGGTGCCGAGGGTAGGGAAGAGGCGCTGGGGTGGGGAAATTGACTCTGTTTAACAGAACGCATGCCAAGTGCTCTCTCCGGCCCTTCTCTCTCCCCATCTGTAAAATGAGATAACCAAGGTCCCTGCTCACTCATCAACTCCATGGTTCTATTACTTTTCAAGCATTCTCTTCTAAGAACGTCTTTGCTCTTCTCTTCCCCAAGAAAGGATGTGTTTAATTAAAGAACTGATGGGAAAGGTAGTAATTCTGCTGAATCACATGAGTCTCCCATCCAACACAGGAGCACAGAGTTGATGGCAGTTCAATCCTGACACTTCAGCCCCTAAGGCCAGTCTGCACAGTGAGACCACGAAGCACTTGCCAAACACATCCATGGCTCTGAGTAACACTCCATGGAATGCTTTGCTTTTTCTGTTTCCAAAGGACAATATTCCAAGGTAATAAACCAAAATAATGAACCAAGCTCCCTGACTTGCACTTTCAAGTTTTCATAGGAGCAAACTTGTGTTAATGAAACAAAAGAAGTGATTTGTAATCATAAACCCAACTTTGGGGCTCTAACACTAAAGCAATATTGTTTAAATGCTCAGAGATGAACTTTTAATGAATATTTAATTGCTCCATTTTTTATGAGTATAAAGTATGCTTTCAGTGAACACTCTGAATACTGAAAAGACAAGAGGCCGTTTCTCCTAGCTAAGTGATGTGTTCAAGTTTCCTAATGATTTTGTTTCAAGGGGGTAAAGGTCATCAAGGTTTCAAGCCCTAGAGGAAGGAGTCTGGGAGAGTCATTTGGAGAAAGAGTGACTTGTTACAGCAATACTCCAAAATCCTTCAACAAAATATAGATGGAGGTATTCGAAATGCTGAGGAAGAAAATCTAATGATACATGTACAAAAATATGAATGATCTGGGGAAGGAGAATGAAGAAAGGTGCTTTCATTTTTTAATGTAACATTTCCATATGGCTTTAATTTCTTCTTTTTTAAAAAAAGAATGTTTGCTTTCATAACAAAAATATTTTTTAAGCATAAAACAAAGAGCCACCCACTGGACAGCTTGTACAAGCTTAAGCACCCTAATTTCTGCCCCAACCAGGATCCATGGGTTTTTCACAGTAAAATTTCCAGAAATAAAATGGTAGGAAAAGAGTGTTTAGTTGATACAGTCTCAAAACACCCCATCCACGACATTGGTGGTCATCAGTGCATACATTAAAAAAAAAAAAAAAAATTGGTTCTGATTATAAGAGAAATTTGAGCTCGTTTAAAAAAAATCATTCATAATGCCAATTCCTTTGGACAAGCACTGTTGACATTTTTAGTCCACTTCTTTCTATTATTCTTCCATACCACATTTTTAAACAAAACTGAAATCATACTAGAAATGTGGTTTTGTCCATACCCACATTTAATTGGTACATGAGAAACCACTAAATTAAGGTCACTAAAGCATTTTCTCTCCATCTGTTACTCTCAAATACTACAGTTCATTTCAGACTCTGATGAATAGAGATTCACATTCTTGCACAAAGGTAGTACACACAGAAGGCACAGCTGCCAGGGTGATCTTTTGAAAACAGAAATTGGATCATGTCAGTTTGCTGTTTAAAACCCCTCCTGGTCCTCCTAACTAATTCAGTATCAAATCCAAACTCTGCAGGGTGACCCCATGAACTAGGCCCTACTTCTCAGTACACATTTCCTGCCATGCTAGCCTCCTTCCTGTTCCTCAACACACCCAGCAGTTTCTACCTCAGGACCTTTGCACTGGCAGATGCCACTGCCTTGAAGTTCTTGCCTAGACCTTCCCCCAACTTACCCAGCTTAACTAGGACTCCTCAGTGAGAACTTTCTTGACCACCCAATCTGAAGAAATCCCTGCCTTTGCCTCCATAATACCACCTAATTTTATTTTCCATTTTTATTTTTTCATTATCTTACACCACTAGAATATGAGACTACCACCTCTATCTAATTGGCCATTGTCCCTGGTACCTGGTACAGAGATGCTCAAGAAACATAGGATGAATGAACGAAAATACATTCAAACTACCCAGATTTGTGGGGCATGAGCTAAAGTAACCTATTTAAACAGGCCTTATTTTCAGCAGCACTGCCCCTTAATGAGACTTTTTAAAATAGGCCGTTACCTTCTCCCCCGGCCTGGTCACGGAGTGCTGCCCACAGCTCTGCCAGTGGGGAAACAAGTGAGTTATTTAGTCTGGGCCAGACTTTCATTCTGCTTATCCACCTCATTACCTATGCTGGAAACTCTGTGGTCATGCTACACCCTTCCCTTCTCCTACTAATACTCCTACTCAGTCAATCAGTGAGTCCCACCAACTACCCCTCCTGTGGAGGACGTGCCCAAGTCTTCTAGCAGATTCATTCCAGCTTTCTTTCAGAAAAACTACCTCTCCCCATTCCAATGAAATTTCAGAAAGCTATTCCTGATATGAAGACCCAAACCTTTGCCAGTTAGAGATTTCCTCTGAGCATTTTGAATATAGCAGAATAATAATAACGATAATAAGATGATGATGATGATGGAGAGAAAGGATAGAGATCATTTACTTTCATAGCATCACCTGAGAGAAACCATAAGACTACTCCAGCCACCAAGATCCCCTTGACTACCTAATTCCCATCTGCTCCAAGCCTGGCTCTTCAGGCGTGTCCCCAGCCCTGTGAATTTCCATTAGTGCTGTACAACATTCTCCTTGTGGACTTTAGTTGCTAGCTGGAGCTGGTTTCTGTTGCCTGCAACCCACAAACGCTAACTGAGAATTCTCCTAAATGTTTGCTCAATCCATCTCTTCTCCATAGTCCCCACCATAGCCTCAGCTCCAGCCACCTCACTGGTATCTACGCCTCTGGTCTTCTCACTGCCAAATCCATTCTCCATAAGGTCTCCAACTAGACTGACCTGAAACTCCAATCTGACCTTGCCACTCGCCCCCTAGTCCTGACCACGAGCATCCTGCTACCATTCCAGCCTCTTCTCTCATCCTTCCCTGCCTCACTCTTGAAGCTCCAGGGGGTCCAAATTACCAGTTGCTTTGTCATATCTTCTATGTGCTTTCTTGCCTCTCCCATACCATCCTCTGCCTGGAATGCCCATGGAGGCCTGGCTACTTCATAGCCATCCTTCAAGCTCAGCTCAGACATCAGTGCCACACTAGACGGACTGTCTCCCATCTCTGCTCACAAATGTGTATCCCTCACACGTGGTCTGCCTTCCCCATTAATGTGTGAATTTTCTGATGGCAGCCGCTGTGTCATATTCATCTCATATTCATTTCTATATCCGTACCACATAATAGGCACTGAATACATTTTTGTTCAACGTTAAATGATTTAAAACATCATTCACTCGGAAAGCCCCAGGTTGGATGCCACAACTGTGCTTAAACCATACAGAACTAGCCTCCAAGGGAGCCACTGAGGGGTCAGCCAGTGCCTTGCCCATCTTGAAGGACGGTTTCATTGCTTGCGAGTTGAGATGCACACTGTCTTAACAAGGACTAGAGGCTGCGGCTCGTTGTGCTGCCTAATGGTTCTCCATCATGAAAAGACATTTCAGACACTCCGACTACATCATGTTAAGCTTCAAGGGAAGGGCAAAGATGTCACCCAATCCCATACCACTGTGGGCTCAGAGAGGGAACATGCAACCAAAGGCGCCGCTGTCTATAACTAAGCCAGGGTGGACTTGAGCCCCACGTGGCTCCAGTGTGGGCACACGTGGAGGGCAAGGCCTCCTTCCCTGACCCACTGCACAAGACAGAGCTCCTTCCATGCCTGAGTTTCCTTGTCAGGAATAAGGAATGAGATGCTGCCCTGGATTCACTCAGCACAAAAGGGTCACCCGCCTTGGGTCTGACCCTCAACAAGGCACTGAAGGTCAAAGGTTACTAAAACACTCTTCAGATCATAAGCAGCAGTGTGCAAAGAGCCCTGCACCTACAATCAGGAACACCAGCCTCTTAGAATCAAACTCTGACCCTGCCTCTTACCCACAAACTACCTGCTCACATGAAAGTTACTCACCTTCAGCATCAGTTTCCAAATATGAAACATGAAGGTTACGTGAGCTCCAATGTGTACAAGTGTCTGACATCAAGAAGGGTCCCAGAAATCTGAATTAAGAGGGTGTGCAAAGGCCTTAAACGTCCAAGCTATCTTTGAGCCACCAGAATTCCTCTCTATGTAAGAACTAGCGCCCCCTTCTGCCATCTACTGGGCACTGCAGAGGCTGTCGGAGCCGGAGTGGGCTGCCAAATCTAGCTAGCAGAGCGTGCCAGGACCTAAGACCAGCCCTCAGATACGTCTCTCCCACCGTTGACCCAGGAGCACGCCGTCCCTCCCAAAGCCACTTGCAATGGAAAAGAAATCTCTAGACGGCCGCCTAACCTTGCCCAATGCTTGGGCACCAATCAGAGGCCTCCCACTGCGGAGATAAGTGTTAACCAAGGAGCCTTCACACCTGCACCCTCACCTCACCCCAATCCCCACCACCCCTTCGCGAGGAAAGGGAGTCATGGGTCTCCATTACGTCCGGCCCATCGTGTTCTCCATGGAACCAACTGAATGAAATGATTTTCTTTCTGCAAAGCCCTTTGCAGCACCCTCACTGAAGGCCTGATTACTGGCAATAGTTACAGTCCGAGTTCAGAGAAAGGTGATCTCAATGAACAATTCTAAGAGGATTTAGCGCTCCTCCAATAAAATATCCGAGGGATTGGGTTTCCAGAGAGTTTTGTTTTCATTACTCCACTTGGATACAGTCAGTAACCAGCATCAGTGTTGTAGACCAGCTTCTTGGTAAACATAGCTGTTTTTCAGGCAGCTACTGCCATGAAAAACCCACATGTCAGCAGTGAGCTCAGAAAGTGGGGGGGGGGGGGGGGGGGCTCAGCTGGGCCTCCATTAGAACAGGCCACGGGGGACACTGCCCAGGGGCATCCATCGGGCATGTGTGGGGACCAACTGCCTAAGGAGCTAGCAAAGTTTTGCAGCTCCTGGAGCCCAGGAATCCATCCTTAGCTGGAGGTGTCCCAAGAGAGCAGCCACACAGGAGCGGTCTGAGCTGCCTCCAGACTTCACAGCCTCAAAGAACCAAGTAACAAAGACAATGGAGATTCCATCAACACCTCCTTCTACCTGCAACACTTTTTTCCCCCCAAAAAAATAGATGAAATGAAAACCACCAACAAACCAAGGAGGAGAGCTGTGGTCAGGGTTGGATGAAAGCCTGTCCTCCTCTGGCCCCAAGACAATTTCACACCAAATGGCTTTAAAACCCTTTCCAAGGCTCAGAGGCCTGAACTGAAAGAGAGTGTATCTTTTGGACTGCGAGTCAGCAGTTAAGGAAGCAGAACGTGGAAATCCTAAGAGTTATGAGTTTTCACTTTTGCACGAATACTCTGTGTGTCTGGACACACGAAGGGAAGAAATCTACCCATTCCTCCTAGAGAAGGTCACCCCAACCCCAACCCTGAGGCTGTTCTTATTTAGTTATTATAGTTAGCACTAATCAGACTTCAGTGAGCACGACCCAACACAGCCACATACACCGGCACTGAGCTGCTCTCCTCCGAGCCCAGCAAAATATGGAGCTCAAGGCCTGGGGATGGCGCCCCAGTCTTGGGACCTCAGGAACTGCAGGCATCATTTCACCAGGGCAAAGGACTTCATCAATACAAGCAAGGCGCTTTCCCCACACACACACTGGTCCTCAAAGAAAAAATGCAGAGGAAATTCGATGCTGGGGATGGGGGCAGAGGGCGTACGCGGCTGGCGCCTAGATAGCAAAAAGTAGCCCTCGCTCCACGTTCAGCACCCCATCCCGTCGGGGTGAGGCGTCCTCCGCTCTCCCTGGCCCCGAGGCCGTCCCCAGAACTACCTGCTGCTGCCTAGGCGCCCTCAGGCCAAGTCTGAAGAAGTTCACTCCCCGTCGCGCCAGTCCGGGGACGCTGGGGCATCCGGTAAACCCAGACTGCCCGGCGGAGTCGGCGCCTGCCTCTGCCGGGGCGCGGGACTCCGGAAGGTGCCGGGGACCCAGAGGCCAGCTGAGTGGCAGCCAGGTCCCAGGCTGGGCTGCCGGAGGCCTCCGGGTGATCCCGCGCTCCCCAGGGCAGGCGGACACCGGGCGGTGGCGGCGAGGAGCGTGCGCCCCGGAGGGCGAGTAGCCCTCGCCGGGTCTGGAGGGTGGAGGGAATCCTCCCCCGAATGCCAGGACTCCCGGCTTCCCGGTACCTGGAAGCCGCCCGGCTCTCCACCTGGGCTGCGGTGCAGTTCCTCTCCCTTCCACCGCCCAGGCGCCCGCGGCCGGGGGCGCGCAGACAAGCGGCTACCGGCGCCGGGGACTCTGCGAACGGCGCCCAGCCTGCAGCCCGCACAGTTCTGGGACACCCTGGTGGGACACCCGTCGCCCTGCCCGGACCCCACGCCCCCAGGCGGGCGGACACCAGCCACCCCCAGGGAGAGCAAGGAGGCTCAGGCAACCCCCAGCCGCCCGGTGCCCTCTCCTAGCGCCAACAGGTATGGGAGGCGTAGTCGCCAGCCCGCCCACTCCGGGGCTAGGGCCCGCCACAGCCCCGGGCTTTGGGCACGGTGCAGAGGGGCGGACGGAGGGAAGAGGCGAGGGCGGGAGCAAGCGGGCGGCTGCACTCACCTCTGGCTGGGCCGGGGCCGGCCGCGCGGGCCCGCCGCCCCGAAGCCCGGGTTCCGAGGCGCCTCCGCGCGCGCCGGGGGCTTCCTCCGAGGCCCGCAGGGAGGAGGTGGCGCGGGGGGAGGCGCCGGCGGGCAGCGCTCAGCCTCACACTCACACCCCCGGCCGGCCGCCGCGGCCCCGCGCCGGCATCCTCGCTGCAGCCGGCTCCCACGGCGCCCCGGGCTGCTCCCCAAGCGCGCGCCGGGGTCGGCGCGAGCCCCTCGTCGGCTCGGAGCACGATGTGGGCGCGCTCCTCTTGTCCTTGTCCTCGGCTCCCGTCTGGGGACGCTGCCCCGCACCCCGGCTCGGCGCGCGGCTCTACCCCTCCCGCTCCCGCTGGCCGTGCAGAGCCCCGGCGCGCGGGCTCAGCCCATGTGCGCGGCTGCCTCGCTGCGCCCCGAAGCCTAGTGGCCGAGGCCCCGCCGGAGTTGCGCGCCCTAGAAACTCCATGCAGCTCCGGCCTCCTCCCCGGCTCCTCCCCGGCGGGCCCCCCGGGGCCTTGAGGCAGCCCGCGGCGCTGTCCCCGCCCTGCCTTCGCCCGCGTCGGGAGCCGGGTTTCTGGGCGCGCCTCGCCTCGGAGGGTCGGGGAGCCCCCACCCCCACCCCTCCGCCTCGCCAATGGCTCCCTCGGTTTCCAGGCAGCGCAACCTGAGGAACGCCTCGGCGCGCGCGCACTCACACTCGCTCACACACACACACACACACACACGCACTGCACACACAGGCACACGCGCGCGGGGGGCGAACTGGAGCTTGGCAGACGGTCCTCCTTCCTTCCTCCCCAAAGAAGCTGCCCACGTTAACTCCGGCAAACTGCTGTTCCCCGTATTGGACAGCTCACCGAAGCGCCCCCCACCTTAACTACTTCATCCCCGGCGCCAGGATCACACCTGCATCCGCGCCCAGGGCTAGGGCGGGCGCCGAGTCAAGGTACTGGCGGCCAGAACTGGGGGAGGGTTCGGGGTGCCCACCGCAGCACCACCTAGGGAAGCACTTCTGCAGCGACCGCCTGCTGACCTCTGATCCCGCTCCCCGGGCTTGAGACCACGTGGTTTGGCCCCCTCCCTCCCTCCCCAAGGTCACAGAATGGATTCGATGAGGGGGTTGAGGGTGCCTGGACACAGGTGTGAGCTTGACGTCTCGAAGACTGTCTGCAACCTGCCCTCACACTGCCCTCTGCCAAGTCCATACCGAGACAGGCCCCTTTCCTCCCCTGCCCCATGCCTCAAGGGCAACTCTTTAACTGAGTCTCCAGTCACCTTTCCTGGTCCCCCACCTATCTACCTGGCATGTGCCCAGAAGCTGACAAAATACACAGTGCTACCGAGTTTGTGTTGCAAAAAGAAAAAATCAAAAATACCAAGAGGCATCTCAGTCTGTCCCATAGACAAGCACCTACCAGTCTCCTTCTGCCCCTCCCAAGGGTGTGCCACAGGAGAAGGAACCCACCTGGCTGGAGCAGACTAGTCTTTCCTGACAGCACCCTCTTTTCCAAGGTCCCCAGTTTCTTGCCCCCCTCTAGGTGGCAGAAAGACTATGCCACCAGCTCAGATTCTTCCAATTCCCAGAATCAAAGAAAAGAGATACATAAAAATTCTCACACCAATCAGAAGCAAAGCAGGCAATACTGCCCTAAGCCTCTGGTCCAAACAGCTCAGCAATCACCTCTCTTCTGGCTGGTGCAGCTGCCAAGAGAATGTGGGCATCGGTGCTGCCAGCCAGGGGCACAAGTTCATCAGGGTCCCCTCCTTGCCTGCACCTCCTGGTGTGCACCCTGGGTGTGGTTCCTCTGAGCACTAGTAACACACTCATTGCTGATACTATACCTTTGGCATTCAGCCTTTGCTACCCTGTATTCTCCTATCTTTTCTTGTACCTGCCCTACTTCCCAAATTATCTTCTTAAGCCACTGGCTGAATCTTATGTACATAGTTCAACGATGTACTTAGAAGTCATTTCCAGAAGTTTCTCTGAAGGGTCACAGGCACATGAACTAACAGAGTTGGTAGAATCTCAGAAGCATCTTTCCCTCTGAAAGTTTGGAGGAAAGCTGCATCTTCTAGCGATGTTCCCTCCCCTAGCAATCAGTTGTTTGGGCATTTTCTGGATGGCAACCAGGTCATCAAAGTGCCTTAAGCGAGTCTATAAACACACATGGAGTTCCTGGTACAAAGTAGATTTAACCCTTTAACCAGAGGAGGACACGCCTATCAGATCTCTGCCCTCACTGCTTGTGTGAATGTGGATAAGTTGTTTACTCTAAATCTTGCTGCCCTCCATAAAGAACGGACTATGGGCACAGAGAGGGAGGAGAGGGTGAGATGGACTGAGAGCAGCACCGACATACATACCTGGCCGGGCGACATGCATACCTGGCCGGGCGACATGCATACCTGGCCGGGCGACATGCATACCTGGCCAGGCGTGAAGCAGCTGGTGGGAGCCGCTCCGCAGCACAGGGAGCTCAGCTCTGAGCTCTGTGCCGAACAAGAAGGGCAAGATGGGGATGGGAGGCTCCTGAGGGAGCGGATATATGTATACAGATAGCTGATTCATATGGTTGTACTGCAGAAACTAACACAACATTGTAAAGCAAATACACTCCAATTAAATAAGTAAATAAAAACCTCACCGTCCCCAGTGAGGTAAAAATGGGGATTTTATCACTTCTGCCTCAGCCCTTCCCCTGTCCTTCCTTCCTTTATTTTACCTTCAATAAATATCTTTACTTCAAGTGCCCAAGACAGTCAAGGATAGGGGGTGATGAAGGGTCTGTTGCATTCTGAAAAGAAATGAGCAGAAAAAGAAAAAATCATCTGGGTACATGTTGGAGGATAACGTTTTCCATGTCTCTTATCAAAGTCCAGACTATGGACTGCGTTGGCTTCTTTACAACACACGTTGTTTACTTTGTGGCAAAAGGTTAGAGTGGTTTGTTAGGCAGCAACAGATAATCAAAATGAAATTTGGTATCTGGAAGCAGACTGCTGCTGTAACACACACTTAAAACATTGGCTGTGGGACTGGACAATGAACAGAAGCTAGATGTGCCCCATAAGACTGATCGTGAAAGCTGCAAGGGCCTCAGGAAGACTCGGAGAGGACTTGAAAGACACTGAGAACACTGCTCCTGGAAAAAAGAGCACCCAAGCCACGGACTGGTGGGTCAGTTAGCAAGACACGACAGATGAGAAGGCAACCTACTGAATGCATGGACCTGGCTAGAAGAGTTCCAAGTAGAGCACAGAAGAAGCCAACTGGGCTTTTTGAGATGCCTTTAATGAAAGACAAGCGGAGATGAATTAAGCAGAAATTATTCCCCCTTTTGTGGTAGAATTTAGAGGAAATAGAGCCAGGACTTGCTGGATTAGAGAGGAGAACTGTTCCTTCTGGTTCTGACATCTCCTGGCAAAAACTTCCAAATCCCGGGGCAGTAAAATGTGGTCTGCAGATAAAGATAAAGCTAGGGATGAGGCAGTCAGAACTTCTGTTAAGACCTCACACAGGGAGTCCCCTGGTGGTCCAGTGGTTGAGAATCTGCCTGCTAATGCAGGTGACACAGGTTTGATCCCTGGTCCATGAACTAAGATCCCACACGCCACAAGGCAACTGAAGCCCATGTGCCTCATTAGAGAGCAGCCCTCACACAGCAGCGAGGAGCCCAGTGTGCTGCAGCAAAGAGCCAGCGCAATTAAAAAACAAAGAGCTCACACATATTCCAGTGCAGGCCTAAACAAGCTTCCAAGAATCTTAGAGATATGGTGCCTCAGCCACCTCACCAATAGCTTGAATCACAAGAAAACATATCAGATATGCAGATGACACCACCCTTATGGCAGAGAGCGAAGAACTAAAGAGCCTCTTGATGAAAGTGAAAGAGAAGAGTGAAAAAGTTGGCTTAAAGCTCAACATTCAGAAAACTAAGCTCATGGCATCTGGTCCCATCACTTCATGGCAAATAGATGGGGAAACAGTGGAAACAGTGGCTGACTTTATTTTTCTGGGCTCCAAAATCACTGCAGATGGTGACTGCAGCAATGAAATTAAAAGACACTTACTCCTTGGAAGAAAAGTTATGACCAACCTAGATATCATATTCAAAAGCAGAGACATTACTTTGCCAACAAAGGTCTGTCTAGTCAAGGCTATGGTTTTTCCACTAGTCATGTATGGATGTGAGAGTTTGACTATAAAGAATTGGACTATAAAGAGCATCGAAGAATTGATGGTTTTGAACTGTGGTGCTGGAGAAGACTCTTGAGAGTCACTTGGACGGCAAGGAGATCCGACCAGTCCATCTTAAAGGAGATCAGTCCTGGGTGTTCATTGAAAAGACTGATGTTGAAGCTGAAACTCCAGTACTTTGGAAACCTGATGTGAAGAGCTGACTCATTTGAAAAGACCCTGATGCTGGGAAAGATTGAAGGTGAGAGGAGAAGGGGACGAAAGAGGGTGAGATGGTTGGATGGCATCACCGACTCAATGGACATGGGTTTGGGTGGACTCCAGGAGTTGGTGATGGACAGGGAGGCCTGGCGTGCTGCGGTTCATGGGGTCGCTAAGAGTCGGGCACAACTGAGCAACTGAACTGGAACTGGATCAGTTTGGGACTAAAAGGGACAGAGGTGGTACAAAAGGAAAGAAGGCCTCTAGATCCCCAACCCTTAATGGCTGCACACAGAAGCCATTTCTTCTGAGAGAGGGAGGAGGACCCTTGGAGGAACCAAGAGCCCAAAAGATAAAGCCAAGAGCCGTGAAGAATCATTCCCAAGAAGCAGGACTGGGTCTTAATTAGAGAACCGATGACACGTTCCCAGCTGGATTTCAGAACTGCTGTGAACTGGAGTGACTGCTGTGGGAAACACTACCTACATCCTCCCTTACTGAATGGGTGTCCACTGCAGTTGGGCTTCCCCCAGGGCTCACTGGGTAAAGAATTCATCTGCAGTGCAGGAGACACAGAAGACAGGTTAGATTCCTGGGTTGGGAAGATCCCCTGGAAGAAGAAATAGCAACCCACTCCAGTATTCTTACCCGAAAAAATCCCATGGACAGAAGGAGACTGGTGGACTAGATTCCATGGGGTTGCAAAGAGTCACTCAGTCATGACAGCGACTGGCAGTCACACTCA
The DNA here is from genome assembly GCF_042477335.2 of Ovis canadensis. Taxonomy (NCBI): domain Eukaryota; kingdom Metazoa; phylum Chordata; class Mammalia; order Artiodactyla; family Bovidae; genus Ovis; species Ovis canadensis. The sequence goes on along the minus strand of NC_091268.1, from coordinate 43,853,019 downwards.
GTAAACTCTATCAAAACTACTATATCTCTGCCTCACTACTGTATGTGGGGTGTTTAGAAGAGAGGCGAAAGGAGCTTACAGATCTTCAGGTTGAGAAAACCTGCCCTGAACCTACTTTAGATAAACAGATCCAGGACCTGAGCATGATGCCCACAAGGAGATGAGGCTTTTTGGAGCTTGTGTCCGGATATGTTTTATGTTACAAGAATATAAATAATGCTTGGCTGAAGGTGAATTTTTGACTGTGTTGAATTAAAGATGGCTCTAAATTCTTTAACATTCCTGTCATCAAGTTGGAATCTACGGGACTTCTCTGGTGGCTAAGACTCCATGCTCCCAAGGCAGGGGGCCTGGGTTCATCCCCTGGTCAGAGGGCTAAGAGTTCACATGCCACAACCAACAATCCTGCATACCACAACTAAAAACCCTGCACACTGCAAGGGAAGAGCCATGTGCTGCAACTAAGACCCAGCCCAGGCAAATTAATTAACTTAAAAAACATTGGAATCTACATCACTCTTCCCTTGAATCTGGACTATCTGGATTCCCTTGATATCCTGCTCTATCTAGGATATGTTACTTCTTTAATCAAATAAAGAATTAAAGTTATTTTTGTGCCAGGTTCCAGGTTTAGGACTTAAACCAGAAGCTCTTGTTTTCTGTCTCTTGGAACACTCTCTTAGGGTTCTAAGCCACCAAGTCACCATGTGAGAAGTCTGATTACCCACAGTCCACCGTGCTGCAAGGCAGCTCAAGCTAGCTTGAGCTGGAGGAAAGGAAGTTGGGAGGTAAGGAAGGAGACATAGAGAGGGGGGCTGTTGAAGGAGGGAGAGAAATCCGGTCAGTCCTCAGCTATTCTAGCCCCTGCTGTAAGAGTCCTCCCAGCTGAGGACCCATATTATAGGGCAGACAGAAGCCATCCCCACTGGACCCTGTATGAATTCCTGACCTACAGACTAAAAGAGGTAGTAATACATTGATGTTTTAAACCATTTAATTTTGGGGTGATTTGTTACGCAGCAGTAGATAACCAGAAAGAATGTGCTAAGTCGGAAAGATTTCCAAACTATATTGTAGAGTGAATTGCAAAATAACACATGTGATGACATTCTTGAAAAAGAAACCTTTGTACATAGTGTCCATATATATATACATAATATAACTAAAATGCTATATGTTACCTAACTTACTCTGGAGAATCAGTACTAAGAAGATTTCTACTTTTAGATATACATTCTGTGAACATTCTGTAACAAAGGTTTTTCATATTGGCTTAATTTTTAAATGAGAAAATATCCCATATTTATCTTATATCAAAGCAATAAACACGTTGTATACAACCATAAGGGCTTCCCTGGTGGCTCAGAGGTTAAAGCGTCTGCCTGCAATGTGGGAGACCTGGGTTCGATCCCTGGGTCAGAAAGATCCCCTGGAGAAGGAAAAGGCAACCCACTCCAGTATTCTTGCTTGGAGAATCCCATAGAAGAAGGAGCCTGGTAGGCTGCAGTCCGTGGGGTCGCAAAGAGTCAGACATGACTGAGCGACTTCACTTTCTTTTCTTTCTTTCTTTCTGTACAACCATAAAAAGAATAACACACTCTCTGCTTTTTAAAAAAACAATGGGTTTACTCTGTGACTGGATTATTAATGAAAAGAAATTATATTGATACATGTGCTGATAATTCTTTTGATCTCTAGGATAAAGAAAATTTAAGTTCTCAACAAAGCAAAAACAAGTTATCAACAAAGAGGGGAAAAAGACTGGCTTTAGGAGTGTATGTAACACTAGATCACAGAATTAAAATGAGCCAATAAACAGAGGATAACTGGTCTCATGTAGGACTTATACATATATTTAGGTTGTTATTGTGTGTGAAACTAAGAAGAAAATAGTTTCCAAGTGAAACAAATGAGAAAATAAATGGCCTTTTTTTTTTTTTTTTACATATTCTGGAAAAATACTCAAAGACTTGCATTAGCCAATTCAAAAAAAAAAAAGGAATCAAAGTGAAGAACTCAAGAATGGGACCAGGAATCCAGAAAGAAGGAAAGGGCATTGGTGTGAACCTGAAATTCTCTACTGCCTTTGATTTGGAAACATTACCTGATTTCCAAGTTGCATTGGACCAAAAGGCCAAAAAGAAAGTACTATCTCAGAAATTTTGAGACTATCACAGACTTAGAGAGAAAATAATAAGCTTGCAGTCAGAACCTGAGGGACAGTCAGAACCTGAGGGACTAAAATCCAAGGAAAGAAAACCTCAGAAAAGTGAATGTATTATTCTGCTCCACTTTCCCCCTAAAGGCACTTGCCTCATTTTAAGAAGCACAAAGTGAGAAACAAAGAAAAGAAACCAAGCAGAGGCTAAGGGGCTACACAGTGAAGGAGAATACTTAGGAATCTCACAATGCCAGCAGAATGAAAAACTGGAGCTTAGAACCTGACAAGGAGGAAAGCACAAATAAAGACCCTGGGGTTTCATCTGAAGCTCTTGAAAGACAATATGTATTAAGATGAATAGCAAACCAGAAGTTTTAAGAGAATCAAATTCATCTTCAAATTATCTCAATTATTGATTAGTAAAAGTTGATCTATATCTCTCCTGCCTGCTAGATGAAAACTGGTATCTCTCTGAGGAGACAGAACAACATGTACAACCACAAAGCATTTCGAATATAATATCTGGCATTTAATTCTTTAATTGCCAAACATGTCAGGTAATGAAGCCAAAATAAGAAAAACCAACAGAAAAACCAACAGACAGTAAAAACATAGGTGATCCAGATACTTGAGTTATGTAAAATGAACATTAAAATAACTGTGATACATGTTCAAGAAAATGAATGATAAGACAAAGAAATTTACCAGGGAAGAACTAGAATTTATTTTGAAAACAGAATAAAATGGTAATTCTGGAACACGCACACAAAATAATCATTCAATAGATGTTCTTAAAGCAGCACCAACACAACAAAAGAGATCAGTGAACTGTTAATTAAGTCAGGAGAAAATACCTTATTGAAGTATGAAAAGAGGAAAGAAAGAAAAATAGAGAAAAGAGCTTAAGAGATACATAGAATATCATGAATGGTCAGACATGTAATTGAAGTCTGAAAAAAAAAGAGGGGTTGGTGGACAGAATGCGGACAGATAAAATCTTGGCTGAGAATTTTCCAAAGACTGATTAAGCCACAATTTCAGGAAGTCCTAATAACTCAAAGCAGGATATGTGCAAAGAAAGACACACATGGGCAATCATAATTACATTTCTAAAAACCAATGACAAAATATTAATATTAAAAGAAGCCAGTCCCTCCTCTTTACACACACACAAACATACTACTTTCAAAGGAACAACAGATGACTTCTCAATCAAAATGACAAAAGTTAGTATAACTTACAAACATTGGTATAATCTTTGGTGTGTTAAAAGAAAACAACTGTCCATCTAAAATTCTGAATGCAGTGAAAATATCCATTAGAAATAATGCTGAGGAATTTTTGCTTCTGAGCTAGCGCTAGACTTTCCCCCAACCCACCGCTCCCCCCGCACTGTTACCACTAGAAAACTTCATATAAAAACGTATAAATTAACTGTTTTCAATAATTGGGCAATAGCCAGTGAAGGACTGTAATCCACATGAGAACAGAAAGAAGTAAGAGGAGCCCTACAATTGCTCGGTCTCTGCCTGGAGTCATTTTCTGTACACTGTGGAGGAAAAAGAAACCAAAACACTGCACAGTGGCCTCACTGAGCTGAGCAAACAGAGACCACTCTTCATGGAGGCTTAGGGAGCTGGAATTTGTCAGGCAGAACACTGGAGAGAAAAACTGCAGCAAAGAGCTGAGAAAATCTTTATAGGGATTCCTGCGAGTTCTGGGTTGGTAACTAAGATGTACATTCACAGGATAAAACTCCACATGGTCAGGCAAAGAAGAGCTGGTAGAGGGCTGTAAGTTGAACAATTCCTAGAGCTAAGAAAGAACTGGAAGACATTTAAGTTCCGATGAGCCTGAGTGGACAAAACACCTGTGATTCTAGCAGAGACCCCAGGTAGATTGTACCTTAGAAGTAGGACTGAACTAGCCTTAGGATAGAAGTTATTCTACTGCCATAACCGAGCTTTAAAAATCATCAGATAAATCAATTCTCAAATAAACTCACCTGGGTAACAAACAAACTCCAAAACTCTCTAAGGACAGCAACAAAATCCAGATATTTGAAAAATAATTAACACTAAAGAAGGCATAAAAGAGGAAAGAGGAAAAAACAGACAGGACAATAGAAAATAAACATCAGGCTAGTAGATTGAAAACTAAATATACTGTGAATTACATTTAATTTAAAGAGTTTAATGCTATAATTAAATGGCAGAAAACATCAGGCTGGATAAAAATACAATATAGACTGTTTACAAAATGCACTCTTTAAATATATAAACACAGATATGTTAAAAGTACAAGGATAGAAAAATGTACAAGAATGAAAATGTACAAGAAAAAAGTACAGAGATGAAAATATTAATCATAAGAAATATGGAACAATTATATTAAATATTGGACAAAATGTATTGCCAGACATAGAGTTAATTAATAAAGATAAAAGCCAATTCATTAAGAAAATATAATAATCCAAAATGTACCCATAATAAAGCTTTTAAAATATGTGAAGCACAATACATGAAGTAAAAAACAAATCCACACATGTAGTGAACACACCTCCCTCAGCATGGATAAAACATGTAAAGATGCAGAAGATTTGTGAAACACTAGGAAATAACTTGACCAACCTGAATTTATAAAGCACTGCATTAGCCACTGCCAGATACAGTCTTTTCAGGTATACATGGAATGTCCATAAAAGACCATATGTTGGGCCTCAGAATGATTCTCAATAAATTCAAAAACATTGAGATCACACGGAAAGCATTCTCTGCCCACAATGGAAATGTATTAGAAATAAATAACAATAAGGCATTTAGAACATTCTCAAATATTTTATAAGTAAAACACAGTTTATACAATGCACAAGCCGGAGAATAAAACACAAAGGATAAAAAGTCAAAGAAAAAAAATAAAAATTAAAAAAATTTTTAAAATTTTAGAGCAAATGAAATGAAAATGCAATGTGTTAAACTTTGTAGAATGCAGCTAGAACAGTGCTTAGAGAGAAAATTATAACAAAATATTTATTTTAAAAAGAAAGATTTAAAAGTAATATTCTAAGATTTCACTCTAAGAAGCTAGAACAAAAACAAGTTAAATCCAAAGAAGAGAGAAGGAAGGAAATAATAAAGATAAGAGAAGAAATCGATGAAATAGAAAATGTATAAATAATAGAGAAAATCAAAGAAAATATAAGTAAAATTGGTAAATCTCTAACCTGATTTTAAAATCTGGGGAATATACAAATTACCAAGATCAGGCCTAATGGAAGGGACTTCAGTATAAATCCAAAGACATTAAAAATAACAAAGAAATATTATAAATAACTTTATTCCAAAAAACTTGACAACTTAGACAAAATAAAAAAAAAAACTCCTTGAAAAAGAGACACAAGAAGAGATAGAAAATATGAATAGTTTCATACCTTTTAAAGAAATTTAATTCATAATTAATAACCTCCTCCTTCCAAACACAACAAATCCCTTTATGCTCAGATGACTTCTCTGTTGAATCCTAACACACATTTAACAAAGAACAAACATCAGTCTTATAAAAATCTTTCATGAAATAGAGAGTAACACATATCAAGTCATTTTATGAGGCCAGTGTTACCCCATTACCAAAATCAGATAAAGGCTTTACAGGAAAATAAAACAAATATAAACGCAAAAGTTTTAACAGTGTCTTAGCAAATGGAACCCAACAATGTGTAAAAAGAATGATAGCATCTTGGCAAAATGGGATCTTTCCCAGGCATACAAAGTTGGTTTAATTTTTTTTAATTAATCAGTGTAATTTTTCATATTCAGAGGAGAAAAAATCATGATCATCTTAATGCATGCATATAGAACATTTGACAAAGTTAACACTCATGCACAATTAAAAATTCTCAGAAAAGTAGGAATAGAGGGGAAATTTCCTCAGTCTGAAAAAAGACATTACAAAAAATGGACAGCTACCATTATACCAAATGGTCAAATATTGAATGCTGTCTCTAGGAAACCAGAAAGAAGGCTTCTATGGAATATTTGCTGGGGGCTCCAGCCAGTGAAGTAAAGCATTTAAGATAAATAAAATGCAAACAAATTAGTAAGAAAAAAATAAAACCATCTTTATTCAAAGTCAACATGATTGTATATGTAGAAAATCTTAAAGAATCTACCAATAATAACAACAACAAAAAAAAACAAGCTTTTAGAAATAATCAGTAACTTTAACATGGTCACGTTCTGTGAGATTAGTACTACAAATAAGCAACTGGAAAATGAAATTGGAAAAATAGCACCATTCACAATAATATCAAAACCATGAAATATTATGGATAAGTTTAACAAATAAGTCCAAGGTCTGTATACTAAAAATACAAAACACTGGTGAGAGAAATTTTAAAAGATTGAAACTAAATGGAAAGATATAACATGTTCATGATTTGTTGGAGTTTTGATATGTTTAAGATGTTAATTCCTCCCCAAATTGATCTATAGGTTCAGTGTAATCCAAATCCAAATGCCAGAAAGTTTTTCTTCAGAATCTAAAATTTATATATAAATGCAAAACTGTATTGATATATATACATACAGTAGCCAAAACAATTTTTAAAAAGAAGAAAGTTGGAAAGGACTATCTGATTTTAAGACTTACTATAAAACTAATTAAGAGAGTGTGGTTTTGGCAAAAGAATAGACATACAGACCCAAGGAAATAATAGGTCAGGAACAGATCAACATGTATGTGATCAACTGACCTCTGACAAAAGTGCCAAATTAACTCTTACTTATCCCATACACAAAAGTAACTAAAATTAGATCATAAACCACAGAACTTTTGAAAGAAAATATAGGAGAAAATCTTTGCAACTTTGAGCAAGTAGTGTAGATATTTTAGAAATAGGACATAAATAGCACAAATTATCAAAGGAAAACACTGATACTTTTACTACCTCAAAATAAAAACCTTGTACTCCAGAGGACACCCTTGAAAAAAATGGAAACAGCCACAGATAGGGAAAAATTGGGAATTCCCTGAAAGTCCAGCGGTTAGGACTCAGCACTTTCACTATCGTGGCCTGGTTTCAATCAATTCCTGGTCTGGGAACTAAGATCCACAAGCTACACAGCAGGACCAAAAAAAAAAAAAAAAAAGGCCACAGATAGTGAAAAGTTCTGTACATATATTTTATATTCCTATATTATATATTATTTGTATGTATATAATGTGACATTTCTGGCAAATAATTTGAATTAAGACTATATCAAGAAATTTTGAGGGCTTCCCTGGTGGCTCAGTGGTGAAGAGTCCACCTGCCAATGAAGAGTCATGGGTTCACTCCCTGATCCAGAAGGGTTCCACGTTGGGAGGAGCAGCTAGGCCAGTGTGTCACAGCTGTTGAGCCCATGCTTGAGAGACCAGGAGCTGCAACTACTGAGCCATGTGCAGCAATTACTGGAGCTCCTGCACCCTGGAACCCCCTGCTCCACAACAAGAGAAGCCACCGCAATGAGAAGGCCACTCACTGCAACGAAGAGTGGCCCTCACTCGTCTCAACTGGAGAGAACCCTGTGCAGGAACAAAGACCCAGCATGGCCAAAAGTAAACAAATAAATTTTTAAGAGAAATCTGTAACTCAATAAAATGAAAATAATTCAATTTTTAAATGGGCAAGTGATAGGTCATTACTTCACAAGAAAGAGAAATGGCCAACTGTATATGAAAAATCGTCAATTATGTTAGTCATCAGGGAATGCAAAGGGAAGCCACAATGGAATACTGCTACACAATCAGTAGGACAGATAAATTTTAAACACCTGACAGCACCAAGTTCTGGTAAAAATGTGGAGCCACTGGAATTCTCATACATGTTGTTGGGAATATAAATAGTTCACTCATTTTGAAAAACTGTCCATTCTTTATAAAGCTGAACACACAGTTACACTATGATTCAGCAATTTCAGTTGTAGGTGATTTTCTGAAAGAAATGAAGTCCACACTGTGACTTTCACATGAATGTTCATAGCAGCCTTATTCATAACTGTCCCAAACTGAAAATAATCCAAATGTTCATCACTAAAATGAATGGGTAAACAATTGATGCCATATGCATACACTGACATACTGCTCAGCAATTAAAAGGAACAAAACTAGATACCTCCCATATCATGGCTGAATCTCAAAAATGTTATCCTGAGTGAAAGAAGCCAGACACAAAAGAGTATATATTCCATTATTTCATTCTTACAAAATTCCAAAACAGGAAAAATAAGTCTAGAGTGACAGAAAGTAAAGCAATGGATGCTGAGGGTAGAGACTGGGGCGGGAGGGTAGTGTTAACTGCCAAGGGGCACCAAGGAATTTTTTAGGGTTGACGGAAATGCTTATGTCCTGACTGATGGTTATACAAATGTATATACATTTGTCAAAACTCATCTAACTGTACACATAAAATGATTACATGTTATTGTATGTAAATTGTCCTCGACGAACTTAGTTTTAAAAGAAAAAAAGTGAAGCCTTAAAAATATTATGTTTAAAAAATTTGTGAAATAAATACACCTTAAACACACAGATGGAAAATTTTTCACCAACAACCATCCTAAAAGAAATGGCAGACTGAACTGTTCAGGCAGAAGAAATAAGATTCCAGATAGAAGAACGTAGACAGTCGAACAGAGAGCTTGGAAATAATAAATAGGTGGTAGATTTAAATAGCAATTATTATATTTTAATCTTCTAATGATACATCTTAATAACAATGTTTGGTAAGTTGTTAAATATATAAAGAAATAAAACCCACGATAACAATTGTACAAAAGATGGGAGTGAATATAGTTAACAGTATTCTCAGGTCCTTACATCATATTGAAGTGATAAATGTACTCATTTAAGATCTATACCAGTGGGTCAAGGATATACATTGCAATTTCTAGGGTAATCGCTAAAAGAAAAATAAAATGATGTATAATTAGTATCAGGGAGTGTAATGATAAAAACACTTGGTTGAATTTCAAAAAAAGGGAAGAAGAGAGAAAAAGGGGAACACAGGACAGATGAGATGAGCAGAAAGTAAATCATTGATTGAAAGCCAAATAAATCAGCAGTTGCAGTCAATATTACCAGACTATATATATTCCAACCTCCAGACAAAGACTGTTAGATTATTTACAAATAGATTAGATATAGATTTTGCTCCTAATAAACACACATTAAATAGGAGGCTGCAGGATTTTCTGACATGAAAGGGTGGCACATGGCAATCACTGTCTGAAAGAAAGTTGGAACATGTGTGCTAATATCAAACAGAATGAATTTTAAGGCAAGAGGAGACTTGGGGCTATTCTGTGGGTAAGAAGGAAGCTAGGATGCAGAATGCATGCCATGGAGGGGGCAGGTATGTTTAGTAGGTAGCAGTCAATGTTATTTTTACATAAATCGTCGTTGACTTTGCCACTGATGACAGATGGAGAGGAATCAATAAATTGCACTTTTTTCTCTCTCTGGTTGACTTTTTTTTTTAATATGCTGGGGCCAGGAAGACAGAGATCAAAATGTCAGCTTCCGTATGCTGCACGCAGAATTAGGTAATTTACCACCTGGCCAGTCACAGGAGGTGATGGGCCAACGAAAGCTCAAGGCCAGCAGTGCTTTTTGAAGATAAGAATAGCCCATGAGAAAAAGAAGGAAAGGCTGAGCTATCAGCATTTTTCTTCCTCCAAACTTACCAGTTGGAGATGTGAGCAAGAAGACAGCAATTCTAGTAGTAGTAGCAATACTAATTGATATCACTCCGTGTGGAAACATGAAATCCAAGAAAAGATTTCCTACCACTCACTTTTCCCTCAGTATTCCTATAAACATATTTCTCCACACTTCTGCCAATATTGAGTCCTATGAATACTTAAAATTTTACCTATTGATTGGGCTAAAAATGTTATCTTGTTACAGAGAAATTTTCCAACTTCAGTTATTGCCTGGACCTCATTTTTATAAGATTCAGATTCGGTTGGTTTAGCATGACAGATTTAAAATATTTTAAAACATTTAAAAATCTCATCCCTGACAATCATGTTATACAGCTAAGATGGAGAAAGCACTGACATTTTATTGGGGGGAAGGATGAACTGGTGACAGCAAATGTCTCTCTCTGCCTCGGATGTTCTGCTTTGATTAGAAATTTGCTTTATTTCCAGTTAAATTCTTCCCTTTCCCAATCAGAAAGACAGGATATGTGAAAATTGGTGATGCCTGGACACAGAGCCCCCCCACCCCCTCTTCCGTAGCCTCTCTGTTGTAGCTGATCTGAGGTAAAGGGAGGCCTGGCTCCTTCTGAGCCCACCCACCTCTCCAGATCTCTGCTTTTGTCCAGGGTGGGGGACACTATCAGGATGTTCTCTGGCTGACAGCTCTGTGCTGGTTCTCAAGCTCGAGAAACTTGGTCAACCCCCAGCATCCTATTTCATTTTGGTTCCAGTTGTGCTGTGTCTGGCAACGATTCTTCAGCATTTGTAGAGAAAGGATAAGGTTGTCCCCAAGTTTCGGCTTAGTTTTCGTTTTAGTTGGTAACGCCTCTGTTGATTTTGTAAGTTTCAAGGAAGAGGCTTTAAAAATGTCTTCTTATGCTGCCCTATTTCCTGGAAGTCCCTCCTTCCTGCCCTGAATTTAAAAAATAAGCTCTGAAGTATTTACGTTGAAAAGCAATAAATTCTTGCTCCAGGCTTTCTCACCCACCCTGAGGCAACTATGTTTAAACAGATCTTTTTCAACATGTACAGACTAAATAAGAGGCTCAGACTTTCTCCCTTAACTTACAGATATTATATATTTTGATTTATGGGTATTTTTACATCTTTGATTATTTACTGTATCGCTTGGGTTGGACTAGGCTATGTGTCCAATTCTATCAATTTTGCTTTATGTATTGGGTTGACCAAAAAGTTCACTCAGGTTTATCACTAACATCTTACAGAAAAACACAATGAGCTTTTTGGCCAACCCAATATCTTGAGCATATTTTATTAGGTATTTCCAATCCATCTCTAAGTCCCCTCACGTGGTTCAAAATTCCAAAGTAAAGAACAATATTCAAGAAAAAGCTCCCTACTACCTGTCTACCGGACACTGCTCTCCTCCAATCAAGCATTATTACTACCTTCCTATGTGTCCTTCCAGGTACGTTGTACAGGTATATGCTGCTTTTTTCTATAAAAGGTACCACACTGCATAGACTGTTTTGCACCATCCTTTTTCACTTAGCAGGATACTGTTTTTAGGTAAAATTTACATCTAGCAAGGTGCCTGTATCTTACGTGTGCCCCTTGGATGACTTTTGTTAAATGATAAGCCAATGTGGCTTCGCTGGCGGCTCAGCAGTAAAGGATCTGCCTGCCAGTGCAGGAGATGCAGGTTCGATCCCTGGGTCGGAAAGATCCCCTGGAGAAGGAAATGACAACCCACTCCAGTATTCTTGTCGGGTAAATCCCAGGGGCAGAGGAGCCTGGTGGCTACAGTCCATGGGATCACAAAGAGTTGGACACAACTTAGGGACTAAACAACAATGGCAACATCTACGTGACCACCTCAAAATCAAGATTCAAATATTTTCATTAGTTTCCAGAGTTGCATTAGTTTTTAGTTTCACACCATACATAGTTCTCAGTTTGTTACCTTGTCTCCATAGCCAATAGAATGCTCTGTTCAAGGTGCTATCCTTTCTCTACCAGCTTATCCCATGGCCCAGTGACGGGGCTCCCAGCGTGGAACTCCAGCAGAGTGGTTTTCTCAAAGGCTCATCTGGTCTGGGCACTACCCTATCTATAAAATACACTTCTGTGACTTTTCTTCACTCTCTGGAAGAAAACGTAAATTCTTCCATGGACAATGCCCACCGCCTCCCCTGCAATGGCCTGGTTCCATGACCTCTTTGTGCTTCTCTGATGCTATTTTTTACTGTGTATTTGTTCTGCCTTTCCACACTCCTGGCCATCACTGAGTTCTGCCTGTGTGCCTGGCTCCTACCCATCCCTCGGGTATTCCCCTGGGTTCCTTTGACTTCAGGACTGTGCTCTTCCAGCCCCATCATCACGAAAGTCATGGTACTTATTCTCTGAACCTCAGCCATCACTTCTTCAGGGCAGCATTCATTTCCTGCTGACCTTCCTGACCAGTTCATATTGCTCTGTTAAATGCTCCCCCTTTACAGAACTAATTGTAACTGAAAGTTTACATTAAGTTATGTGATCATTTGATCAATGTCTGTTTCCCCCATGAGAAAGTGAATTCCATGGGGACATGGGCTATATCTACTTATGTTCAACATTGCATCCCCAGGGATTAGCACAGTCTGCACTTTATACCTTCTAATTGAAAAATAAATTAACACATTCAGCATTTTTTGCAGCCATTAAAAAATGGAAACAGATCCATAACTTGATAATACCTTCATATTGATTCCAAAGACATTTTCTAAAAGGGAGGAAAAGAGGGACAGCTCTTTTTACAGAGAAATGCCAACTAATAAACATAAAAGGAATAACAGAAATTTAAGTCATCACTTCACAACCACTGCAGTCATGATTGGTATAGCAAGAACTGTCAGTCTATCTGTTTATGTATAGCTCTTCAGCCAAGAATGGTTTCACGTTTCACATTTTTTAATGGTTGGAGGAGAAAGGAATATGTGATGGAGATCTTATGCAGTCTGCAAAAACCTAAAATATGTACGATCTAACCCTTTACAGAAAAGTTTGCCTACCTCTGCATTAGATGAAAGATAATTGGAGAACAGAATATGGAGAAATCTGGCAGGCATGACTTTAACTAATGATTAAATGTAACATAACAAATAATGGGGCATGCTGGCATGTAGGTCCGAACACGATACACTGATAGAATAACATCACATATTGAGTACTCCTGCCAAAAATAACCTGATTCCAAACACAAGGAAACATCATACAAACTCAAACTGAGGGGCCTTTTGCTCAACAACTGACCTCAACTCTGCAAAAATGTCAGTGCCATAAAATACATGAAAAGAGGCTAGGAAACTGTTCTGTATGAAAGACCTGACAACTTACATGTAATGTGTAATTATGATTGCATCTTGGATTTAAAACAAACAAGCAAACTGTAAAGGATACGATGGCAATTATGGCAACAATCAGGGAAATTTTATGTTGGTCTGTATTTACTTTACCATATCAATGTTAAATTACTTGAGTATGATAATTACATTGTGGTCATATAAAGGAATGCAATTGTTCTTAAGAAATATATGCTGAATATTTAGGGGTGAAGTCTATTGTGATGTCTTCAATTTATTTTCATCTAATAAAGGTTCAGGAGAGAGAGAGAAACAGACAGAATGGAGGGGGTGATGTGAAGGGGTAGGGTTTGTTTTGGTTTTTAAATTTTTTGCAATTTTTCTCTAGGTTTAACCTTTTTTAATTAAAAAATTAGATAAAGAATGCAAACATCATACATGCTTATATAAGCATTTTAAAATGAGTTTAATAAAAACCAAGCTGATAACATTGGCTGTCAGTCATCTCTGGGGGCAGGGTAGAATGGGGTGGCATTTGACAGAAAGGTAACTACCACGACATTTCTTATTCTTTTTTCCCCCTATTTTTTTGTTATGCCGCATGCATGTGGGATCTTAGGTCCCAGACTAGCAATCTAACCTGTGCCCCCTGCAGTGGAATTGTGGTATTTTAACCACTGGACCAGGATGAGATGGTTGGATGGCATCATCGACTTGATGGACATGGGTTTGGGTGGACTCCGGGAGTTGGTGATAGACAGGGAGGTCTGGTGTGCTACAGTTCATGGGGTCGCAAAGAGTCGGACACGACTCAGCAACTGAACTGAACTGAACTGAACCACTGGACCACCAGGGAAGTCCCAACATCCTTCATTCTATTTACTGCTGCATTGCTGGCATTTGTTACAGTAAGAATGTATTTTTTAAAAAATATTTTGTATTTTAAAAAGCTTAGTTTTCATAACTTAAAAAAAGGTCTCCATTGTTTATTCATGTTTAAATTAGGAGCGAAAGTGTTAGTCATTCAGTCATGTCCGATTCTTTGTGACCCCATGTACTGTACCCACCAGGCTCCTCCGCCCATGGAATTCTCCAGGTAAGAATACTGGAGTGGGTTACCATTCCCTTCTCCATGGGATCTTCCCAACCCAGGGATGGAACCCTGGTCTCCCGAATTGCAGGCAGATTCTTTATTGTTTGAGCTACCAGGAAAGCCCAAATCAGTATTAAACATCAATGATTAAGCGTGTTTAATCATGATTAACACTCAATCTCTCTCGCTCCACTTCTGGAGCCCATGGGTTCCCCTGACCTGGCAACCAGGGCTCAGCAAGAAGCTTCTAGAATCCCAGTCCCTAGGGCTGGATGCTAAGTATCCACTGGGGCTTCCCAGGTGGCACAGTTGTTAAAGAATGCACCTGCCAATGCAGGAGACACAAGAGGTGTGAGTTTGATCCCTGGATTGGGAAGATCCCCTCGAGTAGGAAACGGCAAACCACTTCAGTATTCTTGCCTGGAAGATTCCATGGACAGAGGAGCCAGGGGTGGGCTAGACCCCAGGAGTCTCAAAGACTCAGACACAACTGAGTGCATACAGACAGACAGACAGAGAAGACTAATGTTAGAGGTTCCGCCTATCCAGAGGTTAGTTTATAGATGTTTTTTAAAATGTTTACCCTGATAACATACCCTGTATGTTCTACACTTACATGATAGACTATGTTATCATAGTTTACCAGGTTACCATACACTGGACTCAGAAAGAGGGGGAGGAGAAGGAGGAGAAATAAGAACAGTTGGAAGAATATAATCTGTTTCCTTATCTTTCAGAGGAAAGTTTCAAATAGGACTTGTTTTATTTCAAGCTGTTTAATTGAAAAACATGCTTCAGCATGTAAATTAAAGTTATAAATTAGTGGAACTAAATATCCATATATACATATACATTCCAAATCACCAACGAGAAAAAAATTTTTTAATTATATGACATATTATTTTTTAGAAGACAAATGCACATAAAACTCACCTTTTAAAGGAAAAAAAAGTATCAGGCTAGGTTTTATATTTTAAGATACAAAGAGTTGAAAGTAAAGGGACTGATAGCAGGCATTGGTGGGAATATACATGAGTTAAATGTTTTAAAGAGCTATTTACAATATATATGGGCTTATAAATATTTATTTACAATATACGGGCTTCCCCAGTGACCCAGACAGTAAAGAATTCACCAGCAATTCAGGAGACTCAAGTTCAATCCCTGGGCTGGGAAGATCCCCTGGAAAAGGGAATGGCTTACCCACTCCAGTAGTCTTGCCTGGAGAATTCCATAGACAGAGGAGCCTGATGGGCTACAGTCCATGGGATTGCAAACAGTCGGACATGACTGAGCGACTAGCACTTTACAATATATCTTAACAATTAACATGCATGTATCCTTTCATTCATATGTTTCTCTTATAGGAATTCCTTTCTGTATTCCTTTGTATGTGTTTGTGTATTTGAGCAAGTGCATAACTATGTTCATGGAAACGTGGTAATTTCCAAAAGAAGGAAAGGAAACCTTGAAACAACCCTAATTAGCCACTAAGTCATTTTGGGGGTATTTTCTTTTTGTTTTTAATTTTAGAAAATAAGCAGTAGTACATTTAATACACCAGTTTAAAATACTGAGGTCAAGATTGGTTTATATATAGTGATATAGAGAGAGGTCCAAAATAAATGATTAACTGAAAAAAGCAAGTTGCAAGACAGTACATTAAATTTAGTGGCATTGGCCTAATAAGCGATTTTGTTTATATGCTGATATGTGCACAGAAAACAACTCTAGAAGAACTTTCCCTCAACTTAAGCAGTGGTCAGCTCTGCACTGGGGGATTAAGGGTAACTTTTGCTTTCTATACATTTTCTGTGTTTTACATAAGTGTTGTATCAATATAATAAGGAAGTTGTCTGAACTTTGTCCCCTAGTTCCTGGCACAGAGCTCCTAAAACTCTTGGAATTTCCCGAATGATAAGAATGTCTTTGCCATTCCTGAGCCCCTGGATCACCTTTGAGTTTATGCTAATTAGGTGAGTCATGGTGAGCCCCATCATAGCTTCACAACAGAGGCTGAGCAATCTCATGAGCCAGCCTGACCTCAGGGAAGAAGCTGGAGGTTGAGTTAAAGCATGTAGTCAATGACTTAAACAACCGTGCCTATGGAAAGAAACTCCAATAAAAACTCTGGAACCAAGGCTTGGTGGAGCTCCTGGTTGGTGGACACATCAGTGTTGCCTGGGAGGGTGAAATGCCGTGATTTCATGGGGAAAGAGCACAGAAGCTATACATTCTAAACTCCCCCTACATGTCTGTTTCTGAGTTATATAGTTTGTAACCATCTGTATGAGCACTTCCTAAATTCTATGAGTCATTCTAGCAAATTATTGAACCTGCATTCAGATTTAAATGGAAGAAAGTAGGGAAAACCACTAGACCATTTCAGGTATGACCTAAATCAAATCCCTTATGATTATACAGTGGAAATGACAAATAGATTCAAGGGATTAGATCTGATAGACAGAGTGCCTGATGAACTATGGACTGAGGTTTGTGACATTATACAGGAGTCAGTGATCAAGACCATCCCCAAGAAAAAGAAATGCAAAAAGGCAAAATGGTTGTCTGAGGAGGCCTTACAAATAGCTATGAAAAGAAGAGAAGTGAAAGGCAAAGGAGAAAAGGAAAGATATACTCATTTGAATGCAGAGTTTCAAAGAATAGCAAGGAGAGATAAGAAAGCCTTCCTCAGTGATCAATGCAAAGTAGAGGAAAACAATAGAATGGGAAAGACTAGAGATTTCTTCAAGAAAATTAGAGATACCAAGGGAACATTTCATGCAAAGACAGGCACATAAAGGACAGAAACAGTATGGACCTAACAGAAGCAGAAGATACTAAGAAGAGGTGGCAAGAATACACAGAACTATACAAAAAAGATCTTCATGACCCAGATAATCATGATGGTGTGATCACTCACCTAGAGCCAGACATCCTGGAATGCAAAGTCAAGTGGGCCTTAGGAAGCATCACTATGAACAAAGCTAGTGAAGGTGATGGAGTTCCAGTTGAGCTATTTCAAATCCTAAAAGATGATGCTTTGAAAGTGCTGCACTCAATATGCCAGCAAATTTGAAAAACTCAGCAGTGGCCACAGGACTGGAAAAAGGTCAGTTTTCGTTCCAATCCCAAAGAAAGGCAATGCCAAAGAATGCCCAAACTACGGCACAATTGCACTCATTTCTATTAAAGTAATGCTAGTAAATTAATGCTCAAAATTCTCCAAGCCAGGCTTCAACAGTACATGAACTGTGAACTTCCAGATGTTCAAGCTGGATTTAGAAAAGGCAGAGGAACTAGAGATCAAATTGCCAACATATGCTGGATCATGGAAAAAGCAAGAGAGTTCCAGAAAAACATCTATTTCTGCTTTATTGACTATGCCAAAGCCTTTGACTGTGTGGATCACAACAAACTGTGGAAAATTCTGAAAGAGATGGGAATACCAGACCACCTGACCTGCCTCTTGAGAAATCTGTATGCAGGTCAAGAAGCAACAGTTAGAACTGGACACAGAACAACAGACTGGTTCCAAATTGGGAAAGGAGTACATCAAGGCTGCATATTGTCACCCTGCTTATTTAACTCACATGCAGAGTACATCATGAGAAATGCTGGACTGGATGAAGCACAAGCTGGAATCAAGATTGCTGGGAGAAATATCAATAACCTCAGATATGCAGATGACACCACCCTTATGGCAGAAAGTGAAGAAGAACTAAAAAGCCTCTTGATGAAAGTGACAGAGGAGAGTGAAAAAGTTGGCTTAAAACTCAACTTTCAGAAAACTAAGATCATGGCATCCAGTCCCATCACTTCATGGCAAACAGATGGGGAAACAATGGAAACAGTGACAGACTTTATTTTGGGGGACTCCAAAATCCCTGCAGATGGTGATTACAGTCATGACATTAAAAGATGCTTACTCCTTGGAAGAAAAGTTATGACCAACCTAGACAGCATATTAAAAAGCAGAGACATTACTTTGCCAACAAAGGTTCATCTAGTCAAAGCTATGGTTTTTCTAGGAGTCATGTATGGATGTGAGAGCTGGACTATAAAGAAAGCTGAGCAATGAACAACTGATGCTTTTGAACTGTGGTGTTAGAGAAGACTCTTGAGAGTCCCTTGGCCTGCAAGGAGATCCACAGTCCATCCTAAAGAAAATCAGTCCTGAATATTCACTGGAAGGACTGATGCTGAAATTAAAACTCTAATACTTTGGCCACCTGATGTGAAGAACTGACTCATTTGAAAAGACCCTGATCCTGGGAAAGATCGAAGGTGAGAGGAGAAGGGGACAGAGGATGAGACAGTTGGATGGCATCACTGACTTGATAAGTTTGAGTAAAGTTTGACATAAGTTTGAGTAAACTCTGGGAGCTGGTGATGGACAGGGAGGCCTGGTGTGCGGCAGTTCATGGGGTTGCAAAGAGTCGGACATGACTGAATGACTGAACTGAAATGAACTGAACTGAAGCATCCTGGGAATCCATGAACTTCAAACTGATGTCTGAAGTGGGGACAGTCTTAAATAGGACTGAGCCCTTAGTCGGTGGGGTCTGCACTAACTCCAGGGGGTTAGAATCAGAACTGAACTTCAGCAATCAACTGGAATTAGAGCAGGACAGTTGGTGTTTAAATAACAAGCGTATACTATTTTATAATAGAAATTAAAAGTTTTAAGTGAAAGTATGGATAATGTTGGCCAGTTCAAATAAGAAAATGAAATTCACAGTTTAAATATCAGATAAAATTGAATTTGAGATGAAAATAGTTAAACAGGATAAAGAGAGTCACTTAGTAAGGATAAAGTGTACAATCCACAGTGGAAATATTTCTAAAGTACAAATATAATGTACAAATGCAACAAATAACCTAAGGAAAAATCAACTGAAAAACTATTATGAACAATATTCACTTAGGGGAGACGTTATAGAAGTATGTGCCATAATCAATAGCTTTCTTATATACAACAATAACAAGGTATGAAACATGATGAAAGCAAAATAAAATTCCATTCACAACAGAAACCAAAAAAAATCTATATGGAGAAAATGTTTAAATTCTACTAAGGGATCTATAGGATACAGATGAATAAAGAAAATTTAAGTAAAGAAACCCACATTACCATTAGAAAAAAAATGAAAAACACTGTAAAAAGGTCAAATCTCTCCAAATTAATTTCAAAATTCAGGCACTCACAATCCAGATCCCAGTGGGATTGACATTGGAATTTGATCGAATGATTCAAAAGTTCATCTGTAAGATTCAATGTTTCCAAATATTACAAAATGACAAATGTGAAGAATTAGCTATGAAGTGAAGTCGAGCAGTTGTGTCCGACTCTTTGCGACCCTTGGATTAGCTATAGCTGGTGTTAAAATATACCCTAAATCTATAGTAGTAAAAACTTCATCAACTAATTCAGGAGATAAAATAAAACTAATGTATATGGTTTATTATCTGTCTTTATATCTCCCTCTGAAAGTTAAGCTCCATGAGGAGAGGAGTTCACCTCTTTTTTTCTTTTTCACTGATGTAGCTCCAGTGTTTAGAAAGTGGATGAGTGGATGAACAAAGCACTAGAATGGAGTTCTCAGTACAGAAACAGATTTACAGAGATACTCAGGGATTGTGGATACTGATAAACTGATATCTCATATTAGAACAGAACAATTAACGTGTTGGATCAACTGGTTAGCTGTTTGGAAAGGAATTAAACTAAATTCTTTATTCTATATAGTAAAAAAGATTCCAGGTAGATCAAAGATGTAAATATAAAAAAATACAATGATAATACACTACAAGGAAAATACAGTAGTTCTATTATAATCCTAAGGGGCAAGAATCCTTCTAAAATATGAAATGAAAACTGCAAAAGCAAAGATTTTAAAGGTTGATCCCATTTAAAGAAAAAGCAAAACAGTAACAACAACACGTGCCCCCAAAACACCCAAACCAGCAGCCACAAAACATGCACCCAAATTAAAAGGTAAACAAAAGCCTGAAATAATTGTTTGCAACACAGATGAGTCAAAGAATTATTTTCCTCAGCATATAAAGACTGCATATAAATTAACGATTAAAAGGTAACAATAAGATAATGAGCAAAGTATATAAAATGAGGAATACATTTATAACAAGATATTTAACTTCACTAATAAATATAGCAATGCAAAATTTGAAGTTATTCTTCTCATCAGATTGACAGAAGTTGAAAATATAGATAAAATATAGATAAAATTCACAGTGAGTGAAGAGAAAGGAAAATGTTGCCTTTAGTTAGTGAGACTGTACCCCTTTTCAGGAAGGAAATTGGACAACGTGCATCAAAATTTAAATGTGCATGGCTAAAAAAATAAATAAATAAAATAATAAATGTGCATGGCCATACCCTTGGATGCAGAATTTCAGTTCTAAGCATTTATCCTGAAGTGACAACCAGTGAATTGCAAAAAGAAATGTTTATAAGGATATGAAACAGAACTTATTATTGAAAAACTGAAAGCAAAGTAGAAGTCCATCAATAACAAGTAAATGATTAAAGCCTGGTACACACATATAATGAATAATATTAATTGACATGGAAAGATGCCTATAAGTTATTGTTCAGTGATTAACACAAGTTCCAAAACAGTTTGTCTAATATGATATCATTTATTCAGTTATATACATTTAAGTTGCATGTATAAGACCCAGCAATTTCTTTCATAAGTATATAACTAATAAAAAAAAGATGTACATAAGCTCATGAAAGACATGCACTCAAATATTTATAGCAGCATTATTCATAATAGCCCCAAACTGGAAACCACCCAGATGCCTACCAACAATAAAATGGATAAATAAGTTATGCTATATTCACCCAAGGGAGAAAGAATGAACCTCCGCTGTGAATGAACTGCAACACTAAAGCCTTATAGATGAACCTCACAAATGTAATGTTGAATGAAAATAGACAAATAAAGCAGAATACACGCTTCATCATTTCAGTTCAGTTCAGTCGCTCAGTCATGTCCAACTCTTTGTGACCCCATGAATCGCAGCATGCCAGGCCTCCCTGTCCATCACCAACTCCTGGAGTTCACTCAGACTCACGTCCATTGAGTCAGTGATGCCATCCAGCCATCTCATCCTCTGTCGTCCCCTTCTCCTCCTGCCCCCAATCCCTCCCAGCATCAGAATCTTTTCCAATGAGTCAACTCTTCGCATGAGGTGGCCAAAGTACTGGAGTTTCAGCTTTAGCATCATTCCTTCCAAAGAAATCCCAGGGTTGATCTCCTTCAGAATGGACTGGTTGGATCTCCTTGCAGTCCAAGGGACTCTCAAGAGTCTTCTCCAACACCACAGTTCAAAAGCATCAGTTCTTCGGCGCTCTGCCTTCTTCACAGTCCAACTCTCATATCCATACATGACCACAGGAAAAACCATAGCCTTGACTAGACGGACCTTAGTCGGCAAAGCAATGTCTCTGCTTTTGAATATGCTATCTAGGTTGAGCATAGCTTTCCTTCCAAGGAGTAAGCGTCTTTTAATTTCATGGCTGCAGTCACCATCTTCAGTGATTTTGGAGCCCCCCAAAATAAAGTCTGACACTTTCCACTGTTTCCCCATCTATTTCCCGTGAAGTGATGGGACCAGATGCCATGATCTTCGTTTTCTGAATGTTGAGCTTTAAGCCAACTTTTTCACTGTCCTCTTTCACTTTCATCAAGAGGCTTTTTAGTTCCTCGTCACTTTCTGCCCTAAGGGTGGTGTCATCTGCATATCTGAGGTTATTGATATTTCTCCCGGCAATCTTGATTCCAGCTTGTGTTTCTTCCAGTCCAGCATTTCTCATGAGGTACTCTGCATATAAGTTAAATAAGCAGGGTGACAATATACAGCCTTGACATACTCCTTTTCCTATTTGGAACCAGTCTGTTGTTCCATGCCCAGTTCTAACTGTTGCTTCCTGACCTGCATACAGATTTCTCAAGAGGCAGGTCAGGTGGTCTGGTATTCCCATCTCTCTCAGAACTTTCCACAGTTGATTGTGATCCACACAGTCAAAGGCTTTGGCATAGTCAATAAAGCAGAAATAGATGTTTTTCTACATGCTTCATAATTACATTTAAATAAAATTTTGAATCTGGCAAAAGTAATCTTTTTCATTAGAAGTCAAGCCAGTAGTTGAATTGGGAGATTGAGACTGACATATAAACCATGTGTATAATAGACAGCTAGTGAGAAACTGCCGTATAGCCCAGGGAGCTCAGTCTGGTGCTCTGTGAGGACCTAGAGGGGTGGAACGGGGCTGTAGGAGGGAAGTACAAGAGGGAGGGGATGTATGTATACATATAGCTGATTCACTTCCTTGTACAGCAGAAATCCACATTGTAACATTGTAAAGTAACTATATCCCAATAAAAAATAAATAAATTTTTTCAAAAACCATCTAAGGAAAGAAAAAAAGGCAGTAGTTATCTTTGATTTGGTGAAGAATAGGCTATGACCAGGAGTGGATCTCAAGATGCCTTCTGGAAGGCGGCAAGATTTTGTTAACCCATTGAATCCTAGTTACCTGGGTATGTTCAGTTTGTGGTCATCTGTACATTTACGATTTGTGTACTTTTCTGGACACACACAAACACACTTAAAGTATATACGTGCACAGAAAGATGTCAGGAAGGATTCTGGCAGAAATGTTAATAGTGGTTTTATCTGATGAAGGAGTTCAGCATGATTTGGCTTCTTTCTGTGTAATTTGTGTCACTAGACTTATATACAGAAAAACACAATCTAACTGAAGGAATGAAAATAAATTTACTGAACATTCACCTCAAGAAGTTAGAAAAATAAATAATCAAAATGGGGACAGGGTTGAATGAAGCAATCAAGATAAGAGCTAGGTAACAACCAGATACTATGCAGGTAGCCTGAAAGGATTTGGTACCCTTGTTTTCAGATGACCACTAACGAACTTACATTTATGGAAAAAGACACAGTTGAAAATAGCATTTTAACCATAGACCAAAGAACTAGAGGGGTTTCTCCTGATTTCACCATCACAGAGAATGATTTGAAAACTCATTTTAAAAACAGGCTTATTGAGGTATAATTTACATAAAATAAACTGCATAGAAAGTGTACAATTTGATCTGTTTAATGCATGTGTATACGTGTGAAACAATTGCCACAATCAAGATGAAAAATATACTCACTGCCCTCAAGTTTCCTCATATCTCTTTGCAATTCTTCTTCCTTCATCTTCACCCTTCATCCATAAGAATCATTACAGCTTCTATTTTCTGGAATTTTACAGAAATTATAGCATTGTACTATATATGCTTTTGTTGTCTGATTTCTTTATTAAAGCATGATGATTGTTAAAATCATCCATAATTTTGTATGTGACAATAGTTTGCTGAGTAACATTAAATTGTATGAATAGGTAGCAATTGGTCCATCACTAACCTAATTCCAGTTTTCACTATTACAAATTAAGCTGCAATGAGCAGTCATGTTAAGTCTTTGTACGAACATGTGCTTTCATTTATATAGGTTAAATATCTAGAAGTGGAACGGCAGATCATATGGCCATGTATTCATATGGCATGTATAAATAACGTAAAAAGTAATGTATTAAGATGTATGTTTAACTGTTTAAAAAAAAAAAGCCAGATTGTTACACAGTGACTGTACCATTTTACATTCCCACCAGCAGTGTATGAGCATTCCAGCGCTTTGCTTTCTCATAATCACTTGGTATAGACAGTCACTATAATTTCATATGTTTTAATAGATGTATAATAGCATCTCATTGTATTGTTGTTTTGCATTTCCCTAAGGAGGCACAGTGGTAAAGAATCCACATAACAATGCAGGATATGCAAGAGACATGGGTTTGATCCCTGGATCAGGAAGATCCCCTGGAGTAGGAAATGGCAACCCACTCCCGTATTCTTGTCTGAAAAACCTCATGAACAGAGAAGGGTGGCGGGTTGCAGTCCACGGGGTTGCAAAGAGTTGGATGCAACTGAGTGACTGTGCATAAGCACAAGCGCAATGACTGATGATGAATATCTTCTCAGGTGCTCATCTCATTTGCTATCTGTATATCTTCTTTGGTGAATTATCTGTTTATATCTTTTACTAATTTTTATACTGGGGTTTTTTAATTGAACTTGGCAAGCTCTTACATGTTTTGGATACAAATGTTTTATAAGATAGGGCTTCCCTAGTGGCTCAATCTACCTGCAATGCAGGAGACCTGGATTCGATCCCTGGGTTGGGAAGATCCCCTGGAGAAGGGAATGGCTACTTACTCATGATTTACAAATATTTTCACTCAGTCTGTGGCTTGTCTTTTCATCCTCTTTGTTGTTTTCAGTCACTCAGTCATGCCCTACTCTTTGTGACCCCATGGACTGCAGCACTCCAGGCTTCCCTGTCCTTCACCATCTCCTGGAGCTTGCTCAGACTCAGGTCCATCGAGTTGGTGATGCCATCCAACCATCTCATCCTCTGTCATCTCCTCCTCCTGCCTTCAATCTTTTCCAGCATCAGGGTCTTTTCCAGTGAGTCAGCTCTTTGCCTCATGTGACCAAAGTATTGGCGCTTCAGCCTCAGCATCAGTCCTTCCAATGAATATTCAGGATTGATTTCCTTTAGGATTGACTGGTTTGATCTCCTCGCAGTCCAAGGAACTCTCAAGAGTCTTCTCCAACACCACAGTTTAAAAGCATCAGTTCTCCAGTGCTCAGCCTTCTTTATGGCCCAATTCTCAAATCCATACACGACTACTGGAAAAACCCATAACTTTGACTATACAGACATTTGTTGGCAAAGTAATGTTTGCTTTTTAATATGATGTCTAGGTTTGTCATAGCTTTTCATCCAAGGAGCAAGCGTCTTTTAATTTCATGGCTATAGTCACCATCTGCAGTGATTTTACAGCCCAAGAAAATAGTCTTAGTGTCTTCCCTAAAGAAAGTCCTTAACTTTGATGGAGTCTAGTTTATCAATTTGTGCTTTTATGGATCATTCATTTGGGGTCATATTTTTAAAATGTTCAGCTAATCCAAGGTCACAAAGGTTTTCTCTTATGTTTTCTTCTAAAAGTTCTATATTTTTTTTCTTTAAATGTAGGTCTATGATTCATCATGAGTTGAGTTGTATATGTAAGTGAGATGTAGAGACTGAAGAATATATGTATGTATGCAAGAATCACATATGGGCATCCAGGTGTTTCAACAAGCTTTTTTTGACAAAACTATGCTTTCTCCATTGAACTGCCTTTTCACTTTTCTTGAAATAATCAATTTACCAGGCTTCCACTTCTGGGTAAGATGAAGTTAAGTATACTCCACCTATATTTCCCACTGGATGCAGCCTACGATCAGAGCAGAATACATGGAGCAGCTAACTGAAGACTCTGAGAATAACTCCTAACAGGCAAATTGGGGAAGAACATGAAAACTCAAAGGAGTTTTGAGTTGAACTCAACTGGTGGTGAGTTTAATCCTTTCTTTTTTTCTGGTACTTACAGGTTTGAATTCAAGGCAACCTGAAACCTGAAAATGAGCATTAGCACAACAGAGGAGGTTCTAGAAGATACCTCAGGTTCTCGGTTGGTGAATAGGAAAGTTGTTTCCTAACACGCAGAAGAAGAATGGAAATTCCCCATGGTTCTTTCTTTTCTCTCTGTGCTCTTGTGCCTCAGCCCCTGACAGGAAACTTGGAAGCAGAAATGGTAGTGGCAATGAGAGCCAGCATAGGTGTAGTCATGCACGATCAGTCGTCTCCGACTCTTTGTAACCCTAGGGACTGTAGCCCGCCAGGCTCCTCTGTTCATGGAATTTTCCAGGCAAGAATACTAGAGTGGGTTACCATTTCCTACTCCAGGGGATCTGCCCAACCCAGGGATCAAACCC
Source organism: Ovis canadensis (assembly GCF_042477335.2). NCBI lineage: Eukaryota > Metazoa > Chordata > Mammalia > Artiodactyla > Bovidae > Ovis > Ovis canadensis. The sequence goes on along the minus strand of NC_091268.1, from coordinate 43,826,803 downwards.
AGGTCTCTTGCGTTGCAGGAGGATTCTTTACCATAAAGCCACCTGGGAAGCCCATGAGAGCTGGTGTTGTTGTTCAGTCACCAAATCGTGCCTGACTCTTTGCGACCCCATGGACTGCAGCACACCAGGTTTCCCTGCCCCTCACCATCTCCCAGAGTTTGACCAAGTTCATGTCCCTTGAATCAGTGATGCCATCCAACCATCTCATCCTCTGACACCCTCTTCTCCTGCTTTCAATCTTTCCCAGCATCGGGGTTTTTTCCAATGAGTCAGCTGTTCGCATCTGACCAAAGGTGGCCAAAGTATTGGAGCTTCAGCTTCAGCGTCAGTCCTTCCAAAAGCATTTAGGATTTATTTCCTTTAAGATTGACTGAAAGCCAGTAGCAACATAAAATTCTGAGGAAGGCGAACCGTACTCTCTGATGAGATAATATGTTGTCCCTGAAGGGTGGGAAGGATCTCCATTTCTTTGTGTCTCCCTCTGTCCTCCCTTGGCTTGTCCTGGACACAACTGCAGTTGCACAAAGGGTACAGTAAATTGGGGTAAAGTTTCAGCTTTCTAACTAGAGGATCAAGTTAGAGAGTAACAAGGAAATATTAATAAAAGGATAGTGTTGTTCAACTCAAGTCTGAAACAGTGTTAAGCTCTCCAATGTGATTGTAGATATGTCTATTTATCCTGAAAGTCCTATAAGTTTTTACTCCGTGTATTTCATTTTATTTCTCTTTTAGCCTTTGTTTCATTTTGTTTTGGCTGTGCTAGTTCTTATGGCAGCACTCAGGATCTTCTATCTTTGTTGAGGCACGCAGGATCTTTAGTTACCCCAAGCGAACTCTTAGTTGCAGCTTGTGGGATCTAGTTCCCTGACCAGGAACTGAATCCAGACCCCCTGCATTGGGAGCACAGAGTCTTAGCCACTGGACCTCCAGGGAAGTCCCCTACTCTATGCCTTTTAAACCTCCGCTATTCCCAAGTTCCTCCTTCCTGCGGTGAGGCCTGGAAATTCTTCAGGCAGTAACTTGGGACAGTCACAGCACTCATTCCTCATGTCTCCCTAGCCTTCATTGCACTGTTATAATACCTTGAAAACCACTGTTTCGTATACTTTTCAGTTTTCTGTTGTTGTTGTTACTGTCTCAGGAGAAGCCAATCAGATGATGCTGTAACGTAGGAAGGGAAACATCCCTAAGGTTTCAGAAAAGAGCCTGTTCTTGAAGATACCATCTTAAGAGACAGAAGTAAATTTTAGAAACCATGTCCTCAGGGTCATCACAAGGATAAAGAAGGCATGAACTTTGTGAGACAGGGACACAGAAAGAACAAACCAAGGTGAAGACAAAGAGGCAAATGGGGAAAGGGGAAAAAAGGAAGGAAACATCTCACAGAATGAAAGCCCTCATCAGAAGCAATAATGACCCAGGTTCATTCCTTTTCATGGCTGAGTAATATTCCATTGAATATATGCACCACCTCTTCTTTATCCACTCCTCTGTTGATGGACATTTGGGTTGCTTCCAAGACCTGGCTGTTGCATAAATAACTAATGAGAACCTACTGTATAGCACAGGGAACTCTACTCAGTGCTCTGTGGTGACTTGAATGGGAAGGACGTCCAAAAGGGAAGGGGTATATGTATACGTATAACTCATCCATTTTGCGGGACAGTAGAAACACAACGTTGTAAAGCAACTATACTCTAATAAAAGCAAACTTTAAAAAAGAAGCAAGAAAAAGTAGATGTTTCATTGGAAAATAAATCAAAGCTTTGATACGAGAGAAAAATTAGAAGCACTCTCTCAGTATGCAGAAGGAAAGAACAAGGATATAAATATGTTGAGAGAAAAAATATATACACAGGGCAAAGAAATGGAGATGCAACCTGAGAATTATAGGTGTTCCCAAGAAATAAATCAATACTATAGAAAAGCCATCATAGCAAAAAAAAGAATAAAGAAACTTTTTTGAACTAGTTAAAGAATAAGAATGAAGATTATAGTGGATCACATATTCTTGGCAAAATTAATAAGAAGAGACTCACACATAGAGATGTACTGATAAATTTTTTTAAATTCAAGGATAAGGGGGGAATAAATCATTAGACTGTACAGGCAATACACAACACAATACACACACAAACACACACAAAAACTCCAAGCCTCTTTGAAGGACTGTAAGATGAATCAAAACTGTACATGTTGGTGACAAGCCCTCTGGCTGATTGAACTTCATGGGCACAGTCCAGCCATGGCCCAGCACCAGCCATACCAGGAACAGAAACTTCCCTGTCAGGCACCAGAGGTTCACAAGAGAGGAGGTATCACCTTGATGATGAAGAATGATAAGAAGAGAATTATGTCAACTGTCAGGCGGCAGTCAAGACAACCTGTGTGCACAGACATGTGAGAAACACCTCTAGAGACATTGGGGAGCTTAAGTTCCCCAAGAACAAGTGGCAGGCGGTCAGAAAAATGCTACTTGATGACTATTCTCATCACTGTATTTAAATATCAGGTCTGTTAGAATCAGGTCTGCCTCTGGAGAGCAGAACCTATATGATACTATCTTCACTTTTGTGCCTCATGGCTGGCACAGAAGGTCCTTGCGTAGCTCCAAATACACAAACTTGTTCATACCTCTTGGAGGTTGTTCTGGGAAGGTGCGGGGATAGTTTTTATACCAAAGAGGAGAAAAGTTCTATAAAAACTTTGAGTCCTTCCCATCTAGAGAAACAGCAGGGATTTCATAGCTAATTTCCAATCCAGTGTAGCTAGAGGTGGGGATATAAAGCAGGTTGATCCTGTTGTAACATGATCATCACAACAATCCTCATTTCTTGTGCATAACTGCATCCCTGAGAATGACCCAGAGAGAGAAGGAGACAAAAAGCTTTCTCCACTATGGGTAGGGGACATTTTGCAGATTATGTTGCCCTTAATAAAACAGTTCTCTTCTTTTATAAAGACCTATACTAAACTATCTCTGGGAATTACTGTTTGTCCTTGGGAGGGGACTGCTCACAAATGTGAGCATGCATGTAGATTCTCTCCAAAATTCCCCCCTAGGAGACCAGAAGACCGCAGGGAGAATGAAAGCATATGTAAATTTCAACTAACAGAGCTAGAAAAATTGGATGTCCATATGCAAAAAAAAAAAAAAAGATACAGAAATTACACCTTTCATAAAAATTCAAAATGAATCATAGACATGAATGTAAAATGCAAAACTATAAAATCTTTAGAAGAAAATATAGGAGAAAATCTAGATGATCTTGCATTTGGTAATGATCTTTCTAGTAAAAGCATGATCCCTGAAAGAAAAACTTGGTATGTTGAATTTTATTAAGATTAAAATCTGCTCTACAAAAGATACTGTCAAGAGAATGAAAAGAGAAAACCACAGACTAGAAGAAAGTATCTGAAAAGCATGTATCTGATAAAGGAGTTATAGTCAAAATATACAAAGAAATCTTGATATTCAGTGATGAGAAAACAAACAACCCAGTGAAATAGATGGGACAATTCCTGAATAGACACCTCACCAAAGGAAATATACAGATGGTAAACAAGCATATGAAAAGATACCCCACATCATATGTCATCAGGAAATGCAAATTAAAATGAGATACCACTGCACACCTATCAGAATGGCTAAAACCAAAACCCAAAATGACAATACCAATTGCTATAAAAAAAAATATAAAGCAAAGGGAACTTCCGTCCTGCTGGTGTAATACAATTATGGTACAGCCACCTTGGAAGAAAGTTGGGAAGTTTCTTAGAAAGCTACAGATAGTCTTAGCATACTCCTAGGTTTTAGCCAACTAATTTGAAATCTAATGTTCACAAAAAACCTGCATGCAGATTTATATCAGCTCAGTTCAGTTGCTCAGTTGTGTCTGACTCTTTGTAACCCCATGGACTTCAGCACACCAGGTTTCCCTGTCCATCACCAACTCCCAGAGCTTATTCAAACTCATGTCCATTGAGTCAGTGATGCCATCCAACCATCTTATCCTCTGTCATCCCCTTCTCCTCCTGCCTTCAGTCTTTCCCAGCATCAGGGTCTTTTCCAATGAGTCAGTTCTTCGCATCAGGTGGCCAAAGTATATAGCATATTTACTTGTAAATATATTTATATATACATATGCAAATCTAAAATATATAGATTTATAGCACCTTTATTCATAATCACCAAAACATCGGATGCAACAAAGGTGTCCTTTAATAGGTGAATAAACTATGGTGCATCTATGAAATGAAACATTATTCAGCAATAAAAAGAAATGAGATACCAACCCATAAAAAGACACCAATGGATCTTGAATGGATATATGTAAATGAAAGGAGCCAATATAAAAAGGCTACATACTGTATGTCTCCAATTATTTGACACTCTGGAAAAGGCAAAAATATTGAGATTGAAAAGGTCTGTGGTTGCCAGAAGTTCAGAAATCAAAGAGAAAGGTTGAAAAGGTGAAGTTCAGGATATTTTTGGGGCAGCAAAACTTAATATTCCATATGATATTATAATTGTGGATACATGACAATATACACTTATCAAAATCCATTTAACTTCAGCACAACGATTGAACCTTACTGTATGCAAATTTAAAAAAAATCATTTAGGATATCAATAGATTTTCAGGATGGAATCCAGAATGTGGCAAATCAATCTATATCATACATGCATATGAAACAACCTCACAGAAGAGACAGGGAAAGTGCGGACATAGGTAACTCTGGAAATGAGCAGACTCTGAAGAATTTTAGTTGGTAAAACTGTTTCCCACAGGTGTCAGTCAGTCAGTTCAGTCACTCAGTCGTGTCCGACTCTGTGACCCCATGAATCGCAGCACGCCAGGGCTCCCTGTCCATCACCAACTCCTGGAGTTCACTCAGACTCACGTCCATTGAGTCAGTGATGCCATCCAGCCATCTCATCCTCTGTTGTCCCCTTCTCCTCCTGCCTTCAATCCCTCCCAGCATCAGAGTCTTTTCCAATGAGTCAACTCTTCACATGAGGTGGCCAAAGTACTGGAGTTTCAGCTTTAGCATCATTCCTTCCAAAGAAATCCCAGGGTTGATCTCCTTCAGAATGGACTGCTTGGATCTCCTTGTAGCCCAAGGGACTCTCAAGAGTCTTCTCCAACACCACAGTTCAAAAGCATCAATTCTTCGGCGCTCAGCCTTCTTCACCGTCCAACTCTCACATCGATACATGACCACAGGAAAAACCATAGCCTTGACTAGACGGAGCTTTGTTGGCAAAGTAATGTCTCTGCTTTTGAATATGCTATCTAGGTTGGTCATAACTTTTCTTCCAAGGAGTAAGCGTCCCACAGGTGTATGTGTTAACAATTCTGATACTGCTCTACATGTTAACACAGTTAAACAAGTAGGGACTTCCCTGATGGTCCAGTGGTTAAGAACCTGCCTTCCCATGCAGGGGACACAAGTTCAATCCCTGGGGAACTAAGATCCCACATGCCACAGGGCAGCTAAGCCTGGGCATCACGACTAGAGAAGCCTAAGCGCTTCAACGAAGACCCAGCACAGCCAAAAACAAACAAAAAACCCACAAGTAAATGGATGGTGGATGGTAGGAGCCAGACTTCTCTCTGTTGGAGTGGGAGTTTACAGGTAAGAAAGGGGAGGATGCTAGAAGGATCTGTGTTAATGGAGTTGAGTTGGAAACATCAGTATAATGCTATATTTAGCTTGATACAAGTACAGATGCTACATATAGAAATATACATAGATATATGTGTGTATATATATATAGGTTAATATTTACATAAATATTTTCTTGTTCTGTCAAGTGACAGGACCTGGAAGCAACAATGCTTCAACGGCAACAAGCACGCCTAGGGCTCAGATCTTGGTTTCTAACACCATTCTCTAAGAAAAGAAACCAGGCCAGGAAACTGGGTCAGGAAGTACACAAGATGAGCTTGGAGCATTCTGTCATGACAGGAAATAAGAAAGTGTTCAAAGGCAAGAGCCAAGAGCTCCCAATGACCAAGGCTGCAACCATTTGAGCCACAAAACTAAGTCGTAAGGCACATCACCTACATATAAATATCCATAAGTCCATACTATGAAAATACATGGTTGCAAAACTAAATAGGGAAAAAAATAAAATCTGCTGCACAAAATAATTCCAGATAATCTATGTAGATGCTCTGCCTTCATGGAGATGGGGCACGACTCCTCATCTCTTGTGTAGCCAGTGCAGTAACTTCCTTCCAAAGAATACAGTATGGAAAAAAGAGAAAAATTAGTAACTTTTCAGTGGAGAATTCTGACAAACACATCTCTCTTCTGGGGATTCCTTGGCGTTGCCCCTGTGACAGACCAGCTGCCTCCTCATTCAGTGTCTCTGCCCACCGCGACTCAGTGAGACCCGGGGGATCTGCCTCCATCTACTCTCCACACATTGAACCAGACCAGAGATGACATCCTGGGGCAGGGGCCATGTCTGGCGGGCTCCCAAGGCCCCCCAAGGAGGAGTGAGGTTGGAGCCTCCGTCCTCAGTGCTGACCTCAGGCAGCCCTGGGCGCCAAGCGAGATGGAAGCAGCGCATGCCTTCCCTCTCCTGCCTCTTTCTCGTTTCTAGAGAAATGAAAAGAAGCCAGGAGAAGAGGCTGAGAAAGGCACCAGACAGGAGTTCTGGGGGACTCTCGCTCTCGGAGGCTCGAGGACAGAGTCAAGGGGCCCATGAATTTGGGTGGGAAAGAGTATACCTCTATTTTCATCAGTCTCTAAATGGAATCTAGCATTTCCTTCCATTATGAACTCAAGTCTCATAGCTCAGTGGAATTAGCTGTACTGTGGCTTTGCCACTAATATTTTCCTACCAGGTTACAGTTGTCAGAATTATCTCCCCATGTTGTTTACACTTATGGCCACAGTATTTCAAAATTATTGTTGTTATTACACCCACTGCCAGATCTTACTATTTAACACATCAACAAGGAAGCACATGTATTATTATATCACCCATTTGTTTTGTTTAATATTGCCACACTGTACTTAAAAATAATTGATTTCCTTTATTGGTCCCTTGAATATTCTATTTCATGCATTTAAAAACACAATTCACAGGCTTCACCAGACTGCCAAAGGGATGCAAGCATGAAAAGTCTCTCTAAAAATATTTTTATTTTTTCTAAGATTTCTTTGTAGATGGTAGTTTTTCCCTACCTTAAAATTATTTTTTCTGACTCTAAGAAGATTTCTTTGAAGATGGTAAATTTTCCCTATGTCAGTTATTCCTAAACTTTCAGTAAAATCTGTGATTTATATCCATCTGCTGTGTGACAATGGCTGGGTGGTAAATTGAGAGGAGGCAAAATAAAAAATCGCACCCGTACGCCAGCACTGCCCCTCCAGGGGTCGGTGACTGCAGCTGCTGCTTATCGGGAGAATATGGTGGCCCCCCATGTGACTGGGAGCGAAACTGCACTAAGCTGAGATGGTGCTAAGCTCTTATATGGGGGCAGGAACCAGAATCAGCTGTAGGCGGACTGACTTACATACAGACCCAAGGCCTAATCTGTTTCCCTGAAGTATAATATGAGGAGATAGCCCGGGTAAGGGAATGAGACAGACCTTTGACCAACAACAACACAGTGGTACCAACTACTGCTTTTCTTTAAGTATGTTCCATCAAAGCTCTGTGTCACCAGGGCCCAATTAATTATACTCTGAGTGCCCCCTAGAGTTGTGGAATGGACCACTTTTTAAATTGATTAATTAATCCATTTTGGTCACACTGCACACATGTGGGATCTTAGTTCCCCAACCAGGGGTCGAACCCATGTCCCCTGCATTGGGAACACATAGATTCTTAACCAGTGAACCACCAGGGAAGTCCCTGCATCATGATATAGGTGGCCTGGCCACTCTCTCTCCTGGAACATACTTTATCAATTTTCCTGAAACCCTGTCCTGGTCAATGTCTCTGCCCAGGTGGCAAAACTTCCTCTACTTGCCAATGTGGATCTTTCCTCCCAGTTCCTTTTTTCTCCTGGAGTCTGGCACACACCAGGTGAGGGTAATTAAAAGGCAGACAAACACTTTCCTGACATAATCATGTTCTGAGTTATGCACAGGATTCTCTGATCATTGGGAAGACCCTTTATCTTGACTCTCCCCACCCCAACCAGCATCCTATTCTTCCATGCTGCTTGGGAAGAATCCAGAAGATGCTAAAAGAAGTGCAACACTGGGATGACCTAACAGAAGGGTCCAGGATCTATGAAGGCAGAGTGTGGGAGTTTTGAAATGTGGTTCCCAAATTCTTTGAATCTCCTCACCACTGATATGTGCTCTCTATGCCTCCACCCCCCGAATCCAGGAGGATTTGGACTACTTTGATTGCCATGATATGCCAGAGGCCAAGTCATAAAAGGCCAACCAGCTCCCAGCTGGTGCTCTTGGAAGGTTCATTTCTAGATGCTTGTCTTAGAAGCCAGATGCCATGCTGGGAAAAGCACAAGCCATGTGGAGATGTCATATGTAGATACTCCCAGCTGAGCTGGTCCTTCAGCCAGCCCAGGCACCAAACATATGAGTCACCAAATGAGCCATCTGAGTCTTTCCAATAGAGGCACCAGACATCCCAGAGCAGAGATAAACCCCCACTGAGTTTCTGACCCAGAGTCTCCATGAGCATAAGATGTTTGTTGGTTTACACCACCGAGTTTGGGGTGGTTTATTGCAAAGATGTAGTAGACGGACTAAGAAGAGACAGAGGTCCAGGAAGAAAAGATTCCTGCAATGGCCACATATGGACCATGGACAGAGAGCTGGACGTGGCTCCAAGGGGAGAGTCTGGGGAAGCAGCACCTGGCAGGACAGGCCTGAGGGTCCTTTGTGCCCCTCCAGTCCCCTTTGAACTCTGTGATGGGCAGGACTGCCTTAACCTTAAGGGAAAGTGCTGTTTTCTACAGTCTTCTGCTGATGACAGCAAGTCTGTTAGGGCATAGATTCCACTGCCTCTCCCTCCCCCTGCCCCACTTTCCCAATAGGAGTAAAATGCTCAAATTAAAATTTGATACAAACACAGGGAGCATGCTTGATGATTTAGATCGGGTCCGGGAATCCTCTATTTTTTCATAAAAGAGCTTCTGATAATAAAAGAATGATGAGGTGATACCCCAAACGATCCCCTGCAATCAAGAATCTGCTTTTGAAGCCCAAGATTTTTGTCTTAAAACCTGGTGTCCTGCACAAGAACATATCAAGCATGGTTTTAATATTAAACCATCTTCAATTACCTGCCATAAGGTGAAGTGGACATTGCATGAATGGGTACCCTGTTTATCCAATCATGCTAGACATCCTCTGATCCACTGCTGCATCCCCCATGCAAATGCCAGGAGGACAAGCATATAGCGTCCTAATACCCAAAGCTCTGTCAAAGAAGTCAGATTCCTAGGGGCCAACTGTGTTACTGAGCATGGGGCACTTCTTGAGGAACGCTTATTAATGTCAATATTAAACATCAATTTGTGGAATGTTTCATAAAAAAAAGAGTGAAACAATGCCATTTGCAGCAACATGAATGGACCTAGAGACGATCGCATGAAGTAGGCCAGACAAAGACAAACATTACATAATATTACTTAGATGTGGAGTCTAAAGAAAGGATGCAAATGAACTTAGGTACAAAGCAGAAATAGACTCACAGACTTTGAAAACAAGTTTATGCTTACTAAAGAGGAAAAGTAGGGGATGGATAAATTAGGAATTTGAGATTAACATATACATATTACTACATATAAACTATTTAATAGATAATGAACAAGGACCTACTGGTATAACACAGAGAACTCGACTCAATACTCTGCGGACTTACATGGGAAAAGAATCTGAAATAGAATGGATATATGTATATGTATAACTGAACCACTTAGTTGTACACCTGAAACTAACTCAACATTGTAAATCAATGATACTCCAATATAAAATAAAATTTAAAAAATTTTGAAGCATTTTTTTCTTAGAAAAATCATGCAGGAAATAGTGGATCCTGAATGAAAGAAGATTTCCAAGAGACTGAGTTAGAGAATCTCCGGGAGAGTGCAAGAGTGATCAAAAATTCTCAGCTAAGATCATTTGTAATATTCTCTGTAGAGTCCAGAATTTACACTTTGGCTGTGCATGTAGAAATTTTTTCTTCATGAAAACTATGTTCTTGATCCCATGCCCCCTCACTCCCTAAGAGACGTACTCCATTAATTATCACCTTCAAGCCCTTCTCTCTTGCCTCCTTCCCCTCCATTCCAGTGTCCCCTGTCCTCAGAAGCCCTTCCCTTAGGTAAATTGGTACCTACTTCTGGAGAGCAATTTGGCAAATCTAGCAAAAGGAAAAAAAAATGTATATACTTTCTGACCCAGAAATTTCACTTCTAGAAAATTTATATTTAGATATACTTGCACAAGTTCATAAGGATAAATAGAGCTGCTCACTACAGCACTGCCTGTGAGAGCAAAAACGGCAGCCTAAACAGCCAGTGAACTGGTGAAATCAATCACAGTACAACAGAAAGGATGTTGGCAATAAACTGTTGAATGAAAAAAAGCTTGTGGGGTAATGTGACCACATCAGTGAGAACAAACTGCGTATTTAGATGGATATAGGTTTATTTTTTCTAGGAATATTACACAACTCCAGGGGATGGCATTCACATTGTATTCTTGTTTTATAAGGGAATGGCGTACCCTGGAGCTGTACAACTGCCTGGGTTGTGTGTGTGTGTGTGTGGGGGGGGGGTGGGGGCGGGGGGGGGTAGTGCTTCAAGGCACGCCCTGTGCATGAATTTATCCTAACACATAAACACTATGGTGAATATCAATCCATCTTTTCCATGAGCCTATAACCTATAAGAGGAAAGGAATCATTCATTTCAATTCCCAACACCCAGCACAAAGCCTGACACATCAATTATTGGTGTTTTTGTGAATATATGGGTGTTAGCATTCTTTGGACCCAGGAATATCAGTTATGTATCATTTCTATAGAACTAGGTATGCCCTAGGAAGAGGAAATAAACACTTAGTAGGCGATTTCTTCACCTTTACACACACCTATACACACATATTTACTCATATCCAGTGTTCCAGGCGCAAACTGTGTTTGGAAAACTTGATTTAAGCCAAGATAAACCATTTTCTTTGCAGTAGGATATCTCTAGGATTTTAATATGCACTGATATTCTCTAACAAGTAGATATGGTGAGGAGCATCATCCGAATTTTACTGACCATGAAGCACTTTTAGAGGAATATTTATTAACATTGATGTCTGAGGATCATCAATTTGGAACATGCTGTATTAGAAGAATCACAAAGGAAGTAAATAGGTCCTGAGTGAAAGGAAGATTTCCACGAGATAGGGTCAGATACTCTCCAGAAGAATGAAAGAGTGATTAAAAGTTTCTTAACCTAGACTGGCGATTCATTTCAGGGTGCAGGATGCTTGGGGCTGGTGCACTGGGATGACCTGGAGGGACAGTGTCAGGGTGGAAAGTGGGAGGGGGGTTCGGGATTGGGAACGCGTGTACACCCGTGGCGGGTTCATGTTGATGTGTGGCAAAACCAATACGATATTGTAAAGTTAAAAAAAAAATAAAAAAATTTTTTTCTTAACCAAGATCATTTGAAATTCAGACTGGATGGCTGGACCTACTAAAGGAAAAAGGAAAAGATCTGACCATCCTAATAAGAGTGCATGAAGCATGCTTGCTGATGTGAAATTGTGTCAGCGGAGGAGAGAGGAGATGTGTGTTGAGTTGTGTCTGACTCTTTGCGACCCCATGGACTGTAGCCCACCAATCTCCTCAGTCCATGAGACCCTCCCAATTCTTCTGGGGACCTGGGTAAGCTGTTAGTGAGAGTCTCAGGGAGAAGGGAATTGGGGTAGCAGATTCCTGGGTCCTACTTGAAAATTTTCTGATTTAGTAACACGTACATAGATTTTGTACACTGACCAGATTAATTTTGACCACACCTTGGCATTGGTCCGTCTGCTTTAACACTACCCCTTGTTCCAGTCAGAGCAGGATCAGTGGCCTGATGGGGGAGAGACCAGATCACAGCAAGGGAAGGCTGAGTAGTGAATGAAAAACGGAGAAATGGAGCAAGTGTAGGCAGTTTTTCCAAGAAGTTCGAAGAACTTTTTAAAAGTTCATATCAGGGCTTCTCTGATGGTCCATCTAGTGGTTAAGAATTTCCCTTGCAATGCAGGGGACACAGGTTCGATCCCTGGTCCAGGAAGATCCCACATCTAAGCACACAGCTAAGCCCCTGCACCACAGCTACTGAGCCCGTGCTCTGGAGTCCGTAAGCCCGACTACTGAGCCCACGTGGAGCAACTAGTGAAGCCCACGTGCCCTAGAGCCCGTGTTCCACGACAAGAGAAGGCAGTGTAATGAGAAACCGCACACCCTGCGACTAGAGAATGGCCTTCACTCTCCACAACTAGAGCCACAAAGACCCAGTATAGCCAAAAATAAGTAAACAAATAAAATGTTGTTTTTTAAAAAAGTTCGTATCAGCCCTTTATTTTTTTCCAAGATAAGCTGCATCAGAACAAATGTTTATGCTTAGGGAAAGATGAAAGAACGTGAAGAATATCCAAGGAGGAACAATTGCTGAAATAAGGTCCCTGAAGAGAGGGTAACAGGGAACAGATGTCTTGGCTCATGCGGCAGGTGGTCCTCACCCTGGTGAAAGGCATCCTCCTCTACTCTAACAGGCAGGGAGTGGCAACGATGAACTTGGATCAGAAAATGTGACAGAGGTGCTCAGGAAGTTGAGAAGTTTCCTCCTGGGGCCTTTGTTTTATTTGTGAATGAGGAAGTGGCATCATTCTTAGATGAGTGGGTAAGGGGTGAAACAGTCACGCTGGAGAATGAGGAAGAGACCTGGCTGCTAGAAGAATCTCTTAGCCCCAGTGAGGACCCATTGGGATTGAAAGCTATGAGTTTTGAGGGCCACCTACCCAAGTCTTGTATCCATGTAAGGTTTTCTCTACATCCTGAAATAGGAATAACAGTGTCAAACACCATCAGGGAGGTTGTCAAAGAGGAGAGCATTGCAATGTGAGTTCTCTGCAGTTGAATTTGAAGTAACGTGAGGTAGAATTGTTGCCTGGTCATCCACATGGTTTTAGCTTCCTCCTATCAGGACTCTGGGCAGATGAAAGACAGAAGCACTAAGATATTCAAGGAGGACAGGGGTGAGAGCTGACGTGCTATGAAGGTTGAGCAACAGGCCCCACAAGTGAAAAGTCTCACTGTTCATTTCAAGGGTCCTGAGGGACCTCCCCACCCTCCCAAACACATGCAAACCTTGATCCAACCAGAATGGGTCATCTCTTTTTTGCTCTACATACTGGGATTTCCTCAGAAGACTTATCTAGAGAGGTTTTGTTAGCAAAAAAAACCTAAAAACCCTGAACACCACTGATGAGACCTAACCTTTCCATTCAACCCAATAATGAGCCAGAGGCCCCCAGTGAGTTGCCCACGGCAGCATCCTTCCACAGAACTATCCAGTGTGTGCTCTCTCAAGGATGTAGGCCCAGAGCTGATGCTCGGTGATGAGACATCCTTATTGGGCTGGTGACGTGAGTGCTGCTGAGGTCCAGCAGAGCTCTGCATTGTGGGGAGGGAAGAGCAGTGGCCATAGTAGGGCCGCGGAATTCCCTGGGCACCTGTTAGGGACCTAAGGAGGAGAAATGAGGATGTGCGGGCCATGGGCAGGGGGGAACTCGGGTTGATGATTCCAACCTAACTAGGGAAGCCAGCTTAGTAATCAGGCAATAAAACTTTGAGTTCCATCTGCCTCTCACTGCACAGGACCTTAAATCATGGAGGAGTTTATGGGTCCTGTTTATGAAGAGACTCTTTTTATAAGCTATTCAGAGAAGGGGTGGGAGGGAAAAATAGGGAGAGAAAGATTCCCTTTGAATTCTCGTTGCTTTCAGAGTCAGCAATTTAATGAGTCATACATTCTAAATACTTGCTTTCTCTACACATTTTCATTTCAAAATACTAAAAAACAATTTGTTTGGAACATGGGCTATTTTTAGCTCATATATCAAGAGTGCACATCCATTTCTCCCTATATTAGAAAAGCTCCCTTCAGGTTGGGTTGGAGGAGCACAGTAGTGGGGCTGTTTATTAGCGATAGATTGTTGAAGCTACCTGGGCATCTCTCTGTTCCCTGGGACTCTCTTCCAGTTGATCTCCTAGACCTGCTGACCACTCATGAGTCAGCTCCAGACTCAGAAGAGTTTCAGATCTCAGAATCTGGACAAAGGGGAAGAGCATCTTTTCAAGCCTCCAGCCTAAAACGTTAGTACCTAGGTGGGCCAGAGACGAGCAGGGATCCACTGCTGCGGGTCCCTGTGAGACTATTCAGAGTAGAAGAGAAGGAACACTCCCATCTACAGGTCATCTCCTCCAGATCCATCAGGAGAAAGCCTGGCCAAGACCTAGGAATAGACTGTCTGGGGAATCTGGTAAGCTGCCAGGCTGACAAGCAGGAGAATAGGCGGGGAGGAGGCTACTGGGTCCTACCTATCCGGTTCCTGCCTCTGTATGAGGTCTCTCTCCACAGGTCACTGTGGTGCCCCCAGCCAGCTCCAGCTACCCCACTGTTTTTGTCCCACCAGTGATCATTCACTCCTCTGGGTCTCCTGGGGACCACCTTCTTTTAAAGGCTCCAAGGACTTCCTTGGTGGTGCAGTGGTTAAGACGCCATACTTCCACTGCAGGGGGGCCAGGGTTCCATCTCTGATCAGGGCATGCCTTGTGGCATAGACAAAAAAAAAAAAAAAAAAAAGCATTCAAAACTGCCTATTCCTAGTTTCCATTTAAATTGATATCATTTACAATTCAAAATGTCTACAGATTATCCTCAAATTAATACACAAATACAAATTAATGTTGGACTACCCTGGCAGTCCAGTGGTTAAGACTTTGTGCTTCCAATTAAGGGAATGCAAGTTCAGTCCCTGGTCAGGGAATTAATAGTCCATGTACCATGCAGAGCAGCAAAAAACAAAAATAAAAAAATTAAAATAAAGGCAAATATATATAAATAAAGTCACTAACTTAGAGCATGACTAGCAAGTATCTTACCAGCACTTCATGGATAGCTGACCAACTTCAATAATGGGATGCAAAACCATTATGTGAAGGACCTGGGGTGAGGAGCTGCTCGACTGCTCTGGTTGTCGTCTGGCCACCATTTCCATCCGTGTATTTATAGTGGAAGCAGCCATGCTCATACCCACTGACCCTCCTCCCCTAGATAGTGTCGGCTTCATCAGGAGAGGGCAGCTATGAGGCTTTTCCAGGTGGCGCTGGTGGTAAACAATCTGCCTGCTACTGTGGGAGATGGGAGAGATGTACGTTCGAACCCAGGGTCAGGAAGATACCCTAGAGGAAGAAACAACATCCCACTCCAATATTCTTGCCTGGAAAATTCCATGGACAGAAGGGCCTGGCAGGCTATAGTTCCTGGCGTCATGAAGAGTCAGACACAATGGAGTGCTCATGGATGGGCAGCTATGAGCCTGTTCCCCCAGGGAATTTTGAATTGAGACCATACAAGTTCCCAGTTGAGGCTGACTGCCAAACTGGTAGCTATTTGAAAGAACTAATTTTCACATGGACAGAGAAACCAGAGAGATGAAGACCGGCAGAAAACTTCCATGGATTTTCTACATCCCTGAGGCTTTGGATTCTCTGAGACATGTTCCCCCACCATCCACCCTTGCCTGGATCCTCTTTTGGAACGTTAGGTGTTTCTCTTTCCACTGAAGTAAGTTTACTGGATTTCCATGACTAGCAACCAAAATCGTACTAGGAGTTGGGAAAATGATCCAGGGCAGGAAAATGGGGTGTATGGAGGAGACTCCTTCTGACTTTCTAATTTGCTGACCCTGCCCACATCAACCACAGCCACGTAGGCCCAGACAGTTTTACAGGTCTGAGGCCCCCAATGCCCTGTAAGCAAAACCCAATCTCATACTTTATCTGAAGGAGGCTCCTAGCAAAGGAACTGGAGAACAAGGAGACACTGTACTCTGCAAGAACTCATTGCTGGAAAGTGATATGAAAACGTGTTCCAGGTGAGCTGTGTTCCCTCTCCCCTCCACGTCCAAGCCCTGGTGCAGAGACTGTGACCACCATCCTTCTCTTGGTCCTGTCTCACCCCTCTTCCTTTTAGCTGTCACTAAAGCTCTCTCTGCCCACTGCATAAAGAAATCTTTGAGAAATGTGTGCATTTGCCCCCAGAGAAGGAGTAAACAAAAGTGTCACGTGTACTGTGTATGAGTGGGGGTATGAATGTGTGATGAGAACAAGGCAGAGACTCTCAGCCCTGGGGTCCAGGTAGATTTCTTACTCTCCCTGCAAGGAGAAGTTGATGGCTTGGGAGGAGCAGATTCATTCCTCTTGGGCTACTGCTGTCCCCAAGAGACAAGAGAAACTAACCTGCCTAATTCAAGACCGTCACAATTCTGGCTCCAAAACTCGAAAACCCAAAGTCACCGGAACAAATAGGGAAATATTTTTAATGTGGATGTGTGTTGAGTAAAAAGGGTTTCTGACTACATCTGACTTCTCTGTCTGTCTGTGGCATCATACCTCCACATTCACGAAGGTGGGCAACTCTCTGTATCCTCTGTAGCATCAGCCTCACCTGTCATTTGCCACAGACCCTGTGGGACATACAGAACCATTTCTCTGTCTCAATTCTTACCCTCCTTCCCTCAACACCACCCATCTCCCAGGGCAAGTGCCCAGGATGGGACCGCTTATCCCAGCCTGAGAATAAACCAACCAGGAATTTAATCTTGGACTGGACTTTGTCTCCTGCTGGGGCTCCTCTTTGGCTGGGGAGGCCCAGGCCAGGTTGTCCTCTGACTCCTGACCAGCCTTCTGAAGCAGACCTGAGCCTGCCTTCAGTGTATGGCATTCCAGTTTCATGTTGCCCTGCTCCAGACCTGTCCTCAGAGTTGATGAGAAGGGCACACCTGCAGGCCAGCATGCCCTTGGCCAAGGGTTCTGTCAGCTCCCACGCTGATTCCCAAATAGTGAGCTGTAATGGAAAAGGTTCCGCATAGATTCTTACAGTATCCTGTGCTGGGCCCTGCAGTCCAGCTCCCAGTTATGGAGAGAAAGTGCTGAAGTTCGGGAGCTCTACTCATCAGAAATGTGTTCACTTCCTTTGGGCTTCCCTGGTGGCTCAGATGGTAAAGAATGTGCCTGTAATGCAGGAGACCTGAGTTTGATCCCCAGGGTCAGGAAGATCCTATGAAGAAGGGAATGGCAACCCACTCCAGTATTCTTGCCTGAAAAATCCCAAGGACAAAGGAGCCTGGCAGGCTACAGTCCATGGGGTCACAGAGACTCAGACTTCCTTTAGTTCACCATAACCCTAATCATGAACTCATGGCCCCCATCATGAACACTCGTGGCCTCCACTAGGAGCTAGTGGCAGAGAGGGCTGGAGATCCCATTCCAAACAACCTTGGGGAGACCACAGCAGAACATACGCATTTCAAGGACTCACCCAGACCAACTCCTCGATGTCAGCATCACATAGATCAACATTTCCTTCTACACAAAATCACCCAGAGTTAAAATTCCTCTTGAGCCATGAAAAACCAAGAAAAAGAAAGAGCTCAAAACTTGGAAGCCTGTGGCTCAGCACACACACAACCCCTCCCCCTGAGCTGACCTCCTCACCCATAAGCAAGGGAGTGGCAGGGTGATCTAATGGTTAGGAACAAGGTTTTGTATTCAGAGATGTGGGTAGGAGTCCTGGATTGACCTTTGCCTTTGTGATATGGCCTATGTGATGCCGTACCAACTGTCTTACTTTTCCCCTGCAAAAATGGGGTTAATAACACCCATATGGGGTTGTTGTGCAGGTTAACTGAAATTATCTATGCAGAGCTCCCACTTCTATGCTGCCATGGAATATGCACTCAATAACATGTATCTGTTGCTTTTTTTG
This sequence comes from Ovis canadensis, assembly GCF_042477335.2. Classification (NCBI taxonomy): domain Eukaryota; kingdom Metazoa; phylum Chordata; class Mammalia; order Artiodactyla; family Bovidae; genus Ovis; species Ovis canadensis. The sequence continues at coordinate 43,808,762 of NC_091268.1, read as the reverse complement.
CTAATAAGCACCCCCTCCAACTTGATCAGTCCCTGATAGCATCAGCTTTCAAACCCATCCCCTCACCCATCCACACAACTCAGATTTAATTAATGAACAGCCGTCAGGCTCAAGATAGATCATCAAATATCTGGCCCCGCTGGGACATGCATCCCCTTGGGACCCCTCCCGGGTGTCCTGTCCCTGGACACTCAGCACAAAGGCTCCCAGCCCCCACACCACCCCCTACCTGCGGGCTGAACACAATCAACTCCTGAGCAAACATTCGAGAAAGCTCGTTTCTCCGGGGGGTTGGGGGTAGAAGACTTGCCAAGTGGGGAAGTCGGGGGCCTGGGTCCTCGGCGGCTCCTCTCCCCCTCCAGGGGCTCCTCTGCCCCCTTTTTCCTCATTCTCAGGCTTCCCCTCTCCGGGTTGCTCAGGCAGCCGCATCGGGGGTCCAGGGCGATGTTTTCAGAGAGATTTGTGAGCACATCAAGGGAACGTCAGCGGAGACACTGAGACTCTGCAAGGAGTTGACAGAAACTTACTGCCTGCGCAGCGCTGGTGGGTTATTTACTCAAAGTCAGTTGCCTAAATAATTCACACCCTCCCTTCCGTGTTTAAACAGGACAATGATTAGAAACACAATCCTGGCACAAGAAATATAATTACAGTTGTGACAGATGTTTAGTTATTAATAAGGCCTCAATGTCACCAGAGGGTATTATTGCACAAGAAACCAATACTGTGCCTTTGGAACCGACCTTCATATTTACAGGTTCTTTTCCACTCCCACTCCCATGGGCTTTGCTGTGGTGTCAGCTATGCAGAGGGAGCCTGAATAGCCAATGTGATTGCAACTTGCAAGAAAGCCCAGCACCTTGCCAGCAGAATTTGTTTCCTGGCAGTTGACATCGACGGAGCCACAGAAACAAAGTGTATATGTGTGGGGAGGGGTGCAGTGGAGTTTGCGGAGCCATCTAATGGAGTGGACTCTTGCCAGAGCTCTTAAGCATGTGATGCTGCTCGCCAACCCAACACAACATCATCCTATCTTCCTTAGACAAAGCAAAGAGCATCCCAGACTAAGTGGCCCTTTACCAACTCTGGTCTAAAGTCGCTTCTCATATGTATAGAGCCTCTGGGTTGGTTTGATGTCATCAAGTGGTGACTTCCTCTCAGTCCTCCCCTGACCCCAGACGTCTGGTCAACCCCTTCCTTTACAACCCTGCTTTAGGTTAAGGCACCTAGCTAGGTTAAGGCACCCCTCCCCTGTGTCTATATCTGCTGTCATCCACAGCCTCCCTCTCCCCCTCCATCCCCACAACACTGCACTGGGAAGAGCTCCAGGTAGGGAATCATCCAGATGCACGCTGTGTCACCTGGGCCCAGGCTGAGACAATCTGAGAATAACTGGTGATCAATAAAACACTTATTGAACTATTTAATCGATACTAGTTCTCTTTGGTTTCATACTGGAGTTTAAAAACATGATAATAAAACAAAGAATCTCCAGAGTTGTGAAGTACAGGGAAGTTAACTGGAAGAATCTTGGTGATGGAAAGAAAGAGCCCTGACACCATGGATGGAGCCCCTGCCTGAGAAAGCTGGCCTCCGAGGGGGCGTTGCACATGGCAGCGGGTGGCAGCCTCTTCCAGAGACAGGCAGATGAGTCTCCAGCCCTCAAGGCTCGGCCCCAGCACCTCGCCTCCTGGGAAGAGGCTCCCTACTCTACTTGCAGCCTTTTGATTCTGACCAGAGGCATATTTCCAAGCTTGGGAAGTGTTCTCCTGGAGAAGCCAGCCCATAGAAGTGGCTCAGAAAACAGTCTTAGGAAGCATGAGGCCTTGGATGTGTGCAAACGTGATCAGTGTCATAAATTATGGATGCAAATCTGTACATGTGGTAGGCACTCCCAGCCCTACCCCAGGTCAAATAGGACAGGCTCATCCCTAAGCCTAAGGTGTGTCAGTTACTAGAATGAATGACACACAGACCATCTGCCTGCTTTGTACCTTCCATTTTGAGCAGAAACCCTCATCATCTAGTTCTGGGCTGTGCCAGAGTAAGTCTGGTTGCTCATGATCTATAGTATCTCTGATTCTCTGAAGTTTGTGGCAAGGAGTTGGGTCCTTCCAAAACAAGGCGCTGGATCTCCTATGACTGGGCTGTGTGTGTCAAGTCACTTCAGTCATGTCCAACTCTTTGTGACCCTATGGACTGTAGCCTGCCAGGTTCCTCTGTCCATGGATTCTCCAGGCAAGAATTCTGGAATGGGTTGCTATTTCCTTCTTCCCAGAGGATCCTCCCAACCCAGGTATTGAACCTGTGTCTCCTGCATTGGCAGGTGGGTTCTCTACCATGAGCGCCACCTGGGAAGCCATGACTTGGCTGGAACCTCCCCAAAGTTGGGAAAACAAGAGATATGCTATAGTGAAAAAGCTTCCCGAAGGCTTGTGTCACCAAATGAGAGCATAACACATCCAGGCAAGAGCATTTGTCTGCAGACTCACCTCCCCCAACACTGCTTGTCTTCAGGCTCACGTGCACATGCACACACACACACACACACACACACAGAGTCACAGATCAGCCTTCAAATAATCACAGCCCATGTGTGATCTCAACCCCAAAGTCATCCCCTAACCTTGGACAGACACACAAAGAGGACTCAGCGACAGCCACACACCTGCACATACACGACCCCCATCAACATGAGCACCTGTACACACCCTCACACACAGACACGCAACTCTCATGTTCACACACACTACAACACCCACTTGCCCACATGTGCTGCACTCACACCTATACTCTTTGAGTCTCCAGTTATGTTAAGTTAAAAATGAAAAACAAGTTTCCTGTGTCATTATACTAGAAATGCAAAAGAAAAGTGACATTTTATTTTCAGATATGCTTTTAGTTGCCATGACAGTGCCAGCACCATGAAAGCTGTGATTGGTGGCAAATGCAGATTTCTAAAGAGAGTAATTAGCTCCCCATACACAAGAATATCCAAAGGGTGCCCTCCCTCATCAGTTGCCTCCAGGCCCAGCGGACACCAGGGCAGGGGCAGCCCCCAGTGCTATTCTGGCTTCCAGAATGGCAGGTGACGGGACCTGCCAGGAGTACTTAGCAAGGATGTCCAAGCTGACGGTCACAGTGGCTTCAGAACCCCATCCACTTAATTACTTGGAACTTGCTCGCAGCTCAACAGGAGCGTGGCACTGGAGGTGGCAGTTCCCCACAAGGAACAACTGCTCCTGCTGCTCGACTGGCCTCTGGTGCCCTTCACTGCAGCACCTGGGATGTGCCAGAGAAACACAAAGCCAGGGACTGGTCCCTCAGCCAAAAAGGGAGCTGGCTTCTCCAGCCAGAAGCCATCTCACCAGAATGCTCCTCTCTAGGTCACGACTAGCCTGACACACAATGATGGAAGCCAAGCCACCTTCCACAGGATAGGACTGACTGCCCACTGCCAACTAATGAACCACCCTAAGTCAGAATCTGGATAGAAGATGGACCTGCATCTCCCCATGTCGCCAGGAGCTTCTCAAAGACAGCCATGGTACATGCACTTCCAAGTCACCAATGGCCTTATGCACCTTGGGACCCACAGTACATACCTACAGGAATTACTCTTTGTCCCCAAATTAACTGGTTACCTCATTTCCTCATGAGACACCTAAGGGCAATAAATTTCCAGAATTTCTCCTCTGAGTCCATTTGCCAGTTATCTTTATTGTCATCATCTGAAAGATTGGCCAGGAGCTGGTTTTTGGGCCCAAGCCTTGAAGTCAGAACTTTGGAATAATTCCTGGACCCACATGAGTGTTGTCTTCAGCATTTCATTTCAGCAAATGACCCACCTACATCCTTCAGCACCTAAAATGTTCCCTGAGCACTGGCCACTCAGCGTGAGTCACTCTGGGCTCCCCAACATGTGATGCTATCTTCATCCTACCCTCAAGGTACTCTACTGACCCCACTGCAACCTATAATATGCAGAGACTAAGGTAGTGGCATAGTTAAGAACACGGCTAATTGAATTAGACCATGCAGTTCAAATCCTGGTTCTGCCACATATGGGCTGTGTGATCTTAGACAACTTGCTTTACCTCTCTGTGCTTCAGTTTCCTCACCTGCAAAATAGGCTCGGTAATAATAATACCTACTTTGTAGGTTAATATAAAGTGTTTAGCACAGAGTAAGCACCATATGCACCAGCTATCATTATTCATTCCTTCCTTTTGCACTTAATAGACAGTGGCTAAGCACCTACTCTGCTCAGATGGTGCTAGACTGACCCCGTAGAGTCAGGCAGGGAGAGGCAGAAGTGAATCCACTATAGGTACAGCCCCCCAGAGCTCAGAATCAAGCTGAGGGCACAGACACAAACACGGACCAGAGAAGGAAGCTGCTCCTACTCCTTCAGTTAGAAGAGTCGGTCTGTCCCTGAGGGTACTTGGGTGGGGAGGTTTTGAGTTTCCTCTTCAGTGCCACCAAGTATGTGGCTAAATGGATCCCATGCCTGCCTCTGAGCAAGGGGTCATATGGATACAGTCTGGGAGAAATGGTCAACCTCATCGTTCTAGCATCTGTGGCTCTGAGCATCCAGTTGGGGGCACAGGTCACAGGCAAACTCAGTCCTCCACAGATTTTTGTCCCTGTTGGAATATCTAAACCTACAATCACTGTGGGAGCAGGGGATGGATGAAAATCTAATGTGTGTGAACGGAGTGTATGAGCCAGCACTGTTTATTGGCATGAATAATTCATAAATATGGGGTAGCTGGTGCTATTCAGTTTCTGGAAAACCCAATAAACAATGCTTCTCAAGCTGATACTCTAAGACCCAGTTCAAATATCCACCAAAAATCACTCCGTTCTGTTGTGATCATACTGGGCATCAGGTTAGGAACTCTTGTGTCTTGTGTTCCTTAATATAGTTGGCAGCTTGCGATGGCCACATTATCCTGAATAATTATAACTGTGTCCTGTGTTCCTGTTTGACATGGGTTTTGCATGTGGGTCTTTTCTATCAAAACCCTCTATATAGGTGTCATCAGATTTGATTCACAAGTAAAATTAATTTCTGTTACAACTGAATATAATCCTGTTTTTTGTTCACCACTTTTAATAAATTTGTTGTTGGGTTTTTTAGAGTACTTCAAGTATACATTATTATTAACTGGTCATCGAACTGTACATTAGGTCTCCAGAACTTAGCCATCTTGTAACTGAAAGTTTGTACCCTAAGGTCAATATTTTCCCTTTGTCCCTACCCCTTAAAGCCTGATAACTACCATTCTACTCTGTTACCATGAGCTTAATTTTTTTTTATTTTTAAGATTCCATATGGAAGTGATATCATGAAGTATTTACTATTCTGAATCTGTCTTAATTCACTTAACATAATGTCTTCCTGGTTCACCCATGTTGTTGCAAATGACAAGATTTCCTTCTTTTTTATGGCCAACTGATATTCCACTGTATGTAAACACCACATTTTCTATATCTGCTCATCTGTTGATGGACACTTGGGTTATTTCCATATCTTGGTTACTGTGTATAATGTTGCAGTGAATACCGGAGAGAAACTATCTCTTCAAGACAATGATTTTATTTCCTTCGGTTATATACCCAGAAGTGGAATTGCTGGATCTTATAGTTCTATTTTAATTGTTTTAGAAGTCTCCATACCATTTTTAGTAGTGGCTATACCAATTTACGCTCTTACCAACAGTGCACAAATGTTTCTGTTAATATAGTTCTGTTTTGAAGGTACCTTCTGGACAGTGTGGAATGGAGAGTCATGCCACTTGGGATTTGGTGAGGAACAACTTGCCAAGAATAAGGAGTCAGAGACATAGTGTGAGGTCCAGTCAGCCCCCAAGCTAAGTCCTGCCTTCACTGGAACATGTGAACACTGGAGCTCCTCTATAGAGGAGAGATGCTTAAAGAGATGATAAGTGAAAAAGTCTGTGCTGGTGTTTACTGACTCTGAGATGCCATCATTCTGGGAGGCAGTTGTTCACCAGCCTCTTAAATATTTTAATACTAAAGAGCATTTGTTGTTGTTTTTTTAATTAATTTATTTTTTTAACTTAATACTGTATTGGTTTTGCCATACATCAACATGAATCCACCACGGGTGTACATGAGTTCCCAATCCTGAACCCCTATCCCACCTCCCTCCCCATACCATCTCTCTGGGTCATCCCAGTGCACTAGCCCCAAGCATCCTGTATCCTGCACTGAACCTAGACTGGCAATTTGTTTCTTACATGATATTGTACATGTTTCAATGCCATTTTCCCAAATCATCCCACCCTCTCCCTCTCCCACAGAGTCCAAAAGTCTGTTCTATAAATTTGTGTCTCTTTTGCTATCTCACATACAGGGTTATCATTACCATCTTTCTAAATTCCATATATATGTGTTAGTATACTGTATTGGTGTTTTTCTTTCTGGCTTACTTCACTCTGTATAATTGGCTCTGGTTTCATCCACCTCATTAGAACTGATTCAAATGTATTCTTTTTAATGGCTGAGTAATACTCCATTGTGTATATGTACCACAGCTTTCTTATCCACTCATCTGCTGATGGACATCTAGGTTGCTTCCATGTCCTGGCTATTATAAACAATGTTGCGATGAACATTGGGGTACACATGTCTCTTTCAATTCTGGTTTCCTTGGTGTGTATGCCCAGCAGTGGGACTGAAAAGCACAAATAAAAATATAAAATAACCTGCTTGCTTACACATAGGAAATCTCCAATGAGATCCTGAAAAATGCAAAAGCACATGCTAAGTGCTCCTTTCATTGTGACATAAAAATGAAAGTTCCTTTTCTCTCAGTCTTGTCCAAAACCAATTCAGTATCAAGAAAATAAAATGTATACCCAGGTAAAGCCAAGATTCTAAGCCCAATCAGAAAACTATTAATGAAACTAGTTTTATAAACTGCAACACAATTCTGCAAGTGCTACATCTCGGGAGCCCCAGTGTCCCCTCACATTGCTGGCTCAGGCTCACATAAGCAAAACATTCCAAATCCTAGATCCTCAAAATGAAAACGAGGAACTGTAAACAGATCAGAGCAATTTAAGTTGAAAACCACAATAAAATAGGAAACAATGAATATTTCTTTAATATAAATACATCCACAACAGTTCAAAAGCCAGCATCCAGTTTCTTACTTCTGAAGAAATATTAGAGACTCAATTGCTAAAATTAGGAAAAAGTCACTGTCACCACCACTATCCACTGTTTTGTTCACTGTCTCCTCTACTATAAACACTGCATTGTGGGCATTAACCAACATGACTAGACAAGCAATTAGAGGCATAAGATTGGACAGGAAGAAACAAAATAAAATTAATCTCTTCTTGAAGATGATATGATTATATATCTGGAAAACCCAAAAGAATTCATGAAAAAAACCTATTATAAACAATTTACTGGCACTTAAATAGACACACAGATCAATGGAACAGAATAGAGAGCCCAGAAATAAACCCACATTTATATGGGCAATTAATCTACAAAAAGGATGCAAGAATATATAATGGAGAACAAACAGCCTCTTCAAAAAATGGTGCTGGGGAAACTGGACAGCTCCATGCAAATGAAACAAATTGAACTACTCCTTCACACCATGTACAAAAATAAATTCAAAATGGATTAAAGACTTAAATGTGTGACCTTAAATCATAAAACTTCTAGACAAAAACATGGGTTATAAGCCCTTTAACATTGCTCTTAGTAATATTTTTTTTTGTTTCCCTCTTCAAGCAAGGGAACCAAAGCAAAAATAAACAAATGGGGCCACATCAATTTAAAAAGCTTTTGCACACTGAAATAAACTATCAGCAAAATGAAAAGACTACCTACTGAATGGGAGAGTATATTTGCAAATGATATATCTGGTGAGGGATTAATATCAAAAATATACTAAAAAATAAAAAATATACAAAAACATGCATTCAAATCAGCATCAAACACACACACATACACACATCATACAGATGGCCAACAGGCACAAGAAAAGACACTCAACATCACTAATTATCAGAGGAATGCAAATCAAAATCACAATGAGATTATCAATTCACACCTGTCAGAAAGGTTATTATCAAAAAGACAACAAATAACAATTGCTAGTGAGGATGTGGAAAAAAGGGAACCCTTGTGCACTATTGGTAGGAATGTAAATTGGTGTAACCACTATGGAAAACAGTAGGGAAATTATCCAAAAAATAAAAACTAGAACTACCATATGGTCCAGCAATTACACTCCTGGGTATTTATTTGAAGAAAATAAAAACAGCAGTGTAGAAAGATATGTGCACCTCTATGTTCATTGCCTCATTATTTATAGTAGCCAAGATATGGAAGCACCTAAATGCCCATCAACAGCTTAATAGATAAAGAGTGATATATACAATGGATTACTACTCAGCTGCAAAAAAAGAATGAAATCTCGCCATTTATGGCAACATGGTGAACCTAGAGGGTACTGAAAGCGAAAAGTGAAAGTGTTAGTTGTTCAGTCATGTTCAACTCTTTGCAACCCCATGGACTGTGCCTGCCAGGCTCCTCTGTCCATGGGATTTCTCAGGCAAGAATACTGGAGTGGATTGTCATTCCTTTCTCCAGGGGATCTTCCTAACCCAAGGATCAACCCCAGGTCTCCTGCATTGCAGGTGGATTTGTTACCATCTGAGCCGCAAGGGATTCCCATCATGTTAAGTAAAATAAGTCCAACAAAGACAAGTGTATGATTTCACATATAAGTGGAATCTAAAAACCAAAACAAAAGAACAAACCTAACAAAACAAAAATGGAGTCATAGATACAGAGAACAAACAGGTGGTCGCCAGAGGACTGAGGGGCAAGGAGAGAAAACAAGCAGGTGAGAGAGATTAAGAGATATAAACTTCCAGTTGCAAATTAAATGCGTTATAGGTATTGAATGTACACTGTGGGACATACAGTCAATAAGCATGTAATATTTTTTATGGTGACAGATAACACTTAGAGTTACCAGAGTAACCATATTGAAATGTATAGAAATATCAAGTCACTACCTTGTATAACAGGAACTAAAATACTGCTGTAGATCAATTATACTTCAAAAACAAATAAACACAAAACTCATAGAAAGAGAGAGAGATTTTTGGTTACCAGAGGCAGGGCTTTAGGGAGACTGGGAATTAGATGAAGGCAGTCAAAAGGTAGAAACTTCCAGTTGTAAGATACAGTACTAGGGATGAGATGGAAAAATTGATAAATAAAATTAACACTGCTATATGTTATATAGATTCCCAGGTGGCCCAGTGGTAAAGAATCCACCTGCCAATGCAGGAGACTCGGGTTCAATCCCTTGGTCTGGAAGCTGTCCTGGAGAAGGAAATGGCTACCCATGCGAGTATTCTTGCCTAGAGAATCCCATGGACAAAGGAGATTCGCAGGCTACAATCCATGGGGGTGACAACGAGTTGGACACGACTGAGTGACCACACACATATATATGAGTTATTAAAAGAATAAATCCTAGGAATTCTCATTACAGGAGAATATGTTATCTATTTCTTTAATTTTGTATCTATATAAGATGATAGATGTTCAGTAAACTTATCATGACAATGATCTCATAATGCGTGTAAGCCAAATCATTATGCTGTACAGCTTATATTTATACAATGCTGTAAATCAACTATAGGGTTTCCCAAATGGCTCAGTGGTAAACAACCCATTTGCCAAAGCAGAAGACATGGGTTCAATCCTTGGGTTGGGAAGATCCCCTGGAGAAGGAAATGGCAACCCACCCCAGTATTCTTGCCTGGAAAATTCCATGGACAGAGGAGCCTGCTAGGCTACAGTCCATAGGGGTGCAAAGAGTTGGACATGACTTAATGACTAAACAACAGCAACAATGTCATCAATAGCTCAATAAAACTGGAAGAAAAAAAATGTTAAGAAAAACCAATTACAAATAATAAGAGAAGTTAGTAAACTTGTAGGGTGTAAAATTAACATGTATTAATAGAATTTATTATACATCATATAAAGAAATAATACTTGGTTAAAAGAAGCACTATATGAGCAGAACCTATTTACAAAGGCAAAGTAAATAAATTAAAATTGCTACATATTTTAAAATTACATCAAAAGGAGAAGTAAAGCAATTTCTAAAAACAGAAAATAAACTAAAACATGCAAACACAACTTATTTCAGGTTAATGGTACAGAAAGAAGAAATTTTTCAAATTATTTTAACACATAATTTTTTGACTCTAAATGACTCTAAATGACTCTAAATTCCAGCTGGGACATATTCTAAGGACAAAAACAAACAAACAAACAAAAAAAACCCTAGAGAAAGTATATGTAACTAATGTCATTAGGAATCAAGATTTTCAGTGTTAGAGAAAAGAAACATAAATATAAAATTGTAAAGCAAAATAAAACCCTGAAATGTAATTTGAATAAGAGTATTAGTGTGAATGCAGGATTTTTTTCTTTTTCAAGATAATGTAGGTCCCAGTTTTGTCTCTATAAAAGCTTTAATGAACATCATTAGCAGGACCGTGGTCTCTAAATACCATTCCTAGCTGTTAAGTAATCAGCTCCAGGGAATGAAATGTAAAAACTCAGCCTGGGACTTCTTATCTAGGCTGAATACAGGTAAACTCCCAGTGATGCCAACTGACAGTGGAACAAATTTGAAGAAATGTCCAATGGCCAGATGTGGGGAAATTTGTTATCTTGAAAATTGTTATGAATTAAACTGCTGAGGCACCAACTAATTATTACTTTTAAAAAATGATAAATGAAAGAAGCAATGACTCTACCTTTTCCATATAGACTGTATTATAAGACAAAGTTCTTTAATGAGGAATCACAGCTAAGAAATTAAGAAGGAACGATAGAATGAGAACATCTCATTTTATCACCTCAAATGAAGTAATAACTCTAGGGAATCATCATCAATGGCTACTAAATCATTCAGTGTAAGACTGATCATGAACTTGATCATGGATGAATCAGGCTGACAGAAACTTAACCTTAATTAACATCAACAAAGCGGGACAACCAGACATGAAGCGTCTTCTCATGTGAGGCAAGAAAAAGTGCATGGCATGACCTAAAAGTGTTCTTCATTTAAAGAATAGAATATGAATCTAATCAAGCCCTCAGTTATAAATAGAAGGTCACAAGAGCGTAGAGAAATAATGTTCAACAACACGTGAGGATAGAGGAAGCCAAAACCAGAATGTGGGAAGTTTATGGGAAAATTATACCATTTCTGTAACAAATTCATGGTATGGAAAGAAAAGAAGGGCAATGATGATGGATTAAAAGATACTGAACAGAACTATCAACCAACTGTAACATGCAGACTCAGTTTGAATCTGGATGTGTATAAAGTACATAACTAAGGCAGGCTTCCCAGGTGGTGCCTGCCAGAGCATGGAGGGCGTGGAGAGCATGGCAACACAGTCCAGTATTCCTGCCTGGAGAACACCCAGGGACAGAGGAGCCTGGCGGGCTACAGTCCACAGGGTCCCACAGAGTTGGACACAACTGAAGCAACTCAGCACGAATGCACACACATAACTGAGGCAACAGGGAAAACAGAACACAGAGATGATATGAAGAATTGTTACTTCTGTTGGGACTGACAATAGTGTTTTAGTTGTAGTAAGTAAAAGGCATCTTTATCTGTTAGAGATACATAATGAAGTATTTACATGTAAATTATATGTTATAAGAAGAAAAATAAAACAAGATTGAAAGAACATCAGTAATTACTGAAGTCTGTGTTTGGACACATTAGTTTCATTATACTAGTCTCTCTTAATTTGGTGTATATTTGAAACTTTCCATAGTTTTCAAATGGTTGGAAACAGAGCCTGGTGGATCTGGATCTTAGCATGGTATCTTGTGTGTCTTAAAGGAAAAGAAATACACTCTGGACACATAAGGTCAGTTCTACATTCAAGTGGGACTGACACTTAACAGCATCTGCTAAAATGAGTAGTTATGGGGGTGGGGAAGCCAGGTTAGAAACTAGGGCTCAAGGACTTCTCTGGTGGTCCAATGCTTCAGAATCTGCCTTGCAAAGAGGTCGTGGTTTCAATCCCTGGTCAGGGGACCAAGATCCCACAAACCACAGAGCAGCTGAGTCTGCGCACCACAACTACTGAGCCCCAGCACCATCACTAGAGAGTCCATGCACCACAACGAAAGTTCCCACATGCGGCAACTAAGACCTGATGCACCCAAATAACTAAACAGGTAAATATTTAGAAACCAGGGCACGAGACAGGGGTGTCTTCTTAGCTTTCTTGGGCTGGGTAGGGTATCATTGCTCGGCCTTGTCCCTACAAGTGTGCTCAGAGCTTGGCATCAGCAGACATCTAGTAAACGTTTGTTGAATGAATGCCAGACATTATCAAGTCAGCCATTTATAGGATGTGCTGTAATGAGTCTTAAACAATCCACCCCTGCTCACACTAGCCATGACAACGGCTCTAACTTCTGTAATCACAGTTGCCAATCACAGTTGCTCCCTCGGTCCCTGGCATTGTTACAGCAATTGTTCTCACACGTGGGATCTCTACACAATAAAGTGTCATGATTGGTTCTAAGGTAAATGGCAAATAAGTTGTTACTAAAATAGTAAAAACTAATAATAATAAGAGAAGTAAATTGTGAGTCTTACTTCATAGTACCAGGATATTAACATAACCAAAGAGTCTTGCATGGAACAGCACAATAGGGGGCAACATCTATCTACTGCCTCTTCAAAGGCCCTAGGAGGCTCAGTCCTGCTCAAGGTCCAAGGACAACAGGCAGAATGACTCTTCCCCCAGGCCAGTAGCCTCAGCAAGACTTGGATTTCACCAGCCCCAGCCTCTTGGGCCTAGTTATTCTGCTGGGACCCCATGCTGTTCCCTCGCCACCTTACTCTCATTCCAGCCCTGGATGACTTGGCCCCGCATCCATCCTCTGACCCTAGGACATGGGACCTGAAGCGTCTCGAAGTCAGATGGTGTCCTGCTGGCTGTGTGGTCTCGGGCTTCCCTGTAGGCATGCCCCCTTTGACCTGATCCCATCATCAACACCAGCAGGTTCCGTCTATCATCAGTTCCAAGACTAATTATTTCATGTTTTAACAGCTCTGAAATCAAGGTACAATCACTGTCATCTTGAATTGGATGAAACAGCTAATAATCATTACACAAATTGAACACTTATTCTGTGCCAGGCATACTTTGAGGAGCTTTACATGAATTTACTCATTTAATCCCCATAATATCCTGATGAGGCAGGTGCTAAGATTAATACCGTCCCCATTTTAGAGATGAAAAAACTGAGGCCCAGAGGTGGGCAGAACGGCAAGCTGTACTCCACACACTGCTCCTCACCCAAGCTGCCCACTTAGCAGTGCTCCCCCAGCCCCCAGCAGGGCCCCCAGAGCATCCTGGCAGGGTCGCTCTGGTCACCAGCAGCTCCTCTCTTTACCTAGCGCTCTGTACATATGTTGTCACTTCTTACACGTGCCGTAGCCTGAACATGGTCGGCAAACACTGCACATCCTGCCCCTCAAGCACGTCAAGAACATCAGGGGCCAGTGGCGTGTTCTCTGCTTTCAGGTTCTCGGCATCCTGTCGTGAATGCTGGGGTGGGCCATGGTGCCTTCACTGCTCCACCCTGGTCCACTCACAGGGATGAGGCTCAGGGAACCCAAGCTCCCAGTTGGGATCAGGGCACTGTGGAGTTTCATTGTCTAAGGACAATGGAAGGTACTGAGATGAATCCCAAATCCGTGTTCAACGTGCTGCCTGCCTCCTGGACCCCACCCTGGCACAAAGGGGCCCCAGCTGTCACCTGCAGCACCACTGAGCCTGCCATGCCCTTTGCTTTCAGTGCCCCTCCCTCAGGGCCAGACACTGGATGAGGTGACCCCCAGCCCCTCTCCCCCAACCCTGCCCCAACTGAACCTGCACTAGAATAAACAAACTGGAATAGCAAACATATCCCACATTCTGCATCAAACCCCTGGCCTTTGTCAAAGTCCTTTCTCCCCATCACCAAGAAAATTTTCCAGAGCCAGTCAACCATGGGACAGAGGAAAACCCAGTGTCCTCAGCTCTCCCTGGAGGATCCCTCTTCCCACCTCTCCCCACCACACACACAAAAAAACCCTCCCAGATCATAGAGGCTACAGTCCAGGCCTGGCTTTCCCTATAGGACAATGTTTATCCACTTGTCTCCTGCACACAGCTGGTCCTACTCCTGCCAGCTTCCTGAGAATGTTCCATGAAGGCCATGCAGGCTGGCACCCAGACCCCAAAGCAGAGCAGTCCCACCTTCAGATCTGGGGGCTGCCTCATGCATGGACAGTTGTCAGCGTCTGCTTCTTCACTGCTGGGCATACTGGCAGAGGTTACAGAGCCAGATTCTACTACACGTCTGTGTCCACACACACACACACACTGCTTCCAGCATGTCTTTGCTGTCTCTAAGGCTTTTTATTTTTAAGAGTCCCCTGTTAAAATTAAAATACTCCTGACAGCAATGAAGCTTTGGCAGCTAATAACTTAATTATCAGCTAATACATCTTCTCATCACCCTCACCAGGTGGGGAGCAGTGAGGTAGGAAGCTGACTCATGGGCTGGAGTCAGACTGTAGAAGGATGAGCGATCAGGGAGTTTAGCAGAAGGCCCAGGACAGCCTGTGGTGGGACTGGGGCCAGACCATCCATTCTGTGTGTCCACTCAGAACTGGGTCCTTAACGAGGGCTTAAAATTATGTGCTAAAGGGACTTCCCTGGTGGTCCAGTGGTTAAAAACCCACCTGCCAATGCCAGGAACATGGGTTAGATCCTTGATCCAGGATGATCCCACATGCTGCAGGGCAACTAAGCCTGTGCGCCACAGCTACTGAGCCTGCACCATGCAGTCGGTGCTCTGCAACAAGAGAAGCCACCAGAGTGAGAAGCCCGTGCACCGCAACCAGAGGAAGCCTGTGCACAGCAGCAAAGACCAAGCGCAGTCAAAACTAAATAAATTTTCTTTAGAAATGATGTGCTAAAATCAAACTTGCAACCAGAGAAAGGGACCAATCTGGTCCCTCCACCCCCAAGTCCACAACTGGGGAGACTGAAACTCAGAGAGGTCAATCCATTTCTAAAAGTCATACAGCTTCTCTCTCAGGCCAGAGGCCTTCCTGATGCAAGCCCAGGAGCTCTTGCACTGGGTGGTAGAAGGACCCTCAGACCACCTTCCCAGAACCCCCCACTGCAATCACCCTCATCCCAATATGGGAGCTTAAAACTTTCCAGAGATATGAAAGAAGAGCAGAATTTGGAAACATCCAAGGATCATGGCATCAGGTCCCACCACTTCATGGGAAATAGATGGGGAAATAGTGGAAACAGTGTCAGACTTTATTTTTGGGGGGCTCCAAAATCACTGCAGATGGTGACTGCAGCCATGAAATTAAAAGACACTTACTCCTTGGAAGAAAGTTATGACCAACCTAGATAGCATATTCAAAAGCAAAGACATTACTTTGCCGACTAAGGTCCGTCTAGTCAAGGCTATGGTTTTTCCTGTGGTTATGCATGGATGTGAGAGTTGGACTGTGAAGAAGGCTGAGTGCCGAAGAATTGATGCTTTTGAACTGTGGTGTTGGAGAAGACTCTTGAGAGTCCCTTGGACTGCAAGGAGATCCAACCAGTCCATTCTGAAGGAGATCAACCCTGGGATTTCTCTGGAAGGAATGATGCTAAAGCTGAAACTCCAGTACTTTGGCCACCTCATGAGAAGAGTTGACTCATTGGAAAAGACTCTGATGCTGGAAGGGATTGGGGGCAGGAGGAGAAGGGGACGACCGAGGATGAGATGGCTGGATGGCATCACAGACTTGATGGATGTGAGTCTGAGTGAACTCTGGGAGTTGGTGATGGACAGGGAGGCCTGGCGTGCTGTGATTCATGGGGTTGCAAAGAGTCAGACATGACTGAGTGACTGAACTGAACTGAACTGAGGGTAAACTGCCAACACGTGGCTGAGTGTGCTCCCTGCCCTCAGACTTCCTGGCTGCTGAGTACCTTTCACAAGCAGCTCTTTCCATTTTTGTGACATGCCTGGATGGCCTGAGACTCCATTCGTTATTTAATTTCCCATCCCTGTGACTGTTCTCTTGCCTCCAAATGTGTATCCTGAATTCCAGGTGTGCTGTAGACTGTAACTGTGTCCTCCTCAAATTCATGCACTGCAGCCCTAACCCTCAACATGACCATATATGAGACAGGCCTTTAAAAAAGTAATCAAGGTTAAATGAGGTCATAAGGGAAAGGTCCTAATGCAACAGAACTGTGGTTTTAAGAGAAGAGGAAGGGAGGATGTCCCTGGTGGTCCAGTGGTTAAGACTTCACCTTCCAGGTCAGGGGGTAAGGGTTCAATCCCTGATCAGGGAGCTAAGATCCAACATGCCTCACAGCCAAAACACCAAAACATAAAACAAAAAATAAAACAGAAACATTATTGTAACAGATTCAGTGAGGACTTTAAAGATGGTCCTCTCCAAAATAAAAAAGAAAGAAAGAAGAGGAAGTGATCTCTCTCTTTCTCTTTCCGTCTCTCTCTGCCATGTGAGAAGGTAGACATCTCCAAGTCGGGAAGAGAGCCATCACCAGAAGCTGACCATACTGGCACCCTGATCTCAGACTTCCAGCCTCCAGAACTGTGAGAAAATAAATGTTGTTTAGGCCACCCAGTCGGCGGTACTTCGTTATGGAGCCCAAGCTGACTAATACAGAAGGTTAGCGTCCTTCTCCTTGCTAGGGCACTAGAATCTAGTTCATACTAGTGTGTGACCCACCGCTGATTCATCAATATTGTTTCCTTCTTACTACGAGATGGGG
This sequence comes from Ovis canadensis, assembly GCF_042477335.2. Lineage (NCBI taxonomy): Eukaryota > Metazoa > Chordata > Mammalia > Artiodactyla > Bovidae > Ovis > Ovis canadensis. Next base: position 43,791,834 of record NC_091268.1, on the reverse strand, counting down.
GATGGTGACTTCAAAGTCTTCAGGGACTGGGCAGTAACAGAGAGGCAAAGCAGCCAGTGTCAAGCAAGTGGGTGACCACAGCGGAATGGTTCACCTTGTCCAAAGGGGTGGCCACAACTCCTGGCCAACTATGGTGTGAGGGAATCTGGCCCAGCATGGCTGGATGTATGTTTAAAAAGAAGCGAGAAATCTGGATAAACAATAAATCAATTGATTTTTAAAGGATGGCAATTACTTCAAAGGTTTAAAACACTTTGTGAGAAAACAACAAAATTAAAAAATGCAACAACACAAAACCAAGCAACTGGGGCTTCCCTGGCAGTCCAGCGGTTAAAACTCTGCCATCAACATGGGAGACTCAGGTTCAAATCCTGGTCAGCGAAATAAGGTCCCACAGGTGGTGGGGTGCAACCAAAAATTAAACAAATTAAACAAATGCATTTCTTTTTAAAAAAAGACAAACAAAACACCAAACAACAACAATGGCAAACCTCTCTGTGAGCTGGCTCTGGCCCTGGGAGCCACCAGTTCACAATCTCATTTTAGAAGCAGCTCCTGGGAAGTTCTGGAAGCCAAGGCAGTGACTAAGGTGCTGGAAGCCCAGGAGGTGGGAAGAGGCCTGGGACAGAATGTCTGGCTGCAGGGCACAAAGTGGGTCACTGGCCTCACCATGGCGACCCAGCTGGGTGGTGCAATCGAGCTCTCACCTGTGGCTTCCTTCCACAGTACTCACCCTGATGCCTGCCTCTGATGTATCCCCTGGAATCCAAGATTCTCCATCAAAAGGCAGCACAAAAACTGACAGACAGCCTTGGCCCCCAACTGAAATTTCCTTCCACGCTGTAGTGCTCTTCTTTCAGAAGCTTACTATTGATGCCTACATGGGCCCTTTCACCCCACCCTTGACACTTTCCAAGCCTCGCCCTGGAACTCCACACCCAGTTGAAGACTGAGCCGGGCTGGGCTGGCTTATTCAGGAGGCATGGAAGTGCAGGGTGGCAGCAAGAAGCCGCAGGGAGCTCAAGGCATTGGTCCAGGGGCCAAAACACGCTTCAGGTGCTGGGTCGGCTGCTGGAGGGGCTCAGCTTCTCAGGGATCCCCAGGAGAGGCCTGAATCTTCATCCAAGCTGGGGTGCAGGAGTATGCTCCACGAGTACAGTTGAAGGGGTCCAGACTGGATCTGGAGGCCAGGGTTCGGGAAGCAACAGTGCTGTTTGATGCCTTCCACCCACCTTTCCGGGTGGCACTAGCGGTAAAGAACCCACCTGCCAATGCAGAAGACATAAGAGACATGGGTTCGGTCCCTGGGTTGAGAAGGAGGTCCCTTGGAGGAGGGCATGGTAACCCACTCCAGTATTCTTGCCTGGAGAATCCCATGGACAAGAGAGCCTGGCCAGCTACTGTCCATAGCGTCTCAAAGAGTCAGACAAGACTGAAGTGACTTAGCAGGCACATACCCACCTTCCCAGCAAATTTGGCTGCCCTGAGAGTTGAGGGCTGTGATCACCAGGACACTAAAAACATCCTGCAACCCCTGCTCCACTTCTCCAACCCAAGCGAGACAAAGATTAAACACCAAACAAGGTCAGGGTCAGAGCCACCCGCAGTCTGTGTGGACAAGACATCGGGGCAGGAGTCAGGAGATGAGGGCCTAAACCAAAAGGGACAAGGACCATAGCAATAGGTCTGTGGGGGCTTCGCTCCCACGTGTTGCAGCCCCAGGCTCCGCGAGCCCCGCTCTCTTAGCTGCCAGCCTCCCCTGCTGGCGCTGGTTCCACTGTGTGTTTGAATGTATTCATTACATTTTAATATGATTATGTTCAATCCAGTAGACTGAGACAGATTTGTCCAGATGTATAATTAGTTTCTAAGTGCCTGTTATTCTTGGTGGCAGTGTTGGCAGAGGTTTGAAGAATGGAGAGGAGTCCATTAGCTCTTTGTGTCCATTAGTCATGGCTGTGGGGGCCTCATCAATGGGTCTGGGGGTCATCCTGTCTGCCCTGGGGTGTATGGACCTTAGGCTCCATCACAGGGATTGCTGGGTCTCCAAGTTCTACGCAGAGCCCCCCTCTATCTGCCTGCTCTTCCCTGTTCCTTATCTTTGGTGGGGCTGTCCCCGCCACTCCCACCCCGGAGCTCTGGATGATGGCAGTCCCTACCCTACAGGGTATCCCTGGCACTTGGCACAATGTATACTCATGTCTGGAGGTAACAATTCTCTCTCCAGGTGAGAGGGCTGTCCTCAGGGGTGACTACTCTTCTGACCAATTTCCTCTGGATGGGCCCCCAGTGGTTCAGATTCTTCACATCCCCAAATGGTATTAATAACTTAGCATTGTGACAGACCCCAACCCACAAAGGAACCTGGGAGAAAGAAGATCCCAAAGAACACTTGGTCTTTTCAATGGTGCCCAGTGGTACCTTTGGACAGGGGATTTGCTGGTCATCTTTAACTCAGCTCTCACATCTGGGTTGTGTTGGGTAGTCCTCTAGACTGGATTTAGGCAGTGCCATGCGTGTGTGCCAAGTCACTTTGGGTCATGTCCGACTCTGCTGTTCTGTCCAAGGGATTCTCCAGGCAAGAATACAGGAGTGGGTTGCCATGCCCTCCTCCAAGGGATCTTCCCAACCCAGGGATCAAACCTGTGTCTCTTACATCTCCTGCACTGCTCCTCTTAGTCTTGACTTCAGGGATACTGGTGTTCCAGATCCCAGTCTTTCCTCCAAGATAGTGCTGGAGTCATCCTGAAGACCCACCCTATTTTCCCAGCATGCCTAGGGTGGATATGGAGATGAGGTGCTTGCTATCACCCTAATCCTGACCCTAAGCCTAACCTTAGGGTTGTATGAAGACATAACCAGCAAGCAGTTGGGGAAAAGAAGGCAAGATATAGCCAGGCATAAAAGTTTTAGACATGATCACACTCCATCCTGGCTGTGCTCCAGGCTAGGATGAAACAAGTCCCCGATCTCACCCCATACCCTGCAGGCAACACTGCCTCCTACAGCCCCAGACAAGCAAGCTTTTGGCTTTCCCCTAGGTGGATGCTGCCCAAGAGGCCTCAGTCACTGCAGATGGAGATGTGAGTTTCAGGGGTCCTTTACCCGCAGCTGTCACAGGAGGCTGAGAAGCTGCAGGGGCCCAGGCTGCTTTGGGTTCCTCCCCTGAGCATCACCATGCTTTCAACAGGGACTCTGCTCAGAGACCCAGCTGGTTATAAACCCTCTTCCCACCTCCTCTGCCCCAGCGGATCTCTCTCTTTAGGGGACCATCAGCCCCACAGAGCTCTGCTTCCAGTACCAAGTGCCAGGGCATCAAGCTGTTGGTCAACTTCTTAAAACATTCCCTGCCAGTGAGATTCTATGTCAATGCACATTTATCATTTATGTTTTAAATTCTTCTTCCTGATCTTTCAGGTAAATCTCCACCTTTTTAACTTGTTCCTTTATTTTTTAACGTGGACCATTTTTAAAGTCTTCACTGAATTTGTTAAGGCCTCAAGGCATGTAGGATCTTAGCTCCCCTACCAGTGTTTCCCTGGTGTCTCAGATGGTATAAAGAATCTGCTCGCAATGCAGAAGACCTGGGTTGGGAAGATCCCCTGGAGGAGGGCATGGCAACCCAACTGTATTCCTGCCTGGAGAATCCACAAGGACAAGAGGAGTCTGGCGGACTGCAGTCCATGGGGCTGCAAAGAGTCGGACACGACTGAGTGACTAAGCACAGCACACAGCAGCAGGTGTTGAACTCACACTCCCTGCATTGGAAGGTGAATTCTTAACCACTAGACCACCACTAGACCAACAAAGGTCCATCTAATCAAAGCTGTGGTTTCTCCAGTAGTCATGTATGGATGTGAGAGTCTGACTATAAAGAAAGCTGAGCGCCAAAGAATTGATGCTTTTGAACTGTGGTGTTGGAGAAGACTCTTCAGAGTCCCTTGGACTGCAAGGAAATCAAACCAGTCCATCCTAAAGGAGATCAGTCCTGAATATTCATTGGAAGGACTAATGGTGAAGCTGAAGTTCCAACACTTTGGCCACCTGATGCGAAGAACTGATTCATAGCAAAAGACCCTGATGCTGGGAAAGATTTAAGGCAGGAGGAGAAGGGGACAACAGAGGATGAGATGGTTTGGATGGCATCACTGACTCAATGGATATGAGTTTGAGCAAGCTCCAGGAACTGGTGAAGGACAGGGAAGCCTGGCGTGCTGCAGTCCATGGAGTCGAAAAGGGTCAGATACGACTGAGCAACTGAACTGAACTGAACTGAGACCATCAGAGAAGTCCCCATCTTTTTCCTCTCTTTAAACCTTCCCATTAACTTTGTGTCTTGTTGGTTTTATCTCAGACACCACTCTAATCAGTTTCACTGTGCTTGTAGCACTCAATCTTTATCTTACCGTGAGTTCAGGTATTCACAGTTTGCATTTCTGTTTTGTGCTTTCTCTTTAGTTCCTCTTATTTTTCTTTCAATCTCCAGTTTCAAGTTCCCCACTTTCTATCATGCCCATCATTGTATACTTATGCTTCCTTTATTTTTCTTCAGCACAATTTTCTTTTTTACTTTACCAACCACCCCAAAGAAAGTCTAGCCCAAGTCAGGGAGTGAGGGGCTGCACACAGAAGAGGCAGGAGGTGTCCTTCCTTCTCTCTAGATAATCTGACCCCCTGCCACCCACAAAGATCCCTGAGATGCTGCCCCTGGGGAAGGGCAGCAATTCTTACCTCCCTACAGGGGACACACATGCTCTGCAGAAAGGCCTTTGCATCCTGGTGTTCCACAGCGCACAGGTGGCCTAGAAGGAGCCCTCCCATCTTAGAATCCAGTTTCTCTGCAAAATTTGTTGTTATCATTGCTTAGTTGCTAAATCATGTCTGACTCTTTGTGACTGTATGGACTGTAGCCCACCAGGCTCCTCTGTCCACGGCAAGAATACTGGAGTGGCTTGCCATTTCCTTCTTCAGGGGATCTTCTCCACCCAGTGATTGAACCTGTGTCTCCTGCTTGGCAGGTGGATTCTTTACCTCTCTGCCACTCTGCAAAATACCTGCATTCAAATGTGTGCCCTCCTGAGAGAAGGAGCAGGAGAGGCCTGGCTTCCTGCTGTGTAGCAGGAGAGCCCCCAGGATGACTCTGTCAGTGCTGAATTCCAGACTGAAATCTCGTGTTTTGTGAGATTTGAAAAGGCACTTCCGCTGGGGAGGCTCTTCAGGCTTCCCTTCCTCCACCTTCAAGCGTAGTAAAGGCCAGCCTGTTCTGTCCAGCAGGCTCCTAAAACACAGGCTTCATGGTAGGGCAGCAATAAAATCTGAGGCTTTTCCATTTTTCAAGGATCTTAAAGTTTCTATCGTTAGAATTGAGAGCTAATGCTTCTAGTGCCTCAATCTGACAGTGCTTTTAAAGTATGACCATGAATTCTGGACAAGCTAAACCCACCCAACATTTCTGAGCCATCTCACCTCCAAACCATGGGCCCCTATTAAAAATATGAATAGAAAGCGGGCTTGTTCTTGCCATCCTTCTTATTTTCTACCTCTTTATTTTTGGCCATGCCATGTGATTTTGTGGGATCTTAGTTCCCCAGCTGGAGATGGAGCCCAGATCCACAGCACTGAAAACCTGCTTCCTAACCCCTGGACCAACAAAGAATTACTTTATTTTTATCTTTATAACTTGAAGCCCATCCAAGATGAAATGCCTAGTTCTCAGGATTCTGGCAGATCTGAGGCTGGATCCATCTCTCAGGATTCTGCCCCATGGGCAAGGCAACTGCTGATGATTTAATGAACCCTCAGGCTCCGGGCCTCACTGACATGATCCCCCCAGGAGCATTTGCACTGCTGCAAGATCTCAGAAAGAGGGAACTGGGACTTCCCTGGCAGTCCACAGGTTAGGATTCCACACTTCCACTGCAGGGCACAGGATTTCGATCCCTGGTCAGGGAACTAAGATCCCACATGCAGCCAACAAAAAGAGAGAGCTGACTGCCATGTCCATCCCACCTGCACAATCTCACTAAGGGCCCCTCTTGTCAAGTTTCTACCAGGGACTGCTTTCCTCAAGCCACAGCCCCTGGTGGTAATCCTCATGGGTCACTATCTCCAGGACAACTCCAGGCCACTCTTGTTTGCATGACACTGTGAATTCTTTCTTGCTCAGGTGGGTCAGCTATCCTGAATTATGAAAATGAATATGTATCATCATTACTAAAGCTGCTAACATTGATGGAGCACTTCCTAGCATCAATCTTGTTCAGCACTTTGCAGACCATCACCTCATTCAGAATCTCCGCTGTTCCTCACAGCCATCCCATGAAACAGGAAGAATTCCTCATCCCGCTGACAGACGAATAAATGGGGATGAGAGAGGCTGCAGAATGTGGCTGAGGACAGGCTTCCAGATTTGAATCCAGGCCTGTCTATGCAGAGTCCAAAACCTGGGCTTCCCACGGCCCCTCTCAGCCCAGAGAGATGCTCTCTGCTGGGTTCAGGACCCCATCATCAAAACTGGTGGTGCTCCTCCTCCCAGGGTGCCCTCGGAGAGAGTCAAACACATCAAGGAGCCCAGATGAGAGGCAGGAAAATGACTCAGACTGAAGATGAGCTGCTGCCCCAGTTGGGAGCTTCTCTTTTGGGCTGCGCTAGTATCCCTACTTAGGCCAGGAACCAGAAGGGATTTTCTGCCATTGACTTCTAGAAATGGAAGGATATACAGCAGGATAGGAGGTCCAGACTTGAATCTGCACAGCGTTGGACTGAATAGAAGAGCTTCATCTGGGCAGAGGAACCAGAAGCAGGTGAGGGCCTGACACGGTCCAGTTTCCGATGTGGCTGTTGGCCCAGATCACGGCTACGGATTCTCTGCTTGACAAACTGTGAGCCTGAATTTCCCAGAAAGCCAGACAGGGCTGTTCTGCTATGACCACTGGGCTGAACTGATCACTCCAGGGGTGGTCCCTTAGGAACCACTTCTGACAACCTCACCGAGGTCTTTGTTCTGGGAATAGTGACCAGCTATGGTCAGCACTGACCCTGGTGCCTGCTGCTCTTCCGGATTCCCCACTGCTGGGCCCATCGTCCATGGGGACAGAGGTCTCTTGTAGGTCATTACTCTTGCCCAAGCCTCCATCCTCCTGATCTAGATGACCAGAGCTGCCTGCTTCCACTCCTGCCTGTTGTCCAAAGAGTAGAGCAATCTTTGGAAAGCATGAAATAGATCACAGGCTATTTTGTTTAAAATCCTTCGTGATAGGACTTCCCTGGCAGTCCAGTGGTTAAGAATCTGCTTTCCAATATAGAGGACATGGGTTCGGTGCCTGGTTGGGGAACTAAGATCCCATATGCTGCAAGGCAACTAAGCCCACACACAACATCTAGAGAGGCCCCCAAATGCCGCAAGGAAAACCCAGCACAACCAAAAGCAAAAAACAAAACAAAACAAAACATCCTCTGTGATTTCCAATCATACATAGAGTAAAATGCCAATGCCCTACCATGAACTACGAGCCTCTGTGCGATCTAGCCTCTGACTACTGCTCTCTTGTTTCCATTGCTTGATCCCTGCCTCTCCTGCACACCCAGCTCATTCTTGCCTAAGTAGTTGTATACCTAGTGCTCCCTCTGGAGAGCTCATGCCAGATCCATGAACATTTGGCTTCTTCTTATCATTCAGGTCTCAGCTCAATGTCACCTCCTAAGAGAGGCTCTTCTCAGTTACTCAGGTGAAGTGCCCCCTCCACATACACACTCCAGACACTCTGTCGTATTTTTTCCATCATCACTTTTATCACTATCTGAAACGATCTGATCTATCTATCTACTTGCTAAATTTGGAAGTTCTACTTATAATAATTGCAGAGCAGCTCATACAAGACTAACTCTCCTGCAAATAACAATCATGAATTCTGGGCAATATTTAAAAGGCAATGTTCAAAGTCACCGAGAGTGACCCAAAACAGGAAGAAACTGATAGAAAGTTGATATTTGGGGGGAGGGAAAGAGATTTCCCATATTTACGGTTTTCATCTGAAGGCAACCCCTGTCTGTACCCTGTGAAGCTAGAAGCTGAAGTCTGATTTTTAAGGAAACAGAAAAGAGTTAGGATAATCAACAATAGCTAAAAAGTATGAGGGATGAACCAGAATGGAGAGTCACAAAAGTGAGACCCAAATATCCCTAATAGCTCAGCTGAACCTCTGGTTTACCTGGAGCTATACACCCAGGGCAGACTCAGGCAGCCCAGCTAAGCCTCAGAGAACGGAATGGACATTTCAGCTCCTGTCCAGCCAAGTTAACTTCCTGCCAAAACAAACTGACAAACAAGTCGATACCCTTCAGATGCACATAACAGAACTCAGAGTCTCTGCCATGTGTCATTCACAATGCCCAGGACTCAATTGAAAATTACCAGACGTACAAACAGGCAAATGTGACCTGAACTCAAGAGAAAAGGTACTTTATGGACACCAAGCTCAAGCAGATTCAAATACTGGAACTGGCATAAAGACATAAAAGAAAATATTTGCTAAATTTTCATTGTCCATTTCTCATTAGAACATGAGCTCCTGTAAGTGTGGGAACCTTATCAGTTCTGTTCTTTGCTCTAATCCAGCACCCAGAATAGCAAATGGTGCGTAGAAAGCACCCCAAAAATATGAACATGATGTAAAGGAGGACTGTATTTCTTCCTCTTTATTCTCTTTCTTTATAACTTGAGGCCCCTCTTAGATGAACTGAACACCGACAGGGAACAGAATGATCATTATTCTCCTTTGAACAGAAGGCGTGGTTTTATGATCGTGACTTTGTAGTGGCTGTTAGAGACAAGTGGCTTTGATCTCTAATTATTGCCAAAAAGAAAGTATGTAGATAAGCTACTCTGAAACCCAGTGTCATCATTTTTTCAGAAAATGTTGTTCATCACTTAACTGCCTTGGAGTCAAAAATATGTATATAAAATTAGCCTATTCCGGGACCTACAAGTTTAATTTGTGGCCAGTTTATTTCAGAGGAAATGATGACGTCTTAAGTTAAATATAACAGGTTTTTTATGGGGAGGTTCATCACTGAGGTGGATGTTTACACTTTTTCTGGATTAAAAGTTTTTCCTTCCAGAGTCAGAATTGGGGGAGTTGTTAGACCCTTGGTCTGGACTCTACAGGGGACCCCAAATTCCCCTTGAAGAGTTTTTCAGCTCTGCCGCAGGCGGGGTGATGTTGAAAAGGAGTAATGCCGCCTAGTGCACAAGCACTGGCCAATCATAATGGACGCTACTCAGGCACCAACCAATCAAAGAGAAGTCAGTTAGAAAGCGGCCAGTACATCCTAGAGGCATCGCGAATAGCCTTCTATTCAGGAAAGTGTCCTGGTCACCTCCTCAGTTTCCGTTAAGAGGATTCCAGGCCCCCTTCAGCTCCACCACCTGTTAAAGCATATGGGATTGTACCCAACCAGCTGCCTAGGGCAGCTGCCCTCCGAGTACTTGTCAAGGAGAATTACCTCAAAATTCGTCACCCAGTGCTCACGCTATTTGGAAAACAACCGCCATTAAATTAAGTTAAGCCATTTTCCTAAACCATGATTTTCAAACTATCATGACTGGTGGGGAAACTCTTGCTTCAGGTAAATGTTATGAGGAATCCCAATATGAAAAATGACGGGGACAAAGCTGAGGGTTTGGGGTAGGTAAAATCCTCAGCACACCCGTTTTATCACCCTCCCAACACATAAACACACCACACACACACACACACACACGCGCGCGCACATGCCCTGCAGCAGCCTCTGATGCCACGCCTTGGAATCATCATCATGGAAAAAGGCTTGAAGGGAAGGCAGTCTACCACAGACTATCTCAATTCTGATTGAGTCAGACCTCCAGACAGTATTTTGGGGCAGCTCTATTTTCCTAACCACCCCCACTACCATGAGGAATGTTCTAAGAGGCAACCCTATTAAATTTCTTGTCACAGGGACAATAAGGGCATGCAGGACACTGTAATTTGTATTACACCATGTCCTCTCTCTAAGGACCCATGAGGAATATTTCTCTCTACCTCTTGCCTAATACGGAGAAGGCAATGGCACCCCACTCTAGTACTCTTGCCTGGAAAATCCTATGGATGGAGAAGCCTGGCAGGCTGCAGTCCATGGGGTCGCGAAGAGTCGGACACGGCTGAGCAACTTCACTTTCACTTTTCACTTTCATGCATTGGAGAAGGAAATGGCAACCCACTCCAGTGTTCTTGCCTGGAGCATCCCAGGGACGGGGGAGCCTGATGGGCTGCCATCCATGGGGTCACACAGAGTCGGACACAACTGAAGCGACTTAGCAGCAGCAGCAGCTTCCCTGATAGCTCAGATGGTAAAGAATCCACCTGCAACGTAGGAGACCTGGGTTCAATCCCTGGGTTGGGAAGATCTGCTGGAGAAGGGAAAAGTTATCCACTCCAGTGTTCTAGCCTGGAGAATTCCATGGACTATACCGCTCAGACACAACTGAGCAACTTCCACTTCCACTTTCTTTCCAGTAACAGGAATAGCTGTCCCTTCTCTGAGCAGTTGGTTTGCTCTTATGGCATAGATAATGGGTCTTTAATAAAGTCTGCTTCCTTCTCTGTGTAGGCCAGCAGGAAGTTCAGGGCTGCCCCAGAGTTCCACCTCTAGCAAATGCACAGGATCTGATGTCATGAATTTTCTGTCCTAACCTCATTCCTGGCTTCATTCTTGCTTTTGCTGTCTTATTTTCCCTGTCTTATTTTCTTTGTCCACTTATCTTTTAATTTAATTATGTCTTGCCGTTGGATATGCATCATTGCAAAACTGCCTTGCATCCTTCCTGGAACAAGGTGATGAAGATATAAACGGATCCTAAACGTGGGGTTTCTGCAGTGCACCATGGCTCTCATAAGTTGGCCACTTTATGACCTACTTCAGCAGGGACCAGATCTCACATCAGCAATTTCACTGTCTTTTAAAACCAGGAAATCATTCTGCCTGGCCAAAGAGATGATGCTGATCAACTAACTAGATTTCACTTTATTACATATTCATGTAATCTTGTTAGTGCCTGTGTGCTGACACAACCATGCCAAAAGGAGGTGGGAAAGGAATAAACCCATCACTTTATTTGAATCCAAACATTTGTTACTTTCCCACATGGACTGTCCTGAGGCTTTGATGGGGCAGAGGAAAGGAAAGAGAGGTTTTAGAGTGTTAGAGAGTCACTGAAGCTTAGATGTCTCACATTTTTCCTAGTCTAATTTCATTTTCCTCTAAATCAGTGACTAGAAGGGAGAAGCCATCTGCACCACCATTCAGTAGTCTTAAAAATATAGGATATGCTCCCTGCAACTTCCCACTCAAATGGCAGTCTTAGTGACCTAGGGTCAAAAAAACCCCAAAACACTAGTGTCCTAACAACAGCAGTATATCCACAGGAAAGCAGAAACGCCATCACTGGGCCTCCCCGGCTCTTAATATGAGGGTGAGCTCTGAGGCTTAGGAATCAGCTATACGCACAGGAATAAACAGAAACAGGCTGGAAGAAAATTTTTCCCAGAGGGACTGTAAAAACAAGGAGATCTCCCATACTAGCCCTGGGTTTTTCAGCTCACCATGGAGTACACAGATCATAGCAAAGCTGGGAGCCCCCTAAACTCAGGGCCTAATCCCCCCAGGATTCCATGATGGTGCATATGGTTCCTGGTATGTTATAGGTGGAAATCCACAAAGAAACAGTGGGTTGATGAGACCCGTGGCAGAGATGCAAGAAAACTCTCAGTCTTGGCAGTCTGAAAACACTGAGCTTTTCTTTTTCACTTTTGCTCAGGCAGAGGTGTCTCTGGGTTCAGGTGAATTTACAGTCTAGCTGGTCTTGAGGTGGCAATAAGAACCCAAGGCTAAAAAACCAATGAGGATGCGGCCATCAGCTCAAAAGCACCTCTTAGTGGGTTGGAGCCAGGATCAAGACAGCAACTTAGAGGACTTCCCCAGTGGTCCAGTGGCTAAGACTCTGTCTTCCATCGCAGGGGCGCATGGTTCTTACACGGGGGTTAAGGCCCCACATGCTGATGGATGCAGTCAAAAATTTAAAAAAAAAAAGAAAGAAACCTGGGAGTTGGTTCAAAATGCACAGTGGAAATCAGGGATCCCCAACTCCATCCTAAGGTCTCGAGGGAGCATCTTTCTCTGAAACAGAGGAAACCTTGTCCTCCTGCTTCCCCTAGAATTGAGCAGCAGAGAAAACACCCTCATCTCATTTCTGGAGAATGCTTGTAAGACCCAGACAGCACAGGTGGTGATGGAACCACTGGGAAAAAGCCTTAGCTGAGCAGAGGAAATTTTGGCCCCTTGATTCGGTTCTCAAAAAATGCCTAAGGATATGGCAGAAGAGAATGTGGTAGAAGCCCACAGATAGCAGCTTTCCATTCCATCCCAGGATTAAAGATGGGGGAGAACCCAGGCCTCCTGAGCATAAACAATGGTGAGACGCCAGGCCAGAGTATTCATGGCTCCCTCGGCCTTCCCAGGACCCCTGTGAAGTGGACAGATGGGCTGCCCTCCCGTGGAACCATGACCTGAAGCCCCAGAGAGCCTGGGCACTGCCAGGGAGGGGCAGCAGCCATCAGCGAGAGGCGAGCCGTGCTCTCCGTGAATCTGTGAATTTGCTGCCCCACTGGGACTCTCCGGAGAATTCCAGGAGCCAACTCTCGGCCTCCCTTTGACAGAGTCACTTTTCATCTTCTCTGGCTTCGGGCGCCAGCCAAACACACACAGGCGAATATCAGTTAATAACTATGCACGTTTTATAATAAATTTTAACAATTTAAGGGTCTAGTACAGCTTTATTATAGTTTTTATTTCACCACACTAATTCAGTGCGTAATAACCTGCCAGAGACATGGAATTCACTTGACATATGCTCTCAGAGCCAAGATAATGGAACACGAGGAGGGAAACCTTGGGTCACACCCAGCAAGGCATTCGTCCCTCCCCTGGGCATCAGGGAGGGGAAGCAGCTCTCCGAAGGCTCGGAGTACACTGTGACCTGGGTCCAAGCTGTGGGTTTCCCTGTGGTTCTGTTCCCCAGGGAAGGACGGGCAGGAGGGATGGACTAGCCTGGACTGTGCTGTATTTAAGGACAACCTGACTCCGCTGGGATTTGTCTCAGAGCACACAGCCTGCCCCACCGCATTCCTTGGCTCTTTTGGTGGCTCATCTTCTTGGGGCTGGCAGTGGGCCATCCTCCTCCCCTCTCAATTCAGGCCTGACCTGAGGAAAATGAGATCAGACCTAAAGAAAACCTCCTAGGAACCAGATCTAGCTTCCTTCCCTGCCTTCCCTGCCCACAGCACCTCCCCAGCAGGGTTCTCAGTGCTTCCCCAGACCAGCACCTGTGCATCACCTGGGATGGTGTTAAGACAACCAAATTCTCAGCTCCACCTCAGTCCTACCTAATCTGACACTCTGAGGGTGGGGCTCAAAGAGTCTGTGTCTTAATGAACCCCCCAGGTGATTTTGATGCATGCTGGGATTTGAGAAATACTCAAGTTTGAGAGATCAAGAGGGAATGTTCTGGAAATGCCCATTGAAGCTGTGATCCAGCAATCCAGAGATCTGGGGTGAGCTCAGCACTGTTATCTCTATGCTGCCAGGAAAATATAGGCCTCAGTCTCCTCATTTGGAAAAATAAGGACACAGACTGGACACTTGCTAAGGCAGCCCTGACATCCTGGGACAGATGGCTGAAATGAAGCCCAGCAGGTGCCCCACAGTGCCCCTCACTTCAGGGAGAAGCCTAAGTGGATCACATCCTATAGCCCTTACAGGGGTATGTGGTTGCTAAAGCATCTCATCTTCAAAACAAGGGAGAACAATGGCAAGGAGAGGAGTCGTTGACCAGAAAAAGTGAAAGAGGGATAAACCAGGTTGAGCTGAGTGTGTGAGTGTGTGTGTGTCTGCACATGTGCACCAGGAGAATTTAGCGTGGTCCTTGCTCCTTTAATTTTCTTTGCTCTCCCCTTTATCTCTTTCCTCTGTCTCTTGGCCATCTATTTCCCTGAGAAAGTGATTAAGCCTCTCCCATCCCATTGAGAAGTAAACATAATGCTTTGGGACTCCCTCTCTCTGCCACCCTCTCTCTCCTCCCCATGAGAATATACCCCCTCGAAACAGCGGTCTCCTCTCAAAGCCATCATGTCACCAGAGGTCAGCTCCAGTGACCTCCCTCAGTCTGACTTCCAGGAAACTGTGCCGGCTGCCTCCTTCTTTCTGAATCGGAGAGTTGCTCCCTGGCCTCGCTCATGTCCATGGCAGCCCTTTCTTTCCAGGTTCTGCCTCCTGATGTTAAATAACTGCCACCCTTTGACCTTCAGTATCCTTAATTTAAATTTTTATATTTTTTATACATTTATATGTGTGTATATATTTCAGTACATACATACGTGTAAGTTAATACTATCCAAAATATGCCATGGAAATAGACAAGGTATAGTCTATCCAATTTTTTCAGTGTCCCTTAAATGAAACTCCAGAAGAAAATATTCTTTTAGAACTAAATGCCAGAAAATTTTCCTTTTCCTTCATTGTCTACCTCATGGACAACAAAACTCAAGAAGCAATTCCCCAAAGAGTCGGAAGCAGGCAAATCGACAATGTCAGTCCCTGTGGAGAGAGGGGGAATCTGGGGTGTGAATACTGTCCTAGTTCTTGATCTGAGTGTTGCTTAGATAGTGTTCAGTTGGTAAAAATGTATGAAGCCTCAGAAATAATGACATGAGAGCTTTGGGCATATATATTGTACTTCAGTAAATATTTTAAGAGTTTCCCATTTTCTTTTTTTAAAGATTGAAATGTAGCTGATTTACAATATTATGTTAGTGTCAGGTGTAGAGCAAAATGATGCAAATATATATCCTTTTTAAGATCCTGTTCCATTATAGCTTGTTACAAGATATTTGGTATAGTTCCCTGTGCCAGTAGGTACTTGTTGGCCCATTTTCCTTTTTTCTGACCAGAAATTCCTATCAGACTGGTGGCTCAATTATATTCTCTTTTTTGTACCATGTGGCATGCTGGATCTTAGTTCCCCAACCAGGAATTGAACCCGTGCCCCCTGCAGTGGGAGGGCAAAATTCTAACTGCTGGGTGGCCAGGGAGAAGGCAATGGCACCCCACTCCAGTACTCTTGCCTGGAAAATCCCATGGACGGTGGAGTCTGGTGGGCTGCAGTCCATGGGGTCGCGAAGAGTCGGACATGACTGAGCAACTTGACTTTCACTTTTCACTTTCACGCATTGGAGGAAATGGCACCCCTCTCCAGTGTTCTTGCCTGGAGAATCCCAGGGACGGGTGAGCCTGGTGGGCTGCCATCTATGGGGTCGCGCAGAGTCGAACACAACTGAAGCGACTTAGCAGCAGCAGCAGCAGGGTGGCCAGGGAAGTCCCTCGGTTATATTTTTATACAACCCTTTGACCTTTAATTGTGCAGTCTATCTTTTTCTGATCCTGCTCTTCTAAATTGTATTCTCCTTAGTACAGAATTTTTGTCCTTAGTTTCTGATTTAGATATTTTCTATTTCACTATATATCCACTACCAAAATGCTATCCAAAATGCTTTATGAAAGTAGGCAAAGTAGAAATGAATAGATCTTCTTTCAGGTGGAGAGAGTCTATTTTTTGTCTCTACATCCTTCATGCCTGGCATATAGTAGTTATTCGATTAATGCTGAAAGAAAGAAAAGTCTATCTGTAAAGGAAAAGAGAAAAATAGGGCAAAAGTAAATGGAGATCTTAGGAGTCAAGAAAGGTTCTTTTTAAGATGAAAGAGACCTGAGCAGGTTTCTAAGCATGTTGGGGAGAAGCCAAGAGAAAAGAACAAGTTGAAAATGGGGAAAGTGATCTATGAGCCTTGCTCCTGGGAGACTAGAGGAGATAGAATACAGGAAGGGGCTGAATTGTCTTAAACAGAAGAGACACCTCTTCTTCCGTCTCTGTGACTGGTTTCACCTCTTCTCTTTAACCTGTAAATGGTTGTAACATCTCAGAATTCAGGCCTGAGTCCTCTCCATCTGTAATCAGACTCCTGGTGATCTCAACAGCTTTAAATACCATCTGGATTCATGGCTCCCCATGCTGCATCCAGTCCAGATCCCTTCTGTGAACTCAGGGCAGCCCACTCAACATCTCTGCCGGGATGTTCGACAGACATCGCAAAGTTAGCAGAAGAAATACCAACTCCTGATCTTTTCCCAAACCTGCTCCACCCACAGCCATCCTCACTGGAGGCCAAAGAAGCTTGAGTCATCCTTGACTCATCTCTTTATCTCACACAACTATCCAATCCATCAGCAAATCTCACGGTCTCCATCCTTAAAAAAAAAATCAAGAATCCTAACAGTTTGCACATGTCCAGTTACCCCTGTCCAGGCACCATCCCCTCCCACTGGGGTTTGATAATCCCCTTCCAGCTGGTCTTCCAGCTTCCATTGCCCCTCATCATTTCCCAACACAATAGTTAGACGAATCATTTTTATAATGTCTCTCCTCTGCTCAGAACCCAGCACAAATTTCCCATCTCAGTCAAAGTCAGAGCCCAGGGATTTCCCGGATGGTCTGGTGGTTATAACGTTGAGCTCTCGTAGCAGGGGGCATGGGTTCAATGCCTGGTTGGAATAAGATCCCATATGCTACAGGGCGTGGCCAGAAAAAAAAGTCAGACCCCAAGTTCTGATGACTCCATCAAGAGCCCAATGCCACTTTCTCCCCATATCCTGTTTGGGATCACACACCCTGAGGCCCAGCACTCTCCCTGGACCCTAACCTCCTTCTCTCCAGCTCTGTTTCTCTCCAGAACATGCTATTTACAATTTACAATTCACCTTTCTGTTGCTTATTTGTTGTCTTTTCCAATGGCTTAAAGTTTCACAAAAGCGGGGCTTTCAGTCTGGTTTGTTAACTGCTGTATCAACCATTGCCTAGAACACAACCTGGTACACGCTTGGTGCTCAATGCACACTGGTTGAATTCTGTTTTCCCAAGTAGTTCTTTTTCTTATTTCCTTTAGAATAAAGTCCCCTCCTTTGCAGGCACCCAAGGCCTCTTGCGGTGTGGTTCCTGTCCGCCTCTCCAGCCTCCTCTCTCACCACCTGGCCCTCAGAACACGGCCAGATGGGATCACCCACCACCACCATCCCAGAGCCTCTTCTACCTCTGGCCTTTGCTTATGTCAACTCCTCTGCCAAGAATGCTCTTCCAAAGCCACCTCTCTGGGGACTCACTTTGGGGGTCATGTAAATAAGTCAGGGCAAGCCCCTCTGCTGTGGTCCCGCAGGCTCCCATCTCTCATAGCCTGCACCATCTGCATGGATCCCACTTTGCCCACTTGTCTGCCCCCTACTTGAGAACAGAGGAGCTGTCACCCTGGGGTTGATTCCCTTGGTGAATGTTAGGTGGTGATATCAGTTATTATTATTATTACTATTATTTTTGACAACAATTCATTAAATCAGTGACTCTCCCCAGGAACTTACTTGGTGGTCCAGTGGTTAAGAATACACCTCCCAATGCAGGGCACGCAGGTTCGATCCCTGGTTGGAGAACTAAGATCCCTCATGCCATGCAGCACAACTACTGAGCCTGCAACTAGAGAGAAGCCATAGGGCTGTGCAACTACTGAGCCTGTAAGCCACAACTAGAGAAAAGACCTCGGACCACAAGGAAGGTCCCGTGTGCTGCAACTAAGACACGGCACAGCTAAATAAACAAATATTTTTTAAAATGATTCTTCCCAATAGGAACTATCAACATACAGACAACTTATTGATGAACTACGGATCTATTAATTGACTTGTTCTTCACACCAGAGTGACAGAGCGAGTTTCCCTTTTCAGAGCCTCTTCTTCAAACATGACGGAGAAGGGGTGGCCCACGATGAAAGGAGGCAGAGATGACCTCGACACTCAGCAAGCAGAATGGTTTCCAGGACACGCCTGGAGTCCACGGGCTCCTGCTCCAGGTCCTACTACAGGAGATATTTTGTATGACAGTTCAGATGTCCCCACAAAAGAACATATTTGAGTCCCAATTTATGACAGTCACAGGGTTTTTTGATGTGCCAGACCCTGCTGCATCTCTTAAGTAAATTCAATGAGCAGTGGTTTGACTTCACCATTAAAAGATCACCTATACTGAAGGTTACAGGTCCACAGACCATCATGTATTCGTTCAATAAACTTTCATGTAATTCCAGGGCCACGCCAGGCCCCCTGATGGCACAGACAAGGTCGTCCCTGCCCTCAGAGAACGCATGGGCCAGCAGTCAGTTAAGGAGCCACTGGAGCCATTTAAATAGTTCTGTCCTTTGTGATGGGCTTCCCAGGTGGTGCCAGTGGTAAAGAACCTGCCTGCCAATGCAGGAGATGTAACAGAGGTGAGTTCTGTCGCTGGGTCAGGAAGATCCCCTGGAGGAGGGCATGGCAACCCACTCCAGTATTCTTGCCTGGAGAGTCCCATGGACAGAAGAGCCTGGTGGGTTATGGGTCATAGGGTCACAAAGAGTCAGACACAACTGAAGCAACTTAGCACAGCACAGCACACATCCTTTGTGATATAGCTTTTTAACTGAAGGCGGCTGCCTTCATTGGAAGGAAAGAAAAGATTTCTTGTGTTCCTGCTGTGTTCCCAGACCTTAGCTAAATTATTCCATTGAATCCTGACAACTTTACTGTATCACAGATGAAGAAACTGAAGCTCACTAGGTAACTGGCCCAGGCCACATGCTAGTAAGCAGTGGAGCTGAGGTTCCTGTCCTTTCCACTCCATCACCCTGGTAATAGAGAGCCTGCCAAGGCTATTAAATGACTACCCATGGACCACAAAACTCTACAAAACTGCCAGGTCTAAGCAAACTCCACTGAGACCTCTTTATAGCTTCTTGAAAGCCAACAGCCATCCAATAAATTTTAAAATACACAGGCACACACATTCACATACACACATCATTAAGCTGGAAAGAAAAACTGACACAAAGGAACAGATTATCTATTTACTTATTGCAATAGCCTGGCCCATCCGAGGACATGGCTAGTGACATCCATTCAGGCCTCTGCCTGCCCTGGGAGGGATTCTGTGAAGCCCACATTCTTTTGGCTCCCTTTAGAAAGTGGAGGAAGAAGGGTGTTGACCCTTGGGCAATCAGGCCTGGGGAGGCAGAGGCCCTATGATCATTAGGCCTCAAGGAGGTGAAGGGAGAAGGGCAGGAAGAACAACCCATCGCTGCATGAGGAGTGCCTAGTTTGGAACCTCTGTCTTTGAGCTCAGCAAAGTACTCTTCCTTGCCATGACCACAGTCCCACCTAGCATCCCAAGGCCAGATGAGAGCCCAACTCTCAGCCACACCACAAACAGACCAGCTGAAAGCAAAGCCAGGAAGAGGGTACCAAACACCTAGAGGGCTCCCCCCAACTTCATCCTGCTTCCCAGGTGGCTTTTAGCTTACAGGAAACATCTCTCCCTGGATGCCTCCCTCAGAACCTCCAAATTATTACCCAAATCCACAATGGGCACAGTGATTAGGAATTCCATATCAAGGGCTCCACTTGTAGGCTCTGAATAGTCTCCTAATAGGAGTGTTGCTGCCATGGCTGAGAGTTTTATTACCCTGAGAATACAAATCATACTGCAACCCTGGTCTCTGGGAGGCAGAGATGCTGACTTCCACATCGTCCACCCAGAGTAAGTTCCCGTCCTTTGCTAGGGGATCGGAAAGGATTTCACTGCACACACTCTAACTACTGTCAGTGTAAACAGTTGGCGACTCTGTAGGGAATGACTTTGAGCGGGGGGAATCCCCACTCCCATGAGCTGTGTTTTGGCCCCAATCCCTCTCAAGACTTGAACAGCAGCATTTATCATCCAGAGTGTGTAAAAGCCCCTAGAAACATCAGTAAAAGTGCTCTGTCTCCTAAGCTACTTTCCTGGGTTAGGGCTTGCAAGCCTCCTCTCAAGGTACAGGGACCCCATGTTTTGGGTTCTCGGGGACTGGTACCCAGGACGATGAAAATGGCTCCCTCCTCCAGGGCCTGGCTTTCAGGGACATCTGTGAAGTCGTGTCAAGCTGATTAAGAGGAAACCTTTCCTTCGGGTACAACTCGAGAAGAGTGTTTCACCCAGAAGGAAGCCGTGGGGGCGAAAGCAAATCAATGAAGGATTTGCAGATAGATGTTCTCTGGGCCCGAGTACAATTTACAAAATGCAATGGAAAAGAAGATAAATCTCCTCCCTCTCTCTGCCAGCCTACAGCAGATTCCTAAAGAAAAACAATTCTTTGCCACAGAACCTTAGCCTCAGCGAGAAGTAAGTTTCCTCAAAAGGCACGGGGAAAGGGTTACGGATTCCTGAAATCCTACAGCGAGCATTTTAATCGAGCAGCATCTAGAGTAAAGGGGACAAGAGGTGCCAGCATGGTGTTCCTGCCGGGACAATTTACAGAGAGAAAGTTCTATGCAATGAGTTTTCCAATAACACCGGGGCACGGCCATCGTCAGACTGACCGAGAGTGGCAGGTCATCGATTCAAGAAGCAAGTCAAAGTCAGGCTTATGCCCTTTTCATGCTGACCCACGGGAGGGGATCCGGCCAGGCAGGAAATGGTTTGGCAGCAGCCCGAGCTTGAAGAAACACGTTCCCTGGCTCCCCCAAGCCACTTGGGCAGCTAGGTGAAGCCAGGGCCAGAACAAACACATTGGGAGTTCCCTGCAGACCCCAGCCCCTCCCCTTCCTCCAAAACCCATGAAAACTTGATTTGTCTCAACTAAACACAAGCTGGGAAATTGGAGAGGCAGAGAGGAAGCAGGAAAGAAAGGGGGGCCAGGCAGCATCCATGCAGTCAGTTGTGTTATTGATTTAGAGCCACACAAGCCCCAGAGTGCCATTGACAAGGATCATACCTCCTGCTGATCTCGGGGGAAATTCTCCAAGATCCATGGCTGGGAGTTAAGGAGAATCTCTAAGCCATCAGGAAGAAGCGGAGCACTGCAGCTCCTCAGAATGATGGACCAGGGCGAGCTTTAATTAACAGGGTCTGATGCCTCTTCTTTTTTGGTAACTGAGCAGATTTAAAGGGGTAGAGTCCCAATTTGGAGGGTGCTGCTGCTGCTCCTGCTGCTGCCTTTGCTGCTGCTCTAGCCGCTGTGCCCGGCTACTGGAACAGTTTCCTGCAGAACCTCTCTCTTCAGCAAGGAAGTGGAGCAATGAAGGTGGAGAGGTGCAGCCAGGAACCCCGGGGGGTCATGGGCTACGTGGCCTGAATCAGAACTGCAGGACTGTGGAGCCGGGCTGCTGCCCATCCGAGTGAGTGCCATGTCCTGCACGCAGTCTCCCAGCCCGGGGAGAAGGGCTGGGCTCCTGGTGTGCAGGTGCCTGGAGGAACCCCCTCTCCAGACGTGGGACTGGAGGGAGAGTGCCAGAGCAGCGAGCACCATGGGCTCTGCTATGTGTGTCCCTCCTGAGAGGACCGCTGAGTGACAGCCACCATGTATGCTGCATACACACACCCTGCTCGTGAATACACGTATTTGTCCATGTACACATGCATGCCTGCTCGTGTACACACACACACATACCTGCACGTGTACACACGTCCACCCAGGTACACACATATCTGTCCATGTATACACATGCCTTCCTGGGTACACATATGTGCCTGCCCAGGTACACACACACCTGCCCAGGTACATATATGTCTGCCCAAGTACACACACATGCCCATCTTCCAGACACCCAGGTACAAAGACCCATGACCTGCAGTGAGTCAGACATCCTGTCCCTACATCTGTATTTTACAGGCAGATCAACAAGGGAAATAGTTGTAATACAGAAGGAGCCTGGGGCAAGGTGGTAGGGTACAAGGTTGGGGGTCCCTACCACTGTGCTGCCTTTTGGGGAGCAGAGCTCTGTGTCAGGGAGTGTAAGTTCAAGACCATGACCCCTAAAGCTCCCCTAGTCATACAGCCTCTCTCCACCCACTTCTGCTGTCTGTTTGTGAAGCCTCACCTTAGATAAGACCTCAGTTTCATCCTCACACTCACCTATCCTGGGCTTGGCATCCTTACAATAGTTGATTTTCTCTGTGACACTTCAGCCAATATAGTAGCACCTTGTGCAATATTTTTAATACCACTTTCCCCCAGTAAGCACTCCAAAGACATCCAGCCAAGTGGAGCTCAGCAAACTCAGGGCCCAGCTCTTGGAGATAGGGGGAGCTGAGCTGCTGGATGGGGTGAACATCAGACCCTGCCCAGCTCTGCCACAAGCACAGGTGTGACCCTCTCCTCATCCTGAGCCTGGATTTTCTCATCTGAAAAATGACCAGGTTAAACCGAGCCAGTAGCACACTTCCCAGAGAGGGGAAGCAAGGAGGGAGCCATGTGGACTCTCAGAAAGCAAGCTCCGCTATCCGAACACCAAGCTGAGCCACATCTACTTAGTGGATGGAGATGGCACACTGCAGAGGGCATCCACTAAAAAAATCTAGAGAAACACTGTGTGGAGTTATCTCCAAGGGCCTTCGAGTTAATGAGGGATGGAGTGGGGTGGACACACTCTCCCTGATCATAGCCTCTCCTCTGAGCCAGGGGTCCTGCACAGAGCCAGCTCTTGCTGGCCAAGGTCAGGAAGAGACCACTTGCAATTCCAGCTGCAGCTCAGGTAAAACCACTGACAGTTCCAGGCTCTCCTCACCAGTCTAGCCAGTCTCTGCTCTCACTGTACCCCTGCCCAGCACCCTCTTCTCACCCTCAGATTCCAGCTCCCTTAAGCCCCCTGGCAATATAAACCCTGGTGCCAGCAAAGACCCTGCTATATCTCCCATGCAGATAGCAATTCCACATAACTTCCTGTCTCCATCTTCCAGGGAGACATGCATATGGCAGTTTCTCTCTCCTTGAAAGAGAGCAAGTAAGAAAAGCAGAGAGGTCAGGGCCGGGGGGCGAAGTGGGGAATGTGGGCCCAGCACAAAGAGGGTCCCCCCGGACTCACAGCCCCAGAACCCTCTGGCACCTCAGGACATCTCTGAGGAAGGTGGCCTCTGGGGTCAATAGAGCTGGTGCAGCAGACACACATTCAAGAAAACCACACATTAAAAAAGCATCGGAGGGGACAGGCTCCTACTATCAGATACTTGGGGGTCTCTTTCCCAGTTTTCATGAATAAGATCAAGTCCTACATTTTTGAGATTGGCAACAAAGAGAGTGCTTCCATGGGAGGAATGGTGGCCTCCATACCCTCACTCAGGGAACCCCAGGTACTCTCCCCCTGGACCATACTACACCTTGACAGCCTCATGGCCCTGGGTGCCCTGTGATGCCACAGTTCATGGAACAAAGGGCTATGAACCCAGACAGGAAGCTAGGCCCCCAGGGCCGAGCTCTGCCACTGCCCCCACCTGGCCCTTAGGAGGGGAGGTCATCCCAGCCCCCACCACGGGGAAGTGCCTCATGATGATGCTGACCTCTCCAAGCCCAAACAGAAGAGACCACAGTCTAGAAAGAAGGGCGGTACCACCCTCACCAGTCTGAGGTCCACCATTTCTATCCCTTTGCTCCAAGTAATGACCTGCCTTTTCTCCAGTGATTGACAAATGGGAAAGTCCAGTCTCTTCATTACTAGCTGCAGAAGCTTAACTTTATCTGACTTCTGCAAGATAAGCTTATCAGAATACCACTCAGGAAGCCTCACTCTGTAGACAGTGGGAATGATTCCTTGGAGCCTTGAAACTGGCCTGGCCCCAAAGCTGCTTTTGTGAATCTGGTTATTCACCCTGGCCCCTCTGCACAGGCCAGCTGCAGACGCTCTGCCATTCTGGGACTTGGCTCTCAAGAGCACTGTCACCAGGCACCCCTGGCCCCTGGCTTCCAGTTTGTTCAGCCAAAGGAGGGCTCGAGGGAGATGAGAAAGCCAGGAGTAGATAAGAAAGCCAGGAGGGAGAAAATGCAGAGAGATGGCTCCGCCCCCAGATTTCTTTGTTCCTGCTAAGACCAGACCTCACTGCAACCCTTCAAAGGTCTAGCACCAGCTTTGCTGGCCTCACAGAGGTATCAGCAGCTGGGTCATGCTCCATTGCAACCCTACCCCACTCCTCCCCACTCCCACGTCCCCTTGCCTGTGGTCCTGCTGGGTTGATGCCTCCGTCAAGGCCCCTCTTAGTACAGGTAAGACCACCTCTTCTCTTGTGTTCCCCAGCCCTAGAGATGGTAGCTATTCTCGCAGTGATTAATTCTTGGACTGTTTCAGCTTTCCAGTTCCTGTGTAATTAATCCTCTGTGTTAAATACCATCTGTTTGAAATATCTAGTGTGGTTTTGTTTTCCTGACTGGACAGGAATTTTCCTTGGAGATCCCAAATTGGAGTGTTCTGATAGTCATGTCCAAGTCAGAGTCTGAACATTCTGGCACATAGCACACGTTTTGGAAATCAGTGTTAACATTTGCAGGTTAAAAGAAATTACAAGAGAAAGAAGAAAGTTCTAAGATCGTTCTTCATGCTGGAGCCCACAAGCACAGCCTTATGTTACATATTTGTCATTTATTACACCAAATTTGCAGATATCAAAAAGAAGAGAAAATACTGCTGGTCTAATGTTAGATCTACTGAATTCAAAATAAAAGATTCTTCAGGGTAACTTAGGAAGTCAACCTCAGAATGTCAGAATGTCAGCCCAGGACTCGGGGTAACTTACACAATTGTTCTGCCTCCTGTTCGACTATGTTAGGTGCATTGGGTGAATCTAGTATGTTTCACTAATAGTTTGGAACTTGAGTGATGTAGGCTATTAGGGAATTGGAGGGCCTTAATTCGTCTCTTATTTCATCCCCTTGGGGGTCTGATCTGAGAACAGACAGCAAGACAGGATTATTCCTCTTCTACCGGCAGGGGTGAGAATGTGGGGAAAAGGGGAAAACTGTTTTTGCAGTCCATCACATCATCTTGACCTCTGCCCACTCTCCCAGGATGCCACTCCAGCATGGTCAGCTTGTACTACCCTGGAGATATGGGCCTGTGCAGCCCTCCCCCTGCACTCCCAATGCAGCAACACCACACAAGCCCTTTTCTCTCTCAGCTGGTGTCTTACAAGAGATTTCTAAATGAATCCCTCTCCTTTCCTCCATTCACCAATGATGCTCAGTGTCCTGCAAGGCACTGGAGATATGGGGGCAGACAGCGCAGATGCAGCCCAGCCTTTGGGGAGCCCAGAAGCTTGAGAAAGACAAATACCAACTGAAAAAGGGAACAAAAGCAAAGAACAAGAAATGCCTAGGGCAATCGCCTGCTCTCATCTGAGGACCAACTTATCTGTGGGAAGGCTCCTGAGGACCGACCTGGAGGACCCTCCAGGTTGATGCTGTGACAGGGGAGGGATGGCTCTTGACAGTCAGAACAGGCCGTAAGGCACCAGGCACAGGCAAGGCAGATGCCAACACTGACCAAGCAGAGGCACTGGTGTGCAGTCAGAAGGAGAGGCAAGAAAGCAAGGGACTCCCATGAAGCCTGCAGGCTTCACAGTCAGGGAAGGGAAAGCTGCTGCAGGGCCAGCTGGATCGTTACATGATGAGAAGTCCCTTTAAAAACGGTCTGTCATCAATATGCAATAGCTAAGGAATCTGCTGTGCAATCCAAGTCAGCAATGAAGAAAACGTGAACAAGGCTTGACAATCAGAGCACAGGTAGTCAATGGGTCCAGAATACAAAACATTTGTTACTCATGGTGTTTGAGATAAAACCAAACTCCTTGATCTACCTAAGAGGCCCTTTGTCAACTGCTGACACCAACCTACCTTTCATCCCCTCTCATCTCCTCCCAGCCCCCTCCTCCTGTGGCTGCTGCTGCTAAGTCGCTTCAGTCATGTTCGACTCTGTGCGACCCCATAGACGGCAGCCCACTAGGTTCCCCCGTCCCTGGGATTCTCCAGGCAAGAACACTGGAGTGGGGTGCCATTTCCTTCTCCAATGCATGAAAGTGAAAAGTGAAAGTGAAGTCACTCAGTCGTGTCCGACTCTTAGCGACCCCATGGACTGCAGCCCACCAGGCTCCATGGGATTTTCCAGGCAAGAGTACTGGAGTGGGGTGCCATTGCCTTCTCCGCAGCCCCCTCCTAACAGATATCAATTGGCTCCAGCCACATGAAACCACTTGCAACTCCCAGAAGAGGCCAGCCTCATGCATCAAGGCTTAGTGCTGCTATTTCTCCAGGCTGGAATGTCCTTCTTTGCTGCCTTAGTGAACTCTTACTTATCCATCAAAGCCCTACCCTGATGTCACCTGCTCTGGAAAACTTCTACCAAGGATCACCTTTCCTCCCACATTCCCTCCAGCAGAGAGGGGGTCCAACCTCCCCTGTAACATCCCCTCCCTGAATAGCTACATGACTGTCTCCCACTCTATAAGAACAGCAGTAGGTGTCCTCCTTTTCTTAGGGCTGGTACAGATTCTACTTATAATGAACTAGAGAATATATTTCCACATTAACAAGCTTAGCTCTATAGTGTAAAATGGAAGCTTTGTAAAACTCACATCTGTGAAGTTCAAATAAAATGTCAATAATCTGGGATCCACTAATGGCCTACAATCAAGGGATAGTCTGTTCAATAAACAAATAGTTGTCTTGGGATGGTAGTCCAGTGGCTAAGACTCCATGCTCCCAATGCAGGGGGCCTGGGTTCAATCCCTGGTCAAGGAAACAGATCCCACATGTCACAACTAAAGATCCCACATGCCATAATGAAGACCAGCACAGCCAAATAAATAAATAACTTAAAAAAATAATAAATTGCTGTCTTATTTGTAAGAATAAATCACAAGTAATGATTTATTGATTTTCTCATTTTCTGCACATTTGTCAATTTTCTAGAGTGGTTTCAATATGTCCCTCCTGGCAGAAGTAGGCTAGACCCACCCAGTGCAAGAACCAGAGGCCTCTGCTCCTATAGAGCTACCAAACAAAGTAGCATAGGGTCCCAATTTAAAGGGAGTGTCCCATCATGGCACAGCATCCACGTGTACGGGATATGGGTGTGCAAGATTTGGAGCCTCTAGCTTACAAAAGTGCCAAAGTCAGGGGACTTCCTTGGTAGTCCAGAGGTTAAGACTCTGCCTTCCAATGCAGGGCATGCAGGTCCAATCCCTGCTGTCAGGGAACTAAGATCTCATATGCCAGGCAGTGCCAAAAAAATAAAAATAAAAGTGCCAAAGTCCAAATGTCAACATACAGCCTTCTCCCTGGAAGATAAAAAGATGTCCCCTTCATTCCTCAGTGGTAAAGCAGAGATGCAGATCCCCAAGCTTACTGCCCCAGGATTTTTGTGAGCCCATGGGATCAAGTGGATAAGAACTCTTTTCGTGAGTCCCAGCTCTAACTTCTTGATCAGCTCTTAGGCCCTGTCCTCTGACACATCATGGCTCAGCCTCCGTGGCCACATTTACCTGGTGGATGTGGATGGTGGGTCAGATGTTGCTCTTCCCCCCACCCCAATCCCCCACTACAGAGTACAGCTTTGCTTTCCTTAATCACTGGTGTAGCTGAATTCTGCTTCACCACCGTGAAGTTAGAAGGCTCAGAGAATCTTGAAATTAGCAGACGGGCAGACTACTTTGTTCTCTCCAAGCAGCCAATTCCTCTCTCCAGCTCCCCTCTCACTCCTCCTTCCTTCTCTCCGTCCCATTCCAGGGTTGAGAGGGTGGCACACCTGTGCCACAAACACCCTATGAGAGGGCATGACACACTCAAAGCATGAACCAGGCACATGAGAAGTTATCAGTGAAATCTGTTCCCAGACAGCAGGGGTTCAGGGCCTCAGGAGCCCCCTCTAAGTCCAGACACAGAGGTGCAGCCTAGGCAGACTCTGGGCTCCCAAGCTGCTCACTGGCTAACACGGTGGCCTGGGGAGGCAGGGAGACATCCCCAGGTGAACTTTCTGGAGGTGATGAACGGCTCACAGCTTGATGGATAGTTTTGCTCCATCCACCTGACCTTGGGCATCAGCACAGCTGGCCATCCTGTCCTAGCCTCTAGGAACAGAGCAGCCTCGCAGGGTGCTCTGGACAATGGACATCTGTGCATCAGTGTCATTTCCCTGTCACACTGCTGCCACTTGGCAAGGCCGTCTACCGACATACAAAGACCCAACTTCCTCTTTCTATCTCATAGCTGGACGAGATGCCAAACTCAACAATGAAACCACTTGCTTCTGAGAAAACAAACCAGTCAGACAAGGCTATGTGTACAGATGCTAGCTGAGACCAGAAGTGAAGCAGAGCAATGTCTACAGCCCAAGGATCCTGGCTCCAAACACAGAAAACCCCCTGCAGAGAGAGGGCTACAGTCAAGCCACGAGATTCCAGGCAAAGGGCAGCCCCACCAGGGGCGCGAGGGGCCACCAGCCAGTCCTACATCCAAGGTCTTTTCTGGCCGAGAGGTAGGAACCTTACAAGGCAGCTTGAGTGGGGAACGAATCAGGAGCTTCCAGGATGGCCCAAAGTACCCACTCCCCTTCCCAAACCAAAGACCCCCATGTGGCGCACTTCAGTCCAGCTCACTGTCATAGGCCACTCTGACACTTCCCTGGCCAGAGTCCTTGCTAATCCCTATGCAATTTCAACGCAACTGATGCACACTCATCTTTGAAAGTTAGAAAACACAGAAAGAGAATCTTTTCAAATGCCACTCTCCAAGGGTCATCACCAAGAAAATTTATTTATTGCCAATGAGCACCTGGCAAAAGCTTTCTTCCCTACCACCTGCTTCTTTATAAACTGTGACCAGGCACTAAAGTGACTGGGTTCTGAGTCTCTCCTGGAGGATCCAGCCTGCTTGCACCCCACCTGCCAAGCCAGCAGGGGCAGAGGCTGGGCCACAGAGGCTGAACACCTGCTTGGGTAGGCTGTCTGGGGAGGTCAAGACCAGAACCCCCTTCATCTGCCTTCTCAGGTTCAAGAACTAGCACATTTTCAGGTTGGTTAAAGATCAACCTGGAGCCAACTACCATTTCTTCTAGAAACTCGGAGAACTCCAAGAATCCAAGGACAGCTCAGAAGGGAACGAGGAAGGTCACTGCAAGAGGATCACTACAAGTGATCACTACAAGTGCAGTGGAGTGGAGGATCACTACAAGCCTAAAGGAAAAAACATAGTAGGCCCTGAGATTGCTGAATCCGCATTGGTGAGGAATGGGACAGATCTGAGTCCCTCCCTCATTGTTGGTTACAGTCAACTGTCCCCACCCTCCACTACCCCAGGGGGGCTGTGCAAAAGGGGTAAATGCTCATATGGTCTCTCTTCCACCTTGAAAACCAGTGATGTCAAGGGCTCTGCCGTGTCTTTTACAACCATGAATAGATGGGTATCTCTTGATTGGGTTCTATATGCAATTGGACTCAGGGACACAGCTAAAAGCTAGGGCAAAGAAGGTATAATATTACTTGGCAAAATAATAAAAACTCCAGCCTTATTTTGTATATTATTGTCCCTAGCCAAGCTAGACCACAAGACCTCTCAACAGTAGTAAGAATAAAATGAGTCTCTCCCTTGAACCCATGTTATAATAGTGGCCAAATAGCAATATTAGGCATATCTATCTCAAGAGCATCCCACTACTAGCCCATTCCTTCATGCTAATCCCACATATTCCTGGCTTTTTCATCTTGCCCTCTGTTTCTTGAAGCCAAGGTCCCACTAAGCCCTTTAGCTAATTCCTCCTAAGCGCATCTGAGATTGATCATTGTACTTGGCATAGGCAAAGCCCATCTAGACTCTCCAGTGCAGCCATCCCAGGTAAGAATGTAGCCTGAATGACTCCAGCTTTGGGAAGAACACACTGGAGCCAAGTCAGAGCATCATCCCAAGCTCCCTCCTCAACCACAGGAGGAACCATGAGGGTGGCTTATGGCTCCCACTTGGATTCCAAAGTTCTGGTCCTTGGGATGGACACCATCACATGGCAGAGGTGTTGAGGGTGGAAGCCACCAACACCCTACGGCCCAAACTGGGGTCCATCTCATACCTGAGAATCTCTTGGTGAGAAATCAGGAGTGGTACACCTATGGCAACCCCAAGGCTTTCCAGGAACCGCCAATCCCTCTAGCGTTCTCCACATCTGCCTAAGGTCAGAGAGAAATAGCCAAGGGTACCTCTGTCCAGCTAATGCTTCAGAGGTTATCAAACCAAATTATCCTGAACAAGGCACAGGAGGGCATCTGAGATGTCTCTCTAGTGTCTTCAGAACTTGATAGAGAGAAGAGAATTTGGGGATCAGGGTGCAGACGGATACTCTCCTGGATAACTTTTATTTGCTCTTCATGGCTCCACCCAGACATCACCTCATCCAGGAAGTCTTCCTTCATGTACAAGATTAGGCCCCCGTTCTCTGTGCTCTATAAGCATTGTGTACATCCCCTTTTAGATTTATTACACCACATTTTAAATTTCCAGTGGCCCTTCTGCTCCCAAGCACAGCCTAGGGGCTGTGTTTTACTCACCCCTATGGGAAGCTATATCCATGACCTCCTGCATCTGCCATGGGCCTGGCTACTCCCAACCCAAAACTTGATCTTTAAGACCTGGTTTGTGTCTATCCACACCAAGATTAATAGCTTTCCTCTCACCCCCAGCCCTAATTGCTGCAACTAGGGGGAAATTAGACATGGAAATTAAAAACAGAGTTCTTCAAGGCCAAACCAATAGAAGAGGGTTTTGTAATGTCACAGTCAAGGTTGGGAAAGAGACAGACACTCTTCTAGCATAATAAAGTCCAAAAATTATGCTAGCAGGAAGACATGAATTTTATATGTAGATCACTGAAGTCTGTGGGCAGGAGATGAACACTTGCAGTATAAGTGATTTGTTGTTTAAAAGAGTTTGCAATGATCATAGAGGAACAGAAAGAAAAAGCAAGCTTCCACCCAGAGGGCAAAGCCCCCTCCCTTCTCTTGTCTGACTGCCAGGCTCCAAGTCTCCCCCTCACTTTGAACAGCAAGAAAATGAATGGGGACTCTAATACTGATGAAGAGCTGGGACACCCCAACCAAGGGAATAGACCCCACCCAGGCAAGGAGAAAAGCAAAATAGAGTAGAATGAGGATGAGAAACAGGTCCAAGTGGGAGAGCTGGTCAGCCAAGAAGACATTCACTTGGGGACCAACAACTTTTATAAGTCTGGTCAAGGGGACACCTGGTTCACATGGAGCAAGGGTTTGACACTGTTAGTTTGGGGCCACCATGCTCACCCCTCAGCCCATTGCCACCTCAGTTCTGTATAGTTTAGATTTTATCACAGGGACCTGGATTGAAGAAAAGACTGAACTTCCTGTGAGGTTGTGTGTGAAGGTATGCTTGCACACAAGTGTGAACAAATGCTTGCCTGGCAAAGTAAGAGAAGGAACTAGTCCCCCTTCCCCAGGTCAATAGCAGGCTCGAAAGACAACTATTGGGTCACTGATGTAGGTAAGAGGGCCCCCGGAAGAGTGCACCCAGCCACAAGGAAGTACATGGTCTAGTGTACATTTATAATCGAGTACAGAAAATGCTATGTAAGAAGTGCAAGATGCTTTGAGGACACAGAGAAAGGGCACCTTAGGACTTGGGAAGGCTTCCTACAGAAGGTGATGTCTGTGTTAAGCTCTAAAAATCAGGCAGAAGTTAACCAGAAGCATGTCCATGAAATGTCCCCCACCTTTACCCTCAGAGAACAGCTACAAAGCCCTCTTGTGGGTCTCAGATAAGGAGATCAGCGTGGGTCACACCTACCTCAGATGTGTAGAGCCAGTCTAGTCCCTTGATGAGGTCCCAGAGCCCAGACCCTCTTACTTACCTGTGTCCCCGGAGGTGGTTTCAATCCCTTTTCCTGGAGCTGCCAAAGTGGTCCTAATCCTGCCAGCTGTGCTAAGAAAAAGGATTTGCAGTGTCTGCAAAGCTGGGGAGCCCCACTCCAGAGCTGGCCCTGGCCTGGCCCCTTGGAGCCCACTGAAGGCGTGCCAGACCCTGGCGAGGCCAGCTGCTCGGGCTCCAAGAGGAGAAGGAGAGCCGTGAGCGCCCTGGATCCCCGCCAGGCTCGCCGGCCAACCAGACAGGTGGAGGAGGAGTTGGAGAGAGCCTGATAAAACCTCCAGAGGATCAGCTTAACTCAGGCGAAGCCCAGGGGGCTGACCTAAGGAGCCCACTGCAGAACCCCACCCAGGCAGGAGTGGGTGGATCTTCCTCTGGAGAGGTTGCTACTTAAATCTGAGCTTGACTTCCTGCCCCACCCCCACGAGACACACACCCTGGGTAGAGTCCTATGGGACTGGCTGTTGTCTCACTCTAACCTTTTTGGCTTTTTAATATATCTTTATTGAAGTAAAATTCACGCAACATAAAATTAACCTTTTTAAAGTGAGGTATTCAGTAGCATTTAATATATCCACTGTGTTATACAACCACCACCTCTATCTAGCTGCAAAATGTTTTCAGGGACCACAAAAGGAAACCCTGTACCTTATGAAGCACTTAACTTCCCATTCCTTCCCACCCCCAGCCCCTGACAACCACAGTCTGTGTTCAATCTCCATGGATTTGCCTATTCTAGATATTTCATATAAATGTAATCATATAATACGTGACCTTTTGCATCTGGTCTCTTTCATAATGTCTTCAAGGTTCAAGGCATATTGTCTTCAAGGTTCATCTACTTTGTTGTACCAGGTATCAGTACTTCATTCCTTTTTATACCCATAATTTGTTTATCCATTCATCCATTTGGACCTTTTGGGATTGGGTACAAGTATTTGATGCCTGTTTTCATTTCTTTGGTGTATAGATCTAAGAGAGAAATCACTAGGTTATATAATAATAATATGTTTAACTTTCTGAGGAATCACCAGTGTTTTCCACATTGACTGAACCATTTTACATTCCCACCAGCAATGTACATGAGTTCCAAATTCTCCACATTCTCACCAACAATATTTTTTTTTCTTAATAGTTACATCATTGCGACTGTGAAGTCTGATCTCATTGGGGTTTTGATTTACATTTTTTTTAATATATTAATTTTATTTTTATTTGATTTGGCTGCACCAGGTCTTAGTTGTGGCACATGAGATCTTTAGTTGTGGCTTTGGGGATCTAGCTCCCCGACCAGGAACCAAACGCAAGCCACCTGCACTGGGAGCGCAGAGTGTTAGACAAAGGACTACCAGGGAGGTCCCTGCATTTCTGTAACGACTAGTGACGCTGAGCATCTTTTCATGTGACTGTTGGCCATTTGTATATCTTCTTTGAAGAAATGTCTATTCAAATCCTATGCCCATTTTTAAATTTGATTGTCTTTTGCTGATGAATGATGAGTTCTTTATATATTCCAGACCCTTATCAGATATATGATTTGCCAGTATTTTCTCCCATTCTGTAGGCTGTCTTTTCATTTACTTGATAATGTTCTTTAATGCACAAAGTTTTAAATTTTGATAAAGCCCAAGTTATCTATTTCTTTCTTTTGTTGTTTGTACTTTTTGTGTCATATATAAGAATACATTGCCAAATACAAGGTCATGAATATTTACTCCTTTGCTTTCTTCTATGAGTTTTATGTTTTACCATTTATATTCAGGTCTTTGATCCACCATGAGTCAATTTTTGGGCTTCCCAGGTGACGCTAGTGGTAAAGAACCCGCTTGCCAATGCAGGGGAGGTAGGAGACCCAGGTTCAATCCCTGGACCCAGAAGATCCCCTGGAGGAGGGCACGGCAACCCACTCCAGTATTCTTGCCTAGAGAAGCCCATGGACAGAGGAGCCTGGCGGGCTATAGTCTATAGAGTCACAAAGAGTCAGACATGACTGAAGCAACTCAGCATGCATGCACGAGTTAATTTTTGTAGAGATGGGGAGGTCTAAATTCATTCTTTTCTCTTTTCTTTTCTTTTTTAAAACACTAGTAGAACTTTCTCACTTAATGGATGCCCTAAATGAGTATGATTGGTGGGTAGCTCTTCAAGGGGTGGTGATAGGGACAGAATAGGATGACCAATATTTAGCTCAGAAATCCCATTAGGGAGACCAGAATAAGACTAATGATCACTCAAGAAAGTAATGGAAAATTTTGGAAACAATGTGGGCTTGCTTGACTCCTATCACTTAGCATCAAAGTCAGATTGACTTGCTTAATGATAAAATCAAGCTAGCTTGCTTCGTAACAAAACCATACAACAGAAGCAGGAGACATGCCCCACAACAAGAAAACAATGGTAGCATAAGACAAACACCCTGCCCAGTGAGCTCAGTGAGTTGATAACCCCCAAAATATGTTCTTTGGCCCCGAAGACATGTTCTTTGCACAATGCCCCCAAACAATAAAATAGTAGAAAATAAGGCTTACAACCTGCCCAGTGGTATCATCCAGTTAATGACCCCCCCAAACAGGCTTTGTGCACGCAAAAAAGCAATCATTTATGGAAAGGTGACTTTTCAAAATGAAAGACCCTCATTGTACTGAGACCTGAAAATATTTCTCCAAAGTGCTCTGAAAGTCCTGGTCTGACTATATAGGGAAGCACAAGTAAACTTCCCTGCCCTACCTGGGAGAGGAACTGTTGATGGAGATGTGACATCTACTCAAGAAAGACAAGATCTCCCCATCTTCTCTCTTGCTCTGATTACAAAAATGTAACCCACTGAGTACCCAGGGCATCACAACACTTGCCTGCCTACCTGTGAACCGTACAAGCGTCCTATTGTAAGAAATCACTTCTCATCTATCACTTGGCCTCTCACTGGATTCCTTTCTGCATTGTGACATAAAGGACTATGGTGCCAGAGCTCTTAAGAGCCCTGGAGATAACAACTAAATGGTTTCAGTAGGTCAAGCTTCTTCTACCTTTGGTTACTCGATTAACGGCTCCAAGGTTTCTGTACTTGTGTGTGTCAAGTGGAAGGAGAAATTAACATAGACGGTGTACAGGCTTAGAAGAGACACACATCAGTCCTGCCTACATTCCATTGCCTAGAACTCAGTCAGTATGGTAGCCATAAAAACGCACCCTTCTGGGCTCCGAGCGTAGGAAGAATAAATGACTGGCAGCCCAGCTGCTGTCCACCTGGATTTACCATCAGTTTCATGCAGAGGGAGGCCATGCTTCTGGGTTGCTCCCAGCCAATGACTAATCATGGCAGAGGGTTTTTTTTTTTTAATCAAAATATAGCTGATATATAATATCATCTCAGTTTCAGGTGTACTACATAGTGATTTGACATCTGGATATATTATGAAATGATCACCACAATGAGTCTAGTAACCACTTGTCCCCATACAAAGTTTTTACAATACCGTTGACCATACTCCTTATGTGGTATATTACATTAGTTAGTTCAGTCGCTCAGGTGTCCAACTCTTTGCGACCCCATGAATCACAGGACGCCAGGCCTCCCTGTCCATCACCATCTCCCGGAATTCACTCAGACTTACATCCATCGAGTTAGTGATGCCATCCAGCCATCTCATCCTCTGTTGTCCCCTTCTCCTCCTGCCCCCAATCCCTCCCAGCATCAGAGTCTTTTCCAATGAGTCAACTCTTCTCATGAGGTGGCCAAAGTACTGGAGTTTCAGCTTTAGCATCATTCCTTCCAAAGAAATCCCAGGGCTGATCTCCTTCAGAATGGACTGGTTGGATCTCCTTGCAGTCCAAAGGACTCTCAAGAGTCCTCTCCATACATTACCCATGGCTTATTTATTTTACAACTGGAGGTTTGAACCTCTTAATCCCCTTCATCTGTTTCACACCTCAAGTCCCTCCCTGCTGGCAACCACCTATTCGCTCTCTGTAGCTCCTATTCAGACTCTGTATGAGTCTGTTTCTGTTTCATTATAGTTATTCATTCATTTTTTTTTAGATTCCATATATGTGAGATTGTATTCTATTTATCTTTCTCTATATGACTTATTTCACTTAACATAACACCCTCTTTATCCATCCATGTTGTCATAAATGACAAAGTTACATTTTTGTATGACTGTGTAATATTCCATTGTATATGTATACCACATCTTCTTTATTCATCTATCTATCAACAGACACTTAGGTTACTGCCATATTTTGGCTATGGTAAATAACACTGCAGTGAACATGGGGTGCTTTATATCTTTTCCAATCAGTGTTTATGTTTTCTTTGGGTAAATACCCAGAGGTGAAACTATTGGATCTTATGGTAGTTCTATTTTTAATTTTTTGAGGAAATTCCACATTGTTTTCCCTAGTGGCTGTGCCAATTCACTTTCCCACCAAGAGTGCACAAGTTTCCTTTTCTCCACATCCTCACCAACACTTGTTATTTCGTGACATTCAGACAGGTGTGAGGTGGTATCTCATTGTGGTTTTGATATGCTTTTCTCTGATGATTAGTGATGTTGAGCATTTTTTCATGTGTCTGTTGGCTACCTGCATGTTTTCTTTGGGGAAAATGAGTATTTAGATCCTCAGCCCATTTTTAATTGCATTGTCTAGTGCTTTGGATGCTAAATTGTATCAGTTCTTTAAATATTTGGATATTAACCCCTTATTAGATACATTGTTTGCAAATCTCTTCTCCCATTCAGTAGGCTGCCTTTTCGTTTTTGTTGATAGCTTCCTTTGCTACACAAAAGCTTTTTAGTTTGTTGTGGTCCCATTTGTTTATTTTTGCTTTTGTCTCCCTTGCCTTAGGATGAAGGATAGATGTGGTCACTTCAGTCCTGTCTGACTCTTTGTGGCCCCATGGACTGTAGCCTACCAGGTCTCCAGGCAAGAATACTTAAGTGGGTTGCCATTTCGTCCTCCAGGGGAATCTTCCATCCCAGAGACTGAACCCGGGTCTCTTACATCTCTTGCATTGGCAGGTGGGTTTCTTTACCACTAGTGCCACCTGGGAAACCCTTAGGAAACAATTTTTTAAAAAGGCAACTGCAGAAATTGCTACCTTCCATTCTCCATAAAAGCAGGAGGTATCATGAAGTGAAAAGACTGTGGGCATGGGTGGGTTTCAAGGCCCATTTCTGAAACTACTAGCTTTTAGTATTGGGCAATGTATCCTCTCTGGCCTTTGGTCTTATCGTGGTAGAAAATGGGTTGTTGTGAGAACCACATATGTGTAACAAGATACATAAAACATCTGGCCCAGAGTACCTGCTCAGTAAATCGCATGAAATGGAACTGGGAAATGACCATGGAAACATGACGCATCCTGACTAGGCCAAGATCTGATATTCCCCCTCTGGAAGGGTGTGCATTAGGGGTAGATCTCCCGACTGCTTTGAATCCATCACAGGCACACCCTGAGTCAGGCCAGGCAGCACAAGAGACATCACTGGGCTTTTTTACATGTCTTTACCTCCTTTGCTATAAATGAGCTTCTTTACTAATTAATGAACGAACGAATTAAAACTCTTCTGTGGGATATCATAATGATGTAACAGGGAAGAGTTGATTTTGACTCTTCCAAGCTAGATCTGTTTCTTGGACTCTAACCCTTCTTTTGTCACTTTTGTTGTTATAATAATATGTAAGGGACTGCCTCAGAATCCTGTCCCTCTTCCTGATTGTTAAGCGAAAGTGCCTTTGTTCAGAACCCTGTCCACCTGTAGATGGCAGTAAGGAAGAAATTAACACAACCCCCTGCCTGAGGCTTGCCATTCTAGGAGATATTTGTGAGATTAAATGGCCTTTTTAGTTTGTTTCCTTACCATTCCCCCGTCTCTGATCCATAAAAGAACCTGGCATCCAGACTCCCACAAGATGGTTAATTTGAGACATTAGTCTGCCATCTTCCCAGTCTGACTGCTCTCCAAATAAAGTCGTATTCCTTGCCTCAACACCCTGTCTCCAATTCCTTGGCCTGTCGTGCAGCAAGCAGGGCGAGCTTGGATTCAGTATCAATGGTAAGCAAGGCTTTCTGCAATCCATAAATAATGCTGTCAGAAGCTTGGTGAATTGGGAAGGCAAATACA
The DNA here is from genome assembly GCF_042477335.2 of Ovis canadensis. Taxonomy (NCBI): domain Eukaryota; kingdom Metazoa; phylum Chordata; class Mammalia; order Artiodactyla; family Bovidae; genus Ovis; species Ovis canadensis. Next base: position 43,753,826 of record NC_091268.1, on the reverse strand, counting down.
GGATGAAGGTCTATTTCAGTGATAACCAATCCCTGTTTCCACCCTGATGGAAGGGATCCAATATTACTAATCACCTACATTTCTATTATTAAAAAAAAAAAAAAAAGAGGCAAGACAGAGCTCACGGGGTTAATCTAACTGCTTCTCAGAATTTCTTTTGTGTGAAACATCCCCTAGAGGTTCAGGTAAATCCCTGAATGAAGGCAGATATATTAAACTGGACTCTCCTTTGGTGAGTGAGCCCATTATGGACCGGGAAACCTTCAAGGCTGCACAGCATCTGGCCTGAGTCAAGTACTGCAGAGAGATGCCAACAGGCAGTAGTGTTTAGCCCTGAACCTCCCTGAGAAACTCACCCACCTCATCACTGGGCATAGCGTGGCCCGTACTGCTTCTGAAGGTTAGGTGTCTCTGCACTACCCTTGCCAAAGTGCAAGCCATGTGGTCCCTGCCTCTGGGATCACATGCTTCCAAACCAAAGTTTGTCCAGGGTACCTGTGACTGGCAGAGCCTCAGTCACACGCTTGTCTCCAGCTGCAAGGATGACTGCAGAATCTTATTCCTCAGCTTTGTGTTGGAGAGGCACCAACACATCATGGGAGGAATTCTCCCAATACAGATTGGGTGGTCAGAGGAGCTGAGTGCTGAGTTGTTCACTACTCAGGGTGTCTTAATGAGGTCCTATTTAACACTGGTAAACAGAATACTGCTCTTCTGTTCTCAATCACACTGCAGCAAAGGCAAGGAAATGGGTCAATAGAAAAATGAGACATGACAGGGTCACCTCCGCTAGCCCTATCAACCACAGTCACAGAAAACCTCCTTCCTGCAGTGATACATCCTTGCACTGGGTAAATGAATAAATGAATGGACAAATGAGACAGTGCAGGCAGATCTTCTTTGCCTCTGCAGTGATATCTGGCATGTCTGAGATTGAGCCCCAGGAGCTACAGTCTTGTGCTACAGTCTTCCCACTCTCATCTGCTCCCTACCCATGGGCCAAATCTAAAATGAGGTGCTTTTGCCTTGTTTTCAGTTCTCCTTTGGGATGTCCTGTAGCCTGGACACCCCTGCTAACCATCCCACAAGAGGCTGGATGCAGCCTGTTTCCCTGGAGGTTGGCCAGCTGTTGGCTCAAGGCCTGCTTTCAGGAGATTTACATCTATCTAACAATATAGGGGAGTAGGAATGTTACTAGGGGTCTGACTTTGATATCACCTGTTGCGGGGAATCCTCCTATCTGTCCTATCCCCACTGGGCTAGAGTCGACACTGGCCCCAGTCAACCCCAGTGCACCCACATGGAGATGAGTCAGCTTCCCTGTGCCTGTGCTTACTGCCCCTCACCATCAACCAAAGCTGCCAAGGTCCCAGAGTACCACCTGAGTCACAACACCCCCTACTAATCCCCAGAGTAACCTTTCCAATGATCTCAGGAACTGGGCGTCCCCAGGCCTTTCAGACTGAGAAAATGGCTCTAGCCTTTCCAGTTCCATCATTTACTCTTTCACAGGGATTTTGGCTAAAACATTGCCGTCAAAGTATGACTTTCAAAGAGTGAACACGATTCTCACACAAATGTGGAATGAAAAACACGCCAAAGACTTATTTAACTTATTAATGAGACGATCAGAGCATTGAGTAAACCTGATTCAGAAAGCATTTGAGGAACTGAGTGTTTACAGGTTTTTGACAAAAGAATAAAGTTGTTAGGTTAGATACAACACTGGTTCATGTCCTGATAGTTCACTAAGATCGTAACATTTGGATTTATCTTTTTTACCAGGCAAAAATCAATTGTATCTCCACTAGGAAAACAAAACAAAACAAAACATTGAGTTAATGTGTAACTCCACAGTACCTGGGCTCTCAACCAATGATGAAACAGTGAGTCAAAGAAAGGTACATTCCCCTATAATTAAAAAATGCTCAGGGGACTTGTACAACAATGCCCTTGTGTGATGCTGAAAGAAGATATTGTCCTTTCTTTGCCTTATTTTCAAGATTTAGATTTTTTTTTTTTAACTTTGTGGATGGGTTGTGAATGTCTCCCTAAGACCTGAGAAAAAGAGGCTCTCAGGAAAATGTCATAAAACATGAACCTGCAGACTTGAGAACCCTGTAATGAAACATCATGCCCTTCAAGGACAAAGACCAACTCTTGGGCAGGATACCCGCAGCCCTGCCTGTCCTGAGCCCTTCACCAGCCCACTTCTTGCCACTTCTGCACTTCTGCACAGGCACCCAGAACTCTGACCCATGCACACCCCTGAATATACTGGCTTTTTTCATCCTTGGCTTTGCCAGAATCTCATTATACCCTGTGCCACCATGGAGAGAGGAGCCTGGAGGGCTACAGTCCATGGGGTCGCAAAGAGTTGGACATGACTGAGCAACTGAGGATGTGCACGCACACACATATTATACCCTTGAACCTGAAACACTCTTTACCCAATAGTCCATCAGGATGACTCCTGTGCTAGAGATGCTTATTCTGGAAATCCTTCCTCAGCTTGGGGAACCAAGCCCTCCCCATACAGTATTTACAGTGGGTAATTCTGGCAACGTGACAGATTACTGAGTCCTTAACACATCCTAGTTTTTGTCCTAAATAATTTATTGATCTTATCTGTTTAAACCTGACATGAATGGCTGAATAAAGATAATTTTATCCCACTTTCCATTTAAAGATCACATAGTTGGAAAGTGGTCAAGGCAAGACTCAAACACAGATCTTCCGGATGCATAACTATATTTGTTCCTCTACTCCAGAATGCCTTATTTTTCACAATTTTTCACTTTCAGAATGCCAATTTTCATGAATTCAAGGAAATGAGTTCCATGCCACATGTCCCCAGCACAAAATGCCCAAGACTATCTGAAAAATTGGACAAGCCCAACTCCCACAGAGAGATAGGAAGGACATGGAGAAAGAATATCTACCGTGGAGCTGGTTGAGAGTCCCTGGGAATTCAGGAATGACCTCAGCTGGCAGAGTCTAGCCCTTGGGTGAAGTGCAGCGCAGTGCAGTGAGTCACTTTCTGATGGAGATCTCTGAGGTCACCCTGATGATAGTGGAATTCTGCTGGGTGCACCCATATCACATTTCATCCTGAGGCTGCCAGCACCCTAATGCTCTGCACAACCTCACCTTCAAACACAATCAATCTGTACTATTGACGGATGCCTCTCCAGCCGCTCTTCAAACTGTTCATTCATTCCATCATTCACTTACTCCACACAAAGCTGCTAAACACTTACCTCGTGCCAAACACCAATATTAGGAGCTGAAGGTGGGAAATGTTAGTGAAACTTTTTTCTTACATCTTTACCTTACCCATTAATTTCTAAGCTCCATTAAGACAGGAATTGTGTGGTATTCATCTTTATACCCTCAAGGCCTCGCACACTCCCTAGAACAGAATAGCCAGGAAATGAATGAATGAGTAAATGAATGATTGATTTGAGTATAACTAAAGGGGAACATCAGTAAGCAGGACATGACATGAGCAGTGCAGTCATTCTGGACAAGATTCATCTCAGTGAGGGTAACAAGCTCAGAGGAGGACCTTGACATCTCAGAGTTTAGTGAGGGTGCCTGGCCCCCTCTTTTCAAACGACTGCCCACCACTGATTCCTCTCCAATTAGTATAGTGTCTGACACGTTGGTATACAGGGGCAAATTGTGAATATATCATAAATAATTGGGCACCAAAAACAAAATCAACATTTGCAAATAATAGTAAATCACAGAGGGTGTACTGTAGGTTGAATGTGCATGTCCCTAAAGACTAATGTATGGATTTTATACTCACAAGCTTATTTGCTATGCTTATGGGTCCTTTTTAAAATTTTTACTAATATACTTATTGTTTTTTTGTTTTGTTTTTATTGGGGTATAGTTGCTTTACAATGTTGTGTTAATTTCTGCTGTACAACAAAGTAAATCAACTATAAGGTGATATACATATACCTCCTCCCTCTTGGACCTCCCTCCCACCCCCACCCCCACCCCCATCCAGGTCCTCTGGGTTACCAGAGGACCAAGCTGAGATCCCTGTACTATATACAGCAGGTTCCCACTAGTTACCTGCTTTACACGTGGCGGTGCACATACATCAATCCCAATCTCCCAGTTCAACCCACTCCGCCCCTTCTCCTCACATCTACCCATTTGTTCCATACATCTGTGTCTATTCCTGCCCTGCAAATAGGTTCATCTGCACCATGTTTCTAGATTCCATGTATTTGTGTTACTATATGATATTTGTTTTTCTCTTTCTGACTTACTTCACTGTGTATGACAGATTCTAGGTTCATCTGTGTCTCTATAGATGACCCAGTATTGTTCCTTTTTATGACTAATATACCATTGTATATATGTACCACATCTTCTTACTGAAGTGTGTATTCATATATTTTACCCATTTTAATGGGTTGTTTGCTTCCTTATTATTAGGTTTTGAAAGTTCTTTATATATTCTGGATATGAGACTTTTTAAAAACATATTTCTCCCACAAATATGCTTCTGTAACCTTGCCTTTTAACAGTATCTTATAGATGGGTGAATTTTTAAAATTTTGATGAACAAATTTGTCAGCTTGTATTTGTATGGATCATGCTTTTGATATTAAATTTTACCTCTGTGATTGACATTTCATTTAGCATGGTGTTGCCTAGGTCCATCCATGTTGTTGTAAATGGTGGGATTTCCTTCTTTTTAAAGGCTGAATAATATTCCATTGCATGTATATATCATGTTTTCTTTATCCATTTACCTCTTGATGGACATTTAATTTCCTTTATATGAAGTATCTAAACTATTCAAATTTATAGAAGTAAAAAAATAGACTGGTGGCTTTCAGAGGATGGAGGAAGGGAGAAATAGGGAGTTGCTGTTCAGTGGGTATAAATTTACAGTTATACAAGATGAATAAGTTCTAGAGACCTGTGCAACATAAACCCTACAGTTAAAGACTATGTTGTGACTTAGAAAAAATTTTAAGAGTGTAGATCTCATGTTAAGTGTTTTTACTACACACACATGAAAAAAATGGGACACAAGGAAATTTTTGGAAGTGATGGATACTTTTATCACCTTAATTGTGATGATGGTATCTGGATGTATACATATGTCCAAATTCATCAAATTATATATATTAAAATGTGCAGGTTTTTGTACACAAATTTTAACTCATTGTGCTAAAAAAAAAGTTGAAAGTTGCAAAGACTTTCTCCTATGTTTTCTTATAGAAATACTATAATTTTAGGTTTTATATTTGGGTCTTTGATTCACTTTGAGTTAATTTTACCTATAATATAAGGTTTGGATTTAAGTTCATTTTTTGTATATGGATATTCAATTCTTACAGCACTATACCAGTGCTAGACTGGTACCAGCCTTCGTCCACAAAATTGTCTTCACACTTCTGTTGAAAGTTAATTGTCTGTATGTGAAGTGAAAGTCACTCAGTCATGTCCGACTCTTTGTGACCTCTTGGACTGTAGAGTCCATGGAATTCTCCAGGCCAGAATACTGGAAGGGGTAGCCTTTCCCTTCTCCAGGGGATCTTCCCTACCCAGAGATTGAACCCAGGTCTCCCACACTGCAGGCAGATTCTTTACCAGCTGAGTCATAAGGGAAGCCCAAGAATACTGGAGTGGGTAGCCTATCCTTTCTCCAGTGGATTTTCCTGAACCAGGAATCAAACTAGGGTCTCCTGCATTGCAAGTGGATTCTTTACCAACTGAGCTATGATGGAGGCAGTGAAGGTATATTTCTGGACTTTATATTTTATTTCATTGAAGTTTTGTCTACTTTTATGCCAATGATATACTGTCTTAACTATTTAGCTTTGTAATAAGCATTGGGATTGATAGTGTTAGTTTTCCAACTTTATTGGTTTTTTTTTTTTTACAATGTCTTTGTCTTGTTTTTGTTGACCATGATGGCTACTCCATTTCTCCTAAGGGATTCCTGCCCACAGCAGTAGATATAATGGTCATCTGAGTTAAATTCACTGATTCCAGTACATTTTAGTTCACTGATTCCTAGTATGTCGATGTTCACTCTTGCCATCTCCTGTTTGACCACTTCCAATTTGCCTTGATTCATGGACCTAACATTCCAGGTTCATCAAAAATGACAGAATGATCTCTGTTCGTTTCCAGGGCAAATCATTCAGTATCACAGTAATCCAAGTCTATGCCCCAACCAGCTATCCTGAAGAAGCTGAAGTTTGACGGTTCTATGAAAACCTACAAGACCTTTTAGAACTAACACCCAAAAAAGATATCCTTTTCATAATAGGGGAATGGAATGCAAAAGTAGGAAGTCAAGAAACACCTGGAGTAACAGGCAAATTTGCCCTTGGAATACAGAATGAAGCAGGGCAAAGGCTAGTAGAGTTTTGCCAAGAGAACACACTGGTCATAGCAAACATCCTCTTCCAACAACACAAGACAAGACTCTACACATGGACATCACCAGATGGGCAACATTGAAATCAGATTGATTATATTCTTTGCAGCCAAAGATGGAGAAGCTCTATACAGTCAGCAAAAACAAGACTGGGGGCTGACTGTGGCTCAGATCATGAACTCCTTATTGCCAAATTTAGATTCAAATTAAAGAAAATAGGGAAAACCACTAGACCATTCAGGTATGACCTAAATCAAATCCCTTATGATATACAGTGCAAGTGAGAAATAGATTTAAGGGACTAGATCGGCTAGATAGAGTGCCTGATGAACTATGGATGGAGGTTCGTGACATTGTACAGGAGAGAGGGATCAAGACCATCCTCATGGAAAAGAAATGCAAAAAGGCAAAATGGCTGTCTGGGGAGGCCTTACAAATAGCTGTGAAAAGAAGAGAAGCGAAAAGCCAAGGAGAAAAGGAAAGATAAAAGCATCTGAATGCAGAGTTTCAAAGAAGAGCAAGGAGAGATAAGAAAGCCTTCCTCAGCGATCAATGCAAAGAAATAGACGAAAAGAACAGACTGGGAAAGACTAGAGATCTCTTCAAGGAAATTAGAGATACCAAGGGAACATTTCATGCAAAGATGGGCTCAATAAAGGACAGAAATGGTATGTACCTAACAGAAGCAGAAGATAGCAAGAAGAGGTGGCAAGAATACACAGAGGAACTGTACAAAAAAGATCTCCATGACCCGGATAATCACGATGGTGTGATCACACATCTAGAGCCAGACATCCTGGATGTGAAGTCAAGTGGGCCTTAGAAAGCATCACTACGAACAAAGATAGTGGAGGTGATGGAATTCCAGTGGAGCTATTTTAAATTCTGAAAGATGATGCTGTGAAAGTGCTGCACTCAATATGCCAGCAAATTTGGAAAACTCAGCAGTGGCCACAGGATGGAAAAGGTCAGTTTTCATTCCAATCCCAAAGAAAGGTAATGCCAAAGAATGCTCAAACTACCACACAACTGCACTCATCTCACATGCTAGTAAAGTAACGCTCAAAATTCTCCAAGCCAGGCTTCAGCAGTACATGAACTGTGAACCTCCAGATGTTCAAGCTGGATTTACAAAATGCAGAGGAACCAGAGATCAAATTGCCAACATCCGCTGGATCATGGAAAAAGTAAGAGAGTTCCAGAAAAACATCTATTTCTGCTTTATTGACTATGCCAAAGCCTTTGACTGTGTGGATCACAATAAACTGTGGAAAATTCTGAAAGAGATGGGAATACCAGACCACCTGACCTGACTCTTGAGAAATCTATATGCAGGTCAGGAAGCAACAGTTAGAACTGGACATGGAACAACAGACTGGTTCCAAATAGGAAAAGGAGTACATCAAGGCTGTATATTGTCACCCTGCTTATTTAACTTTTATGCAGAGTACATCATGAGAAACGCTGGGCTGGAAGAAGCACAAGCTGGAATCAAGATTGCTGGGACAAATATCAATAACCTCAGATACTCAGATGACACCACCCTTATGGCAGAAAGTGAAGAGGAGCTAAAAAGCCTCTTGATGAAAGTGAAAGAGGAGAGTGAAAAAGTTGGCTTAAAGCTCAACATTCAGAAAACGAAGATCATGGCATCCGGTCCCATCACTTCATGGGAAATAGATGGGGAATCAGTGGAAGCAGTGTCAGACTTTATTTTTGGGGGCTCCAAAATCACTGCAGATGGTGATTGCAGCCATGAAATTAAAAGACGCTTACTCCTTGGAAGAAAAGTCATGACCAACCTAGATAGCACATTTAAAACCAGAGACATTACTTTGCCGACTAAGGTCCATCTAGTCAAGGCTATGGTTTTTCCTGTGGTCATGTATGGTTGTGAGAGTTGGACTGTGAAGAAGGCTGAGCACTGAAGAATTGATGCTTTTGAACTGTGGTGTTGGAGAAGACTCTTGAGAGTCCCTTGGACTGCAAGGAGATCCAACCAGTCCATTCTGAAGGAGATCAGTCCTGGGTATTCTTGGAAGGAATGATGCTAAAGCTGAAACTCCAGTACTTTGGCCACCTCATGCAAAGAGTTGACTCATTGGAAAAGACTCTGATGCTGGGAGGGATTGGGGGCAGGAGGAGAGGGGGACGACAGAGGATGAGATGGCTGGATGGCATCACGGACTCGATGGACATGGATATGAGTGAACTCCAGGAGTTGGTGATGGACAGGGAGGCCTGGCGTGCTGCGATTCATGGGGTCGCAAAGAGTTGGACACAACTGAGCAACAACTGGACTGAACTGAACTGTCTTGTTTTGGTATCAGGGTAATCAGTTGGGATATACTTCCTCCCTTTCAACTGTCCAAAAGAATTTACATGATTTGGCATTATTTCTTCATTAAATGTATAGTATAATTCACCAATGAAGATGTTTACTCTTATCTATGTTACCACTTTTGATGCACCTTTAGTAGTTATGATCATCAGTCACAGAATTTATCTTGAAATTTGTCACTATTTTAATTAAAGGTACTTCCCTGGTGGTTCAGTTGGTTAAGAATCTGCCTGCAATGCAGGAGACCTGGGTTCAATCCCTGAGTTTGAAAGATCCCTTGGAGAAGGGAATGGCTACCCACTCCAGTATTCTGTCCTGGAGAATCCCATGGATTGTCCCATGGACTGTACAATTTTAATTAAAACATTTTTTAAATTATACATAAATCTCATTAAAAATAAGGAACTGATGAGTTTATGTGGTGCTGTCTACATACATGTTGTGTATAAGGTAGACTGATCCATGGTCATTTTGCGTAATTTGAAAGTGGGCTGTTACTAGATCAAATATAGATATAATAACAACAAAGGTACTATGGTAATAATAAATGTAAATCTTTAAATCATGTCCTTTTCTTGTAAGATGTGTTCATGCTATCTCTTCACTATATATAGTATTAAAAACAAAATTTAACATTTTAACTTTTGTTACCACCATTTATTTTTTCCTTGATAGCCCTTTTTCATTTAACCATTCATTCAACAAATATTCATTGATTGCCTACTACTGTAATAAGATACCAAGTTTAATTAAATTAATGGCTACTTTAATTACAAAGTTATAAAATGCATTTGGGGCAACCTTTTTTGCTTCTCTAAAAAAACACTATGGCATTCAAAACCCAGGGATACTCCTGGGCTTGTAGCGTCCAGGTGCACACGATGCATCATGCATGTGTCACATGTAAACATAATCATCATAGATGTGGATGTGTCTCTATTTGCTTTTTGATGTGGGTCAGGGATGGATAAAGATCTGCAGAAATAGACAAGTTGGGAAGAGTGTTATGAAAAAGGAAAAGATGAGTAGCCACAGAAGAAGGATCAAAAGGAGGTTATAGGACTTCCCTGGTGGTCCAGTGGCTAAAACTCCAAACTCCCAGTGCAGGGGGTTTGTGTTCAATCCGTGGTCAGGGAACTAGACCCCACATACTGCAACAAAGATCAAAGATCCTGTGTGCCTGAACTAAGACTCGGTGCAACCAAATAAGTAATAACTATAATAATAATACATTTTTAAAAACAGATCTAAAAAAAAGGAAGTTATAAAGGTTTGACACACATGGCAAAGACTGAAGAAGCTTCTTCTGGACATTGACTTTAGAAAAGAAAACTGTGCCGTGGGGGATGAGAAAGTAAGACCAGCGTGGAGGGCAGTGGAGGGTGGGTTCAAGGTTGAATACTTTGGAAGTTACTGGAGGTCAGAGGGGCCAAGTCTCATCTTCCCTCCTTTCTCCAGGATTGTAGCTGATAAGAGAGCACACAACAGGAGGGGCCAAATGGATACCAGAAGATTATTTTTACTAGTGGGCCAGATAGTACCCATGACTCCAGAGAACAGGACTTTCTGCTAAACTATGTTAGTACATGAGCCTTGGACCATGTGGGTCTTCTCTCACTGTTTAGTCCCTAAGTTATGTCTTTGTGACCCCATGGACTGCAGCACACCAAGCTTCCCTGTCCTTCACCATCTCCCAGAGTTTGTTTAAACCCACATCCATTGAGTCAGTAATGACACCGAACCATCTCGTCGTCTGTCATCCCCTTCTCCTCCTGCCTTCAATCTTTCCCAGCATCAGGGTCTTTCCCGATAAACTGGCTCTTCACATCAAGTGGCCAAAGTATAGGAGTTCAGCTTCAACATCAGTTCTTCCAATGAATATTCAGGGTTGATTTCCTTTAAGACTGACAACTTAAATCTCTTCTTATCCCACCAACTTCAGGGTTGATTTCCTTTAGAATTGACTGGTTTGGTCTCCTCTTACCCCCACCAGCTTCATGGAGGATCAAGGATCCCAGGCTGGCCTCACATACCCAATTACCTCTCAAAACTGACCCTCGCCCTGACCCAAGTGTGCTGACTCACAGAGCCAGAAGCCGAGGGGAGCCCATGGACTCTCTTACCCACTCAGGAGGCAGATGGTCTAGAGAGATGTAGTGGAATATTTTTTGCTTCTGAAGTACAGTGACTCAACCCCGATTACGTGGATCAAGCCCTGTTGGGTTCCAAGAGCCCATTAGCCACTCCCTGTCCAAACAAAGAATCCAGTAAGTGGTGAGAACCGGTGTGGAGGTTTTCACCGCAACACTCCTCCTCCAGGACACAGGCCAGAGGGCATCTCCACTTTGGAAACATGCAAAAACAACAACAACAAAAATGCAAAAATGACTCCCTTTACCAGAAGGAATCGTTATAGCTTCTCTAACTTGCATTCAAGACACATTTGCTGAGTACCTGTGGTCCTGGCCCTCCTGAGGCTTGGATTTTGGACACAATCTTATCTGTAAATAGTCTTAGCAGAAGTCAGAAAGCAGAGTTTAGAGCTTTTTATTTTTTAAGTCACATTTTCCTTATAACATTTTTCTCACAGCTTAAGCCTGATGTCCTAGGAAGTTGAGGGATCAGGCCCAGGACAGTCTAATCTCAGGGAAGAGCTTCTCTCTATTGAAGGGGCTGAATCCCATCAGTCTGGCTGGCTGCTGGATCGGCAGAATGAAATGTGACTTCTTGGCTGTTGGCCTCAAGGGAGCCTCTTGAAAGAGCCTTTATTTGATGTTCCTGAAAACCGGAAGGAACAAAAAGGCTGGGTGCAGGGAGTGGCAATAGAACGAGCTCCAGGAGTCAGTGAGGATGAGAGGGAAGGCCCGGTGGGGTGGGCTGTCCAGGGGGGGTGGGCTGTCCAGGGGGGGTGGGCCCATGCTGCAGACCTGAACTGCAGCCCCCTGCCTGGGCAGGGATGCTTGCAAACTCATGAGGTGGAGTCTGGGGCCTCACACAGATCCTTCCTCAGTACTCCCCCATTTCAGGGCTGCTGGGACATGGACCTCAATGCCTTTTTTTTTTTTTTTAATTTTTGGCTGTGCTGGGTGTTCGTTGCTGTGTGAGCAGGCTTTCTCTAGTTGCAACGAGTGGGAGCTACTCTCTAGTTGTGGTGCGTGTGCTTCTCATTTCGGTGGTTCTCCTGTTGCAGAGCACGGGCTCTAGGGCATACAGGCTTCAGTAGTTGTGCCACATGGACTGAATTGCCCCATGGTATTGTGGAATCCTCTCAGCCAAGGGATCGAACCCACGTCTCCTGCATTGGCAGGCAGATTCCCAACAACTGGACCACAGGGGAAGTCCCCCAGTGTCTTTATTGTATGCCCCAGGTATCCGGGAACCCATACATGCCTGAGCCTGCCCATGTGGCCAAGCCTCTCGGCTCCTGGCCACGGCTCTCTGGACAGCCCCATGGTGATCATCTCAGATACAGATAACTCTCTTAAGCCTTTCCCTCTTTAGACAAAGGAATTGCAAGTAAAGCTTCAAAAGATTAGGGACTGAAGAAAGATTGAAAAAGAGACCCTGTCTTCTCCCTGCCAAATAGAAAAAGACTTGTCACCTTGGTAGAATGTGTGAGAGAACCCTAGAAATGGCTTCTGTTGGATGAATTTCTGCAGAGATCCAACAGCCAAGAACACCTAAGGGCTTGGGCGTCTGGTAGGTTGGAGACCCCTCAGAAAACACAGTAGGGCCACAATTATGCAAGGATAAAAAGAAACAAAGAGCCATTCAGGTAAAAAGACTGGCAGAGAGAAGACTGCAAAATGTTAGGAAATTAGATTACATATGGCAACGACCCTGGAGTCATCCAGGCTTGGATGCTCATCTCAGCTCTGCCACTTACCGGCTGTGCTGCCTTGGGCATGTTGTCTAACTTCTCTAAACCTCAGTTTCTGTCTCTGCAGAGGGAAATAATAGCACACACTTCAGAGAGTTGTTGTGAAAATTACATTACGTAATGTTTGCAATTACCCAGCAGAGTGCCTAGTCCTTAAAATAATGCTCAGAAATTGGAAACGATTGATTATTGTGGCTTCTAAGCAGTGAGACTACGGGTAACTTTTTCTTTTCTTTGCTCATATCAACCACATTTTATATGATAAACGTGTATTATATATGCTGAATCACAGCTTGGCAGTCAAGAAATGTTCTTTCCATCTATGGTTTATTCAGTGAGGCTCATCAAAAGAGTCTTCAGGCCTGCTGAGTGCAAACCATGCTTCTGCTGAAAGAACCTCTGCATGGGGACCAGTGGATAATGGGACCCAGAGGACCAGAAAGGAGGGTCTCTGAAGACGACTACATTGTTTTCCTCTCGCTTAAGTAACCAACGATCCTAAAAGAACACCCAGCATCTCTACACGCAAGTAGCAAGAAAACACTGAGGCGCTCTTTCAAGCACTATGCTCTCCTCTCCAAGATGCTCTGAGCTACATTCCTTTCTTGCCAATGTCACATAATGGGCACAATTTCCCTCTAGCCTGAGATATGGGGCAAACCCTGGGAGGCCATACAAGAGACTCAAGCAGTCAAATGCAGGTTCTACAGACTGGTGGACACAGCATGGAAAAGGAGAGGGTGGAGTGAATTGAGAGAGTAGCATTGACATATACACACTCCCATGCGTAAAACAGATAGCCAGTGGGAAGCTACTGCACAGGGAGCTCAGCTCGGTGCTCTGTGATGAGGGGTGGGATGCAAGCTCAAGAGGGGATATATACAAATAGTTGATTCATTTTGTTGTATAACAGAAATTAACACATTGTAAAGCAGTTATACTTCCTATGAAAAATAAGTTTTTAATCTCAATCTGTTTTTTTTTTTTTTTAAGACAGTTTTTCCAAGCCCTGTCACTCCCCCAGCCTCACCCTTCCTGTCGGGCACAAAGGCTCAGGCACTTCAGCCACCTGGGCAGTAGGCAAAGTTGCCAAAGCTTTTCAAACTACAGTAATTGCAAACAGCAGAGACAGCGGACAGAAAAAAGAGACAAGTGGAGATTCACTGCCTTTTCTGTTGGCCTCCAACAGTAGAACTACATTTATTCCCAAGAATGTAAATCAATAGCTCATAGAAGTTAGAACTGAGGATGACCTTGCAGTTCTAAGCCTTGATTCCCACATGAAATCTGATTTACTGACATGCCCAAGGTCAGTGAGAACTCAGGGAGTGATCTTGGTCAATTCAAACAGCAAAGCCAGGACCAGAAGCCAAGCCTCCTAATTCCTAGGCACGGATGCTTCCTCCAGAGATGGATATTGAGTGAGTGTCTGTTGCTCAGTCATGTCCAACTCTTTGTGACCCCATGTACTATAGCCCACCACACTCCTCTGTCCAGGGGATTTTCAAGGCAAGAATACTGGTGTGGGTTGCCATTTCCTCCCCCAGGGGATCTTCCCCACCTGAGGATTAAACCCACATCTCCTGTGGTTCCTGCATTACAGGTAGATTCTTACCCAGCAGTGGGATTGGTAGCCTGAATGAAAACACTGACTTCTCTCCTGGCCTGGTCATTATCTGTCAGTGGGAACAATGGATGAGGCCCTCACAACACCATGACAATGATCAGAAAACAGACTGACTGCCAAGTGCTGGAACAGATGTCTCTACACGGGTGCTATCCATAATGTCTGGACAATGATACATTCAGTCCTTAAAAAGTCATCATCTCCATCACTGATGTCTAACATATTTTCAGAGACTAGACCAGGGGGATAGACAAGATGAACATAAATATTTAGCTGAACATCACTAACAATTTTTTAAACTTTGAGATATAATTCACAAACCATGTTATTCACCCATTAAAAATATACAATTCAATGGTTTTTAATAGATTCACGTAATTTTACAACCCTTATCCCAACCTAATCTTAGAGCATTTTTATTATCCCCGAAAGAAACTCTTCATCCCCTATCCTCCCCAAACTTCTCCTGTCCTGGGCCCCCACTAATCTACTTTCTCCCTCTACAGATTTGCCTGTCTTAGACATTCCACAGAAATGGAGTCACAGTATGTGGTCCTTCGTAATTGGCCTTCTTCATTTAGCGTAATGTTTTCAAGGTTCATTTATGCTCTGTATTAATTCTTCTTTACACAGCTCTTACAGCATCTTTTCTGGATCTTGCAAGGCTTTCTAGGCCATCTTCAAACATTTTGGTTACTACTGGAAATCAGAATGAAAATAAATTCTATTTTTCTAAGCTTTTTTATGTGCTAATGGAAGGGCATGAGTGCTAAGTCACTTCAGTCATGTCCAACTCTCTGTGATCCCATGGACTGTAGCCCACTAAACTGCTCTGTCCGTGGGATTATCCAGGCAAGAATACAGGAATGGGTTGCCATGCCCTCCTCCAGATGATCTACCTGACCCAGGAATCAAACCCACATCTTCTGTGCCTCTTGCATTGCAGGCGGATTCTTTACTGCTGAGCCACTGTGGAAGCCCATTGATGGAGGTGGCATTGTATTATTTCTAAGGAGAAATAAATCAATTTGTGTATCTGTAGCAGCACAGCTTCAGAAATGTTTAGCTGCATTTTGTGGGTATAGTTTTCTGGTCATATATCAATCTAGGACTTATTGCATGATAAAAATTATCACCAAATTAACAGAGCCATGGAACTTGGGAAATCTCCCTATTTCAAAAGAGGATTCTTCGTGCATCTCAGGGATGCACTATACTGCCCTCTGCTGAGTAGTATGTCAGGAAGATGAAAAATCAAAAGACTATGAAAAGACACCAAAGAGCCAGAGGGCCTGTTTCTGACAAATACCTTTATTTGTTCATTATTCAAAAACTATTTTCAAGAGCATCTACACTGTGTCAGGTACTGAGCTGGTACAAACACGCGGCAGTAATTTTTGTCCTCCAGGAAATCCTTGACCTTGAGGAGTTTTCTCTGTCACATGCTGGAACTCCTGTCCAACACAACCTCCTCAACTTTAGAAATTCACCAGACCTGAAGGCTGCCCAGAACATTTGTCTTTGGTTCTATGACAAAAGCAAGCCAGAAGAAGATGATAAAATGTAAAAACATCATAGATCCTTAGAGCTAACGAGAACTGGAATGAGATTCCATAGTTCCAAATCCCTGTCTCCTGCACTGGCAGGCAAATTCTTTGCCACTGAGCCACCTGAGAACCTCCATCTCAAAGCTTCTGTGTAACAAATCACCCTAAAAAACAAATGACTTAAAATAATAATAGCAATTAATTATCTCGCAAAGTTTCCATGGTCAGGAACTCAGGAGCAACTCAGCGGGTCATTCTGGTTCAGGGTCTCTTGTGGGGGTTATAGTCAGATGTCAGCTGGGGCTAGAATCATCTGAAAGTCTGACTGGGGCAGAAGGGTCTGCTTCCTAGGTGGCCCACTCCCATAGTTAGTAAGGTGATATTGTCAAGATTGTTCCTCTCCACGTGGTCCTCCCACTGGACTCTCTGAGGGTCCTTACCACATGAGGGCTGGCTCAAGTGAATAATGTAAGAGACCAAGCTGAAAGCTGCAATGCTTTCTAAGACCTGGTCTTAGCCACCTACCATGACTGCCAGCATATTCTATGGGTCACGCAGCCAGACCAAATTCAGTGTGGGAAGGACCTACACAAGGACATGAAAAACGGGAGGCAAGAGTCATTGAGGGCCATCTCAGACTGGCTACCACAGTACTGTTCAGTTTTGTTTGTTTGTTTGTTTTTTCATTTTCCACCCTGAAGGTCAAAGTCCAAATTCCTAGCTTCAGGAATTTGTTGGACCAGGTTGCTGCCCAGAACTTTTGTCTCTGGTGCTGTGTCAAAAGCAACCCAGAGGAAGATGATAAAATGTAAAAACACCATAGATCCTTAGAGAAAAAGAGAATTGGAATGAGATTCCAGGTATTCACTCAGTCACTGACTGAACCCTTCTGGGCAGGAGTTCAAGGTCCTCCAGCTCTGACTGCTCTGTCCTCAGATGGCCCTGACATCCTCTGCATGTTGAGTCAGTTCTTCCTCTGCGTGAGACCTTCAAATACTTATCAAGAGCAACCATGTTGTGCCAACAGACACTGATTGAGACTTACTCAGCATCAGAGCCAGTGTGCCAGCTACTGGGGATGCAGCAGTGAACAAAATGCAGTTTTTGCCTCCCAGTAGCTCATTTCAGATTAGCTTCCTCACTCTGCTCTAGGAGGCCCACGCCATACCCCATGAGCAACGGACCCCTTGTCCACCTTCTCTATATCTGATCTCAGAAAAGTCTCTTCTCTTTTGCTAAAGCTTTTCTGGTAGCAAATAACAGAGAACAAAATTAAGATTGCTTCCAGAAACCAGATAAAAAGAATTAGGATGGTAAAATTGTTCCAAATCTGACACAAATCTCTGATGTTCTTAAAGCATAGTTTAAGAGACCTGAAGTTGATGTAGGGAAAGCAACAGGTTTTTAAAATATTGCTCTAATACCTAGCATCCTTCCTTAACTTGTACTATAATGAAAGCTGTTTTTTCTATAGATGATTTTGGGTTTTCACATCATCTTCAAATAACTCCAAGTCTATTTCTTCCTTTCCAATTCAGATACTGTTTCTTCTTTGCTTATTTTATTCCACTTGTTAGGACCTCCAGTATAATATGGAATGATATGATTTAAACTAAGTGATAAATATGTTACAGGGTTTCATGAGTAGAATGGATACATTGGAGGAAGAGAGAAAAATCTCAAAAAAGATATGGAAACTCTAAAAAGGCATCAAGTAGAATCTTTAGAACTGAAAAATACAGTATCTGAAAAATTTTTTAAAAACCATAACATGAAATTAAGAGATGATTGAATGGGGGAGGGAGTAGAAAGATTATTACTGATTTAAATACAAATACATAGAAATTATTCAAAATGAATCAGTAAAAGCAAAGTATTTAGAAAAGAGACATACAGAACTTCCATATCAAATATCAAATAGAGCCATAGTATCAAACATTCTTAATATATGCTTAATTGGGTTTCAGAAGATAGGGAGAGAATAGAGAATAAAAAATATTTGGAGGACTATTTGCCAAAAAGTTTCCAAACTTAATTATAAACCTCAGACATCATATGTAAGAAGCTTAACAAACCTCTAAAAAGAATCAAAACCAAAATCAAACCGAAACAAAACAAACAAAAAAAAAACCAACCTGTACGTAGCCACATCACAGATAAAAATCAAAGTGAAATAGAAACTCTTACAAGCAAGCAGGCAGAAAGGACATATCATATATAGGGGAAGAAGTGAAGTGAAGTGAAGTGAAAGTCGCTCAGTTGTGTCCAAGTCTTTGTGACCCCATAGACTATATAGACCATGGAATTCTCCAGGCCAGAATACTGGAGTGGGTAGCCTTTTCCTTCTCCAAGGGATCGTACCAACCCAGGGATCTAACCCAAATCTCCCGCATTGCAGTCAGATTCTTTACCAGCTAAGCCACAAGAGAAGCCCAAGAATACTGGAGTGGATAGCCTATCCCTTCTTCAGCGGATATTCCTGAACCAGGAATCAAACCAGGGTCTCCTGCATTGCAGGTGGATTCTTTACTAACTGAGTTATCAGGGAAGCCCATATGGGGAACTTCTCATTCAATAAATGGAGTACAGAAGACAAAGAAACAATATCTTTAAAGTGTGGGAGGAAAAAACTGTTAACTCAGATGTCTATACCCAGTAAAACCATTCTTCAAAACTTAAAACAAATATATTTTCAGATACATCAAAGTTGTGAAGAAAGCTGAGTGCTGAAGAATTGATGCTTTTGAACTATGGTGTCAGAGAAGACTCTTGGGAGTCCCTTGGACTGCAAGGAGATCCAACCAGTCCATTCTGAAGGAGATGAGCCCTGGGATTTCTTTGGAGGGAATGATGCTGAAGCTGAAACTCCAGTACTTTGGATACCTCATGCAAAGAGTTGACTCATTGGAAAAGACTCTGATGCTGGGAGGGATTGGGGGCAGGAGGAGAAGGGGACGACAGAGGATGAGATGGCTGGATGGCATCACTGACTCGATGGACGTGAGTCTGAGTGAACTCCGGGATTTGGTGATGGACAGGGAGGCCTGGTGTGCTGCGATTCATGCGGTCTGCGATTCATGGGGTCACAAAGAGTCGGACACGACTGAGCTACTGAACTGAACTGAACTGAAAGTTGAGATAATTTGTTGCCAGAAAATCTGCCCTGGGAAAAGTGCTAGGGGAAGTTCTTTAAGCTGAAGGAAATGACACTATTGAAAATTTGAACCTATAAAAAGGCATGAGGAGTACTGGAAATGGTTAATATGTGGGCAAATACACAAGAACAATGGTTTCTAAAAGGAATGAGCCTTTTTCCCCCTAGATATGGCTTTAATCAAGCAATGAACAGATCATCCAAGAAGATACAGTTTCATATAATAAAGCCTGCCCTCCAGAGTTGCATTTTTTAATCAAAACAACTTGAGTATGTGAGGGAAAAATTTGTTTTCATATAGAAACTAAGTACATGATTTTCCAGCTCAACTACCTCTCTTTCCAAATCAGTTTATGTAAATAGTGCTGTTCATTCATTTGAAAATTAGTTATGACTAATTTTAGTCATGTAACATTAAAGCCACCATCAGTTATGATTTTTGCTGTAAGTTTCCAGCTGTAACTTCCTGTGCCCCTTTTGTGGGCCTCATAGACTCACTTTCAGATCATTTCTGCTCCTTCTGACCTCCCTTTCCCTACCAACACCCTCCTCTGCTTATATAACCTCTCCAAATCCTTTGAACCCGGTGCTTATTACTTTGATTGATGACATCTTGTTTATTAAAATTTAAAAAAAAATACGTAAAGCAAACATGAAAACCTGGTAGCAGAGATTAATTCTGGGTGATAAAGCACTGGTGGTATTATTTATTCCCTGTGCATTTCTACTTTAAAAACTTATTAAAAATTTCCAGTGATTTCCATTTCATAATCACCATGTATGAATCAATTTCTCTTAAGTCATTTTTTTCTCAAAGTAATTTACATGTGTGATTCCATAGAGTATTTCTATGAAAACATTCAAAAGAATAAAACCTGTTACCACATTACTTATTTATCATAATGAGGAATCTGCTTATAGTGTTTGCATTTGTGATGAGAATGAAATTCACTGACTAATAAATAGTCGCAGGACTTCTATTTTTTTACCTGCTGAAGACAATTTTGTCTTTCCTCTCTGCCCACACCCTCCAAGAAGAACCTTCAGTTCAGTTCAGTTCAGTCGCTCAGTCGTGTCCGACTCTTTGTGACCCCATGAATCGCAGCACACCAGGCCTCCCTGTCCATCACAAGAAGAACCTTGGTGAGATGAAATAAGGAGAGTGGATAAAAAGACATCCGAATTGGAGAGGTAAAATGCTTAGGGACGGTGGGGTAAAGGGTGAATAACTGAAGGTTTCAAGGTTAGGTGACTCAAGTGATTAGCAGTAAGAGGGAACTTAAGTGGAGAGAAACAGAAACTCTAAGAACAGAGGACCCATTATAATATTCTTTAAATAAATAAACACTGGAATTAAAATCTTTTTAATTGCTGACTATGGTTTCCTCATTGTACTTAGGGTGTCAAGATTCATTTGAGTTCCATGCTTATTAATGACTGAAAAGTATCTTCCTGCCATACTGTTGGGAAAATCTTTGTAACCTTGAGGTGGTCAGAATACTACATTCTCCTTGCTGAATTTCATTTAAATACAGCGATGGTAGATGTTTGGCTCTGGAACCTTCAGAACATTTTATGATTAAGGTTTGAAAATATAAGGTATAATTTCTTAAACATCTGAGCACTTTTAACATATTTTTCAAGCTGTGAAAGCCTCTTCATTTTATGTATGTGCAGATATACACATGTATTGTATATAATGCATATTATATATAATTATAATTCAGACACCTTATTATGTCTTATCAATGACTATTATACACATTCAAAACTTTAATTTCACCTATTATCACTCCACAGAACAAATACTTTCACCATTTGGCACCATTTTCACCTTACAGAATGGCACATTTATTCTGTTTCTTTCTTGAGTTTTAAGGATTAACTACTGACTTCCTAGTGAGTACTTAAAACTACTGACCTTAAGTATTAACTACTGAGTCTTAAGATTTAACTTTCTTATGAAACTTTCCTCATGTCCTTACAATTTCGAGTGAAATCAATATTCAGTACCAATGTAAATATGACTCAAGGCTGAGTGGTGTACTCGGAAACAATTTCTCCTTTAGGCAACATCACCTTGAAGTCAATCATGATTGTCTCATTATGTCATCTCTTATTTTCTATACCTATCAGTAATTGTGTATAAATGTATAATTCTGAATTATTCTAAGCGGCAGATGGAAGGCAAGGATCGGAACACTATACCATTTGGGGTGTCGATTTGTACTTAACCCTCCTGTGTTCACTGTAGTACCTGGCCCAGTGCCCCGGAGTCCAGATTTCACTTACATCAAGATCTCCAAATGTTACCGAGCCCAAGTTCATTTTGCTCGCCACAAGAGAGGCCAACAAATCGGCAGACGAGTTGTTCAAACACAGAATATCGACTTTCCTAGCAAACTGAGAAGATGGCAGACTAGCTTCTCAAAAAACCGTCTTCCCTCAGTCCAAACTCAGGTTCCTTTTAAACACAAGAGTCAGGGGAGGGGCCCTCTGTGGCACTGACCAATGGCTGAGCAGGACAACCAACGGTCGCTGGTTGACAGTTGCTCACGGAAGTCGGAAGTCGCTGGCTTGGGGGAGGAGCCTTCTGTGGCACCAGCCAATGGCTGAGTGGCTGCTTATAGCAGGTGCCTGCCTCCCTGCCACTGCACCAGGAGCAGAAATGTGCGACTCCAGAAAGTGGCCCGGTTTGAAGCACCCAGCCGCTCCAGCAGTGCCATCATCTAGCTCTAGGTGGACGGAGGCATTCAGGAGGCAGAGTCCACAGTGGCCATGTAGAGGCGGTTGACTATCAATGATCACTGTCCTACGCAGTGGGCACCGCTGTGGGCTCAGCCCACCATGGCTCCACCAGCCAGCCCATGACTGCCGAGATGGCCCTGGAGCTGATGCCCTCAGAGCACAGTGGGTGGATAGCAGGAGCAGACCAGCCTGGTGGGCTAGGCTCAGCCACACACAGAGAGGTGCAATGGAGTGGCCCCTGCCTCAGAGGAGCATGGGGGCTGGCGTCAGGGAAGCAGGAGGGAAGGTCCCATCATGCCTTGAATTGGGGCTGGGAAGTCCACCACTACACAAGGGGGGAGCCCTGCAAGTTTCCACTAAGGTGGACAGGGTCATCAGCGGGCCCGGGTATGGCAGAGGACAGAGAGAGACAACTGCTCTCTACAGACTTTCCACCAACCCTCCTGTCTTGAACCCAAGTTGTATCCCCACTTTGAGAGAGACCTGTGGCCTCTGGAGTTCAGACAGGCATTTCCATGTTATTCTCAGCTTTTCTCCTCTGTAAGTTTGAGTGTCTTGCTCTCTCTGGTTTGCTAAGTTCCTTTCCACCATCCCATACTTTGTTTCTATCATGACTTCTGAAAATCGATTCATCCAGTACCAGTAATGGTCTCTGAGTCTGCCTCCCCATCGATGAAATTAAATAGTCATGCTCTCCTCCTGGACCTGAATCCTGAGGTATCCTCGGTTCACATGCATCATCCCAGCATCATCCCATGGGCTCTGAACATCTCTGAGGGTTGATGGCCAGAGCTGAGGACATGCCAGAAATGCTAACGCTGGACTGATGCTTTGCTAATGGACAAGGTGCAAATGTCTTGGTTTCTCAATTACTCCCTAAGAGACTGCACAAAGACTTTTATTCATATTTTTGGTTACTGCTTCTATATCCCAGAGTTCTGGAAACAAGCTGAGTCATCACCCATAGAGGGGATGAAGGAGAGAGAAGAGAAGAGAGAGAAAAGGGGGTCAGAAAAGGGGGAAATGGGGAAAAGAGGAGAATACAAGACAAACAGACTGATGTTCTGCTGTGTCCTGACTAACCATTAGGGTATCCCCTTCCCTCATGCACATGTTAATGTCCAAATGGGGAGATCCCCATATCGGGGTAAATGCCTATGGCAGCCAGCTTTGAGGTTCAGGCTGAGATGCCCGCAATATAAAGTTTAAGGTGATAACAGCAAACTGACTGCTCTGCTTAACCTGGGGTAGGGGGTGGTGGTGTCATAAACCACCTGTATCTTTGATTCTTCCTACCCTCTCTCTGATAAACCTTTTTTCATGATGAAATATTATTCCCCAAGCCCAGCTGGCTGATGGATTGGGAAACTTACAAGACTAACTTCAATGAGTCCTTTGAAGTAGATGGAAACACAGGCTTTGTCAAAATGGATGTCATCCAAGGTCACTGTTTCAAGGTTGGCAGCATAATTTTCTTTCATCACAGAGGTCTTCACTTGGTCCTTCGGGTTACTTTGCCTCTGTAGGCAAATGAGTTTTCTGCTCTCTCCCAGAAGAGCCCACAGTCCTCCCATCTCTCTCTCCCTCTTCCCACACACATGGGGTGGACAGGGTCTTGCCCCAAAGCTCTAAGGTCATGGAAGGAAAGCCAGAGGTAACCCCAGTCACTCCAGACCACCTCTATATAGAAATTCAGGGGAGAAGTTCACAAAGGCATCTTTTAGGAAAAAAGAGGTTACAAAGCGTAGCAGTTGGAAGCTGAGACTAGAGAAGGCCAGTGCCCCAGATCTTTGGTCTTCTGTGGTATTAAGAAATGTCCGTCTTTTTTATTATTATTTGTATGTGAATATAGTTGATTTGTAATGTGTTATTTTCTGCTGTACAGCAAAGTGAACCAGCCATATGTATATCTATGTCACCTCTTTTTTGGATTTCCTTCCCATGTAGGTTACCACAGAGCAATGAGTAGAGTTCCCTGTGGTGTACAGTCGGTTCTCAGTAGTTCTCTATTTTAAACATAATCTCGGAGAAGGCACTGGCACCCCACTCCAGTACTCTTGCCTGGAAAACCTCAGGGAGGGAGGAGCCTGGTAGGCTGTAGTCCATGGGTCGCTAAGAGTTGGACACAACTGAGCGACTTCACTTTCACTTTTCACTTTCATGCATAGGAGAAGGAAATGGCAACCCACTCCAGTATTCTTGCCTGGAGAATCCCAGGGATGGGCTGCCATCTATGGGGTCGCACAGAGTCAGACACGACTGAAGCGACTTAGCAGCGGCAGTGTAAGTATGTCAATTCCAGTCTCCCAGTTCATCCCACATCCTCCCTTTCCCCACTTGGTGTCCATACGTTTGTTCTCTACATCTGTGTCTCTATAGGAAATGTCAGTCTTTATTACCAGTTGCCAGTCTCTACTGAAGCGACTTAGCAGCAGCAGCAGCAGCAGTCTCTACTAACCGCTGAGTGAACGTCCTAGGTGGCGCTAGTGATAAAGAACCCACCTGCCAATGTAGGAGAAATAAGAAATATGGGTTTTATCCCTGGGTCGGAAAGATCCCCTGAAGGAGGGCACAGCAACCCACTCCAGTATTCTTGCCTGGAGAATCCCATGGACAGAGGAGCCTGGCGAGCTACAGTCCATAGGGTCACAAAGAGTGGGACATGACTTAGCAACTGAACTAATGCTTTCACTTTTCTTTTCAGTGTTAGTACATGAATAGATACACAGACTAATGGAAAAGAAGAGAATATTCAAAAATAAGTGCAACCACATGTGGAATTTTAATGTATGATAAAAGTGACAGACACCTCAAATCAGTATGGCCCAAAGAGGATTTTTCTTGAGTCTTTTTATCAGGGGAGGCAAACTGGTCTTGCCCCTAACACACCCAGATATTAAAAGTGCCTGCGTTAGCACTTCCAAAACAAGTGTCCTCAGCTTACAAGAAAAACATGTCAACACAAGCTATAGAAAGCAGTTGGCTGAGGACAAAGAGAGTGGATGAGATGAAAAAGAGGTTTAACAGCATTCCCAAGCAAGAATAAAAAGTGAGCTTGTGGGACTTCCATGGTGGTCCAGTGGTTAGGAATCTGCTTGCCAATGCAGGGGACATGGGTTCGAAAACTTGGTCCAGGAACTAACATCCCAGATCCTCTGGGGCAACTAAGTCCAGGTGCCATAACTACTGAGCCCACACTCCTCAGCAAGAAAAGTAACCGCCATGAGATGCCTGCATACTGCAACTAGAGAGTAGCCCCTGCTCTCTGCAACTAGGGAGTAGCCCCTGCTCTCTGCAACTAGAGAAAGCCAGTGAGTTGGCTCATCTGACTTTTTTGCAGAAATTGAGACCCTGATCTGAAAGTCACATGAAAATCCAAAAAGACCCAGGAGTTGGAGCATTTACAACTCCTGATTTCAAAACTTATTGTAATATTAGTGCAGTAAGCTTTTCCAGTAAGTGGTATTAGTACAGAGCTAGGTAGATGATAGAAAAGAATTGAGATATCCCCCAAAATACATCTCTAAAGTTACAGTCAATTGATTTTCAACAAAGACTCCAAGAAAATTCAATGATAAAAGAATAACCCTTTTAACAAATGGTGCTGGGAAAATTGTGTGTCACGTGAAAAAAAAAGATGAATTTGTACTCCTTCCTGACACTATACACAAAAACTAACTAAAATGCATCAAACATTCAAATGTAAGAGCTAAAACCTTAAGATTCTCAGAAGACAGAGGAGAAGACATTCATAATCCTGAGTTAGGCAATGGTTTCTTAGATATGACACTAAAAGCACAAGCAATTAAGGAAAAAAATTGATAAGCTGGCTTTCATCAAAATTTAAAGCATTTATGCTACAAACAGTACCATTAATAAATTAAAAAGACAGCTTATAGAAAGGGAGAAAAATTTGGCAAATCATATATCTGATAAGGCATTTGTATCCAGAATATTTGAAGAACCCTTACAACTCAATAACAAAAAGTTAAATAATTTTAAAATAAGCAAATAATCTCTCTTTGTCCAAAGAAATGGCGAATCTACACAGTCAAAAAGTAAACTAGCAATTGCCTACAATGCAAGGTAATGATGGGGAATCCGTGTAAACTGGCTAGAGGATTCTTTTGGAGTGATGGGAATGGTCCCAAATTAGACTGTAACAGTGTTTGCATAGTTTTGTAAATACGCTAGCAATCATTTAACTGTGCGTTTTAAATGGATGGATTTTATATTATGTAAATTACATTTTGGGGGGGATTTACATGTCAATAAAGCTATTTTTTAAAAGTGGACAGGCTCTGTATAATTGCAAAACCAGCCAAAGAGCCCAGCACCAATGGCTGTTACTCTTTAATGGATTCTTGTTAAAAATATTGCCAGACCTACACTCTTAATGGTTCATAAAACTGTGGGAAAATCAGGCACATTAATGACACTGAGTTAAAACGTGACTCAGAAAGTGAACTTTGAATGTGAGGAAGTAGTCATTAATCCAATGGTGCTCAAAGTGTGGTTCCTGGACCAGCAGCCTCAGCTTTCCCTGTAACAGTGCAAATCTGGGGCTCCACTGAATCAGACCTCCCAAGTCAGAAACGCTGGGAGTGCAGCTCAGCAACCTGTGTCTTAACAAACACTCCAGGAGATATGGATGCTCCAGTTTGAGAACCAATGCTTTATCAGTCATTTCACTTATATTTTTCTTTTCATGTAGCTATAAGAGAAAGATGGGCCTTCCCAGGTAGCAGAGTGGTAAAGAATCCGCCTGCCACTGCAGCAGACTCCGGTTTAATAATTGGGTTGGGAAGATCCTCTGGCGGAGAAGGCAATGGCACCCCACTCCAGTACTCTTGCCTGGAAAATCCCATGGACGGAGTAGCCTGGTGGGCTGTAGTCCATGGGGTTTCGAAGAGTTGGACACGACAGAGCGACTTCACTTTCACTTTTCACTTTCATGCATTGGAGAAGGAAATGGCAACCCACTCCAGTGTTCTTGCCTGGAGAATCCCAGGGACAGGGGAGCCTGGTGAGCTGCCGTCTATGGGGTTGCACAGAGTTGGACACGACTGAAGTGACTTAGCAGCAGCAGCAGCAGCAGATCCTCTGGAGAAGGGAATGAGTACCTGGTCCAATATTCTTGCCTGGATAATTCCATAGAAAGGGGAGTCTGGCCAGCTACAGTTCATGGGGTCACAAAGAGTCAAACACAACTGAGCAACTAACACACACGCATACACACACACACACATCAATGCATACAACTACATATATAAACACAGAGAGATATAATTTTCTATATAATTTAATTATTTTCTCTCTAAAATCTTTAGCAAAATGGGCAAAGGACATAACTCCATGAATGTCTCCTTTTTATGGGAGTACAATTTTTTAGTCAGGGATTAAAATTCTCAAAATGTCCCAATTTTTTTTTGTTTGACCTCTTGAGTCTCTTGACTGATTCTTAAGAGATTCTGGATTCATTTCTAGCTCAAGCAACTCCTTTGGAAGTATAAAAATCAATCGACTTGGATTTCTTTTTTCTCAAAGCATTTTTCTCATTGTTCTTTTGTTTTAGTATTATAAGGCATGGAAGGGCACTCTGGTCATTAAAACAATGAACTGGAAAGCAGCTATGTAACTACAATATGACCCCACTCCAGTACTCTTGCCTGGAAAATCCCAGGGACAGAGGAGCCTGGAAGGCTGCAGCCCATGGGGTCGCTGAGAGTTGGACATGACTCAGTGACTTCAATTTCACTTTTCACTTTCATGCATTGGAGAAGGAAATGGCAACCCACTCCAGTGTTTTTGCCTGGAGAATCCCAGGGACAGCGGAGCCTGGTGGGCTACCGTCTATGGGGTCGCACAGAGTCGGACACGACTGAAGCGACTTAGCAGCAGCAGCAGCAGCAGCAGCAACTACAATATACCAGTCCTGCCATCTGATATAAAAGTAACTATGCCATCATCAATCTTTTTCTCTAAGGAAAAAATATAGTGAATAATAGATTTGTTCTATAATTGCCTATAAAATTTTAAGGAATTAGAAAGATATAACTACAAGGGGTCTTCATTTCTTCTTGGTTTCTCCTGGTGTGGGTCTATTTCATTTGTAGCTTTGGTTCTGGAGAAAATTCTATATCTGTTTACACATCTTTCTTTTTCTCTGTCGCTAGAACTCCCATTATTTGGATGCTGGACTGCTTCCAATAGTCCTTGAATTTTCTTATCTTTTCCTCTCTATTTTCCCTCTCCTATTGCTCTACGTTATGGAAGCTTTCCTAATTTTATCTTTCCTTCTATCAAGTTTGTCATGTCTTCTGTTATGCTTTTAATTTCAACATGTTCTTTTTTGTTCTGTGTCCCCCTCTTTTTCCTAAAGTAGCATCCTGTTCTGTTCTTGCTTAATGAATGTATTATGCTCTCTTACTTCTTTGAGGTTATTAATGATTGTTCTTTTTAAAACTTCTTTTTTCCTGAATTGTTTCTGTTTCTTCCTAGGTGTTTGCTAGTTGTTTGCATAATAAATTTTCACATTAGAGCATTGCCTTAGCCTGATGTTTTTGGCGTTCTACTCATGTTTAGAAACTGAGGACAAAGAAGCTTGTTGGAATGCATGAACCCACAGACTATTGTCTTGCATGGAAGGTGGTCTGACTGGGTCATTT
The DNA here is from genome assembly GCF_042477335.2 of Ovis canadensis. Classification (NCBI taxonomy): domain Eukaryota; kingdom Metazoa; phylum Chordata; class Mammalia; order Artiodactyla; family Bovidae; genus Ovis; species Ovis canadensis. Next base: position 43,725,440 of record NC_091268.1, on the reverse strand, counting down.
CATTGGAACTACCCAGGTGTCAGATCTAAGTCTTTTTCCTGAGTTGATCAGGACTGCCAGCAGGAAGCTGCCTAAATATGGGGGCTTATAACAAGAGAGGACTAGGGGTGAGTCTCTGTATTCAGAATCTAAATAATCATTTTATTCAGTACGCAATTCACCTGCCTTCAGCTGGGCTAGTGGTCCCCATCCACCACAGCCCATACATACTTCTCAGATAATAAACCTCTGGTCTCTGCCAGATGGAGGAAGAACCCTATGGGCTGTACAGCAGGGTGGGAGTGGGGATCAAAGATCTGACTGTTTTTTTTCTTTTTCTTTCCACTTTGAAATAATTTTAGACTTACATCAAAGTTACTAAAACAGTGTAGAGAGTTCTGTGCATGCTTCACTCAGCTTCCCCCAGAGGAATCGTAGTACAGTGATCAAATTAGAACCAGCCCAAAGAAGAAACACACAGGGCACAGTCTGATAAGTCATTTTTCCCTGTGGAGTCATGGACGATGTCATATCTTCTGAGCCAGGATGTGTGACAATACACATCCCCAAATGCCAACCAGGCAGCCTAGAAAACTAATCACACTGGGAATTTAGCTTTTGGAAGGTTTTGAACTACAAATGCAATGTCTCTAATAGTTATAGAAATATTAAGAGTATCTCTTTCAGGAGTTATTATGTCTCAGATTTAGGAAGTTAAGGTACAAAAATTATAATCATTCTTAAATTATAGACCAAGTGAATTGGAAAGTAGGGATTCACACTTAAGCAACTTAATCTCAGGGTTCATGTTTTTAAATTTATTTTATATCTCACATAGTTTTTACTAGATTTTTCATTAAAATTATATACAATATTAAAATAAAACAAATAAGTGTTTTTCAACCAAAAAAAGTACCTATTTCAGCTTGACTTAGTTTTAGTAGTTCGTAGTTTTTGAAGGAACTCGTCCATTTTCTAGGTTATCAAGTTTATGATGCAAAATATATTTCCTTTTTATTTCTTAAATTTATGTGAGTTGTATAGTGATGTCCCCCTTTTCATTTCTGATATTAGTCATTTGTATCTTCTCTCTTTTCATCTTTGCCAAATCTCTTTGAGAGAAATTTATTAATTTTAAGTGTTTTCAGAGAATGAATTTTTTGTTTCATTGATATTTTTCCCAACTGTTTCCCTTTTTCTGCTTGATTTGGGTTTATTTTGATCTTCTTTCTCTAACTTCTTGATGTGGAACTTTCAATTATTGCTTTAAGGCATTTTTTCCTTTTTTCATTATGAACATTCATTATTATAAATACCCTTCTAAGCCCTGCTTAGAAAGTCAAATGCTGATATATATTATTTTCATTTTAATTCAGTTCAAAAATAGTTTCTGGTTTCTCTGATTTATTCTTTGACCCAGGTATTATTTAGAAATATGTTAGTTTCCAAATATGTGAGGTTTTCCAGATATCTTTCTGTAATAAATTTCTAATCTAACAACACTGTAATCAGAGACTATACTTTGTATTAATTGCATCTTTTTGTATGTATCAAACTTCTGGCCTAGAAAATGGTCTATTCTGAACAGAGTGTATATTTTGCAGCTGTAAGTGTTCAGAACTGCCATCCCAAAATATGCTGCTTTGGAATATTGATTATTTTGAGCTGAAGGGACTTCAGACACAGCAGATGAGAAGGGCACTCTGACCTTCCCCCTCTTACATAAAAGCAGGCATAAAGTTTCCCATGAGAAAGGCACCCTCCCTGTACCAGGAAGAGAAGACTATTCTTATGATCAGAGATTGGGAGTCAATGCTAAAATGCACCTGTTCAAATAAACTTATTAAAATAACCCTCATCTTCCATTAGCTTCCTCATATATTTTCTGGTCCCCATTTTACAATTTACTGCCCTGAGCCCATGTCCCTTTACTTTGTCCTATTCACACAATTTATTGTCCTTTGTGTAAAAAGATATATAAGCCTTGGGGCCTAACAGCCTCTTCAGATCTTTTCCTTTCTGAAGACTCCTATCTGCATCCTAAAATGTTAAATAAATCTGTACACCTTTTCTCCTGTATTAATGAGTATTTATGGAATCCAGAAAAATTGTACTGATGAACCTATTTGCAGGGCAGGAATAGAGGTGTAGAGAACAGACTTGTAGACACAGCAGGGAAATGACAGGGTGGGATGAACTGAGAGCGTAACATTGTCACACAGACGCTTTACCGTCTGAGCCACCAGGGAAGCCCCATATACACACCACCATGTGTAAACTAGCTAACTAGTAGGAAGCTGCTGAATAACACAAGGAGCTCCGCCTGGTCCTCTGTGATGACATAGAGGGGTGGAATGGGTGGGAGATGGAGGTTCAGAGGGTACGGTGTACTTACAGCTGATTCACGATGTTGTACAGCAGAAACCAACCCAATGTTGTAAAGTAATTATCCTCCAATGAAAAAAGAAATTAAAAAAATCTTCCTATGTCAGTCTAATTCTTAGGCCAGCCACAGAAACTCAGAGAGTCAAAGGGATGTTTTTCCCCCTATACTGTTGTTGAATGCAGTGTTTTATAAATAAAGTCAAGCTGATTGATAATGCTTAAGTTCTTCTACATCCTTAGCGATTTTCTGTCTTCTTGTTTTATCAGTTATGGAGAAGATTGTTGATACATCCAACTATAATGGTGGTTACAGCCATTTCTGCCTGCATTGCTATTGGGTTTTGCTTCCTGTATTTATTTCAAAGCTCTCTTTTTTAGATTCATAAGTGTTTAGGATCATTTTGTCTTCCTAATGCATTGAGTTCTTAATCATTATGAAATGACCTTTTTTACCTCTGGTAATATTCTTTGCTCTGATATCGACTTTGTTTGATATTAATATAACTACTCAGCTTTTCTAGTAGTTGGATTTGGCATGGTATATTTATTTCCTTCTTTTTACTTTTAACTTATTTGTGTGTCTTTATATTTAAAGTGGCTTTCTTGAAGACAGGATACAGTGAGGCAATAAATTTTGGTCCAATTTGATCATCTCTGGCTTTTAACTTAAAAGGATGTCTATGTGTGCCTTTTAATTTAAAAGGTGTTAATACTGTTTATATTAAATGTGATAGTGATCAGTGATGTGGTAGAATGAAAATTCCATTTTGTTACTTGTTTTCACTTTACCTCCTATATTCTTTGCTCTATTTTTCTCACCACTATCATAAAACCCTTCTTAGTACTCTATCCAGTGCTATTACGGCTGGTGGGGACAGGAACTCTTCCTGTTCCTGTTGGACCCCATAGATTGTTCCTGTCAGTATTTTCAAAGGATTATTTCCCATCACCAAGTAGTTCCTCACATTCTTTGGAGTTCAGCTAAAGACTAAGTACCTTTGTTAGATCTCTGGCGTTCTCTCTCTATGTAGCTATCTTCTCTCCAATACCCTGCCCTGAAAACTCTATACATCTTGGTCCCCCTGGACTCCCAGCCCCATTTCCTCAAGGCAAGAAGACTTTTTGGTTCTGCCTGGTTTCCCCTCCAGGGACCACAGCCTGGAAGTCTCTCTACAGGCTACAGGTTATAGCAACCCTGGGACTCATTTCATGGTTTCTTATCTTTCAGGGATTACTATTCTTCATTTCAGCCTGGTGTCATCTGTCTTCATTAATTTGTATATTTTGTCTGTTCTTATATTTTATATAAAAATATACTTTGGATATTTTGCCCAATTTTTGGTTGTTTCAGGCAAGTGGGTAAATCCAATACCTGTTACTTCCTCTTGGTCAATAACAAAAAGCCAGACACATACAAATTTTATTTTGAAATAATTTTAAATCTGCAGAAAAATTACGAGGACAGAATAGAGAGTTTCCATGTACTCCTCACCCATTTCCCCCTAATGTCATCACACATTATCACAGTGGTTTTTATCAAACTGGGAAGCCAACATTTCTGTTAAACTAAGCTCTAGACCTTATTCTGATTTCACTAATTTTTCTACTAAGGTCATTTTCCTCCCTATTCAGGATTTGATATATCTAATTTAATAAATGTTTTAAAAGACTTATATTTTGACTGTGTAAAAATTATTCATTTCTATAAAAATGCAAAAACCAACTGAGGAACTGAAAAATTGAGGAAAAGATTTCAAAGGAAACAAAAGAGCAATAGCTCTCAAAATCAATTACTTCTTAACCAGTATGTAAAATACTAACCCACCAAAAAAAAAAAAAAATTGTCAAAGGATATGCACCAACAAGTCAAAAAAGAAGAAATACTATTTATTGGCTAATGAACATAAGGAATTTTAAACTTGACTGGTAATCAAAGATTTTTTTAACCAACCATACTGGCAAGGACTTAAGGAATAACGCTAGTCAATATCATTAGACAGGTCCTCCATACACAGATAGTGAGAGTATGATGTCCCACAACTGATCTGAAAAGCCTTGAAAATGAAGGCCCTTGGACCCATTAGCTCCCCCAGTGGCTCAGCAGTAAAGAATCCACCTGCAATACAGGAGACTCGGGTTCGATCCGTGGGTCGGGAAGATCCCCTGGAGGAGGGCATGGCAGCCCACTCCAGTACTCTTGCCTAGAGAATCCCATGGACAGAGGAGCCTGGTGGCTACAGTCCACAGACTCGCAAACAGTCAGACACGATTGGATTGACTGAGCACAAAGCCATTAAGTTCTTACGAAGGAATTAACCAGAAATGGGGGCAAAACTCACTGGGTACACTGCCACCGAGTCCTCCATGTGTCACCCCAACTCCTCTGTCTGCTTCCACAGCCCACAGGGACACCCCACAAGGGCCTCCATGTGGCCCCTCTTCCCCTTGCCAGTCTGCTTCCCCGAATGCTGGGTGAGGCCATCCTAACTCTAGGATAAGAAGCAAGATGGGGAAAAGAAGGGGCAGAAAAAGAGGAAGAAAGAGAATAAGAGAAGGAAAGAGAAAAAGGGAAAGGAAGAACAGTATTTCTATTTAATGGAGAAAAGAGAAATAATCTAGATATCCAGCAACAGGTAGATGTTAGAATACATATATATATATATATATATATATAGAGAGAGAGAGAGAGAGAGAGAGAGAGAGAGAGAGAGAGAGCAGTCATTAAAAATAGGTTTTTACAGAATATTTTATTGCGTGGAGAAAATGTTCATTATAAATTTAAGTGGGAAATATAGGCTAAAAACTGTCATTCTCATTTTCTAATGATTTTTAGATATTTCTTTATTTGGCTGTGCCAGGGCTTAGAAGCAGCATTCGGGATCTTTGTTTCAGCAGGCAGGATCTCTTTTTAGCTGCACCAAGCAAACTCTTAGTTGCGATATGTAGGATCTAGCTCCCTCAGCAGGAATCGAACCCAGGCCCCCTGCATTGGGAGCACAAAGTCTTAGCCACTGGACCACCAGGGAAATCCTTCATTCTCATTTTTCAAAAGTTAAAAAGTATATGTTTATGCAAGCACAGAAACTCTAACCATGGTTTTACTGGGGCTATTGAGTTATAGATTGTGATATTTACTGTCATCTTTGTGTTTTTCCATACTATCTAAATACTCTACAATAATTATAATCAAAAATAAGACTGAATATTTCCTTTTAATTTCTACATGACTTGCATGTGGCTTATGGGACTGACAATATGTTTCTTATTCCAATATCACCTTTTTGGTCCCAATGGTCCTACCTGTCAGGAGCCCTCCTTCTGTGCAAGTGATTAAGTGCATAGATTTTTGTTTTGAACAAAAAGACAATGTTTTCAAAAGTTCTTGGGAGACCCGTCTAGAAGAAATGAATAAATTCCCTAAAGAAAAAAGAGACAGCGCACCATCTGTGTTTCTCTCTTTTCTCCTTGTCTTTCCCAGTCCCTCCCTTCCCCACGCCCCCTCCCACTCTTCCTCTTCTTTCTCCCCTGTGCTTGAACAAACCCTGAGGCCAAGTCTAGCAGACCAACTGGTCTGGAGGGAAGACAATGAGCTTCCCAGGTGGCACTAGCGGTAAAGAACCCACCAGTCTGCCAATACAGGAGATATAAGAGACACGGTTTCAATCCCCAGGTCAAGAAGATCCCCTGGAGGAGGGCATGGCAACCCACTCCAGTATTCTCGACTGGAGAATCCCACGAAGAGAGGAGCCTGATGGGCTATGGTCTACAGGGTTGCAAAGAGTCAGACACGACTAAAGCAACTTACGCACACAAGGAGACTTAAGGAGACATGAGGAAGACTCCAGAGGGCCATCTGAGGACAGATGGGAGGACATCGGTCCTGCAGACATCCCAGGAATCAGTTTGGGTTGGACTAGATGTTTATGATATCCTGGAAAAGAGATTTTGGGCCACATCATTTAAAAACACATCAAGGTACATACAAAGGAATATTACTCAGCCATGAAAAGGGATGATACTGGGTCATTTGTAGAGATGTGGATGGACTTAGAGTCTATCATACAGGGATAAAGTAAGTCAGAAAGAGGAAAATAAATATCATATTCTATATTAACACATATATGTGGAATCTAGAAAAATGATACAGATAAATATACTTGCAGGGCAGGAATAGATATGCAGATATAGAGAACAGACATGCAGATACGAGGCAGGGAAAAGGAGAGCTGGGATGAAATGAGAGATTAGGACTGATGTAAACACACTACTGAGCTTCCCAGGTGGCACTAGTGGTAAAGAACCTGTCTACCAATGAAGGAGAATTCCACGGACAGAGGAGCCTGGCAGGCTACAGTCCATAGGGTCACAGAGTCAGACACAGCTGAAGCAACTTAGCATGCACGCATATGCACCAGTATGCGTAAAATACCTAGCTAGTGGGAAGCTACTGCACAGCACAGGGGGCCCAGGTCCGTGCTCTGTGGTGATCTAGAGGGGTGGGATGAGGGAGGGGTGGAAGGGAGGTTCAAGAGGGAGGGGATCTATGTATACATACAGCTGATTCACTTCATTGTACAGCAGAAACTAACACAACATTGTAAGACAACTATACCCCATTTAGGAAAAAAAGAAAAACACATCAGGAGGTTTAAAGACATATAAAGAGACTTTAAAGTTAATTTAGGCACTGACTGTAAAATGTACCCTCCAGACTTGGAGAATCTCCATGTATATATTTGAGCAGTCCTTGATTTTCTTTATCAGTATTTCTCAAAGTAGCCTGAAGACACGAAACATTAGAATTATCTTGGCTAATTCAAAATGTTGACTTCATCCAGTCAAAATGATGATCACCCCCAGACCTACCAAAGGTGAATCTCTGGGCAGTGGAGCTTAGGAATCTGAATTTTAACACACACCAAGAAGACTGATAAACATTTACACTCTGAGAAACATTTCTCCATATTCTGCTATTATCCATCAGTGCGGAAAAGTGGCCAAAGCTAGTCAGATGTGTAGAGAATTTCATTTTTTCATGCAACAGCCAATATATATCTGCATTTCCTACTATGTGTCAGGCAATGAGTCTAGTTCCATCAGATCACAGTCTAGGAGGAAAGGACATGTATGCTTATAATGGGGAACAATTAATTTTCGTTGGGAAGATTGCATTAGTGATGAATATTCAGCTGCAAGTTATAGCCAAAAGCAGCTTTAAATTACAGACATTTAATTATCTATAAAATCAAAAGGTGTAGAGGGTAAGGATTCTGGACTTGAGGAGGAGGTCAACAGCATCATTACAGTTCTTGCCCCCTTAGCAGGCCGCCAGAGTGGAGTAAATGTCACCTCCTTTGCCTTAGATGAAATATTTCTTTTAATTTAACCTGAGGTCACATTAACTTTTTTTTTTGGCAGCCACATACAGTCTGACTCACATGATGTCAACTACTTCTCTTAGTTTTCTTTTATATGTGCCGTTTCTAAGCCACTTACTCTGGCATGTATTTTGCACAAATTTGGTTTTGTTTTGCCATGCTGTTTTTTATTTAAATTTTTTAACTTAATTTAAAAATTTAAAATTAACTTTTCCAAAACTGATCCCCTGCGGGATAGCCTCACAGAAACAGGAGATCCTGAAAAGCACAGAAACTAACTACAGCCCAGTGTTTAAAGCAATCAGTCCCATTCAATCACAAGGCTTGGACCTCAATCTCCCCAACATGCATCACAGGAGAAGGCGACGCCTCAACTCTGAGTTCTGTGATAAACCCCACTACTGGCAACTGCAGGAATAATCCCTAGCCTCCAGATCATGCCAGGATAGGAGATGATGCCCATTCCCCCAAACACACATCTTTAGCTGGTAGGATGGGGCTAAACCTAAGATTGTGTCATATCATACTGTTTATCCTAGCCTACGATTATGTGAAGTGTATGTTTTGCCTGCTGCTTTTCTAATTATGTAGCTTAAAAATCTCTCATCTTGAGAGTGTGGGGAGATGAAGGCAGTTAGAATTTGCAGAACCAAGTAAAAGAAAGGAAAGAGGGATACAGAAAGACAACCTCAGGGATCTGTAGCAAGTTCCCCTGGAGAATTCATCCAAATTGGTCAGCACATTAGTGTAGGGAAAATTGCCTGAAGCTGGGGAAAGAATCATCCAAAAGGATTAGAGTGAGTGGTGCCTGGTGCTCACACAGGCACAGAGATAATGCCTGTTCCCACTAGTCAGGTGGGAAAAAAAAACCCTATAACTTGGAGCCTAGAGTAGTGTTCAGGAAGGTCTTGCTTCAATAATGAGGAATCATTACCCTCAACTGAACACTGCTGATTCCACCTAAGAAAACTTAAAAGCAAGACCGTTAAAGGATCAAACTGTTTCCAAGTTTCTTCACTGCAATCCAGAACAAAAGTCAAGAATATAGGAATTTTTTTTTAATCCAGCATCTCATAAGGTAAAATTTACAATGTCTTATATCCAATCAAATATTTTAACAAAGCATGCAAAAAGAAGGCAGAAAACAGGACCCATTGGGAGGAGAAAAGGCAATCAATTGAAAATGCCCAGAACTGACAAAGATACTAGAAGTATCAGACAGGAATATTAGAACAGTCTTATATTATGTAAGTTCAAAAAGTTAAGTAGGGACATGGGAGATATTTTTAAGAAGATGAAAACTGCAATGTCTAAGATGAAAACTACAGTGGATGGGATTAATGATAGATTAGACATAGCAGAAGAAAAGAAAGCTTAGTGATTAGTGAGAGAAATTATCCAAAATGAAATACACAGAGAAAAATGAATTTTAAAAAATGAAAAGAGCATCAGTGAGGTGTTGGAACACTTCAAGTGGTCAATATACATGTAATTGTAATCCCCAAAGCAGGGGAAAGGACAGGAAAAATACTTGAAGAAATAACTGAAAAATTTACTACTCTGATGAAAACTATAAACCAAAGCATATCACTATCAGTTGCTGAAAACCAGGGATACAAAAGAAAGCCTTAAAAGCAGCAGCAGAGAAAAAAGGACATGTCACATATACAAGGACAAGGATAAAATTACAGCAGATTTCTTGTCAGAAATTAACAAGATGACAATAAAGCAACATCTTTATAGCAATGCAAGAAAAAAGACAGAGAACCTAGAATGCTATACCCAGCAAAAATGTTTTTCAAAAAATGAAGGTTTTCAGACATAGAAACCCTAAAAAAAAATGAATTATTAACTGAGCTAATAATTGTTGTTAAAGGAATTTTTCAGGAAGAAGGAAGTATATACCAAATGCAAGTATGGATCTACACAAAGAAAGAAAGAACACTAGAGATGATAAATATATCATGTTGTTGTTGTACAGATATATTTGAAAGGTAATTGACAGAGTATACAAAATAAAAGCAAGGTATTCTGGAGTTTATAGCATATGTAAACCATAGGGTAGCAGTAGCATAAAGGTTATGGGGGAGAAATGGAAGTCTGTTCTTGAAAGGTTCTTATCCTGTATGTGAAGTCATATAATATCACTTAATGTATTCGATAAACCCTGAAGCATCCACTAAAAATCTTTAAAAAGTGTTAAGACTTAATGAGCCAACAGAGGAGATAAAATGAGATCATAAAAAATACTCATTAAACCAAAAGAAGGCAGAAAAAGAGGAAAAAGAAACCAATAATAGACAGGACACATAGACAATAAATAGTGAATTGATAGATTTAAGCCTAAAAAATTAATAACCCATTAAATCTAAATTGCTATAAACATGCCACAAAAAAATCAGAGATAGTCACAATGGGTAAAAAAGCAAGACCTAATTATATGCTACCCTTAAACTGCACTCAAGTATAGACAAATAAAACAAATATATATAAAAAAGTGAATACATTTTAAAAGATATACCACGTATAAGTAGTCAAAAGAAAGCTGGAACAGCTATGTTAATATCAGGCAAAGTAGATTTCAGCACAAAGAATATTACCAAGAAGGTCATTTCATAATGATTCAGGGGCCAGTTAATCAGAGGGCATGACAATTCTAAATGTGAATAATAAATGTTTTAAAATAAATGAAGCAAAACCTTGGAGACTGCAAGAAGAAGTAGAAAAATTACAGGCATATATTTCAATGCCCATTCTCTCAATAACTGACAGAAATAGAATCAGCAAGGATACAGTAGATCTGAACAATATTAATTTGATTTGATTGACATTTGAGAGCACTTTACCCCAACTGCAACAGACTGTATATTATTTTCAGGTGCGCAGAGAACATTTATTGAGACAGACCATAGTCTAGGCCATAAAGCACATCACAATAAATTTAGAAGAAATCAAGTCATACATAGACAAGAAGACATTCAGAATGAGACAGATAATGTCACTACAGATTGAACAGATATGACAAGGATTATAAGGAAATATTACGAACAACTTCATGCTTATTGATTCAACCACTTAGATGAAATGCACAAACTTTTTGAAACTCACAAAGTTCACTGAAGAAGAGACAGGTAACCTGAAAAGTTCATATCAAAGAAATTGAATCTGTAGTTTTAAAACTTCACACAAAGAAATCACCAGGCTGAGATGACTTCACTGTTGAAGTCTGCTGCTGCTGCTGCTGCATCGCGTCAGTCGTGTCCGACTCTGTGCAACCCCACAGACGGCAGCCCACCAGGCTCCACCATCCCTGGGATTCTCCAGGCAAGAAAACTGGAGTGGGTTGCCATCTCCTTCTCCAATGCATGAAAGTGAAAAGTGAAAGTGAACTCGCTCAGTCATGTCCGACTCTTTGTGACCCCATGGACTGTAGCCTACCAGGCTCCTCCATTCATGGGATTTTCCAGGCAAGAGTACTGGAGTGGGGTGTCATCGCCTTCTCCACTGTTGAAGTCTACCATCTACCAAAAAGTAAGACCAATTCTGCTCAATCTCTATCAGAGAACTAAATGACAAATACTTCTCAACCCAATCTATGAGTCCAACATTATTCTAATACCCAAACTAGACAAGGACATTACAAGAAAATAAAACTATACAGCCCAATATCTATTATAGATATAATTGCAAAAAAATTAACAAAACTTTAGAAAATTCAATTCAATGATGTATAAAAAAGAATACGTCATGACCAAGTGAGGTTTAACCCAGGAATATATAATCAGTTTATCATTCAAAAACCAATCAGTGTAATTCACCATATAAACAGACTAAATGAAAAAGGAAAACTGTACATATATCCCAGAAGATGCAGAAAAGTATTTGATCAAATCCAGTATCCATTCCTAATTAAAACTCACATCAAACTAGAAATAGAAGGGAATTTCTTCAGACCTGAAAAGAGGTATCTACAAAATACTATAGCTAAATCATACTTGATCATGATTGAAGTTTTCCTTTAAGGCCAGGGAGATGACATTTCTGCTCTTACTCTTCAATTCAACAGTATACTCTAACCAGTGGAATAAAACAAGAAAAAGAAACGAAAGTCGCTCAGATTTGAAAGGAATAAGTAAAACTCTCTTCATTCACAGATGACATGATTACTAGAATCTACAAAAAAGCTAGGGGAACTAATAAATTAGTTTTGTGAGTTTGCAGAATATAAGATCAAAAAAAAAAATCCAACTGTGTGTCTACGTACTAGCAATGAACAACTGGAAACCAAAATAAATGAAATAAATGCCATACACACAGCATCAATAAAATATGAATGGAACAAACAAGCTGATTTTCAAATAGGCTCAGAACATGAATGGGCATCTTTTCAAAGAAGACATGCAGACATGGCCATCAGGTACATGAAAAGGTGCTCAGCATCACTAATCATCAGGGAAATGCAAATCAAAACCACAAAGTGATATTATCTCACAACGGTTGTCATCAAAAAGACACGGTAAGAAGCGTTGGTGAGGATGTGGAGAAACGTGAGCGCTGGTGCACTGCTGGTGGGAATGTAAACGAGAAAGTGGATGGATCTCAAAGTAAGTACACTGAGTAAAATTTTAAAAAGCCAGAAAATAAAGAGTATATACCATACGATTCCACTTATATAAAGCCCCATAAAATGCAAACGAATCTTTAGTGACAGAAAGCAGACCAGCAGTTGCCTGGGAGGGAGGAGAGAAGAGTTTATAAAAGGTACAAAGAGATTTTAGGGGGTGATGGACTGTCCACTATCTTGATTGAGGTGATAGTTTCATGGATGTATTAGGTTGACCAGAAAGTTCATTCAGGTTTTCCTATAACACCTTATGAAAACATTTGAATTAACTTTTAGCCAACCCAATATATATACATAGGTCATATTGATCAAACTGTCCATTTCAAATATGTGCAGTTTACTGTGGGTCAATTATACCTTAATAAATTCATTAACAATTTTTAAAAGGTCCTCAGGTCAAGGACCAGGAGTCTGAAGTCTGGAGTCTGAAGTCCTCAGCAGGCACAGTGTGTGTGCCTCATGGTCCTTCATCCTTATTTGCACACCTGCACCGAGAGCAAGAGGAGGCTGTTACCTGAGGGAACGCAGGCGGCCGTGGTTTCCAATTTGGCTTGCCCTCAAATTCTCGAAGTGGAGGGAGGGGTCGCCCTGCTCAGGAAACTGGAGCTCCTGGTTTTCCTTAGAGACTGACGAGCAGAATGTGCCAGAAATCCAAGTAGACTCGAGCCCTTTTCACGTGGGCAATGGTGGGAGCAATTAGTTATTGGTCCAGAGAAGAAAACCTCAGGGAGCAGCTTTATCCGCCTCTGAACTTCCCAACTGTGAGAACCAGGACCAGGGCTGAGGACTACTGATAAAGAGTTACCTCAGCTCAACCAGAGGAATCTCTCACTAATGGTTTCATCCCTCAGGGAGGTGGTAAAGTCCCCATCACCGGAGGCATTCTGTTCTGGACTGGACAACACCACGTTAGGATTCTGCAGAAATAACAGAAACACTGGGGAAGTTGGGTTTCACGACTTTGAGGGTCCCTGTCAGGCCTTTATATCTTTGATTTTCTAAAATCCACATGTGTTCTGTGTGATGTGCTGTCTGAAAAGTTATTATTACCTTGACATTGGGGCAATTCCATAGGAAAGACTCGAAAGAAACACATACAGGTATTAAAAGCCTCAATTTGCTGAAAGTTATTAGCCCACATCACACTGCCTTCCGCTAGAAGTCTGGAAAGTGATTCTGGAAGAGATGTGCCTGCCTCTAAACTGGAGCTTGGAGGCTGGGGAGTGGATGACAGGAGTTGCTACCCTTACACCAGGAAAAAAATACAGTAGGGGCTCTTTTCAAAGCTGTAACAGAGTCCAGCCACCCAGCATTCCGATGCCCAGTCCAGCCCTCTGCTCCACGTGGAAGGAGAGGAACATTCACAGGGACACATAAAATGGAACCCACTGCCCATCTCCGGATGCTCAAAGCAGCATGGCCGCTACGACTCTTGAATGAAGCTTCCTGCAGAGGGCTCCTCCCAGGAAAACAGATGGGAAGGGACTGAGAGAAACTGATCATAAACACGAACACAATTCTCTTAATATTCCTTCAAAATTACTCAAGGCCTTTCAGTTCATTTTGGGAATCCATCTCTTTGTGACAAAACAGGACAGACTCTCTCCTGAGGGGGCGCTTTGGTTTCTGAGGTCTAAGGAGAGGACAGAGACTAACCCACCCCGCCCCTTTCTGCCCCCAGCGGTGCTCTCACATTTCTTTCTGCGGCAATAGTGAGATGATCAGGTTCAGAGGGCTGCTGGCAATCAAATTAGAGAAACATCAAATAATTCTAGGGCATTTTCTTTCCTCTCATTCCCATTTGTACCTGAGAGGAAATGAACATCTTAACAGCCTGAGAGAGTGAAACTGTCAGATGCTGTTGCCAGAATGGGAGAAAGAAACAAGAAGCTTTCTGAATTGGTTGGGGGGACGGCGGGAGGGCCTCCGTCCCATGAAATCTGCAAAGACCTGTGACAGCCAGGGAGGCTGGGCTCCTCACGGGGAGGCTGGAAGGGATCGCTCCACCAGACTCTCGCAGACTTTGGTGGGGGGCAGCCTTGGGGCCCCTGAAGCTTGCAAATCACAGCCCCACCCCCAACCCTCTCCAGTTCCTTAGTCCAGCATACATCTGGCTGCAAGAAGTCTGTCTTGGTTTCCCCTGGCAGGGCCGACCCAGGCCCCAGTGCCTCCAATAAGGCATTCACCCCCGCCCACTCCTGCCATCCACTTTCTTCTGGATTCTTTTCCCAAACTTCCCTCCCTATTCCAGGTGCTGATGAAAGTCCAACCAAACAGTGGATAACTCTGAGATCATGCTGTGGTGGCCTCGGTACCCCTGTCCCAGGCTGTGTACTCCCACCTCAATTGAGCCTCCCCAGATATGATTTTGCTCCCCGCGTTTTCTCAGGCTGCTGGCATTTCTTCATCGGCCCATTCCTTGGGGCGGGCCTTGGGGCTGCATCTGGCTTTCCTCTTGAGATGGTATGTTTTGTGTCTACCTGACTGGCCACAGGATGCCCAGATGAAGCATTATTTCCAGGTTGTCTATTAGTTTTTGTTGTTTTTTTTTTTTTTTGCTGAGCCACAAAACTTGTGGGATATTAGTCCCCCAACCAAGGACTGAACCTGGGCCCCTGGCAGTGGAAGCTGCTGCTGCTGCTGCTGCTAAGTTGCTTCAATCATGTCCGACTCCGTGCGACCCCAGAGATGGCAGCCCACCAGGCCCCCCTGCCCCTGGGATTCTCCAGGCAAGAACACTGGAGTGGGACTCAGGCAGTGGGAGCTCTGAGCCCTCACCACTGGACCACCAGGGAACTCCCCATATGAAGTTGTTTCCAGTGAAATTAGCATCAGTGGACTCAGTAAAGTTGATCTGCCCTCCCCAGTGTGGCTAGGCAACATCTAAGCCACTGAGGCCCTAAATAGAATAAAAGGCTGAGGAAGGAGGAATTCGCCCCTTTTTGTTTCTCTGCCTCACAGCTTCAGCAGGCATATCTCATCTTCTCCTGTCCCTGGCCTGGCATTTATCCCACCAGCTTCCCTGGTTCCTAGGCCTTCAGACTCAGACTGAATTACACCACTGCTCTTCCATTCTCCAGCTTGCACAGTAGATCGTGGGGCTTCTCTAGCCACATAATTGCTTGAGCTAACTTCTTCTTTTATTTAATATATATTTTATTTGGCTGGGCCATGTCTTAGTTACAGCACACAGGATCCTCAATCTTTGCTTTGGCATGCAAGGTCTTTAGTTGTAGCCCATGGGATCTAGTTCCCTGACCAAGGATCAAACCCAGGCCCCCTGCATTGGGAGTGTGGAGACTTAGCCACTGGACCACCAGAGAATTCCCTGAGCTAACTTCTTTTAATCAATGTTTCCAACTTCCTATTGGTTCTTTTTCTCTTGAGAACCCTGACGGTCCACCCACTTCCCTACCTGGCAGGTCCATGTTGCTGAGACCCTCTTGTTCCATCTCAAATTCAAGTTCTCCAGCCCAGGATGCCCACACGTGGCACAGGTATGGGTCATTGCTCCCACCTGCCCTGGTTTGGTGCTGAGTCAGGTGTGAGCATAGACAGTTACCAGGACATTTATTTCCAAAGCCCACTGTCAAATCTTCTCTTTAAAAAAAAAAATGCAGGTGAAAAAAAAAATTCCAATGTAGCTCTTTGGTGAAACAATCCAAACCTAGACTTCTGCGTAAGAAAGAGAAGATGCACTTGCCAGTCCTGACAGAGCTGTTTGCACTAATTTCAATTCAATGACCTCAAAATACACATGATTCATCAGAGTATCTGGGGTTGCTGGTTCCAAAAAGTAAGTGATCCAAGTGACACAAAGGGCAGACCCCCAATCAAGACCCATTCTCAACAAAGTACCCCCTAGAGGTTACTGCTGTGTGTGGAGTGGGGCTCAGTTGGACTGGGGGAAGCTCTTCCCATATATAAGTGATCTCCTTGCAGTGGGACACACTCTGAGGGATCCTTCCTCCCCTTCTCCTCTGGCAGCAGGTACAGTAACATTTCCTTGTACTTAAACAGACTTTTTGGTCTACAGACCCTTTAGTCTTAGGACATTTTGCTTTCATCTTTACCTTAGGTAACAAAGCTACAGAAGATAAGACGAGGTTTCTGAGGTCCGAGGAGGAACCAAAAATTGCTTCCCTCATCCCTTTCGAGGATTTTCCAGTTTCTGTCCCCGAACGTGTGTTGCTATGGTGATGGGAGGAATAGCTGCCAAAAGTGGGAGATGGTGACAAGTTGCAATGGGAATAGGGTTTTAAAGGTTTAATGAGTCTTCTCCAAAATGCACCCCTTTTAACAACCTAGCAGGCATCCCATGATCCAGTGGGCAAGGAAGAAAACCTCCCTAGAGTTTTCAAAATATAAATCTCTGTCTTCTCTGCATGACCAACAGCATCTGTATCGGTCTGATATTGCCATGTTGTGCTGTGCCATAGCAATTTGCTGGTGTGCAGTTGCTTCAGTTGTGTTCGACTCTGTGCAACCTCATGGACTGTAGCCCACCAGGCTCCTCTGTCCATGCGATTCTCCCGGGAAGAATACTGGAGCGGGTTTCCATTTCCCCCTCCAGGGGATCTTCCCAACCCAAGGATCAAACCTGCATCTCCTGTGGCTTCTGAACTTCAGGCCAACCCTTTATCACTGAGCCACCTGGGGAAGCCCAAAGTATGTCGTATCTGCTTATATACCACTGGCCAAAGTAAGTCCAACAGCCAAACCAGAAGCCAGTGAGACAGGAAGGGTATCTATCCCTCCCATGGAGGAGGCAATGGGGCGGATGCTCAAGATATGGGCCCAGAGAAGGGCAGTGAATATGTGGATAAACCATGTAAACTACCGTGGCCCTCAAGGGAGATACGGTCCCTTGAAAGAGGGTCCTGGTCTGCAGACACCACATATCAGGGCAAAAAATATCAAAGGTACAAAATATTTTTAATCCACTGGAAGAGAACTGTGATACAGATATTATGAGTCATTCAGACATGTTCTTGCTGCAGATCGGTAAAAGGAAAAATTGGTCCCGCTCAAACTCAGAAAACCATTTAAGGCCTTTCAAAAACCAGGAGAGGTGCCCAGGCATTTTGAAAGAGGTCATTAGTGATAGACGTGGCAAGTTACCCCTGACTTATTAAAAAAGAGAATGATTTTAGAAATGAGCCCATTAGGAAGGACTTGTGAGATATTAGGGCCCTGAGAACTGGTTAAATAGGAGGGAGGGGAAGTAATGAGGGAGGTTAGAAATCTATTATTTGGTGAGTCTGCCAAAGGAAATCATTCCTATGATTACTCTTCGAACAGGTGATAATGACTTTGCAAGAGGTCTGCCCAGAGCTGGGCACTGTCAGGGAAGGTGATGGGGACACAGTGTCTCTCTGCGTGGGGAGGGGAGGCAAACATTTAGACCAATAAAAGAGAACTCCACATGTAATGGACCATATGAGACTTGTGTACAAAGGAGCAGCTCCCTGGGGTGGTGGGCATGGAAGGCCCCTGAGGGGCCCTGCTATCTTGGACATGTGTTGAAGGGTGAACAGCTAATCCTTCTGTAAGGGAGGGCGGGAGGGGACTCAAGGTAAGGGAACCTTGGGACTTCCCTGGTGGTCCAATGGTCCTTGCTTCCAATGCAGGGGACTTGAGTTCAATCCCTGGTCGGGGAACTAAGATCCCACATGCTGCACGGTGTGGCCAAAAAAAAAAAAAGGTGAGGGTACCTCGAAGACAGTTGGCTAAACAAGCTCATGGTTCAGAGGAGAACCCAGGGTTGGAGCCATCCATGTGGAACTGATCAAGACCCGAGGGGGCGAGGGAAGGCGGAGGTCACAGTGCGGGGTCGAGAGAAAGGGGAGTTGAAAAGCCTGGGTGAGAATCACCTGGGCCGTCAGGAGGTGCCAGTGGAGGGGGAGGGGAGAGCAAAGCAGTTCTGGCACCGGCAGCTAGAAAGTCAAATGGGATGCAGGGAAGCATCAGTTGGACTTGAGGTTGAGGCATCCCCGGGGACTATGCTGAACTGGATTCAGTGGCATGGGCGGAGCAGACGAGGCAGAGAACTAACTGGAGGTGAGAGAGGGGATTTCTTCACCTTGCCTGACTTTTTATTCATCAGGATGGGAAAAACAAAGATTGATTTCAGGGGGAAATTTCCAGTTGTTGCTTGTGGGAAACCTGAAATGACTAGGGACATGCTCATGAAATAGAGAACGGGTTGGAAAGCTTTTCAACCACAGGAGGAGGGTGGCGGGGGCCTTAGCACCCTGGGAGAAGGGAGCCCGCCCCGCACATGAAGAAGCACCCCAATGCCTGCCTCCCCACCCCCACAAAGTCCACACCCCACCAGGTCGGAGAAGTGGTGGGTTAATGAGAGAAAATCTAAAAGCGTTATAAACACACTCTATTTCTAGTCATGTTTGTGTGAGGCAGCGATGGGGGGGGGGGGAGCGTATTTCTTATTTTCCAATAAAATTAAATAAACACACAGGACCTTTGGTAAACAGAGCACAGTAAAAGGAGCGGGCAGGGATGAGGGCTTGATGTGAGTTTCTCTTGGTTTTTAATGAAATAGATTTTAGTCCTCTCTTCACCCCCTGCCCTGCAGCAGACAGCATCGCTATTCCACCCGACACATAATATCTGTAACATGATCAATTACATCAGCATCCTCTCCTCCTGCAAGATGGGTTGACTCTTATGGAGGAGATGTGGGGAAGAGTCGGGTAGGATGCTGGGGCCAAAGAAATGACCAATTTGAGATTCTGAGTCATGAACTGTCATAATTAGGAGGCAGACAGAGTGTGCTGCTGTTGCTGTATTTGCTGCCTGTTCCTTGTAAAAGCTTCAGGAATTAAAATAATAGGCTTAAAAAAAAAAAAAAAAACAACCAGCCAGCTAGGGCTCTACCTAATGGCCTGCATATGGCCCGTTAGCAGCAGACAGATCCAGACAGACCTCTGGCCGACTAGTCTTGGGGAAGATAGATTGAAATGTCACCTCCGGGAACCTCCCCCTCTGTCCCAGGCAAAGGAACAAGAAAGAACCCCAAAAGAGGGAAACCTCCTTATTCCTGGGAACAAACCAGGGATGAGTCCCAGGAACCCTGCCAAGAAGGGTTTGGGAATTGGGATGACCTCCTGGGGAAGGATAACTTTGTGGCCACAAACTCAACCGCTCAAGGAAAAACACTCAGCTCTTGACCACCCTCTTAGGAAGGCAGGGTCCTGCTGAGATGATTGGAGGGAGTAGGGCAGACCTGGGAAGAGGGGAGGCTGGCTGGCGGAAGGGAAATTGCTTGCTCTGTGAACCAGCCCACCTGACATGGTGACAACCCCGCCTCACCAGCATTCTCCAGTTCTTTAATTAAGTTATTTATTTTTGGTTGTGTTTGGTCTTGGTTACAGCATGTGGGATCTTTTGTGGCAATGCATCACATGCTAGTAAAGTAATGCTCAAAATTCTCCAAGCCAGGCTTCAGCAATATGTGAACCATGAACTTCCTGATGTTCAAGCTGGTTTTAGAAAAGGCAGAGGAACCAGAGATCAAATCGCCAACATCCGCTGGATCATTGAAAAAGCAAGAGAGTTCCAGAAAACCATCTATCTCTGCTTTATTGACTATGCCAAAGCCTTTGACTGTGTGGATCACAATAAGCTGTGGAAAATTCTGAAAGAGATGGGAATACCAGACCACCTGACCTGCCTCTTGAGAAATCTGTATGCAGGTCAGGAAGCAACAGTTAGAACTGGACATGGAACAACAGACTTGTTCCAAATAGGAAAAGGAGTAAGTCAAGGCTGTATATTGTCACCCTGCTTATTTAACTTCTATGCAGAGTACATCATGAGAAACGCTGGACTGGAAGAAACACAAGCTGGAATCAAGATTGCCGGGAGAAATATCAATAACCTCAGATATGCAGATGACACCACCCTTATGGCAGAAAGTGAAGAGGAACTAAAAAGCCTCTTGATGAAAGTGAAAGGGGAGAGTGAAAAAGTTGGCTTAAAGCTCAACATTCAGAAAACGAAGATCATGGCATTCGGTCCCATCACTTCATGGGAAATAGATGGGGAAACAGTGCAAACAGCGTCAGACTTTATTTTGGGGGGCTCCAAAATCACTGCAGATGGTGATTGCAGCCATGAAATTAAAAGACGCTTACTCCTTGGAAGAAAAGTTATGACCAACCTAGATAGCATATTCAAAAGCAGAGACATTACTTTGCCGACTAAGGTCCATCTAGTCAAGGCTATGGTTTTTCCTGTGGTCATGTATGGATGTGAGAGTTGGACTGTGAAGAAGGCTGAGTGCCGAAGAATTGATGCTTTTGAACTGTGGTGTTGGAGAAGACTCTTGAGAGTCCCTTGGACTGCAAGGAGATCCAACCAGTCCATCCTAAAGGAGATCAACCCTGGGATTTCTTTGGAAGGAATGATGCTAAAGCTGAAACTCCAGTACTTTGGCCACCTCATGCGAAGAGTTGACTCATTGGAAAAGACTCTGATGCTGGAAGGGATTGGGGGCAGTAGGAGAAGGGGACGACCGAGGATGAGATGGCTGGATGGCATCACGGACTCAATGGACGTAAGTCTGAGTGAACTCCAGGAGTTGGTGATGGACAGGGAGGCCTGGCGTGCTGCAATTCATGGGGTCACAAAGAGTTGGACACGACTGAGCGACTGAACTGAACTGAACTGATGGGCTCTTGGTTGTGGCCCGTGGGCTCAGTAGTTGTGGTGAGTGAGCATAGTTGTCCTGCAGCATGTGGGATCTTAGTTTTCCAACCAGGGATCAAACCTGTGTTCACTGCACTGGAAGGCGGATTCTTAGCCCCGAGACCAGGGAGGTCTCCATAGGAGGGTATTGTGTTCAGGAGAAGAAAATGAGGAGTTGAGAAGTCATTGATCTGAGTAAAGGGTAATCTTGTTGATGAAGCTTGGAGAGACTCCAGCTGAGACTGGCTGCCCAGAGAAGGGAGCTCCTGGGCCAGACGAGGTCATAAAGTGTCGTTGATTTTCTCTGGGCCTCCGTGGTGATGGGCTCCCATGGTAAGTGGACCACAGGCCCAGGGAAACGTGTGAACGTCCCAAAGGAGTGACAGTGAAAGGTAGAGGGAGTTTTATCATCTATACAGGCTCCAGCTGTGCATGGGGGAACTTCCTGGATGGCATGGACCCCACACAGCAGTGGGATGACAGGGACCTGCACCCCTAGGCCACTGGGGCCACAGGAGCCACTGGCTGGCTTGGAGCGAAAGAAGCCACAGACGGAAGGTCTTGGAGAAACAGGAGAAGAGACGCTGAGCCAGCCTCCCAGGAGTTGGTCCTCCAACCAAACTCAGTAAGACAGAAGAGAAGGCCTCACTGGGGACAGGGACATTACCAGCAGAGGTGGCAGCCAGGTGGCAGACAGTGTGCTTTCGCTAATGATGTGTGCTAGTAGATTAGCCAAGACTTTATTGCAAGTGATAAAACCAGCTCCAATGAACCCAAGTGGGAAAGGTGATTTGTCGCTCTCATAACGGGATGCATAGGGAAGCCGTGCAGAGATGCCTGGATATGGGCTTGGAGCCCTGGCAGGACACGGGCTCCATCTCTCAAATCAGCCTCTGCAGGGTGGACTTCAAGAAATCCACGGAAGGCCTTCAATCGCTCCTGCTCACATCTGGACTCATCATCATACCCAGCAGGCGGGCATAGCCACTGCCTGGTTCAGGTTATGTGGCCAATGTCAGGGCCGGCAGGGGCGGGGGTGCAGGGAGAGACTAAGAGCACAGCCTCTGCAAGACATCCCCCCACCCCCATACAGTGGGTGAGGTTCAGTGCGTCCCCCAATAGTGGGGGTGTCACTGTGGGTTGAACGAAGAACAAATGCCCCCACAGAGCAGCTCACACCACCCACAGCAGGCCCGAAGGACTTCAGTCCTTCCGAATGAAGACTCCCCAAGTGGAATGAGCACACATCACTGTCACTCTCAGAACAGCCAAATGGGCCCTGAGGCTGAGCTCTGGTTAAGGGTGGCACTCCTTCAGAGCCAGGGTGGTGATGGAGGAGGTGGTGGTCAATAAAACCAAAGCAGGTTTTTGCAGAGCTCTGAATTTGCCCTTGCTGTCCCTGGTCAGAAATGGCCTTTTCTTGTTTCTTCCCCCTGGTAAACTCCTATTCATCCTTCAAGACACAGTTCAAATATCACATCTTCCATGAAGCTCTCCATTCTCCAAAAACAAGATAGCTTCTCAGTTCTGCTCCTAGAAGTTTTGACAGTATTTTGCATTTAATTTGCTGATTTTTAATCTCTTGCTCATGAATACAGCTTCTCTCCAGGACAGGGCAGGGACTGAGTCAGATGATGTGAAGCTTTGCTTCTAGCACTCACAGCAAGAACGTGGCTCTTAGCAGGCGCTCTGTACTTGTTTGGTGGGTGCATGACATACACATGCAAGATATACACTCTCTGTGGCAGATGGAGTTGTTGTCCACTTTTTTCCCTCCTAATAGAACCCATCTCTCACACTTGAGGCTAAAAATATCAGAAACTTGCACTCTCAGCCTCCCTTGCAACTGGAGGTTGTCAAATGACCTGTTATGGTTAATAAGACTTAAAGAGAAGTCTGTAAAGTGTTCTTCCTTTTTTGATTAATAGAGCAACTCAACAGAAGAGAGCTCTCTGCCTCATCCTTTTCCTACCAGGCTTTGAATAGAACAGTGAGAGAATGTGATGCCTGGAGCTGTGGCAGCCATCTTGAGACCACGGGGCAACAGTCTGAAAACAAAAGTCAGTATATCTAGAGGGTGTGGTGTAAAGCTTGGAAACTGCCTGAGTCTTTGATTATTCATCCCTAGATTCAACCTACTTTCAGATTGCTTACACTAGACAATAAATATCCCTATTGTTCAAAACCACTAGTTCAGAACCATTAATTCTGCTACTGGTGGTGAAGAGCATGCTAAGTGCTACACGCTTTCATGACATGACAGCAGTTAGGGACTCTACAATATAAACATCTTTTTCCATCTCATAGCAGTTTAGAATAATTAGAGGACAAAACCACCTAAAAATCAAGCATCATGAAAATTTTTACCTCCAACTATCAATCATTTCAAGTACAAAGTGATCAATAGTGTACTGTGACTTGAGCATAAATCCAGAGGTCAGAACTCTTGAGCACGTGCATCTAAGCGAACCTGCTCAGTGTGGCTCATGTCCTTGGGGGACCATTACAATCCACCCCAAGACTCCGACCCTAAATACAGGGCAATATGAATAAGGATGTTCTGCCAAAGGCTATGAGTTCTGCAAATGTGTTGAAAAGCTCTGGGTGAAAAAACTCAAGGACAATGTGTACTCGAACCAGCTAGCCAACGAAGTAATCTGAATGAGGTTAATCACAAACATAGGAGTCGGAGTTTAGTAGCTGAGCAGGAGTTGGTCAGAGGGCTGGATATTAGGGATGAAGCAGTGGCATAAGCTGTTCTCCAAGACCAGGTGGTAAGGTGAGTCAGGCTGAGGAGTGCAGACTTGACAGTGGGCTTGGAGGAGGCACGGGAAGGTTTAGGCAGAAGGGACACAGTCAGATGTGCATTCGAGAACCTTCACTCCAGCTGCCTGCCTGGTGGTTGGACAGAGTTTGAGGTGAGGCAGAAAGTGACAGCTCTGACCAGGGCCTGCCATTTAACCCTCAAGCCTGGAGGCAGAGGTCATGCCCACAGCCTGGCATATAATGAGGCAGGAAAGACAGGACTGGGCCTAAGGACAGCCTCCTCATGCATAAAAATTAGGCAGAAGGCAAAGCCACCTCTTTGCTTTGAATTTCCTGAGGCCCTGACACATGGAGGAATAGCATCTGAAACAGAACCTCTGCAGCATCTGAACAAGAAACGCTGACCATGAACACCATGGAGCGTGAGCAATAAAACTGCACAGGTTGCTGACGACCCTGAACAACCTTCCACCTGTGGCCGCTCGACCAGTGAGAGGCATTTTAAGGAAAAACAGCTCTTCAGTTCAGTTCAGTCGCTCAGTTGTGTCCGACTCTTTGCGACCCCATGAATTGCAGCAAGCCAGGCCTCCCTGTCCGCCACCAACTCCCAGAGCCTACTCAAATCATGTCCATTGAGTCGGTGATGCCATCCAGCCATCTCATCCTCTGTCGTCCCCTTCTCCTCCTGCCTTCAATCTTTCCCAGCATCAGGGTCTTTTCCAATGAGTCAGTTCTTCACATCAGGTGGCCAAAGTATTGGAGTTTCAGCTTTAGCATCATTCCTTCCAATGAACACCCAGGACTGATCTCCTTTAGGATGGACTGGTTGGATCTCCTTGCAGTCCAAGGGACTCTCAAGAGTCTTCAACACCACAGTTCAAAAGCACCAATTCTTCGGCACTCAGTTTTCTTTATAGTCCAACTCTCACATTCAGTCTCTACGTAACTACCAGAAAAAACCATAGCTTTGACTAGATGGACCTTTGTTGGCAAAGTAACGTCTCTGCTTTTGAATATGCTGTCTCGGCTGGTCAGAGCTTTTCAAACAGCTCTCACAGTGCATGTAACGGTGGCTTCAGGAGACAAACGCACAGATGCAACCTGGTGCCTGTGAGGCCTCACCTCGACTCTCCCCCTAGGGAATATTCTACCTCCTAATCAAATGACCTCCTTCCATTCAAGGACCTAAAATAAGATAAAAGGGGGGAATCAATAACTCTGCAGTGTACCCCCCACTTTCGAGGACGCCTGCACTCGAAAAGTGTGTCCTTTGCTTTTGCCTCAATAAACTGCTTCTTTGTTCTTTTTGCTCCTCAGCCTCAGCGTGTGTGTTTGAGTTTTTTGTTCCTTGCCTACATTCTTTTGAATGCACTGAACAAGAATCTGGACTTTCGACAAACGTTTTCTGGTATCAATAGGAAAGTGTTAGTTGTTCCGTCGTGTCTGACTCTGCGACCACATGGACTATAGCCAGGCAAGGCTCCCTTTGTCCATGGAATTCTCCAGGCAAGAATACTGGAGTGGTGTAGCCATTCCTTTCTCCGGGGGGGTTTCCCGACTCAGGTATCAAACCCATGTCTTCAGCATTGCAGGCAGATTCTTTACTCTCCGAGCCACCAGGGAAGCCAGGGTCTCAGCAAATGGCCAGGAATTACCTCTCTGACTTTGTGTCTCCCCAGCACCATGTGCAGATTGATGAACACTCCTGGGTTCTATCTGCCAGGAAAGACAATCCCACCCCAACCACACGGCACACACCTACCAAGACTCTGCATCCACGGGCTCTGAGCTGCGCCCTTTCTGCCAGGGACATCTTCACCTTCACCGCCCCCCACACGAGACATTGCTTTTCAAACTGAACCCTGTCCCCAGTTCCCACACTGCGGCTCAGGAGCTGACTGTGCTACTGAGGAAGTGCTGAGTCCTGGTCCCCTGGGAAGGGGCCAGGTCAGAGACAAGGCAGAAGAGCCCAAATTCCTGGCCATTAAAGCCTTAGTAGTAGTGTTAGCCACTCGATAGTGTTCCACTCTTTGCGACCCATGGACTGTAGCCCACCAGGCTCCTCTGTCCATGGAATTCTCCAGGTAAGAATACTGGAGTGGGTTGCCATTTCCTTCTCCAGGATTAAGGCCTTACATAAGGCCTTGCCCCCGGAATCCCTATTGCTGTGCACAGCTGGTGAGTGGAAACAGTTCCAAGCCCACCTGACACCCTGCAGACACCATAACCTGACCACAGGGCTCCCCTGCTCAACCCAGATGTGCCCAATATCCCTAAAGCGGTATTCAGGTGGGCTTAACCCTCTCGGCATAATCTCACAAAGCCCCTTCTGCCTCGCTGCCTCAGACTGAGGTTTCTGAGCCCTCTTTCTATGGCCTCATCTCCCCCTCCTCTGGAGGCAGGTGGGGGGGTTGTGAACACACTGAGACTGGCATTTGCTAATCCCTCCCTGAGCTGGGGTCCTGTGTTGGGGGACAGTCCAGGCCCTCTTTCCTGTGCGAGTGATGGGCAGATCAGAGAACTACAGGCTCCTCCTGGCAGGAGCGTGGAGGGGAGGGACCAGGTGCTTAAAAAAAAAAAAAACACTTCAATTTTTCCACAGTCCAAGTGATTTTATCCCACTTCTCCTTAGCCAGCAATCAGAGTACAAATGTCTAGTAGTTCTCAGTGAGAGCCAGTTAATTAGCTACACAATTAATCTGCTTCCTCAATAAGGAGGAAGGTGAAAGCATTAGCTGCAGTTTCACAGAGCTTGATCAGAACTGGGAAGATCCCCTGAAGAAGGGAATGGCAACCCACTCCAATATTCTTGCCTGAAGAATCCCATAGACAGAGGAGCCTGAGGGGTTCCAGTCCAAGGGGTCACAAAGAGTCAGACACGACTGAGCGACTTTAGACCAGACCAGAGAAGGAATCACAAAAGGTCTGCCTGGTCCAATTTTCTGCAAATACACGCTCCTTTCTCACCCCGAAGTGGGTAGCTGCCCTCACAGTCCGCTGCAAACTTACTTGCCTTAGATTGAGGGCTGTGGCCATTAAAAGGGCTCTAACATCAAGGCTGGAATTCCGGAAATCAGGGAGGAGAAATCTAACCATGCAAGAGCTCCTTCCAAATAAGAGGGTCTTTTTCTCCAGAAAAGACAAGGAAATTTACAACTCCGTACCAAACAGCTTGAAAACCTAGTCATGAGAGTAACACGCTTTATTATATTGAATGAAAGGAAATCAGTAAAGGACCAGAACACCACACAGGCTAATAGCCAATGAGATTAGTCACTGCCAACTTGCATTAAATCAACGGTGCCCCAGGAAGGGTTCATCAATTTGTATTTAAATAAAAGGTAAAAAAAGCAACCCAACACACTGAAAGAAAAACAAAAGAGTAAATAATCTTTCAGCTGACAAAATATGCCAAATAGATTTAATTCCAACTATAGGCTGAATTCCAACTTCAGGATTTTATTTAAGGAAAAAGCTTAAAGGCTGACTCTATAAGGTAGAAAACACATTTCCTCATACCTTTTACAGTGCTAGACTAATTAAAATAATAGATGTTCATTTATCGGTTGTTTCATACATAGGATTTTTATATAATTACGATGATAACTGTGATTTTGTATTCTGAGTTTTAAACTTAGCATTATATCATAAACATCTTCTGTCGGTAAAAAGTCTTCAATTGTTTGTTCTCTATGTCTGTGTCTCTATTTGTTTTGCAAATAAGATCATCTAAACCATTTTTTCTAGATTCTACAGATTGATACTAAGTATAAAATAGATATATAATGAGAACTTAATGTTTATAGCTCAGGGAACCCAGTGCTCTGTGGTGACCTAAATGGGAAGGAAATCCAAAAAGGAAGGGCTATATGTATACATATGGGCTTCCCTGGTGGCTCAAATGGTAGTCTGCCTGCAATGCAGGAGACCCAGGTTGAATCCCAGGGTCAGGAAGATCCCTGGAGAAGGGAACAGCTACCCACTCCAGTATTCTTGCCTGGAGAACTCCATGGACAGCCCATGAGGCCTCAAAGAGCCAGACACAACTGAGTGACTTGCACTTTTAACATGGATAAATGCATCTGTTTCATTTTGCTGTCTAGTAGAAACTAACACAACGTTGTAAAGCAACTATGCTCCAACAAAAAGTAATTTTTAAAAAAAGCTTTCAAATACTCTCACTGGTGGGCACACTGCCCTGCAAGTATTGATCAGGACCCCCATCCAAGGGATTTTCTTTGGTGACTCACTTCTCGCTGCCTCTGAAACCGTCTCCAGTCTTTTCTTGATCTATCCCCGCCCCTCACCACAGGTTTCTGTGGTTCCACAGGTCGGGTTATTCTGTCTCCTTTGTTAAAGATGTCAGGGGACTTTCTTTCCTGTCCCACCCCTACCTGCTAGAGGTCCTAGAGGTGTGACCTCTCCACTCCTCTCTTTACATTCTCTTCTAAGGTGACCTTGGCCCTTCTTAAGTATAAGAAGTATACTTGGCTCTTCTCCAGGAATAACCTACACCAATGACTATTCATACCTTTCTTCTACCCCAGAACTGTATGCCTGACTGCTGGCTCAACCTTCCCCTTGGAAGCCTTGGGCGGTTCTAAGCCCACATGTCCACAGATGAACTCAGGATCTCCCCCAGGCCTGGCCCCCTTCCAGTCTCAGCCAGCCTGCAGAGTGGCACCGTCATCTCTCCTGTTCTCAAGCCAGAAACCCAGGAGTCATCCTTGACAACTCATCCCTCCTGCCTCCCTGCTCTCCACCCTCCCCCACCCATCAGTGGCCAAACCCATCACTGTTTCCTCCTAAGGTCTCTTTCGAATCTGCCCACTCTCCTCCCTTCCAACCACCAGGGCAGCACACAAGGACAGGCACTGCTGAAAGGCCACCTCCCAGGCCATCAGCTCTGGCCTGTTCTATAAGAACACCTATCACCTCATCGCCTTCCCTTTTTGGTCTTTCCAGGCTCTTTTCCAACCAGAAGCTAGCGTGATCTTATTAAGATGCAAATCTAATCACGCTGTTCCTTTGCATAATTGCTCTTAGGGCTTGGACTGGCCTATGTCTTCCTGAGTCATCACCATTCTGTTCTCCTGGTTCCCCTGAGTGGCCGGGCTCTTTCCTACCTCTTCTGCAGCATCCTCCAGCCACTGTGGCCTGCCTATAGCTACTCAAAGGTGCCACGATCCTTCCCTACCTGGTCTTTGAGCATGCTTAGTCCTCTATCTGCAGTGTTCTTCCTCCCCTGACTTCTGTAACTCTTATACCACTTTTGTATCTATGAGAGGTTCTGAAAGTGTGGTCTCTTACCAGCATTTGTAAAATGCAGAAAACTGTTAGAAAGGCAAATTCTTCTGCATTGCACACCTGCAATATCAGAAACTCAGAGGTCCAGAAATCTTTTTAAATAAGCCGTCCAGATGATTCTGGGACTTCCCAAGTGGCGCTAGTGGTAAAGAACCCGCCTGCCAACACAGGACATGCAAGAGACATGGGTTCGATCCCTGGGTCAGGAAGAGCCTCTCGAGTAGGAAGTAGCAACCCACTCCAGTATTCTTGCCTGGAAAATCCCATGGACAGAGAAGCCTGGTGGGCAATCCATGGTGTTGCAAATATCAGACACTACTGTACACACACACACACACACACAAACACACACACACACACACACACCCAAATGATTCTAATGCATGAGAAAGTTGGAAGCCATTGGTCAAGAAAGGCCTTCATCACTCAAGGTTTCTTCTGAGATTTTTGTTTCATTTGACTTTTTGGTATTTAGTATAAACATAAAAATACATAATTTTTCTCCAAAATTTTCACTGATTTTATCCTATATTGGTTTCATACACATTGAAGTTTGCCTCTGTGTTTTTAAAACACTTATATTGAGATATATTTCATATACCAAAAAATCTAACCACTTAAATTGTACAGTATAGCTTTTAGTATAATCACAAAGCATATCTTTTAGTATATTTACAAAACTGTGTTCATAGCTGATTTTAACTATTTACATTTTCCTGTTTTCTTGATGAGCCTAGCTAAAGGTCTGCCAATATTGTTGATCTTTACAAAAAACCACCTTTTGGCTTCACTAAGTTTTGTTTTGCTTTTCTTTTGTTTGTTTATTTCTGCCCTAGGTTCAGTTCAGTCGCTCAGTCGTGTCCGACGCTTTGCGACCCCATGAATCGCAGCACGCCAGGCTTCCCTGTCCATCACCAGCTCCCAGAGTTCACCCAAACTCATGTCCATCTAGTCGGTGATGCCATCCAGCCATCTCATCCTCTGTTGTCCCCTTCTCCTCCTGCCCCTAATCCCTCCCAGCATCAGTCTTTTCCAATGAGTCAACACTTCGCATGAGGTGGCCAAAGTACTGGAGTTTCAGCTTTAGCATCATGCCTTCCAAAGAAATCCCAGGGTTGGTCTCCTTCAGAATGGACTGGTTGGATCTCCTTGCAGTCCAAGGGACCCTCAAGAGTCTTCTGCAACACCACAATTCAAAAGCATCAATTCTTCTGTGCTCAGCTTTTTTCACAGTCCAACTTTCACATCCATACATGACCACAGGAAAAACCATAGCCTTGACTAGATGGACCTTTGTTGACAAAGTAATGTCTCTGATTTTGAATATGCTATCTAGGTTGGTCATAACTTTCCTTCCAAGGAGTAAGCGTCTTTTAATTTCATGGCTGCAATCACCATCTGCAGTGATTTTGGAGCCCCCAAAAATAAAGTCTGACACTGTTTCCACTGTTTCCCCATCTATTTCCCATGAAGTGATGGGACCGGATGCCATGATCTTCATTTTCTGAATGTTGAGCTTTAAACCAACTTTTCACTCTCCTCTTTCACTTTCATCAAGAGGCTTTTTAGTTCCTCTTCACTTTCTGCCATAAAGGTGCTGTCATCTGCATATCTGAGATTATTGATATTTTTCTTGGCAATCTTGATTCCAGCTTGTGCTTCTTCCAGCCCAGCGTTTCTCATGATGTACTCTGCATAGAAGTTAAATAAGCAGGGTGACAATATACAGCCTTGACGTACTCCTTTTCCTATTTGGAACCAGTCTGTTGTTCCATGTCCAGTTCTAACTGTTCTTCCTGACCTGTATATAGGTTTCTCAAGAGGCAGGTCAGGTGGTCTGGTATTCCCATCTCTTTCAGAATTTTCCACAGTTTATTGTGATCCACACAGTCAAAGGCTTTGGCATAGTCAATAAAGCAGAGATAGATGGTTTTCTGGAACTCTCTTGCTTTTTCAGTGATCCAGTGGATGTTGGCGATTTGATCTCTGGTTCCTCTGCCTTTTCTAGAAGCAGCTTGAATATCTGGAAGCTCACAGTTCACGTACTGCTGAAGCCTGGCTTGGAGAATTTTGAGCATTTCTTTACTAGCGTGTGAGATGAGTGCAATTGTGTGGTAGTTTGAGCCTTCTTTGGCATTGCCTTTCTTTGGGATTGAAAACTGACCTTTTCTGCCCTAGTGTTTATTATTTTCTTCCTCTAGTTCACTTTGGATTTAGCTGTTCCTTTTTCTAGTTCCTTAAGATGGAAGGTCAGGTTATTAATTTGAGATGTATCTTCTTTTTAATGTAGGCATTTACAGCTATAAATTTTCCTCTAAGCACAACACTAGCAGCATCCCGTAAGTTCTGGTATGTTGTATATTCATTTTCATTCATTACAGAGTCTTTCCTCGGAGAAGGCAATGGCACCCCACTCCAGTAGTCTTGCCTGGAAAATGCCATGGACAGAGGAGCCCCATATGCTGCGGTCCATGGGGTCGCTAAGAGTCGGACACGACTGAGCAACTTCCCTTTCACTTTTCATTTTCATGCATTGGAGAAGGAAATGGCAACCCACTCCAGTGTTCTTGCCTGGAGAATCCCAGGGACAGCAGAACCTGGTGGGCTGCCATCTATGGGGTTGCACAGAGTCGGACATGACTGAGCGACTTAGCAGCAGCAGCAGCAGAGTCTTTCCTAATTGCCCTGTGACTTTCTCTTTGACCCACTGTTTGTTTAGGATGTTGGGTAATGTCGACTTTTATGAATTTTATTTATGAATTTTCCAAATTTTCTTCTGCTATTGATTTCTAACTTCATTCCATTGGTCAGAGAATATACTTTGTATAATTTCAATCCTTTGAAATGTATTGAGACTTGTTTTATGACCTAACATATGGTCTATTACTGGAGAGTGTTCCATGGGCACTTGAGAAGGTGTTTTTGGTGGAGTATTCTAAGAGGTCTGTTAGGTGTACCTGTTTCACAGTGTTGCTCAAATCTCATTTTCTTGCTGGTCTTTGGCTGAGTTGTTCTATCCATTATTGTAAGTGGGTTATGTAAGTCTCCAATTACTACTGAATCATCTCCCGTCAATTCAGTCAGGTTTTGTTTCACAGAATTTTGAGGCTCTATTGTTAGGTCCATGCATGCTTACAGGCTCGTTACATCTTTCTATTAAGATGCAATTATAAATAATTATAATTAAAATTTATCACTATAAAACATCCCTTTGGTCCCTAGTAATAATTTTTTGTATTAAAGTCTATGTTTTTGACCAATAAAGTATATTAACACATATATATGGAATTTAGAATGATGGTAACAATGACCCTATATGTGAGACAGCAAAAGAGACACAGATGTAAAAACAGTCATTTGGACTCTGTGGGAGAAGGCAAGGGTGGGATGATTTGAGAGAATTGAAACATGTACATTATCATATGTGAAACAGATCACCAGTCTAGGTTCAATGCATGAGATGACTGTGCTCAGGGCTGGTGCACTGGGATGACCCTGAGGGATGGGATGGGGAGGGAGGTGGGAGGGGGGTTCAGGATGTACACCCATGGCTGATTCATGTCAGTCAATGTATGGCAAGAACCACTACAATATTGTAAAGTAATTAAATTAACAAATTAATTTTTTAAAATAAATAAAGTCTATGTTTTGATATTAGTACCGTCGCTCCAGCTCTCTTTTGGTCACTGCTTCCACGGTATATCTGTCTCAATTCCTCTAGTCTTTGAATCTAAAATGTGTCTATTGTAGACAGCATATAATTGGATTTAGAAGAAAAATACATTCTGCCTCCTTTGATTAGGGTAGTATTTAATCTACTTACATAATATACTTACCAATAAGGTAAGATTTATGCCTGGCATTTTTGCTTTTTTGGAATGTCTTAGGTCTTTGCTGTTTTATTCCTATTGCTGTCTTCTTTTGTGCTAAACAGGTATTTTCTAGTATACCTTTTAAATTCTCTTCTTTGTGATACTGTGATTTATAATAAGAAATATATATTCAGTCTTCATCCTAGTTCCTAGCATTGAGCTCCTAAAACACCTGGAATGTTCTAAGTGATGAGAGCAATAACAACAAAAGCAGTCTTTCGTTATGTTTAGGTGACTTTTGGAAAGCCCTTAGGTAGCTAAAGAAGGGGGCTCATTGCCAGGGAAACCCACCAGGTGATTTGAGGGTTGGGAATTTTCAGAACCATGCCTGGACCTCCAGAGAGGGGAGAAGGGCTGGAGATTAAAGTCAGTCGCCAATGGCCAATGATGTAATCAAGCATGCCAAGGTAATAAACCTCTATATTAAACCCCCAAAATAACTGGGTTTGGAGAGCTTCCAGATTGGTGTTTAAATGGAGATCTGGGGAGAGTGGTATGCCTACAGAAGGCATGGAAGCCTTGCCTTCCCACATATCTTGCCCTCTGTATCTCTTCCATCTGGCTGTTTCTGAGTTATATCCTTTTATAATAAACCAGTAATCTAGTAAGTAAAATGTTGCTCTGAATTCTGTGAGCTGCTCTAGCACATTAATCAAACCCAAGGAACCTCCAGTTTATACCTGTGTTTCCAGCTGATCAGAAGCGCAGGCGACAAAGTGGACTTGTGACTGGCATCTGAAGCTGGGGGGTAGAGCACTTAACCTGTGGGATCTGATGCTACCTCCAGGCAGACAATGTCAGAATTAAGCTGAAATGGAGGACACCCAGCTGGTACTGGAAAATTGTTTGGTGTGATGGTTAAAAATCCACACATTGAAACTGGAAGCAAAAAAATTTTTACTGTAATTTTAAAAATTTATTCTTAGTGGCCATTTTAGAGATTACAGTTAGCATCTTAAAACAATTCACTTTGGAAACATACTCAGTTTCAACAGTGGGTAATCAAGACTTGCTCCAATATACCTTGGTTCCCCGCCCCCCCCGCCCCGCTTCTTTTGTGCTATGACTGTCATACAAATCACATCTTTATACATTCTAAGCCCATTAACACAATTTTTATAAATATTGCTTTACACAGTTGTCTTATAAAGCAGACAGGAGAGTTACAAACAAAAATACACTTCTATCGTCTTTTATAAAACTTACATAGGTACTGCCACCAATGCTCTTTATTTCTTTGTGTGGTTTCAAGTTAGTGGCTAACATACTTTCATTAAGGCCTGAGGACTCCTCCTTGTAGGCAGGTCTGCTGGTGATGAATTCTTACTTCTTGCTTATCTGGAAATGTCTTAATTTCTTCTTTAATTTTGAAGGAAAATTTAGCTAGATATAGAATTTTTGGTAGGAAGTCTTCTCTTTCAGCTCTTTAAAGACATCATCCCACTGTCTTCTGGCCTCTATGCTTTCTGATGGGAAGTAAACTGTTCATTTTCATTGAGGTTCAGTAGTTTCTCTTAAAAGATGATTTTTAGCTCATGGTGAAGCTTTGGTTAAACTGTCAAGAGTTCTACAACTCCTGGGCTTCCCAGGTGGTACAGTGGTAAAGAATCCACCTGCCAATGCAGGAAACATAGGTTTGATCCCTGGGTCAGAAAGAGTCCCTGGAGGAAATGGCAGCCCACTCCAGTACTCTTGCCTGGAAAATCCCATGGACAGAGGAGGCTGGCGGGCTCCAGCCCATGGGGCCACAGAGTTGGGCATGACTGGGTGAGCAAGCGCGCGTGCTGCAGCTCACTGGTTTTAGTGGGTTTGCCCATCTTTTCACTGTTTTAGACGGAGAGTAAGTTCACTGAGGTTCTTACTCTGTTATTTTGGAAGTTGATCTGTTTCATGTTGTCTTAATTATTTTAGACAACATGATTTAATATCTTGTAAAGGGACTTTCCTTGAATAATGATTTTTCTAGAATTTTGTTAACTATTTTTACCTGGCTGGTTTTTCAGCAGAATGTGGGAATCACTGGCTCAAACTCCAACAAGAACTTCCACTGGACATCTAGAATGCTATTTTCTAAGCAGCTCACCTTCTAAGAACATTCAACCTTTCCATCTCTTCTACTTGAATACTGCTCAGCAAACACTGAACTTTTTTTTCACACGGATTCTACTGTATTTTCTTCCCCAAGGCATTTAAATTTTTCTGCTGTGTCTGTGAACCAGGATTAATATGCCACGCTATTTTTAAAAAATATAAAGCAAACACTTCCTGGATGGCAAGGGGAGAAAAACTGCTCATTTATATACTTAAAGCTAATGGCATCAGGAGGGTTCATTTGGGAGGTGAAAAGTTCGTTGTGTATTTTTCCTTTGAAGCAACAGAATATTTTTGTTCAAATTAAATTGTGAGCAGAACCTCAATGCATGAAAAGTAAAGCAGAGGTGCCTGGTTGAAAAGGAGGCTGAAGGACAGTCCAAAGTCAAACAGGCACTGCTGCCTGCCCTGCTCCTCACAGCAGCCCCTGAAGTGTTTCCAATAGCTGTCTGCTCAGTTAACTGTCACAAACAGCAGCCCATCTGTGTGCCCCACAGCATGAGCTCTTACCATATAGCACTGCTCTACTTTATGGTGATTTTCCATCTCTGTTCAATGACCACCAACACATCCGAGCTTCACTGAGATCTTGCCTCACTGGCCTGGATCACTCCCGTCCCTTGTTTGTCTCAGGAGTTAACAGATCATGGGATGTGAAGCTGTGGTGGGCTGAAGAAGAACATCACATTTCACCGTATGGCACAACAGAGAGACATGTTTTGATTCTATCACTCAGATATAAATACAGTGCCCAGTTTTCAACTAAATGAGTAGGTAGATGATATCATTATGAACTTCAGAAGAGAATATGGGGGGGTTGGGTCTGATGGGGCTTAGAGACACAGGACTAGAAGCATCTTTAAAATAAGCTCTCAAAAGAAAATGTGTGGTCCAAGTCTTTACAAAAGATATTTATTAGATTTTTAGGATAAAGGAATTTTTTAAATAACGAATACTTGTAAAAAAAATTACTGATGTTTTCAACTAGAAAAAAAAATTGAGCTTTAAAAAACACATGGCAGAAAGTAGCTAGGGCACAAGAGTGAAAGAAGATGGAAACCTACTAGAAGTGTAGCGATGAGAGTTTACATGCTGACTTTTCAAAGCAAAAGCAAACTGTACTCACTGTTTCACAGTGTGTGAGGCTATTCAGTGACATCCTATGACAATTCCTCTTACAGAAGATTTTACTCTACTCCAGCTCACACGCTACCTTCTATGGCAATTTGCATGGGAACAATGAAATCTAGTACAGTTTTAGATCTGATTCAATTTCTTAAAGGTTGGAACTAAGCAAAAATTTAAAGAAATCTATGTGGTATTTAAAATAATTGAGAATGATGACAATTTAAGTTACTTTCAGGAAGTGTTCTCTTCAGACGTAAGAAAGGGATGGAGGTCTTACGGTGAGCAGACACGTGGACCTCAAGGTAGTACAATCGACAGAAGACCAATAGCCCACAGTGAGGGAAGAGAAACAGAAATTCACACTGTGCAACACTCCCATGGATGGCATTCCAGCGAGTCTTCCTAGCTGTAATTCAAAACTAATCATGCTTATGGACGTCCCCCTCAAGATGATTTTCTTTCAGAAGTAAATTCAGAAAAGGGACTGAGCTCTGGAAAGAGATGGTGAGGCCAAGTCCCAGGCACTCCAGTGTGGCTGCTCTCTCCTGAGCCCTGGGACATGACTTGTGGCCCCATGTTCTTCCTCACGCCCTTCTCTATGTGAAATATTATTTGTGTAACCTGTCCTTGGAAAAAAAATCACAGTGGAGTCTGAAAACCTTCTGCAGCCATCGGTTTGTGTCCTTCGGTATCCTAAATTCAGACAATCTCAACATCCAGAAATATCCTTTGATTTGTTCTTTCTCTGATATCTGGTATCCTTGGGATCAAAGCCTCTTTCGTTGGCACCAAATAAGGCCCAATGAGGCGTTTTGGCCATATAATCCTTTGCGCTGAAAGTTTTTGATCCGCCACTATCTTCATACTCCTGAATGAGCTCCTGGAAGCGGCTGTAATCGATCCACGTCCACCATTCTCCGCCAATCTTAAACTAGCAAGAGAAAAAGGAGTCAGGTCAGAACTGAAAATAGCTGTAAAGACTGTCAAATAAGTGTCAGAACATCAAAAATAAGCCTGATCTTTTCTCCTTATCATGTTAAAGAAAATTCTTTTCACGCTCCAGACACGGTTCCATATCAAAGCAGAATGTTCTATAAACCGTCAAAGGGGAGTTTCTTTTTCCTTAGGACCACTGCCGTGCTGGGCCTGGAAGACCCAATTGCTAAATAAAGAATACATCCCAGAACTGAAAGTCAAGTTTATCTTGAGCAGTATCACTGAAAGAAGATTAACGAAGTTTTTTGGCATTATCATGTGTAATTCAAATTCCTCTTGTTGCCACTTTTCCCCTCGTATGAATTTTCATGGTTGTTACTAAATTTTGCCTGAGTTGTTACGGAATCTTTCATGGATGACTCTAATTCCGAAACACTACCTTAATGAATCCAACTAGCCTTTTTCGCCTAATATGGATACCATAGTTCAGTAATGGAAAGCCTGGTTAAGAATTTCAATTCAATAAAGAGAAATAATCTAATCTGTACTCTTTCTAAGAAACTACTTCTCAAAAGTCACTGTAGAATAATGACCACGAATAAAGAAAACAGTGGGTTGAGGAGGCTCTGAAGGAAGTACAAATTGAATTGCAAAGGCTTTTAATTCAAAGCAACCACCTGGCATTTCATCATGTAAATGTATAATACATCGATGCCTGATTTATAAACAGACAAATCCTTGTTTGGCCACCTTCTTTTTAAAAAACTTGATTATGAGTCAAGGTAAGTAACAATTTCATGTTCTAGCTGAGAAAAATATTGAAAATATATAAGTTCCTGGATTTAGAATAATAAAATCTGAATTTAAATAACATCTAATATTTTACCCAACTGTTGAGAGCTTTCTAAAGGAAAAAAAAAAACAGCCAAACAAATGGAAAATTTTACCTATGAATCATGAGAAATGCTCTTCTAGGAAGGCCATTTGTTAAAAAACTGCCCTAAGAGCTCTATGAATTCTGCAGCTCAGGATGTAAGATCCACATCTCCTCATCACTTTCCCTCCTAAGGCTGACCGCTCTTGAATGTTCTCCACTGCTAGGCAAGTAATGACTGCTCTCTCTGGGTGCTGAACCTCAAAACGAGTCAAGGTGCCCCTCCCTTCCCTGGCCTCTTACACCCCAAACATGGTCAGGCCTCACTGATTCTTCCTTTGCTGCATTTCCACAGCCGCATCCTGGCACTGCCCTAAGGCAGGTCCTCGCTTCTAGGACTTGGCAACAGTCTGCCAGCTGATTGATTGTCTGAGTCCACTTTTAGCTGTTGCCAGCTTCTGCAGACTGCCTGAGATGCCTATGTTTATAGCAGAATGGAGCCCTGCTACCTAGAACATACGGTCTAAATATCTAATCTCCAACTGGAGGCTGTTCAATGAGCTACCTAACCCCTCATGTGACCCCCATGCTGTTTTGTATATCTAATTAACGCTGACTTAAGACTCAAGCTGGCTTCCCTGGTGGCTCAGCAGTAATGAAATCTGCCTGCAATTAAGGAGATGCGGGTTCAATCCCTGGATTGGGAAGATCCCCTGGAGAAGGAAATGGCAACCCACTCCAGTATTCTTGCCTGAGAAATCTCATGGACAGAGGACCCTGGTGGGCTACAGTCCGTGGAGTCTCAAAAGAGTTAGCCACGACTGAGTGACTAAACAAACAAGTCTCTTCATAAATGCCCTTTGCTCTGGGAAGTCCTCCCGAATCCCTTTGGAAGACCATGACAGTCCCCTGCCACGGAACCTCACTGTAACCTGAACTCGTCCAGCAAGAGAACATTATACTGGCCTTTGTAGCCACTTCCCCCATCCATCCCCACCCTCCCAAGACTGCTGGTTTCATGAATATACCTAACTTATTCTCCTCTCCCCTGTATCTTTCCCTTTTGGGGTTCAGATCTCTAGGCCAGAACTCAACTCTCAGAGTCCACAATTCTGGTCCTCCTTTTCCTTCAAATTCTAACAATAATCACCTGCCATGGATATTTTAAGAGCATCTGAAAGATTATCTTAGATTAGAGCAACAGATTTAAAAATCTTCTTTTGCCACAACCTACAGTAAGAAACAGATTTTATATCTTGATCTAGTATACAGTAACACACACGTACTCTGGAAATACAACTTTCATAAAACTAGAGGCAATGTATTTCATTTAAAAAACTGCCAGCTGCAACCTACTGCACTGATTTCCTAACTCCTATTACAGTTTGAAGATCTGGTCTCTTCTAACTATAAAACTTTACCGGGTCTTAAAAGGGAAGAAATTAGTTGCAAGGATATGATAATTATAACCTAACATCTGACAACTCTTCTTAGATTGCCAACGTCTAAGAAAACAAACTAGCAGATCAAGTAAATGTAACAAAGGGTTGGTATATTAGTTTGCCTGGCTGTGTAACAAAATAACACAGCCTGGGTGTCCCAAATCATAAAAGTTTATTTCCTCGTAGCTCTGGATGCTAGAAATCTAAGGTGAAAGTTCCAGCAGATAGCCCCTTTCTCACCAAGGTTCCACATGCCATCTTCTCTACTAAGGTTCCATGGCAGGGGATTAGGGTGGGGGTGCTCTGGTGTCTCTACTAATAAGGACACCAACCCATCTGATCAGGGACTCACCCTATGATCTCATTTAACTGCTTCCTTAGAGACTGCTTCCTTAGAGACACCATCTCAAATAAGGCCATACTTAGTCCTTCAACACAGGAATTTTCAAGGGACATAAACCTTCAGTCTAAAACCGCAGGTCACTCTTAAATTAACACTGAGCCATAAGAGTCCTAAGACAAAACTTTCTGACACCTGCCCCCTTCTCAAAACAATCTGAGAATAATCACATTGAATAATAACTCAGAAAAAAGTCAAAGTGTTCCATGCAAAAGGCAGAAGCTAAAAGGACAAATTTTAGTATGACTGGCACACAAATAAAGCTGAAAGACAGAGCTGCCTAAATAGGGGAATGAAACCTCAAATCACAAAGTTTAAGGTTCAGTATGCAGGGACATGAGGTCACCCAGCTGCAAGAGTTCTTCAAATCCAGCACTTAAGGGAAGAGGCAAATCCATGCAGAATCACAAACAACCGCCCCCCCCACCCCACCAATTCACATACAGAGAACAAAGTACAATCATACAAACATAAGAGTCACACATACCACTTGCATTTTCACACTTCAGGGCTTTTATGTGATTTCAGTATCAATTATTTTCTGGTTGGCTCCTCCAAACATACAGTAATACTCAGGAACCAAACAACTAGAAAAGCACTGCTTAAGGGATGGAACGGAGAAGGCAATGGCACCCTACTCCAGCACTCTTGCCTGGAAAGTCCCATGGACGGAGGAGCCTGGTGGGCTGCACTCCAAGGGGTCACTAACAGTCGGACACAACTGAGCAACTTCACTTTCACTTTTCACTTTCATGCATTGGAGAAGGAAATGGCAACCCACTCTAGTGTTCTTGCCTGGAAAATCCCAGGGACGGGGGAGCCCCATGGGCTGCTGTCTCTGGGGTTACACAGAGTCGGACATGACTGAAGTGACTCAGCAGCAGCAGCAGCAAGGGATGGAAGAGGGGCTCTATCAGACCTCAGATCTCAGAAGTACTGATACATGTTAACTGGAAGGAGCAGAGGGAGTCCAGGGTCATTAGAGGGAGAAGTGATTTTGCAATACACACCAAAGGGTGCCACGTCAATGCTTTCTGAATTTCCCAGAGTTATGAGTTCTGTTTTCACCTGTTGTAGTTACAAATGCATTGTCTGTTCTCTGGGTAAGAGGAAGCCAAGATCCCAAAGACAGACTTCAAAGTGACCTGACTTGCCTGCCACAGTGAGATGCTGGGCCATCTTCCTCTGAGTTTACTGGTGATGAGCAGCACTTCCATGGCACAGCTGCCTGGGGAACCATTTTGAGAGGTAAAACCACGATGCAACTGATTTCTAGATCTATCCAAGGGCAATTAAAACATTTTTATCTGGAAACTCAGTTTCTGGAGTTTTCATCTTAATCCCCCATTCTTCTGGAGTAGCACTAAGTCCTCTAGGTAGTGTCACCAAATTGCCAACTTTCTCTGACATTCTTCTGAAAGTAATTACCTGGAACACTCAGGGCCTCTGATAAGAATGAGTTCCACATGTAACACAGAGGAGGAACTATTCAGTCAGTAGGTTTGTAAGGAAAACACTGCACAAACCCTAATGGAGACATACAGTTCCCTTCTCATTCCAAGAGGGGAAGGTGTGGGAGGTGACAGCTCTTCATCCCCTCCCTTTACAGACTGTGAGCTTATAATACATCCAAGAGGGAGGCCTCTGTGATCGGTGCTTAATTACCTACAGGGCCTCAAATTCGGCAAAAACTTTTTCAGTTATGATGATCTTGGAGGAGATGGTGTCTGATGAGTGGGGGATGGGAATCGACACCCTGTTTCCCAGGGACACTTCCGTTTCCCC
Source organism: Ovis canadensis (assembly GCF_042477335.2). Lineage (NCBI taxonomy): Eukaryota > Metazoa > Chordata > Mammalia > Artiodactyla > Bovidae > Ovis > Ovis canadensis. The sequence continues at coordinate 43,683,764 of NC_091268.1, read as the reverse complement.
ACCCTCTTTCTGACTGCTCTGTGGCATTTGAGAGACAGCATAATATAGTGGTCCAAAGAAGGCTTTGTGGGACTTCTCAGATGGTCCAATGGTTAAGAGTCCACCTTCGAGTGCAGGGGATGGGGTTCAATCCCTGATCGTGGAACTAAGATCTCACATGCCATGGGTCAACTTAAGCCTGCACGATACAATTCTGAGCCCATGTGCCACAACTGGAGAGCCTGTGTGCCACAATGAAGATCACTCATGATGCAACCAGGACCTGATCCAGCCAAAAATAAATAATTTTTTAAAAAAGTAGGCTCTGTATTTTGAAAGATATGGAATTGAATTCTCACTGCGCCCTATTTGTGCTTGGACAAGATTTGTACTTTCTCAGCCTGAGATTCTTCCTTTGGAATAGGAGGGAAAATAGCATGACTCATAAGACTTTTGTAAGAAGTCAATGAATTAATGCATGCATAGTGTAATCCAAGTGACCTTAATAAATGTTACTGGTTGTTGAGTTTATCAGCAGATACTAAGGAATGACACCAGACAGCTCACTGATGGTGAAAGACGCTACAAGATAATGGAAAGATTATGCTGGAAGACAACAAAATGACACTTTTAAAGTGCTGAAAGGAAATACTTCATGCAAGGGCAAAATGAAATAAAGATGTGTCAGAGGTGAAAAAAGACTAAGTTTACCACTTAGGTCATCAAGAAGGAAACTGTACCGAGGAGTAAAAACTAGGCTGCAAATAGGATTTACATGCATTCATCAATATATGCATTAACTGCAGGGAAGAGTACTAGTAACTCCTTGTATTATGCTGAAGGGGTGCAGCAATGTCAATTAATTTCAGAATTAAACTACGTATAAACTTTTAAAACATACGAGTTCAGGATTCAGGGAAGACGGTGATGTAGGAAGCATTAAGAGTACTTCTCTCAACCCAGACAAAAATTATACTGGCAGAATCTTGTCTGACGTAACTATTTAGGAACCCTGAAGTCTACTGAAAGCTTGTAACTTAGAGGGGAAAGTTTGGACTGTAAACTGCAGCTAATTTCAGTCAATTTCAGTTTAGACAGCTCCCCCCCCGCCCCCCGCCCCAGCAGGCAGCTGTGAACACGTCACTGGAGCAACCTGTGGAAGACAGAATGGACATTGAGGACTGTGTCCTTCAAACACTGGATATCTGTCTTCTGACCATTAACTGCTGCTTCTGATCAGAGGTGTACATGGATTAAGCTCTCCAATCAAAAAATAAGAGATTGGAGAAATGGATTTTAAAAAACCCATAATCCAACTATATGCTGTTTATAAGAGCTTTACTTTATATCCAATGACACAAATAGGTTGGAAGGCAAAGGATGAAAAATGCTATTCCATGCAAATAGTAACCAAAAGGAAGCAGGGGTAGCTGTACTAATATCACACAAAATAGATCAAATCACAAACATTACAGGAGACAAAGACATTATGTATCAGTAAAAGGTTCAATATAGCAAGACAATATAACAGTTATAAACATTTATGTACCTAATCACAGATCATCAAAATATATGAAGCAGATATTGACAGAATTGAAGGGAGGAATAGACAGTTCTACAGTAATAGTTGGGGACTTCAATATCTCATACTGAATAGTGTACAGAACAACCAAACAAAAGACAACTACAGAAACAAAGGACTTGGACTTCCCTGGTAATGTAGCAATTAAGAATCCACCTGCCAATGCAGGGGACATAGGTTCAACCCCTAGTCTAGGAAGATTCCACAAGTTGCTGCAAGGCAACTAAGTCTGTGCACAACTACTGAGCCCATGTCCTAGAGCCCATGCTACCCAACAGAAGCCTGTGCATTGCAACCAGAGAGAGCCCACAGGCCACAGCAAAGACCCAGCACAGCTAAAAATAAATATAATTAATTTTTTAAAAAAGAATTTGCAGAGGAAGGTAAACTTCCAAATTCATTCTATGAGGCCACCATCACCCTAATACCAAAACCTGACAAAGATACTACAAAAAAAGAAAACTACAGGCCAATATCACTGATGAACATAGATGCAAAAATCCTCAATAAAATTCTAGCAATCAGAATCCAACAACACATTAAAAAGATCATACACCATGACCAAGTGGGCTTTATCCCAGGGATGCAAGGATTCTTCAATATCCACAAATCAATCAATGTAATTCACCACTTTAACAAATTGAAAAATAAAAGCCATATGATTATCTCAATAGATGCAGAGAAGGCCTTTGACAAAATTCAACATCCATTTATGATAAAAACTCTCCAGAAAGCAGGAATAGAAGGAACATACCTCAACATAATAAAAGCTATATATGACAAACCCACAGCAAACATTATCCTCAATGGTGAAAAATTGAAAGCATTTCCCCTAAAGTCAGGAACAAGACAAGGGTGCCCACTTTCACCACTACTATTCAACATAGTTCTGGAAGTTTTGGCCATAGCAATCAGAGCAGAAAAAGAAATAAAAGGAATCCAAATTGGAAAAGAAGAAGTAAAACTCTCATTGTTTGCAGATGACATGATCCTCTACACAGAAAACCCTGAAGACTCCACCAGAAAATTACTAGAGCTAATCAATGAATATAGTAAAGTTGCAGGATATAAAATCAACACACAGAAATCCCTTGCATTCTTATACACTAATAATGAGAAAGTAGAAAAAGAAATTAAGGAAACAATTCCATTCACCATTGCAACGAAAAGAATAAAATACTTAGGAATATATCTACCTAAAGAAACTAAAGACTTATATATAGAAAACTATAAAACACTGAGGAAAGAAATCAAAGAGGACACTAATAGATGGAGGAATATACCATGTTCATGGATCAGAAGAATCAATATAGTGAAAATGAGTATACTACCCAAAGCAATTTACAAATTCAATGCAATCCCTATAAAGCTACCAGCCATAATTTTCACAGAACTAGAACAAATAATTTCAAGATTTGTATGGAAATACAAAAAACCTCAAATTGCCAAAGCAATCTTGAGAAATAAGAATGGAACTGGAGGAATCAACTTGCCTGACTTCAGGCTCTACTACAAAGCCACAGTCATCAAAACAGTATGGTACTGGCACAAAGACAGAAATATAGATCAATGGAACAAAACAGAAAGCCCAGAGATAAACCCACACACCTATGGACACCTTATCTTTGACAAAGAAGGCAAGAATATACAATGGAGTAAAGACAATCTCTTTAACAAGCGGTGCTGGGAAAACTGGTCAACCACTTGTAAAAGAATGAAACTAGAACACTTTCTAACACCACACACGAAAATAAACTCAAAATGGATTAAAGATCTAAACGTAAGACCAGAAACTATAAAACTCCTAGAGGAGAACATAGGCAAAACACTCTCAGACGTAAATCACAGCAGGATCCTCCATGATCCACCTCCCAGAATTCTGGAAATAAAAGCAAAAACAAACAAATGGGATCTAATTAAAATTAAAAGCTTCTGCACAACAAAGGAAAATATAAGCAAGGTGAAAAGACAGCCTTCTGAATGGGAGAAAATAATAGCAAATGAAACAACTGACAAACAACTAATCTCAAAAATATACAAGCAACTTATGCAACTCTATTCCAAAAAAATAAATGACCCAATCAAAAAAATGGGCCAAAGAACTAAATAGACGTTTCTCCAAAGAAGACATACAGATGGCTAACAAACACATGAAAAGATGCTCAACATCACTCATTATTAGAGAAATAAAATCAAAACCACAATGAGGTACCACTTCACACCAGTCAGAATGTCTGTGGTCCAAAAATCTGAAAGCAATAAATGCTGGAGAGGGTGTGGAGAAAAGGGAACCCTCTTGCACTGTTGGTGGGAATGCAAACTAGTACAACCACTACGGAAAACAGTGTGGAGATTCCTTAAAAAATTGCAAATAGAACTGCCTTATGACCCAGCAATCCCACTGCTGGGCATACACACCGAGGAAACCAGAATTGAAAGAGACACATGTACCCCAGTATTCATCACAGCACTGTTTATAATAGCCAGGACATGGAAACAACCTAGATGTCCATCAGCAGATGAATGGATAAGAAAGCTGTGGTACATATACACAATGGAGTATTACTCAGCCGTTAAAAAGAATACATTTGAATCAGTTCTGATGAGATGGATGAAACTGGAGCCAATTATACAGAGTGAAGTAAGCCAGAAAGAAAAACACCAATACAGTATACTAACACATATATATGGAATTTAGAAAGATGGCAATGATGACCCTGTATGCAAGACAGCAAAAAAGACACAGATGTATATAGCGGACTTCTGGACTCAGAGGGAGAGGGAGAGGGTGGGATGATTTGGGAGAATGGCATTGAAACATGTATACTATCATGTAAGAATCAAATCACCAGTCTATGTCCAGTGCAGGATACAGCATGCTTTGGGCTGGTGCACGGGGATGACCCAGAGGGATATTGTGGGGAGGGAGGTGGGAGGGGGGTTCATGTTTGGGATCGCATGTACACCCGTGGTAGATTCATGTGAATGTATGGCAAAACCAATACAGTATTGTAAAGTAAAATAAAGTAAAAATAAAAATTTAAAAAAAAATTTTTTTTTAAAGAAAAAAGAATTTGATCAATACAATAAATCAATTAGATCAACAGGCATACATATATAAAAGTACTAGACAGAGCAATTAGGCAAGAAAAAGGAAAAAATGTATCCAAGCAAGAGATGAAGAAGTAAAATTATCTCTTCAGAGATGATATAATTTCATACATAGGCAAGACTTCTCTTGAGAATTTGGCACTTGAGATTGAATCAAGTTGCATTGGATGCTTGAGCTAAATGGGGGCTACAGTAGCCATAACAAGTGGTTTTGAAAATGAAGATGCAAAAGAAGAGAGAGGAAGGGAGGAAGGGAATAATGCCCTCTGTTATCTTCTAGAAATTTCACAGTGTTATATTTTATGTTTAGGTCTAAGGTACGTTTGAAAGTTGTAAGATCATCTCAAAAAACACAGAAAAAAGCATCTGATAAAATTCAACATTCATTCATGAAAAAAACTCTTAGCAAATTAGGAAGAGAAGAAGTATATTTCAACATAATAAAGGCCATACAAGACAAGCCTATAATCAATGACAAAAGGCAGAAAGTTCTTCTGCTAAGATCAGGAACAAAACAAAGATGCTTATTCTCACCACTCTACTCAGTACAGTACCAGAAGTCCTAGGCAGAGCAATCAGGCAAGAAAAAAATTAAAGGTATCAAAATTGGAGAGGAGGAAGTAAACTTGTCTCTATTTGCTGATCACGTGAACCATGAAAGAAACATTGATAAGCTGGACTTTATTAAAATGAGAAACATTTGTTCTGAGAAAGGTATAGTTAAGAGAATGAAGAGTCAAGTCATGTAGACTGGGAGAAAATATTTGTAAAACATATCTGATAAATGACTTATATTCAAAATGCATTTTAAAAACTCTTAAAATTCAACAATCACAAAATAACTAGCCAAATTTAAAAATGGGCAAAAGATCTGACCACCTACCCAAAGATATACCGACGACAAACAAGCATAAGAAGAAACGTTCAATCACATTTCCATGACAATATGTGCTTTTCAAAATCTATAGGGCTTTATAGCATAAATACTGAGTGGTTTAAGTTTAAAAAATCATTTAGGAGGTCAGGGGAAACCAGGAAGAGGTACAGACTGTGACAAGAGAATCTAACAAATTACAAATTAGTGAAACAATTTCAGTGAAGGGAAGGGAGTAGAAAGGGTACTGACTTAAGTAACTTTGAAAATAAGTGGAGCCTGTAAGACTAAAGGCAAAAGAAACTACATATAAACGCTGTATGCTAGGGTTAAAAATTCTGTTACTGCCATACTTGTAAACTGAAATTGAACAATTAAATAGCTGACTGATAATAGGAGCTGGGATTAGATTCTCGCTCTTGGAGGTGTGAATTTACAAATAAGCAAGGATGGGGAGGGAGGTGGGAGGGGGGTTCACGTTTGGGAACGCATGTAAGAATTAAAGATTTTAAAATTTAAAAAATAAAAAACTAAAAATAAAAAAAAAATAAAAAAAAATAAAACAAATAAGCAAGGAGAGGATGCCAGAATGAGTTATATGGTAGTAAGAGTTTGAGACAACAGTACATTCAGCTTAATACAGATACAAAAGGTACATATAGAAATAGTTTCCTACATGTGTATATACAAAAGTTAGTGTATACATATATATACATATATATTTCTTTGCTCTGTCATCTAAGAGGGTCTAAAACAAACAATATCCCAAACAATGAGCACATCTTCACCTTCTGATTTCTAACACCATTCTCCAAGAATAGAAGCCACAGCTCCTGAGAAAAATGGCTGACTTTGGGACTGAGGCAAGAAATATACAAGATGAGCCTGGAAGTTTCCTGAAGTACCAGAAAGGAAAGTGATCAGAATGAACAAAAACTGCCCCTCACACCCTGCACACACCGCCCCCCCCCCCCCCCCCCGCCACACACACACACATATTAATGGGGATAAAAGAAACATTGGAACCAACTAAAAGAACTCCTAGTGGCCAAAGCTAGAACAATGTGGGCAAAAGTAATAAGGCTGAATTGGATAACAACCCAAAGTTATAAAATAAGTACCCATGAGTCTACAGTGATATAAAAACGATTAAATAAATTAATAAATAGGAAGAAGAGACAAACCTATGTAGAAGAATTCCAAATAATTTGCACATATATTTAACTTTCACTCCTTTGATACGGGCTGAATATAGGCTTCCTTCCAAAGGAGAGAGGGGAAAGAATAATTTTCCTACAGAAAAGGAGAGGGAAGAATAATTTTACAGGGGAGAAACCTCACAAACACTACCACAGCTTGTGGATCAAGGTCAAAATAAAGGGAGCTTGACATGATGTGATGAAAATGGCACTTTACTTCTGTGATCTTCTAAAAACCTACAATGCGTGTCTTATGAGAAAAAAACTGGACACACTTCAGTAGTGGTGTATCCTGCAAAATACTCATGAGTACTCCTTAAAGTTGCCAAGGTCATCAAATTAAAGAACGTCTGAGAAACTGCCATAACCAAGGGGTACATAAAGGAACATGAAAACTAAATGTAATGTGTTACCCTGGATGGGATCATCCAGGGTAAGGGACAGAAGGACATTAAGTAAAACCTAAGAAAATCTAAACTATGGACTTCAGTTAATAATAATGTATCAGTATTAGTTCACTGATTGTAATACAGGTGTTAATAACAGGCAAATTCAGGGTATATAATAGCTCTCTGTGCTATCTTTTCAACTTTTCTGTAAATCTCAAACTACTAAAATATAAAGTCTAGTTTTTAAACAATTAAGAGTTAGTTTTAAAGCAATGCTATGTAGATTCTGCAAGCCGTGCATACAACCCACCACTTGGTTTGCACAGGCAGAGATCCACTCTAATGGGGTATTGCGAATATGTTGAAAGAACTTCAGTTTCTGAACTAAAATGATCAAAGTGTGTTGGACTCATCATGGTCTTACTAGTTTGCAGACTGACAGGATCATGGTGACATTTATTAGGTTGTGAGGCTGGAAACCCAGAAACAGAAGGCTGACTGTGCCTCCTTATTCCAGCTGAGCCCTCCTGACCCTTCCAAAGCACACGGCCAGGTTGGCCCTCCTCTTGCCAATGATCTCCTGCGTGGAATTGTAGTCCTCTCTGTGTCTCTCCAGCTCAACCCTGGAACTAGCATATGCTGACATATTGATCTTAATTTGAGTCTTCTTCATCTTTCCTTTGTTCAAAGTCAGAGACATTCAGTCAACTTTATGAAGTACCCACCTATTCTTCCACCTACTTTAAGAATCTACTTCTTATCAACATCAATGTTTAGCCTAAACATTGCTTCTGAACGATAAAACTGTTCTATAAAGATATTTAAAACAATCATCCATTTAAAAAATTCCACTGCTGCTGCTACGTCGCTTCAGTCATGTCCGACTCTGTGTGATCCCACAGATGGCAGCCCAACAGGCTCCCCCGTCCCTCGGATTCTCCAGGCAAGAACACTGGAGTGGGTTGCCATTTCCTTCTCCAATGCATTAAAGTGAAAAGTGAAAGTGAAGTTGCTCAGTCGTGTCTGACTCTTAGCGACTCCATGGACTGCAGGCCACCAAGCTCCTCCATCTATGGGATTTTCCAGGCAAGAGTACTGCAGTGGGGTGCCATTGCCTTCTCCGAAAAATTCCACTAGTAGAATTTTTAAAAAAATGCTTTGCATGTAGTGGAGCATATGGCAGTGACAAGATCACTGCACTGCAAATGACCACAGAGTATTCTGGGAGTGGACAGGGTACAAATTATAATAGACCCTCTAGAGGCTATTTCATGTGAAAATCTTACAAATTTAATACAGGACCTTGAAAGGTCATCTATATACAGTCAACCAGTGCTTGGGATCACTCTAGATTTTTTCTTCTTCTTTTTTTTTTTTAAAGATTCACCTTACATTTTGAGCTTTCCTGGCTCACAGAGAATTTCAAATTTTTGAAATTGGTAAAGAAATGCTGCACTTTCTGGCAATGTTCTTATTTTCACTAGCCAACTTTACTAGAATCAGGAAAGTACAGTAGAGTAGGCAGGAGAGACTTTCAAAAATACAAATGGGCACCAATTTTCTGCTGCAGGAAAAAAAGTAATGGTAAATGGAAAACAACTGGATTTGACAACTAGCAGGTTACTGAAGACCTATAAAATAGCAAACTCGGCAGAATAAATACTCACTGAATGACTGAGTGAGTAAATAAATGATAAAGAAGGGAAATAGGTTACCAAAATTAGCAAGGAAGATGGGACAGTGTCTCTGATTTCAGAAGGCAAGATGATGAATAAGGAGAGAAAATGAAGGTAAAGAGTTTGCTAATTTACTAAACAAACACTAAGAACCTAAAATGTACCAGGTACTCTAGGAAGTGCTGGGAATGACAGTCCTTGGGTTTAAGAACCTTGGCTTCTTAGAGAAAACAGCCTTATAGATGTGCACACAGCTCTGAAAGAAGCGGTCCCCAAGGAGGTTTGTTTTATAGTTTTAAAGAACAGAAGTTCATCAGGTGAGGTGAGATAAGGAGAGGAGGTCTAGCAGTAGAGAAGCCTTAGCTGGGCAAACACGTAAGAGGAAGAAAATAATACGGCAGGGCCTTGTCAAGGCCCCAGGAGTAGGCATGAAATGAAGCTGAAAGGACTTGATTGTAAAGGCCATTAAAATCAAATAAATGTTTAGGCTTTTCTCTTGCACACTCTGTAAGATGTCACGCGTTTCAAAACTACAGCAGAGAAATAATAAACTGGGAGTTGGCACCATAAACAATGAGGATGTTGAATAATCAGTGCCCACTCTAAATTATTTGTAGACTAAATGATCTGTTTTGTGGATTTTGTTTTTGTCTTTTTTTCCATTTCTTTCCTTTGTTTGTCTTTTGGTTATAACTCGGCTTTTAGTACCCTTAAAAAGGCATTCATCTGTAAATTGCTAGCCTAGTTATTAAATGGGATTTGATGGGATCTGATTAGGATTAGAAAAAGATCTTTTCATACAAGTTTCAGAAAAAAAATCTTCCAGTAACACGACAGACACAGCTGTGCAATCACACTGGGTGACACTTTAAAGGTAAGAAAAGAAAATGAGTTTACATGGAAATAATCTAATAACAAATAGTGCCAGGTGTACTGGTATTACTATTCACTGGGGAGATAAACAAAAAGTATAAATGTCAAAACTGTGTAGTCATAAGACTTCTGGTTCCAGATGAGAACTGTATTTCTGCAGCTAAAACCCCTCGATATTATATATAAAACAAATATAAGAAGACTCTGAAAGGTAGAGACAAGAAGGCAGATTGGCTAGGGTTATAAAATTAATCCTATTTCTACAGAATTCAGTGAACATGTGCTACTGAAATTAAAAACATAATACCATTTATAATTGCTAAAACAGAAAAATACTTAGGTATAAATCTAGGGCTTCCCTGATAGCTCATTTGGCAAAGAATCTACCTGCAATGCAGGAGACCCCAGCTTGATTCCTGGGTTGGGAAGATCCATTGGAGAAGGAATATACTACCCACTCCAATATTCTTGGGCTTCCCTTGTGGTTCATCTGGTAAAGAATCCACCTGCAATGTGGAGAATCTGGGTTCGATCCCTGGGTGGGGAAGATCCCCTGGAGAAGGGAAAGGCTACCCACTCCAGTATTCTGGCCTGGAGAATTCCATGGACTATATAGTCCATGAGGTTGCAAAGAGTCAGACACTACTGAGTAACTTTCATTTTCTTTTCATAAATCTAACAAAGTACAGGACTTATATGCTAAAAACTATAAAATGATTTTTAACAAAATCAAAGATCTAAATAGAGACAGATCATGTTCATAATGTAAATAATTAAAATCCAATGATATCACAACAAACCCGTTAGAACAGCTAACCTAAAAAATGACACTAGGTGCTGGTTAGGATGCAAAGAAACTGGATTTTTCATGCATGGCTGGCAGAAATGTGAAATAGTATTTTGTTGTTGTTTAGTTACTAAATTATGTCTGAATCTTACAATTTCATGGACTGTAGCCCACCAGGCTCCTCTGCCCACGGGATTTCCCAGGCAAGAGTACTGGAATGGGTTGTCATTTCCTTCTCCAGGGCATCTTCCCAACCCAGGGATCGAACCTGCATCTCCGGCTTAGCAGACGGATTCTTTACCACTGAGCCACTTGGGAAACCTATAAAATAATATACAGCCAGTCTATACAATAGTTTGACTTTTTTTTTTTAAAGAAAACCTACAACATACACTTACTATATGACCTAGAAATTACATTCCCGTGCATTTAGCCCTGAGAAACAAAAACTTACATCTACACAAAAACCTGTACAAGAATGTTCAAAGCAGCTTAAACGGCAACGGCCCAAAGGAGGGAAAAACTTTTAACAGTTAAATGGTTAAACAAACCATGGTGTATCAACCCTACCATGAAATAGTACTCATCAATAAAAAGGAATAAACTATTAACATGTGCAGTGAGTCACATGGAACTCAAGGGTATTATGATGAGTGAAAAATGTTGACCTCAAAAAGTCACATTTTCATGATTTTATTTATATGTGATTCCCAAGATCACAAAATTATAAAGACAGAAAACAGGTTAGTGGTTGACAGACCTTACAGGTTGTTGGGGATGGAGGGTAGGTTGGACTCAAAAGGGGTATAAGGATCCTTGTGGCAACAGACTAGTTTTGTAACTTGATTGTGGTGGTGATTAAATGAATCTACGTATGATACAATGGCAAAGAGCTACACACAACACAAATGAAGGTGTTGAAAACTGGTGAAATCAGAGTAAGGTCTGCTGACTGTATTCATGTCTATTTCCTGGTTGGTTGTCGTCTGCTTCCTGGTTGTGACAATGTGCTATAGTCATGAAAGATATTTATGTCACTGGGGAAAAGCAGGTAACAGGTACATGAGAGCTTCTGGACTATTTTTGCAGTTTTCCATGAATCTGTAATCATTTCAAAATAAAAGGACATGCTATTCCAATCTCTTCTCTGGCTGTCTTCTGGTATAACAGTAAAACAACAGCAATGCAACTGCAGCTTATCCTCCTGTTCTGAAGCCCTGGAATTATAAGCAGAAACGGAGCAATCTCCTGAGAAAACAGGGAATGATAAACAGTTGATGATTCTGACCTTTCTGGTCTCAAATGACCCTTCCCAGCTTCTAAGTCAAAAGAAAGAGCCACTCCAACAAGTGTGAGAAGTGGCTACTTCATAAGAAGTTGTATTTTCATTTCTTACACTAGGCATTACTGTAAGAACAGAGAACAGGAAGTGACTGGAAAATTATGAGGTCTGCACACTTCAATACCAACAATGTAAACAAAAAGAAGCACCAAAAAATACACAATAGGGAACAATCCAAACGAGATTTCTATTTCCCTTTGGATGGATGTCCGTGTTGTTCCCTTAGAGTGGTGGCTCTCAAAACGTGAGTGCAGAATACTCACCATAATATTTTAAAATCTGGAAGGAAGAGCAGTGATACTGGATAGCTGCTGGGTACCATGTCAACTAGCAGCTTGAGAGAGTTTACAGTTTCAACATTAGGTTATGCTACATTTCTTTCCATCATGTCTTAATAGATGGAACTGCTGGTTCTTTCTTTCAACCTATGATTCTTGTGGAGAAGTTACTGAGGCACTAGGGAACTATGAACGAGAAAGGGTGCGAGTTCTGTGCTCGGGTACGGACACCCCAGGGTGAGCATACTGGAGTTCTCACCTTGACCACGTCTCTCACTGACCGTGCTTTCTAAGCACAAATTGTTGACTCCATCATCTGATATCTACATTCTACTCGAACTGCTTGCTGATACTGCAGTGAACTTATCCACTCCCTACCCTAAGTCCCTGAACAAACCAATAAGAAGCAATATGCAAACAGTACGACCTCAGTGAAGGTCACCGTCACTATCACCCATGTACCCAAGTCAGAAACCAGGGGGTCACACTTGACTCGGCAGGCCCTTTAATATAATAGCCCTCATTCAGTACTTTCCCAAGACCACCTCCTCCCCATGCTCCCCCTTCACATCAATTTGTTTCAGACCCTCAGCATTTAGCCCTCAGACTGCTGGACTTTCACAACCCTTTTTAACTAGTTTCTCTGTCTTGCTATTCATCCTCTATAATGTTGCTGGAGAAACTTTTCTGCAACTCCAATCTGACTGTGTCATTCCCCTTCTTAAAACTCTTTGGTGCCTGCCCACACCATATGGAAAAAAGCAGTTAGGATACCATTCAATGCCATCAGCGATCTTGCCCCTGCCGAATCACCCCTGCTCCTTTTAGCCCTTCTCTTGACCTCCTGCCACACCAAACTACTTTGGAGTTGTCCCAATGTGCCAGGGCTCCACATTTCCTCATGGACCACATCTCAGCCATCATTTAAGACCCAGTCAAACAGCAACTCCTCTGTGAAATCTCCTGACGGTACCATAGTCCCAAGTATGCTCTCCTTTGGGCTCCATTCTAATCTTTCATCATTGATCTGAAATAATTTGGGGGCATTTATTTGTTTAGATGTTTGTCTTTTTTTGGTAGACCATTCTTGAAGGCAGGGATCTTTTTTTTAAACTCATCTTCATGTCAGCACAGTGCCTGACACACCTGGATATTCAACACACATTAAAGAAAATAACGAAGGTCAATCTCAGACTCTCTCTTCTGTCTGGCGTGCACTTTGTACCTATGTCTATTGTTGCATTTATCACACTAGATTTCAGTAATTTGCTTGGCCACCTTCTGAGGGCTCCCCGTGGATAGGTGCAGGCCAATAAAAGCATCAGTAACAACTACTATTTACGAACTGCTGATTTTATTTTAGGTTCCCTTCTGAGTACTTCAAATATATTAACTTTAATCTTGACGATAACATCTAAAGTCAGTATTATTAGTGTCAGTTTTGAGATGAAGTTTAGAGAGGCTTAATTGAGTGGAGGAGAGAAGAAAACAATCAGGCAATATAGGACATAGGACAGCAGTTCAAAATAATTATGCACAGAATGCATGTTAATAGTAATCTTTAGTACATCCACTAAAAGAATAGAAAGAATATACAATCCCCAGCCTACCTGGAGCGAAACTAAGACCTACTAAGGCTGAGAAAAGGAAAAAAGTGCAGAAAGGGAAGGAAGAGGGGTTCCAGAAGAAGCTCGAGAGGCAGACAGAGACTGATCACACAGGATGCTGGGGGCCACATTGCAGGATTTTGATTTTCATACTAAAAGCAATGGGAGGTCAGTCAAAGGCAGCAAGAGATCTACATTCTACAAAGACTTCTTTGGCTATGGTGTGAAGACCAGAGTTAAGTGAGGAAGAGAGAACTTTGCCACCATTGTCAGGACTATTTCCAGGGCACTGCCCCTCCAATCAAGTAATTTTTTTAAAGGCACTATCTTACCTGAAAAAGAAACAGTGATTAAAAAGCTAGAAAATAAAATTCTGGTTTTTGGCTTTAATTTTTTGAGATTTACTTTGTAAGTTGATTGTCTTTCCAGCTACATTAATGAACATTTCAAATACTAGGTGGCTTTTATTTCTTTGTTCCCTGATGCTCCCAGAACACACTCTTCTGTCTAAATATTTAAGTTTGACAGCTTATTAGGTCAGATATATATAATCTCACTGCGACTAAGACATGAGGGCCTTTTAAACTCCTGTTTGTTTGAGCCTAGATCAAGTGACATTTTAATTGAGTGCTTCTAATATTATTAAATATCATTAACCTATGAAGCTGTTCTGGAAGCCACTTAGGTTGTGGGGAGGAAAAAGTGAGACTCATGTTTGAATTAATGAAGCCTGACTTGACTTGCATAAAAAACATTTTTATAAGAAAAGGTAAGCCCATTCTTTATTACCTTTGGGGTATTAATTTATCTTTATTGTGATATAATTCAGAAACCATAAAATTCAACTTTTAAAGTATACAATTCGGTGGGTTTTTGTACAGCCACAAAGTTGTGCAACCAACATCACTATGTAATTCCAGAGCATTTTCATCACCCCAAAAGAAATCCCATACCTATTAGCAGTCACTTTCCGACCTGCTCTTCCCCCAGCCCCAATCAACCACTAAACCACGTTCTGACTCTAAGGATTGATCTGTCTGGACACTTCATATAAACAGAACCATATATCATGTGGCCTTTTGTGTCCATTTTGCATCTAGAATAATGTTTTCAAGGTTCAACCATGTCTACTTTTTTTAAAAAAGGAGAGTATGAACAGAAAACTAAGCACAGAAGTAAAATGAGCCTCTGAGTATCCATCAGTTGGCCTCAGAAGCCCCCAGCCCACCAACACACCCACACACTTCTCACCTAATACCATTCTGAATCAAACCCAAGACACTATATTATTTCTGTATACATACTTCAGTAAGGGCATATCAGTATGATTGCTATTCTAACACTGGACTTCTGATTGGGTATTTTATTTCTTTTTAAGAGCCTGCCTCTACCAAAAACTGAATTCTTCCTTTGCTAGGCATTATTTACTTTTAAAATACATTAAATTTAGGTACTTTTTCTGTGTACTAAAAACACTAAAGAGGAAAAAGGAAAACTAAAATCCCAGAAACATTTCTGTGGAGGCCAGGATTCAAAGTGATCTGAAATTTGATAAACACCTCAATATTTCTTCTGACAGCCAAAAACTATCATATGAGGGTTGTTTACTATTTTAGCATTCCCTTGTCATTCTGGGTAAAGGACTAGAGGTTATTACAAGGGTGTTTTGTTTTGTTTCTCAGGATGCACCAATTACAAGCCAGAAGGCACTTCAAGTGCCTGAATCAGGGCTGAAAATGAAGCAATCACACACAGAAAAGGGGGTTTATGAGTCCAACAAACAAAATTCAGGGTTTTCTTAAAGTTCATTATAGGAAAGGCAGCAAACAAGTAGAATTGTTTCACTATATTATTATTATTCACTTATTATTTCACTATAATAAGGTGAGGGGAAAAATAAAAAGAGAAGAAGGGAGCAAGAAGGACAAGGGTGATGGGAGAACGCATACCTGCGCTGTTCTTACCTTCTTGTGAGCTATCAGAAGACAGTTGGAATGCTCATGTTCACACGCGACTTCATAGTCGGGGATCAGATCCACCAACTCACAGACAAAGCGCACCACCTCCTCGTGCCAGGGCACGTTGGCCATGGTAAGACTGCTCGCCGAACTCTCTCCACAGTAGGTAACACCCTGTGGAAACAGAGACAGTTACAGGCCTATTCAAATGTCACACAGTAAGAGCTTCAGACCCAGGCATGCTTCTAGAGGTCATCCAACAAACCAATCCAGGGCTTCCCTGGGGGCTCAGACGGTAAAGAATCTGCCTGCAATGCAGGAGACCCGGGTTCAATCCCTGGGTTGAGGAGATCCCTTGGAGAAGGGAATGTCTACCCACTCCAGTATTCTTGTGTGGAGAATTCCATGCACAGAGGGGCCTGGTGGGCTATAGTCCATGGGGTCATAGAGAGATCGGACATGACTGAGTGACTAACACACTTTCAAACCAATCCACACCAATCCAATCCATATTTTAAAGTAAAGAAAAAGTAATACAGAGATGATAAAATTTGCTCAGAAGCTCATACAAGTAGCAAGTGACAAAGACAGCACTGGAGCTCCCAGGCCAAGGCTCTCTGCACTCTGACAAAGCTGGGGGCTTGGGTACCTGTGCTTTGTGCTACATCGCCGTCTGCACAGTCTACTCACAATAATACTTTTCAACCGATAGCGTACCTTTCCAATCAGATTCACTCATGCAGTGCAAGAGACTGACTGCCATGGGATTATAATTATGGAGGCACAGCTGACACCCACAAAAATTCAATGAAAAATCTATTGACTGGGGAAATAAGATGAGCTCCCATTTTTGAGTAAAGTTTAAATTTGAGATTGGTAAGAAAGTGGAAGTCGCTCAGTCATGTCCAACTCTTTGTGACCCAATGGATGGTACATTTCATGGAATTCTCCAGGCCAGAATACTGGAGTGGGTAGCCGCTCCCTTTTCCAGGGGATCTGCCCAACTCAGGGATCAAACCCAGGTCTCCCATATTGCAGGCAGATTCTTTACCAACTGAGCTATCAGGGAAACCTGAGGCTGGTAAACTTTCTGTAAAGGGCCAGATAGGGATTCCTTTCAAATTATTCTCTAAAGAGATCACTTGGTAATATATTTTGTATGTGGATGTATATTGGGTTGGCCAAAATGTTCACTGAAGTTTTTCACATGATGTTATGGGAAAACTCAAACAAACTTTCTGGCCAACCCAATATAAACACAGAATCATGCCAAAATGAAAATACATTTGTAGAAATACTTCTATATATATACACACACACATATATACATGTATCTACCCCTACAGAGATTCTCTCATTCAGTACAAATGCATTAAGATAAATTGGTTTTTAACTCTTTTGAATTCTACCTGACAACCCAAGCATCTAAGACCCAAAAGTTCCATAACTAATTTCTTTAACTGGTAAGTTACACAGTGATAAGTGATTAATGACTAATTTTCAATAATAAGGAATATCTTAACTTTGTAGGCTCTCTAAATACCTAAGAAATCAAACTTATTTGAAAAAAAGATTTGAATAGTCTAGATAAGCTGCTACTAAGTAGAGAATAAAATAAAAAAAGATGCTCTCTCTGAGATGCACACATACGCACAGAGTGGAGGGGACAGAATGACATTAAATGAAAGGCTCACAATGAGCAAAGCAGAGTGATCATGACCCTACAGATGGCAGAGCTGGGAGGGGGCCAAAAACTCAGATGAGTTCTGCAAAACCCACCACTCCAGATGGCTGTTCAAAGACTACTGTATACTACACTGAGATGACCTTTGCTGAACATAAACTAGAGGCAACTCAGCTTAATTACAATAAACTAGAGAATCTTCTCTATTAGCCCGATGATTTACAGAATTCACTAAACTGAGTTCGGGTTTTAGCTGAATAAAAAAAGCAAACAATAGTTTAAAAAATCTTTAAGAAAGCGTAGTTGGAAAATTGTACTGAACTTGCCCAAATGTATTAAAAACAAACAAAACTGATTTATTCATAAGTCAAATTAGCCATAAATATGAACTTTACTTCACTTTAAACACTGTTTATGATAGACAAATTACATGAATAACCAAGCAAATAGTGGCTAACTCAGAGGAATTTATTTTTAATATTTACTTAATTCACTGAAGCAGAGGTTTTAGGTAAGACCTTATATTCACGACAATGGCTTTGGAAAATAGTTTAATTGATTTAGCCATGCCGCTGGTGTAGTGGTTATCATGCAAGATTCTCAGGAGGCGCAGATTATGTTTTGTACTTGGGCTTCCTTGAGATTCAGCTGGTAAAGAATCACCTGTAATGCAGGAGGAGACCTTGGTTCAATTCCTGGGTCGGGAAGATCCCCTGCAGAAGGGATAGGTTACCCACTCCAGTATTCTTGGGCTTCCCTCATAGCTCAGCAGGTAAAGATTCTGCCCGCAATGCAGGAGACCTGGGTTCGATCCCTGGGTTGGGAAGACCCCCTGGAGAAGGGAAAGGCTACCCACTCCAGTATTCTGGCATGGAGAATTTCATGGACTGTATAGCCTATGGGGTTGCAGAGAGTCGGACACGACTGAGCCATTTTCACTTAACATTGATTATTCAGCAATAATAAAGCACAATATGCTAAGGAGGGATTTGGTTTGGAAAGGAAATGAAAGAGTGATTGTCATAGGCCATCACTAGGCCTTCACTAATACTTTCTCTATATGTTCACATGATACCTTATAATTAACAAAGCATTTTCATGTAAAAATTCTCTTTCTAGCCAGACAAAATCCTCAGAGGTGGGCAGTAGGGGTTACCTCCTGAGCCAACTACAGAGCCCGAGCCTTCATCGTGACACAACAGCACCAGGTAGAAACCAGTGAACCGGGGGCTTCCCTGGTGGCTCAGACGGTAGAGAATCCGCCTGCAATGCGGGAAACCTGGGTTTGATCCGTGGGTTGGGAAGATCCCCTGGAGGAGGGCATGGCAACCCATTCTAGTATTCTTGCCTGGAGAGTCCCCATGGACGGAGGAACCTGGCGGGCTACAATACATGGGGTTGCAAAGAGTTGGACACAACTGCGACAAAGCACAGCACCCACCCGTGAGCTGGTCTCCAGCAGCCGCCCCTCCGGTGCTCCCCCCTCTGCATGGGCTACTTCACCTCACACCACACTCCTGTCTACTGATGACCCGCCTGGACCTTATTCCTGATCACACTTGCCCCTGAACTGTCTCAAAATGTCTCCTTTTCCCTCAGACCACAGCTCTCTGCCGCCTTCTCCTACCAGCAAGACCCCCACCCCATTTATCACCAGCACCGTGTTCTTTCCTCCCAACTTTGAAAAAACAACCTCCTTAAGAAAACAGATGGGAACAATGTGGCAGCTGAAAGCGCTCACTCCAAATATCTGCAGGCTGAGGAGTGACAGGCAGACACAAAGAAAGTTCCCGCAGAGCAGGACCACTTAGGTATCTTCATATTTGTGGTGAAAAGCACAACCCACACCATTACATTTGGAGAAGGAAATGTGACCCACTCTAGTATTCTTGCCTGGAGAATCCCAAGGACAGAGAAACCTGGTGGGCTACAGTTCATGGGGTCACAAAGAGCAGGACACGACTAAGTGACTCTCTCACACACACATCCCATTACATTACACTGGTGTCTTCTGGAGGGACCACTCTGCTCCAGGAGATGGGGGCCACCAGGTAGGTCTTTTTTACAGGCTGCTTAGAAAGTTCACCTGGGGATTTAAAGTCTATGGGAAGAGCAGTATTTTGGCTCTTGAAATTCTAATTACATTGACTGGGTATCAAAAGGCTACTGATATTATTCTTTTGTCCCTGATCATTTTGAGGACAGAAGAAATGTTGTCTTCGTGACTTTTTGCAGCAATACATGTCACTGTTTTAAAAATGCTTCAATCACTGCCAACCCCCCAACCAACCCCAACACCAGCCAAAATTTCTCAGCATAGCACCTGAGGCCTTCTTACTAGACTCAGCATCCAGTCTCTCCCCAGCTAAAATTTCCACCATTTTTTTGATCTTCTGCCAGAAACCCCCATCCCATCTAATCCCAAATTCATCATGTCTTGTGCATATCTCTCATCAGATAACGGGCATAAAGATGTGTCTAAATCCTGAGCTCTCAAAGGGCAGAAACTGTACCTTGTTCTTCTCTGTACCCTCGACCAATCTGTTCTAAGATCAAGTCATACATTTCTTCCATGACATTAGACTTCGTAACTCTTTTCTAATACAAAATTTCCTTCATATCTTTCATGACTTTTCTGCTCTTCAATGATTACAAACCAACTGAAAGCACTGCTCAGGTATTGTTGCATACTTGAACAACTAACAGTTATAAGGAATTTCTGACCAATATGACCAATATTCCTTAACGTTTGTGTGCAGAAAGAGGGTGAGGTATGCTAAGTCATTTGTTTTGCAAGGGGCATTCTGCAAGGACTGAGCTCTGTCGAGAGTCACAGTGCTAATGGGAAGAAGGTTTTAAATCATTTGACAACAAATAATTACTGCACTTACTCGTCTCAAGGTGCAGTGCTAGGCACAGAATACAAAGACAGTATTTCATTTACAAAATGGATTATGCTATGAAAGCTTCTCAGTAAGGCAGATGTTTACAACGCCAAACACATTTTCTTAAACAAGTAAGCAAATAACGATGGTTAAGTTTCTCAGGCTAGCAAATAGAGGCCCATTTAAGCCTAATGAACCCAAAATACATGATAATTTACAGGGAATGGAACAGAGAGATGGTTTATGAGACTAAAAGTGAAAGTAAAGAGAAAATCGATATAATAAGCAGCTTCTATTGATTCATTTTTAATAATATGCTTGATGGAAAGTGATCTAAGCAGTTATTGAACCCAGGCATATGTTACCCCCTTGAATTCTCAACTAAAACTATTAAATTGAAATTATTAGTCTAATTTTAATACTGAGGAAATTTGGGCTCAATGAAGGTAAGTAACCTGTCCCAGATGACATCAGTACCTTTAAGAATACAGCAAAGTTCACACATCTTCCCCACTGGAGACTATGAGAGACACGGCTACACCCTCCACATTCACACACACATCCAGGAAATCCAGGGAAAGGATATGAGTGGGATCTGAGAGCCCAGGTATATCACTATCCCAGTCATCTTGTGTTATCAATTTCACATCTTTGGAGCATTCATGTGACCCTGAGGTACTACTAAGCTTTAACACTAACTCCTTTTGAAGGCTGGACCCTGGGAGACTTATTTTTTTTTTTACCAAGAGATAGATAAGGGATGGGCTTACCTGGTAGCTCAGACGGTAAAGAATCTGCCTGCCCATGCAGGAGATGCAGGTTCATCCCTGTGTCAGGAAGATACTTTGGAGAAGGAATGGCTACCCACTCCAGTATTCTTGGCTGGAAAATCCCATGGACAGAGTAGGCTGGCAGACTACAATCCGTAGGGTCACAAAAAGTTAGACACGACTGTGCAACTAACACTTCCCTTCACAGGTAAGAGATGAACCTCCAGGCGCCACTGTGTCAGTGTGTGAATTTTTTCCTAATTCGTCTGCTTGCTAAAGGTCAAAGGGCCTAGTTTTCTGCCTTCACACCCATATCCTGTCTCTAATGGAGCTGCACCCACTCAGTACAACCGGAGAAAGCCCACACACAGCAACAAAGACCCAGCACAGTCAAAAACCAATCAATCAACAAAATTAAAATTAAAAAAAGGCCCAGGTACTTGATATTAGAGTCAAGTGACCATCACATGCTTTCTCCTGGTACAACACAAACTGTTTTCTGTTACCCTATATTTTATAATTTAAATATGACATTTTACATCATGATTAGATTACACACTTCTCCAAAAATTTTTCAATTAAAAAAAAAAAATCTCTCCAAGTAGCTCATTTTACTTCTGCAGATGTGGCCTTGCTCAGCAAGACATCCATTTCCCAAATAGCATATCCAAATTTAGACACAAAATCTGTACCTATGGTGCTTTGATGAGGCCTGGCACGTGGAGAGAGTGCAGAAATATTTGTTAAAGGCAGGGATAAAACAGTAAAATGGAAATCTTGTTTGAAAGAAACTATGTCATTATAACATCTCAGCTACAGGCAAGAAGGCTTCATCTGTTTTCAAGTTATAGCAATAGTTTGCCCAAATACAAAATGTCCATCAGAGAATTACACTGTTTACAAAGTGGTCATCTTTCATTAAGAAATTATTCCGGTTGATTCTTTCCAGATTATAAAATATCTTGTTCATTACAGAAAACAGGACTGCAAAGAAAGAAGGAAGGAGAAAAAAAGGTGATGGTGTGATCCAGCCAAGTCGCTTAATAATAGATGTTTTACTGCAATATAATTTGAAGCAACATTCTTTAATAGCTAAGTCATAAATTAAACCACCACTAATCCTTGACATTGGCAAGACTTTGTTAAGCCAAGGCATATATTTAAGATGTAGTTTGTATCTTTGCATCATTAGAGTTCTTGCCAAGAGGAGCCTTTTGAAATTAAGAACAACTTTAAAAGTGTCTTTGACCTGACTAGAGATTGCTACACACTCCGACAGCAATATTTCATCTGCTCCAGCCTCCCCATCCCTCCAGAAGACAGTCATACAGAACGCTGAACTTACTAAAAGATAGCTCTAAAACTGAAATATCCTTTGACGTGACAGAGTGCACCCAGCTTCATAAACATGAACGGAAGAGTGGAGCTCTGAGAGGCTAGGTGAATTTTCTGGTCACTTTCTCTCATTTTTGCATATTCTTAGTTGTCCATGAAAGCCTGGCATATTATCTGCCTGTTAATATTCTACAGCTTTAACTACTTACTATCTCATGCTGATGACTTCCAAGTCATTATTGCCAGGCTTGTCTCATACCCAGGACTCCAGGTTTATATAACCTATGGCTTATTTGAATCTACCCTTAGATATTTAAAATCTATCTCTAATTACTCAGGCTGACACAAAACTCATGAGATCACTCCACAAATCGGCCTCCCTTCTCCATTGGTCTTTTCCACATCAGCAAACCGTTCCACATCTACATGGTTGCTTAAGCCAAAAACCCAGGTACTATTTTGATTCCCTTTGTTCTGTCATTCCCTACATCATCTAACAAGTTCGGTTGGATCTACTTTCAAAATTCATCACGGAAGCACCCACTCCTCTCCAACTATATCACCAAAGACCTTCCCCAAGCCGTCACACCTCTTGCTTGGCAAAAGTTTTGTTACTGGTCTACCTACTTCTACTACTGCCCTTGTAAACCAACTCACAGAAACAGCAGGGTGATCTTTTAAAATCATGAATCAGATCTCATCACTCTCTAGCTTTTAAAATCCTTTCCAAGTACACCAAGTATAAAAAAAAAGTTTTATCATTAAACTTAGTATAAAATTTGATTCTGTTATCCCTGTGTGAAAGGCCTAACAAAATCTGGCCCCAGCCCCCTTCTCTGATTCATCTTGTACCACAGCCAACTCCAACCGCCCCAGAGGTCACAAAGGCCCTCTTGCAGACCAGCTGTGTCATCTGCCCAGAAGGCTCTGACCCCAAGCCTTTGAATATTGTGTTGCTTCTTCCTACTCAGGTAGCAATTTTTAAAAGAGCCATCTCCTCAAAAAACTTTCCTGCTTATCAAATCTAAAACAGCCAACCACAATATCTAGCGAAACAGCCTATCCATGTATCCTCTCACACATCAGTCCACTTACAGGCATCTATCCCAAAGAAACATGGGCAAAAACATGACATTAAATGTCGCCTGCTGGAAATCAGCACCAATGAAATAGTCTTGAAATGCAAACACACACACTCACTCACACACACACTCACTCACACACACACACCCTTGATCAATCTTCTTTTGATCTAACTACTAACCCACAGAAAATGGGGCAAAAGAATATATAATAGGGCAAAATCTACAATTTAAATACAGGGAACTAACCAGGATAAATGACCCATTTTTTCCAACAAAATAAATTACTAGGGAACCAATTACTAGCAGAACTAATAGACTAAAAGAAATTAAAGACAGAAATAATCCAATTCTAACTCTTATTTGGATCTAGATTTTCAAATAACCCCAGCTTCCCTGGTGGCTCAGAGGGTAAAGCATCTTCCTGTGATATAGGAGACCCAGGTTCAACCCCTGGGTCGGGAAGACCCCCTGGAGAAGGAAATAGCAACCCACTCCAGTACTCTGGCCTGGAGAATCCCATGGACAGAGGAGCCTAGTGGGCTACAGTCCATAGGGTCGCAAGGAGTTGGACACGACTGAGCGACTAACCTTTTCAAATAACCAAGACAGTTGGTTTAAGAGGATATGATGTATGTACACAATGGAATATTACTCAGGCATTAAAAAGAATAAAATATTACCATTTGCAGCAACACAGATCATCTAGAGAATATCACACTAAGTGAAGTCAAAAAAAGACAAATGTTACAGGGGATCATTTATGTGAAGAATCTTGAAAAGAATACAAATGCATCTACATACAAAATAGAAACAGACTCACAGACAGAAAACAAACTTAGTTATTACCAAAGGGGAAAGGGAAGAGTAAATTAGGAGTATGGGATTAATCAATAAACATTACTATACATAAAACAGACAAGCAACAAGGATTTACTATATAACACAGGGAACTATATTCAATATCTTATAATAACCTATAATAAAAAATAACTTGAAAAATATATATATAACTAAATTACTTTGCTGTATACCTGAAACTAATATTGTAAATCAACTCTATTTCAACTAAAAAAATACTATTAATCAGTCGACTTTGAAATCTTATATGCCCCAAAACTTAAGAAATTACTATTAAAACGATTTAGTTGTAAGAACAGTATTCTGAATAAGTGTTTAAAGTGAGTGTATATCTTTTAAAAATACACACAGAAACAGCCATAGGTAATGGTATAATGTGAGGATTTGCTTGAAAATAATAGGTAAGGGCAGGAAAATGGGTAGGAGTACAGTTGAAACATGAGCTGATAATTTTTGAAGCTGGGTAATGGATGGATGGAGGTTCATTACATCAGTCTCTCTACTTCTGTATATATTTGAAGTTTTCCATAGCAAAGGTTTATTTAAAAGTCAAACAATTACTCACTATAACAGTGCTCTACTTCTCCACATATTGAAGTTACTATGTAGTGGACAGTACATTTATTTTCTGTTGACAGTCTATGGCTCACTAAAATATAAGCTTTTTATACGTGAGAGCAAATGCTTGGTCTTTACTGTTCTTATCCCCAATGGCTAGAACAGTGCCAAGATCTTGATTAATATTTTTGCATAAATAAATCAAACATCCAGGACCTCATGTAGGGTTTTAGAAGGTTGTAACTCCACCGTGGCCAGCAAAGCGCCAGGGGAAATGTGCCCAGCACTAGCTGCCAGGGGCTTACCTTCACCTCGATGAAGTCAGGATTCCCCAGGGACACCAGCTCGGCATAGGCCTGGAGCTCATCCACGTTCCATGCCTTCACTAGAGTTAGTCTGTAGACAGTACGTTGTTGCTAAAAGACAGGAAAAGATAACTTTGTTTTTATCACCTTGGAAGATTTTCAAATTTCTTCAACCCACAGAAAACCCAGGCAAGGTGAAATCCAGTATGAACTTTTAAAAATTGAAGTTTACATTTTGTAGAAAGATGAAAAAAATGTAAATAATATCATAAGACTCCCAGAAGCCTTATAGGCACAAATATTGGCATATGTCTCTTCCCTCACTAACAGTATCTAACACTGAATAAGTGCTACTTGCTCAGTCATGTCTGACTCTTTGCAACCCCATGGATTGTAGCCCGCCAGGGTCCTCTGTCCATGGGATTCTCCAGACAAGACTACTGGAGTGGGTAGCCATTATTCCCTTCTCCAGGGGACTTCCTGAAGACTCAGGTATCAAACCTGGTACTCCTGCATTGCAGGCAGATTCTTTACTGTCTGAGTCATTAATGCTAGATAAGATACCCAGAAGTTTCTTAACAAATACACTGAATTCCATTTGATCAGAAATAGTAAATTGACTAAATAGCTTCAGACTGTCAAAAATGAATTCAAATAACCTTCAGGCTCTCCGTTATCAAACTATTTATGATAAGGATTTTTAATTTACACTTTTCCTCTTTCCTGCTTCCTTATTATTTAATGGTCCCTAGCTGGCAGAAAAGGCACATTGATGAACTGTCAATGTTGCCGTTTGTTTGTCTGCCATGTTAAAAAAAGGTACTGATTTTCTGAAAAGCAGCTAGACAACAGTCATGCAAGCCTTTAAAAACCTTATACCCTTTGACTTTCCCTTCCAGGACCCTAGACAAACTGTGAAAAGTTCAAGGACTCACTCAAACATCTCAAAGCAACTTGATTAATGGTAGCTTAAAATCTACAACAAGAGTGGGGGCAGAACCTATGACTTGCTTATATAACGAGTAGAATACACAAAGGTGATTGGTGCCTGTGGTTATATGCACACGATTGCATCCATTTGAAGCAAGTTCCTGGGCAATATCCATGCTGCTAAACCTCAAACCATGCTTTAAGTAGCAAGGCTCATTATACTCAAGAGAAAGACAAAGTGAGATGAGAGCTGAAAAGAATGATACTAATCTCTACATGTCCCCCAATGTCCACAGCAGAATTTATTTACAATTCCTAAGATACAGAAACAACTTAAATGTCCACCAAAAGATGAATGGATAAAGATGTGGTATATATAAACAACAGAATATTACTCAGCCATAAAAAATAATGAAATTTTGCCATTTGGAACACCATGGTTGGACTTGGAGGAGATTATGCTAAGTGAAATAAGGCAGTCAGAGAAAGGCAAACAATGAATGATATCACTTATATGTGCAATCTAAAAAAAAAATACAACAAACCAGTGAACATAACAAAACAGAAACGGATACAGAGAATAAATTAGTGGTTACCAGTGGGGAGAGGAAAGGGGGGAGGAGGGAGATAGGGGTAGGGGATTAAGAGATATAAACTATTATGTATAAAATAATCCATAAGGATATATTATACAGCACAGGGGAATATAGCCAATATTTTACAATAACTATAAGTGGAGTATATTTTTTTGTGAATTGCTATATCGTACACCTGAAACTTACATAATATTACACATCAACTATACTTCCATTAAAAGATACCGATCTCTCTCTCTACTTTTGCTTATATCTGAAGAGAACCAAGAGATGAAGAGATGAATATCATTAGGCGGCCACTTTAGAAATGTACTCAAAACTTATTTTTTAAATGCAGTATACAAAGCATGAAAAGACACACATCTTCCAGATTTCCTTTACATAGCTAGAACTCACCCAATGCCAAAACCTAACAAAAATGGTAGAGAGCTGCAGACCAATCTCACTTGTATTTATACATGCAAAAATCTTACTGAAATTTTAGTGTTAGTCGCTCAGTCGTGCCCGACTCTTTGCGACCCCATGGACTGCAGTCTACCAGGCTCCTCTGTCCATAAGATTTTCCAGACAAGGATACTGGAGTGGGTTGCCATTTCCTTCCCCAGGGATCTTCCCAACCCAGGGATCGAACCCGGGTCTCCTGCACTCAGTCGGCAGATTCTTTACCGACTGAGCTACAAGGGAAGCCGAAACAAATAAAATCCAGCATTATGTTAAAAATTCTAGAAAAGGAGAGATGATTCAATATTAGTGAAGTCACTTAGTCATGCCTGACTCTTTGCAACCCATGGACTGTAGCCCCCCAGGATCCTCTGTCCATGGAATTCTCCAGGCAAGAACACTGGAGTGGGTATTTCCTTCTCCAGGGGATCTTCCCGACCCAGGGATTGAACCTGGGTCTCCTGTATTGCAGAGGGATTCTTTACCATCTGAGCCACCAGGGAAGCCCATTCAATATTAGGTTATGTATTAATATAATTCATCACATTAATATCGTGACACAGAAAAATCAATCAGTCATCTTATAGATATAAAGTCCATCCCTGATTTTAAAACAAAACAGAATGAACAACCGAAAAACCATTTGGTAAACTCAAAAATTAAAAAATATACCATTAACATAAAGAAAACACCCTTGAGTCAATAGTCCATGTCATTCTTATAGATGCAAAAAACAGAGGTATTTCCATTTAATCAGACTAACAGCAGAATGTCCACTCTATTATCATTATAAACACTTTTCTGAAAGTTAAAGTCAAAGCAATAAGGCAAGAACAAGACTAATTGAATAGTATACCAAAAAAAAAAAAAAAAGTACTTGCAAATGATATAGTTGGCTTCCTGGAAACCTAAGAAAATCCAGTAAAAATCAGATTAAGTCAAATTGGCCAGTGACCAAATAAAAATAGAAAAATGAGCAGGTTTCCTAGCAGAGTGGTAGGATAGATGTGGACTCTGAAAGTGAAAGTTGGTCTGGCTCTTTGAGACTCCATGGACTATACAGTCCATAGAATTTCTCCAGGCCAGAATACTGGAGCGGGTAGCCTTTCCCTTCTCCAGGGGATCTTCCCAACCCAGGGATTGAACCCAAGTCTCCTGCATTGCAGGCAGATTCTTTACCAGCTGAGCCACAAGGGAAGTCCAAGAATACTGGAGTGGGTAGCCTATCCCTTCTCTAGGGATCTTCCTGACCCAGGAATCAAACTGGGGTCTCCTGTATTATAGGCAGATTCTTTACCAACTGAGCTATCAGGGAAGCCAGGCCAGACTGAATCCCAGACCACATACTAGCCATCTTTAACTCTCTGACTCAGTTCCTCCCTGCATAAAATGCAGGTTTTGCATAGGACTGCAAGTGTTCATCTACATAATGCTTGGGCCTCCCTGGTGGGTCAGCTGGTAAAGAATCCGCCTGCAATGCAGGAGACCTGGGTTTGATCCCTGGGTTGGGAAGATGCCCTGGAGAAAGGAACGGCTACCCACTCCAGTATACTGGCCCAAAGAATTCCATGGACTGTATAGTCCATGGGGTAGCAGAGTCAAACACTACTGAACGACTTTCACTACTACATAACGCTTAGAACCATGCCGGCAGCAGTAAGTCATAATATGTATTAGCTATTATATGGCATATATATGCTACATATAACTACATATACATATATCTATATCTATACAGCATATACATATATATTACAAAACACAAATTCTACTTTACAAAATACAACTATAAAACACTTGATGATTATTTATGAAATAACATGGACAGTGAAAAAAGTAAACTTTTCTGAGATCATAACAAAAAACTAGCCTACATGGAGAGCCATGATAGATTTCTAAATATAATGTAATTCCAATGGGAGTTAAAAATTCTTTTCAACAAATAAACTCGGAATGATACCAACAAAAACAATAGCAGGAGTTGGCAATGAGTCAGCCCTTACTATGTGCCAGCTGTTGTTGTGTTTAATATCTTAGCAAAGATTCCAATATTTGTCTCTTCTTTGCAACAAATCTTATAAAATAGGTTTATTATCTTCACATTATAGATATGAATTTGAGGCCCAGGGCTGCTAAATAAATTTCCCAAAGTTACACAGTTGGAAAGCAGCAGAGCTCGGATATGAACCCAAGCAGAAAGAATCCAAGGCAGACTCTATCTCTCATTGCTAAACCTTCTCAAATTGTGAAATAAATCATGCAAAGAGAAATGTACATAAAACACAAATGTATCACCCAAGGGATTAACACAAAGAAATATCCATCACCCGCCCAGCATCATCCATTCCCTCCACCCTAAAGCTAGCTGATATTCTGACTTCAACATTAAATATTAGACTTGTGCTTATGTTTGAAATGTATATACAAAGAACCATATATTCTTTTGTGTCTTGCTTCTCTCACACAACATGGTGTTTATACAGTTCATCCATGTTGCTGTATGTTGGGATCTGCTCATTTTGTTAACTAACATTCCATTATATATGAGTATATAATAATTCATTCAGCCATATCCCCACTGATAGACATCTAGATTAGTTCTACCTTTAAGCTGTTATAAAACAATGCTGAAAATTTATGGTTCCTAGGGGTGGAGCGGGGAGAAGGCGATGGCACCCCACTCCAGTACTCTTGCCTGGAAAATCCCATGGACAGAGGAGCCTGGTAGGCTGCAGTCCATGGGGTCGCGAAGAGTTGGACACAACTGAGTGACTTCCCTTTCACTTTTCACTTTCATGCACTGGAGAAGGAAATGGCAACCCACTCCAGTGTTCTTGCCTGGAGAATCCCAGGGACGGGGGAGCCTGGTGGGCTGCCGTCTATGGGGTCACAGAGTCGGACATGACTGAAGTGACTTAGCAGCAAGGGTGGAAGAAAGGATAAGTTGGAAGATTGGGATTGATGTATACGCAACATTATATATAAAATAGTAACTAATAAGGACCTACTGTATAGCACAGGGATCTCTCTACTCAATACTCTATAATGGCCTATGTGGGAAAAGAAATATATAAATATATATACAATATAAATATTGTATATAAATATATACTATATAAATAGATATTTATATAAATATATATACTATATAAATAAAATAAATAAATGTATAAATATATAAATATATTATATAAATATATAAATATATTTTATAAATATATAATAAATATATAAAATAAATATAAATATATAATAAACATATAAATTAAATATAAATATATTTGTATATTTTCTATATTTATATATAAATATATTTTAAATATAATATATAAAAAACTGATTCACTTTGCTGTACACTTGAAAATAATCCAACACTGTAAATCAACTATACTCCAATAAAAATTAAAAGAAAAACAATGCTGTTATCTCTCATAAAACTAGAGTTTAGCTTTTTCTCTTTAGGGAATTTTATGAAATGCTATTATGACATATATTCTTCTGTCTGCTTCTTTCACTGAATTTCATTCACTGAATTTGATGGTGATTCTAGCTTTAGATACATTTTTACTGCTGTTTAGTACTCCAGTATATGGAAATACTAACTACTAGTGAAAGTTGTTGGTTGGTTGGTTGTTTTCCCAGGATGGTCTCTTACAAAACACCATTGCAGAGTGTTACAGTATCCGGCTCCTGATAAGACACAGTTCCTTGATGTTCCTAAGAGTAGAAATGTTGCATCACAGGAAGCGCAGGTATTTTGCCAGACTGGTTTTCAAGGTTACTTGACCACACATCCACCTGCAGTGGATCAGAGTTCCAGCTGCTTCTCATCTTCAACAACTCTTGCTGGTAGTCTTTTAAAACTTCAGCCATTGCTGTGCTGTTCTGTTTTGTCTGTCTGTTTGTTTACTGTCTGTTTTTCCATAAGATGTAATGAAAAAGCCCAAATGTACCTTTTGACTGACCCAATATTACACCATCCATGTCCCCTACTAGATAATATGACACATTCAGAAAATCCTGCAGTAATAACCAACCCAGAACCTATACAAATTACATTTGCTAATGAAATCCCCAAATTGGGGAAAAATTATCTGTCTGTTTGCTGATGAAGTTGAGTATGTTTTTGGCCATTCTAATCTCTACTTTTTGTGAAGTATTTGTTCGAGCGTCTTGAATATTTCTCTATGGGGATAATGGTCTTTTTACTACCAGGTTTTTCAAATTCTTTATATATCCTGGCTATAACAACTCTGTTATAATTATATCAGAAATATTTTCATCTGCTTTAAGGCTTTCCTTTTTACTTTCTGCATATCTTTTGATCAACAGAAGTAACGGATTTTAGGACACTTACCTTTTATCTACAGCATACTAATGTCCAGATGATTAAAGACAAAGAAAAGCACTACAATGGGGTTACAGAAACAGGAATGTCATTAGATTTTATTTCAAACGATCAGATTCACATTCTGGGTTTCACTGTGTCTGTAGGGAGCCTGTTCAATGGGACGGTTTTGGAGACTTTAAAGTCTATATAAAATTAGTTAAAGTAGTTCCTAAAGTCTATAGAAGAAAGTGGAGTTAAACTCCAGTTAGATCAAATTAAAACAAAAACTGAGTACAGATGATGCTTGAGAGGTGAGAACTGCAATTGCCTTTGCAAAGGACATACTTAACACTTTATATTATCCTTTTAGATTAAAAAAAAAAAACAGGAGAGAGAGAGAGAGAGGGAAAACTGGAGTACAAACTGGACTGTAGTAATTTAATTTGAATAAAAAATATTTTCCCCCAATTTGGGGATTTAATTAGCAAATTTAATTTGTATAGGTTCTGGATTGGTTATTACTGCAGGATTTTCTGAATGTGTCATATTATCTAGTAGGGGAAATGGATGGTGTAATATTGGGTCACTCAAAAGGTACATTCGGGTTTTTTCGTTACATCTTATGGAAAGATTTTGGCCAACCCAATACTATGGATGCTGAAGCTGAAACTCCAATACTTTGGCCACCTGATGCGAAGAACTGACTCACTGGAAAAGACCCTGATGCTGGGAAAGATTGAAGGCAGGAGGAGAAGGGGATGATAGCAGATAAGATGGCTAGATGGCATTATCAACTTGATGGACATGAGTCTGAGCAAGTTCTGGGAGCTGGTGATGAACAGGGAAGCCTGGCGTGCTGCAGTCCATGGAGTCACAAAGAGTCAGACACGAATGAGCAACTAAACTGAACTGAATACTATGGAATATAAAAATGAAGATGAAAAGTATCCAATTAGGCAAAAAGTTTAGCTACTTTCTGTTCAAGCTACAATGTGATCTGTGAAATGTCACAATGTGACTTGTTAAAAAAAAAGTCAAGTAGTTGGCACATTATAATTTCATTTATTTCTGGGGTTTTTTAATCATTAAATTTATTCATTTTTAATTGAAGGATAATTGCTCTACAATATTGTGTTGATTTCTGCCAAACCTCAACATGACATGTGTTTAATTTAAGAGTCTAAGATTCTTTTCCCCTAGTGGTGAGAACAGACACAGTAAATGGGGGGCAGGGTGATCTGAAAGCTACATCCCAACAAATGTGCAGCTGGACTGTGCAGCGAGAGACCTAGAAGTTCACCTCTAGACTTTAGATCAGATCTTTGTGACAGATTTTAAATTTGAGTTTCAATTTATTATGTTTCTTGCTGCTGCTACTGCTAAGTTGCTTCAGTCGTGTCCGACTCTGTGCAACCCTGTAGACGGCAGCCTACCAGGCTCCTCCGTTCTTGGGATTCTCCAGGCAAGAACGATGGAGTGGGTTGCCATTTCCTTCTCCAATGCATGAAAGTGAAAAGTGAAAGTGAAGTTGCTCAGTCGTGTCTGACTCTTTGCGACCCCATGGACTACAGCCTACCAGGCTCCTCCATCCATGGGAGTTTCCAGGCAAGAGTACTGGAGTGGGGTGCCATTGCCTTAGCAATACATGGACTGAAAACACATCAAGTGAAAATTGAGGTCAAAATTCCAAAGGTAGATGTTAAATGCTCATCAAAGGGAACTGCGTGGGGAGATGGGGACGCAGGCAGTATAAAGAATCAAGTACAAAGTAGAAAAGGCCTGAGTGAAGAAAGAGGAAAAAAGTATAAAACGAGGAAAAGAGTACACAGCAGCAATGAAGCTACTGAGTCAACTGTGTGAGCTTAGGTGAGCTCTTTGCCCCTCTGTAAAAGAGGAAGAGTAACAGTATCTGTATCTCATAGTATTGTTGTTAAATTAGAAGGACTAAAACAAAGAACCTAGAACGCAGCCCCGCAGAGAGAGAACGATGAATAAATTTCGGCTACCACCACCACCAGCAGTTACACAGATCCATTCATTTGATCACACAGATATCAACTCAACCAACAGTCATCAGGTGTTAACACTAGGTGCTGGAGATTTAGCAGTGAACGAAGCAACCACAGTGTCAACTGCTGTATAATCTACATTCTATTCTAGCAAATGAACAAACTCAAGTCAGAGAAGAAATTAGCAACAATGGTTAATAACGAAAGAGGAGAGGAGCCAGGAAACCATCAAGACAAGACTTCAACACTCTTGCCTGGCTCCACAAGCCATGAAAACCAGATAGAATATTGACCAGATCATACCATGCTTGTCAAAAAAACATGATTCTGAACTCCTTAAGACAAAAAACAACTTAAAAGTGAAACAATCCCTCATTGACAACTATTGTTTTTAAAATCAAAGGAATATGTGTTCGCCAATACTAGAAACTGGGCAATGACTCTTTTAAAGACCTTAGAAAGCATATCTATTCTTAAAATGGCTTTAATTAATCAAGAGTCATTTTTTTGCTTTTTGTTTTTGTTTGGTTTTGTCTGGCTGTGCCAGGTCTTAGCTGCAGCATGCAGGATCTTTAGTAGTGGTGTGTGAGCTCATAGTTGTGGCATGCAGGAGCTAGTTCCCTGACCAAGAATCAAACCCAGGCCTCCTGCGCTAGAAGCACAGAAACTTAACCACTGGACCACCAGGGAAGTCCCTTAATTAAGGTTGATACTGTTCATGGAAGACAAAACAAAAGGTGTCAATCTGATAGGTCAAACAAAGCAAAAAAGTAGAAAGTAAATTCAAAGATATAACTCATGATCCAACTAAGTGAAGTATTCTTCATATTCAAAGGTAAGAAAACTATTATAGAATTATTCCCAAAATAAATTAACTAAGTAACCAACTAATTTAAACTTTTATGAAAAATTGAAAATGTAGATCAAGGAAAGATGGCAAGGACAGTTTTATAAGACCGAGTGAAGAAAATCCAACAGGAAAAGAAATCCTAAAGGAAACACATCAAGCCACTAATAGCGCTTACTTATAAGGATCAGAAGGGTTGTAGGTTTATTTACATTCCTCTTTAAACACCTGTGGAAGTGTTAGTTGCTCAGTCATGTTCGACTCTGTGTGACCCCATGCACTGCAGCCTGCCAGGCTCCTCTGTCCATGGAATTCTCCAGGCAAGAATACTGGAGAGGATTAAAGTGTTTAACACACACATTATAAGTCTCAGAAGCAGAGGTGAAAATGACAGCTAAGATCATGGTCACATAGGAATTCCCTGTACTATTCTCTGCTCTCTTGAATGTTTTAAAAATCCATACTAAAAAGGTTTAAAAATATATAGTTATGAGTTAGAATTCTGTTCCCTCTAATTAGGCATCTTGCAGTGCTACATACTCTAGATGAGGTTATTATATCCCAGGACTACAGTTCTTAATTTCAACAATTTATCTTGACAGTTGCAATTCAAGACAAACTTGAGCTGAGGCTGTGTGTCAAAACAAGATAAAATGGTCTCCTAAAACACAGCTCTGAGTTACCAGTAATCAAAGAAATGCAAATTGAAGCAGTAATGAGGTACCATTTTGGCTTATCAGATTGGCAAAGATTTTTTTAAAATAGCAATATTCATTGCTGCCTAGAGTGTAGCAAGACAGAGAAATTCATTCACTGACGGTAAAAGCATAATTCACTACAAACATTTTGGGAAGTAGCATGGCAACATGATTAAAGTCTCTGAAAAATACTCAAATCTGTTGATCCAATAACTACATTTCTAAAGATGTAAGCCTTTGGAAATCATAAAATTTGTGGACAAATACTGATGAATAAGAAGGTTCATTCCAGCTTTATTTGTAATAATGAGATACTATAAATATCTCAATCCTAAGAAATAGCTAGATGATTTATGATACAGCTATTTAACACTAAAGATGATTATTTCAGAACACCGGTTTTTTTAAACCTGAACATGGCAGAGAAACATCATCCTAACAGTAAGAGAGCTCCATACACATGTGATTCTCAGAAAAAAAGGAAGGAAGGGGGTGGGAGACCTGTTTTTCTCTTGTACCTTTGCTCCTATTGAGAATAACTGTTTTAAAATAAAGTTTAATAATAAGGGGTAATTTTTATGTAACAGCATTGAAATTTTAAAAAGCTAAAAACAAAATTGTACGTGTACTACAGTATTAATGGCATAAATACATATACACAGGAGAAACACAAAAATCTGAGAAGGAAATACCAAAAAAGTAGTGGGGTCAGAAAACCTGCACATACACTTTTTAATATTAATAGTATTGACTCTTTAGATGAGAATAGATCAGTTTAAAAGTTTCTTGATATGCCTGATCTTAATTATCCTTAAACAGATCCCTCAAACAAAATCCTCTGCTCAAAAACCAGAAATCTGGTAAAGGAAGTCGAAAAAGATTTGCCTTAGGTTCGGCTGAGCCTCAGAAGACCATGCAAATCAACTCGAATATGAGAAAGAATGTGGCCTGAACTTGAAGAGTCATGGACCTCTGTGCTACTTATAATAGCAAAGAGGGAAAAAAACCGGCTTGACATCCTCCTAGTAACATGGTTAATATGAAGGAAGATGTTGCTTATGTGAAGGAGTAGAAGGAAGGTGAAATCACATATAATTTAAAAAATTTTATATATATACACATACATGTACACACACACACAATCACATTATAACGTATGCATACAGTCAACACTCAATATTCATGGGTTGGTTCTAGGACAACCACAGATACGAAAATCTTCAGATGCTCAAATCTCTAATATAAAATGGCACAGTATTTGCATATAACGCATGCACATCCTCCTGTACATCTTAAATCATCTCTAGAGTACTTATAATACCTAATACAATGTATATATTATGTAAATAGTTGGAAATATCATGTAAATGCGATGTAAACAGTTGCAAGGCAAATTTAAGTTTTCCTTTTTGAAACTCTCTGGAATTTTTTGTCTTCCCCAAATGTTTTTGCTCTGCAGTTGGTTGAATCTGAGGATGTGGAACTAACTGGCAGACATGGAGCATACTGCATAGTGGAAGTACGGTCAAAGGGGAACTGTAAGTCCATCTCTTGAAAACCAACAAGAAGAGGAAGCTGAGGTGCTCAAGATGCAAACACAAAAGAGACTAAGAGCACTGGCAGCTGTATAAAGAGAAAGTGTACGTAACTAAGAGCAGGGAAAAACAAACCCCACGAGAGGATTCTTTTAAAAGGCAGTCGTATTTACACACCGGAAAAGCAAATGAGTAATACGGAGCAGTGTTTTTCCATCTTTTGGAGGTCAGAATAGAATGGAAGAGATAAAGCTCTATTGGCCTTTTGAACAGGACTGTTCTTACAGTGTAAAAACGACTAGTGCCCTGTGTCAACTACAGACTGACACGTGCCATTGGCACTTGCCATCTACCTCTACAAGGATTAAATCATGTGCTACTGCACCAGCTGGTTTTCAACACCCTATGAAAGGAGTTCAGAGCAGAGAGCAGAAATGAGGCACTCTGTGCTAGGGGAACAATTGGCATGACAGGTCTTCAGATAGTTCGATTATTTTCAGAAGCCGATTTTATGTGCCCAATTCTTGTACATCCTCACATCTAGAATGACTGGCAGAAACCTAAAAAAAAATATGTGCTTGATTGCATGTACTCCCCCTTCACCAAAATCACATATATACTTACCTTCCCCACTATCTCTTTGGAGCAGTTTCTCAGAGCTATCTGAAATGCTGTCTCCCAAGCTGCAGTCCTCATTTTGCTCCACATAAAACTTAACTCACAACTCCCACGTTATGCTTTTTTTTTTTAGTTACCTGAGAGCCACAATCACAGAAATTTATCAATAAAACATGGGAATGCAAGGAAAAGGAAAGAAACAAGAACCAATGAGAGGGGGGAAAAGATGATTAATAAGAGAGACAGAATGTAAAGAGCTCAAGATGAAACCAAAACAATGAAAGAGAATAAACAAAATGCTAAGATTTCTATAAAGCTGAGCGCCAAAGAATTGATGCTTTTGAACTGTGGTGTTGGAGAAGACTCTTGAGAGTCCCTTGGACTGCAAGGAGATCCAACCAGTGCATCCTAAAGGAAGTCAGTCCTGAATATTCATTGGAAGGACTGATGCTGAAGCTGAAACTCCAATACTTTTGGCCACCTGATGCGAAGAACTGACTCATTTGTAAAAACCCTGATGCTGGGAAAGATTGAAGGCAGGAGGAGAAGGGGATGACAGAGGATGAGATGGTTGGATGGCATCATCGACTCAATGGACATGAGTTTGATTAAACTCTGGGAATTGGTGATGGACAGGGAGGCCTGGTGTGCTGCAATCCACGGGGTTGCAAAGAGTCGGACACGCCTGAGTGACTGAACTGAAATTAACTGAAGATTTCTACGGAAAGAAAGGTGTGAGTATAAAATTATGGGGCTGCTATCACAAGGTGAATGACAGAGGTAGCCTATCTACATAAGAATAAGCGGAAGTCAGAGAAACAATGAAATCGATATGCAACTCAATCAGCAGAAGATTTTGTGAAGGCCTACACCAGGGTGGCATACACAGACCACAGTCACCTAAGCAGCCTTTTGACTTAAAAAGTCTGAGGATATTGACAGAGAAGTAAAATCTCTGACAAAGTTCCCTCAGGCAACCACCTGTCCATCATCCTGCACCAGACACAGACAGAAACACTGGGAGTGTGCAAAGGATGAAACGAGAAGGACTTCTGGATATACCCAAAGCACATCTTATTACTACAAAACCCACTGAGACAAAGCAAATGTGAAAGGAATAACAGGGCAGCCAGAAACCACACAACTCTAAAATCAATAAGTCCTATAGATCTATTTCTCCAGAAATATTACTTGTGACAATTCACAAGTTCAAG
This sequence comes from Ovis canadensis, assembly GCF_042477335.2. NCBI lineage: Eukaryota > Metazoa > Chordata > Mammalia > Artiodactyla > Bovidae > Ovis > Ovis canadensis. Next base: position 43,645,411 of record NC_091268.1, on the reverse strand, counting down.
CCCCAAATGTTAAATGGTAAAGGCTCCCTTCCTGGGGAATTAACTGTCCAAATGCATATGCTTTTATAGTCGAGGGATGTTCAGACTGTCTTTAATCTACCATTAACAATCTCCCTGTACCTAAGCTTGGCTCCGCATTGAAAAAAAAAAAAAACCCACACGAAAACCAAAAAGCAAAACCAGACTCATTAGAAGGTGACTCAGTCCTTGAAGCAAGCCTATAAAGCTTCCTCCCTGGAAAGCTTGTTAGTGACAAGATGAGACTGAGTGTACAGCACTTTACCTCATGTGTGACTCACAAGACAGTGAATCTGGAATGATAGCAAGAAGAGCCTGGAAGAAGGGTATTTGGTGCTTGCTATACAGACACAAAAATACCAAAAATTAAGCCTTTCATCCAAAATCCTCTTATTTATCTAATGTGCATAATTTACCAATAAATGAATGGACAAAGGGGTACCTTAAGCTCACCTCTTGAGCCGGCCCTGTGGCAGGGATACATAGAAGAAATGAAAACTGAAAATCCAATAGATAAAGCTGGCTAAAAATATATAATGAAACAGCCTCGTGACCAGGAACTGGACCTAGCCGCCTGCTGGAGCACACATGTGAGCAAAAACAACCACCTACTCAAGAAGAGCCTGCAAACAATTCCAAGAGATGTGTGGAAATGTAACATTTCACCAAGACAGCCAACAGAATCTACAATTAGAAGATAAATTAGAAGATAAATTTCAGTCAAAAAAAAAAAATTAAAGTGACAGAACAAGCGACTTTAGACCAAAGACATGACTTCATAAAGATGGCAATTTTCCCAAATTAAACTATAAATTCAGTGTAATTCCAATCAATATCTGAAAGTTATGTGCATATGTGGGTGTGTGTGTGTGTGGGGTGGAAACTGACAAAATGATTCTAAAATAAATATGAAAATATATTAAGGGGCTAAGAGTAAGCAAGAACAATTTTGAAGAAGAGGGGTTTTTTGCACTAAACATCAATCTTATAGTAACTCAATGTGCAAATGGAGCAAGATTAAAAAAAAAAACAATATAAAAGAGTAGAAAGTTCAGAAACATCCATGAATACATGAAAACTTGATTACAACAAGCAGCCATTACAAATCATGGGGTAAAGGATAAATTATTCAACAACGATGTAGCTCCGATCAATAATCCATAAAGGAGAAAAAGAAGCCCTGTCTCATAGAATACTTAGAAAAATAAATATAGATATGTACATACATATATATGTTTTGTGTGTATCTGTATGAAAGAGATCGTTAAGTCTTTAATTAAAAGTATTTGGAGTCAATGAAAATCACAAATATCTCAAAAGCAAAAAATAGTAACAAACCAAAACAGTACAAACTTTCAGTTATAAGTAAGTACTAGGGATATGATGCTAATGATAAATACAATTAACACTGCTGAATGTTACACATGAAAGTTGTTAAGTGAGTAAATCCGAAGAGTTCTCATCACAAGGAAAATATATTTTTTCTATTTCTTTACTTTTTGTATCCATATGAGATAATGAATGTTCATTAGACTTCCAATGGTGATCATTTCATGATGTCTGTAAGTCAATCACCAGTTCCTTGTTTGTAAAATCCTACCACTTATAGATTTATTCCGGTATATATTTCCCTTTGCTGTGAACACTTGAATGACCTTGTACAAGGATTTTGAATCACGACCACTGGATATGTTAGGGAAAAAAGGATCTAGATGTTAGCGAAAGACAAAAAAAGGATAGAAAATAAAAAGTAGAACAGTGAAGGTTTTTGGATTATAGTCATGAGCAATAATTAAAAAGACAAAACAAACACAGGCCATAAAACTGCATCTTGGAACCTATTGGTTCAGTCCAGTCGCTCAGTCGTGTCTGACTCTCTGTGATCCCATGGACTGCAGCACGCCAGGCTTCCCTGTCCATCACCAACTCCCAGAGCCTGCTCAGCCTCATGGCCATTGAGTCGGTGATACCATCCAACCATCCCATCCTCCTGTTGTCCCCTTCCCCTCCTGCCTTCAATTTCACTAAATTCTGGTGAGGTCAGGTGTAAAGTTACTATGGGTGGCACCACAGGTAGTTAACTCTATGTGTTGAGGAAGATATTTTAAAATATGGTAAACTAAATAGGTTAAATAAAATTTGTCCCCAGGCTTTTCACTTCAAGCATCAAATTCTCTGGGTTTTTGACCTACAGTGCAAGTTAAAAGTCAATTAGTCATGGGTCAGACAGGAAAGAAAAAACAAATCCTTCATTTACTACACAGAAACAGAAACAAATTTGCAATTACCATGTGGTTGCTGTAGAAGAGTCTGAAATGTTATTGCAAACAAGGAACAGAGAAGTAAAAATTAGCTGAACAGTACCCAATGCTAATTAAAGATTTGTAAAATGTTATTAACATTCACTGTATTCAATATGATTTCCTTTGTCCTTCTATTTAATGAACACAATACTAAGAAGGGATTTCACTGATTCGCTCTAATTCCCAGCTTCAATCTAAATTCTCCTTTAAGTGCTAAATTCTTCAAACGTGCCTTTTCCTACTGCATGAATTTTTTTAGGACATAAAATTGACTTTTGGTCAAGAAACCACTGTATTCAAAACAGAGCTCCATTAAATGGAACCATCTTTAAAAAAAAATGGGCAGGAGATGGGCTGCGTACCCTAGCTCCCTCTTAGAGATGAGGAGGAGTAAGTTCTGGAAAATAAGACCGTCTCCATCCATTCTCCTATCCTTGTCCTCAGTCTCCACGTTCTACCACTCCTAGAAACTGGTGACCAGGAGTCCAAAAAATAATCACTGCTTTTCCCCTGGGGAAGATGTAGTTGAATTGTAGTGGGTTATAATTATACAAATAGAACTACAACTGAAGGATTCTCCAGCATCTACCAGATATTTTCAAAGTACAGACAGTCAAAAGATGACAATTTTCCAGCATGAACCAGGAAGAGGAAAAAAAAAAAAAAAACAGAAACTTTCTTTATGGTTATATAAAATGGAAGCTCTCTTCAATCACTGGACCAGGTCAGGGTCTCCTGACATCTTGAGATGCAGGCAGTTCATGAATCAGCAGGAAGATGGATGACATATCTCCTTTTTGGTTTGTTTCACAAACTCCAAAGCTAGAAGATACACCATCAGAAAGACTCTAAACCTTGTGGAAATAAAGCTAATAAATTCCAAAGGTTATTCAAATTCTATTTACGTGATTTTTAATATTTCTAATTTGTCATTGGCAAAACATCGTTTTTTCCTTTCCCCACTGTGTGGCTGGATGATGTAAGGGTGCAAATGGCTACATATAAATGGTATTTATTTCAATCCAGTATCTCAGACCATGAAGGAACTAATGGCATAATTTTTTACTCCTATGACGTGGCAAATGAGTTTCTGCCATACATACTAGCTTCTGGGCCACATCAAAGAAGCAAATTATCTTCATGTTGCCAGAAGTCAAACAGAACTCAGGTTCCACTATCTTCACTTCGCAAATACACTAATAAGGGTCTTCAAATGTCCAACGTGCTTCCTTCTTTCTGGTTTCAATAAGCAAAAGAAATCAGCTACTGCCCGTTTTTTTAACATCCCTTTTCTCCACACTCTTTTCATAAATCAAATACAATGATTCTCATGAAAGGGTCCAATTCTAATGTCCAAAATAACAATAGCTAAGCTAAAATTTTAAAATAAGCTTTGAGATGAATAGCCTTAAATGATTCCATTTGGAATATATTAAAGAGGATGAAATCCATACCGTTGCAGGAAAAAATGCTTACTGGTCTCTTAGTGATGGGCAAAGGGAAGGGGGGAACTGGTGATTTCCTTCATTTGTGGCAGCGGCTCTCAATCACATTTAACCCCAAACCACTTTTGATAAACATGAACATTTTCCTTTAACGCTGTTTGAAATGTCAAAGCAAATATCACTAAAACCAAATTGAAAGTGGTGGTTCGTTTTGAAAATGTCTGTTCAAACCACCTGGGTGTCCCTCTCTAGCCCTTTGTCAGAAGAAAATCCATTATCTATGTACATTAGGACAAATATACATACCTTGCAAATGAACCCTGGTAAGTGACCTCAGTGCTATCTTGTCTAGGACTAACTTTTTAAAAAATCTTTTTTAAAACACTGTTGAGTGAATGTAACACATATATCACAAGAATATATGTGCTCTTGAGACAGTGATAAAAGTATTAGTCTAGAAATTAGAAATGAAACATACCTCTCAACACTGATAAAAGTATTAGTTCAGAAATTAGAAATAAAACATACCTTTTCCTGAGAGGTATATAAAGATCAACCCTCTCTCACACATCTTTTTTACCTATAGGTTCATGTTCAGCCTTCCTCACTTCAAACAAGTAACACCCCGAAACAAACCCTAAATCCTTCTTCTGTCTCCTTTTCAAGAAGTCACCTGTTTTCTGTTTTCAGAAATGCTATAAAATCTGCCTTCCATCTCCAGCAAACCATTAAGCTTACGTTGATGATAAGCATCAATAACATTCTATATGCCCAATATTTGGGGGGGGGTTTACCTTCAAATTAATTGATCTTTTTTTACCTTGATTATTTCCTTCTTCCTAATAGCCTTCAGTTCAGTTCAGTTCAGTCGCTCAGTCGTGTCCAACTTTGCAACCCCATGAATCGCAGCACGCCAGGCCTCCCTGTTCATCACCATCTCCCTGAGTTCACTCAGACTCACATCCATCGAGTCCGTGATGCCATCCAGCCATCTCATCCTCAGTCGTCCCCTTCTCCTCCTGCCCCCAATCCCTCCCAGCATCAGAGTCTTTTCCAATAAGTCAACTCTTCTCATGAGGTGGCCAAAGTACTGGAGTTTTAGCTTTAGCATCATTCCTTCCAAAGAAATCCCAGGGTTGATCTCCTTCAGAATGGACTGGTTGGATCTCCTTGCAGTCCAAGGGGCTCTCAAGAGTCATCTCCAACACCACAGTTCAAAAGCATCAATTCTTCGGCACTCAGCCTTCTTCACAGTCCAATTCTCACATCCATACATGACCATAGGAAAAACCATAGCCTTGACTAGACGGACCTTAGTTGGCAAAGTAATGTCTCTGCTTTTGAATATAATATCTAGGTTGGTCATAACTTTTCTTCCAAGGAGTAAGCGTCTTTTAATTTCATGGCTGCAATCACCGTGCTTAACATTTGAACTTAATGCTTAGTTCATTGATGTAATTGCTAGTCTCCTACAAAAACTCATTCACCTTTCTTCCTTATAAGCATAATGTCTGAACTACTTGGGGACAACAGTATTCTCAGCTAAAAGATTACTTTTTCCAGCCTCCCTTAGAAGGATGTAGTCAAGGGACTAAGTTCAGGCCAAAAAGATGTAAAAGAAAGAGTTATACAAATTATCTTAAAAAGAAGATGTGCTTTTCTAATACCCATCTTTGTACTGCCTGCTCAAAATGAAGGCTGGAAGGGCAACATGATGGCTGGAGCTCCAGCAAGCATTTTGGACCATGAAGTATACTTTAGAATGAGAGTCATATGTTGAATGTCAGACAGGAACCTGGGTCTCTGAAAACACCGTGAAAATACTGAGAATGAAAAACTCACACTCTCTCCCGTGTTTCTCCTTTACTTTCACACTACTACCGTATTCACAACACTTCTGACACCAGAGGAGTGGGTTTTCCTCCCATATCAAGCAAGAGCATGACACCATCTGAGGATCCTCCAATTCAACTCAATTCTGACTATCTACCTGGAGACAGCATCAGATCCCCAGGGTTAAGGGCTCATGCCCTCCAGACTGCCCCAACCATACTTCAGATTCTAAGTGCAAATTAGGGTTGTTACCTGTACTTCTGACCTATCAGTTATAAACTGGCGATTCCCACAACCTCTTCAGGTTCAATTAATTTTCTAGAACAATTCACAGAACCAAGGAAAACAATTTACTTAACTGTATGCCAGTTTATTATAAAAGGATAAGATAGAGAATACAGATGACCCTGCAGATGGATAGCTGAGTAGGGCCAGATAAGTGGGAAGGGGTGAGGAGTTTGCATGCTTACCAGGCACTACTATCTCAGCAGTAGTATCTCCATATTTTCAATAACCCAGAAGCTCCCTAAACCCTGTGCCTTTGGGATGTTCATAGAGGCTTCATCATGTAGGCATGATTGATCATTAATTTGTAACCCCTCTCTCCTTCCTACAAGATATGGTAGAGGGTGAAAGTTCCAAGCTTCTAAGTTTGACTTGGTCTTTCTAGCGATCAGTTCCATCCACAAGCCCACCAAAAGCCACCTCATGAGAACGAAAGACAACCATGAAATTCCAAGGGATTTAGGGATTCTGTCAAGAACCAGGGTCAAAAACCAATATTAGAATAAAAGATGCTCTTATCACTTAGGAAATTAAAAGAGTTTCAGGAGATCAATGCCAGGAAGTGAAGACAGAAACCAGTATATATTCTTTTCCACTATCTCACAGTCACTGCATCAATTCTTGGTGATGGTGGTTTAGTCAGTAAGTCATGCCTGACTCTGTGACCTCATGCACTGTAGCCCGCCAGGCTCCTCTGTCCATGGGATTTTCCATGCAAGAATACTGGAGTGGGTTGCCATTTCCTTCCCCAGGGAATCTTTCCAATCCAGGGATGGAACCCATGTCTCCTGCACTGCAGGCAGATTCTTTACCACCTGAGCCACCAGGGAAGCCACAGCAGCTCTTGGTTCACCTTTATTTGAGTTTCTGGGACATGAGAAAAAAAAAAAAGGATTTCTAACTTGATTATCCCACTCACTATTTGGGGGTATCTGTTATACATAGTTATCTGAATCCCAAGTGACATAACTCATCTTTGGTTCAATTCTAGATATTGTCATGCAATATTCTGACTTCCTCTAGTCTACAAATATCTGAAATCGTAGTCTTGATTTCATCTAATGAAAATTAAAAGTTACTCTATGAATTATCAGTGATCGAGCCTTGTTCATTTAAACTTTTGTTCTTACCACATTATGTTTAGTGGCCTATGAATGGCAAAATTTTTTAATCCACTTGTTTTCTGTCTCTCCTTCTCTCCTAACAGAGAACAGGAGCCTTGTGTGTCTTATTCACTGATCCCCAGTATCTAGAAGAGTTCTTATCAAGTATTTAGCAAAATATATACTCGCTGAATGAATGAATGCAATTTGTGTAGTTTATATCTATTAAACATTTGTTTATGATCCAGTATATGAAATTTTATGTACACATAAGAAGAAACCATCATAAAAATAAAAATACAAGGGAAAACTGATAAATATTAGAGGAAGTCGATCCATCATTATCAGTGAATAGTAGAACAAGATTATATCATAGCATAGAAAAATATTTAAGCCACAAAGGAGATAAAGTTATACATAGAGTATGATTATGCTATGCTACCAAAAACTCAAACTTATGCCTAAATAAGAACTATAAGGATAACAAAAAAAGAACATAAACTGTGCTTCCCTGAAAACCGTAAATTTGGAAATGCAATTTAAAATATATTGGGCAGCAGAAAGACATTCAGAGGAAAAAAAATGGCCATGGGAAACACACACCCAATATATTTCAAGAATCATAATCACTAATTATTTAAAGAGGATGGAACTACAGTAACACAGACATCTCCCAGCTAAGAGCAGTAATCTGTTCCTGGAATCTAAAAGCATGCATAAAAATGCTAAGTGAAGCATATTTCCCATTATTTTAAATGGGAAAAATTAAAATGTGTTACAGATCAGCTCAGAGCCTCCAAAGACTTTCTAAAAATGAAACTAAAATAAGGTAAAATGCCCACAAATGTAACAACTATTATGTTAGCCTATAAAATGTGTAAAACACTACTTCCCGATTTAACAATGGAAGACAAACAAGGCAAATAGCAACTGCTCAGTAAAGGCCTCCCTCCATGCTGGCACCCCTTGGCTCACGTGATGAGCTTTCCCATCATCTACACCTGACTCTGATGATTTACCAATTGTACTTGGGACATCATCCAAGACTTGCCTTGCATATCATTTTGCTTTAACTGCTATATTAAATTTTGGAAAATAAGTATAAATTTTGCCCTTGTAAGGGCTTCCCCTGTGGCTCAGCAGTAAAGAATCTGCTGGAAATGGAGGAAATGCAGGTTCCATCCTTGTATCAGGGAGATCCCCTGGAGGAGGAAATGGCAACCCACTCCAGTATTCTTGCCTGGAAAATCCCACAGACAGAGAAGTCTGGTGGGCTACAGTCCATGGAGTCAGAAAAGAGTCGGACACAACTGAGCACATTGCCATCGTTGCCCTTGTAAATATCAATTTAAGACACTGTACTGAAAATCATCTACACTGTATGTGTTTGGGTATTAGAAACAAAAAGGTGGAAACCAGCAAATGACAGGGAGATGGTCTGCAGGGCGTGCCTGTATTTAGAAGAGATGTCTCTGCTTATATCCTTCAGTGGATCCGATAATATGAACTGAAGGTCAAAGGGTGGATAAAACCCGCTTAACTTGTGGATAACTAGATCTTTAAAATCATTTCTCATTTTTTGAGCTATAGCATGTCAGTATTATTCACTATTATTCAAGCCACAACCTACCTGGGGCTGACCTTAATACACAGTGAGCTTCATGTAAAAGATAGTTCCTCAAATGGGGGAAAAAAAACAACTTGTGCCATGAAGGTCATCCACCCAAAACTGATACTACTCTGTAGATGGACTTGGTAATGTTTAGACCATCAAGATCTCGAAACTTCTACTGGATAAATTATCCACTGTTACATTCATGACATATAAAATCATAGCAAATTTTTATCACCCATGCCTGCATAATTTTACAACTCTTAATAATGTTTTCGTTCAATGTAAGTCAAAAGAAGTATCTCATTAGTATATACTTTCCCAGTTTCAGTTAAATGACATATCGAGTGTTTTTAGAACCACAGAATCACTTTAACAGATTTTTTAAAACTCTGTTGATGCGCTAGGCATTATTAACCTGTGGAGGACTGGATCTTTAGGGCTAATTTTTTTTAGTAACTTTATGCATTTTTGGCTGTGCTAGGTCTTTGTTGCTGCGAGGGCTTTTCTCCAGTTGTGGCTTGTCGGGCACAGTGCTCAGGCTTCTCTTTGCAGTGGCTTCTCTTGTTGTGGAACACAAGCTCTAGGGCACAAAGATTTTAGCAGTTTCAGCTCGTGGGCTGAACAAATGCAGTTCCTGGACTCTAGAGCACAGCCTCAATAGCTATGGTGCACGGGCTTAGTTGCTCCAAGGCAGGCAGGATCATCCCAGACCAGGGATCAAACCCAGTCTCCCAAATTGGCAGGCAGATTCTTTACCACTGAGCCACCAGGGAAGCCCCCTGACCATTTCTTATTTTTTGAATAATACAGATCCTTCCCAACTCTGATCCCAGTGTCTCTCCTGACCCTGTGCATACTCCTTCCCCAGCACGTGTCTCCACATGCTGAAATTCTCTATGTGCCTAAAGGGAGACCTCAGAGATACTGCAGGCTTAGTTTCAGACCACTGCAATAAAGCTAGTATCACAAAAAAGTGAGTCTCATGAATCCTTTGGTTTCTCAGTGCATAGGAGAGTAATGTTTACACAATCCTATAGTCTACTAATTGTGCACAGTATCATGGCTTAAAAAAAATGTACATTATCTTTATCAAAAAAGTACTTCATTGTTAAAAAACACTATCATGTGAGTTTTCAGGTAGCTGTAATAGTAATACCAAGGATTACTGATCACAGATCACCATAACAAATACACTAGCAATGAAAAAATATGAAACTTTGCCAGAGTTACCAAAATGTAACAAAGAAACACAAAGTGAGCAAATGCTGTTGAAAAAATGCTGCCGAGAGACTGGCTTGACACAAGGTTGCCACAAACCTTCAACTTGTAAAAAACACAATATCTGCAAAGCACAACAAAGTGAAGTGCAGTGAAGCAAGGTATGCCTGTATTTGTCCCCAGAAGACTGTGATTCCCCTCGGGCTTGGACCACATCCTAGATATAATTATACCTGGGGCCTTGCACAGGACTTGAAACATAGTAAGCTCCAAGTGAGAGCTGGCTGAAATGAATGCAGTAAAAACAAACTCTCCCAAGTGTTAAGAATCAATTTGTAACCAAAAATTATTCCAAGAGGCAAAGGATCACTCCTTAGATTAGAACTAATTTTATTAATCATCTATACCATTAACACTACTGAGCCCATGTGCCAAGCAATGTACTAAGCGTTTTACTTGTGTTATATCATTTAACCCCTCAACTCAATCTGGTGAGTCAGGAACTGTTTTAATGCTGCTGAACTGGTGAGGAAGCAAAGGCTTTATAGAGGCTGAGTGGCTTCACCGAGGTCACAGAGTTGGTACAGTGCCACAGTGGAGTCACATATGTCCACTATGCTTACTTTCCAAGAACTAGAAAGATCCCCCATGAAGTTCTAATCAAACAGTTTGACAAAACACTAACTACAGTCACTGCCTGAAAGCTTCTAAAGGGTGGAAAACACACACACAAAAATAAGAGGAGATGGAGCATGAAAGCAAAGTCAATGCTGTTTTAGTAAACATTATATCAAATGATGATCAAATAATATGTTTAAGATGACTAATTACTAGTGTTAAGTCTTGGGAAATTATATTATGTGCTGGTTAGAATATTTAGGAAAAACAAATGTGTGTGATGTTGATGAAATAAGAGCTCAAAGTGAAAATGTTTGTACATGACACAATTAACATACCCACTTTCTGTAACTCACTGTGATCTGACTTCAATCAAATTTTTGTTCTCTGCTAGGGGCTTCTTCGGAGAAGGTGATGGCACCCCATTTCAGTACTTTTGCCTGGAAAATCCCATGGATGGAGGAGCCTGGTAGGCTGCAGTCCATGGGGTCGCTAAGAGTCGGACACGACTGAATGACTTCCCTCTCACTTTTCACTTTCATGCATTGGAGAAGGAAATGGCAACCCACTCCAGTGTTCTTGCCTGGAGAATCCCAGGGATGGGGGAGCCTGGTGGACTGCCATCTACGGGGTCGCAGAGTCGGACACGACTGAAGCGACTTAGCAGCAGCAGGGGCTTCTTAGCTTCTATACCACCTTCAATGCTTTACTCAAGCTTCAATAATGAGCTACTACTTACTAGAAAGAAGAATATAAAACAATTTTTACAATTCTTTTCCTTAGAAAAAGGTATCTGCTTGGGGCAGCTTCTGATAGTTATCCTTTTTAAAATTAAGAACACTCTGAAAGGGCTTCCCAGGTGGTGCAGTAGTTAAAAATTTGCCTTCCAAGGCAGGAGATGTAAGAGACACGGGTTCAATCCCTGCACTGGGAAAATCCCCTGGAGAAGGAAATAGCAATTCACTCCACTATTCTAGCCTGGAGAATCCCATGGACAGAGAAACCTGGGGGGCTACAGTCCATAGGGCTGCAACAAGTCAGACATGACTGAGAACACACAACACAACACACAACACTCTGAAAAGGTACAAAGAGGAAAACAGCAAAGACACTCAAGTTAAAAAGGATTCAAATGTATAGATGTACCATAATTCATTTAATCGGCTCTCTACTGATGGATATTTAGTTTGCTTCCAATCATTTGTGACTATAAATAATGTCACAATGAATAATCTTGTATATATCTCACTTTGTTTACTTTGTGTGGATCGAAGTATGTCTCAGGGTAAATTACTCAGTATGAACTGCTCACTCAAAAGGCATACGTATTTTTTATTTTAATAGAAAGCATAAAAGTGTCCTTCAAAAATGAGGTTGTACCAATTTACATTCTTACCAGAGATATATGAGAGTCCTTGTTTCCTCCCTGTTATTTTCATTTGCATTTAAAAGCATTTGTAGTTCATGTTCTATTATGGGTTTTTGTCTTTGGACTCAATGGACATGAGGCTGAGCAAACTCTAGGAGACAGTGAAGGACAGGGAAGCCTGGCGTGCTGCAGTCCATGGGGACACAACAAGTCAAACACAACTTAGCAACTGAACAACATCAATCTTTGGCTTATGTTCCCATTGTTTTGTTGGGCTTTTTCTTAATGATTGCATAGTAGCATTTTCATTAAATTCAGTACTTTTTAAACTTTACTGTCTAGTCAAGGCTATGGTTTTTCCAGTGGTCATGTATGGATGTGAGAGTTGGACTGTGAAGAAAGCTGACCACTGAAGAACTGATGCTTTTGAACTGTGGTGTTGGAGACGACTCTTGAGAGTCCCTTGGACTGCAAGGAGATCCAACCAGTCCATTCTGAAGGAAATCAACCCTGGGTATTCTTGGAAGGAATGATGCTGAAGCTGAAACTCCAGTACTTTGGCCACCTCATGCAAAGAGTTGACTCACTGGAAAAAACTCTGATGCTGGGAGGGATTGGAGGCAGGAGGAGAAGGGGACGACCGAGGATGAGATGGCTGGACGGCATCACCAACTCGATGGACATGGGTTTGGGTGAACTCCGGGAGTTGGTGATGGACAGGGAGGCCTGGCGTGCTGCGATTCATGGGGTCGCAAAGAGTCGGACACGACTGAGCGACTGAACTGAACTGAACTGTTCACTTTATTGCTATTGTTGTTTAGTCACTCAGTCGTGTCCAACTCTTTTGCAACCACATGGACTGCAGCCCTCCAGGCCCCACTGTCCATGGGATTTCCCAGGCAAGAATATGGGAGTGAGTTGCTGTTTCCTTCTCCAAGGGGATCTTCCTGACCCAGGGATCAAACCCAAGTCTCCTGTATTGGCAGGCAGATTCTTTACTGCTGACCACTAGGGAAGACTGTTCACTTTAAGTTTATTTTAAAACTTAACCTAAAAACCCTTTTTTTTTCTTCCAGAACTATCCTTATCCTAAGACGCACCATTATAAAACTGAGAAAAATTCAAGGAAAGAAACAAGATGCTTGATCAGTATTTTATGAGGTCTAAAAGCAAGTATAAGGGATCTTATCCCTCTAACAGTAACAGATCATGAAACAAAATGATGATTCATGAAGATAGTTCTAAGAGGGAACAGAATTTTTTTCATAAGGTGATCATTACAGTTTCTAATGTTTGGGGATTTACATTTTTTATTAGGAGATACTGCAAAAAATATATAGGCATATTTTATGTAATATAAAAACATGTATTTTATATATACTATATATATACGTATGTGTAGGTAAATAGGGAGATACCACAAAAAATATATATGCACACACATGTATATCAACATACACTGTGGGAATGTATCCATATACACTTGCTTCAAGTATTACAAACATTTGTTCCATTTTAAAATTCAAGATTAAAATGATCTGCAGATAAATACACATGAAGTAAGGCAACAGGGAAAATTATGGACTGCAGGTATTTGTATCAAAATTCTTTTCAGAACCCCCTCTTGCAATGAAGTTCTCCTGCTTAGAGTTTCAGAGTTCAAACAAACACAATTTCTGGTCTTGAGAACAAACATTCAAAGCAGACACCAGATAAACTCAGAATACTTTGAAATGTTCATACCCAAAATAGATATAAATTTAAGTAGCTGAATAATTTGTATTTCAAAGAATATATGTATTTTAAAACTGAGGACATAAAGTCCTCAGCATGACATATAGGTTATAAATTCTCACTAACCCATTTTGGAGGCATATAAATAAGTTTTCATTTATTAAGTATTATTTGGTCTTACAGGTCATTCCAGTAAGCTCGTTCCACAGTAATTCACTTAATCCTCAAAACAAGTCTATGTGGTTAAGTGCTCCTTTATCCCCATTTTACAGATAATGGAATTGAAATTCAGAGCTCATAGAGCTCTAAGGAGTGGACCCAGTTTTCAAACGCGAGCACTGTGGCCCCAGAGCATGGCAGGCCATGCATGTATTATCTAGGTAGTACTATCGATGTTGACTATCAGGATGGACTGTAAACAGTGAAGGAGTTCACTACTGCAAGAGCATCCAACTATCCAGATAATAACCTCTCCCACCCTTCACCACCTTAAACACGTGCTACAGCACTGGCCCACTCGAGCAAGGAGACCGGGGTTAGAGCCAAGTCTGCATGCAGTAGAGGGCACCCCAGATATTCAACCACTAATGAGAGGAATGGAAAATAAAACCACAAGTATTGGTAAACATCAAGTCATATACATCAGACTGGCAAAACTTAAAAAAGCATATTTATATTTTCATTTCTTAAGCTAGATGGTAGGTATATTGGGATTTACCATCTTATTAACTATATCTTTTCTATCTCCAAAATATTTAATTGGTGAGAGAAGGTATATTGCCCAAGCACCCCATGATGTTTGTTTCTAGACCTAGGAGGTCGGCACTGCTATTAATCCCATTTCACAGATGAGAAAACTGTGTCCCTTGACCAATATTAGCCAGGAAGTGGTAGAGACAGGATTCCAGCAAGAGCAGTCTCATTTAAGAATCCCAAGCTCTCAGCTGCTACACAAGACAGACGGTTGGTTAACAATGAAATATACACCAAGAGGAAGAGAGATAAATCTAATTTGCTCATTTACCAAACATTTATCATGTGGCAATTGTGTGCCACGCTGCGATAAGAGCTGGGAAAACGACAATGAGCAAAAATGACATGACATACACCATGCTTTGTCTGAGGGACCTTTCAGTTCGCAAGAAGAAAGACAATTTACCAAGCAGTCACAAGCTACCATGCAAGCACTATGGTGGCCTGTTACAAGATAGCACAAGGCACGGCTGGCATGGATACAGACTGGGGATGGGGAGGAGGGAGGAGACAGGGAAAGAAGCCAAAGACAAACCCTGCAAATTAAATTATGAGATGCACAGAATGAGATATCACCCAGACAATAAAAACGGCGCTGAAGTGTTATATGTACCACTGTGGGAAAATGTCTGTGCCACACTGTTAATGGGGAAAGAAAGGTCAAAATCCACACATACAGCATCTCCTTGGAATGAACTGGGACCGATATGTTTCAAGATACAGTAAGTTTATCAAATCAGTGCATGAGAAATAAATAATTCAATAAATGATACCAGGTGACTAAATAAAAGTAAATATGGAATTGTATCCCAATTGGATTAAAGAGTCAAGATTTTTAAACTCAGGCCATGAAAGAGCAGGAAAATACACATAAATATTTTTATAACCCAGGATGGGTTGGGGAGGACTTTTTAAGCACGTTACTAAGGGCAGAATTCACAGAGAGCAAGAGGACTAGATCTTGAAGGAAAAAGCTAGAAGAAGGACATAGAGAACCAATTTCAAAGTTTTAAATTAACCCCAACCTGCCATCTCATACCACATATAAAAACATATTTGAGAGTGACATCACCAAGAGGGTGACACAGACTGTTCCTGACTTCTGTCCCTCTCAGAAGAAGACTAACAACTCTTCAAAACCAAGACACCACGGAGAGAATTCTGGAATGGGGAAGGTGAGCCTGAAACACATGCAGCACCAGGGCCACAACAGACTGCGATGGGAGGCAGGAGAAACAGCAGCGCGTTAATCACGCCGCCCCTCCTCCAGGCCAGGGCAGCACCACCTCCTGAGTCTTGGGTTGCTCCAATAGGAAAAGAGAATCCAGCACCCTCCCTGCTCCCAGCATCACGGGTGGTCTTGTGGGAGCCCCTACCCTGACCTTGCACCATGGGGACAGGAGGAGACCTTCAGTCGTGACCGCTCTTCCATGGGGAGGAATTGCAACAACCAGCACGTAGGCCTTGGGAGACTGAGTTCATACCTGCAGTGTCCAAGCAGTGACCCCAACTGTTATCAAAAGGCGAGTCCACGTGCCCATCGCACAGTGGGGCCGAACAATACCAAAATGTCAGAGTTTGGAGGAGAAAAAGGTTTAGGGAGGGCCCTGCAAGGAGAGGCAGGCTTATGCCTTAAAAAGCCCAAAGCTCTCAGCAAAGCCCATTTCTAGCAAAGGTGGGAGAGGGGCGTGGTTAGTTGTTGTAAGTCTAGGTATCAGATCCTTTGTTCTTGAGGTCAGGCTTGGTCATGGTCAGCTAACGATGTTCCTGTATATTCCACCAAAGGAATGTTATTCTCTGTTCTGACAAGAAAGTGCCAGGTCCCAAGGCACAACCTTCACCCTGAGGTCCAGCTGTCAACACTGAGGGATCCAGGCACCCAGGACCCAACTGGCCCCCAGGTTCCTCAGGTTGCCCGAACAGCGGGGGCCAAGTCACACACACTGCATCCTATGCAGACGGCCGCTGCCATGAGGTCACAGAGACAGGGACAGGGGAGAGAGAGTCACCGCCACCTCAAGGCCTGGGTCTGGCCAGTTGGGTGGCCTTGGCGAGGGCTCTGGAGCCCTGCAGGACACAGCTCCCAGCCTGTTTCCTGGGCCCCCAGCTCACCCACTGACCCAAAGCTAGGTGAGCTGGAGGACCCTAGGGAGAAGGCTGGGATTCGCCTCTTATCTCACTCTCTGCCTGAGGACCACCATTCCTCTGACCTCTGGCTGAATAGCCCACCAACAGTGGCTCCTTGAGAGTTGGTTGCTTGGAGGCGGGGCCCATTGTGGCGCCGACCAATGGCTAAGCAGGACCACTAATGGTTCCATGGTAACCACTGCCTAGTAATGGGATGCAGGGCGATGGCACATAGCAACAGTTGTATGCTAAGGGCTGCACAGGGCTGCACTCGACTACAAAACTACTTACTCCTTCCTCTGGGCTGTACTTTGGTCTAGAGAGGCCTCCTCAGATCAGGTAATCCCCCTCAAGAGGAACCAGTTCCCAGCCTACCTAGTCCTTCCTTTGGGCTCTGGCCAATGGGAACATCAGTTGAGAAGGGAGGAGAAAGGGCCTCTTCTCTCCTTGCAAGGCTGTGGCCCGGGACGAAACATCACAGAACATCACTACCTTCTCCAGGTGACCTGCTCTACAAGTACTCTCCCCTCCTCCCAGGCTGCAGTAGCCTCTCCTCCCCCTTGTCCCTTTGACTCCCGGGATAGTAACGCTCTGGTGCTGCTGGCCCCAGGACTCTTGGCACTCTCCCCTTAGTCCCCCTATTCCTCCCACACACTTGCATAATTAAGCTCTTAGTAAACAAACTCTCCACAAATTATCCTAAAGAAATTAATTTGAGATGATTCATAGTTCCAAATGTGAAAGAAAAACTAATAAAGCTCTTACTAAAAAAATTAGCAAATATCTTCATGACCTTGGGGTAGACAAAGATTTCATAAACAGGACATGAAAACCACTAACCATAAAACTTCAACAAATTGATAAATTGGGCTTTGTTAAAATGAAGAACTTCTGCTTATCAAAAGATATCATTAAGAGGAAAAAGGCAAAGACAGACTAGAAGATACCTCGAGCACATATAACTGACAAAGCTCTTGTATCTGGAATATATTTTAGAACATTTACAAGTCAATAAAAAATGAACAATAATCCAAATAAATAAGGAACAAAAGAACTGAACACATAATTCACATAAAAAGGATGGCCAGACAGCCAGTTACCATCTGTAAAGCCATGAAAGGTACGCACTGGGGAAATGCAAACTAAATCTACAGTGAAATATCACTCAACAACAACGATGGCTACATTTTAAAAAGTGGGGAGGAGGTCAGAGAGCGCAGAACAACTGACCCTCTCATACACTGCTGGGGGAAGTACAAATTGGCATAGTTAATTTGGAAAACTGGCAACACCTACTAAAGTGGGACATACACTTATCCTGTAATCTAACAAATCTGGCCTACATATTTACCCAACAGAAATGCACGTATATTTAGACATACATAAGAATGTCCCCCAAAATTATTCATAATAGTCAAAACCATAAAACAAATCAAACATCCACCAAAGGTAGAAACACTAAAAAATCTGTTGTATAGTCATATTCTGTAGGGCAGTAAAAATGAATAAACGGTTACCTATAATATCATAGAGATATCTCAAACCTGATACCGAGGAGAGAAAAAGACACAGCATAAAACATAATAAATGGTTCCATTTGTATAAAGTTCAAAAAATAGTCAAATCAGAAACAAAAGTTCAAGAACAGGCAAAATTAATCTATGGCAATAGAAGATGACAGCGTTTTCAAGATATGTTAAATTAAAAAGTACAGTTGCAAAAATATGTAACAATCTCATTTCATAAGTAAGATATACACATACTTATACACATGAATTAAAATTCTGAAAGAAAAGCAGCATCATAGTAATAGTGTTTTTGTCTTTGAATTCTGGTGGCATACACGTCATCTTATTTTCTTCATTATGGGGATATTTATTTTCTAACTTGTTTTTAGTAGATATGCTTAACTAATTTTAACCTGATAAAAGGAAATGCCTTTAATTTCTTCATTAAACAATACTATTGCTCTGGGTTCAAAAAGTTACAATTCATCACATTAATATCTATTGTTCACTCTTCCGACTTCCATCCTTCCACTCAACCCACTACACAATGGGTTCTATGCAAAAAACTAAATTCCATTTTGATACAGTCGTTAAGAGGTCAACTGGTAAACCAAGTTTCTTTTTCACTACCCCTTAACAGTCCCTCAGTAACTTCATGAAAACTCAGTTTCTTTGAATTATATGTAATACACCATACTTACATGGGATTGTAAAAATACTGTTACCAAACTCACTACGTACCACACCAGACTCACTTTCTACATAGGCTCCTCATCTGGAAAGCTTCAAAATTTGTCTTCCCTAAGGCTCCTTCCTTGGCTTCTTTAGACATTTCTTAGATAATTCCATCCACTTTCTTGCCTTCACCTGCAATCTACGGCTAGAGATGACTTCTAAATCTACGGCTAGAGATGACTTCTAAATCTACATATTCACACTCCAACATTCCTCTGAGTCTCCAAATCATGTAAGCAACTATCTACTTAGCTACAAGACATCCCCTGATGCCTCAACATGAACCTAAGATGCAGCATGTTCATCTTTTCATAATATGCATATGCAGAAGTCAGGTCTGGAGAAAATCTATTCTCTACTCAGTAGGGAATTTCCTAGGACTGGGGAGAGTCAACCAGTTTGCAGATTTCCCCACGGGCTCAGTGGTAAAGGGATTTCCTTGTGGCTCACTTGGTAAAGAATCCACCTGCAATGCGGGAGACCTGGGTTCAATCCCTGGGTTGGGAATATCCCCTACAGAAGGGAAAGGCTACCCACTCCAGTATTCTGGCCTGGAGAATTCCATGGACAGTCCATGGGGTTGCAAAGAGTCAGACACGACTGAGCGACCTTCACTTTCACTTTCAGTGGTAAAGAATCTGCCTGCAATTCAGGAGACACGGTAGGAGCCTTGATTTCAATGCCTGGGTTGGGAAGATCCCCTGGAGGAAGAAACGGCAGCCCACTCTAGTACTTTTGCCTGGAAAATCTCATGGACAGAGGAGCCTGGAAGCTACAGTCCATGGAGTCACAAAAGAGCCGGACATAACTTAGCCACTAGACAACAACAGAAACAACAACTGGAGAGATCAAGGTCAGCAGTCTTGGTCAGATTTCTAGAGTGACTAAAACCAGAATACCCTCTTAGCCAAGCAGAGGAGGGTGAAACGGCACTAAATCCAGGCTGGATGGGATCAACAATACAGAGAGTATACACGCAGGTTAGATAAACGTAAAGGGAAAAATAAAATCTAAGAAAAGATAATAATAAGAAACAGATATCCGGACTACAGCCAGATGGACCAGAGCTTAAGAGAAGACTCTGGCATCAATGATGGGAGGAAGAAATAAACCAAATAGGTCAATAAGCAGGGCAACTGGTCAGAATGATAAAGAGGAGATTGCTGCTGCTGCTGCTGCTGAGTCGCTTCAGTCATGTCCGACCCTGTGCGACCCCACAGATGGCAGCCCACCAGGCTCCCCAGTCCCTGGGAATCTCCAGGCAAGAACACTGGAGTGGGTTGCCATTTCCTTCTCCAATGCATGAAAGTGAAAAGTGAAAGTGAAGTCGCTCAGTTCTGTCTGACTCCTAGCAACCACATGGACTGCAGCCTACCAGGCTCCTCCATCCATGGGATTTTCCAGGCAAGAGTACTGGAGTGGGTTGCCATTGCCTTCTCCGAGAGAGGAGATTAGTTCATTCTAAAAAGGAAGGAAGGAAGAAGAATACTATTTAACTGGTGGCTCAGATGGTAAAGAATCTGCCTGCAACGCAGGAGACCCAGGTTCGATCCCTGGGTCTGGAAGATCCACTGGAGGAGGAAATGGCACCCCACTCCAGTATTCTTGCCTGGAGAATCCCATGGACAGAGAAGACTGCAGGTTACAGTCCAGGGGGCCATAAACAGTCGGACACAACTGAGTGACACACACACAAGATTTTCTACACTGTAAGACACACAATTATCTTATGTACCATTATTTTGTCTCTCCTCTATGAAAGTAACAATGCTACCAACTAAATATGACATGCCATTTCTAGCTGCATCTGACTTTAGAAATGTTAGAAAGTAATGAAATGTTCCTATTGCAACTGGAGAACAGCAGAGACACAAGGTTCCCTCCCAGGTGTGCTCAGGACAGGAACCTGATCTACACTCAGGCCCCCACGAAGAAGCAGCAGCAGGCTGGAATGCACTCTGGTGAGACCCTGATACTGGCCAACAAGTAGGAAGCTAAGTGAGGAGGGGAAAACCCAGGCTCCCCTCCCCTGGGTTTTTTACCATTTTACTTTACCATTCACACACAACACATCACTTTTGACATTTCTGGTCACATATGTGAGGGATTTTCCCCCACCAAATTATTCTCTGCAACATGAGCTGGGTGTCCCACCAATTAACTCACTTTTGACATTATACCTACTTCAGAGGCCAGTCCCAAGTCTAGGCTGCGCCTGTGTTCCTGGCTGACAGGCTCTAAATCAGAGTTTCCCAGGGCCCCCTCCTCTGGTTTGATTAATCTGCTAGAGCAGCTCAGAGAACTCAGGGAAACACTGACCTACATTCACCAGTTTATTAAATGGTACAGATGAACAGACGCATAACGCATGGTCTTGGGAGGGTCCTGAGCACAGGCACTTCTGTCTCCATGGAGATGGGGGCACATCACCCTCCTGATATGTGGTTGTGTTCACCAACCTGGAAGCTTCCCAAACCCCCGAGTGGGATTTTTATAGAGGCTTCTTCTTGTAGGCACGATCAATCATTAACTTCACTTCCAGCCCTTCTCCGTGAGTGTGTGTGTATGTGTGTGTGTGTGGTGGGGAGTGCTGATAATTCCAAGCTTCTAATTATGGTTTAGTCACACTGCTGACCAGCCCTCAAGCAGGATCCATCCAGGAGCCTACCCAAAGTTGCCTTATGAGAACAAAAGATGCTTCTAGTGCTCTTACCACTTAGAAAACAAGGGCTTCAGGAGCTCTGTGCCAGGAACTAGGGGACCAATATATATATATTTTCTACTATTTCACACTATTACTGGTGAAAAACTATACTGGCTTTAACCTGAAGGTCAAAGAGAATTTTTATTAGCATGGAAAAATGCTCATGACCCAGTGTTAACAACAAAAAGCAACATACAAAACTGAATCATATATGCAAAAAAAAGACCCTCCCCCAAAGGATGAATAGAACTACTTCACAATGTCAGTGGTAGCTGTCTCAAAGTCCTGGAATTACGGGTAACTTCTTCTTTTCTCTTTACTTCCCCCACCTTTCTATAATCAACATGTAATATTTTACAATCAGATAAAGACAAATATTAAATGTTTGTTTTTTTAAATCTGCCAGTTGTAGGCCACATGAATACTTCAGTTTATTTAAATATTAGATACACAACCATCTCATTAATGTACAGTTTCCCTGGTAGCTCAGACATAAAAAATCTGCCAGCAATGCAGGAGACCTGGATTTGATCCCTGGGTTGGGAAGATCCCCTGGAGGAGGGCATGGCAACCCACTCCAGTATTCTTGCCTGGACAATCCACATGGATAGAGGAGCCTGGCTCAGGCCATGGGGTTGCAAAGAGTCGGACACAACTGAGTGACTAAGTAAGCACGCACACAAGGCCTTCTTAACAATAAGACAGTAAACATCAGCTCAATGCATATTCATATCCATAGAACTAACGTTCATTTTGAACATCCAAGAATGTAATGCGGGGAATTATTTCTGTCTTTCAAACATGAGGTTTCAAGAATATCAATATTATTGCTCAAACATGGGGAAAGATTAATTACTTCATTTCCTACTGGATCTTCAGCTTGGCATAATAATGGACCAGCAGAAAGAAAACTGGTCACACTGCTGATGAAAAGTCTACTGCCAAAGGTAGGCAGTGTTGTCTTGCACAAAATGAATTTCTCTTTTTTTTTTAAAAAAAAAAGACTTTAACAAGTAGCTGCTGTGTCCAGAAATTGAAGCTAACACATTTTATGCTGTGTTATCTTGACAAAATTGCTTTTTAGCCCTACATACTCAAATACCAATATATTTCTCCCCTCATATTTGAAAAGAACATTTTGACAAAGGATAAAAATCTTGAAATGTAAACACTATACTTGCCAAGTGTAATAAAACAAAATATGCTACCTTCTACTTTGGGTGGTACAAGCTCACACGTAGGCTGAAAAACTTGGGAAAAATCAGATTTCTGTTTATAAAGTTTAAGAAATTCTTCAAATGCTTTTCCTTGCTCGGGTATATTAAATGCTCAAACAAATAACAGGAGATAATATTATGGGTGTTCTAATTGAAGTATCACTTTTATTATCAAGTTTTCATTTAAAAACTCAAATGATATGAGATTATAATAATCATATAGTTGGTCCTAGTGAGAAAGTATAGCCACAATATAAATGTCTTATTTTCTAGTATTAAACAGCAGTAAAGTCGACCTTTCTTGGTAATTATCTAATGTACCAATCGTATCAGATATTCAAAAGGAAATGACATAGCTCGAGTTAAAACTTTTTATTCTGACAGCAGCTTCCTGCCACAGATCTTTCCTAAATGACAGTATAAACAACGGAAGAATGAGAGACAGAAGCCAATCTCTGCAAAGTGCTTAGAAAGTAATTATCCTAGACTGCAGGCGGCTAGTTTAAACAGCCCAAGAAAACTTTTCCAATCAGAGTGACATGAACACAAATATGATGTTATAGGTAAGAAGCTCACGGGTTAAAAAAGACTGTAGAACTTTAAGTTACTACATGGCTAACAATGAATCAATCCAGACTACTTACAATTGAATCGGACATTTAAAGGCTGACTCGATGGACGTGAGTCTGAGTGAACTCCAGGAGTTGGTGATGGATAGGGAGGCCTGGCGTGCTGCGATTCATGGGGTCGCAAAGAGTCGGACACGACCGAGCGGCTGAACTGAACTGAACTGAACTTCAAGATAAGAATTCATTTTGTGTTGCTTTGAAGCAGGAGTTGCCTTCTGTATTTTTGCTAAATTTCCATACTGGGTCAAAGACATCTTCTAGATGTCTTCACATTCTTCTAGAAAATGTGGATCGTATATACCATGGAATACCACTCAGTCATTAAAAAGTCACAAAACAGTGCTGTTTGCAGCAACGTAGATACAACTGTCTTACTAAGTAAAGTAAGTCAGAAACAGACAAATACCTTATGAAATCACTGACATGTGGTATCTAAAACAGGACACAAACGAACCTTTCTACAAAACAGAATCAAGACTCATGGTGAACAGACATGTAGTGGCCAAGGAGGTGAGGGAGAGAGGGATGGATTGGGAGTCTGGGGTTAGTAGATGCAAACTCTGACATTTAGAGTGGAGAAACAACAGGGCCTACTGTATAGCACAGGGAACTCTACCCAATCTCCCAGGATAAATCATAATGGAAAAGAATATTAAATATATAGATATATAACTGAGTCACTTCGCTGCACTGCAGAAATGAGCACAACACTGTAAATCAGGATACGTCAACAAATAATTAAAGAATGCATTTGTGGAAGCTTTCGGCCGAAAGGAAAAATGGAGACTATTGAGCCAGTCTGCTGATGCCTACTTGTCCTCTTCCACTCTCTGACTCAGATAGGCCTGGATAACAATCTCATATGTGTTTGAGATTTTTTTCATTTTTATTGGAGTACAGTTGACTTACAATGCTGTGTTAGCTTCAGGTGTACAGCAAAGTAGTTCAGGTAGTTATACATATAAATATTCCACTCTTTTTCAGATTCTTTTTGCCTTCAGGCCATTACAGAATACTGGGTAGTTCCTTACACTATACCGCTAAGTTGCTTCAGTCGTGTCTGACTCTGTGCAACCCCATAGACGGCAGCCCACCAGGCTCCCCTGTCCCTGGGATTCTCCAGGCAAGAACACTGGAGTGGGTTGCCATTTCCTTCTCCAATGCATGAAAGTGAAAAGTGAAAGTGAAGTCACTCAGTCGTGTCCGACCCTCAGCAACCCCATGGACTGCAGCCTTCTAGGCTCCTCCGTCCATGGGATTTTCCAGGCAAGAGTACTGGAGTGGGGTGCCATTGCCTTCTCCATTACACTATACAGTAGGATCTATTTTATACAGAGTTGTGTGTATCATATGTGTTTGATATTGCCAACCCCGCTGTTTGCTTCCATTTAAACCCATTCTGATTTTTATGTGCTGTATCTCCTGTCTCAGCAACAAGCGAAGGGGATACACCTGAAGGTAAAGTCCACAGCCAAAGAGAATTTAGCAACCAAGTCAGATGCTGACTTGCTAGTTTTATAAATAATCCAAGATGGATCAGAAACTAATGCCTATTTTTCATGTCTTATATAATGGCAATCACCAAAAAAGGCACTGACTTAATTTCTCAAGCATAAAACTGGGCAGGGGGGATAGGAGAGAGTATGGAATGTGATCAGCTGAAAAATAAAGAAAATGTATACAGTACCTCTTACCACTTCAGAGCTTTGGTGAGTCTCATTCACTCTTTTAACAAACATTTGTCAAATATCCTGGTGGCTCAGATGGTAAAGAATCTGCCTACAATGCAGGCAACCTGGGTTCGATCCCTGGGTTGGGAAGATCCCCTGGAGAAGGGCATGGCAACCCACTCCACTATTGCCTGGGGAATCCCCATGAACAGAGGCGCCTGGCAGGCTATAGTCCATGAGGTCACAAAGAATTAGACACGACTGAATGACTAAGCATAGCACACAAATACCATAAAGTGTGCTATGTAAGATAAAATTCAGATATGAATAACGAATCCAGTTCGGGAGAGGGTAGCTAGGATAAAACAGTGTGAAGTGTATTTACAGATATGAAGTGTGTTTACAGATATGAAGCTTAGGAAGGGAGACGGGGCAGCTATCTGCAACTGGAGAAGGCTTCACAGCAGAGGTAGTAAGGAAGCTGAGACCTGAAGGTTGCACAGAATTTCTGCAAGTCAAATAAATGGAAAGAAAGGACAGTCTGGGCTCTCAAGAAAAGTGCTGGGCACACCGGCAGAAATGCCAAGATGAGCAGAGATGTGTAGCATTCCTAGGGAATATGGTGAACGACGAGCCTGGAAATGCCCACTGCAGCCAGACAGCCATGGGAAGGGCAAAAGAGAGAAGGGCAGGTTTTCTGGGACACTGACTCCCATCTTTGGCTACATGCCAAAAGTCGCCCGAGATGTTTAAAATGCAGATTCTCGAATCCCACTAGGAATAAGAAACTCATTTTTTAAGCTCCTACAGTGGTCGTCAATATCAGATCTGGGGAGAGCATGTGGAACTGCAGGGCAGAAGCAAAGAGAACAAGAAAGAGGAAAACGGCCACAAGAGAAGAAAAGGCAGAGCGAGGGACTTCCCTGGTGGTCCAGCGGTTAAGAATCCGCATTCCAATGAAGAGGACACAGGTTTGATCCCACGTAGGGGAATTAAGATCCCACATGCCCTGGGGCAACTGAGCCCGCCCACAGCAATTTAGAGTCTATGCACACACGAAGACCCAGTACAGCCAAAAATTTTAATTAATATTTTTTTAAAGGTAGAACTAACAGAAAATATCAAATACTGACAGTGGGCCAATGGAGAAGGACCAGTACTTAGGTCTAGAAGAATAGGGAGACTTAAGAAGGGGCAAAGGTTTGCAGGAAAAGACATCAAATTCGGATGCTTTGGGGTTGAGTTCCTTACTGGGGAGGTAATTTTGTTCTAGAAATTCAGGAAAATTAATTTCATATTTAAACATATTCTAGGGTTGCTACGTACTGAGGCTTAACTGTGTTTAATTAGCTTTGGGGGTATGCATCCCTCTCTCTAAACACATGAAAGACATATAATACATAAGGCATAGTGCTAGAAACTGAAGAGGAAGTCGATAAATAAATATTTACTGAATAATAAAAGTGGAAGTCTAAAAAAATGGTGTAGATTTTAGTCTTTTTTAGAAAGAAAAGAAAAACCTCTCCATTTTTTTTTTTAAAGATGTCATAACTATTACCTTTGCAGCCAAGGCTTTTAAACTATCGAGGAATCTTTGCCAGAAATCCTTGAAGAGCGGGCGGTCAATTTTCTTCAGGCTGTCTTTGGTGCTAGCATCCACACTGACGTAGAGCTGGGTAACTGGTTTGAGGTCCCTTGGTAATTAAAAATTTAAAAAAAAACACAACGGAAGAAAATTAGGCATAAGTTAGGCTCTCCACAATGCTAAACTTACAATCTGTAATAAATGCAGTGCTTAAATATGTCACTGGGTATAGAGGCTTCTACTTCTCCCAGAAATTGAAGGTATGATTTGTTTCACTGGTAGCTCAGCTGGTGGGCTTCCCTCATAGTTCAGTTGATAAAGAATCTGCCTGCAATGCAGGAGACCCTGGTTTGATTCCTGGGTCGGGAAAATCCTCTGGAGAAGGGACAGGCTACTCACACCAGTATTCTTGGGTTTCCCTTGTGGCCTAGCTGGTAAAGAATCCACGTGTATTAAGGGAGACCTGGGTTCAATCCCTGGGTTGGGAAGATTCCTTGGAGTAAGGAAAGGCTACCCACTCCAGTATTCTGGCCTGGAGAATTCCATGGACTGTATGGTCCATGGGGTTGCAAAGAGTCGGACATGACTGAGTGACTTTCACTTTCAATGCAGGAGATGCAAGTCCAATCCCTGGGTCGGGAAGACCCCTTGGAGAAGGAAATGGCAACCCACTCCAGTCTTCTTGCCTGGGAAATCCCGAGGACAGAGAGGACTGGTGAGCTAAGTCCATGGGGTGATAAACCATCAGACATAAACCATGCATGACACTGCAACAGAATGAAATATCAGTTGCTTGTTTTTTTAATGACTGGACACCATCCCTAATGAACTGAAAACATTTGATTACTTAAAACTGGTCTCTCTTCAAACAGGTGTTTCAGTGGAAAATAAAATAAGATCAAGCTTTAGGTCTGGCACTTTCAGCTCAATTACAAGGGGCTCTCAGACCGAAGCTCCAAAAACTCTGCCACTAAGGCTTCTCCAGGGGTCTGTGCTAATGGGCCACCTCCCATCATCCATTTGCTGATGGGGTTTTCTAAGGAACAAGAACAAGTCTTCTCTGAAGCACACAGAGCCACACCAAGGCCTCATCTAGGCCTCTGCGAACAGGAGTGGGTTGACAGTCAAGCCTTGCGCAGACAAACAATGACCTACTCCAAGGGCCATCAGCAAAGCAGAGCTAGCAGAAAGGCAGCCACATATTCACAAAAGAGCACAGCCCAGAAGAAAAACACACGTTGCAGATTTTTATTTGTTTTTGCCTTCTTAATCTGCATCCGTCAGTACCACTCATTCCCCACTTTTCTCAAACTCACTGGTTCATTTCACAAAGTAATCATCTACCACATTTCTTGCCAGTTATGTTTAAAGCTCAGATTGTACTTTTTCCAAAGCCTCTCTGTTCTCCCTGCCAATGGGTCTCATAATTCACTCTCTTGAGTGAATTCCAAGAAAGAAAAAAACTGCCCCTTAATAATCCCGACTAAATTCTCCCATTATTAATTTCCTATAACTATTCCATTATTTTTATATTTACCTTGAGAATGTTATTTATGTGTTTTTTTGGTTTCAAAGTCTATGCCCTTTAAAAAACTGACACATAATTCACATGCCAGAAAATTCACCATCAACAGGGTTTATATGCTTTTTATATCTATCAGGGTTGGCCTTACAACTTTCCTTGACGGACAGGAACTCTATTTTTCTTTTTACCCAGTCATATCAGTAGACACTGAAAGCTACTTTTCAGTGGATATTGTTGACTTCAACTGACAGAACTTTTAAAGGAATGTAGGCCAAACGAATGCTTGTAACGATCTGGCTTAGTGACATATGGAAAAAACAGAAGGGGCTAAAGTCAAAGTTGTTAAAAGTGGGGAAGCTTTGATCAAAGCTAGAAAAGAATGATTAAAACACGGCAGACTCTCATTGCTTTAATCCCTCTCAAGTGCTGATATGATATCCGAAAGGAATCCTTCAAAGTTCAATAATGTGTCACTACTGAGCAAAGGACATCAATTACTGGAAACGCAAAACATCTGCAAACTATAATGGCAGCAACTTGTCTCACCACCCCTTTAGCTGGGGGCCTCTTTAATAAGATAAGCAACTCTAACTGAACTTTGTGTTTTACAAAACTAAAAAAGATCATCTTAATGGATACTGCAGGCTATCATCATCTAACAACTCCCAGGACTTTGTGTCCTAAAGCTGCCTGATGCAAAATGGGAACCGGCCTGACCTTTTCAGTACACCTCCATACCTGCTTTTAGATTATGAACAGTAAATTCCAAAGGGCTTAGTTGTTTTACAAGCCTCCATCATTTCAAAAAAAAAAAAAGGCCTGGACATTGACACTAGCAATGAGGAATTTTGTCAATACTAGATGTCTGAAGTGCTATAATCAAGGAATTTTATAGATTTTTTTCCCAAGGAGCAGAGGAAGAATGGAGAAGAGGGAAAGTCCTAAGGAGCTGTAGAGTGCATTTCTAAGTGGCTCAAAAGCAGTAAAAGGACCTTGGAGAAATGTTCTGAGTCTCTGCTATTGGCCTCTCTTCCCTGAAAAAACAGGCAATGAGGCTCCAAGCTCAGTCATCTGTCTGCCTCCATTCTATACAGAGATAGGATGGTTTTAGTCACATCCTTAAAACTATCATAATAATTTCTGAGTCTCAGAATCTCTCAATGCTGTTGAGAATAATTAAAAACTATACAATGAAAAGGCTATAAAGCCTGAGCCCAATCCCCAGTGAAAACATCCTGTGAATCTTGATATGATTATTGTGATGACCTTTCATCCTGCTAATTTTAAACCTGAGTTATGAATGATCATGTATAGAAATACAGAGTAACATAAAAATCCTCTCTTTCTTCCTTTCTTTAGAGATCAGGCCTCATTCTACCCAGAATAATCTCAATGATCATATCAAGGTCCTACCTAAAATGAACCTACTCATCTCTACAGAAAGGAAAAAAGGGAGAAAAATGCATGTATGTAAGAAATCAAGGAGATCAAACCAGTCAATCCTAAAGGAAATCAACCGTGAATATTCACTGGAAAGACTGATGCTGAAGCTCAAATAACTTTGGCCATCTAATGTGAAGAGCCGACTCATTGGAAACTTTCGTGATGCTAGGAAAGGTTGGTGGCAGGAGGAGAAGAGGGTGACAGAGGATGAGATGATTGGATAGCATCACCATCTCAATGGATGTAAGTTTAAGCAAACTTTGGGAAATAGTACAGGACAGGGAAGACTGGTGTGCTGCAGTTCACAGGGTTGCAGGGAGTTGAAAATGACTTAGCAACTGAACAAGAAATCAAGGGAATTCAGTAGTAACTCTGATGCTCCTATTAATAAAAAAATAACCAAAGTGACCATAAGCAAGTGAGAAGTACACTAAGTTATGCACATATTGGAACATTCTAGTTAGCTTTAAGTACTGATTCATAATTTAATTGCCTTGTGTTCAGATACTGTGCTCTAAATGACTTCAATACTTTCTTGAAACCTGCTGTAATGCCCAGCACATGGCCATTTGTTAACTGTTCTGAGAGCAAGTTCTGTGCTCTTAAGAAGAATTTACATTCCAAAGTTTCAAGCTTCAAACTCTATTTCTGCCATATAGACTAAACTTGTTAATTTAGTTGTTCAAATCTTCACTACTTTTACTGATTTTGATTTACTTGTTTTATCCATTTGAGAGAAGCGTGTTAAAAACTTGCTATTTCTCCTTAAGAGTTCTGTCAATTTTGAGACTATATTACTGAGTGTTTACAAATTCTGACATATATACAAACGTATTATTTTATGTTCCTAGCGGGTTTAATATTTTATTATTAGGAAATGCCCCATTTCATCTCAAGTAATGGTTCTTGCCTTAAAGTACACCTGACTGATATTACATAGCCTACCTTTCCAATGGTGTTTTTCATGTATTATATTATGCACTAACGATGTCACTACAAGGTGGTCATTACTACTGTGATCATTTTACAGATGAATAACTAGACGCTGAGAAGTTATCTTCCCCACGTCAGAAAGACGGTAAGAAAGCAAGTCAAGATTCAAATTCAGATCTCTTCTAGACAGAGCCCAACCAAGCTCCTCATCATTTCACTGTACTGCCTCTTTCTCTCCTTTTAGCTCATCTAGAAAAGCACAGTTCTGAAAAGCATTCCATCAATTCATAGACAAAAAAGAAGACTATACTTTAAACTTAATACAAACAAAACAGTGGCAGACTTTATTTTCTTGGGCTCCAAAATCACTGCTGACGGTGACTGCAGCCACAAAATTAAAAGATGCTCCTTGGAAGAAAAGCTATGAGGAACCTAGACAGTGTATTAAAAAGCAGAAACATCACTTTGCCAACAAGGGTCCATATAGTCAAAGCTATGGCTTTTCCAGTAGTCGTGTACGGATGTGAGAGTTGGACCATAAAGGAAGTTGAGCGCCGAACAATTGATGCTTTTGAACTGTGGTGCTGGAGAAGACTCTTGAGAGTCTCCTGGACTGCAAGGAGATCAAACCAGTTACTCCTAAAGGAAATCAACTCTGAGTATTCATTGGAAGGACTGGTGCTGAAGCTGAAGCTCCAATACTTTGGCCACCTGATGGGAAGAGCCGACTCACTGGAGAAGACTCTGATGCTGGGAAAGATTGCGGGCAGGAGGAGAAGGGGGCAACAGAGGATGAGATTGTTGGATGGCATCACTGGCTCACTAGCCATGAATTTGAGCAAACTCCAGAAGATCATGAAAGACAGGGAAGCCTGCGTGCTCAGTCCATGGGGTCGAAAGAGTCGGACGTGACTTAGTGACTGAACGACAGAAAAAACAAACAAAACAGGCTAGGAGGAAACAAAAAACTTCCGTGGAAAGGAGCACATAGTATTTATAACCAATCTTCATTTCATTATAGCTGTTATCTATAGCCACTTTGAGCTGATAAACACAAGGAAACTTTATTTTATTAAAATTCACGCGTTTCTTCAAACATTTACTAAGTAATATGTGAAGAGATGTCCAATTTATAGAGTTTCTCTAACACATAGTGACTATCTTATTAATAGCAAAAACACGAAGCAAACAAAATAACAGAAGCACAAGTGGAAGAAGTGAAAGAAAGAGAATGAAGCTCACACATAGTTTCGATGAAGATGCTCAAAAGTAAACACACACAGGGACAAATTCTGCGGTGGTGGAGGAGGTGTGGGAAGTTAAATGTTAATTGTGTCATAGTTAAAAATGGAACCAAGCTCTGTCTTCTTACAATAAGCCTGCTGGCAGGGAGTAAGCTTTGAATTAACTGTATGTATCAAAAAAGAAAAAGTATAAGATTTTAAATGTAAACTTAAAAACAATTGACAAGAAAATCGTGTAGAGGTGAACTGAAGATGAAGCTAAGAGCGAGTCAGTCTACAAAGGGCTATACACTTGACTCTACACCCTCTAATACACTCATAAAGAGGGAGACAGTTTTAGAATTCAAACACCCACAAAGGAAAGGACCCACTAGGTTCAGGGGACTTCCCTCGTGGTCCAGTGGCTAAAAATCTGCCTTGTGATGAAAGGGACACCAGTTTGATCCCTGGTCAGGGAACAAAGAACCCACATGCTGTGGGGCAATGAAGCCCCCACGAAGCAACTACTGAGCCCGTGTGCTCTGGAGCCTGCATGCCACAATTAGCTTGCACACCGCAGCTAGAGTCTGTGCACCCGCATGCCGCAAGTGAGACCACATGCAGCCAAATAAATAAATAGAAGGAAAAAAACAACAACTGGGTCAGTGTTGTGGAACATCACCCTCAACACCTTCCTTATTCTACCACAGTCTGCTTTGAGCATGATGTCTCAAGGAGGTCTTTGACACCTTAGCCCAGAACAGTTTACAGGAAGGTTTACATGCAGTGGTCTAGTGGGACAGCATTATCCAAGTGCAATGGGCCTTCCTGACGGCAGGGCTGAATGTCAGCATAGATCATGCAATCTCCAGAATTAAGAGTCCTAAACTCACATGTCTGCAGGAGCCAAGGATATGATGCAAGTCAAACAAGCCACTTCTAAACGAAAAGGAGGTTCTCTGGACACCGAACCACAGACCGTGTGTGAAACACGCAAGAATACTCTTGCCTTACCCCAAGCAATAGGCTTCCATTTTTCTGGTATGCGGCGTTCTGTCTGCCTTCCGTTGTTTCATGCCTGTTAGAAATGCTGACAGAAATTTCTCTGCTGTAAGGGATTCAACAGTGCACTCCTCTGACAAGTAGCAGATGACACTCAGCCTCAGGGCCGAGGAGACAGCCAAGTGGTGGAGAGCATGGCAAACTGAAAAGTACAGGCTTCATGGAACAGACAATGAACTGTCTTGGTGTGATACTGTCAGATAGGAAGAAACACACTTGGTCTTTGTCCCTAATCTCCGGCACAGAGCTCCTAATTTTGGTATTTCTCGAGTGACAGAGGTGAGAGAAGTGTTTTCTGTTATCTCTAATGAGTCCCTCTCCACCAAACAAGAATTTATATTAATGAGGTGACTTTTGGTGGGCCCCTGGACAGCTTGAGGACAGGTGGCTGGTGCCAAAAGAACCAACCCAGTGATTAGAGGGTTGGCACTTTCAGCCCCACCCACAACCTCTACAAAAGGGAGACGAGCTAGATAAGAGGCTGAGTTCATCACCAATGATCGATCATGATGATTTCAATCGATCCTGTTTCCCAGCTGGCGCTAGTGGTAAAGAACCTGCCTGCCAGTGCAGGAGACCCAAGAGACATGGCTTGAAATTCCGTGGATGGGCTGGGAGGCCCGCTCATCTTGGCTGCCTTTGCTAGTCTCAGTTGGCACATCTGCTGGACTGGCTGGTTTATGATGGCCTCAGCTGGGACAGCTGGGGCCTCTGTGTGTGCAGTCTCTTATCCCCCAGCAAGTCTGAAGTTGATCACACGGTGGCAGGGTTTCAGAGAGCAGCAAGAAAGGGCAAGCCTTGATGCACAGACATTATTCAAGCCTCTGCTGCGTCACCTTCGCTCACTTCCCTTTGGCCAAAGCAAGTCATGTGGCCAAGCTTGGAGTCAGTGGGGGGGACACTCAGAGCTACAGCACAAAGGATCATGGATACAAGGAGAGGGAGAACTTATGGCCATCCTTTGCAATCTACTGTAGCGCAAAACAGACTGTACTTTGTACTCTGTACAAGGAGGATGGCCTTGTACCTACTGGGACTCAGTGTTTTTCAGGAATAAAAAAAAAAAAAATCAGAGCTATATTGGAAGGCCGGAGGGTTCTTAAGACTGGAAATCTCAAACTGGCAATTGATAAGAAATAGGTTTTATTTGTCCTGAACCATGTTTAGAAACTTTTTGGGGGGGGGGCCCAACATTTAAAATCCTGAGATTTTGCATAAAAGAGATTTCTTTTGGAAACCTTTGTAAAAAGAGACAATCTGGCAAAAATTGCCAAGCAACAAGTATGAAGTGCTGTTTTTACGACATTAAATCACTTCAGAACACAATTATCTGGTTTTTGATTCACAACACTTCTGACACCAGATGTGTGGTTCCTCTCCACACCAAGGAGTCCTGTAGTTCTCTGCAGACACCAGCTAGGTGTCCTGTGTTCCATTCTATTCTGACAGTAAATCCCTGGAGTCAGCACAGACCTCCCAGGTCAGGACTCAGTCCCAAGCCGCCCCTACTTCTGACACCAGGCACAGTCCCATCTGCCACCCGTGCTTCTGATCAACTGCCTGTGGATCTGGGCGCCCTGTGACTCCCTCCTCGGGTTTGATAATCTGCTAGAACAGCTCTCAGAGCTCAGGGAAAACAGTTTGCTTTCTATTACTAGTTTATGTTCAAGATTACAACTCAGAAAACTGCCAGATAAAAAGATGAGGGGGAAAGGGCACTGGGCCTCTCTACTCTTTCCAGAAGCATCAGCTTCCCACCACCTGAAGTGTTCACTGATCTGGAAACCAAATGAATGGTGGCGAGTTTGAGTGACTCACTCCCAAGGAAAATGATTACAGCAGAAGCTATCTGAGGCATGCTATGGTACCTCAGTTTCATGCCTTTCAAAAATACTATTATAAAAACACTTGCTTTTGTGGAACTAAGAGGACTTTTTCTCAAGAGAAGGGTTTTTTGTTGTTGTTTAATCATCAACAGCTCTATCATTAAGTGTCACATTCTTGTCACTTTTATTAGCTGCCATGTTGACAAATAAAAACATAAAGCTTTCTCACCTGCCTAAGGTGTTTTTTCCTATCTTCCATAAATCTTCAAGGACCACTCACTGTGAAAACTCCCTTCTGTGGGAGAACTGTCAGCAAGGAACCCTATGCTTTGGAGCTGGAGGGAGAACTGAGATCCTCTTAAAGAAAAGTTAAGTATCCTGAAAAGGCGCACTAGCTTGAATGTAATGCTTGCATGTGGGTCAAGGGAAGACCAGCTAACAAAGTCAAGAGTTTCTTTGAAAGATACCAGAGTACGGGTGATCCCTCTACTGTACAAAGCTCCACTAACCGAGCAATCAACCTGGCTGGAATTTTCCCAGTCATCAGCTGAGTCCTCTCTTATGCAGAGCTCACAGAGCCATCCAGTTTGCCAAGCTTATCTATCTATCATGCCTCAATGACACCTTTTTTTTTCCTCTTCCTTTTTTATTTTTTAAATTATGAAAGTATGACAACACATATACAGCAGACTTGGAAAACACAGAACAAAGTTACATATAGTTCCACTATATATTACAATTATTTTTTTAAGTAGAAAAATTAAGATTTTTTAGTTAGAGTTTCAATATCAAACTCTCAAAAACTAACAGAATGAATAGACAGAAAAGTAAAAGGATATGGTAGATCCAAAAAGCACCATGGACCAACTCAACATAATTAAGATTTATACAATTTTCACACAAAAGTAGGATACAAATTCAAGTTCCCAGAGACTATAAACTGGGAGAAACTGGAATATATCCAAGGACATAAAACAAGGCACAACAATTTCATGGTCTAAAGGTACTGAAATCACAGAGTCTGTTCTCTTACCACTGTGGAATTATGTTAGAAATCAATATCAAAAGATATCTGGAAACAATCCACATACTTTCAAGTGCAATGTCAATGACACCTTTTTGAAGACTCCTCATTCTGTCTTCCCTTCATCCTTACAACTCTTAAACCTTACCATCTCCTATCCAGTTTCCTGTTTCTTGGCCCGCCCATTTTATACAAACAAGCTGGCAGATTACTCTGCAGAAAGCAAGATTTTCCTAAAGAACAGCATTTGAAGTCGTCGCCCCAACCTATTCAACTTGGTTTTCAGCTGCCAGGCTCCTTCGCACCCTCTGTGGTCCAAATCAACTATATTTACATAGTGGTATCCCAAAGACCCCAATTCTGTATCTTTCTCAGGTAGTTCTTATTAAAATCCAACAATTTCCTATCTCCCCAAGTACCAATCCCAGCCATATTTTTTAAATTTATTATATTTTTTTAAATTGGGCTACCCTGGTAGCTCGGTTGGTAAAGAATCCGCCTGCAATGCAGGAGACCCCAGTTCAATTCCTAGGTCGGGAAGATCTGCTGGAAAAAGGATAGGCTACCCACTCCAGTATTCTTGGGCTTCCCTTGTGGCTCAGCTGGTAAAGAATCCGCCTGCAATACAGGAGACCTGGCTTCAATCCCTGGGTTGGGAAGATTCCCTGGAGAAGGGAAAGGCTATTAAAAACCTACAGTTTCCTATCTCCCCAAGTACCAACCCCAGCCATACTGTTATAATTCATTTTTTTTAATTGGAGGATAATTACTATCTCGCTTTATCTCACTGTTTGCTGAACCCAGTGCAGGCAAGGTATGAGCAGGGAAGCTGGAAGAAGATGCAAGGAGCCAGAGGAACTACAGACATGCTTTACTGGCTCATGGCTGATGCAGCAGCAACTCAACTCAGCGCAACTCTACTCTGCCTCTAAGAGCTTTTCAGGTGGTGCTTACACAGGACCACACCACCACGAACATGCCCAGTGCCACAAATGATCCCAGATAGTAGGACGTGAGTGGAGTGGGGCAAGAGAGCCTGACCACCGCCACCTGGCCAATTGCTCTCTCCCTGCAATTACTTCACAATATTGTGTTGGTTTCTGCCATACATCAGCATGAATCAGCCATAGGTATCCATATGTCCCCTCCCTCTAGAAACTCCCTCCCACCCCTCTAGGCTGACACGGCCATATTTTGAGACCCAAATTTAATAAGCCTTCTCAGAGAAGTTTTTACCCCACTTCTCCCATTTAAAAAAAAAAACAAAATTACTTCTCTGTTGAACTCCCCCAGCAACTTTTTTTTTTTTTTGCCTCTATTCTTTAAACAAATGTTTTCTTTCCCAATAGAACTGATGTTTAGGAGCAGGTGCTCTGACCCCTCAAAGCCAACATTTATACATAGTTAGAAATGAGTAAATCCTTTCTGAATCAATACCTGTTAGTTTTACTTCTTAGTCAAACACAGATTCAAGAAGCATCATCTTGACAGGCGAGACCACTCACCTGATTTCCGCAGGGAACTGTGCATTTGTGACCAGGAAACTGGAGATTTTACACTCATGGAGGAGCTTCAAAAACTTGTTGATTTCTGGGTACATGATGGGTTCTCCCACGAGAGACAAGGCACAGTGCTTTACTGTCATCCCTTCTTCAAAGCGTTCCCCTTTGACACCTGGCACTCCTGGAAGACAGTGCAAAGGACCAAGTCCAATAAGGTACAAATAGGGGATGTCACTTTTATTTTCTGTAATTAAAAATTTTTTAATTTTTCTTAATGGTTCTTTGATTTTAGAGGGAAAATTCATTTCTGATACCAGCCAAATAATACAAAACAAGGGCTGGCAGGGGGGACCCTTAAAATTATTGAAAGTGAAAGCTAAGTCACTCAGTCATGTCAGACTCTTTGTGACCCCCATGGACTGTAGCCTGCCAGACTCCTCCATCCATGGGATTTTTCAGGCAAGAATACTGGAGAGGGTTGCCATTTCCTTCTCTGGGGGATCTTCCCGACTCAGGGATCAAACCCAAGTCTTCCATATTGCAGGCAGACTCTTTACCGTCTGAACCACGAGGCAATCCTGAAAAGAATGATCTGCCCTCTGAGATTCGATCTCAGGACCTTCAGAGTATGAGACTGACGTGCTGCCTACTGCACTAAGAGGGCAGACATAAACTTTCCCTTCTCCAGGGGATCTTCACAAGCCAGGGATGAAACCCAGGTCTCCTGCATTGCAGACAGATTCTTTACCAGCTGAGCCACATTAAGTCAGAAAAGAAGAGAAAAACCTAGAATTATTAAACCAGCAATCTCATCCTTGGCTTTAATACTATTTAAATTACATCAATAAAGCAGGCAAAACTAATTTTATTATTAGCTAATTATTTGGAACACAGAATACATTACTTCCCATAATTTGCTTAGCTCTGCATTCCATCATGTTGGTCTAAGAAAATGAACTCAGTATAGCTACATAAGGCAAATGAAGTGAAAGTCGCTCAGTTGTGTCCAACTCATTGTGACCCCATGGACTGTGTGTAGTCCATGGAATTCTCTAGGCCAGAATACTGGAGTGGGTAACCTTTCCTTTCTCCATGGGATCTTCCCAACCCAGGTCTCCCGCATTGCAGGCAGATTCTTTACCAGTTGAGCCACAAGGGAAGCCCAAGAATAGCCTCTCCTATACCAATCATTGCCTCCCTTCATCCTTCAAGTATTTTGAATTAAGAGCGTGGAAAACTAGGGCCGCCAAGATCCAGCACCAAAGATTCTATGTAACTGGAGTGGGTGCAAGCCAGGGTCATGGGAGCTTTAACAGTTTCCCAGGTGATTCTAATGTGCAGCCAAGGTAAAAAACCACTGCACAGAGGCTTCCCTGGTGGTCCAGCAGCTAAGACTCCATGCTCCTAATGCAGGAGGCCCAGGTTCCATCCCTGGTCGGGGAACTAGATCCCATATACCACAAATCAGACCCGGTGCAGCCAAACAAATAACTACCTTTTCTTTTAAAATCTCTATCAGTTAAAAGAAAAAATTCTATCAGTTTAAAACAATTTTTTAAAAAAGAAAACCACTGCATAAACCAGCAGTCTCCAAACTCAGAAATACACTGGAATCACCTGGGACTATCTTCAACATTCCAAACTCCAGGCCACAGCCCAGGCCAATAAAATCACCATCTCGGGGAGGGGCCTGGGCATCAGGAGTTTTTTAAGCTCCCCAGGTGATCCCAATGTGCAGTCAAGCTTGGGGAACCACTGGCACACACCATGGATTTCCACTGTAGTTAGACGTTGAGAAATAACCTAAAGAATTTTTTAAAAATCTCAGCATCCAGGCAGTATCCCAAGCCAATTAAACCTTGATCTTTGGGGATGAGCTTGAGACATTAGTATTTATTAAATGCTCCCCATGTAACTTGAGTGGACCTCATAGGTCAAGCAGTACTGCTTTTGACTCAATGCAGAAAGCATTCATGGGGAAAAAAATTATTTTTAATAAATAGAAAGCATTCATTAGCATCGTTCAATCTAACACGAGTTGGGAAGGCTTGGAAAGAGCATAAGAAGGCAAATAAAAATAATCCTTCTTTACTTGAGACATTTCTGTCCATTATCTCTAGGTTCTTTTTTATTATTATTTATTTATTTTTCATTGGAGGATAATTACAATACTGTGTTGGTTTCTGCCATACAGCAACATGAATCAGCCACAGGTATAAATATGCCTCCTCCCTCTTGAACTTCCCTCTCACCTCCCACTCCACCCCAGCCCTCTAGGTTGTCACAGAACACTGGATTTGAGTTCCCTGCATTACACAGCAAATTCCCACTGGATATCTGTTTTACATATGGTAATGTCTCCCTGGTGGTCTAGTGCTTAGGATTTGGTGCTCTCTCTAGGGTCTTTATTTTTTTTATATTTATTTATTTTTAACTGATTGACGATTGGTTTGCAATACTGGTTTGATTTCTGTCATACATCATGAATTAACCGTTCAATCACGTCTGACTCTCTGTGACCTCATGGCCTGCAGCACGCCAGGCTTCCCTGTCTTTCATCATCTCCCAGAACTTGCTCAGACTCATGTCTGCTCCGTCAGTGACGCCATCCAACCATCTCATCCTCTACTGTCCCCCTCTCCTCCTGCCTTCAATCTTTCCCAGGGTCACAGTCTTTTCTAATGAATCGGTTCTTTGCATCAAGTGGCCAAAGTATTGGAGCTTCAGCCTCAGCATCAGTCCTTCCAATGAATATTCAGAACTGATTTCCTTTAGGATTGACTGGTTTGATCTCCTTGCAGGCCAAGGGAGTTAACTATAGGTATACATATGTCCCCTCCCTCTGGAATCTCCCTCCCAGCTCCAGCCCATTCCCACACCTCTAGGTTATTACAGAGCCCCAGTTTGAGTTCCCTGAGTCATACAGCAAATTCCCATTGGCTATCTATTTACATATGTTAGCGTATATGCATCCATGCTACTTTCTCCAAGTACTTTTTGAAAAATACATTCTTTCTAAAGAGTACAACATTCCTCATCAAGATTAGAAGTGAGGAGGAGCATATTCATACACCTTCTCAGTCATTTCTTAGTCACCTCTGAAATGTAGTTTTCTTCACTATAAGCAGTATTTACCCCAAAGAATGTTTGTTAGAATTAAATGAGATAATGCCTGGAAAGGCTTTAGCAGACGGCCTAGCACACACACAAAAAATTCATTAAGGACGTTGTTTTTATCATCACCTTTATCGTGGTTTCTTAAAATAATTAACTCCCAGTAACTATCGCCTTAAGGAACAACAACAAATCTGGAGAAAATAAAGTTAGCTTTCACTGCTTGCTTGTGCTTTAGTTTCCAGGAGGTGACTTTATTTTACGCACACACTCACACACAATCTACTTGGAAATAAGCAAGTGCAAGTAAACACCCAAGCCATCAAAATCAACATAATACAGGCTAAAATCAGAACAATCTAAAAGTGGCAGGTTTTATCTTCTTTTATGACTAACTGCAATTCTAAGAATGTATTTCATGTCAGTATTGGAGATGGATAATTTTTTAAGTTACTGAAATCTAAAATCTTAAGTGAATCAAGGTTTTAAATAAAACTTGATACTTAACTCACTCTTGTGTTGCCAAGACAACTCAGCATTAAGTATAAAATTTTCTTTTTGTAAAAAAAAAGAAAGAAACATCATTAATCTCCCCATGAGGAGAAGAGTTGAAGGGAAGATTTAATCTGAAGTGGCAAAATTAACCTAAAACTCAGAAAGAAGAATGAGTACTGGCAAGGCAGTCAGATGCACTGGAAATCAGATGCCCCGGGTTCAAACTCTGGCTCTAGCACTAGGGGGATCTGTGTCCTGAGTCAAGCCACTCATCCCCTCCACACATATTCCCTGATGTATAACGTGGGGAATTCAGTCACACACACACACACACACACACACACACAGAGTTGTGAGAATTCAATGAAATAAGCCACATGAAATAACTAGTTTGGTACCAAGCCCAGCACATAAGCATTCTTTTAAAATCTTAGCTGCAAATATTTTATTACGATAATTATTTCATGAACTGTACTATGAATTCAATTATTTTCTATTTTTAAAAAAACAGTAATTCCATTCAATTCAACATACAGTTGATCTTTGAACAACAAGGTTTGGAAGAATTCAGGCCCACGTGTATGTGGTTTTTTCTACACACACACATACATACATACATATATATATAGTTCTTTTATATACATATATATAATTTTTGGAAATTTCTATTTATATAAAAGTTTTTGAAGATTTGTGACAATTTGAAAAGTCTCACAGATGCACCCCATAACACGGTAATATCCAAAAAAATTGAAAACTTAGGTGTATCCTGAATGCATAAAATACATGTAGATACTACTCCATCATTTACTATCATAAAATATACATGCATTTTAAGTTAAAATGTATCAAAATGTACTCCCACAAACAGACCTCATATAGCACCACCCCCAGTTGACAGAAATGTAAACAAAGGTAAAGATGAAGTATAGACTGTAACACTATAAAATTTCTCTAGCGCCTCCTGTTGCTAGGGTGCTGAGCACAAGGGCTGCAGGTGTCTGTGTGAAACTCCACCGGAGGTTCATCATGTGAGCAGTTGTCTCTCTAGTCACTTTCACTGCAGTACAGGTTTGAAGTTCTCTCATGGTTTTCACCATGTTTAGTGCAACAACGTAAACCTTGAATAACAGCACGGACCCATATGACATGTGATGCTGGAAGAGCTCCCAAGAAGCAGAGAAGAGTGACAAAAGGGTAAATGGCTTGATACGCACCAAGAGTCAAGTCCGCAGCTGCGGCTGCCCACCACTTCAAGACAAATGAGTCCAGCGGAAGGGCCATTGTAAAAAAAGAAAAAGAAAAGGAAATTCATGAAGCTGTCGCTGCAGCTACAGCAGGTGTGAAAACCTTGAGCTTTTTGTAAAATGCCTTTTTATCTCGTATTGAAAATGCGGCTTTTATGTGTGGGGCAGGATTGTTATAAGAAAGACATACCTATAGACGAATATGATTCAAAAGGTGAAGTCATTATATGACAACTTAGAGCAAGAGGAAGGTGAAGGATCTAAAGCTGGAGAATGGAATGCCAGCAAAGGATGGTTTGATGATTTTAAAAAGAGGTCTGACTTTTAAAATGTCAAGATAACAGGAGGAGCAGCTTCTGCCAACCAAGAGGCAGCAAAGGAATTCCCAGCAAAGAAAATCACGGAGAAGAAAGGATACCTGCCTGAACAGGTTTTTAATATAGTCAAAAGTGCCCTATGCTGGGGTGCAAAGAAGGCTTCAAAGGACATTTTATTAGTAAGGAAGAGAAGCCAGCACCAGGATTTAAGACAGGAATGGGCAGGCTAATGCCATGGTGCTAGGCAAATGCAGTCAGGTTAATCATTACGACTGCTCTTCTCTATAAACTTGTTAACCCCTGAGCCTTGAACGGGTAAGATAAACACCAGCTGCCAGCCTTCTGGTTGTACAAAAAGAAGGTGTTCAATGGGAAGACTTTTTCTGGATGGTTCCAAGGATGCTCTGTTCCTGAAGTCAGGAAGTACCTTGCTGGTAAGGGGACAATCTTTTAAAGTTCTTTTGATATTGGACAATGCCCCATATTGGACAATGGCCAATCCAGACCCCATGAGTTCAACACCACAGGCACCAAAATGGTTTACTTGCCCCCAAACACAACGTCTCTAATTCAGCCTCTAGACTGGAGGTAAAGACCTCGGGCTTCCATGTGATGCTAGCGGTAAAGAACTGCTGGCCGATGCAGGAAACATAAGAGATGAAGGTTCGATTCCTGGGTCAGGAAGATCCCCTGGAGGAGGGCATGGCACCCCACTCCAGTATTCTTGCCTGGAAAATCCCCAGGGACAGAGGCGCCTGGCTGGCTGCAGTCCATGGGGTCGTAAGAATCGGACATGACTGAGTGACTGAGCATGCACGCGTGCACTTTACATCACTGAAAGATGCTGAAGCAGAAACTTAAGATTCCAGAATTTTTATCCTAAGGTCATAGCAATAAGCTGAATAACCCAGAAAAATGACATAAGGTTCAACACAGAGTATTCCTATTTCTTTGGGGTTTTTTTTTTGGGGGGGGGGGGCATTGGTTAATAATGAACTTTTATTCTTTTAATACTTTCTTATGCCTTTTTTTTTATTGAGGTATAACTGACAAATATGAGTATTCCTATTTCTAAAGACTGTACCAACTGGAAATAAAACATTCTTTCTTCTCAAATAATGATACAGTTCCTGGCCAAAGATCTTCCTAAGAACCCTTCTGGCTGAAAGTCACATACAATAGATCTTTGATCCAGCCACTTCTATTGGGATGTTTATTTCATAAACAAGCTTCAGAAAACAATTAGCAGATGGTGTTCTCTTCCTGGCTTCCCCCACACTCCTTTTGGATGTGTACTTTAGCACACCTTGTTCCCGAGGCCCATCTATTAGAGACCCTTTATTTTTTGCATTAAACAATAGATAAAAACACCTAGCAACAAATGATGTCTTCTTCATCCTTGCACTTTCAGCACTGAGCACATCCCTCCCAAAGAGTGTTCACTCACTTGATCTCAGCTGAACTGATGGGGAAACTGAGCTAAAGAAACCTGAACCTGAGACTTCCGCGGTGGTTGAGTGGCTAAGACTCCACCCTCCCAAGGCAGGGGGCCTGGGTTCACTCCCTGGTCAGGGAACTAGAACCCACACGCCGCAATGAAAATAGAAGATCCTGTGTGCCACAACTAAGACCAAGCATAGACAAATACATAAATTTAAGAAAAAAACCCCATTCTCTGAAGCCTGTGTCTCCCTGCCATGGTGTTATTTGGAGGGGGGAAGTGAGCATTTTGAAAAGATGCTGAGTTGCACTTTAATCCTGACCCACTTGTAATCAGTATAAAGTTAACTGTACATTGTACATATAAAGGGGAAAGCTAATAAAGGTCATAGGAAGACTGCTTTAATGATCAATGAAATAACTGAAAAGACAATGATTACCCTTGAGATTGAGAACAGAAGCACAAAAAGGAAATGCTGAAAAGATCAGAATGTCTTCAAAATGTACTGAAGGCTGGCCACTGAGCCAAAAGCTGGAAGTAAGTGTTCGTAAGTGTTAGTCGCTCAGTCGTGCCCAACTCTTTGTGACCCCATGGACTGCAGCCCACCAGGCTGCCTGTGTCCAGGCAAGGATACTGGAGTGGGTTTCCATTTCCTTCTCCAGGGGATCTTCCCGACCCAGGGATCAAACCCAGGTCTCCTGCATTGCAGGTAGATTCTTTACTGACTGAGCTACAAGGGAAGCCCCAAAATCTGGAAACTCAGAGGCAAAAACAATACCCACAACAAGCCTCATCCCATACAGAAATCAGGTCATGGAACGACTGGGCCAGACCTAGGGGAGAGAGTCGGTGATCAGCGTGGGGTGGGAAAGCACCCAAAGAAACAAAGGACTCCACAGCAGAGTGAGGGGAAACATCAACGAGCTAAAAGAGTGAGGTCTACGGAGAGGCGGGAGTGGAAAAATATAACTAAGAAGGAAACGGCTGCAAACCTTTGAAAATTGCCTGTAACTTCCAACTTATGAGACCTGTTTCCTAAATTTCTGTTGAAATCTGAAATTCATATTCCTCCAGATATAATGCTATTAAAACGGAGATGAAGTTACCATTCACCCCACACCCCGCCAACATCAAATTAATCTGTAATATACCTAAACAATGAACTTCCCAGGTGGCACTAGTTGTAAAGAACCCACCTGCCAACACTGGAGATGTGAGACACTCAGGTTCGATCTCTGGGTCAGGAAGATCCCCAAAGAGGAAATGGCAACCCACAGCGGTACTCTTGCCTGGAGAATCCCATGGCTACAATCCATTAAATCACAAAAAGTCAGACACGACTAAAGCAA
Source organism: Ovis canadensis (assembly GCF_042477335.2). NCBI lineage: Eukaryota > Metazoa > Chordata > Mammalia > Artiodactyla > Bovidae > Ovis > Ovis canadensis. The sequence continues at coordinate 43,600,441 of NC_091268.1, read as the reverse complement.
CTTAGCACAGCACATACCTAAACTATAGCACTACCAAGTCCATTTCAATATCACCTAATCAAATTCAATTTTTTTTTTCCTATAGGAAAATGTATCCCAAGTTCCAACTGACGAAACCAAAAACACACTTTTACTTTTGGCTTTTTGGTTTTGTTTTTTTTTTTTTTTTTGTAAGCCACAAGGGGACACAGGGTAATAACAACAGGGCTTTAACAGGGAAAGTCTAAAATGGATGTGGAAGAAGAGAAAGCAGAACTAGTTTCCTGTAGGGCATCTGTGAGTAATTCTACATTTGAGATTAAGCCACTTCTCCATGCCAGTCTCTACTAAGGAGTTCTGATTTAAAGAAGACAGAGAATAGACTTTCCACCAGGGGCTAAAATGAAATCTAAGTGACGCTCCTGCATCTTTGGCACCCAGAACTGGAATGCGTGTCAGAGCATCACCCAGGGGATGGTACTCAGTTCAGAAGAGGCAGAGTGACTTCATTAGCCTTGCCATCCTCACTCTGAAACTGACTATACAGAAAGGACAGTCATCTGCTTAATATTTACACCCTTAGAAATCGCTTCAAGAAAATTAGAGATACCAAGGGAACATTTCATGCAATGATGGGCACAATAAAGGACAGAAATGGTACGGACCTAACAGAAGCAGAAGATATTAAGAAGAGGTGGCAAGAATACACAGAAGAACTGAACAAAAAAGATCTTCATGACCAAGATAACCTAGGTGTGATCACTCACCTAGAGCCAGACATCCTGGAACACAAAGTCAAGTGGGCCATAGGAAGCATCACTATGAACAAAGCTAGTGGAGGTGATGGAATTCCAGTTGAGCTATTTCAAATCCTAAAAGATGATGCTGTGAAAGTGCTGCACTCAATAAGCCAGCAAATTTGGAAAACTCAGCAGTGACCACAGGACTGGAAAAGGTCCGTTTTCATTCCAATCCCAAAGAAAGGAAATGCCAAAGAATGCTCAAACTACCACACAATTGCACTCATCTCACACACTAGCAAAGCAATGCTCAAAATTTCCTAAGCCAGGCTTCAACAGTACATGAATCGTGAACTTCCAGATGTTCAAGCTGGATTTAGAAAAGGCAGAAGAACCAGAGATCAAATTGCCAACATCCACTGGATCATTGAAAAAGCAAGAGCGTTCCAGAAAAACATCTACTTTTGCTTTATTGACCATGCCAAAGCCTTTCACTGTATAGATCACAACAAACTGTGGAAAATTCTGAAAGAGATGGGAATACCAGACTACCTTAAGTGCTTCCTGAGAAATCTGTATGCAGGTCAAGAAGCAACAGTTAGAACTGGACATGGAACAACACACTGGTTCCAAATCAGGAAGGAGTACATTAAGGTTATATATTGTCACCCTGCTTATTTAATTTATATGTACATCATGAGAAATGCTGGGCTGGATGAAGCATAAGCTGGAATCAAGATTTCCAGGAGAAATATCAGTAACCTCAGAAATGCAGATGACACCACCCTTATGGCAGAAAGTGAAAAAGAAATAAAGAGCCTCTTGATAAAAGTGAAATAGAGTGAAAAAGTTGACTTAAAACTCAACATTCAAAAACTAAGATCATGGCATCTGGTCCCATCACTTCATGGCAAACAGATGGGGAAATAATGGGAACAGTGGCAGACTTTACTTTGGGGGGCACCAAAATCACTGCAGATGGTGATTGCAGCCATGAAATTAAAAGACGCTTTCTCCTTGAAAGGAAAGTTATGACCAACCTAGATAGCATATTCAAAAGCAGAGACATTACTTTCCAAACAAAGGTCCGTCTAGTCAAGGCTATGGTTTTTCCTGTGGTCATGTATGGATGTGAGAGTTAGTCTGTGAGGAAAGCTGAGCGCCGAAGAATTGATGCTTTTGAACTATGGTGTTGGAGAAGACTCTTGAGGGTCCCTTGGACTGCAAGGAGATCCAACCAGTCCATTCTGATGGAGATCAGCCCTGGGATTTCTTTGGAGGGAATGATGCTGAAGCTGAAACTCCAGTACTTTGGCCACCTCATGTGAAGAGTTGACTCTGCAAAAGACTCTGATGCTGGGAGGGATTGGAGGCAGGAGGAGAAGGGGACGACCGAGGATGAGATGGCTGGATGGCATCACTGACTCGATTGATGTGAGCTTGAGTGAACTCCGAGAGTTGGTGATGGACAGGGAGGCCTGGCGTGCTGCGACTCGTGGGGTTGCAAAGAGTTGGACATGACTGAGTGACTTAACTGAACTGAACTGAAGGGAGTTCTCATTCTTCGTGAAAATATAATGAATCAGAGCTCCTTTAAGCCCATGTGCAGACCTATCTACTGCCCACCACACCTTCAAAAATATACTTGTTTTCTACTACTGTAAAGAAAAACTGATTTCTGTATTCTGAAGAGTGTCAGTATACAAGTATCAACCAGTTCCAATCTGAAAACCTTTCGAGAAAATTTATTGTTGATTAAATAAAGAGATGTTTTGCTGACATGGTAACATTTTGTCAAGGCAATTAATTAAGGTATGCAAAAAGCATCCTTTGTGAGAATTACAAGGGCAAGGAAGATACTCTATAAAAGCTGTTTTTAAGGGTGAATGAATGGCAGCTGCTGTATTTCGGGGGTCACTCCCACCCTCTTAGCATTCTCACCCCTACTCAGGATTCACTTATTCACAGACATGCTCTGTTCTTTCTCCCTGCAATCCTGTATCTGTCCTTCCTCTGCAAGACAATACATATACTTTAAAACACTTTGTCTCTTATGCCACAGGTACCTGAAGACAAACCGTCTGAGATGCCTACTGATTAAAGCAAGCACAAGGTTACTAACCAGGGACACCTTTCTGCACAGGACAAACCCTCCAACAAGCTAGGCAGATAACAAAGACTACGTGCTCACCGAGCTCACCTAACATATGTTATTAACGTGAAGAAAGGCAGCCTCATGATTTATTCATCTCTTATTTCCATTTAAAGTGCATTTACAAAAATGCTCCTGTCAGAAAAATCACTATCAAAACTCAGGTTGTCACTCTGTATCAAGGACATCTCGAGATGGAAAAATGCATGTCTACTCCTTGGGGCTGCTTCCACCCATACAAACTGCCTGGCACACAGTTTATTCAGGGAGCTTCCTAGATGTCCAGGAAACACACATCCTCGGCCATCACCCCATTATTTAAGGATTCAACTGCTTCTTTAAGCATGAAATAAAAACATACTGATTACACTAGAAAGGTAAAATTACTGGTGTTTGCCTGCTTCTGATATGACTATCTAGGATGGCTAATTTTACATGTCAACTTGACTGGGCCATGGTGCCCAGTTTGGTCAAATGTTATTCTGGATGTTGGATGGTGAAGATGTCTTCTGGATGAAACTAACATTTAGGTCAGTGGACTTTGGGTAAAGCAGACTGCCCTTTATAATGTGGATGAGCCTCATCAAATCAACTGAAAGCCTTAAAGAATAAAGGCTGACAGCCCTCAAGCAAGAAGGAATTCTGCAAGCAGACAGCCTCTGGATTTGAACTGCAATTCTTCCTTAAATCTCTAGCCTGCTGGTCTGCTCCATCAGATTATTTTTATCTTTTTGATTGACCAAGCCTGCACAATTCCATGATCCAATTCTTTAAGCCAATCTCACTCTATCAATCTCTCTCTCTCTCCCTCTAAACACACCCACACAGCATCCTGATGACTCTTTCTCTGGAGAACTCTGACTAGTAACTAAATATCCAAAAGAAAGTAAGACTTCGCCTTGAAATTTACTTAAAAGGCATATGGTTTATTTGAGGGTCAACGATCGATAATATTAACTAAATCAACAAAGAGTCTAAGAAAAGCTGGTAAATTCCTGATGTGGAGACTTACTATAGTGTTTTCACTACACAGTTTCATTTAATTTTCCAAAAGGCTGGTAAGAGACACTGCTTTTTCCAAATAAGAGAAAATGACTTGTTTCCAAAAAAAAAAAAAATTCTTGAGACTAAAAACCAAGATGAAATGTTAAAATATTTATTAGCATCTCTGATGTACAAGTTGGCACATACATATATGCACACATATATGTATAGGGCAATTTTCCTTAGAAAACTCATAAAGACAATATAAATTTATAAATTACTTTTATAAAAATACCTTTATAAATTATTATTGCTCTTGAATTATTATTTGCATTACTTTCCCAATTTCTCCCAGGAAGTAGAATAGCGGTAAGAAATACCATGGTAAAAAACAAGAAATAGATTTGGTTTTTGCTCTGGTTCCTGGCACAAAGCTCCTATAAGCCCTGGGATTTCCTGAGTGGTGGGAGTACCTTTTGTCATTCATAAAGATCCCTTTGGGGACTTCCCTAGAGGTCCAGTGGTTAAGACTCCATGCTTCAAATGCAAGGGACACAATGCCTGGTCAGGGAACTAAGATCCCATATGCCAGGCAGCGCAGCCAAAAAATAAATAAGGAGCCCCTTTTAAGCACACCTAAGTACATTTATGCAAATGGGGTGACATAGGGTAGGACTCCTAAATAGCCTCAGGATGGGGCTGGTCACCATAAAGACCAAGTGTTCAAAGGATTAGAATTTTCAATCATACCCATGGACCGGTGAGAAAGGGAAAGGGAACTGACAAATTAAGCTCTATAAAGACCTTTGAACAAGATTTGATGAGCTTCTGGGTTGGTGGATGTATCCATGCGCTAGGAGGGTGGTGCACCCCAGTTCCATAGGGACAGAAGCTCCTGGCCTCAGGACCCTTCCAGACCGACCCTATACTTCTCCATCTGCCTGTTCACCTGTGGTCTCTATAATATCCTTTATAGCAACTGGTAAACATAAGTAGATGCTTTTCCGTTCTGCGAGCCACTCTAACAAAGAATCTGAGGAGGTCGTGGGAACTTCCAATTTACAGTCAATCAGAAACACAGGTAACATCCCAGGCTTTCCACTGGCATCTGAAGTGGGGCACAATCTTACAGGACTGAACCCCTAACCTGTGGGTCTGATGTTATCTCCAGACAGTGCCAGGACTGAATTACATTTGTCGAACACCCAGGCAGTGTCTACTGAGACCTGGAGAACTGCTTGGTGAAGGAAAAACATCAGAAACAGTGTGATCTCAAGAAGCAGTGACCTGGCAGAACGATCTTCTCTGCATGAAAGGACTATCTGATCTTCAAAATGCTAATTACTGGGGTTTATAAAGACTCCCATTTACAATGCAAGAGTGCTGATGCCAAACCCACCTTGGCTGGAATTCACTTTTTTTGTTGTGTATGAAAGGAAAGGAGAATAAAGGAGACAGGACTGACAAGTGGTGGGTGGAAACAGAGGCATGCACATTTCACCTGCAGTTGTCTTTTAAAAGCCATTATTTTTTTTGGCCAAAAAGTTTCTTCAGGTTTTTCCTTAAGCTGCTACGGGAAAGCCCAAAAAACTTTTTGGTCAACCCAATACCCGTCCTCCATATCTATCTACAGTGGTGGGTCTCACAGTATAGTTCCCAGTTCAACATCAAGGTTACCAGAAAATGTGTAAGTGATGTACATTCTAGCTCCCTCCCTCAGACTTTCTGAATTAATCCCTGGGGAAGGAGATCGGGAATCACTATTTTAATGACCAATTCTGATGCACACTAAAGCTTAAGAACCAGCCATCTCCAATAGAGTCAAATACCTTGCACTGTGACACACAGCTAGATCAGGAAATTCTAGAAACTGAGTAGCAGAATTCTATACATCACTGTGGATCATGTGGAGGAAATCTGATTAAAATTAACCCTCCTTTTTTGTACAGCATTTATTCAAAAATGCCTTCCTAATACTATCTAACTGGTATTACTTATTAGTTGAATGATCTAAAATTATCAGTTGAATCACAAGGTTGCTTTGTATCCAACACAGAACAATAGCAAAAGTTTTTAGGAGGAATGATGATACATTCCCAGCCAAAATTTATAAGCTGAGCACACTGTATTAAAAATAGCTAAGCTTTGAATTAATTTTTTAGTTCTCCCATCATATGATATATATAAAGTTATCAGTGAAAACTACGAAGGCCAAAGTATATATAGTATTTCTACAAAGTTTTCGATTTCCTACACGAGAATTTGCCAGCAGGGACAACATTCTGCCAAAGGAGGCAATTCCTCTGCCAATTTAATTCAGGCTATTAGCATTCCTTTGTAGAGGGAAGATAAATACCTTTAAACTGCTTGATCATGTTCTGATGGTTTTCAATGGCTTCCTTCAAGATCATTTCAGGCTGGTCCATCTTCCACCGCCATTCAGTACCCACTGGATTGGTGTGGTGCCTAGGAAAAAAAGAGGCAAAAGTTCTTCAGAACTCTGTTAAATCTCAGCTAGTCACCCGCTACAAGAGAGTCCATATAATTATAAAATCCAAGTTGGTTTTCCCCTAAAAGTTCAGCTATCTATAGCTATATTTTACAACTTATTTTGAGTCATGACATCTAGGATAGACAGATAGATGGACAAGGGAAATGCTTGGCCAAGACTGAGGCTTAATCAGAACAATACAAAACATGTACCCCTCTCTCTCAGCCACACACCACCAGGCTAATAAGCATCCAGCAATGACCACCAGTACAATATTGTTTCAAGACTCTCTCTGAGAGGCAATGCGAAGACCTAAAGCTTAGGATGGATCAGACATGGAGGGAAAAACCTGCAGCAAACCTCAGGCAACACTCAAGGTATCTCTAAAGGACAACAGAAAGGAAAGGGGTGCCAATTTCCACACACAAAAAAAAACATTCATCTCAGTCTCTAACAATGTTGGACTTCCAAAAAAAAATAAAAGGCATGCAAAAAAAGCAAGAAAATAATACATTTCCAACAGACAAAGCAATCAACAGAATCAAACTCTTCTGACATAAGGCGTGAAGGTATCTGACAGGTTATATTTTTAGAACTATGATTACTGTATGTTATAAGTCCTAAAAGAAAGAGGTTAACAACATGCAAGACCAAATTGGCAAATTCAGCACAGAGATGAAAATTATAATCAAATAGAAATACTAAACATGAAAAAAATGGGACTTCCACCGGCTCAACAGTAAACTACAAAAGCTAAGGAAAGAGTTAAAAAAAAAAAAAAACTTGGAGAGGACAAATAAGCCAACTAAAACACACATAAAATTTTACGTGGGGGAAAAAAAAGACACAGCATCCAAGAGCTGTGGGACAATTATCAAAAGGTCCAAAATATACATAATTGGAATCCCAGAGCCAAAGTATAATAATTAAAATCCCAGAAGGGAAACACAAAATAAAGTAGAAAAAGATGTAGAAAAATTACAGCCAACAATTTCCCGAAGTTAATGAGAAACAATTAACCACAGATCCAAGAAGCTTGCAGAACAACCAGAATATTTGAAGACAGTGTAAAAACACAGTATCTAAGCTAATGAAAACAAAAGAAAATCAGAAAATCTTCAAGTAAGAGAAAAAGGGCGCATTACTTAAGGACACAGATTTGTACTACTTCTGACAACTCATCAGAAAACAAGTAAGCCAGATGAAACTATAATGACCCCTGAAAGAATGCTTAAAGGAAATAAACTTGTCAACGCAGAATTCTATACCCAGTGCAAATATCTTTCCAAAAATGGAGTAAGAAAGACTTTTGCAGACAAAAATCTGAGAGTTTTCCTTGTTGGCAAATCTGTAGTACAGAATATATTAAAGGGAATCATTCAGGCAAAAGAAATAGATACCAGATAGTAACTTAGATTACTCAAAGAAATGATGAGTGCTGAAAAAAGAAAAATTTTTGGAAAAATAAAGTTTATTTTCCTTTTAATTACTCTAAAGACAACTGACAGTACAACTGAAAGAGAGTACTGATACACTGTGTTTACAGCTTACATAAAAGTAAAATTTATGCCAACAGCAGCCAAAAAATATAATAGAAATAGCAAATATCCCGCTGTGAAGCTCTTACGCTACACATCCCTAGACCACTGCACACAGGACTTTTCAACCTCAGCACCACTGACATTTTGAACTCAATAACTCTTTGCTGTGAAGGGCTGTCCTATGTGTTATAGGGTGTGTAAGAGCATCCCTGGCCCCTACCCACTAGACGCCAATAGCACCTCCCTCCGTTAGAACAATCGAAAATGTCTCCAGACATAGTCAAATGCCCTAAGTTTCCCCTCGGGATGAAAAATAGAAATTTTGCCCCAGTTGAGAACCAATGATTTAAGAGAATGTCTGAAAAGACATTTTTCAGTTTTTGTTTTTGTTTTTTTACTATATCCCTAGATAACTAGAAAAGGGAAACCATGTAAAAGAACTTATGATGGGATGATGATACTAGATTCTTTTTTTTAGGCCTTTTTTAAAATATTATCTGTCAATCAAAGTAGGTATAAGATAAAACAATTATGGCTGAGATTTGCATCGAAATAGTGAGAACTAGGGTAGGTAAATGGAGCATGACTGGAAATGTGTTAACAAATATACACAGAGATTCATTATACTATTCACTCTATTTTTGTTCAAAACATATCCATAAGAACATTTAGAAGTACTCCCTAATATGATATGTTGAGAGGTTACATCACTTCCGTGGGGTTTTGTCCCAAAATCCAAATATACCTAACTAATACTCTTCAAAAGTGTAAAGGTCATGATAGACAAGGAAAGACTAAAGAATTAGAGATAACTAAAAGAGAAGACTCTACACATGGACATCACCAGATGGTCAACACCGAAATCAGACTGATTATATTCTTTGCAGCCAAAGATGGAGAAGCTCTATACAGTCAACAAAAACAAGACCAGGAGCTGACTGTGGCTCAGATCATGAACTCCTTATTACCAAATTCAGATACAAATTGAAGAAAGTAGGGAAAACCGCTAGACCATTCAGGTATGACCTAAATCAAATCCCTTATGATTATACAGTGGAAGTGAGAAATAGATTTAAGGGCCTAGATCTGATAGATAAGAGTGCCTGATGAACCATGGAATGAGGTTCGTGACATTGTACAGGAGACAGGGATCAAGACCATCCCCATGGAAAAGCAATGCAAAAAAGCAAAATGGCTGTCTGGGGAGGCCTTACAAATAGCTGTGAAAAGAAGAGAAGCAAAAAGCCAAGGAGAAAAGGAAAGATATAAGCATCTGAATGCAGAGTTCCAAAGAATAGCAAGAAGAGATAAGAAACCCTTCCTCAGCCATCAATGCCAAGAAATAGAGGAAAAGAACAGAATGGGAAAGACTAGAGATCTCTTCAAGAAAATTAGAGATACCAAGGGAACATTTCATGCGAAGATAGGCTCAATAAAGGACAGAAATGGTATGGACCGAACAGAAGCAGAAGATATCAAGAAGAGGTGGCAAGAATACACAGAAGAACTGTACAAAAAAGATCTCCACGACCCGGATAATCACAATGGCGTGATCACTCATCTAGAGCCAGACATCCTGGAATGTGAAGTCAAGTGGGCCTTAGAAAGCATCACTACGAACAAAGCAAGTGGAGGTGATGGAATTCCAGTTAAGTTATTTCAAATCCTGAAAGATGATGCTGTGAAAGTGCTGCAGTCAATATGCCAGCAAATTTGGAAAACTCAGCAGTGGCCACAGGACTGGAAAAGTCAGTTTTCATTCCAATCCCAAACAAAGGCAATGCCAAAGAATGCTCAAACCACTGCACAATTGCACTCATCTCACATGCTAGTAAAGTAATGCTCAAAATTCTCCAAGCCAGGCTTCAGCAATACGTGAACCGTGAACTCCCTGATGTTCAAGCTGGTTTTAGAAAAGGCAGAGGAACCAGAGATCAAATTGCCAACATCTGCTGGCTCATTGAAAACGCAAGAGAGTTCCAGAAAAACATCTATTTCTGCTTTATTGACTATGCCAAAGCCTTTGGCTGTGTGGATCACAATCAACTGTGGAAAATTCTGAAAGAGATGGGAATACCAGACCACCTGACCTGCCTCTTGAGAAATCTGTATGCAGGTCAGGAAGCAACAGTTAGAACTGGACATGGAACAACAAACTGGTTCCAAACAGGAAAAGGAGTACATCAAGGCTGTATATTGTCACCCTGCTTATTTAACTTCTATGCAGAGTACATCATGAGAAACGCTGGGCTGGAAGAAGCACAAGCTGAAATCAAGATTGCCAGGAGAAATATCAATAACCTCAGATATGCAGATGACACCACCCTTATGGCAGAAAGTGAAGAGGAACTAAAAAGCCTCTTGATGAAAGTGAAAGGGGAGAGTGAAAAAGTTGGCTTAAAGCTCAACATTCAGAAAACGAAGATCATGGTATCCGGTCCCATCACTTCATGGGAAATAGATGGGGAAACAGTGGAAAGAGTGTCAGACTTTATTTGGGGGGGCTCCAAAATCACTGCAGATGGTGACTGCAGCCATGAAATTAAAAGACACTTACTCCTTGGAAGAAAAGTTATGACCAACCTAGACAGCATATTCAAAAGCAGAGAGGTTACTTTGCCAACTAAGGTCCATCTAGTCAAGGCTATGGTTTTTCCTGTGGTCATGTATGGATGTGAGAGTTGGACTGTGAAGAAGGCTGAGCACCGAAGAATTGATGCTTTTGAACTGTGCTGTTGGAGAAGACTCTTGAGAGTCCCTTGGGCTACAAGGAGATCCAAGCAGTCCATTCTGAAGGAGATCAACCCTGGGATTTCTTTGGAAGGAATGATGCTAAAGCTGAAACTCCAGTACTTTGGCCACTTCATGCGAAGAGTTGACTCATTGGAGAAGACTTTGATGCTGGGACGGATTGGGGGCAGGAGGAGAAGGGGACGACAGAGGATGAGATGGCTGAATGGCATCACTCACTCGATGGCCGTGAGTCTGAGTGAACTCCGGGAGATGGTGATGAACAGGGAGGCCTGGCGTGCTGCGATTCATGGGGTCGCAGAGTGTCGGACATGACTGAGCAACTGAACTGAACTGAACTGAAAGAGACATGACACCTAAAACCTAAATTTGATGTAGGATCCTGAATTGAATCTAGTGGGAAAACCAATGAAAGTCAGTTTCCAATTTGATTAATAATACTACATCAATGTTAATTTCTTGATTTTGATAGTTGTTCCATGGTTACATAAGGTCTGAACATTAAGAGAAGCTGGAAATTTTCTTTGGAATCTTCTGTAAACTAAAATTGTTTCAAAACAAAAAGCTTATGTATATAAAATTCTAATGACAGAGAAAGAGTCTTATATTTAAAAAATAAAAGCAGGATATAAAACAGAAAGTAGAAAATAATCTCAGCTGTATTTTTAAAAATGAAACACTTTGGGAGAAAAAAAACAGAAAGGAAATACTACGAAGCATTAAAAGTGTTTTCCCTGGATGCTTAAATTGTTGCTTTTCTTTATAATTTTTAATGGTTTTAAAAATTTTCTATGTAAGTCTAGATTACTTTTATGATTCAATGAAACTTTTTTTAAAAAAAGGATGAAATAATGAGAACCTAAAATACTATCAACTGAATTAGCTACATAAACAGATATAGTGAGTTAGAGAAAGTAGAGATTTTTCAATCTAAATCAATCTACACCACTGAATAACTAAGGACACCACTATCAAAATAGAAAAGAACAGGTTAACAGAGAGCATAATAAACTCCTAGGATTTTTCAGCCTCAGCACAACGTTACATATTTGGTCACCATGCCCATTCATTTTTACTTACCGCCAACAGAAGACACATTTATTTGCACATGCCAAGCTCGGGGTAGTTTCCATGCAACGATGGCTTTCAATGCCATAGAATGTATGTTTATAGCAACCTCCTCTCCCTCGGAGCATGGACTGTGAACATAAAAAACAAACGACATTTGAATAAGATCCTCAAAGCAAGGAAACAAAATACCAGGGCATCGTTTTAAAGAAGAAACCAGCATGCTTGGGGCTGGTGCACGGTGATGACCCAGAGAGATGTTATGGGGAGGGAGGTGGGAGGGGGGTTCATGTTTGGGAACGCATGTACACCCGTGGTGGATTCATGTCAATGTATGGCAAAACCAATACAGTATTGTAAAGTAAAATAAAGTAAAAATAAAAATTTTTTAAAAATAAAAAAAAAGAAAGAACTGTACTCTGAATTTGCAAAATGTTTAAAAGCAATCTTTTAGACTAATACAACACTGTAATGCAAATATACACCAATAAAAAAATTTTTTAAGCAAAAAAAAAAAAAAAGAAGAAGAAGAAACCAAGTGTTTCAGGAGTATAAATATCCCTTACCAGTGTCTGCATGAGACAGAAAACTAACATTATAGCATTAGATTGTTTTGATGGTGTTTGGGTTTTGATAATGCTCTGGGTTTTCTAAACCCTAATGAGATAAACCTATGATTCATTAATTTTGAAAGCTCCACAGGGAGGACTATGGATACTTTCATTTTCAAATCCATTCACCTGCCTCAAATATTAATACAATAATATATAATGCCAAAGGAGAAATAAGGCTCCCAGAGAAGGGGGAAGTAGCATTTACCTGAAAGAGTTATCTCCATATTGAATAAAGAGGGTGAGTAAGGGAATGAAACCTGGAGCACATTCTATGTCAACCCAATGGTAGAATTTGAACATAGAGGGGAGTTGAGACTGTTGAGGGGACAAGCAGCATGTATACAAGAAATAGACTATCCCAGAAAAGAATACAATATAAAACCACCATAAGAATGGTAACTTGAAGAAATACTGCAGATCAACTCAGGGTTGGGATCACAAGACACCATGGAGCTTCTTGCGGTAACCGTTAGAAAGATCCTTCCAGGAGCTCTGTGTTAGATGGACTTGATTCAAGAAAAAGTGAAACCTGTAAGGAGGTTATGCAAGAAAGGACCTGGTGACTTTGCTCTAACACTGGCGGAGGAAAGGCAAAGGGTACTGAAGAGGTATGGTCCCAATTAGAGGGACAAACAGGAAGTTATCAAAGATAACAGATTTTGAGCTAAGTAACTGAAATACTATGCAATTAACAATAGGAACAATGAACGAGGAAACACAGCTGGCACGCCTTTATACATATGGATCAGTGTACACTATATATCAGTGTAATGATATTACAGTGCTGCCCACATAAAATCTGCCAGCTTGTTACTATGTCAGATGACCAAAAAGTCTTATCTTTTGTCCTAATAAAAGAGGTCCCCCTGTCCATTTCACTTAATCCTTTCACTTTAAAAAAAAAAAAAAAAGGAGTGAAGGGAAAATACTGTTCAGGATAACTGTTTCTACAAATGCTCTTCCAGGTTCTCAAGAAAATATTCAAGAAGGCAAACAAAATATTCACATCGTCCAAAGTAGCCCTGAAAACTAAAATGTCCACCATATGCAAAAGTTACAGAGTAATTAACACTAAATACTATGGCAATGGAGAAACAAAGTTGAAGACCTGCGTGTTTCATTCATTACTTACCAATCAGTTAATGTACTTCAAGCACACTGTGTGTTGAATGTACAATGGCCAAGACGACAGAGCCCCTACCCGTGGAGGGGCTAGCTGGAGGAAACGGCAAGTAAGCAAGAACCACTCTGCCACTCTTTATCATTTGATTGATATATTTAGAATATTTACATTTGAAGTAATTACTCATACACTAAAATAGCCTACCATTTTATTATTTGTTTCCTGCTTATTCCCTCTGATTCTCATTCCTGTTATTCTTTTGATTTCCTGCATATTTTATTTTTAGGATTCCATCTTTATTTTTGATTTTTGATTTTATCTCTATGTACAGTGTTTGCGGGCTTTCCTCATAGCCCTTCCCTCAAAGCACAGTTGGTAAACAATCTGCCTACAATGCTGGAGACTCGGGTTTGATTCCTGGGTTGGGAAGAGCCCCTGGAGAAGGAAATGGCAACCCACTCTATTCTTGCCTGGAGAATCCCATGGACAGAGGAGCCTGGCGGGCTACAGTCCATGGGGTCGTAAGAGTCGGACACAACTGAGTGACTTTCACTGAGATAGTGTTTGTAGTGGTTGTTCTGAGTATGAAAATATACATACATGACCCACCAAGTCTACTAGTAAAAAAATTTTACCAGCTTCAAGTGAAATGTGGAAACATCACTTCCATTCAGATCCCTTTAATTTTCTTTTTTAAATTATATATCATTGTCCTGAGTATCACATGGTGTTAAAATTTTTGTTTCAAGACTTCCCTGGTGGCCCAGTGGCTAAGACTCCAAGCTCCCAGTGCAGGGGGCCCAGGTTCGATCCCTGGTCAGGGAACTAGATCCCACATGCTGCAACCAAGAGCTTACATGCCTCAACTAAAGGTTCTGCATGCTGCAACGAAGACTAAAGATCCCACTTGCTGCAATTAAGACCCAGTGTAGCCAAATAAAAATAAATAAAATTTTTTTAATATTCTGCTTCAATCATCAAATATGATTATAAAAATTATGAGGAAAATGATCGTCTACTATATGCACTCATATTTCTGCTCTTTTTATCATTGTGCTTTGCTTTCTCATGCTTTAAGATCTTTCTTTCATCACTTCATTAGGTTTGGATAGCTTCTTTAACTGATCTTTAAAGCAGATTTGCTAGAAACAGAATCAGTTTTTTTTTTTTTTAATCTGATCATGTGTTTAGTTAATCTTCATTTTGGAGGATAGTTTTGCCAGACACAGAAATCATGATTGACAGGTATTGTCTTTCAATGCTTGAAGAACATGAGCCACTTCTCTCTGGCCTCCATGATTTCAAATGAGAGATCTGATGTCAAGTATAGCGTCTTTCAAGACCTTTTTCTTCTTTAGCTTTCAGAGCATTAATTGTAAGGTACCTTCGTGTGGATCTCCTTGGTTCCATCCTATTTGGCGTTTATTCTCTCTGCTATTCGGGTTGGGTAAATTCTACTGACTTGCCCTGGTCACAGATCATCCTGCTAATTGGTAAGGTCCCTGGCTCTACCCTCGGTCGTCTCCACTCTGTTACTGCACCCATTCAGTGAGGTTCTATCTCTGCCACTGTATTTTTTCAATTGTATAATTCCCTCTTGGTTCCTTTTATAACTTGCATTTCTCTGCTGAGATTTCTTATTTTTTCATTTGTTTCAAGAGACTTTGTAAGTGATTGCTGCAGCATTTTTATGACAGCTGCTTTAAAATCCTTGTCAGATGACTCCACCATCTGATTCATCTGGTGTTGGTGTCAGTTCATTATCTTTTTTTGCTCAAGTTGTGATTTTCATGGTTCTTGGAATGACAGGTGATTTTTTTTCACTGCATCCTAGACATTTTGTCTACTATGTTAGGAGGCTCTAAATTCTATTTCATTCTTTCATTTTAGCAGCAGGCACTTAGTTTAGGCTGAGCTTGCAGGTCCTGGACTATTTTGTATGCTGTGGCTCCAGTGGCACTTTAATTTTCAGAGGCTTTGCAATGTAATTTTGCTTGGGCTCCCACTGATCTCGGCTGGTACCATCAGAGGGGGTGAAAGAGGTTTCACATGGAGGAGGGGAATCTCAGGCCAGCATGGTTCCCATACAGGTGGCTTATTTGGCAGAGTTGCTCTGGCCAAGGGGCCTGGGTAGCCCCAGTAACTCTGAACGGGAGAGGGGAGTCTCAGGACAAGAATAAAGAGGCTTGGCTTCCATAGACAGGCCACTTCTTGTGGAGGGGATTGCCACCAAACCACCATGCTATCTCTCAGTGAAAGAAAGGAATCTTGGGCCCAGCAGGCACAGAGAACATGTCACAGGACAGGTCGATTACTGCAGGAGTAAGGTGGTAAGGAGAGGGTCTCTCTCTTTCCATTTTTACTTGACCATCTGAAATCTCTTACCAGGAGGGGGTAATTCATGGTCCAACAGGGAAGAAGAGCATTTGTCCCAGCTGCTTATTATTAGGGGGGCTCCCATTTGATCCCCTTTGCGAGTGGTTCTGGGCTCACTGGAATCTGTTAGAGGGACTCTTATTGCATACAAGGGAAGAACAAACCTAACTGAGAGGGCTTCTGTTGCTACATTAAGGCTTAGTAAACACAGAGTCTGGGTAAAATCTCAGTCTTCCATTTTTGACAGGGGATGAAGAGTTCAGTGCAGTGTTCAATATACTGCAGCCCATGGGCCGAAGTCAGGCTACTGCCTGTCTCTGTAGGTAAGGTTTTACTGGAATACTGTCACCCACATTTGTTTACTTATATCTATGGTTGCTTTGGGGCCACAATGGCATAGTTGAAAAGCTGCCACAAGATCATATGACCCACAAACCTTAAAAAGTCACCATCGGGTCCTTTAAGAAAAGGTTTGCTAACCCCTGATTTAGAGATTTATTCCATACTACAGAGCAAAATAAATTCTAAACTGGTTAAGCAAACTGTTAAAAAAAAAAAAAAGTACAAACAGGAGGAGGACTTAGCAAGGATAGAGGAGCAGGAAGCATCAGGAATCTGTCTCCCCACCTGGTCATGGATCTCAATCTGCCTGCTGTTCCTTTGTCTTTGACCTGGGAGTCCTGGGTCCTCCACCAGCATCTATGAAACTCTACCAGGTGAATATGTTGGCTTGTAAGGAGGCTGAAAGAGGAGACAGTTCTTGACAGTTAATACTAGCCCCTGGTTCCTTTGAGCTCCTCATGTCACAGAAACAAAAATTTTCTCAGGAACCCAAGGGGACCTCCAAGACATCTTTTTGTGTATGTGTTCTCAGTCATGTCTCACTCTTTGTGATCCCATGGATTGGAGCCCACCAAGCTCCTCTGTCTATGGGATTTTTCAGGCAAGAATACTGGAACAGGTTGCCATTTCCTCCTCCAGGGGTTCTTCCCAACCCAGGGATCAATCTCATGTATCCTGTGTCCCCTGCACTGTAGGTGGATTCTTTACCCCAAGCCACCTGGGAAGCCCTTAATATTCTCCTTTACAGTCGGAGAAGTTGAGATTACAGGAGGAGCCGTTAGTGGCTCAGACTCCTCACTGACAGAATCACTCACCTTTGCAAAGAAGCATCATACTGAGGTAGTGATACATAAAGGAAATGCGGCCTGCCTCATGGAGGAAGGAAGTTAGCAATACCAACCATGACCAGGTGACCAAGTACAAATATGAGCACTTACAAATACACATACTGTCTTTCTTGCTTGCATATACATAACTATCTTTCCTCCCCTCCAACTATTTTATATAAGACAGGTCAGTGGAGGTCAACCTTATAATGTCATCCCTAGGCAGAGGATCTCAAAAGAGAGTGAAGGGGGAGAATGAACACATCCTCCCTTGCATGAGTAATAATTACAGCAGTTTAGGGAGAAGCAAATGTCTTGTTTTTATTATGGTTTGAAAGTGTAGAAGGGTGTGTACAGATGCTGAGCATTTAAAGAGGTAGACAGTGCTATTAATACTGAGTCCTGTGCCTCCCCTTAGAAGTAGGGACTAAGAAGCCCCAATACCATATTTCTCAGATTCCCCTGTCTGAGGGGTTCTGACTTAGACTCCACCAGTGAGAGGCACTTATGCCAAGACTTAGATGACGAGAAAGGAAAAATTGTTATTCTTCACTGGCAGCAGCTGGCAGACACAAGGGCGTACAACAAACACTGAGTCCGAAGCAGCTTCAAGCGAGCTCCTGGGACACATTTGCTTTAATGTTGCCAGCGTTTCAGGTCACTTCCAGCAGCGTCCTGCGAGCCCAGCACTTCTCGACTTTCTCCAAGCAAGGAGCAGTTCTCTCTGACCTTCATTACCCCAGGCCTTTCAATGGCTTTGTAAGCATTCAGTTAATTTACTTTATTAAATCTGTTCTTGTGAAAATACCCAGGGTGGTTTCTGTTTTCCTGACTGGGACAGATGGGGAGGATTCAGCCAGGTGGAGATCAGAGCGGGGAAGAGAGGCAGCACAGGATGCATGAAGGTTAAAACAGAAAACAAAGCTGAACAAGTAGATCAGAACTATTCTAGAGAGGGTCTTCCTCGGGTTCGGGGTTTTATATAATTCTGTCATCTGACAAATGTTTACTAAGTAATTACTACATGCTAGGCTCTGTTTTCAGTACTGGAAAGAAAAATGAAGACTCTTAGCTTGGGAGGAGATGAGAAGGGAAACAGGAGACAGTTCATAAGCAAGACCTAATTTGTTCATTGATAACAGTGCTATGGAGAAAGTGCTATGGAGAAATTGCAAGCGGTGTCAGGGGACCAGGGGAAGGCTGTTATTTTAAAAAGGTGGTCAAAGGAGAGCCTCTCTGATAGAGGCTCACTGAGCAGAGATCTCAGTGAGCAGACAAGAGACCAGAAAGCCAGGGAGGAGTCTGAGTTCAGTCTATTCAGGGAACAGCAAGAAGGCTAGTAAGGTGAGATGAAGCACGGAAGATCAGATCCTTGGAGGCCTCTGTAAGGACTCACGGTTTGGTTCTGAGAGAGATGAGAACCCCTGGGAGTTTTGGGTAAAAGAGTTACATGAACTGAGGCATCCAGCTGCTGCACAAGAACAGCAGTGGAGATGACTGAGTGGAACCAGGAGCAGCACTTAGGAGATCACTTACAATATCAAAAGGAGCATATGACAGTGACTTGGATCCAGGCACAGCCGTATAAACGCTGAGAAGTAGTTATACTCTGGATATAGTTTGAAAAGATGTGCTCACGGAATAGATGTGGGAGGGTACAAAAGCAAACAAACAGAAAAACAACAGAAGAACAGAAATGACTCCCAGGGTTCTGGCCTGAGGAACTGAAAGGACAGTGTTGTCACAAATCGCTGGAGTGAAGACTGAGAACAGATTTAGGAGAGGAAATCAGGAATTCTGTTTCTGACACATTAAGTTTAAGATGTCTATTACACGTCCCAATTGATATGTTGAATAAGAAGTAATGAAGAGCTACCATTAGGCTTCAGAGAACAGAATGGCTAAATGAGAACTGAACTTCAGAGATTAACCTGGCTAATGTCAGATAAATTGAGCAGGTAGCGGAGGGGATTCACTGGAGGTCAGAAGTAGAGGGGAAAAAAACCTAGCTGCAATGTTCAGGAAGAAAACCTGAAATTCAAGGATGGCAATGAAAATGGATTGGGGCAGAGGTTCTCAATGGGATCCACACTATCTGGGGGTATTCTGGAAACTCCCTGAAATACTATTGTTATCAAAATGGTTGGGAAGCACTACTGGCAATAAGTGAGGGGAGGGGCAAGATTTCACATCTCCTGTAATGTTTAAGATAGCCCTCCCCACCTACCCTACCCTCCCACACACACGAAGGGTCTTATTAGCCACTTCCTTTCAAATGACTCACGACACCTCCATACTTGTGAAAAACCTGATTATAATCATCCATGCTTAGATTCCAACTTCATTTTACAGATAAAGTATTTTCTGAACACTCTACCATACACTGAATTTTCCAGGAATGTAGCTACTATGGAAAATGAGGACAGAAAAGACTTTCTTTGGTGCGAAACTTTTGTAAGAAATTTCACCATTTTGAAAACCCACACCACAGAGAATAATGCTGCTTCTAGTATTCAAGTCACTAACACAATACATGCATCCCATGTTATATGTGTAGGTGTCACCTATAAAAACAATACAGAAGAGATTTGAGATGCTTTCGGTAGACTTGAAACCAAATATTAAGTTAACATATGAAAGATTAAGACATGAAATACAGGATTCTCACAAATCAAAGTTGTTTCAGAAGTTATTGTGGTCATTTTAGGTATTGCTAATTTTTACAGCACAGTGATGAGAAATCTATCTTGCAATAATTATTTGAAATTGAACTTACTTATTTGAGGACTGCCTGTCATCTTTAAATCTTACTCTGAAAGTGTCACCAGAGGCCCATCTCAGTTCCTTTAACTACTCTTACTACCATTTCTATTTCCAATCCACCCACATAGATCAAAGGAATAGAAACGAGAACTCAGAAATAAATCTACACTTGTATGATCAACGAGGCAAGAATACACGATAGGGAAAAGACAGCCTCTTCAGTAAAGGATGTTGGGAATCCTGGACAGCTACACGCAAAAGAATCAAAATGAACTATTTCCTCACACCATATACAAAAATAAACTCAAAATGGATCAAAGACTTAAATGTAAGGCCTGAAACTATAAAACTCCTAGAGGAAAACTTGGGCAGCACACTCTTCAACATCAGTTTTAGCAATGTTTTTTGGATATGTCTCCTAAGGCAAGGGAAACAAAAGCAAAAATAAATAAATGGGACTATATTGAACCAAAAAGCTTTTACACAGTGAAGGAAACTCTCAACAACCAAAAAAGCAGCCTACTAAATGGGACAAGATATTTGCAAACAATATATCCAATAAGGGGTTGACATCCAAAATATATAAAAATACACACTACTTAATAGCAGCAAAATCAAACAACCCAATTAAAGAATGGGCAGGCAACCTGAATAGACATTCTTCCAGAGAGGAAATGCAGGCAGCCAGCAGACACATGACAAGATGCTCAGTATCACTAATTTTCAAGGAAATGCAAATCAAAACCACAATGAGACGCCACTTAACACCTTTCAGAATCACTATCATCAAAAAGGCAACAAATAATAAGTGCTGGTGAGGATGTGGAGAAAAGGGAACCCTCACGCATGGCTGGTGTGACTGTAAATGGGTGCAGCCACTATGGAAAGCAGTTATGGAGGTTCCTCAAAAAATCAAAAATAGAACTTCTATATGACCCAGCAATTTTACTACTGAATATTTACCCAAAGAAAACAAGAACAGTAATCAGAAAAGATACATGTACTCCAATGTTCAATGCAGCATTATTTACGAGAGCCAAGATACAGATGTAAACTTAGTGTCTATTGATAGAGGAATGGATACAGAAACTGTGATATGGATAGACATATATATAGACACACACACACAGAGTAATATTACTCAGCCAGAAAAAGAATGAAATCTTGACATTTGCAGCAATATGGATGGACCTTGAGGCTACTATGGTAAGTCAGTCAGAGAAATAAACACCACATGACCTTACCTCATATGTGCAATCTATAAAACAAAACAAACAAATCAAATGAAAACAGACTTAGATACAGAGAACTGGTCATGGTCAGAAGGGAGAGAAGGGAGGGGAGAGAGGGTGGACAAAATAGGTGAAGGAATTAAGAGGTTCAAACCTCCAGTTTTATAATAAACAAATCACAGGGATATAATATACAAGAGAAGGAATATCATCAACAATAGTGTAACAACTGTGTATGGGGACAGATGGTTACTAGACTTATTGTGGTGAGCCTTTCATAACGTATGCAAATGTCAACTTATGTCATATGCCTGAAACTAACATAATATTGTACATCACTGCATTTTCATTAGAAAATACAATCATTTTAATGCTATCTTATTTGTATCCATGGGAATTAATTCACAAGGGTGACTGAGTGCCGACACAGGCCAATGCTACTGAAGGAAGATATCACTTACATATTCCGAGAGAAAGGTGCACACCATGCCACACAGGGTTTGTTCAGGAGGCAGAGAGAAGTGAGGGGAGAAGCCTGGGCCACAGCCCTTACTGGATTCTCCTTAGGAGAGGAAAGCAGAGCAGGGTAAATGATGCCGGACTGGCTGATATGAATTATTCCAGTGGGCTCTGGACTACAAGGCTATCTCCAGCTTTCTGTATCAGGCCCTGGCATGATTTAGGGAAGGGAAGATATTGGCTTGGTGTGTGAGAGAGTCAGATAAGGAGGGAGCTGAAGGCTACAGATTTAGAATCACAGATGAAAGGTATGCTCAAGGCAAGCTGTTGTTAATCTTCAGGAATTAGCCCTGGGAGGGGCAGTCTCTATGAGCCTGCCAGAGCATCAAGGATACAGAAAATAAGGACGTCCCTGGTGGTCCAGTGGTTGAGAATCCACCTGCCAATGCAGGGGAAACAGATCTAATCCCTAGTCCAGGAAGATCCCATATGGTCCAGGGCGACTAAGCCCGTATGCCGCAACTGCTGAGGCAGTGTGCCCAAAAGCCGATGCTCCACAACAAGAGGAGACACGCGATGAGAAGCCCGTCCACCACAACTACAGAGGAAGTAGCCCCTGCTCACTGCAACTAGAGAAACCCATGCGTGGCAACAAAGACCCAGTGCAGCCAAAAATAATAAACAATAATAATAAAATATTTTTTTAAAAATACGGAAAGTAAGAAATTATGCAATTGGCCCTGAGGTACAAAGATGACAAACAGACAAACACAGAACGTAAGAAAACAGAATAGATACATAAATAAATACATACAATAGAAATTCATAGACTGATCCTAAAGTGTATATGGAAATACAAAAGACCCGGAAGAGAAGAAACAATCTTGAAAATTAAAGACCAAGACAGAGAACTTATACTGCATGATTTAAAACTTATTACAAAACCACAGTAATCAAGCCAATTGTGGTATTGGTTTAAGGACAAACACATCAATGCAACAGAATAAGAGTAGTCCAGAAACAGGCCTTCCTATATACAGCTGACTGACCTTTCTACAAAGGCTTAAAAGTAATTCAATGGTGAAAGGAAAATCCCTTCTTAACAAATAGTGCAAAAACATCAGAATATCCATGTAGGTGACAGGTGGTGGAAAGGAACAATCTTGATCCTTGCCTCACACCATTCATATAAATTAATTCAAGACCTAAACATAAAGGTTAAAACTATATATGAAGCTTCCAGAAGAAAACATAAACTATCTTTGTGACCTTCAAGTTGACAAAGACTTCTTAACATATGAAAAGTACTAACCAAAAGAGAAAAAAAAGGATAAATTAGATTTTATTCACATTAAAAACTTCAAAGGACACCATTAGGGAAATGAAAGAGGAAGCCACAGACTAAGAGAAAACAAGAGTGTGCATCAGGCAAAACTCTCCTATCCACAATATATAAAGAACTCCTACAAATTAATAATACAAACTATTAAGTTTGCGTAAAATATCTGAACAGAGGCAGCATAACTATGAAAGGCCAATATGTCATGAAAAGGTGCTCCCCATCATCAGTAGTTATCTTCAAAATGTAAATTAAAACCAAAATGGTACCACTTCACAATCAAAAAAAGATTTATAACCCCACATGATGGTGAGAGAATATAGCAACTTTCTTAAATTGCTGATGCAAATATAAAATAGTACAACCACACTGCAAACAGACTGGGAGTTTCTTATAAAGTTAAATATATACCTGCCCTGCTGCTGCTGCTGCTGCTGCTGCTGCTGCTGCTGCTAAGTCGCTTCAGTCGTGTCCGACTCTGTGTGACCCCATAGACGGCAGCCCCCAGGCTCCCCCGTCCCTGGGATTCTCCAGGCAAGAACACAGGAGTGGGTTGCCATTGCCTTCTCCAGTGCATGCAAGTGAAAAGTGAAAGTGAAGTAGCTCAGTAGTGTCCGACTCTTCGTGACCCCATGGACTGTACCTGCCCTATGACTTAGCAATTCCACTCCTAGGTATACACCCAGATGAAATCAAACATATCTTCACACCAAAAAAAGCACTGTACACACACATTCACAGTCATTTTATTCTTAATAGCTAAAATCTGAGAACAACCCAAACAACTATCAACAGATTTTAAACAGTGGTATGTTCCTAATACTGAATGTGTGTGTATAGTCGCTCAGTCATGTCCAGGTTCCTCAGCCCCTGGGATTTTTCCCTGCAAGAAAACTGAAGTGGGCTGCCATTTCCTATGCCAGAGGATCTTCCCAACCCAGGGATCGAACTCACCTCTTCCTGCATCTCCTGCCTGCAGGCAGATTCTTTACCGCTGAGCCACGGAGGCTTCCCTGAGCACCATGCCTATACTACTGCACAGCATTCAGCAACAAAAGGGAATCAGCTGATACACGTTATATGTGGATGAATCTGAGAAACCTGATGTTGAATTTAAGAAGCCATTAAAAAAGCTACACATTATACGATCTTATTCATGTGAAATTCTACAACAAGCAAAACTAAACTACAGTGAGGCCAAAGAGAACAACTGTTGTGTGGCTGTCAGGGCAAGGCTGCTGCCCAGAGACAGTCATACGTAAACTTGTAGGGGTGAGGAAAATAGTCTACAGCTTAATTCAGGTGTTTGATAAGAATTTTTTACATCCATCAACATATGCTAAACTCATGTAACTAATTCATTCAAAATCATTACACTTTATTAAATGCAAATTAACCCTTTAAAATGGTAAAATGCATTGCATATAACAGTCATAGAAAAGTTGTCTAAAACAGAAATAATATTTGAACAAAAACAAATACCTTTGTCCATCTGCAAAGCTTCACCCCAGAGTGGCTCCCAATCAACTGATAACCTGAATGAAAAAAACAGGGAGCACAAACTTGAAATTATTCAAAGCCTTATATCAAAAAGTTATTTTATATATGCATATATTATAAAAGCGATTATAAAACTGTAGCAAAATCATTTTTCTTCATTTAAATAATAACAGACAACAATCCCAAGGGCACTAAGGTTTAATTGACCAGGATGGTACAACAATTTAAAATATGTATGCATCTAATAACACAGGCTCAAAATACATCAAGAAACAATAAGCCAATCCAAAATCACAGGAAGTCATTTTAAGATCTCTCAGTATCTAACAGATCTCACAGATCAAAACTCAGTGGAGCCCTAAGATCTGAAGCAACAAAGTAAACTTGATCAAGGGCACAGAGAGAGAGACTGCACTCAACAACTACAAGATACACATGCTTTACAAGGACCCAAGGAACATTTATAGAGATAAAAAAGCACCATAGACTGCAACAAACAGCAAAAGCAGGTAACCATACATTTCTGTACAAAAAACGACTGGGGAACTGTCATCAATAATCTTCAAAAATAAATAATCAGGTGGGCAAGAGATTAAAAGAAAGAAATATTGTCCTCAAAAGTGGGAAAATAAAATTCTAGGAACCTGACATGAATTCTCAGCACCCTCCACAACCTGGCTTTTAAATTTTTTGAGCCACATGAGACTTGAAAAGCATGGAAAAGCTATGCCAAAGCAATCACATTTCCTTATTTTAACACACTGGTGGAGCAAACAAGTAGAACATACTGATTTCAGAAAGCATTTAGTAAAGTTTCTCATGAGGCTTCAAGTAATAAACTACAATTACCATGAGTCGCTTGCACAAAAAGACCCTTGACTTGCAGACAAATGAGGTAAATGGAGAAATACAGCCTGGATGATGGCGTAAGTAGATCAGTGGCTGGTTAAACACCCATGTTCACAGTGTGATGATTAATGGAACAAAGTCAATTTGGATTACAAGTCTCTAGTGGCAATATTATGAGGCTTTGTCTTTTATCCTCTTCCACATTTGTGTAAACATCTTGCATATAAACAAAGAACTGCTTATCTACTTGAAGATGGAACCAAGTCCAAATGAATAGCTAATCTCAGATACAGAATAAACATTTTATAGATTCCCGGAGAAAATTCTAGCTTTTTTGGACTCCTACATTATATGTTGCTCACAGCACTATCATAGAAATCACACTCTACTAGTTTTTTACATCTTTCTAGTGAAAAAGTTGGCTTAAAGCTCAACATTCAGAAAACTAAGATCATGGCATCTGGTCCCATCACTTCATGGCAAATAGATGGGGAAACAATGGAAACAATAGCTGACTTTATTTTTCTGGGCTCCAAAATCACTGCAGATGGTGACTGCAGCCATGAAATTAACAGACGCTTACTCCTTGGAAGGAAAGTTATGACCAACCTAGACAGCATATTCAAAAGCAGAGGCATTACTTTGTCAACAAAGGTCCATCTAGTCAAGGCTATGGTTTTTCCAGTGGTCATGTATGGATGTGAGAGTTGGACTGTGAAGGAAGCTGAGCGCCGAAGAATTGATGCTTTTGAACAGTGGTGTTGGAAGACTCTTGAGAGTCCCTTGGAGTGCAAGGAGATCCAACCAGTCCATTCTAAAGGAGATCAGCCCTGGGTATTCTTTGGAAGGACTGATGCTAAAGGTGAAACTCCAATACTTTGGCCATCTGATGCAAAGAGCTGACTCATTTGAAAAGACCCTGATGCTGGGAAAGATTGAGGGCAGGAAAAGGGGACGACAAAGGATGAGATGGTTGGATGGCATCACTGACTCAATGGACATGGGTTTGGGTGGACTCCAGGAGTTGGTGATGGACAGGGAGGCCTAGCGTGCTGCAGTTCATGGGGTCGCAAAGAGTCAGACACGACTGAGTGACTGAACTGAACTCCCAAGATACACAGGGTTCTACAAAAATCTGCATTTAGGTAGGTAAAGACTGTACAGCACAGGATGGAACGACCTTGCTGCTGCTGCTAAGTCACGTCAGTCACATCTGACTCTGTGCAACCCCACAGATGGCAGCCTTCCAGGCTCCTTTCCAGGCAAGAACACTAGAGTGGGGTGCCATTGCCTTCTCCGAACGACCTTAGTTGACCACAATTCACACTATGCAGTTGCTAAGAATCCAAGTGCAGGATTTTTCTTCTTCCCAAGATGGAGTAACAGAGGGTTTAATCCCCACTTGAAATACCAAAACTGGACAAAATATATGAAATGACAGTTTTCAAGACATGAAACATCTGGCAACAAAGGACGATGATCCAACAGAGATGGGAAACAAACAAGGTTGAGCCTTACCATTATCCAAGCTTATTGCCTTGGAAGTTTCCAAGCTATGCAGCAGGGAGGGAGAACCTAAGTAGAGCTCAGCATTCTCTCTGAGCTGAGAACACAGAAGTAGAGTCTAGAGAAACCCTGTGGCTAAAGTTTGCAGGATCGAGTTCAGCAGAGACAAGGGCTACACAGAGACTGAACTCTGCAGAGGATTCCTATACTGCTTAGTGCACATGTGAGAGAAAAGCTACCCAACAATAGGAAAGAACCATCTGAAAAGATTAAAGGTATGCCTGGTACTCACAGCCGGCTGGGAACTGGTAGGAACTGTTCCTACCAGGCAGACAAATAACCTCAAGATTCCCAAGGCACCACACAGAGTACACAGAAGGGTTCTGCCTCAATGGTGGGGAAAAAAATTAGCTCTAGTCTCATCTAACAAATCATAAAAGCAAGATTAAAAGGCTCAAGCTGTTTCCAAGTAATTTATCTTTGCCCCAGAATAAATCTCAAAAATGTTTTCAGGAATACAAAAATATCCAGTACTCCAAAAGGTAAAATTAGGCCTGATAGCCAATCAGATACCAGGCTCATTAGAAAAGACCCTGATGCTGGGAAAGACTGAAGGCAAAAGAAGAAGAGGGCAGCAGTGGATGTGATGGTTAGATGGCATCACTGATTCAATGGACATGAACTTGAGTGAACTCCAGGAGATAGTGAGGGACAGAGAGGCCTGGCATATTGTAGTCCATGGGGTCACAGAGTTAAAAACGACTTAGCAAGCGAACAACAATAACATCCAAAGATTACCAAGCATGCAAAAAAACTAGGAAAACATGACCAGTAATGAGGAAAATACTCCAGTAACAAAAACGGACCCAGACATGACAGAGATGTTAGCAGGTAAGGACAATGAAACGGTTAAAATTGTATTCCACAGGCTCCAAAAGTGAAGTGGAGACATGGAAGGTAGAAAAAGACCTAAACTGACCTTCTAGAGATGAAATCTACCTCTGAGTTGGAACACACACTGGACAGAAGTAATGGGAGATTCAGCATTAGAGAAGAAAAGATTACTGAGTTAAACTTGAAGACAGCAATAGAAACTATCCAATAATGTAAAGCAGGACAGACAAAAT
The DNA here is from genome assembly GCF_042477335.2 of Ovis canadensis. Taxonomy (NCBI): domain Eukaryota; kingdom Metazoa; phylum Chordata; class Mammalia; order Artiodactyla; family Bovidae; genus Ovis; species Ovis canadensis. The sequence continues at coordinate 43,572,678 of NC_091268.1, read as the reverse complement.
AATTTTAAAGTATGAAAAGCACATCTGTGAGCTGTGGGTCAAATTCAAGAGGCCTATTTATTGGAGTCCCCAGAGAAGAGCAAAGGGGACAGAGTAGCGGAAAAATACTTGAAGAAACAATGGCCAAAATTTGTCCAAATTCAATTAAAACAACATATCCACAGAAGTGAGAACCTCACCAAATCTCAAGTAAAGAAACATAAAGAAAGCTACATTGAGACATAATTAAAATCACTCAAAATCAGTAGTTAGAAGAAAATCTTAAAATTAGCCGGGGGTAAAAAACATTACATTTGAAAGGAAGAAGCAAAAGATGACTAAAGAGGCCTCGTGAGAAGCAACGTGAGCCACTAGACAGTGGAACAACACCCGTCAACCGCAAAAAAGAAGAAAACTGCCAACCTGTAATTTTTAGGGTTGGGAAGATCCCCTGGAGGAGGCCATGGCAACCACCCCAGTGTTCTTGCCTGGGAAATCCCATGGACACTCTGAGAAGCCCAGCAGGCTGCAGTGCATGGAGTCACAAAGAATTGGACACGACTGTGAAACTTTCTCAGTTCTAGACACATCAATAAATATCCTTCAAAAATTAAATAACAAAAAAATCCTTCAAAAATTAAATAACAAAAAAATCCTTCAAAAATGAAGGCAAAAGAAAGCCTTTTTCTGATATACAAAAGGTGAAATAATCCATCACCAGCAAGCCCACACTACAAAAAATGCTAAAAGGAATCCTCCAGGCAGAAAGAAAAGGCCGTAAGACAGAATACGGATCTGCACAGAGGAATGCAAAGTACCAAGTGGGGCAACTACATGAGTCAACATGTAAGATTTCTTCCTAATTACTTAAATCTGTAATAGATAACTGGCTGTTTGAATCAAAAGAATAACAATCTACTACAGGGCTTAAAACATATGTAAAAGTAAAACGTATGAAAACGACTGCATAGAGGTTTGCGGGGAGGAAACAGAAGTATTGAAGGTTGTTCTACTTTACATAAAGTGGTATAACACCATGTGACGATATACTGGTATACCGGATAGTACAAAACCTCAAGAAACCACTAAGGAACTAAACAAAGCTACAGTTAATAAGCCAACAAAGGATATAAAAGAGGATCATTAAAAAAAAAAATCTAAAAGAAGATAGTTCAACAAGAGAAAGGAAATCAAAGAATCCACGAGACAAGTAGAAAACAAACAGCAAGATGCCAGATTTAAACCTATTATAAAAATCACTTTCATTTACTCTAATTAAAAGACACAGGGACTTCCCTGGTGGTCCAGGGGTTTAAGGCTTCACTTTCTCATGCAGGGGGTGTGGGTTGGATCCCTGGTCAGGAAGCTAAGATCCCACATGCCTTGTGGCCAACAAAACCAAAACATAAAACAGAAACAATATTGTAACAAATTCAATGAAGACTTTAAAAATGGTCCACATTAAAAATAAAACTTAAAAATTACAAAAAGAAAAAGCATATATATTTCTATGCATAAAATCTGTATATTCTTGTCTGTCTCCTCTAATAGGTCCAGAGTCCCTTGAAGGAGATAACTTCAAGTATCTTAAGTTCCTCTGTACAACCAGATCTGTCACATAAAAGGATCTCAATAATTATAGAAGGAGGGAGAGAGGGAGGCAAGGAAGTGGGTCTACTCACCCCCAATTTACTATTCTTCCTTCTACAAGCAAACCAGGATTATTCATTCATTCAACTGCAGCCTTCTTAATAAGGTAGGACCACAGAAATCCAGATATACTTCTACATAAAACATTTCTAATTAACCCAACCTAACATCATACGGTCTTTTTTGCATTTAATGATTTTTTTTAATGGTACTTCCCTGGTGGCTCAGACAGTAAAACGTCTGCCTAAAATGCGGGAGACCTGGGTTCGATCCCTGGGTCGGGAAGATCCCCTGGAGACGGAAATGGCACCCCACTCCAATACTCTTGCCTGGAAAATCCCATGGACGGAGGAGCCTGGTAGGCTGCAGTCCATGGGGTCACTAAGAGTCGGACACGACTTAATAAAGTAGGACCCCAGAAATCCAGATATACTTCTACATAAAACATTTCTAATTAACCCAGCCTAACATCATATGGTCTTTTTTGCATTTAATAATTTTTTTAATAGACAATGATATGTAAAGAAGCCAGTGACTGCATACCTGAGCCTCACTGATGGTCAAGTACCAACCCAATAAACCAAGCAAAGAGGAAGCTTGCTGGTCCAAGCGGCCTACACAAAAGTGATCCACAGAAACAAGACCGTGCCTCCTTAAACAGCTACAATTGCCACAGCCACACACAGCTGAGCCAACCGTAGCCAGACTTATCTTTTTTCCTCTTGGCAATCCCTATTTTGCTTCCTTTTTTAAGTGATAAGTCAGAACACTTGAGGGCTTCCCGCTGGCTCAGCGGTAAAGAATCCGCCTGCAGTGCAGAAGCTGTGGGTTTGATCCCTGGGGTGGGAAGATCCCCTGGAGGAGGAAATGGCAAGCCACTCCAGCATTCTTGCCTGGAGAATCCCAGCCTGGCGGGCCACAGCCCATGGGGTCACAAAGAGTCGGACACGACTGAAGAGACTTGGTGTGCATGCATTCAGAACGCCTAAGGGTGTAGCACTGTAACAGTTCCTGAGGACTTTCACCTTGTTTAGTAAGAGCTTCTCGGAGAGCAGGAGTGATCATAGCTCTTCTTTCACTGGCTTCACTCTTCACTGTGCTCCTGATCACACTCGTTTCCCCTTCCTGCAGCTCCTTTTCTCTCTGTATTAAAAAGAAATGAAGGAAGCCCAGCATTGGTCATGTGCGAGGGAAATAAGAGCACGACAGTCATCCACACGTGGCAAGGATAAAAGTGCTCCTCACAAACCTGTTTTCTCCCAAGTGATCACATTTCCAGTCACACAGTGAGGCAAAGAAACACCGACACCTATTTTTTCCCCTATAAAAGGTGACTACAGGGTCAAACACACACATTCGCAAAACATAAATCGATAATCCACTTATCTAGATGTCAAACAGTGTTCAAAATCTGAGTACAGACAGCTGCCCAACTTTCACAAGTTATTTCTCTGAATTTCAATTTCTCACCTGAAAAGGAAGGAAAGTAATATCCATGGAGCAGGACTGTGTCGAAGATTAAATGAAATGAAATGACCTGGCATGATGCCTGATACGTCATAGGACTTCACTAAATTATGGCTACTGCTGGTTGTAACACCTGCAAACCCCCAAAACAAGTCCAAAAATTGCTTTGAGCTGCCCAGATGGCCATCTGCTCACAAGTCAAGTTACTCCACCACCTCCACCTCCATGGTGGAAATCTGTCTTCGGTGATAGAAATCTGAAGGATAATATAAACCTGGGTTTCCTTTTGCCTCCAACCACTAGAAAATTCACAGCCCAACTCTGATCACTGCATCGGACCTTGCATCGTGCGTGTCCTATAGTCTCTGTCCGTGACATCATATTACAATGACCCTCATTCACTGTTTACATTGATTTCTTCCTCTCTTCTTGTTTTGTTTAAAGAGGCAAGATAGTAGCTACAAGAGAGATTCCTTTTTTTTCTTATTTTTAATAGTTATTTATTTGGCTGTTGGGTCAGCTGTGGCACGCGGATCTTCATTGCACCATGTGGCATCCTTCTTTGTGCCAACATGGACTCCCTCGTTGTGGCCCTGGGGCCCAGCAGCTGCAGCACACAGGCTTAAGCTGTCCTGTAGCACGTGGGATCTTTGTTCCGCAATGAGGGATCCAACCTGCCTTCCCTGCATTGCAAGGCAGATGCTTCACCACTGGATCACCAGAGAAGTCCTTGATTTCTTCCCCTCTTTTTAAAGCTCATTACACGTGTATACACGTATACAAGTGTATACACCGTCTCTTTGGAAGATGGTTCAAGTGCTAACCAATAATTGTGAGACAACACACAAAGACTTGTGTCACACTTTAGAAGAGACACTCATCAGACCTCACTAAGAGCTACAGAAATCCGACATAACTCACCTGGGCAGAAACCCTGCCCCCAAGCCCTAAACTACCCTCAGGGTCTGTCCATTTTCCATGTCCAGCCCCCAGTGAGTCAGTGAGGACACTCATAGCAATGCCCCCTTTCTACCTAAAAGTGAAAACAGCTCGCAGATGACATACTGTCTCAGGTCTATGTCAAACTAATATAGAAAGGAGGAAGATGGTCCATGTTTGAAGCTAGGCAGGAAGGGAATAGGGATTCGCTGTCTCCTTCTATCTATTCTAGGGAATGCTCAAAGTTCTCTATACATAAAATGTAAAACAAGATTAAACATTAAAAAAGAGAGAAAGTGCGGGACTTCCTTCGTGGTCCAGTGGTTAAGAATCTGCTTGCCCATTCAGGGACATGGGTTTGATCCCTACTCCAGGAAGATCCCACATGCCACGGGGCAACTAAGCCCATGCCGCACAACTACTGAGCCCACGTGCTGCAACTACTGAAGCCCCCGTGCCCTAGAGCCTGGGCTCTGCAACAAGAGAAGCCACAACAATGAGATGTCTGCGCACTGCAACCAGAGGGCAGCCCCGCCCCGCTCACCACAACTAGAGAAAGCCCTCACACCGCAATGAAGACCCAGCGCAGCCAAAAATAAATAAAGTTATTTTTTTTAAAGAAAGAGAAAGTTAACCAATGAAATTCAGAATTAACCTCTCTATCTTCTATTATTCCAGGGACGTTTCCAAAATGGAAGTCAGTGAAAAAGCACGCTAGAGTAGTCCAATATACTAAATGAGACACCCAAGTCCCACAGTGAGTTTATACACGTCCTAAAAGTTAGCATTCCAACTCACTAAATATAATCAAACTGCAAAGTTAATGAAAAGTTTTGCTGCTGTTACTAGAGCTCTCTAAGACATTTTCCCAGATGGAACTAAAAAAATTTATAAACAAACATCAATCATTTGTTCTTATCTATTAGGAAAGTAATCAGTTTTAATGCCGGGCATTTGCTTTAAAAAAAATGTACAGCTATGATTTTGCTAAAATATTTAAATACAGAAGAATTCTTTGGCTTTTTTTTAAGACTACTTCAGACCCAAAAGCAAAGATGTGAGCTTGAGAAGGAAGTCTCATGGTGGAGCAAAGTGAACTAACCTTGACCTTGAGAGTATTTAAATGTCTCTGAAGTCATTCCAGAGTGAGTTACTGTAATTCCCTACTCCATGCCAGAAGTGACAGTAGGTGGCAATAGCTGGCCTCCAAAGCCCGTCACCGTAAAATATCACCAGTTTATCTGCTTCCCCTCAAGGCCACATAAATCCAGAACTGGACCCAGCATGAGACTGGTCTCTGACCACCATGCTCAGAGCTCCACAGACAACCCCTTATGGTTTTATGAGCTATTTTTTTCGGTTGTACTGGGTCTTTATTGCTCCACATAGGTTTTCTCTAGTTGCAATGAGTGGGTGCTATTCTTCACTGTGATGCGCGGGGGTTGCCTGGATTTCTCGCTGGGGTAGCTTCTCTTGTTGCAGAGCATGGGCCTTGGACCATGTGGGCTTCAGTAGTTGTGATGCGGGGTTAGTTCCTCCAACCGTATGCAGAATCTTCCTGGACCAGGGATTGAACTCATGTCCCCTGCAATGGCAGGCAGATTCCTATCCACTGTACCACCAGGGAAGTCTACCCTTCTGGTTTTAAATGTTAACTTCTAACCCCTATATAATGAACACACTCTTTAAAGAATGGCCATGGGACACCATCCACATCCCATCACTGGAGAAATTATCTATTATAAATCGTGAGTGCAGCTACTCCAGATTCAATCATCTGAACACATAGTCCGCATGGAAAGAAATCAGCAGCTGTGATTAAAGGTCTTGAACGTTCAGGACAAACACTCATCATTCTTTCCCTCTACAGCAGGCTAGTTCTATCTTCCCTATGCAACAGTAATTTCCTTTCTGAAAAGATATACAATGGTTCATAACACTCTCCAAGGAAGTGCAGAGCCCCTTTCAAATTCTAATTCTAATCTTCTAGGTGCAGACATTTTTTCCCTGTTTGCCCAGAATAAAACAACTGACACAGGGTCTGTATATTTTTATTTATTTTTTATAGCCCTTTCATAGGCTGAGCAGAAATAAATGAAGATCCCAGAACTGGTCAATCCGGATGCCTCCCTCTCCTGCAACCCCACTGAACAAGCGACCAAGTTCTAAACTCTTAATTCCCAGCCTAGGAGTCCTCTCCATCCAACATGCCACAGCTTCTGCCCACAGCCACGGTCTCCTCTAAGGAACAACTACAACAGCCGAAGTTAAGTCTCCTTGTCTCCAACCTTTCACACCTTCCCAACATTCAAACCCATCACACTTGTCTTGAGAGAAAACACATACCCTGGGACAACCCTGGCAGTCAGGTGGTTAAGAATCCACCTGCCAATGCGGAGGATGTGGGTTCGATCCCTGGTCCAGGAACTAAGATCCCACACGGCACAGGGCAACTAAGCCTGTGTGCCACAACTCCTGAGCCCACATGCTGCAACTCCTGAAGCCCAAGAGCCCTACAGCCTGTGCTCTGCAACAAGAGAACCCATTGCAATGAGAAGCCCATGCACCGCAAGTGGAGAAAGCCCATGCAGAGCAACAAAGAGCCAGCACAACCAAAAATAAATACCTTCTTTTAGAGCTAAAAACACACACATGCCCTCTCCAAGCGTCTATTTCCTGATATGCAAAATGGAAAGCCAAAAGTTCACCTCTTAGGCACTTGGGAAAATGACTATGAATAAGTGAAAAGTTCTTTCCAAACAGGCAGCGATATATGAATCTGACATAATAAAGGGAGCCAAAAAAGTAGACCTAATCCTATTTTTTTAAAAAGAGGTATTATACAATATTACCTAAATCACCTTCACATCTTCATCCCAGAAACCACAGTACCACCCCAATACTGCCTAGGATAAAAACAGGACAAACAGGAATGTGTTAAAGATTTTAAGATAAAAGTTCCATCTAGTTGGTTAAATGCTGAACAGGTGTACTGCAGCAAGCAGGCCGTCTTTCTGATTGATTAAATTGTTCAAGTCTGTCTGTCTGGGTTTTTTCACATTCATTTACTTACTCATTTGGCTGCATTGGGACTTAGTTGCTCCACAGACTTGTGGGGTTTTAGTTCAGCAACCAGGGATCGAATCCACATCTGCTTTGATGGAAGACAGTCTTAACCAATGGACCGTCAGGGAAGTCCCTGTTTGGTTATTTTATTGATCCTTGTTTACCATCCGGTGACTCCCTTCAATACCAATTCATGCAGAAAACACTGGATATAGAATCCCCAATTCTCCAAAGGTCATTTTCTCCTACAATCAGCCTGCAGCCAGGCCAGCACAGCCAACATTGATACTCAGGAAATGCTGGCTGAATAAATGAATAAATGCCTCAGAACTACAAGATAGTTATTTCCAGTGCTACAAGAGCAGATCTGGATTCTAAACCAGGCAACTTTCATAGTAAACACCCTTCCTCGAGTGTAACTGCAACTCCACCTTCCGCAATCCCATCCCACTTCTAAGTGTTCCTAATCCTATAATAAAGGGATCACCCATACACCACTCACCTGTCATGGGGGAGTTTTTAAATGACTGATTCCCAATAGGACTCAAAGCTTTTTGTGTACACTAGATTTTAAGGACACTTTTGGAACATTTCAAAAAGCACTTTGACCAGAAGTGTCAAGAGCTTTAAAATGGCTTTCCTCTGGTCTCATAATTCTATTTTGGATAACCTGACTTAGGAAAATAACCCCAGAACTCATCATTAAGTCCTCCTGGCTGTATGCAGCCCATACAGCTGAATCAGGCTGTTTTAAAGACAGGGTCTTAGGGTTGAAAAGATGTTACCTTACGTTTGAGGGTGAATTTAACACATAAAGCCTTCAAACTAATTATGAAAGGAGAACCGGCTTCACGCAGTTACACTGCAGGACTAAGAGACCTTATAATCGAAACTGGACACACTGTGCTCTTTTTGTAAATTGAAATGTTTCTCTGGTGAGTAATTACCAAGCATCCACCATTGATTTCCAAACTAATGATACTGATATCACTGTCTGCTTAACCAGAACACACCGTGGGGAGCATTTGAGCAACATTTATTTACTGCAGGAAAAAAACAAGTAGCAATCTGCTTTAGATTTACCAGCACAACATGAGAGAAACAGAAAAGAAACAACCTAAGCATTGCCAAGCTCTTCCTGACTCCTTGTTCTTTAGCCAAACCCCTCAGCCTGCCTCCTGGAAACTACTACTTCTCTGTTTTGTTATTGTTCAGTCGCTAAGTCGTGTCTCTTCCCGACCCCACCAGCTGCAGCACGCCAGGCTCCTCTGTCCTTCACCATCTCCTGGAGTTTGCTCAAATCCAAGTCCATTGAGTCAGTGATGCCATCCAACCATCTCATCCTCTACCATCCCCTTATCCTTTTGCCTTCAGTCTTTCCCAGAATCAGGGTCTTTTCTAAGAAGCTGGCTCTTCACATCAGGGGGCCAAAGTACTGGAGCTTCAGCTTCAGCAACAACCCTTCCAATGAATGTTCAGGGTTGATTTCCCTCAGGATTGACTAGTTTGATCTCCCTGAAGTCCAAGGGACTCCCCAGTCTTCTCCAGTAGCACAATTTGAAAGCATCCATTCTTTGGTGCTCAGCCTTCTATATGGTCCAGCTCGCATCCATACATGACTACTGGAAAAACCATAGCTTTGACTGTATAGACCTTTGTCGACAAAGAGATGTCTCTGCTTTTTAATACATCGCCTAGGTTTGTCACTGCTTCTCCTCCGGAGAGATGGCAAAGGGGAGTGAAACAAACAGACGGAGACTGGGCTTGGCCCCACCACTAACTAGGCAGCCATCTAATTACAGACAAATTGATTTACTTCTCTAAGTTTGTGTCTTACCCTGTAAAATGGTAAAGTGGGGGTGACAAGGGTATAGACATCAGGGTCAGAGTGAGGACTGAATGAGATCATCCAATGTGTACTATGATTTCTCCTATCCCGCTGAACCTACCCTGGAGCCCTCTCCCCACACCTCCAAACCACCCATCCTATTCAGTCAAATCACACTGCTTTCCACTGCCTTGAGCACAAAGCCCACAGACCTATGGCAGAGCATGAAAGGGCCTCCAGGACCCTGCCCCTGCCCTCCCTGTCTATTTCAGCCCCCTGTAATTCCTACCCAACTCCACTCTCAACATACCAAACGCTTCTAAGACTCCCCTAACTTGCCAGGTTCCCCCAACACCTACTCCCTCCACACGTGCAATGCTTCAAATTCTGGCTCTCTTGTTCTTGGTTATCACTCCCACCGTTCAAATTCTCTTTGGCTTTACATCCTGCTGCAGAGGGAGGGAGATAGAAAACCATCCTGGTATTCTAGTCAGACTAAACATATCCCACTGGAAGATATCTTCTTACACAATGATAGCGATTAGTTATCAAGGACATACTATATGGCAGACAGTAAAATAAAGGCTTTTGATGGATTAACTTACTGAATCTTTATAACAACTTTATACAGCAGTTAATGTTATTACCTCCCACTGAAGCACAGAGAGTGAAATAACGTGCCCAGACAGACAAGCTGAGATTGTGTGACTCCGTGAAAACTAGTGAAAATTACTCAAAAAGCAGTCTTCCGGTAGGAGTGCTGTGGTCCAGTTCTACAGCTGATGCTCTTCAGGACTAGAGCATCCTGCTTCCTCTACAGTAACAACTAAGGCAGTTTAGTGTGAAGCAGAATGATGACTGGGCAGAAAGCAGCTTGGGAATATGTATGGATTAACCCCCAAAGAAAATCCCCCAAAAATATAAAAAAGAAGAGCCAGGTGGTAAGAAACCCATCACTGAATTTAGTACACTGTGCCCAATAGTAAGGGAACACACGGGACACAAATGGGAACTCTGCTGAGACCACATAATAATGAAAATCAAAAACTGGTGGCTGATTTTCATGCTGTACTTCAGTTGGAAATATATATATATATGTATTTTCCCCCTAAATCTAATGACTTTATGAGATTTCTAGGAGAAACCTGAAATATCTTAAGCCAGCTGCTTGAAGTTCATAAAGTCCAGAATCATTTCATTTCAAAAAATAATTTACATGGATGTCCAAATTTTCCCTTAGTGCTTTTTCTCCAGCGCCCTCTAATGGACATAAGATGAAAAGGCAAAGAAAAAATGCACCCACAAACTACTCCAAAGCCTTACAGTACATGTGAAATCTGCTAAAAGTAGATCTATGTGTTCTCCACACACACACCACACACACACACACCACACACACACACAAACACACACACGTACAGTGTTAACTATATGAAATGGTCAATGTGTTAACTTGACCATGGAAAGCATTTCACAATGTTTACATATATTAAATCATCACATTATACACCCAAAAAGAATCACATTATACAACCTAAGTATATAAAATTTTGTCAATCATATCTTAATGAAGTTGGAAACAAATTATCCCACAAATCTTCATCTACTACAAATAAAGCTATAAATGTGCTCAGTTGCTCAATCGTATACAACTCTTTGCGACCTCAGGCTCCTCTGTCCATGGGATTTCCTAGGCAAGAATACTGGAGTGAGGGGCTGCCACTTCCTACTCTAGGGGATCTTCCTGACCCAGGGATCGAATCTGTATCTCTTGCATCTCTTGCATTGGCAGGCAGATTCTTTACCACTAGCGCCACCTGGGAAGCCCTAAAGCTATAAATATCTGCTCTTAACTTGGTAGATCCAGAAATCTACCTAAATCAGGCATCTCACACACTGAAATTTATCCTATTTTAAGACAATTTCACTGTGAAAATTACTCAGATTTTTATTAAGAGTCATAAAATTATACATTTGCTTTGACCCAGTAACTCAACTCAGGGAATATGTAAACCAAGAAAATATCAATACTTCCTTCTAAGTGAAAAAGGTCTCAGTTCAGTTCAGTCACTCAGTTGTGTCCAACTCTTTGTAACCCCAGGAATCGCAGCACACCAGGCCTCCCTGTCCATCACCAACTTCCAGAGTTCATCCAAACTCATGTGCATCGAGTCGGTGATGCCATCTAGCCATCTCATCCTCTGTCGTCCCCTTCTCCTCCTGCCCCCAATCCCTCCCAGCATCAGAGTCTTTTCCAATGAGTCAACCCTTCACATGAGGTAGCTAAAGTATTGGAGTTTCAGCCTCAGCATCAGTCCTTCCAAAGAACACCCAGGACTGGTCTCCTTTAGGATGGACTGGTTGGATCTCCTTGCAGTCCAAGAGACTCTCAAGAGTCTTCTCCAGCACCACAGTTCAAAAGCATCAATTCTTTGGCACTCAGCTTTCTTCACAGTCCAACTCTCATATCCATACATGACCACTGGAAAAACCATAGCCTTGACTAGACGGACCTTCACTGCCAAAGTAATGTCTCTGCTTTTTAATATGCTAAGGGTCTCAGACCAGTGCTAATTACAATGGCAGAAAAGCTAAAACAGACTAAATGACCAACTCCAACAGAATGCGTAAGCAAATTTAAAATGTCTAAGCATATTTACTTCTCATTTCAATCTGTCAGACTTCCGGAGACTATAATGCGTTTGCACACACAGGTTCCCACCTCATTCAGTGCTGTGAGGAGAGCAGAGGTTAAGATCCACGTTTCGTAGACAAGGGGATTAAGGCCAGAGAAGATTACGCATTGCCCTTAAGGCACCAAGTTACAAGCCAGTTGGCCCAGACCCTGAACCTACATCTCACACACTTGTCATTCTTAATAACTTCTCTACTACGGCTTCTAAAGGCTTTCCCGGCAGCTCAGCAGTAAAGAATCCACCAGCAATGCAGGAGACGCAGGTTCTATACCTGGGTCAGGAAGATCCTCTGGAGGAGGGCATGGCAACTCACTCCAGTATTCTTGCTTGGAAAATCCCACGGACAGAGGAGCCTGGAGGGCTACACAGTCCATAGGGTCACACAGAGTTGGACACGACTGAAGCAACTTAGCAGGCACGCATGCAGGGCTTCTAAAATACAAAAGCTACTAAAAATGACAGCAGCAACACCAACACACAGAAATATCAGGAAGAAAGTAACAAAATGCTGCAACAGGAACAATCCCAATTTTAAGTTTGGAAAATAATTTCATTGTAGTTTAGAGTCTGACACACAGTATTTTGGGGTTATGAACTTTACCAAAGAAGCCAAATAACCCAATAAAAGCATGGGTAAATGATCCTGTTTAGTAAAGAATTTTGCCTTGGGACCTCCCTGGCTGCCCAGCTAAGACTTCACCGTCCAATGCGGGGAATGTAGTCTGATCCCTGGCTGGGGAGCAAAGAGCCCACATGCCTTGTAGCAGAAAACCCAAAACATAAAACAGAAGCAATACAGTAACAAATTCAATAAAGATTTTTAAAATGGTCCACAGCAGAAAGAAAAAAGGGGCTTCCCCAGTGGTCCAGTGGTTAAGAGTCTGCCTGCCAATGCAGAGGACATTGGTTCAATCCCTGCTCGTAGGAGAGCCCGTGCACCACAACTACTGAGCCAGCATCAACAGCTCTTGAGCCACGACTGCTGAACCCACACAGCCTAGAGCCTGTGCACTGCAAAAAGAGACGCCCCCACAATGAGAAGCACACGCACCACAACGAAGAGTAGCCCCCATGCCCCACAACTAGAGAAAGCCCATGAGCAGCAACAAAGACCCAGCACAGCCAAAAATAAACAAACCTTTGGGGAAAAAAGTCTTAAAAATAGAATTTCACCTTGCCCAAAGAGAAGTCGGGCCTGATTCCCATTCCTGGAAGGTAACCTCTAAACCCTGGGAACTTCCTGTGTGAGGGCAGTATCTTTGTTATTCACGGGAGGCACTGAACTGTTTATGCTAATAGGGTGACTCATGCCAAACTCTGGGGGCACTGTGATGAAGGCTGGGTTCAACCACGGGGGCAATCAATCAATCAGCCAAACCTACATAATGAGGGGCTTCCCTGGTGGCTCAGATGGTAAAGAACCCGCCTGCCATGCAGGAGAGCCGGGTTCCATCCCCGGGTTCAGAAGATCCCCTGGAGGAGGGCATAGCACCCCACTCCAGTATTCCTGCCTGGAGAATCCCATGGACAGAGGAGCCTGGCGGACTACAGTCCATGGGGGTCGCACAGAGTCAGACATGACTGAAGTGACTTAGCACAACAGCACATGTATAAAGTAGATGACTAAGAGAACCTACTGTGTAGCACAGCGAACTCTACTCAGCGCTCTGCAGTGACCTAAGTGGGAAGGAACTCCAAAAGAGAGGAGATATATGTATACGCGTAGCCAATTCACTTTGCTGTACAGCAGAGACTGACACAGCAGGGTGAAGCAACAATACTCCAATTAAAAAAAAAAAAAAAGGTTTTCACAAAACCCATGTTACAACAGCAAAAAGCAAAGTATACAACTTGCAAAATAGGAGGACGAGAAATAAAACTGTCCAATTATGAGCTCACATGGACTATGCACCAAGAGACGATGCTGGCTGTCAACCAACTGCAGGATCCCCGCTCACCGTTTCCCAAAATTACAGTACCTTTTCTTTCTTCACGTGATCCATCATCTTGCCGAGGTCTTCAACATCAATGACAGAATTTTGACTCTGATGGTCCTCAGTATCAGACTCTTCCTCACTGGTGCTCCCAAAGGGCTCTTCCTCCTGGAATATCAATTGTAAAAAGTAGCCAAGTGTCTAATAATCCTTCCCAAATTGTGAGTTCACTGAATGGACTTGAGATATCTTAGGCGAGAGGCCAGCCAGTTCCGAGTCAAATCTAAAGAAGCCCATCGCTCACACATCATCTATGGTTACTTTAAGAATATGGCAGAACCAATGCTGCAACAGAAACAGTATGGCCCACAAAGCTGGAAATATCTACCTGCTGGCCCTTTACCAAAAATGTTTCCTAATCTTCGATTTAAACAAAGAAGCAACCAGACTCAAGTGAGGAGTTAAATGAGGAAAAGGGAGGAATCGAGAATGGCTCTTTGGTTCCTTTCTTAAGTAACGGAGATGGTGGTGCTGTTTCCTAAGATGAGAAAGACTTGCCGAGAGACAGACCGGAAGAGCAGAGGGGAAGAGTTCCACTTTGAATTTGTCAAAGAGGAGATGCCTTAGACATCCAAGGAGAGATTTTAAAGAGGCAGCTGCAAACATGGAATGACAGGAACAAAGGTGGAGAGAAAGACAGGCAGTGAAAATGCAAAGTTGTTCCCGAAAGACACAAGCGACCAGTGGCCCAAAGGCAACAGCAGTGATACAGCCTGACAACACAAGCCTCAAAGGAACAGGGGTGTCCGAAGGAAGAAGTAAGAGAAACGTTTAGAATGTGAGGGATCAAAGAGAGGAATCTAGGATAACTCACAGCCTTCAAGTTTAAATGATCGGAGTCATTAAATAAGAGACGACGGAAGGAGTATGTGGTTAAAGGGTAAAAAGATTATGAGCTCAGCTCTGGACACACTTGACTTCTCCAGGCCCGTTTCCTCACCTGCACACTCGGGTAGAAACCTACTGGACTCCAGCAAGGCAACGACCAGAGAACAGGTTAAGGACAGCACCCAGCCCAGCATGGCTTAACCCAAGACCCCGCTGCCTCTAGAACATGCCCCATGTGAGTTTCAGCTCTTCCTTCCAACCAGAAGCCAAGAAACGCATTTCAGACAGAGGAAACGCATTTCCGAACACAGGAGGAAAACAGGGAGACATGGGCCCGTGGGCTCCGTACCTCGGCGTCTCCGTGATGCAATTCCTCCTGTGCGTGGGACCCTGGCTCCATCGCCTCTGAGCTGCGCTGGTTAGACTCACACTTGCCTTTCTTGCAGTTGCCCCTGCAGCGCTTTCTCTCTCCTTTGCGGAGTGCCTGCAGCCGGGAGATGAACTTGGCCTTCCAAGCTGTGAAGTCGGCCTCAATGCTGCCGTGCTTGCTTTTCACCACGTTGCCGTCGCCCTCCCCTCGGGTCATCACGCGATGAGCACCGAGCATCCAGAGCCACTTGTCCACATTCTTCCCCACCTGCGGGAGAAAGGGACGGGTGAGCGAGAACAGCCCTCCGGATCAGAAGATGCCAGTCTGCGCTGCGACAGCTGGGGCTCCCGCTGGGGGACTGTCCTCGGTGGCTGCCGGGAAGAAGGAATCGCTCCATCAAAAGGCCTTCAGGGTACAGATGTGGAAAACAGACACATAGACACAGTGGGGGAAGGAGAGTGGGTGAATTGGGAGATGAGCATTGGCATATACGCACTACCGTGTGTAAACAGACAGTTAGTGGGAAGCTGCCGCACAGCACAAGGAGCTCAGCTCGGTGCTCTGCGATGACCGGGAGCGGCAGGACGAAGGCTGGGGCTGAGGTTAAAGGCGGGGGATATATACACACACATAGCTGATTCCCACTGTGGTGTGCCAGGAACTAAAACAACACTGTAAAGCAATTATATTCCAATTTTAAAAAATGTTGAACAGGGATTTGAAGAAAAAGGGGCCAGGTGCCCTCCAGCCCCATCCATCCAGGGGTACAGTTGATATATTCAGATAAGATTCTGCAGAAGTTTTTTTGTTTTGTTTTGTTTTTAATGAAGGGGGTGGACAAACTCTTTTCTTAAACTAGGAGCTAGTACCTAAAGAAGAACTTGAAAACGACTCTTCTAAGTAATGGTCAGAATGAAACCACTTGATAGCAAAACCAGTTTCTTCCAAAATGTATTAACACCTCTGGGGCCAAAGACCATTAAACAACAAGGTACAAACAGAACCCATCTGGCAAGACTCATGACTTCGTAGCCAGAAATGTGCTTTATTACGGTATGAAGCACTTCAGCTGAGGCACGGGAGTTATCAAGAAGCACAGTGAAGTGATCGAAAGTGATCACTTAAGTGATCAAAAACTTAACAGGCTTCCTGAGTGGCAAGGCAGTAAACAAAATATTTATGTATCTGAATTTTACCTTTGGCCTAATTCCTTTGAAAATATGGGGGTTGGCGGGGCGGTGGTGGCAGGTGGAGAACACACATCTTGAAAAGATAACTGGATGAAAATGTACCTACCTTGTTGAAGTGGCTCACGTACACAGAATTTCCCAGGCCAAACACCGCATATCTCATCCCCTTCAGGTACGTTTTGCCAAATCGAAAGTCGTTGGCTGCTTCCTCCAGCCACTTGCAGAACCACTCGGCACTCTCAGGCGGTTGACCGTCAGTGTAGGTGGCAACCAGGAAGGCACAAACATTTTTACTAGTAACCTAACCAAGAAAAGTCATTATTTCAGAACAGTGGCCAAGACGCAAGTTATCTCAATCAAGAAAATCCTTTCTGAAATGCTGACATTCACAACACCGTAGCCTCTAAGGGTGCTTTTAGAAATGTTACTTATTTTCAGAAGAGAAAGAAAACACAGCCAGGGGAGAAAACCCAGCCCTCTGTTCCTGCCAACACACCTCCTGGTGCCCTTCACCATATACTCCATCCCATTTTCCAGCTTCTGTTTGTCCTATTAGAAACTAAAGACAAATCAGTCAGGAAGAAATATAGAAATAGTTCTTAAAAATTCCCTGAAAAATTAAAACAATAATGCGTTAAGTGTGAAGTGACTTAACACTTGGCATCAACATCTCCATGGGAAACCAAAAATCACATCAATGGTCCTATGAGCCACAGAATTTCATCCGCTTGAGTATGTCTTCACAGATCCAAGCCAGGAACTAAGTTATAAGCTGTTGTTCAGTTGCTAGGTCATGTCTGACTCTGAGACCCCATGCACTACAGGCTTCCCTGTCCTTCACTATCTCCTGGAGTTTGCTCAAATTCATGTCCACTGAGTCAGTGATGACACCCTACGATCTTATCCTCTGTCACCCCCAAGTAACCCTTTACGATAATTAAGTACCCAAGCTTGTTAATAATTTTTTAAATTTATTTATTTGGCCACGGTGGGTCTTGGTTGTAGCACACAGGATCTTGAGTTGTGGCTCACGGACTCTCCAGTTGTGGTGCTTGGGTTCCAGAGCACATGGACGCAGTAGCTGTGGCACGTGGGATCTTAGTTCCCTACCAGGGATTGAACCCATGTCCCCTGCATTGCAAGGTGGATTCTTAACTACTGGGCCACCAAGAAAGTCCTGCTAATAATTTTCTAACAAATAATTTCAAGTAGATTCAAGCTCACTCATTTGCATTCCAATGTGTTCCTGGGGAAAAAGAAAATGCACATGTACAGCCAAAAGTTTCTCTACTAAGAAAGGACTGGCAAGCCATAGCCCACAGGCCCAATCCTGCTTGCTGCCTGCTTTTGTAAATAAAATTTTACTGGAACACTGTCACACTCACTCATTTGCGTATTACCTCTGGCTGCTTTGTCTCAAAGACAGAACTCCATAGCTGCCTGGCCCACAAAGCTCAACATATTTCCCAAGTGGCCCTTTACAGAAAAGGTTTGTGGACGCCTGTTCCAAGGGCTTCTCCAGCTTGAGCTGCTCCAGAATCACCTGGGGCACTTGTTCAAACACAGTCCCACCAGGTCCAGATTCTGCTTCAGTGAGGTTAGGCCAGGACCTGAGACTCTGCAATCCTGATGAGTCCCCAGGAGAGGCTGATACTGCCAGTTCAAGGACCACACCTGAACAACCTCTGCTGTGGGCCAAACTCCCTACCTGCACGCGGCTGGAGGAGGGGGCGGGCATTCCTTAGGTGAAGAAATTAAGCTCTCACAGATATGATGTAATGCCTGGAGGTCACGCAGGCACTAAGAGATTTCTTTAACTCCAAAACCCACACTACTTCTGTTATCCAAGTGGCCCCTGACCTTTCACTAGGCTGACATGTGGTTCACATACCCGGCACCCGGCTGTGTGTGACAAACCTCCTTGATGATGAGATTCGAAACAGGAGGGAACTTCATACCAAGCTTTCAGTCTAACACCCCAGAGAGACCAGCCCCAACCCCTCCAGAGTCAGCACCCTCACCACATGCTCGGCACTTCTCACTGATCCTGAAAACTCAACCAGTGGAAATCCCTTAGCATGAAAATTAAATTTTGTCTGAAGAGCCTATTTATCCCAGAACACAAGAGGTCAATTAAAATTGAAAGTTGTGACCAAAGGAAAAATAAGATAATTACCAACCTCTTCTACGAGACAGTCATCTGGGTCATAGTCCTTCAGATTAATCACTGCCACAGGCAGATCGAGGGAGCTAAGTGCTTCGGCCAGAATTGTCGCAAATCCCTAACAGGAGGGGGAAAAAAAATCAAATACAGTCTCCAATAAACTAAATAAGCGAAACATACAGTCTTCACTTACTCCTGTTGGCCAGGGAAGGGGACATTTATCAGGAAAAACTTTCCCACTTGACTGACAGTTATCACCATAAACACAAATACTATTCTCACTTCTACCGTTTTCTCGAGCATCTTTACAGAGATCAATCATTCAGCTGTGCTGTTCTCGCTCTACAAGTACACAGAAGGGATTCGATCTCAACTGGCTTTCTGACATTCAGGCTGATTTGCCCTTCTACAATAAACATATAGACGGAGAAGAAATACTAAAGAGGGGAGAGCATGGGAAATGTGAGAACTGTGAACACAATTCTGGAAGAGAGAAGCCAAACAGAAGTAGACTGACAAGCAGAAGAAAGCCTCAGCGGAAACAGAAAACCAGAGGGGCTCTGGGATCTGTCAGTCCCCATGACAAAAATGGGAGGGAGCCATGGGCCCCAAGAGAACCAGTCAGCAGAGAACCTACATATGGGGGCAGTGAATCCAGAGCTGCTGTGAGTGTTCGCCTTTTACCTCCAGGCGGACTTCGGCAAGCTCTTCTCCAAACAAAATGAACCAATGTTTGGAGAAGGCTACAACTTCTAGCCAGACGTTGGCACCCCAGGAAAAACCTCCTCCTCTTTTTGACTTGGTAGCCTAACACTTGGCTCACCAGCTGCCAGGACTAAAGCTAAGCCTGCTCTACAGGGATCAGCACACTAAGACCTGCAGGCAAAACCCAGCCCTTGTCTTTACAAGTGAAGGTTACTGGAATACCTGTTGCTCAGATGGTCAAGAATCTGCCTGCAATGTGGGAGACCCGAGTTCAATCCCTGAGTCAGGAAGATCCCCTGGAGAAGGGACTGGCAGCCCACTCGGGTATTCTTCCCAGGAGAATCCCAGGGACAGAGGAGCCTGGCGGGCTGCAGTCCATGAGGTCTCAAAGAGTCGGACACGACTGAGTGATGAACACTCCTTCAATACACTCATGCTCATTTATTTACAAATTATCTATGGCCTCTTCCACAAGGTATCAGCAGAGCTGAACAGCTTCAGCAAAGACCACACAGTCTATGAAACCTAAAAATCTAAAAAATTACATGCCAAATAAAATATCTAGCCCTTTACAGAAAAACTCTGATAAACAGAACTGAAAGCTCTAGATAATATGATCCCTTGGGAGGGAAGTGAGTGCAGATAAAGACACAGTCTGAAGAACTGTACCCTAAGATGCTCCTATCTTTGGAGGGCAAAAAGATGGGTAGAAATCCACCAATAATAGTGAGGAAGGTGAGCCTCAGCATAGGAGGAGGAGAACCTAGAGACAAGTGTCCCAAAGTTCAATGAAGAAAGTAGGTCAACAAGGAAGGCGTTGTCATGCAGCTAACATGTCAAGGAAGATGAAGACTGAGGATGAATTAGCCACATGCAAGTCACTGGGAACAGGCTGGGGCACGCAAGCCTACCTGGAGTGGGTCAAGAAAAACAGAACAAAGACCAGAGACGGCAAGCACAGACAACATTCTCAAGGAATAATACTATACCAAAAAAAAAAAAATCGAGGTGGTAGTTAGAGGGGGATGTGGGGCCAACAGGCAATAGGTCACAATGGCATACCCTGACCCACCTCGCACAGAGCTTCCAGCAAGAACTTACAACTGGAGAAAACAAATCTATCTGGAGTTGAGAAAATCCACACCAGTTACCCCATTGTTTCCCCCCCCAATACGAACAGAAAACCATGGATCACCAAGATCATGATGAGAACAAGCAGGAGGAAAGAGAAATATCAACAGAAACTCTGAGGAAGTGGCTAAATCATGGGATTGACAAAGGAACTCGCTGAAATGTATTTTTAAATTATGAAATAGATGCTGTAAAAATTGCACAGGATAGAATTTTTACAATTAAAAACACTATAACCAAACTAAGACATTAAAAAAAAAAAGGTTTGGGGGACTTCTCTGGTGGTCCAGTGGCTAAGATTCCACACTCTCAATGCAGGGAATCCAGATTTAATCTCTAGTCAGAGAAATAGACCCCACATACCCAAATGAAGATCCCCCATGCCTCATCTAAGACCCAGCTCAGCCAAATAAATAAATAAATAAATTTTTTAAAGGTTTGGAGTTAAAATTCAAGAAAAAGTACAAGAGAAAGGATTTGAAATGCAGCATGTATGTATGCTAAGACACTTCAGTCGTATCCAACTCTCTGCAACCCTATGGACTGTAGCCCGCCAGGCTCCTCTTTCCATGAGATTCTCCAGGCAAGAATACTGGAGTGGGTTGCCATGCTCTCCTGTAGGGGATCTTCCCAACCCAGGGATCGAACCCACGACTCTTACATCTCCTGCATTGAGAGGTGGGTTCTTTACCACTGTGACTCCCTTGAAACACAGACCATCCAAAAGGTCCAACATCCAACAGTCGCAGAAATAAAGCACAGAGAAAACAAAGGGGAAAAAAGTGGACCCAAGAAATATTAGCAAAATGCACACAAAATCTCCAAAACAAAACAGCACAAGTATCCAACAGTGTCTGAAAAAGACCCACCCTAGACCCGTCTCACAGAAGCGCCAAACATCAAGGACAAACAAATGATTCTAAAAGCTTCCAGGAACAACAACCAAAAAAATTCATCTACGAAGGAATGGGGCAACCAGCCTCCTCTTTAGCAACACTGCCTGCTAAAGACAAGGAAGTGACACTGTCAAAGTTGGAAGGAAAAACTTTTGACCTAGTCTTCTATACTCAGCCAAATATGAATCAACCAAATTCAAAGCCAAACAGAGAAATTCAGATGGCACACCTTTAAGGAGGGCCACTGAATTCATATCAACTATGCGGGCAACAACATTAGCATGCTGAGATCTGAGGAACTGACTGATAAAAGGAGTCAATAACTTTTATCTAGTTGGAATAAATCTAGAAACGTGGCCCAGCAGGTTCAAAAAATAACCCTCAGAGGAACTGAAAACATAAACAGTTAAAATAGATTCTCCAAAGTGTACTCTCAGTATGAACCCTCTGTACACGTGGATTTGTTACTATCTTCAAGTATTAACTGGATCTTTTTTAAAAAATGTAAAAGCATGCTTAAAGAGCATTTTAAGCATTCTCATTTTTTTATGAGAAACAAAAAAAGGACTCTGTTTTGGCAGCCCAGATGCCTTTCTTACATTTCTTCCTGTTTCATGCTCTGCTGCTGACAGTTGAACTGAATTATAAGTGACCTTCAATTAGGATACACAGCAGGACATACTGAAAACCTTTTAAAAAGTAGTATTCTACAAAACATACACAAGAGGGCAGTAAAACTCTCTATAATGCTCCACCAAAATAGCGACTTGAAATTTTCTATTTATTTTCATAAATTAGCCTTAGTATATTTTCCTAGAAAGCAATAAATAGCTGTGACTTTCATAACAAAAAAAGCAGGCAGCTTTCAGATACAACTAAAGCATCTTTCAGCTCTATATCTGCATTTTGTACCTATACAGTATTCAACGTATATCATTAATACTTTTAACACTGTTAGAAATCGAAATAGATTTTAATTAAATAGATGTGTGAAGTTGTGAACATAAGGGCCCATACTGGACACTACTGCTACCATTTCTCACTAGCCTCTACGTCTATAGCCAATAACGGACTTGGAACTCCAAGTCTCCATTCTGCTGAGCAGAAGCAAGTTTTAGAACAAAGACCCTGCAAGACAGTGGCCACCAGACATTGAAGAACACTTTTCAGAGATTATCTTAAAAGATCAGGAGACCCAAGCAAAAGTGTCATATAAAGTTCTTACCTTTGCTGTGCCAGTCTGAGAACCATAAAATATCTTCACTCCAGACACAAAGACTTCCTTCTTTGGACG
Organism: Ovis canadensis; assembly: GCF_042477335.2. Taxonomy (NCBI): domain Eukaryota; kingdom Metazoa; phylum Chordata; class Mammalia; order Artiodactyla; family Bovidae; genus Ovis; species Ovis canadensis. Next base: position 43,550,481 of record NC_091268.1, on the reverse strand, counting down.
AAAGATATAGCCGTTTGTCATCAAATCCTGAGATGCTTTTGGAGTGGTTTTCTCCTGTAAGTTCTTGTTCTTGAAATAAACACAAAATCCATCAAATTTCAATCTTCTCCCAACTTCATTAGGGATGAACACTAGCTCAGATACTGACCCATTTTATTATTCTCTTAATCTTTCAATTGTACTCCTCTAATATTGACTCCTTGATATAATTAGGTTCTTTAAAACCAGGGACCACATTTCTCAAGACTATAATGATTTCCATTCCCTCCAGGATAAAACTACACATACTTTCACCTATAATGTGTTTTAGTGGAGTAATAGCACAAATTTATTTTCTGATTCTAATTAGTGGAAAGAAAAGAGACTACTACCATCCCTTAAAAGTGCTGAGCAGATTTTCGGTATTTGCAAAATTTAATTTTTCACTACAAAATCCTCCTGTATCTTAAGAATGCGATGTCCACAGTGCAGCAAAGAAAAGCTAAATAACTTAGTCTATAAAAATTGACAAGAGGGACTTCTCTGGTGGGCCAGTAGCTAGGACTCTGTGCTCCCAATGCAGGAGGCCCCCATTCAATCCTTGGTCAGGGAACTAGATTCCACATCCCACAACTAAGACCCAGTGCAGCCAAATAAACAACACTTTTTTTAATTGACAAGAAAAAAATGGGAGCATGAAAAAAGTATGTCTAGAGACTAAACATGAAAGTAATCAAAAGTTCTTTTTAGAATTCCCATATTTTTCTGGAAGCCTTAGAAAATCTGCACTCTGAAATCTCTATAAAATGTGATGCCAAATACTCTCCTGTGGGAAAAAAAACAACAACTCCACTCACCTGCTTCCTGATGACAATCTGGAAACAAATCCAAAGGCTAAAACCAAAGGCAAAGCCCAAGTATATGTAAAACCTGTTTATCCATAACGATATTAAAGGTGAGGAGAAGTCCCAGGTATCCAAAGCGGGATCTAAATTTAAAATGATCCGTATAAACAATTTTATTTATAAGGTTACACATACAATGATGCCCATCCTTATACGCATTATAAAAGAAAAGCCAATCTTCATATTCAAAAACCCTGCTCAGATATCTGTAAAAAAAACACTAATAAAACAACACATACACATTATGTGATAACATGACATAATTATAATGATAAAATGTTAATTCAAAAAATTTAAAAAAATTTTCATTTAGATATAGCATTTGGAAGGAAAGGAATATAGTCAAAACATTGTACTAGAGTTAATTTTTCTTTTTGTTAGCTGCTCCATCAGAAAATCTTAAAATCATACTAAAAGTATTCCTTTTTTTTTTTCTAATAATTTTATGAGACCCAAAGCTACTTGCAAAGGATTCTCAAATAACTGACCTCAAGCCCCACAGTTTTTAAGGGAGATTTGGATGGACCTGGCCTCAAAAGCTGAGTCGGCGGGCAATTTCAAAAGACGAAGTCTAAAATTTAGGGCTTACAGGTGCCACTCCGCCCTGGAAAGACCAAAATTCCTCAACACACGTGGGTAATGGGGAAAGGCAGTTTTCTTTGCGTTTCACCTGAGGTAGAAGCACAATTCTAAATTCTTCTCCTAGCCTCAAAAGGCAAAAGCCAGGTCACAAGCAGGGATCTGTCCTCCCAAGCGCCCAGTGGCACCGATCCTGGCCGGAAAAGGGCAACACATTCTAGAGGAAGGGGCCCGAGGGTCTCAGAAAAATGATTTCCTCCCTTCCTGGCCCCACGAAACTTGCCCTTCTGGGGCCCTTACCCATTCTCCTCAGAGCCGGAGCCCTGCGGCCCGACAAGAGACCAGGTCTGCGGACCTAAGAAACTTAGGGTCCGGTGTGAATACTGGGAGGCCACCAGAACTACCTCGCAGCACTAGCTGTGTGCCCGGAGCCAGAGTTGCTGAGGACAGCCATGCCAGTTGCAGATCGTCCCGATTGGCTCAGAGGGGGAAGGGGCGGGCCGAGGGGGAAGCTCCGCCCAGAGTTCAGTGGAAGAGAGCCAGAGCCCTCCGGGCCCTGCTAGGATTGGCTCAGAGGATAAAGGGGCGGGCCCAAAGGAAAGTACAGCCCAGAGCTCCCGGCAAGTAAGCGGGAGGGCTGCCAGCCCCAAACAAATGTCACTGAGAAGGAAGGCCTCAGTTCAGTTCAGTTCAGTCGCTCAGTCGTGTCCAGCTCTTCGCGACCCCATGAATCACAGCACGCCAGGCCTCCCTGTCCATCACCAACTCCCGGAGTTTACCCAAACTCATGTCCATCGAGTCGGTGACGCCATCCAGCCATCTCATCCTCTGTCGTCCCCGTCTCCTCCTGCCCCCAATCCCTCCCAGCATCAGGGTCATTTCCAGTGCGTCAACTCTTCGCATGAGGTGGCCAAAGTATTGGAGTTTCAGCTTCAGTATCAGTCCTTCCAAAGAACACCCAGGACTGATTCTCCTTGAGGAAGGCCTGGGTGCAGACAAAGCAGGGTTGGAAACAAAGAGTTGTTCATTTGCTCAGTCACGACCTACTCTTTGCGACCCCATGAACTGCAGCACTCCAGGCTTCCTTCCCTTCTCTAGCTCCCCGAGTTTGCTCAAACTCATCTCCATTGAATCGACGATACCATCCAACCATCTCATCCTCTGTCTTCCCCCTTCTCCTCTTGCCCTCAATCTTTCCCAGCATCAGAGTCTTTTCCAGTGAGTCGGCTGTTTGCATCAGGTGGCCAAAGTACTGGAGCTTCAGCATCAGTCCTTCCAACTGATATGTTATATCCAACTGATATATATAGTCCTTCCAACTGATATATACCGATATCCAGGGTTGATTTCCTTTAGGATTGACTAGTTGGATCTCCTTGCTGTCCAAGGGACTCCAGAGTCTTCTCCAGCACCACAGTTCAAAAGCATCAATTCTTTGGCACTCAGCCTTCTTTAAGCTCCAATTCTCAGATCCGTACATGACTACTGGAAAAACAGGAGTAGTTTGGGGTGGAGGGAAGGTTGGAGGAGCTAGAGAAGAGGTCTGCGTTAAGAGACTAAGGGCGTCATCAACCGAATGCAATGTGTGAGCCCGTTTGAATCAATTGAAACACACCGACTATAAAAAGTCATTATTTATTTAGGGGAAAATTAATTATGGACTGGCTAGGAGATGCTATTAAGGAATTATAGTTAATCTTGTTGGATGTTATCTGTTGGAAATTTAGCTAACCTTATGACGATTTGCCTTAATACTCCAACAAAAAAAAATGAGGGAGAATGAAACAAGAATGGCAAAATGTAGACACCTGTTGAAGCGGGGTGATGGGTACATGGCAGTTCATTACACTTTTTTCTGTACGTTTTTGGTGTTTAACTTTTTCCATCATGAAAGGTTAAGATAGACTCTGAAATCTGCGGAATTGTAAGGCGTCAGGCACTACGTTTCCACCCGGTCACCAAACTTCGGCTCCACCAACCAATCGGAGTTCTTTCGTTGGAGAAAGAACATTACGTCAAGAAAGAGCGCCTCTCTTTCCCGGCGCAGAACAATGTCGTAAAAGTCAAAATGCGCAGACGTTATTGGTCGCTCTTCCTCCCGGGTTTCCGCAACACCTGACGCCTGCGCAATACGTTGGGTGGCTGTATTGTGGCTGCCCGGTTAGTTCCGGCGCCGCGCAGTCTGCGGGCGTTACTGTGCCGCGCGCCGCCGAGTGGTTACATCTAGGTGTGGGTGGCCTTGTGGCCAGCGGCGCGGGCCTACCTTGGTTCGCCGGCCCCAAGATCTGTGAGCGGCCAAGATGTCGATCTTCACCCCCACAAACCAGATCCGCCTGACCAATGTGGCCGTGGTACGGATGAAGCGAGCCGGGAAGCGCTTCGAAATCGCCTGCTACAAAAACAAGGTCGTGGGCTGGCGGAGCGGCGTGTGAGTGACCCTCTCCCTCTGGGCCTTGGCCGAAGCCTGTAGCCTCGGAGGCGGCCTCCCTCTGGTCGTCTAATGAACCGGCCAAACTGGGGTCTTGTCAGCGAAGGAGAATAGTAAACTTAGTAAACTGCCTGGGTTTCGCGTCTAAACCAAACGTTCCCTTTTATCATTGGTAGTTTTGGTTTGGGGCTTGGTTTTACTTTACTTTGTCATAAAAGCTACAGCCAAGAAACCTCCATAATCGGGGTCCTTTTCTCAAAATAATGATCAAGGCAAAGGGCGTAGTCAGGTACTTCTGTAGTTGGTGCGTCTGTCACAGTTCTCTGCGCAGTAGTTTGACCAGAGTGCGTAGCGTCTTCACTGCTGCCATCTAGGGTTCGGAATTCCTTGGCACCAGCCGGACCCCACCCCTCAGTGATTCACCCGTATTCCCACGATGTTTTTCCCCTATAAATGAAAGCGAATCCAAACGGAGTTCTGGATTTTGAAAATGTCACCGACAGTCATTTAGGAGTATTTGTTGTTTCTTACATTATCATTGCCCATCTTGTCTTTTAAGTGTGAATGAACGTCCAAGTTTCAAGAGTACTCACGTAAGACTTTCTCTTCTATCCTCACAAGGGAAAAAGACCTTGATGAAGTGCTACAGACCCACTCAGTGTTTGTAAATGTCTCCAAAGGTCAGGTTGCAAAGAAGGAAGATCTCATCAGTGCATTTGGAACAGATGACCAGACTGAAATCTGTAAGCAGGTGAGTTCTCAGGGCCGCAGCATCCCTGACCCTGATATCCATTAGCATTAGGTGTTGTGTTACAGGTATGTTAAGCTTTAATAATATACTGTGGGGTTTTTTGTTTTTATTTTTTTTTTGGAGTGAACGTTTACTTTGCAATAATTTGATCTGTACAACATCACTTTTAATAATTCAGGACATGGATTCTTTTTATATTTATTTATTTGGCTGTGTTGGGTCTTCATTGCATCACGGGCTTAGTTGCTCAGTGGCATGGGGGATCTTTGTTCCCCCATCAGGGAACGATTCTGCATCCCCTGCATTGCAAGGCGGACTCTTAACCGTGGAAGTTGGACCACCATGGAAGTCCCAGGACATGGATATTTTTGGCAAAAGCCTCCAGAAATCAGATCATCTGCTAAACTGCCCTTTTTTGGTCCACTTATATATTTCTTTAGTGTAATAAACCTGAAAAGAGAACTTTTTTTATTTTCCAGTATTTCATCATTTCCACCCTCTGCTAAGATTGCCTTTACCCCTTCCCCCATCTAAATAAGTAAGATTTCAAAACAAGGTGATCCTGTGCCTCCTTTAGGGAGAGCTCAAATTATTACCAAATAGCAGTAGCTGAAGAGGATGAAATTTAATTTTATCCCCCAGTATTTCATTCCTGTGGTTAGTTAACAAATAGTGTGGAACAAAGACATTGCTTTCTTAAACTTGTTGGGTTTTTTGTTTGTTTTTTTTTTTTTAAGATTTTGACTAAAGGAGAGGTTCAAGTGTCAGATAAAGAACGGCACACACAGCTGGAGCAGATGTTCAGGGACATTGCAACTATTGTGGCCGACAAATGTGTGAACCCTGAAACAAAGAGACCATACACCGTTATCCTTATTGAGAGAGCCATGAAGGACATCCACTATTCAGTCAAACCCAACAAGAGCACGAAACAGCAGGTGAGTTATTTTATATATATATATATATATGCACATATATACACATAATAATTTTGGGTTTTTTTGGCTGTGCTGGGTCTTTGTTGCTGCACATGCTTTCCTCTAGTTTCAGTGCATGGGCTTCTCATGGCAGTGGCTTTTCTTGTTTCAGAGCGTGGGCTCTAGAGCACAGGCTGAATAGTTGTGGCACAGAGGCTCAGTTGCTCTGCAGCATGGTATCTTCCCAGATCAGGGATCAAACCCATGTCTCCTGCATTTGTATTCTTTACCACTGGGCCATCAGGGAAGCCCAAGACTTCTCTATATATTTTGGATACTAGTACCCAATCAAATGCATGATTTGCCCATATTTTCTCATATTCTGTGGGTTGTCTTTTCACTTTCTTGACAGTTTTTTGAATCACAAAAGTTTTAGTCTTAAAGTTCAGTTTATCTATTTTTTTCCCTGTAGTTGCTAATATTCTTCATGTCATCTAAAAAACCATTGCCTGGTCCAGCTAGAAGGAAACTGCTTCATTTTGAATACCTTCCTCACTAATGCATCAAAAGAGACAAATTGCGAAATTTTTTTCATTTTGTCTTGATAGGCTTTGGAAGTGATAAAGCAGTTAAAAGAGAAAATGAAGATCGAACGTGCTCACATGAGACTTCGGTTCATCCTTCCAGTAAATGAAGGGAAGAAGCTGAAAGAAAAACTCAAGCCACTGATCAAGGTTATCGAAAGTGAAGACTACGGTCAACAGTTAGAAATTGTAAGATTAGCGTACTCTTGTTTCTTTCCTTCCTCATGACCAAAATAGTTTCTTCTGTAATCATAAATGTGGCCCAGACATTTAGAAAGCGTGAACAGTAAGACATTTCCAGAAACATCTTAACCTAGAATTAGGTGAAAAGGTCAAGATCTCCGTAGAACTAGATTGTAGTTAAGAACACTTACGATTTCTTTGTGTTAGTTTTTTAGTTAAATGATTCCCAGTAAGGGGATATGGGTCATGCTCGTTTTTGATGAGAAAATATATTTTACAGTGAATCTTCTTGCAGTCTCATTTACCACAAAACGTTTTTAAAAAGCAGCAAGCAAAAACATCATGTCTTTGGATCCTCACCCCACAGCTTTAGATAACATGTAAATTCAGCTGTCTGCAAACCCACATCTTAGAGCTTTACAGCTTCCTGACAAATAAATGAGCTCTAGAGCAGGATCTAATGCCTGATGGTCTGATGTAATAGTAATAGAAATAGAGTGTGCAATAAATGTAATGTGCCTGAATCATCCTGAAACCTCCCCGCCCCCATCCGTGGAAAAATTATCTTCCACGAAGTTGGTCCCAGGTGCCAGAAAGGCTGGGGACTGTTGTTCTAGAGGATTGTTGAACTTCTTACTGTAGATGTGAAACAACAAAACGCTCCAAAGTTCTAAAACCTTTGCAAAACTTTGCGCATGGTTTCTAAATAGGCCTTCCACCCTCTTACTTGTTTTCCCTTCAAATGTGGCTCCAGAGAGATGATTTCATTGAACTATAAATTTCAATGCTAAATTTAGTATGCAGAGGACCACAGCCTTCTAATCTAACCACTGCATTTACAGCTGAGGAATCTGGAAACATCCTCAGTAGGGAAATCAGGGCCTCATCACAGGGGCCTAAGTGCTTACTGATGGGCAGAGGCTAGACTAGAAGCTAGCCCCTATCCTGTGCAGTCAGAGAGAGACCCGGAAAGTGTGACATATTCATCTCAGAGCAAGTTACAGCTTCGTCACTTATAGCTGATTCACTGTGTTGTACAACAGAAACTAATACAACATTGTGTGGCAACTATACTCCAATTAAAAAAAAATTTTTTTTCTAATGAAAGAAAAGTTAAAGCTGTGTCTGTTCTGTCGTACCACTCTTCCTCATGTGGTCAGCAGCTGTTTTCGATGTTTCAGGTGTGTCTCATTGACCCCGGCTGCTTCAGAGAAATCGATGAGCTCATAAAAAAGGAGACAAAAGGCAAGGGCTCCTTGGAAGTACTCAACTTAAAAGATGTGGAAGAAGGAGATGAGAAATTCGAGTGACCGTCACCCACCTCTTCAGCTATCAAACACTAAAGCGTTTTCATTTCCCACAGTCCTGTTTTCTTTGTGTGATCAGCCAAATGCTTGTTCAGATGAGTTGCCGTTTTGCATCTTTGTGGCAAACGTGTACACAAAAAGACGTTCCTCAGTAAGTATGATGATGTGGAATTCATTTAGTTTTAATTAGAAAATGGGGTTTTAGGCAAAAGTGAAAATCCAAGATACAAAGTTCAGAGAAGCATTCAGTTGCTGCCTCATGCCTTTGTAGCTTTCCCGGGTGAAAGTTATTGAGATAACTCTTTCGGATAAAAAGTTAAATTTTGTGCATTGTAAGAAATTAACTTTAGGAGGGTATATCTTTATGACAGAAAAGGAGGATTTGCCAAAAAAGAAAACATAGAATGTCTTATTTCTACTTAACGAAATGTGTGTATGGGGGTAACTGTATCATGACATAATATAAAACTTGGATGATGACTTCCTGATTTTCTGAAAAATATGACTGCAGGACTTTAATATTCATCAAACATGCTGCCATAACTTAGATTATTCTTGGTAAAATATAGTCATTTATTTCTAATTCTTAAAGTTTATATTATATATTATTAGAGCTGAAATCTTATGTAATCAATAAACCACTTTTTATTTTTGTTAAGCTATGGCTTGTATTTCTAGACAGCTTCCTAACTCCGTTTCTCTTCTCTGCTTTTTGTCTGGTAGAATGGGCAAGTATGGGCAAGTTCTTAGCAGGATTAAACTTGTTTGTTTGGGGGGCGGTGGTTGTTTGAGGCAGGCCTGTTCTGTTAAATATCTGGTAAATCTTAGTGAAAATAATCTGGGATGGAATTGAATTTGAGTGTTAGTATTTGAGCGCTTACCTAGACAGTGTAAAAGTTGTTTAAAATCTGCTTATCCTCAAAAGAGATCTTCTAGAACACAAAATAGGGTTTCACTCAAAATAAATATACAGATCAGATGTATTTTATGGACGGAAGTATTTTTAAGTGAAAAAGATTTCTTGACCTAAACAGGTCTCGGTTGGTTTTATAAGCACACAGAATCCACTGCTAATACAAGCTCTCAGAAGTGCCCCCATTTTACAAAAACTTCAATTGAAATGATTAACTCAAAATTTTTTCTCATAACGTTAGAAGAAATATTTTTGTTGTTGAATAACATGGGACACACACTTTAAAATGCTGAAATTGAAATATTGTTCTGATACAGTCCTCAAGACCCCCCTCACTGATTCCGTTTTACTTACATAATTTGTTTTTTATGAAGATAATCGAAACTTGAAATCCTGGGAAGAAATTTGAACCAATGAGGTTCACATTTTTTATTTCTAGCTTAAACAGATAAAGCAGTGTTTCAGATCAGAAGTCATAATTGCTAAAAATGTTCAACAGCTGCATATCAGAGAGAGAAAGATAAATGTTACTATAATACTGCCTTAAGTTTTTCCCGTTCTCATACTCATTTCTTCTAAAAAGCTGGAACTTCAAGAAATGTCAAGTGTAGACCAATCTGAGTCATGTTTCTGAACCTATGACAAATAAAAAAATGTTTACCTTATATTAATTTCATGATTCAAAAATAATTAAAAAGTTTGGTTTGTAATCATTTTTCCAGTACTACTGCTATAATTCATTACCTTAAGGATTATTGGTTTATTTTGTTTTTTCTAGGTAAGCATTACTGTGTACATTTGGTCAGGATGACATTCAGAACTCAGCTTCTTCTATTTTCAGAGCTTTCTTCTTTCTATTATTATTTTTCTAGTGTTTATTTATTTGGCTGCACCAGGTCTCCGTGGCATGCAGGATCTTTTGCTGCGGCAAAAGATATTAACGTTTAGTTGCGGCACGTGGGCTCTAGTTCCCTGACCAGGGATTGAACCTGGGCACTGTGCATTGGGAGAATATAGAGTCTTAGTCACTGGACCACCAGGAAAGTCCCAGAGCTTTTTTCTTTGAAGCTTCCCTTATTCCCATACACAGTTATTTGCTCCAGCCTGTGTAACCTCATATATTTTGAAATTACCCATTTGGCCTTGATTTTTGCCCAACTGTGTGTTAGAGAGAGGGCTTCCCAAGTGGCTCAGTGGTCAAGAATCCGTCCGCCAATGCAGGAGACTCAAGAGACATGGATTTAATCCCTGGGTCAGGAAGATCCCCTGGAGGGGGAAATGGCAACTCACTCCAGTATTCTTGCCTGGAAAATTCCATGGAGAGAGGAGCCTGGCGGGCTACAGTCCACGGGGTCGGAAAAGTCAGACACGAATGAGCACACGTGCAGTGTTACAAAGAGCTGCTTGAGCACCTGCCCAGCACACTAGATGGTGAGCAGCTCAAGGGCGGGAGATGAGCCAGCTGTGTATCCCACCCTGGTTTGGACCTCGTAGAATAAACGTCTGGGGAGTATAATAAGCATACTCTGAGTGGGGGTTCGTGCCATCAGAAGTGAGGAGTAATGACAAATTTGGCTGACTGTTGACTTTTTCAGATCCGTCAGTAAAGCTCAATTGAGTTTTGTCCGCTAAGCCAGAGCTTCCATTGTTCATAGCCATGCATGCTGGTATGCCACTGGTGGTTTCTCTCTAATATATCCCACAGCCCTCAGGGCTTTTATGTCTGCCAGCAAGCAGCCTCTCACACTGACCCCACGGTGTCATACGTACACATGCCCTGGGCTGTGATGGGGGGACATAGGGCAGTACTCATGACTGTAAGCAGAAGCCACACACTTGATTTTAACCTGCATGCTACCCTCAAGCCCCCATCGTGAGGTCCCTATGATTTTGGTAGTCATAAGTTTCCTTATCTAGAGATTTTTGCATCCCTGCTCTTAAATTACCGAAATGCAACATACTGACTATTTGAAAGTACTTTTCTGCTGCTACATATTAGGGGTGGTCGTGACCTAGTTGGCCACTAACAGCATTTAATGGCTGAGATGATGGAGGTCATTGATTTTCATCTACACATGTATGTTAATAGTACCTACAAAGTTAGCAAGTCTAAATGTAATTTTGTAGCAGCAGCAATTTTTGTGAGCTAAAAGTACAATCCAGACTCATTCTTTACCAGCTCGATTACTTCAAAAATGGTTTTACAACACTCTGAGCATGTGTACTTAAAGGAGCTCAAGACCCCTTCCAAATACTCTTCCAAGGAAGAGTCGTCAGTGTCACCAAATTCCTACATATTTTCAGTTGGCAGAGAATGGAAATAATGGATTACGGAGGAACTGAAAAGAACAGAGGCATTTTTACTGCAGAAAGGAGCAGACCTGTCTTCTACACTCAATGCCATTCATATCTTAGGAGACTTTTCCATGCGGTGATACACTTGAATGCCAAAAGATTCTTGAGTGGCACTCTTCCTGGCAGATAAGCATGGTTGACATACTTTTCAAGGGAAAGGAGCCACAAGCTTACTTATTTATCACTATCATGCAGAAATAGAAAGGATGAAGACTAGGAATCTTCCATGTAATCAAGGAATCTTCCAGGTAAAATAGTTTGTGTATTTAAACTAGTTTGCAGATTATAGGAGGGTTTTGGACATACATAAGGATGACAAAAGGGAATAGTACAGAAAGCATTTCTTGGGACTTTCCTGGTGATCCAGTGGTTAAGAATCTGCCTTGCAATGCACATAACCTAGGTTTGATCCCTGGTGGGGGAACTAGGATCCTATATGCTGTGGTAAGCAACTAAGCCCGCATGTACATGGCAACTACAGAGCCCATGCCCACAGCTAGAGAGCCTGCATGCCACAACAAAAGATCCCACATGATGCAACTAAAACCCAATGCAGCCAAATAATTTTTTTCATTGTAGCATTATTTATTTTAATTGGAGGATAATTAGAATATTGTGAGGGTTTTTGCTGTACATCAGTATGACTCGACCATAGGCATACATGTGTCCCCTCCTCCTGAACCCACCTCCCACCTCCTTCCCCACCCCATCCCTCCAGGTTGTAATAGAACACTGGCTTTGGGTTCCCTGAAAGTGTTTCTTAGTGAAATTTATATAAAGAGAGAATTGTGTAAAGCTTGACTGATAACTGCTTGATTTTCTCAGCGACATGGTGATTGTCAGGAGTTCAGTAATTGGGTTGAACATGCTGACATAATTAAGGTTTCATAATATAGGATATTATTTTTTAAAGGGCTTGTCATCTCTGCAGTTGGGATATTTCTTATGAGTAAAAACAAAGAACTAAACCACTATGTAAATAGGATCATCCCTGTTACCAGTCAAGCAAAAGCAGTGAGATGGATCTTCTCCAGATACAGAGGGTATAACTTGAAATTTTCATGAAAGTTATTTTGGGGGTCACTCTAAGAGACAGACACCTTCCAGAGCAGTGGGAACCAGGTACAATGACACCATTCTGACTTCGTCCAGGAAAGCTGAATGAGCCTCATATTACAGACACATGGTACAGAAGATGAACTTTTTGTATGTATGAGCTCCCCAATCCGGAGTCCACAGTGACAAGGGCAATAAGTCACTTGGATTGATTCACCACAAAACCACTTCTCACAGGGGCAGCTCTATATATTCTTATGTCAAAAAGGTCAGAAATTTATAGTAGTTCATTCTCCCAAACAACCCAGGGAAGCCAGTTCTTATTAAAACGTTTGTACCCAAACAAAATCCTTACTATCAATAGTAGTCCCAGAGTTTGAAAGCAACAGCCTAAGAATTTTTATTAAATGTTTAGTATAAGACTTTAAATATTTAGAAATTTTTAATGGAATGTTTGCACTACACCTACCTGTTGAAACAACTTCAAAATTACTACCAAAATCACCATTGTTGTTGTTGTCTAGTCGCTAAATGGTGTCTGACTCTTTTGGGACCCCATGGACTGTAGCCTGCCGTGTCCCTCTGTCCATGGAATTCTCCAGGAAAGAATACTGGAGTGGGTTGCCATTTCCCTCTCCTGGGGATCTTCACAACCCAGGGATCGAACCTGCATTGGACCAAAATCACTGTGGCTGTCATATAAGAGGCTAGAAGAAAGTCTGGATAAGGATTGCCCAGACAATTTTGAAAAAGATTAATCAAAAGGAAATTGTCTCACCAAATACTTTAAGTAACTATGATCAAGCCAACATAGAATTGGCAATATAGAATAAGATATATCCACCAATAATCTAGAGCCTAGAGGTGTGGACCCAAGACCCCAAATAGATGAAAATGTAATATGAAATGCAACTCCAGTAAGCAGAAATTTGCCCCTACTCACCCACCCACACACCCGCCAAACCAAAAGATGCCTGTCCCCTAATCTCTGGAATCTGTGAATATATATTCTTAACAGGGCAAAAGACATTTTGCAGATGGACTTAAGGTTTCCTTAAAATAGGGAAATTACTTTGAATTATCCAAGTGGTCCCAGTGTACCCACCTGAGTTCTTAAAAATGAACAAGAAGGACTTCCCTCCATCTCTGGTAAGGCAACTAAGGTCCCACCTGCCGCAGGGTGTGGCCAGAACTTTTTTTTTTTTTTAATAAAAGGGAAGCAGAAGGAGCAGTTCAAAGAAATGAAGGGAGAAGGGGCAGAAGAGATTAGAACCATGAGAGGCACCCCACCCACCACTGCTGGTGTCTAAGATGGAGGAGTGGGACCATGACCCAGACAATCCAGGCAGCTTCCAGAAGCTGGGAAGGGCCCCCAGCTCACAGCCATCAAGGGAATGGGGACCTGAAAACAATTAAATTCTACCAACAACCTGAAGGAGTGAGGAACTGGACTCCCCCTTAGCGCTTGCAGGACGGAACAGAGCTAGCCCTGTGATTTTAGCCTCGTGAGATCTGAGCTGGGCTTCGGACACGCTGCACCGTAAGGTAACAAGTTTACGCATTGGTGGTGGTTTTGTTTTTTCTGGGTGGCATGTGGGATCTCTAATTCCCCATCAGGGATTAAACCCACACCCCTGGCACTGGAAGCACAGAAGTAGTAGAAACTAGATAATGGATGTTTCAGCATGACAAGCATAAAGAGCTGATTTGCTTAAAGACATCTGCATCATTGATGTCTAACAAGGCTAAACTACATCATAGCATAAAGAATATTAATTTTACTAGAACTATAGAACTAAGTATAAAAATTACACATGAGAAAATGTAGGAAATAAAGTGTTAGAAAATATAGGAAAATATTTAACCTAAGAGTAAAAGAGACTTTTATAAAGGGAACCTAGAAATTACAAAGGAAAATACTAAAGGATTTAACCACATAAAAAAGTGAAATTTCTGGCTTCAAGAAAGCATACAGAAAATACAATTGCAAGAAAATATATACAGTATTTAAGACAGGTGGCATGTCAGCAAGTCAGGACAAACCAATAAAACGGTCTTAGTGCTCAACCCCAAGCACTAGAAGTAATATGCAAAATAAGATGGTCAACTTCTTTCAGAGAAATGTGAAAAATAATTTTCTATCCATTATATTGAGAAAAAGGTAAAAAAAAAAATTCTGATGGTGGCAAGGATGAGGGTGGAACCAACACTTTCACACATTTACTAATGGAAGTAGAAATTGCTACAGTCTTTCAGGAAAGCAACTTGATGGTATCTTTAACAATTTAAATATGTATAACTTGGATTTAGGTATCTATCCTCCAGAAATAAATTATCTAAATTCAAAGGATATACATGTAAGGATGTTTTCTGCAGTAGAAGACCTGAAAATGACTTAACCATCCGTAGCACATAGTTGGAGAAGGCAATGGCATCCCACTCCAGTACCCTTGCCTGGAAAATCCCATGGACGGAGGAGCCTGGTAGGCTGCGGTCCATGGGGTCGCTAAGAGTCAGACACGACTGAGCGACTTCACTTTCACTTTTCACTTTCATGCATTGGAGAAGGAACTGGCAACCCATTCCAATGTTCTTGCCTGGAGAATCCCAGGGATGGGGGAGCCTGGTGGGCTGCTGTCTATGGGGTCGCACAGAGTCGGACATGACTGAAGCGATTTAGCAGCAGCAGCAGCACATAGTTAAATAAATTGAGATACCTCCTTATTGTGAAGTGTCAACATAGTTTTTACAAATGAGAGGTACTTACCTATTACCCATGATAATAAAAGGTAGAGGCGAGGCGAGGGGGTGGGCGAAGGGAAACGAATTATAGAGCAGTGAGTTACAGTCTGATCCCATTCTTACACATTCTGGAGGGGTGTAGGCGAGAAAGACTTCCTTCTCTCGGGTTCATTTGCTGGTCGGATCATTAAATTGACACAAGACGGATTAAAAGGAGAAAAACAAATTTCACACAGCTGGCAACTCATACGAATGTGGGACACAAAGAAGTTGACCGACGCAGGCAGCTTTTGTGCCTTTTAAACAAGGAAACAATACATTTGTGAAGCATTGATAAGACTGGGTTTGAACCTGGGATAGCAAATCAGTGAAGCAACAAGGTTTGTTCATACATCCTTTGGGGCCCTGTTTGCGGTGATAAGAGTGCCTTCCACCCTCCTGGTACGGGGACACACATGTCACATGGGAAATTTATTTCCTGCTTTCAGGGGGACAAAAGAAGTCAAGTGTCCTTCTTGCACTGACTGTTTCTTAAGTAACTTTAATTCAGAATAGTCGATGTGCCCAAGTGGCATATTTTGGGGTGGCATGTCCTATTCCTTTTCAGAGGAAAACCCTTAAATATGTATGTATAGATTAATACATGTTTAAATGAGCATAGAGGAATCTGTGCAAAGTATACATATGACTCACACAGGCCTACTACAGCCAGCACAATTATTTTTGAAATTAAAGGAAAAAGTTTTCAAGAATACGATAATACTAATTTTAAGCTGTTGTGTCTTGAATAGTGCATGCGTGCTCAGTCATGACTGACTCTTTGCAACCCTATGGACTGTAGCCCACCAGGTTCCTTTGTCCATGGGATTTTCCAGGCAAAAATGCTGGAGTGGGTTGCCATTTCCTACTCCGGGATCTTTCCAACTGAGGGACCAAACCTGAGTCTCCTGCAGTGTAGGCAGATTCTTTACCACTGAGCTCCTCGGGAAGCCAGTGGACCCAATGCCACCCAAGCTGGTGGAATATTAGTGGACCCAAATTATAAGGCAATTTAAAATAATCCAAACATTCAGCTTATAAAATAGAAATATATTGGCAACGGAGAGACTTCCCTGGGGGTCCAAGGGTCCAAGGACCCCATGCTTTCAATGCAGGAGACACAGGTTCAATCTCTGGTCCAGGAAGAACCCACATCCCATGCCAAAACCAAGCCCATGGGCCACAGTTACTCAGCCTGAGCTCTAGAGCCTGCAGTCTGCCACTGCTGAAGCCCACGTGCCTAGAGCCCGTGCTTCGCAATAAGAGACAGTAAACCACAACCCGTCAGTGTTATCGAAAAGAGTGAGTGAGTACTGGGGTGGGCATTTTTGCCTACTTCGGGGTCAAGATGCGGTCCAGTAAGGATCAGGGGGATTTCTGGCAATAGTTACAGTGGGACTCAGTCCAGTCTGGAGGTGACTTGGTTCTGGGCTCCTCATCTATGGCCTTGGTAAGGAAGTCCATGCTATACTAAATTTCTCAGCAAATATAAGGGATCCTTACTAGGAAAATCCTTGTGGCTTGTAGTTGAGCCTTATCTGGGGGGACATTGGAAGTTAGGGGCTTAGCATGAGAGTCTGCACAGGGTATGACTCTAATGGGACAGGTTCTGATAGGTTCAGGTGAGAAAGAAGTAGGGACAGTTTCAGGGAAAAACCAAAGCTCAGTGAGACAATTTGAATGAGGAAGAAGAGGGTATGAAGGAGGTGGGGATGGAGACAAAGGATGGGAAAGGGGAGAAAGGGGCTTCAAAGGTTTTTTTTTTTCTTTTGTCTTCTTTCAATTGTTGGTTCACATTGATTAATTTAGAAATAGTATTTTGTAAAGAGGCAATTTTAGAGTCTCAAATATGCTTGGAAGCCTCAAGATACCAATTGAAAATGGTGTCCCATTTGTTTTATTTTACAGCTTCAGTCTTCTAATCTGGTTCTAAGAGAAGCAAGTCTGAGGAGATCAAAAGCTCCCATAATGGCAGTTGGAATTCTAAGCTGTTTTTGGTTAAGTTGGTCCAATTAGTTTAAAATGTGTATATGATTTTGGGGTTTTTTTTTGTTAGGTTTTTTATTAAAGTCTAGTTGACTTACAATGTAGTTTTCAGGTGTACAGCAAAGTGGTCCAGTTTTTTAGATAGTGTGTATCATTTTCCAAATCTTTTCCATTAGAGGTTATTACAAGATATTGAATATAGTTTCCTGTGCTATATAGTAGGTCCTTGTTGTTTATAATTGCCTGTATCTGTTCATCCAAGCTCCTAATTTGTCCTTCCCCTGGCCCCTTTTCCCTTTGGTAATGACTAGTTTTCTATGTCTGTAAGTCTGTTTCTGTTTTGTAAATAAGTTCATTTGTATGATTTTTAGATTCCACATATCAGTTGAGTCACTCAGTCATGTCTGACTCTTTGCAACCCCATGGGCTATAGCACGCCAGGCTTCCCTGTCCTTCACCAACTCCTGGAGCCTGCTCAAACTCATGTCCGTATAAGTGATACCAAAAATTTGTACAAGTTTTTTACACATAAAACCTGCTGGGGCCCCAGAAAGAAGACCCTCCTGAGAAAATTTAACAGATTAAGATGCCATTACTCACATCCAGAGGTTCAAAAAAACGAACGCACACACACCAGAAAGGGCAAACCTTTAAACAGATCCCAAAACCAGAGCTCAACTGAACGGAGGGAGCTCGCATCTGAGAGGAGACGTACCGAGAGGAAGAAGTCAACTGACAGAAGCAGAGGGCAGAAAGGGCCTGACTGGGTACCTCCCATGTTCCAGGGTTTGCTAATTTCTCAGGGGTTTGTCTCCTTTGGACTCGACTTCGGGTCACCACATAATCAGTTCAGTTCAGTCGCTCAGTCGTGTCCGACTCTTTGTGACCCCATGAATCGCAGCACGCCAGGCCTCCCTGTCCATCACCAACTCCCGGAGTTCACTCACATTCACGTCCACTGAGTCCGTGATGCCATCCAGCCATCTCATCCTCTGTCGTCCCCTTCTCCTCCTGCCCCCAATCCCTCCCAGCATCAGAGTCTTTTCCAATGAGTCAACTCTTCGCATGAGGTGGCCAAAGTACTGGAGTTTCAGCTTCAGCATCATTCCCTCCAAAGAAATCCCAGGGCTGATCTCCTTCAGAATGGACTGGTTGGATCTCCTTGCAGTCCAAGAGACTCTCAAGAGTCTTTTCCAACACCACAGTTCAAAAGCATCAATTCTTCGGCACTCAGCCTTCTTCACAGTCCAATTCTCACATCCATACATGACCACAGGAAAAACCATAGCCTTGACTAGATGGACCTTAGTTGGCAAAGTAATGTCTCTGCTTTTGAATATGCTATCTAGGTTGATCATAACTTTTCTTCCAAGGAGTAAGCGTCTTTTAATTTCATGGCTGCAATCACCATCTGCAGTGATTTTGGAGCCCAAAAAATTAAAGTTTGACAGTGTTTCTACTGTTTCCCCATCTATTTCCCATGAAGTGATGGGACCGGATGCCATGATCTTCGTTTTCTGAATGTTGAGCTTTAAGCCAACTTTTTCACTCTCCCCTTTCACTTTCATCAAGAGGCTTTTTAGTTCCTCTTTACTTTCTGCCATAAGGGTGGTGTCATCTGCATATCTGAGGTTATTGATATTTCTCCTGGCAATCTTGATTCCAGCTTGTGTTTCTTCCAGCCCAGCGTTTCTCATGATGTACTCTGCATAGAAGTTAAATAAGCAGGGTGACAATATACAGCCTTGACGTACTCCTTTTCCTATTTGGAACCAATCTGTTGTTCCATGTCCAGTTCTAACTGTTGCTTCCTGACCTGCATACAGATTTCTCAAGAGGCAGGTCAGGTGGTCTGGTATTCCCATCTCTCTCAGAATTTTCCACAGTTGATTGTGATCCACACAGTCAAAGGCTTTGGCATAGTCAATAAAGCAGAAATAGATGTTTTTCTGGAACTCTCTTGCTTTTTCTATGATCCAGCGGATGTTGGCAATTTGATCTCTGGTTCCTCTGGCTTTTCTAAAACCAGCTTGAACATCAGGAAGTTCACAGTTCATGTACTGCTGAAGCCTGGCTTGGAGAATTTTGAGCATTACTTTACTAGCATGAGAGATGAGTGAAATTGTGGGGTAGTTTGAGCACTCTTTGGCATAAAACTGACCTTTAAAAAAAAAAAAGAGTCAGTTGTGGTACCAGCAAAATGTGTTTATTCATGAACCGCAGAGCCTGCAATCAGGATATACAAAACATGGCAAACCATGGGCGAGAACAGACGACAAGGACTTGTTTTTATAGAGGAAAATGTAACCAAACCAGGGCCTTTTGCCCAATGTGCATGAAGCCAAACCCTGAGATGTCGATGTTTGTAGTAAAGAAAGGGTTTACTCATGAGGCAGCCAAGTGAGAAGATGGGAGAATAAGTGTCAAATGTGCCTCCCTGAAGGTGAGGGGTTGGGGAGAGCCTCAAGGTATTTTTGGGTAAAGAGTAGAGAGTTGTCAGAGCTGCAGGGGAGGCAGCTGGAAGCAGGAAAGTGAAAAGTCGCTCAGTTGTGTCCAACTCTTTGCAACCCCATGGACTGTAGCCTACCAGGCTCCTGTGCCCATGGAATTCTCCAGGCCAAAATATTGGAGTGGGTAGCCGTTCCCTTCTCTGGGGAATCTTCCCAACCCAGGGATCGAATCCAGGTCTCCTGCATTGCAGGCAGATTCTTTACCATCTGAGCCATCAGAAAAGGTGAGGTACTTGTACTGTGCAGGTTGCAGCTGAGTATCAGGCTTCATAGAAAGCATTTCAGAAAATGGCAGCTTTCGCATGATCTGAGGGTAAGGTTTTTGGCCCCCTGACATCAAAAGGTCATTCACTGGACATTCACACAATCTCAGCTGAATGGTCAGTGGTCTCAACTAGTTTGAGTTGGGCAAGAATTCGTTTTTAAAAACAACTTAGGCAATTGCTATTGTGACCCATACATCAGAGGTGTTACTTCTAGGGGACGGTTGAGAGTCCTGTGACATACTATCTAAGCTACGTGAAGCTTGGAGGGTATGCTATTTTTCCATAGTGGCTGCACCAATTTACTTTCCCACCCACAATGTAGAAGGGTTCTCTTTTCTCCACACCCTCTCCAGGATTTGTTTGTAGACTTTTTCACGATGGGCCGTTCTAACTGATATGAAGTGATACTTCATTTTAGTCATTCACACTAATAATTAGTGATGTTAAGCATCTTTTCATTTGCCTGTTGGCCACCTGTATGTCTTCTTTGGAGAAATGACTATTTAGGTCTTCTGCCTATTTTTTAAATTGGGTTGTCTGTTTGATATTGAGTTGTAGGAGCTGTTTATATATCTTGGATTTTAACCCCTTATCACTCATATATATTTGCAAATAATTTTTTCCCATTCATTAGGGTGTCTTTTTGTTTCCTTTGCTATGCAAAAGCAAGTTTAATTAGGTCCCTTTTGTTTATTTTTGCTGTTGTTTCCTTTGCCTTAGGAGACATTCCCCTGAAAATATTGCTACAAGTAATGTCAAAGAGTGTTGTGCCTATGTTCTCTTCTGTGAGTTTTATGGTCCTTAATCCATTTTGAGTTTATTTTTTATGTATGTTGTGAGGAAATATTCTAATTTCATTCTGTAACATGTAGCTGTCTAGATTTCTCAGCACCACTTATTGAAGAGACTGTCTTTCCCCATTTGTATATTCTTGCCTCCTTTGCCACAGATTAATTGGCCATAAGTGTGTGCTTACTTCTGGACTCTGTATTTCGTTCCATTAATCTATGTGTCTGTTTTTGTGCCAGTACCACACTGTTGCAATGACTGTAGCTTTGTCATCAAAAGTCAGGGAGCGTGTTATTTCCAGTGCTGTTCTTTATCAAGATTTCTCTGGTTATTTGAGGACTTTTGATTCCATTCAAATTTTAGAATTATTTGTCCTAATTCTGTGGAAAATGCCATTGACATTTTGATAGAGATTGCATTGAGCCTGTAGATTGCCTTGGACAGTATGGTCATTTTAACATTTGAATCCTTCAGTCTGCAAACAGTTGTCTTTCCATCTGTATCATCAGTTTCTGTCATCAATGTCTTGTACTATTTTGAGTACAAAACTTTTACATCCTTTCTTGTTGTTCAGTCCCTAACTCATGTCCAGTTCTCTGTTACCCCATAGACTGCAGCAGGCCAGACTCCTCTGTCCTCCACTGTCTCCCGGAGTTTGCTCAGATTCATGTCCATTGAGATGGTGATGCCATCTAACCATCTCCTCCCCTGCCACCCCCCTCTCCTTTTTTTTTTTTAAATTTATTTATTTTTTATTGAAGGGTAATTGCTTTACAGCATTTTGTGGTTTTCTGTCAAACCTCTCCTTTTTTTTTGCCTTCAATCTTTCCCAGCATCAGGGTCTTTTCCAGTGAGTCGGCTCTTCGCAGCAAGTGGCCAAAGTATTGGAGCTTCCTTAGTTAGATTTATTTCTGGATATTTATTCTGTTTGATCAGATGTAAAATGGAGTTATTTTTTTTCTTTCTCCTTCTCATAATTCATTATTAGTGTATAGAAGTGCAATAGATCTCATTATATTAATTTTGTATCCTGCAACTTTACTGAATGCATTGATGAACTCTACAGTTTTTTTGGTGGAAACTTTCAAGTTTTCTATATATAATGTCATCTATAGATAGTTTTTACTTCTCCCCTTCCAATTTGGATGACTTTCATTTCTTTTTTGTGTCTGATTACTGTGGCCGGAACTTCCAATATTACATTAAATAGAATTGGCAAGAGTTGGCATATTTATCTTGTTCCTGATTTTAAAGGAAGATTTTTCAGCTTTTTACCGCTGAGCATGATGTTAGCTGTAAGTTTGTCATAAGTGGCCCTTATTATGTTGAGATGTTCTCTGTATACCAGCTTTGAGTGTTGCCTTGAACACGTGCATTGAATTTTGTCATATGCTTTTTCTGCATCTATTCAAGTCATATGGATTTTAAACTGATGACCTTCTTGCGAGGCTAAAAAGGACAAGAAAAAGTATCAAACAGCTTTTTTCAAAGCATCATAGCGGTAGAAAAAGCCCAGAGTCTGTGTTTGCAAAGAATTAGGTTTTACTAGTTGTATGCACTTGGCATTGTATGCCTAGAATCTGACTTTCAATGTTTCTCACGTGGAGAGACTCTTGCAACCATATTTGTGTGCCTGGCTCCAGGCCCTTCTAAGAATATGCAGTTGTTTTTCTAAGGAGTTTAGAATTGAGACAGAGAAACAATCAGATTTTGCGAGTGCAAATAATATATGACTATTATATATATACTATATATATTATATTATGCATATATAATGTTATAAGTAGTATATGTATTATATTTATATATTATTTTATATAATCAATAAATTTTATTATATATGATTTATATATATATATACTATAGTGCTTTCCTCTAATATATGACTTGAGCTGTGGAGCAGCCATTATTCTCTCCCCAGATGAGGATGTCAAGAAAAAGAAACCATTCTGCACAAGAGAATCATGGATGTGTTTCCTGGGCTCCCAGCAGTTTACTGATTTGAACTCAGTACCTTCCTGGGTCTAGTGGCAAGTCTGCCTTTGGGTTGTGCAGAATATCCCGGGATTCTTTGTTTTCCCTAACTCTTTTTTATTTTTTAATTTTTATTGTTCCTTTACAATGTTGTGTTACTTTCTGCTATACAACAAAATGAATCAGTCATATGAATACATATATTCCCTCCCTTTTGGACTTCCTTCCCATTTAGGTTGCCGCAGAGCACTGAGTAGAGTTCCTAGGGTCTCATTAGTTACCTGTTTTATATATAGTATTGGTCGTGTATATGTCAACCCCAATCTCCCAGTTCCTCCTACCCACCTCCTTCCCCCCTTGGTGTCCATAGATTTGTTCTCTATGTCTGTGTCTCTATACCTGCCCTGCAAATAAGATCGCCTGTACTATTTTCCTAGATTCCATATATATGCATTAATATAAATAACCCTCCTTGCCCCTCCCCTTTTTTCCTTTACAAAATTAAGCCTCAGTTGGTTTATGACTCGCAAGCAGAGAGTCTGCTAAGAATGTGTTAGCAGTTACCTGATCTCACTGTCTCAGTGTCTGTGTTTATGCAATGAGGCTCAGAATATCTTCCTCATCGACTGTCGATGAGCTCTGTACTACCCCCCTGCTCCGGGGCAGAAGGACGAGCGTGACTCCTGGGACTGTTACCGAGTCTCCACCCAGAAGCCCAGGCATCCACAGATAACTTGCATGGATTGGCGAGGAAATGCTAAAGTACCTTTCAGTGATTTCCACATCTGTAGAGGTGTTTTCAAAAAACTTCTTTCCTTTCTGAGATTAGTCTTCCTGGGTCTTTTAGAACAAACTCGTCAAATAATAAAGACAGAACGTTTGCTTCCTTGATTTAAAACAAATCAATAGTCAAGGCCATATGCTGAGGCCACAGTGGCAAGCGGGACACACTCTTTGCCCTTAAGGAGCGCATGGCAATAAAGGAGATGACAATAGTCATCTTTTATCTGTGGTTTCGCATTCTGCCGTTTCAGGTACCTGCAGTCAACTGCATTTCAAAAATATTAAATGGAAAATTCTGGAACTGAACAACTCATAAGTTATAAACTGCTTGTTGTTTTGAGTCATGTGGTGAAATCTCACATCAGCTCCGTCCCACCCAGAACATGAATCATACCTCTGTCTAGCATATCCACTACCCGTTAGTTACTTAGTAGCCAACTCTGTTATCAGTTGTGTTCAAGTGACCCTTATTTGACTTAATAATGACTCCAGAGTGCACGAGGAGTGAAGATGCCAATGTGTGCCAAAGAGCAGCCAGACAGTGTGCCCTTTATGTGAAAATGTGAAAGTTCTCAACTTAATAAGAAAAAGAATATCATATGGTGAGGGTGCTAAGATTTACGGTAAGAATAAATGAGTCCGTGACGTAGCGGAAAAGGAAAAAAGAAGTCCGTGCTAGACTTACTTTCCCATCTCAAACTGCAAAAGTCACAGCTGCAGCACATAGGTGTTTGGATAAGACAGAAAAAGTGTTAAATCCATGCAATAAGGTATTTTGAAAGACAGACTACATTCACATAACCTTTATTGCAGTATATTTTTATAATTGTTCTACTTTGTTTTTTTTTAAATCCAGATTTTATTCAGATTTCCTCAGTTTTCCCCTGATGGCCTTTATCTTTTCCAGGATCCCCCTCCAGGATACATTACATTTATTTGTCATGACTCCTTAGGTGCTTCTTGGCCCTGATGGTTTCTCACACTTTCCTTGTTGTTGTTTTTTTTTTTTGGCGGGGTGGGGTGGGGTGGAGGGGGGTTGTTGTTTTGTTTTGTTTTGTTGTTTTTAATTTTTTGGATGCAGCATGTGGGATCTTAGTTCCCCAACCAGGGATCAACCCTGTAGCCCCCTGCATTGGAAGCACAGTCAACCACTGAACCGCCAAGGAAGTCCCTTCCGTTGTTAACCTCTTACGGTACCTAATTCATACATTAAAATTCATCATAGTAGGTATGGGGTTTGGTACTATTTGCGGCTTCACTTATGTATCCCCCTCATGTAAGGGACGCGTGCATGCATGCTCAGTTCATCGGTCATGTCTGACTCTTTGTGACCCCATGGACTGTAGCCCACCAGGCTCCTCTGTCCATGGGATTCTCCTGGCGAGAATACTGGAATAGGTTGCCATTTTTTCCTCCAGGGGATCTTCCCAACCCAGGGTTCCAACCTGCGTCTCCTGCATTGGCAGGCAGGTACTTTACCACTGAGCCACATAGGAAGCCTGGGGGGTCACTACTGTGTATCTAAAATTATATCATTGCATCAGATCCCATTGTTGTGAGACAGATACACATTTTACTCTGTAATGTTCAAGTCAATCCGATCCCCAGGACACACTAAGAAATCAGATGAGCCTACTTCTTTCTCTCTGTAGGATGTATTTTGTGGATTGTTCCATTCAAAAGGTTTATGTGGAGGTAAACAATTATGGGGACTTCCCTCATAGCTCAGTCGGTAAAGAATCTGCCTGCAATATTGGAAACCTGGGTTTGATCCCTGGGTCAGGAAGATCCCCTGGAGAAGGAAATGGCAACCCACTCCAGTATTCTTGCCTGGAAAATCCCATGGACAGAGGAGCCTGGCAGGCTACAGTCCACGGGGTCGCAAGAGTCTGACATGACTTAGCAACTAAACCGCCACTACCACCAAACAATTATGGATGCTGTAAATGTGAGTCCCTTTAGCATCCACATCAATTAAAAGATCTATCTAGTTTTATTTTGCTACAAAATAATAAATCATGGTGGGTGTTAAATAGAATTTCCACTAGAATATGGAGGCAGAGAAGAAAAATATTAGAAAGCCTTCTAATTCTACTTCCAGGCAAATAATAGAGACGGACTGTCTTTGAAAGTGAAAGTGTTCTGTTGCATCTGACTCTGTGACCCCATGGACTGTAGCCCGCAGGCTACATGGGATTCTGTTTCTGGGCTTCTCCAGGCAAGAATACTAGAGTGAGTAGCCATTCTCTTCTCCAGCGGGTCTTCCCGACCCAGAGATTGAACCCTTGTCTCCTGCACTGCCGGTGGATTCTTTACTGTCTGGGCTACCAGGGAAGCCCTTATATCTTATGTATAGATGCCTCAACAGAGCATTTACATAGGAAAGCGAGTTGGAAGTGTTCCTGGAGCAGAGGCTGGGGCTTCTAGAATCATCCTTGCCCTGATCCTCCCTAGTATCTCTCAGGAGCTGTGTCTCCAGAACAAAGCAGGGTTTGGGGCACAGAGCCTGTGGTTGGTGATGGGTCACCAGGGGCTACCCTGGCCTGCCTTATAGGGGGAGAGGTGGCTGGGGAATTTTGGAACGTTCTCCTGCCAGAGCCTTGGTTACCACATCACTCTTAACTAAGTCCAAGCTTCCCGAACCTGAAAAGCTTCCAAGAAAAATACACTGCCCGAAGGGAGCTGTTGTAAAAATTTCAGGTTCACTGAAATGTGCGTCCACGGGTTAACAAAAGCTTTGGGGATTTTTTTGAGAAAGCCTGGCTCAGACTTTCACTGTCCATCAAACCCTGGGCCCAACTGGACTAGCAGTGAAGACCTGTCCCGATGAGAGTCGACAAGGAGAATAGCAACTGGTGTCAGGGCCCCAGAACCTCAGCTCCCTCCTTCCTGCTGCTTCCCCAGGAGGGAGGTGGGACTACAGGGTGGAAGGGATCCTGGGGTCAGAAGGCAGGTTCCAGCACTGCCAACCGCCAGCCTTGGCAACCGCTTGCTTCCCATGAGGGACTCTCCGTTGCCCCCTCTTGTGGGTGGCGGTTAGAATCGCCACACTACCTGTCATGAGAATCTGTTACATGAAAGTCATTTTGAACTTGGTACATGTTGCTAACAATTTACGAGCCCTTTAACCTCTGCCCAACTTGTCCCCGGAGCTTTCCCAGTGGCTCAGTGGTAAAGAACCCGCCAGCCATGTAAGAGATGTGGCAAGAGTCGGGGATTTGATTCCTGGGTTGGGAAGATTCCCCTGGAGAAGGAAATGGCACCCCACTCCAGTATTCTTGCCTGGAGAATCCCTTGGACAGAGGAGCCTGGTGGGCTACAGTCCATGGGGTCACAAAAGAGTCAGACACAACTTAGGGACTAAAAACAACAAGAACTTGTCCCCACACAGCTCACAGGGAATTAAAAACGTGGTAATGGCACAGTGCCGAGATGGACCTTCCATCCCCAGTCCCTGAGAAATCCACTGGGCTGGTAAACACTGTGTCCCTGGAGAAGCACCCCTCCCCTTGCCCCAACTTGGTCCTCAGGCCACCTGCAAAACCACCTCTGCGCTGAACACACTTTTTTATGACCTGTCTTCATTCTAACCCCAACCTCCCGGAAGTCCTGTGATGGGACAGGGACTGGAAACCGAGGATCATGTGAGGTCACAGAGATGCCAGGCTTATTTGAGGAAAAGATAAAAAGGGACCCTAAGAAGGAACGTGGCACTTCCCTGGTGGTCCAGGGGTTAAGGCTTCACCATCCAATGCAGTGGGTTCGATCCCTGGTCAGGGAACTAAGATCTCACGGGCCTTGTGGCCAAAGAACAGAACAGAAAACAGAAATAATATTGTAACAAATTCAGTAAAGACTTTAGAAATGGTCCACATCAAAAAAACTGATAAAAAAAAATTTAAAACAATGTGATGTCCTGAGGGAACTGTCTTCCCAGTCAGAGACCACACCTGTGAGCCCAGACACCTGAGGTCAGAGCAGACTGTCCCACCCAGACAAGCACTAAAGAGGAAAAAGACCTCGATGTTTTGTTTTGTTTTTTTGCAAGGAAGCTCCCTGCCCTTTGACCTTTGTCATCCTAATTGTCTCCAGATGCAGGTTACTCCTAGAACTCAATGCAAACAGCCCTAACCTTTTCACATGAAATGATCTATGAATATATTTCATAAGCAGCCCCTCAAACCACCCTGGAAAGAAAAACTCAGGCACACATGGAAAAATGCATGACACCTCAAATCAGATGAGGCTGAATTTCCATGAAACATGCTCCCAGCGAGAGGGAAGTAAACGATGCCAGACATTTCTAAATCTCATGCAATTTTCAAATCGTTCATCTCAACTTCATCCCTGTAGAACAAGTCAGTGATTATACTTGCTATTTCCCAAAGTCTGGGGCCTAACCTCCATCATTTTGTTTTCAAGCTGTTATTTTGCCCTTAATAATATGCCAGAAATGATCTGCGCTTCAGTGGTACCTGTTTTGGATTTTGTTTTAGTTTGATAGGTCTAATATTTCAGTTTCCATGAAGTCTGTGAAAACATTTGTATATTTCGCATGAAATGGGTCTCCCATGGGAAAAGGGACAGGGAGCAGCTGTGTTGCCAGGAGCACCACTGCTCAGTAGCTCAGTCGTGTCCGACTCTGTGACGCCACGGACTGTAGCCCACCAGACTCCTCTGTCCATGGGGCTTCCCAGGCAAGAATCCTGGAGTGGGTTGCCATTTCCTCTTCCCGGGGATCTTCCCAGTCCAGGGATTGAACCCACATCTCTTGTGCACTGGAGGCAGGCAGATTCTGTTACCACTGGTGCCACCTTCAGTCATGCCCTGTAATTTTGCCTCTATTTTATAGTGCTTTGTTGTTCAGTCACTAAGTCAGTCTAACTCTTTTTGACCCCATGGACTGCAGCACGCCGGGGTTCCCTGTCCTTCACCATCTCCTGGAGTTTGCTCAAACTCACGTCCACTGAGTCAGTGATCTCATCCAACCATCTCATCCTCTGTCGTCCATATCAGAAGCATAATTTTTTTTTCTTTTTTAGTTTTTTATTTTTTAAATTTTAAAATCTTTAATTCTTACATGCGTTCCCAAACATGAACCCCCCTCCCACCTCCCAAGAAGCATAATTTTTTTAAGGAATTATAAATTTCTGGTGAATGTAGTAACATTAACTTCATGTTTAATATCACAAAAGCTAAAGTATGGATCAAACAGACCTGGTTCTATCACTTAATAGCATGAAGCCTCCAAAAGTTTCCTTAACCTCTCTGAGCCCTGGTTTCATCATTTATAAAAAGATGGAGTTCTCATCTTTGGACAGAACTCTCAACTGAAGAACTATTTTGTAGTCTTTATTTCTGCCTTGACATGATTGTTATTATCAAGGCTACTTGCCTATCATGGAATCAGGTCCAAGACTGAATGGGCCATCCAGTAATAACCAGACAGCAGGTACCAGGCACATCTCATTTCTTAGTGTGCTCTGGGAATGAGTAAGATTGACTTGAGCATTATAAAGTCTGTATCTATCCCTTGACAATGAGTATGTGATGCAATGGTGTGTTTTTATATATGCAGTAGGGCTTCCTGGTGGCTCAGACAGTAAAGAATCTGCCTGAAATGCAGGAGACCTGGGATCAGTCCCTGGGTTGGGAAGATCCCCTGGAGAAGGGACTGGCAACCCACTCCAGTATTCTTGCCTGGAAAATCCCATGGACAGAGGAGCCAGGCGGGCTACAGTCCATGGGGTTACAAAGAGTCGGACACAACTAACACTTTGACTTTCAGTTACCCCTTCCTTACCTGAGGGGGATACATCCCAAGACTCCCAGTGGATACCTGAGACCTGGAATAATACCAACCCCATACGCACTATGATGAAGTTTAATTTATAAATCAGGTACTGTAGGAGATTAACAATAATTGTTAATAAAGTAAAACAATTATAAAAATAGATTGCAATAAGTTATGTGAATGTGTCTGACTTTCAAAATATAAGATTCTAGTGTATCTGTGTATGTGTGTGTGTACATATATATAATACATGTCATATCTTCTTTATTTACCTGTTGATGAACCTGTAGATTTTTTTTCATATCTTGGCTATAGTAAATAATGCTGCCATGAACATAGAAGTGCATGTTTCTTTACAAATTAGTGTTTATGTATTCCTGGGCTGATATGATTAAGTGGTGCAGCTGGACCATACGGTGGCTCTATTCTTAATATTTTTGAGGAATCTCCATACTGTTTTCCATAGTGACTGCACCAATTTACATTCCCACCGACACTGCATGCAGATTCCCTTTTCTCCACCTCCTTACCAACACTGATTTCTTGCCTTTTTAGGAATATCCATTTTAACAGGCATGAGGTGATATCTCACTGGGGTTTTGACTTGCATTTCCCTAATAACTAGTGATATTGAACGTCATTCATGTACCTGTTGGCCATCTATATATCATCTCTGGAAAAAATGTCTGTTCAGCTTCTCTGCCTGTTTTTTAATCAAGTTGTTTATTTTTTCTCATTGATTTGTATGAGTTCTTTATATATTTTGAATGTTAACCCCCTATCAGATAATATTGGGCTTCCCTGATGGCTCAGACAGTAAAGAATCTGCCTTCAATGCAGAAGACCAGGCTCTGATCCCTGGGTCGGAAAGATCCCCTGGAGAAGGGAATGGCTACCCACTCCAGTATTCTTGCCTGGAGAATCCCATGGACAGAGGAGCCTGGCAGGCTGTAGTCCATGGATTCACAAAAACTTGAACACGACTGAGCAATAACACTTCACTTTCATATGATATTGAGTTGGCCAAAAAATTCATTTAGCTTTCTGTAAAATGGCCAAATGGACTTTTTGGACAACCCAGTATATCATTTGCAGATATCTTGTCTCATTCTATAGGCTGTTTTTTGTTTTACTGATGGCTTCCTTTGCTATGCAAAGCTTTTTAATTTGGAACAATCTCATTTGTTTATTTTTGCTCTTGATTCCCTTGTCTGAGGAGACATATCTAAAAAGATATTCTTAAAACTGCTATCAAAGAATGTATTGCTTATGTTTCCTTCTAGAGTTTTAAGATTTCAGGTCTTCCATTCAAGTCTTTAATCAATTATAAGTTGATCTTTGTGTATGGTGTCAGATAGTGGTGTAGTTTTTATTTTTTTGCATGTGACTGACCAGTTTTCCCAAAACCATTTAGTGAAGAGACTATCCTTTCTCTATTGTATATTCTTTGCTCTCTTGTTAAATATTAGTGCCCACATATGCATGGGTTTATTTCTGGGTTCTCAGTTCTGTTCCCTTAATCTAGAGAGAGAATGAAGTCACTCAGTTGTGTCCAACTCTTTGTGACTCCATGGACTGTAGCCTACCAGGCTCCTCTGTCCATGGGATTTTCCAGGCAATAGTCCTGGAGTGGATTGCCATTCCCTTCTCCAGGGGATCTTCCCAACCCAGGGATCAAACCCGGGTCTCCCGCTTTGTAGACAGACGCTTTACCATCTGAGCCACCAGGGAAGTCCTTGCCAATACCATGCTGTTTTGGTTACTGTGCCTTTGTAATATAGATTGAAATCAGGGAGTGATTTGTCCTCTTTTCTCAGGATGACTTTATTTGTTTGGGGTCTTTTGTGGTTCCACACACATTTTAGAATTTTTTGCTCTATTTCTGTGAAAAATGTCCTTGAGATATTGATGGTGAATGCATTGAATCTGTAGATTATAAAAATGCCCATATCACCTAAGGCAACATTAATTCTTCTAATCCAGGAGCACGGGTATCTCTCCATTTATTTGCATCTTCTTTAATGTCTTTTAACAATGCCTTATAGTTTTCAGTATACAAGTCTTTTAACTCCTTGGTTAAGTTTATTCCTAGGTTCTTTTTTTGTAAATGAAAGTGTTAATTTCTCCTTCTGGTAGCTCATTGTTAATGTATAGAAATGCAATATATTTTTGTATGTTGATTTTTTACCCTGTGACTATACTATACTTGCTTATTTTTTTCTAACAGACTTTCAATGGAGTCTTTAGGATTTTCTATACATAAAATCATGTAATCCTCAAACAGTAACAGTTTTACTTCTGTTCCAATTTGGATGCCCCCCCCCTTCACATTTTTGACTAATTGCTCTGGGTAGAAATTCCAACATATGTTGAATAAGAATGACAAGAGTGAACATTCTTTTCTTGTTCCTGATTTTAGAGGGATAGCATTCCGTTTATCACCACTGAATATGATGTGAGCTGTGGGTTTGTCATATGTAGCCTTTATTATGTTGATATAGATTCCTTCTATACCCACTATACTGAGTTTTTAAATCATAAACTGGTGTTGAATCTTGTCAAGTGCTTTTTCTGCATCTACTGAGATGATCATATGGTTTTTATCCTTCATTTTGTATATGCGCTGTAGCATATTGATTTTGCAGCTGTTGGAGTATCCTTGCATCTCTGTGATAAATCCCACTTGATTATGACATGTGATTTGGTTTGCTAATATCTTGTTGAGGATTTTTGTATCTGTGTTCATCAGAAATATTGGCCTGTAGTTTTCTTTTTTTTGTGTTGTCCTCATCTGGTTTTGGTATTAGGGTGATGTTGGCCTCATAAAATAAGTTAAGAAGTGTTCCTTCCTCTTCAGTTTTCTGGAGGAGTTTGAGAAGGCATTAACTCGTCTTTGAATATTTGGTAGCCTTCACCTGTGAAGTTTTCCAGTCCTGGAGTTTTGTTTGGGAGGAGCGTTTTGTTTACTATTTCAATCTCTACACTAGTGTCAGTCTATTCAGATTTTCTTTTTCTTCATGATCTAGTATTGGGTTGGTGTATGAGTATAAGAATTTGTCCATTTCTTCTAGGTTGTGTGATTTGCTTGGCGTATAGCTGTTCATAAAGCTGTCTTAATCCTTCATATTTTTGTGCTATTTATTGTAATTTCTCCTCTTTGCTTTCTAATATTACTTGTCATAGACTTTTTACTTTTTCTTAGTGAAGCTAGCTAAAAGTTTATCAATTTTATCTCTTTAAAAAAACAGATATTAGTTTCATTGATCTTTTCTATTGGTTCTGTTTTATTTCTTCTCTGATCTTTATTATTTTCTTCCTTCTACTGACTTTTGACTTCATTTGTTCTTCTTTCCCTGGTCTCTTTAGTTATAAGTTTAGATTGATTATTTGAGATTTTTCTTGTTTATTGAGATAGGCCTGCTCAATAAATTTCTCTTTTAGTACTGTTTTTCTTTCACCCTGTAGATCTTGTGTTGCATTTTCATTTGTCTTTGAGTAATTTTTTATTTCTCCTTTGATTTTTTTCATTGACTCCATAGTTGTTCAACTGCAAGTTGTTCAGTCCCCACATATCTGTAATTTTTTCAGCTTTCTTCTTGTGGTTGATTTCTAGTTCCTACCACTGTGATTGGAGAAGATGCTTGATATGATCTCAATCTTCTTAATCTTACAGAGACTTGTTCTGTGTCCCAGTAGATGGTCTATCCTTGAGAAGGTTCCACATGCATTTGAGAAGAATGTGTATTTTTCTGCCTTTGGATGGAATGTCCTGTATAAGTCCATTAAATCCATCTCACCTGATGTTTCATGTAAGGAAACCGTTTCCTTGTTGATCTATCCATTGATATAAATGGGGTGCGAAAGTCCTCTCCTTATTATTGTGTTGATGTCAGTTTTACCCTTGTTAGTTACTTTTTTAATATGTTTGGTGTCCCTATGTGAGATGCATATATACTAATTACTGTATGTCATCTTGATGAATTGTCCCCTTTATCATTATATACTGTCCATCTGTGTCTCTTGTTACCTTTTTTCACTTTACGTCTAGTTCGTCTGGTACAAGTATGGCTACACCCACTTACTTTGGCTTCCATTTTTTGGAAAATCATCTTCCTTCCTTTTGCTTATAGCCTATATTTGCCTTTAGAGCTGAGATGAGTCTCCTGGAGGCAGCATATAGTTGCATCTTATTTTTTAATTCAAACAGCCATTCTGTGTCTTTTGATATGTGAATTTAATCCATTTATATTTAGGGTGATTATTGACAGAGGAAAATTTAGTACTGCCATTTTATCTTTTCTAGTTGTTCCATATTTTTACTGTTGCTTTATCCTTGTGTTTCTCTCTGCCATTTGGTTTGGTGGAGATTTACAATCTTTTCTCATTTTCTTTCCTTTTTTTTTTTTATTTTTAAGATTTTGTGTCTTTTCTTTAGACTTATATTTTGGCTACCATGAGAGTTGTTGTTGTTTTTTTTTTTTTAAGAAAATTGTATTTCATTTATTTTATCCTTGCTATGTCTTAAACTGAGGCAGTCAAACATGAGAGAACTGGCTGGACATTACACCTTGAACTGCAAAAACATCTTCCATTTTAATTACTTTACTCATAAACTTTATTATATCTTCTGAAATATCTACAATTTAAGAGCAAATAACCACTGACTTACTGATTTCTTTTTATCATTGTTCATTATTTTCCTTAGTGATTTCTTTTTATTTTTTTATTTTTTTTAATTTAATTTTTTTTTTTTGCTTTACAATACTGTATTAAAAAATATGGAATGCTTCACAAATTCGCCTGTGATCCTTGCGCAGGGGCCATGCTAATCTTCTCTGTATCGTTCCAATTTTAGTACATGTGCTGCCGAAGCGAGCACCCATGAGAGTTTTATAAAATGTCTCAGATAAAATAGTTCTTTTATGTTGATAATATCTTTTAAAGTCTTTAATTTGTTAAAATATTGCTTGTGTTTTTCATGTGTGGTGTTTTGGCTGCAAGGCATACGGATCTTAGCTCCCTGACTAGGGATCAAACCCTCACCCCTTGCACTGGAAGGCACAGTCTTAACCACGGGACCACCAGGGAGGTCCCACTGCTGGTAACATCATATATTCGTTTATCTATACAGATTCTGTTCTTTCCCTTTTCCCTTTTGTGATTTTCTTGTCTCAAAATATCCCTTTTTATTCTGTGGGTTTGTTACCAAATTGAAGTATCTATTGTTTATTTCTCTACTCCCTCTTTTAACCTTTATGCTACAGTAAAGTCTTTAAAAGCCAGTTCTGATAAGGAATCGAAATTTTCTGATTGTCTGTTTATCAGCTTACTCAAAGTCCTATGTACTTTTGCCTGTTTCTTTTTAACAGAAAGAAACAAAAGAAGAGATGAGTTAGAAAAGTTGGTCTTAACATTTTTTGGTAAGACAAGGTCTAGTATTGATGAATTACCTCAAGCTTTTGTTTTTCTGGAAAACTCTTTATTTCTCCTCCACATCTGAATGATAACTCTTCTGGATAGAGTATTTTGAGGTGACCATTTCCATCTTTCAGTATTTGAGAGGGTCATTCGACTTTCTCCTAGCCTATAGAGTTTCTGCTGAGAAATCTGTTGATAACCTAATAGGGGTTCTCTGTAGGCTACCATCCTTTTTTCCTTCTTTGCCTTAAATTCTTTGGCATTGATTTCTGACAATTTTAATGTAGTGTATCTTGAAAAAAAAAAAAACACCTTTTTACACTGAGATTATTAGGTGCTCTTTTAGCTTCATGAACTTCTATATCCGGTTCCTTCCCCAGGTTCGGGAAGTTCTCAGCTATTATTTCTTTCAATAAACTCTCTATTCCCTTTTTCCCTCTCTTCTCCCTCTGGGATATCCATTACTCTAATGTTGCCCTTCTAAAAGAGCTGGAAACTCTCACAGAATTTCTTTATTTTTTAATATCTTATTTCTCTTTCCTCTTCATTTCTAAATGTATGTCTTGAAGCTTACTAATTCTCTCTTCCATATGGTCTGCTCTATTTCCAATGCTTGCTAGTGAATACTTCGTCCCATTTATTGAATTCTTCAGCTGCAGAATTTCTGTTTGGTTCTTTTATTGTTATTATTTATTTACTTATTTAGCCATACTCTGAGGCATGTGGGATCTTACTTCCCTGACATGAGATCGAACCCGCATCTCCTGCATTGGAAGAATGGAGTCTTAACCACTGGACTGCCAGGGAAGTCCCAGTTTGGTTCTTTTTAGAATTTCAGTCTCTTTGGTAAAGTATTCCTTCTATTCATTTTATTTTTGAGCTCATTGAGTTTCATGCTGACAGTTATTTTGAATTTTCTATGTTAGATTGCAATTTTCTGTGAATTTAAGATTGGTTTCTGGAGAACTGTAATTTTCATTTTGTGGCACATTGTTAGTTTCTCCATGGTTCTTGATGAATTGTTTATCTACTGGCACATTTGGAATAACAAAAACCTTTTTAAGTTAATTTTTATTGGAGTTTAGTTCCTTTACAATTTTGTGCTAGTTTCTGCTGTACAGCAAAATTAATCAGCTATGCGTATCCATGTGTCTCGTCTTTGGAAAAGAAAAAACCTTTTTTCATTCTAAAGATTTGAATGTAGATACCTTTCTTTTGTTTTCCAGCAGGTGGCGCTAAAGCACAGTCTTTTGGTTTCTCTTAACCGAGCTGCCTTAGGTGGTTAGAATCCGCGCCCTCCACTGTCCACAGCCTTTTCAGAGGTGTTGCCCTGGGCCCCTGTTGTTGCTTCTTGTGCCTCTGTGGTCTTTAGTGCCAGGCTTCCGGTGTCTCTGGTGTCCTGGGCTGGAGCATTTGCATGGCGGGCCCCTTTTGCCGTGTCCGAGATCCCCTGATCACAGGCTCCGCTATTGCTGGCGGTGTGTGAGGGTGGAGTAGCGCCTGGAGTGGTGAGGGGCGCCTCTGCTGTGTCCAGTGTTGTAAGGTTTGCGGGGTCTGCCACCGTGGGGCTTGCAGGCAGGGGCCAGGGTTTGGGCACCTCAGCCGCTGAAGAACTGGGTCCCAGGCTCCACTGCCACCGCCTCCTGGTTGCTTGGGGCTGCAGATGCGTTGCCGCCTGGAGGCTGGAGCCACGTGCGCCTCTCCTGCTGCTCCCAGGCTCTCTGGGCTCAGCCGCCCTGGCCAGAGGCCAGGATCGCAGGAACCCCGTGCACGGTTTCCCTGCTTCCCCCTCCTCCGTGTGCTCCAGGCCACCCCCTTTTACAGTCGCATGTGTGGAATTCTCTGGCGTGCTGGGCGGAGGCATCTTTTCGTTGTGGATGCCCTGCTGGTTGTAGAGTGAAAGAGACGGACAAAGGGAACGTTTCAAACTGCCGTGCTGCTGACACCACTCTGCCACGCTCTGCCTTTTCCCTCCATGGCACTGCCGACCCTAAGCTCTGCACATAAATGGAATTGCACGATATTGTCTCTTTGTGACTTACTTGACTGAGCCTTGTGTCCTCAAGGTTCATCTGCTTTGTAGTTAAGTCAGAATTTCCTTTGCTTTCAGTTCAGTCGCTCACTCGTGTCCAACTCTGCGACCCCATGAATCGCAGCCCACCAGGCCTCCCTGTCCATCACCAGCTCCTGGAGTTCACTCAGACTCACGTCCATCGAGTCCGTGATGCCATCCAGCCATCTCATCCTCTGTCGTCCCCTTCTCCTCCTGCCCCTAATCCCTCCCAGCATCAGAGTCTTTTCCAATGAGTCAACTCCTTGCATGAGGTGGCCAAAGGATTGAAGTTTCAACTTCAGCATCAGTCCTTCCAAAGAACATCCAGGACTGATCTCCTTAAGAATGGACTTTTTGGATCTCCTTGTAGTCCAAGGGACTCTCAAGAGTCTTCTTCAACACCACAGTTCAAAACTGATATTTCATTGTAGTATATGCCACATTTTGCTTATACATTCATTTGTCCGTGGACACTGGGTTGATTCCATGAATTTCCTGGTTCCAGAATGCCAATGTACAGCAGCATAAGGGTTCAGAGACATCCAGGAGTTAGAAGACTGTATTTATATATATTAAACATACTTCTGTGAATGGGCAGAGATAAGGACTCCTCCTCCTCTTCTTTGTCTTCTTCCTCCTTCTCCTTACTTTTCAAACATACTTACTGAAAACACTGCCCTGCCCTGCTCCTTTTCATGTGTTTAAAACACACACACACACAACATAAATTTACCCTCTTAAATTTTAAGTGTATTGTATTGTTGTTGTTGTTCAGTCACTAACTTGTGTCTGATTCTTTGCAACCCTATGGACTGCAGCACACCAGGCTTACCTGTCCTTCACTATCTCATGGAGCTTGCTCAAACTCATATCCATTGAGCTGGTGATGCCATCGAACCATCTCATCCTCTGTCGCCCCCTTCTCCTGCCCTCAATCTTTCCTAGCATTAGGGTCTTTTCCACTGAGTCAGCACTCTGCATCGGGTGGCCATAGTATTAGAGCTTCGACATTAGTCCTTCCAGTGAATATTCAGGGTTGATTTCCTTTAGGATTGGCTGGTTGATCTCCTTGCCATCCAAGGGACTCTCAAGAGTCTTCCTCAGTGCCACAATTCAAAAGCATCAATTCTTCGATGCTCAGTCTTCTTTATGGTCCAACTCTCACATCCGTACATGACTAGAAAGACTGTAGCTTTGGTTAAGTGGACCTTTGTTGGCAAAGTGATTTCTTTGCTTTTTAATATGCTGTCTAGGTTTTTCATAGGTTTTCTTCCAAGGAGCAAACATCTTTTAATTTTTGGCTGCTATTACCATCTGCAGTGATTTTTGGAGCCCAAGAAGATAAAATCTGCCACTGTTTCCACTTTCTCCCCATCTATTTGCCATGAAGTAATGGGACTGCTTGCCAAGATCTTAGTTTTTTGAATGTTGAGTTTTAAGCAAACTTCTTCACTCTCATCTTTCACCCTCGTCAAGAGGCTCTTTAGTTCTTCTTTGCTTTCTGCCATTACAGTGGTATCATTGGCATATCAAGATTGTTGCTGTTTGTCCAGGTAATCTTGATTCCAGCTTGCAGTTCATCCAGCCCAGCATTTAACATAATATATTCTGCATAGAAGTTAAATAAGCAGGGTGACAATAAACAGCCTTGATGTACTCCTTTCCCAATTTTGAACCAGTCCATTGTTCCATGTTTGGTTCTAATTGTTGCTTCTTGACCTGCGTACAGGTTTCTCAGGAGGCAAGTAAGGTGGTTTGGTATTCCCATCTCTTTATGAATTTTCCACATTTTGTTGTGATCCACACAGTCAAAGGCTTTGGCATAGTCAATGAAGCAGAAGTAGATGTTTTTCTGAAATTCTCTTGCTTTGTTTATGATCCAACAGATGTTGGCAATTTGATCTCTGGTTCCTCTGCCTTTTCTAAACTCAGCTTGTATATCTGGAAGTTCTCGGTTTACATACTATGGAAGCTTGAAGGATTTTGAGCATTACCTTGCTAGAGGGTGAAATGAGCCAAATGTATGATATTTTAAACATTCCTTGGCATTGCCTTTCTTTGGGATTGGAATGAAAACTGACCTTTTCCAGTCCTGTGGCCACTGCTGAGTTTTCCAAATTTGTTGGCATATTGAGTGCAGCACTTTCACAGCATCATCTTTCAGGATTTGAAATAGCTCAGCTGGAATTCTATCACCTCCACTAGCTTTGTTAGTAGTAATGCTTCCTAAGGCCCACTTGACTTCACACTCCAGGATGTCTGGCTCTAGGTGAGCGATCACACCATTGTGATTACCTGGGTCATTAAGACCTTTTGTATAGTTCTGTGTATTCTTGCCACCTCTTTTTAATCTTTTCTGCATCTGTTAGGTTCTTGCCATTTCAGTCCTTTGTTTTGCCCATCTTTGCATGAAATGTTCCCTCAGTCTCTTCAATTCTCTTGAAAAGATCTGTAGTCTTTCCCATTGTATTTGTTCCCTTATTTCTTTGCATTGTTCACTTAAGAAGGCTTTCTTATCTCTCCTTGCTATTTAATTTTTAAATGTATTGTATTAACTATATCACATTGTTGTACAACAGATATCAATAATTTTCATCTTGCATAACTGAAACCCTATTGTAAACAGTGCTGCAATGAACATAGGGGTGCATATATCTTTTCAAATTGGTATTTTAGAATTCTTTGGATAAATACTCAGAAGTTGATAGCTGGATCATATGATAGTTCTATTCTTAAATTTTTGCTGAATCTCCATGCTGTTTTCCATAATGAGAACACCAATTTACATTCCTATCAGCACTGTGTGAGGGGTCCCTTTCCTCCACATCCTCAACACAGGTTATTTCTTGCCTATTTGGTAGTCACCATTCTAACAGGCATGAGGTGGCTTTTATTTGCATTTCCCTAATAATCAGTGATGTTGAGCATCTTTTCATGTGTGGGAGAAGCAACAGGGTTCAAGGGAGGAAGGAGACATAGGCTCGGGACAGACAGGAATCTGGTACCTTTACGCGAAGGCGCAGTAGCAGGAACTGCTCAACAGTCATGCCTTGGAGTTACTTCCAGGGTGGCTTTAGCCATTTTTCTACCCTGTGTCACTGACTTTGAGATGTGTCCCATGACAGACATACTGACAAGCTACATGTAGATCGAGTCCTTGGCTCAGAGGGGAGAGAAGGTGACCAGTGAGGGGACTGCATGTTTTCTATAGAGGAAAGGCAGGCGACTTGGGTTTGAGATCCCAGAAAGATGACACACAGCGGCAGAGAGGCTGTCCCAAAGCAGAATAATGTGCTGTCATCCAGAAAGGCTTAGGTGGCCTCAAAATGGCAAACCCCTGTTCTGGTTCGAGCAAGGTGCCAGGATGAGTAGAGAAGCTCAGGGTCTTAACCAAAAGGACTGGGATTCAGTGAGGATGAAGGGGACCATCAAGTAGGGGACATTCTCAACCCAGAAGGCCTCTGAGCTCTGTTAACTCTCGGGCTTGCAGGTAGTCATGCTCTGGCATGTGGCATGGGTGGGTGGCATTGTTGGGAAGTGTCAATGGCATTGCCAACCCAGCGGCCCCTCACCTGCTTGACACCACAGCATTTTCAAATGCCACTTGGTCCTGGGCGTACATGTCACAGCCAATCCTCGTCAAGTCTGAGGGTGTCTTAAACAGCTTATAGGATCCAGCAGGGCCACAGTGCTGAGAAATAGCAAGGGTGGAAGCGTGGAGCCTGGGAGAAGTGAGGCTCGGAGCAGAGTGTGTGGATTCAGGAAAGGGGAGGTAGCTGGGCCATCTGATGGTCTCCACAGACCGTTGAGAAGACGCTCTTGCCATCTGAGATGTTCTCTTAATGAAAAGCTTTAAAACTAGGAATAGAATGACACTTTGCACATGAACTTCATACAGCTTTCATTGGCAAACATTTCTTTCTGTGCCTTTGAGGGATATGGTGGAAAACATGACCGACAGAGTCCCAGCCCTCCTAGAAAGGAGACAGAAAATAAGCCAGAGTGGTGATCTTTTTTAAAAAAAATTATTTATTTTTAATGGAAGGATAATTGCTTTACAGAATTTTGTTGTTTTCTGCCAAACATCAGCATAGGTCAGCCAGAGGTGTACATATGTCCCCTCCCTCTTGAGAGAGTGGTGGTCTTAAAACATGGCCCCACCTTCTCTGGCATTCCTCCCAAGGCGAGGTAGAGTTGATAGCTGCTCCATCCTGACTCTGGGCAGGCCTGGGACTGCTTCAGCCATTAGAGAAGGGCACAAGCGACCCCAGATGAGCTCACAAAAGGCCACGCCTCTTGGAACACTTGCTCCGCTGAGACGCCTCTTGGGGTGTGCCTGCATGCTCAGTGGCTCCGGCGAGTCTGACTCTTTGCGGCCCCACGGACTGTAGCCTGCCAGGCTCCTCTGTCGGTGGATTCTCCAGGCAAGAATACTGGAGTGGGTTGCTATGCCCTCCTCCTGAGGATCTTCCCCACGCAAGGATCCGATCCACGCCTCTTACGTCTCCTGCATCGCAGGCAGGTTCTTTACCAGGAGCGCCAGACGCACCTGCAAATGCTCCCAGAAGCGCAGACCTGGTGGAACGGCCACAAGGTGGCGCTGTACTCAAAGCCCCAAGTGAGCGTCCTTTCCAGTCCTCACTCGACGCCAGCCCCCAGCATCCAGGTCACCCCCTCCCCACCTCCCCACTCCCACCGTCTGGAGCGGAAACAGTTCTTCCCTGCCTTGTCAAGATTTTGACCCACGGAACTCATGATCGCAACGGAATGATTATTGCCTCACTACGTTTGGGATGGTTTGTTGGGCGGTATATAGTCAGAACAAGCAAATAGATAATGTTCGTGTCACACAGCGTCAATGTTATAAAGAAAGTAAGGGCGGGGGAAGTGCTGATGAGTAGAGTGGCAAATGAAGTTAATTCAACCAAACCTGTTAAAAAAGTGAATCAGAATGAGGGCAGAGCAAGAGCTGAGAACCATTCCCAGGAGGGCGGGTGAACCCGCTTGCCTCAGGCTCACAGCTCCTCAGGGCAGCCCCTTCCCAGTGACCTGAGCACAGAGAACCACGTATCCTGGCTCCTGAGTTCAGGACAGCTGCTGCTTTGGGAAAATCAACCAAATTTATTTACTTTTTTCTAATCCTGGGTTACTTTAGGGATCTTTGTGAGTTCTTTTCAGTTCAGTCGCTCAGTTGTGTCTGACTCTTTGCGACCCAATGGACAACAGCATGCCAGGCTTCCCTGTCCATCACCAACTCCCGGAGCTCACTCAAACTCACGTCCATCGAGTCGGTGATGCCATCCAACCATCTCATCCTCTGCCGCCCCCTTCTCCTCCTGCCTTCAATCTTTCCCAGCATCAGGGTCATATCCAGTGAGTTAGCTCTTTGCATCAAGTGGCCAAAGTATTGGAGCTTCAGCATCAGTCCTTCCAATGAATATTCAGGACTGATTTCCTTTAGGATTGACTGGTTGGATCTCCTTGCAGTCCAACGGACTCTCAAGTCTTCTCCAACACCACCGTTCAAAAGCATCAATTCTTTCATGCTCAGCTTTCTTTTTGGTCCAACTCTCACATCCATCCATGACCACTGGAAAAACCATAGCTTTGACTAAATGGACATTTGTTGGCAAAGTAATGTCTCTGCTTTTTAATATGCTATCTAGGTTGGTCATAGATTTTCTTCCAAGGAGCAAGTGTCTTTTAATTTCATGGCTGCAGTCACCATCTGCAGTGATTTTGGAGCCCAAGAAAATAAAGTCGGTCACTGTTTCCATTGTTTCCCCATCTATTTGCCATGCAGTGATGGGACCGGATGTGATGAGTTCAGTTTTTTTGAATGTTGAGTTTTAAGCCAGCTTTTTCACTCTCCTCTTTCACTTTCATCAACTGCTTTTTGATTAATAATAATAATAAAAAGGTGGGGGTGGGCTTTTGACCAATAGCAATTTTCTTTCTTTTTCTCCTATTTCTTTTTCTTTTTTGGCCATGCCACATGCCACATGGGTTCTTAGTTCCCCAACAAAGGATCAAACCTGTACCCTCTGCAGTGGTAGTGGGTAGTCTTAACCACTGGACCACCAGCGAGGACACCCAACTGCCATTTTCCTACCCACCTTTTATATAACTTACTTTCTATACATGGTATAAAACTCAAAAGGTACAAAAGTTAAAGCAAAAGGTCTCCGTCCCACTCCTGTCCCCGCCCCCACTCATCTACCCTCCCCTTGAGGCAATGCTCTGACCAGCCTTGAGAGGTGTCCTCCCAAAGCAGCCTCAGCATTTACAGTGACGTGAAAGCAAACACCGCCTGTCATTCTGCACCTGGGTTTTTTCCACTAATGTCTTGGAGTTTTCTCCATATCATTCCATAGACATCTTTCTCATTCTTTAACACTTTTTTGCTTTGGAATAATTTTAGTTTTACAGAAAAGTTGCAGACAGTAGACAGTTCCTACCTATATACCTTTCACCCAGCTTCCCCTGATATTAACATCTAACAACTGTGGCACACTTGTCAAAACTAAGAAATTATCATTAGCAAAATACTATAATATCAATGAAGTGATATAATTTGTTCCAGTTTCCCTAGTTTTTCCACTAAGAGCTGTTTTCTGTTCTGGAACCCAACCCAGGATACTCCTAGCATCTATTTATCATGTGTCCCCTTAACTTTTTCCAACCTGTGGCAGTTTTTCAATCTATTCATATCCTGAGGACCTTAACACTTTTGAAGAATACTGGCTAAGTATTTTGTAGAATGTCCTTCAAATTTT
Organism: Ovis canadensis; assembly: GCF_042477335.2. Lineage (NCBI taxonomy): Eukaryota > Metazoa > Chordata > Mammalia > Artiodactyla > Bovidae > Ovis > Ovis canadensis. The sequence continues at coordinate 43,507,394 of NC_091268.1, read as the reverse complement.
CTGTTGTGTTCTTGTGATTAGAATGGGGCTATATGTTTTTGGAAAGACTACTTCAAAGTGAAATACCCTTCTTAACGCATCATATTAGGGTATTGACAGCACAACATTAATGGCAATATAACCTTAATCAATAGTCTAAGAGATTGTATCTGCTAGGTTTCTCCATGTACTTTTTTTCTTTTTGAGCTTTATTCCTTAGAAGTGAATCACTCAACCCAGATCATATACAAGGGGAAAGGAATTAAGCTCCATCTCCCAGAAAGGGTCAGCAAGCAAGCATTTACACACATTATTTGGAATTCCATGTGAAAGATTTGTCCCTTTTTCCCGTTTTAATCATTCAGTCATTTTTTTAAAAACTGAAATGTAATTGATTTACAAAATTAGTTTCAGAGGTATAACACAGTGATTCAAAAATTTCATATTACAAACTTTTATAGTATAGTATAAATTTTATAGTATAGTATACTTCTGTAGTATGGTATAATCTTTTTTATAGTTTATAGTATAAACTTTTTATACTACATTTCATAGTATGAAATATACTTCACTTGAAGTTCTTACAAAAGGTTGTCTGTGCTCTGTAGCTTATTTATTTGCTATGTAGCAGTTTGTTTCATAATCCCCTAAATCTTTTCCTTCTCCCCACTGATAACCAGTAGTTTGTTCTCTGCATCTGTTCCTGATTTGTCCATATTCATTTGTTTTATTTTTTTTAGATTACAAATATAAGTGTTAACATAGAGAATTTGCTTTGTCTAATAGTCCATTGTGTGTGTGTGTGTGTGTGCACTACATCTTCATCCATTCACTTGTTGACAGATGCTGAGGTTGCTTCCACTTCTTGGCTGTTGTGAGTCACGCTGCTATGGACGCTGGGGTGCATGTATCTTCCGGAATTAGTGTCTTCTTTTCTTCAGATATATACCCAGTGGTGGAATTGCTGGATCATATGGTAGTTCTGCTTTTAGCTTTTTGAGGAACCTCCATAGTGCTTTCAACAGTGGTTGGACCAATTTACATTTCCACCAGCAGTGTACCAGAGTTCCCTTTTCTCACATCCTCACCAGCATTTGTTTGTGATCCTTTTTGATGGTAACTCTTCCGATGGGTGTGAGGTAATATCTCACTGTGGGTTTGATTAGCATTTTTCTGGTGATTAGTGATGCTGAGCATCTTTTCATGTGTCTGTTGGCCCTGTGTATGTCTTTGGGAAAATGTCTATTCAGGTCTTCTCATTTTAAAAATCAGGTTTGATATTGAATTATATGAAGTGTTTATATATATTGGATGTTAACCCTTATCGTCATATCACTTCCAAGTATTTTCTTCCATTTAGCAGGCTGTCTTTTTGTTTTGTTGATAGATTCCTTTGCTGTGCAAAAGCTTTAAAGTTTAATTAGCCCCCACTTGTTTATTTTTGCTTTTTTTCCTTTTCCTTGGGAGACAGATCCAGAAAACTACTGCTCTGATTTATGTCAAAGAGTGTTCTGCCTATGTTTTCTTCTAGGAGTATTATGGTTTCCAGTCTTAACACATTATTGGCTGGTGATGTATTAAAACATCTTTTGTCAGCCAAACGTTATTGACCAGAGACAATTTAGTATTCACCTACATAAAAATCGCTGGCCACAGGTGTTAGTTTCTGCGAAAATTCCCTGGTCAATAATGTGTTAAATTTAGGACTTTAATCCATTTTAAGTTTATTTTTGTATATGGTGTGAGAAAATTAGAACATTTTCTAATTTCATTGATTTATATGAACCTGTCCTGTTTGCCCAGCATCACTTATTGAAGAGACTGCATTTTCCCCACTGTATGTTTTTGCCTCCTTTGCCATAGATCGATTGGCTTTAAGTGTGTGAGTTATTGCTGGGCTCTGTATCCTGTTCCACTGATCTATATGTCTGTTTTTGGGCCAATACCATACCGGGTTTTGTGTTTTTTAATATTTATTTATGGCTGTGGCAGGTCTTAGTTGCAGCAGGCGGGGTCTTCTGTTGGAGCACACAAGCTTCTCAAGTTGTGGCTCACAGGCTCCAGAGGGCGTGGGTGCTGTAGTTGCTGCACACAGGCTTAGTTGCCCCTCGCATGTGGGATCTTAATTCCCACAGGGGTTCTTGTTTCTTGTTGCAGCCTTTTCTTTTCCACTTAGGAAAGACCCTGTAACATGGTTTTTAGGGTGGGTTTAGTATTGATTAGCTTTCAGTTTTTACTTGTCTGACAAGTTCTTTATATGTCCTTCCATTCTAGATGGCTTCCCTCCTAGCTCTAGTAGGAGCTGCCTGCCGGTTCGATTCCTGGGTTGGGAAGATCCCCTGGAGAAGGGAAAGACTACCCACTCCAGTGTTCTTGGGCTTCCCTGGTGGCTCAGCTGGTAAAGAATCCACCTCTAATGCGGGAGACCTGGATTTGATCCCTGGGTTGGGAAGATCCCCTGGAGAATGGAATGGCTACCCACTCCAGCATTCTGGCCTGGAGAATTCTAGGGACTGTATAGTCCATGTGGTCACAAAGAGTTGGACACGACTGAGTGACTGTCACTTTTCACTTTAAACAAAAGTGACTCTTTTTCTCTCGATCCCCTTAGAATTTTCTTTTTAGCTTCTGCCATCTTAATTATGATATGTGTTGGCATGGATCTCTTCGGATTCATCTTTTCTGGGGCCCTCTGTACTTCCTGTACCTGAATATCTGCTTCCTTCTTCAGATTCAGGGTGTTTTCACCCATAAGTCCACCAAATACATTTTTGACCCTTTGCTCTCTCTTCTTCTTTTGGGACCACTTATTATATAAATGTTGGTACAATTGATGTTGTCCCAGAGGTCCCTTAAACTGTTCTCATTTTTCACATTTCTTTTGCTTTTTTCTGATTGGATGATTTCCATTATTCTATCTACCGGATCACTTATGCATTCTTCTGTATCACATAGTCTGCTGTTAACTCCTTTGTTTTTTTGTTATTGTAATCTTCAGATTTGACTGGATTTTCTTTTTATATTTTGTAACTCCTTATTAAAATTATCACTGTGTTCATCTATTCTTTTCCCTATATCAGTAAGCATTCCTATTACTAAATCTTTGAACTTTTTTTCTTGTAAATTATTTATCTGTTTCATTAGTTGTTTTTCTTGTTCTTGCTTTTGAAACAAATTCCTCTGTCCTCTCACTTTGATTAAATGTCTCTGTCTCCTTGGAATTAGGTGAAACGGTTACCTGTGCTGGTCTTGTGTGAGAGCAACCCTGTGCAGTCTGTGTGTACCCAGCGGCTTTTCTGGAAGAGCTGGGTCTGACATGCGTGCACAGGTGCTAGCTCGCTCAGGCGTGTCCGACTCTTTGCAACTCTATGGACTGTAGCCCGCCAGGCTTCTCTGTCCATGAGATTCTCCAGGCAAGAATACTGAGTGGGTTGCCTTGCCCCCCTCCATGGGGTCTTCCCAACTCAGGGGTGGAACGCGTCTCCTGTCTCCTGCATTGGCAGGTTGGCTCTCTCCCACTAGCGCCACCTAGTGGAAGCACGGGCACAAGTCACCACCCCAGGGTGTGCTGGCAGTTAGCGCCTTGATAGGAAGCGAGGCTAGAAACCGAGAGCCTAGGGCTGGAGCCTGGTGTGAGCTGGGGCATCTCTTCTATCAGTGACCAGCACATCCCTTTTGGGTATGGGGTCAGTCCCCACGCTGCTAGAGCAGAAGTCCTGAGGATCAAGTCCACGCTGTCTCTGTTCCCTCTGTGTGTGCGTTCCCTGCTCCCAGCATTGGCAACTTTGTCCTAAAGGGAGCAGTGCTAGGCAAGAGGGGCTGGAGTGGGCGCTCTGTGTGGGTTGGAGCACGGGCTGGGGCAGCCCCTGCACCAGTCAGAGTTCCTGTTCACTCCCCATCTCCTGCCTCCAGAAGCACCAAAAATGCCTTCCCTCATCTGTCTACGTGCTGCATTGGGTCGGAACTGGCCGTGCAGCCCCCTCAGCTGGGGCAGCCTTTGCCCTAGTGTGGAGCTGTGCCACGGGGCAAGAGAGGCCGGGGCAGACTCTCAGCTCGGGCTGGGGCACAACTGGGACCTTTGAGAGAAACTGGCCAGGGTCCCAAACAGCTTTAATCTGTTTCTTCCGCCTTGGTTTTTGGAAATCAGCAGGTGTGTGCACCCTTCAGGAACAGTCTAAGTTTCTTACTGCCCTGCTCTCTGCCCCACTGGTTCCCAAACTAGGTAAGGAGACTCATTCTCCCAGGGCCAGGCCCCCAAGCCTGCCCAGTGTCTCCAGGGGCCATCTCCAAGGCCATGTAATTGCCCGCCTCTTCTGTGTCCACTCCCAGGGGTGCAGATCACCCCGATCACTTTTCTTTCCTTCCTGCCTGATCCTGTGTGAATCTCTTACAGCCTCGGTGGTAGGTGTCCTTTGCCGTTCTCCACCTCACATGCATTTTTGATGTGCTCAAGGGTGTGGGTGAGCTTGTGTCGTCCTGTTCCGCCATCTTGATCTCCTCCAACTTCATTTTTTAAGGATAGTCTTTCTGCGTGTAGAATTCTTGGGTGGCAGTTTTTCCTTCTAACTCTTTAAAAATGCCACTCCAGAGCTTCCCTGGTGGCTCAGTGATAAAGAATCTCCTGCCAATACAGGAGATGCAGGTTCCATCCTTGGGTCAGAAAGTGCCCCAGGAGAAGAAAACGGCTGCCCACTCCAGTGTTCTTGCCTGGGAAATCCCATGGACAGAGGTGCCCAGGGGGCTACAGTCCATGGCATCACAGAGAGTCGCAACAGCGACTAAACAGCGACAATATGCCACTCCACTGTCTTCTGTTGCTTCTGAGAAGCCAGTTGTTAATTGCGCTGTTTCCTTGAGTGATTTTTTTCTTGCTACTTTTTGACCTTTCCTTGTTCTTTCATGGGTTTCCCTGGTGGCTCAGACAGTAAAGCGTCTGCCTGCAATGCGGGAGACCCAGGTTGGATCCCTGGGTTGGGAAGATCACCTGGAGGAGAAAATGAGTACTTCAGTACTTTTGCCTGGAAAAATCCATGGACTGAGGAGCCTGGTAGGCTACAGTCTGTGGGGTCACAAAGAGTCGGACACGACTGAGTGACTTCACTTTCACTTACTTTCTTTGTTCTTTCATGGTATATTTAGGGAGGGAGCTCTTTGTGTTGATTTAACTTGGGATTCATTGATATTCTTGGATCTGCAGTCTTAGTGATCGTTATCAAATCTGAAAGTTTGAGGGCTATTATATCTTCAAATGATTTTTCTGTCCCTTTTTTTAACCTCCTTTTTTTCTGACTACCATTTCCTATGTTGGTATGCTTGACGTTGCCCATCGGTCCTGAGGCTCTGTTCATTGTTGCTCAATCTTTTTTCCTGTCTAGTATTCAGGCTTGGGTGATTTTCACGATCTGTGTTCACGTTCATTGATTCTTCTACCATCTCACATCTATTGCTAAGATCATCTAGTGGGACTTCCCTGGTGGTGCAGCGGTTAAGGCCTGTACTCGTACTACACGGGGCTCAGGGTTGATTCCTGGCTGGGGCACTAAGATCCTGCATACTGCACAGCCTGGCCAAAAAAAAAAAAAAGGTTCCCTCCCTGTTCTTTTATGGCCGTACCTACACCCCCGCTTCCAACTCCTGAAAACTATGAAGAAATGTTGTCCAATTCTATAATTGTCCTTTCAAGAAAGTGGTATAAGAGAAATCATATAGTATGTGAACATTTAAGAGTGGCTTCTTTTACTTAGCACGATGCCTTTGAGATCTATCCCAGCTGTTGCATGTATCAAGAGTTCATTCCTAGGTGTCCCTGCTGGCCCAGTGGTTGAGAATATGCCTGTCAAAGCAGAGGACACGGGTTCAATCCCTTGTCCAGGAAGATACATGCTGTGGGGCAGCTAAGCCCAAGCACCACAACTACTGAAGCCCACGTACCGTAGAACCTGTGCTCAGCAGCAAGAGAAGCCGCTGTAATAAGAAGCCTGCACACCGCAGCTAGAGAGTAACCCCCGCTCACCACAACCAGAGAAAGCCCGCACACAGCAACGAAGACCTGGCAAGCCAAAAATAAATAAAGTAAGCAAGTAAAATTTAAAAGGAAGAATCCATTCTTTTGGGGGACCTTCCTATACTGTTGGTGGGAATGTAAATTGGTGTAGCCACAATGGAAAACAGTATGAAAGCTCCTTAAGAAAATTAAAAATAGTTGCCATATGATCCAGCAAGCCTATTGCTCATATACATCTGGCCAAAACTCTTAATTTGAAAAGATATGTGCACCCCGGTGTTCACAGCAGCACTACTGACAACAGCTAAGACATGGAAGCAACCTAAATGTCCATGGACAGATGAATGGACAAAGAGCATGTGGTGTATATAATAATAATACATATTATATAGAGAGACAGATATATACTGGAGTACTACTCAGCCATAGAAAGAAAGAATGCCATTTGCAACAACATGGATGGACCTAGAGATAATCGTACTAAGTGGCGTAATTCAGACAGAAAGATAAGCACCATACAAGCTCACTCACCTGTGGCATAGAAAATGTGATACAAAGGGACTTTTTTATAAAACAGAAACAGATCACAGACAAAGAGGACACACTTATGGTTACCGAAGGGGAAATGGGCAGTGAAAGCGTTCGTTAGTTGCTCTGCCGTGGCCAGTTCTTTGCAACCCCACGGACTATAGCCTGCCAGGCTCCTCTGTCCCTGGGATTCTCCAAGCAATAATACTGGAATGGGTAGCCATCCTTCTCTAGGGCATTTTCCTGACCCAGGGATGGAACCTGGGTCTCCTGCATCGCACGGAGATTCTTTACCATCTGAGCCATCAGGAAAGCGCGAAAGAGGCGTGAGGAGAGATAAATTAGGAGTCTGAGGATTAGCAGGTACAAACTACTATACATACAAACTACTACACAAGGTGTTACTGTACATCATGGGGAACTATATTCAATATCCTATAATGAACAATAATGGAAAAGAATATATATCATATTCTATAATATATATATATATAAATTGAATCACTTTGCTATATACCAGAAACTAACACAACATTATAAATAACTATACTTCAAGAAAAAATATAATTAAAAATGAGTTTATTTCTGGGACTTCCCTTGTGGCCCAGTGGAAGGGAAGACTTCACCTTCCAGTGCAGGGGGTGTAGGTTTGATCCCTGTTTGGGGAACTAAGATCCCACATGCTGTGTAGCATGGCCAAGAAAAAAGAAAATATTCCTTTTTATTACTGAAGAGTGTTTCATGGTATGAGTGTACTACAGTGCTGTAGATTAAATTTTTATGTTGCCGTATGGAGAAACTTAATCCAATATAACAGTATTTAGAGGTGGGACCTTTGGGAAATGATTTGATCATGAAGGCAGAACACTAAAGAATGGGATTAACACTCTTATAAAAGAAACTCCAGGCTTTCCTGGTGGCTCAGCAGAAAAGAATCTGCCTGCCAATGCAGGAGACGTGTTCGATTCCTGGATTGGGAAGATCCCCTGGAGAAGGAACTGGCAACCCACTCCAGTACTCTTGCCTGGGAAATCCCATGGACAGAGGACCCTTGTGGGCTACAGTCCATGGGATCGCAGAGTTGGACATGACTTAGTGACTTAACCACAAATGAAATTCCAGAATAGGAAGCAGGCTCTCATCAGACATCAGGTCTGCTGGAGCCTGGATCTTGGACTTTCCACCCTCAAAATGTGAGAAATAAGTTTCTGTTGTTTATAAGCCTGCCTGCCTATGGTAACTTGTTATAGCATCCCAAACTGACTAATACACACAATTTGTTGAACCATCCATTCACCCGCTAAAGAACATGTCAGATCATTTCTGGGTTTTGATTATTACAAATAAAGCTGCTATGCACATTCATGCACGGGTGTTTTTCTTCTTGTTCTAAGATTGACCTGTTTATGTTTTGTTTTATCTCTGGCTGTGCTGGGTCTTCATGGCTTTCTCCAGTTGCAATGAGCAGGGGCTGCTCTCTAGCTGCAGTGTGAGGGCTTCTCATTGCAGTGGCTTCCCTGTGGCTCCCAGGCTCTAGAGCACAGGCTTGATAGTTGTGGCGCACGGGGCTTAGTTGCTCCGCGGCATGCGGTGTCTTTTAGGACCAGGGATCGAACCTGTGTCCCCTGCATTGGCAGGCTGATTCTTCACCACTAAGCCACCTGGCAAGCCCATGAACAGGTTTTTATGTGAACATACATCTTGATTTCTCTGAGATTTCTGGTTGTATGGTAATTGCACATTTAGTTTTATAAGAAATTCCACACTTTTTTCCAGAGTATGCATGCCATTTTACTCAGCAATGTATAGTAACTCATTTTCTCTGTGTCCTTACTAGCATTTGATATTGTCACTATTTTTTTTGTAATTTTAGTGATTCTGGTAGGTGTGCAGTGACATCTCATTGTGGTTTATTTATTTACTTGGTTCCATCAGGTCTTAGTTGCAGTGTGGGTTCTCTAGTTATGGCCCATGGGCTTAGGTGCCCTGCGCCCTGTGGGATCTTCCCAGACCAGGGATCGAACCCATGTCCTCTGCATTGAAAGGCAGATTCTTTACCACTGGACTACCACGGACATCCCTCACTGTGGTTTTAATTTGCATTTCCTTAATGGCTAAAGATGTTCAATGCCTTTCAGCGTGCTTATGTGAAATCTGTAAATCTTCAGTGAAATGTCTGTTTCTGTCTTCTGCTCATTTTCTAATTGAATTGCTGGGTGGTTTGGGGTTTTGTTTTCCCTTTACTGTTGAATTTTGGGAATTCTTTATATACTCTAGAAAGTAGTCCTTTGTTGGATATATGATTTCCAAATATTTTCTCCAACTCTGTAGCTTCCCTTTTCTTCCTCTTGACTGTCTTCCACAGAGCAGCAAGAGTTTTACATTTAAAAAAAATAAATTTATCTGACTGCATGGGGCCTCAGTTGCAGCACGCAGAATCTTTGAGCTTCTTTTGCGACATGTGGGATCTAGTTTCCCGACCAGGAATCAACCCTGGGCCCCCTGCATTGAGCCACTGAACCACCAGGGCCATAAAGAAGGGTGAGCACAGAAGAACTGATGTTTTGCATTTTGTTGTCATTGTTCAGTTGCTAAGTTGTGTCCGACTCTTTGCAATGCCATGGACTGCAGCACGCCAGGTTTCCCTGTCCTTCACTATCTTCTGGAGTTCACAGAAACTCATGTCCGCTGAACTGGTGATGCTATCGAACCATCTTATCCTCTGCCGCCCCCTTCTCTTTTTGCCTTCAATCTTTCCCAGCATCAAGGTCTTTTCCAATGAGTTGGTTCTTTGCATCAGGTGGCCAAAGTATTGGAGCTTCAGCGTCAGTCCTTCCAATGAATATTCAGGACCGAGTTCCTTTAGGATTAACTGGTTGGATCTCCTTGCAGTCCAAGGGAGTCAAGAGTCTTCTCCAACACCAAAGTTCAAAAGCATCAATTCTTCGGTGCTCAGCTTTCTTTATAGTCCAACTCTCACATCCATAAATGACTACTGGAAAAACCATAGCTTTGACTAGATGGACCTTTGTCAGCAAAGCGATAGCTCTGCTTTTTATTTTTATTTATTTATTTATCTTTAATTTTTACTTTACAATACTGTATTGGTTTTGCCATACATTGACGTGAATCCACCACGGGTGTACATGCGATCCCAATCATGAACCCCCCCCCACCTCCCTCTCTGCTTTTTAATATGCTGTTTAGGTCTTTCGTCCAAAGAAAAAGCGTCTTTTAATCTCATGGCTGCAGTCACCGTCCACAGTGATTTTGGAGCCCAAGAAAATAAAGCCTGTCACTGTTTCCATTGTTTCCCCATCTATTTGCCGTGCAGTGATGGGACTGAATGCCAGGATCTTAGTTTTTCTGAATGTTGAGTTTTTTAAACCAGCATTTTCACTCTCCTCTTTCAATTTCGTCAGGAGGCTTTTTAGTTCCTCTTAGCTTTCTGCCATCAGAGTGGTATTATCTGCATATCTGAGGTTATTAATATTTCTCCTTGTAACCTCAATTCCAGCTTGAGCTTCATTCAGCCCAGCATTTCACATGATGTATTCTGTATATAAGTTAAATAAGCAAGGTGACAATATACAGCCTTGGTGTACTCCTTTCCCAATTTTGAACCAGCTATTGTTCCATGTCCGGTTTTATTGCTTCTCGACCTTCAAACAGGTTTCTCAGGAGGCAGGTTAGGTGGTCAGGTATTCCCATCTCTTTAAGAATTTTCCAGTTTGTTGTGATCCACACAAAGGCTTTAGCATAATCAGTAAAGTGGAAGTAGTTGTTTTGTCTGAAATTCACTTGATGATCCAATGGATGTTGGCAATTTGATCTCTGGTTCCTCAGCCTTTTCTAAATTCAGCTAGTACATCTGGAAGTTCTCGGTTTACGTATTGTTGTAGCCTAACTTGATGGATTTTGAGCATTACCTTGCTAGAATGCAAAGCAATGAATGGTAGCTTGAGCATTCTTTGGCATTGTCCTTCTTTGAGATTGGAATGAAAACTGACCTTTTCCAGTCCTGTGGCCACTGCTGAGTTTTCCAAATTTGCTGGCATATTGAGTGCAGCACTTTCATAGCATCATCTTTTAGGATTTTAAACAGCTCAGCTGGAATTCCATCACCTCCACTAGCTTTGCTTGTAGTGATGCTTCCTAAGGCCCACTCAACTTCACCCTCCAGGATGTCTGGCTGTAGGTGAGTGAACACACCATCGTGGTTATCCGGGTCATTAAGGCCTTTCTTGTGTAGTTCTCCTGTGTATTCTTGCCACCTCTTCTTAAAATCTCTTCTGCTTCTGTTAGGTATTTGCCATTTCTGTCCTTTGTTGTGCCCATCTGTACAGGAAACACTCCCTCGATCTAATTTTCTTGCAGAGAGCTCTGGTCTGTCATTCTGCTGTTCTCTCTGTCTTTGCTACTCATTAGAGAAGCCTTTCTTATCTCTTCTTGCTTTTCTTTGGAACTCTGCAGTTGGCTATATCTTTCCCTTTCTCCTTTGCCTTTCACTTCTCTTCTCAGCTGTTTGTAAGGCCTCCACAGACAACCACTTTGCCTTCTTGCATTTGTTTTTCTTGGGGATGATTTTGTTCAGCACCTCCTGTACAGTGTTAGAAACCTCCATCCATAGTTTTCCAGGCACTCTGTCTACCAGATCTAATCCTTTGATCTATTTGTCACTTCTACTGTAAAATCATAAGGGGTTTGATTTAGGTCATACCTGAAAGGCCTAGTGGTTTTCCTTACTTTCTTCAACTTAAGTCTGCATTTTGCAATAAGGAGCTGATGATCTGAGTCAGGTCTTGTTTTTGCTGACTGTATAGAGCTTCTCTATTTTTGGTTGCAATGAGTATAATCAACCTTATTTCCGTATTGACCATCTGGTGATGTCCATGTGTAGAGTCATCTCTTGTGTTGTTGGAAGGTGTTTGCTATGACCAGTGTGTTCTCTGTTAGCCTTTGCCCTGCTTCATTTTGAACTCCAAGGCCAAAGTTAGCTGTTACTCCAGATATCTCCTGAGTTCCTACTTTTGTATTCCAGTCCTATGAAGAATCAGACATCTTTTTTTTGGTGTTAGTTCTAGAAGGTCCTTTAGGTCATCATAGAACCATTCATTCAACTTCAGCTTCTTCAGCATTAGTGGTTGGGGCACAGACTTGGATTACTGTGATATTGAATGGTTTGCTTTGGAAACGAACCAAAATCGTTCTGTTGTTTTTGAGATTGCACACGAGAACTGCATTTCAGACTCTTTTGTTGACTATGAGGGCTACTCCATTTCTTCTAAGGGATTCTTGCCCACAGTAGGAGATATAATGGTCATCTGAATTAAATTCGCCCATTCCTATTCATTTTAGTTCACTGATTCCTAAAATGACAGTGTTCAGTCTTGCCATCTCTTGTTTGACCACATCGTTTGCCTTGATTCATGGACCTAACATTCCAGGTTCCTATGCAATATTGTTCTTTACAGCATCGGACCTTGCCACATCCACACCCGGGCGTTGTTCCTGCTTTGGCTCCGCCTCTTCATTCTTTCTGGAGCTATTTCTCCACTCCTCTCCAGTGGCAGTAGCTACATTTTGATGAGGTCTAATTTGTCAGTTTTTCCTTTTATGGATTGTGCTTCTGATGTCATATCTACGGTTCCTTTACCTAGCTCTGGACATTAAAGATTCTCTATTTTTTCCTAAAGTTTTATATTTTACATGATAGATTTTGAGTTAATTTTTACATAACTTATGGGGATTTTAGGGGCTTCCCAGGTGGTACTAATGATAAAGAATCCGCCTGCCAATGCAGGAGATGTAAGAGGTGCCGTTAGATCCCTGAGTCGGAAAGAACCCCCAGAGTTGGAAATAAATGGCAACCTGCTGCAGTATTCTTGCCTGGGGAATCCTATGGACAGAGGAGCCTGATGGGCTACAGTCCATGGGGTCGCAAGGAGTTGGTCATGACTCAGCAACTGAAGACACAGACATACACACAAATGGTACCATATATTTTATTTTGGTTTTCATTTTTTGTTGAAAACTGGACATTTTAGCTAATATATTGTAGTAACTGTGGATTCTGATTCCCCACCCCCCTCAACCCCGAGGCTGATGTTATTGTTTCACTGTTAGTAAATAGCCTATACTCAATTTGTAGAAACTATCTTCTCCATGGTATGTAACCCATGATGTCTCTGCTCAGTTTAACTTATATTTTGTTTTTTTGTAAAATAAAACCTCCGAAGAGATTGCCCTTAGGTCTACATAGCACAGACGTCAGGCAATGCCCGGTTAGAGGTTCTGCTCAAACATCTTGACCTTTGCCTATAGCGCTGGGGGCAAGTGGGGAAGTCTATTCAAAATTCAGTGTGTTTTCAAGTCTATCCCAACTTCTGATACTTTCCAGGACAGACCTCGGGTCTCCCCCGTGTGTGTGCATGTGGCCTCCTGTTCTACCAGGGATGTGTGGAACCTCTGGTTTTTTCCAGGAGTTCCTTGGTAAATTTCTCTAGAGGCTGCCACCCACCCCAAGCTTTCTCCTTTCTTGTTCTATCAAGTTTGCTATTTTGCAAACAATGCCACTGAACAAGAGTTTTTCACCTTTCCCTCCAGAGCAAGCCCAACAATGAAGCTGCTAGCTTTTAAAGACACCTTCACCCTGGTAGCACTCTAAGGTAGGAATGAGGGAGAAAATGGAAGCAGCTCCAGGAAAAATGCTTCGTGTTCTTTCTGGAAGTGCAGCCATCTTTCCATACACAGTTGCATCTCAGTTTTTTTTACCTGCCTTGGGTCAACTTTCAGAGCCCTGAAGTGGTTGTCTTGACAATTTCATCCTATTTTACAGTTGCCCGACACTTTGCCAGAAATACTCAGACACCCTGAAACCTTTCTCACCCGTGGACACAGCTGAGGATGCACTGGGGACCCAGACTCCAACCTCCTAGCTTCAGCCCCAGTGGAAGAACCTGGCTTCCTAAGGTCGACCTCCTTCCGCTGGTGAGGGAAGACTCAGAAGCTTTCGGGTCGAACTCGCAGGACCAGAACTCAGTACATAACTATAATTAGCAGCCTCCGACATCACCCCCCCTGCAATCCAAGGCACCTGCTTCTATCAGTGGGCACTCACGATTGCAGATGAGTCCTAGCCTCTCCCTCCTCCATCAGAGCTCATGAGGAATGTCGACTTTCATATAGTTCAATGGACCAGATCACTAGTCAAGTTGCTCCATTAACCTTTAACTTTTCCAGGGATCAAAGTAGGGAGGGGTGAATAGGACAGTAGGTGGGGCTTGCGGGCTCAGCTCTGGTCTTGTTTCTCCCAACTCACCCCCAAGTGCTGGACTCCACGCCTCCACCGCTTTCTCTGCACGGTGGGATCTAAGTAAGAGGGCTGACTCCAGGCCTCCACAACTATAACATTTATCATCTATCTCTGCTGCTGACCAATGGAAGTCGCTCAGTCGTGTCTGACTCTTTGTGACTCAATAGACTGTAGCCAGACAGGCTCCTCTGTCCATGGAATTCACCAGGCAAGAATACTGGGTATTCTTGGGTAGCCATTCCCTTCTCCAGGGAATATTCCTGACCCACGGATTGAACCTGGGTCTCCCGCACTGCAGGCAGATGCTATAGGCTCCACATATTTTGATTCACTGAATCTTCACAACGCTAGGAAGTAGATGCTATTACTCCTCATTTTTACAGGTGAAAAAAATGAAGGCAGAGAGTGTAAGTTAAATTTGCCCAAGGCTTTCCAAGAGAAAAGTTGGCAGTGCCAGAATTTGAACCCAGACAATCCAATTCCTGATCCTAAACCCAGACTCCTAAACACAAGCTACTATCTGTTCACAATCTGGCCACTGCTATTGCTGGCACTAGAACAGGGCTTTTAAAATAGCAGGCTGCCTTCCTTGAAGTTGGCCATGCAATCGATTTAGTGGTTAAGCCCAGTTTTTCAATTAGATAGAAGAAACTAAAAATGTTAAATAGCAGTGCACGTCCTATGTGATAAGCATGGTTTTCATTTCATGAAATGTGTTATATATACTCGCTTTGCGCATCAGTTCTCATCAGATGATAGGAACCCGCTGCAAGGGCAGTACCGCTGTTGACGAAGACTAGAACTTGGGGGAGATCTCTTTGCTTTGCTAGCTCTCACCTACCAAACCAGAGGTGACCCACCAGCCTCACTCTTAGACACCACCCCTCCAACACACACTTCATTATAATGTTTACATTATACACTGTTCCACTGTTAATCTGCTCAGTCCTCACTATATTCAAGTGGCTACGGTTATCCTTACTTTACAGACAGGAAATGGACACGGAGAGATTAAACCACTCAGCCTAAGTGACACGGCCTGTTGTCCATTGGGGCCGGGGCTTAGCCCTGCCACACTGGCTCTGAGAACACCCTGCAGAGACCAGATGGCCCTAAGACATCTCCCTGCATAGACTGCGGGGCCGTCCCGGCAGCAGCCTGGAGGCTTGTCCTCTGGTGGGAAGACAGATCCCTGTGGGACTCCGTTCTCCACCCATCGTAAGCCAGGGTCCTGGGAGCAGTCTCTGCCCTCTGCCTGGAATGCCCCAGGCCAGCACTTCCTGCTCTGTGTGTGACTTCAAAGCATACCTCTTTTCAAGATGCCTCCTGTGATCACCACAGCTGAGGCATCACAGCCCTCATCCTCTGTCCCAAGAACCTTTATCTCATCACTGGCTGCCATTAGATCAGAAATATACTTCTGCGTTTATGCAATGTCTCCCCCACCAGAAGAGAGCACCCAGAGGGCAAGCATCTTGTCTGTGGGCTGCTGCGCCTCTAGTTCCTAGATGGACGACGGCACTTAAGAACCCCAGAAAAATGTGTTCTTGGGTGAGCAAGGGTCTGGAGTAAAGAGGGTAACATGGAAAGCAAGACCTAATCTCCTCACCCCCTGGACAAGACACTGTCAACTTGACGTCTGTTCTTGCAATGGTCAGACCGCTGCTGTTCATCCACCAGCAACACCTAGCTGGTATAAGGAGCTTGGGGCCTTCGGAGGGAAAACCAGATGGGCAAAGGTTTGTTCAAGACAGGAAGTAAGTTCACAAGCTGGACTGGACTCCGCAATGCACCTTGGGTCTGTGCATTCACTCTGCTTCTCCCGAAATCTGCAGAGACGGTCCTGAGTGTCTGAGACTCACCGGGACAAGGAGATGCTTATAAAAGCACTATCTCTAATGGACTTGTGGACTGGGTCTATGTCAGATTTTACAGATGATGAGAGAGGGAAGACGCAAGCCCTTATTCTCCAAGGGCTTCTGCACTGTGATGGAGAGGAGCCACCACAAAGCACGGCAAGCTGTGCTCTGCTCGCTAAAGAGAGGGCCAGGCGAAGGTGGCAGACACAAGCGCTCCCAACCATGCACCGGAGGCTGAGCCCTCCCTGCCTGCCACCTGCAGGGACTGAGGAAGGGCAGACCCACAGAACCCCAGTCTACCGGGAAAGGGGAAGAATTCACATCGGTGAGCACACTGCCCTTCACAGCTACAGGTAACTGCGGAGGATGCCTTTCCTGACAAAGCAGGGCTGGCCTGTGTGGTAGCTCTGTACCAGGGAGTCAGGACCAGCTCTGGTACCTCGGGACGAGAGCACACGGAGAGCGCGTGGGACTGAGACGGGTGTCTGTAAACCCCATCCCCATTCAAACACTCCTACTGCTATCTCTGCCTCCTTCCGGGCAGGAGTTGGGCAGGTCTGCGAGCACTTGTGGGTCCAGCACACTAAGGTTCTGTACTCTGGGGGAGAAGACCTGGGTGCTTGGTGGAGCCCGCTTGGTAGCTAATAGTGCCCGCCCCTCATCCTGACGACAGCTGACACTTAAGAACAGCTTGCACAACATCCCCACTGACTTATCGTGTATGTTTTTCCCTTAGAAAACACCCAGCAGACAGGAGGAAATGGAGACACAGCGAATAAATTCAGACGTTTTATTCTGGAAAGCACATGTGCACAGAGTTTCAACACAGAAAATTAACCTGGGAGTGAATGCCGGACAGATCGGCTACCATCATGCAGCAAGGTGAGTGACACGGACCCGCTGGCCCTCGGAACCCCACGGTGCCTGCAGGAGGGTGAAAAACCAGGAGACTGAACCCCGATACACTGCCCAAGAGAACGCAACACAAGTGGCAGGTTCCTAATGACGAGAAAAACTTACAAATAGAATCAAAACTGATTCAAGTCATACAGTGAAAGGACAAAAGGAAAAGGGAAAGAGATCAATATGATCTGAAACAACTGTTTTAATAGTAAGTTGCTGACCTTTTGTTGGACTCCAGTCCAAGATGCCTGAGGACGGGCCAGTGCTTCTGCACGGGGTCGCCCCTGGAGGGGAGACAGGCCCTGTCTACGACCCTCTTTTCATCCTGAGGTCCCCCGCCCTCCCAGTGAGAGACAGTGGAGGACAGGACCTTGTCTGCCCGTGCCCGGATAGTAACGGGTCCTCTGGACTGGCTGGGGGTCGGTGGACCCAGCACCCCTGGCATCCCCAGCCTGCCTTTGTACACCTGACTGGGTTTCTGTAAGATCTGAGATCACCTGCAAGGGGAGAATGCTGGGTTTTAATGTGTGTTTCTGTCCTGGCCTCGTGACAAGTCATACTGTCCAGGCATTTTTGGCACTTCCCTTCCTTGTGCCTAACAGAGTCCCTCCTCCCCTACCAGCAGATGCCAGCCAGTCCCTGTAATTAACACAAGGGTCATTAATATTAGCAACAAGCTGGACCCAACGAACCAGTGAAACTGACTTTTTTCACCTGTCTTCCTTTTATATTACTCTGCCAGTTAATAATCTATTCCTGTAACTCTACTTCCTTGGGATTTTATTAATTCAGTAGCAGCTTCATCTAAAGTCTGTTGGTCTTAATGATACTGATGTTTCTAAAGGCCAAGCAAATGGCTTTTTCTCAATCTCATCTTGTAAGTCTCAAAGTCTCTAAAGAGAAAACTAAATTAACTGGTTAGCTATGCATCAGGTAAGCAACTCATATCATTAAAAAAACGGATACACAAGTCTGATTATTGTGCTTGAAATGTACTAAAAGGAAAAAAAAAAGTATTAACATATCAAGTTACTATGATGATTATTTTAATAACCTTCAGTAAAAGCCCACAAATGTTTTCCATTCAAGAATGCCTGGGATAAAAAAAAAAAAAAAAACTTGGGATAAAATGTTCTAGGCCAATATATTTCAGACTGCAGGGCTGGTTCTAATTTAGAACTGACTACAGACCTGGAGTTAAGGGAAAGAAGTGCTGGCAGTCACACCCAAGACTGGTAACTGCCTTTTTGCTCTGTCACTGCTTGGGAGAACTCTCAGAAAACATTAATGACTGTAAGTCAGGAAGGCAAAAAGCTGTGAAGAAAAATGGTAATAACATAAGTGATAAAGGGCTAGAAAAGATGCACAACCGTCTTAAAATGAAAATGACTTGGAAGGAAAAAGGGATAAAATAAGTAGATCATCAGAACGTTATAAGAAAAAAAAATGCTTTTGGTTTTCCTGATAAACGGCAAATCAGAATCATTTTCCCTCAGATTTCACAGCCAACGTTTTCTTAATGTTGTACCTATAAGTTGCCATTTCCTTCCAAGTATGTTAACTGCATAAAAATGAAATACCTCCCATAAAACACCAGGGAAAGAAAAATCCACTACCTCCTCAAAGAAAACAAGAAACCCTTTCATGAATATTAGACCGAACCATCACCCTCTCCTTTCCTGTCATCTGCATTGCAGAAAAGAGAATGGCTCGTTTTCACTCTAGAGCCATTTGTACTTCATTTTTGAAGCCCTTTGGAGTGAGGAAGCTGTTTCAACTTTCATATTGGAGGTAAGGGACAGCAGAGAAGAAAAAGGACAGTGGAGCACTCTGAGCCAGCTCAAGTCAAACAAGACCAGACTCCTCACTGTCCACGTGGAAAATGAAACTTTGATCTTTACCAAGTAAGTGACTTTTAAATATTTAACTTTTTACTCAAGATAAAAGCACAAATCTCTCCTAACTAGAGTAGTATTAAAATGTGACTATTTTCTCTTCAAAGGGAAAAAGAGGGGGATTAAAAAAAAAAAACTTAGAAAGGTATGTTTCCTTGCAAGCAAAACAGAGAAAAAGATGTTATTGTTGTTACTATAATTATTAAGCCACAGACACATAAAATCCACAAACTGGATTGGGGTGGCTTTGGAAATGCAGTATATCAAAGGTGCAGACTGTTTTGAACATTCTGTACAGATCGCGCTGAGCAAGAACCAAAGGTAACCTCCCCCACGGCGGTGAAACGCCTCGGGCCCCGGGGAAAGACAGCAGGGCCTGCTCTGGCAGCGAGGTCGAGAGTCCTTGGGCGCCGCGTGGGCCATCCTGCCGAGTCCACAGGTGAGGCTGAAGGGTTCTGGCGGCACCCAGTGCGAAGCACGTGCATCACTGGACCAATTTCTGAATGGACTTTTATAAATATATACAAATCAGTTACAGGCACTTGAAATGTCTTTGGCTGGAATAACCCAACATTGCAAGATAATGTATTCACAGAGTGTCCAGGCCCAGGCTGGCTTCAGCAGGCGATGATTATGGTTCTTTCAGTCTCTCTCGAAAACGGCAGCTGTGGGATTAGGCGTCTGCCAGAGCCACCTAGGAGAGAGCAAGACGGCCAACCGGTCACGCAGCGATGAGCAGGTAACTCAGCCCCACCAGCTCTCCTACTGGGGGCCTGGGCCCAGCCCCAAACCCAGGGAGCCACGCGCACGCATCTGCCAGGCAGCGGAACGATTCAATGCTAAAAAGATCAAGCTCATCTAGGAGGTAATGAATAGAAATCAGCTGATCTCATGAAGCGCTGAGCTGAGATGGGGGCAAGTTTCAGCGCTCTGGGAAGTGACCAGCACACTGACCTCAGTGGAACGGAGGCAGCCCTCAGGGTTAGCTGTTCTCCAGCGGGGAACATTTTTTTTAAATACAGAATTTTTAAAGTAGTTTTTTAAAAAAATATTTTATTTGGCTGGACCAGGGCTCAATGGCAGCATGTGGGACCCAGTTCCCTGATCAGGGAGCGAACCCAGCACCCCTGCACCGGGAGTGCAGTCTAGCCACTGGGCTACCAGGGAAGTCCCTGATTTGTAATTTGTTGATGATCTAATTTTCATTTTGCTTGTTTTGTTTTTTGGCCACACGGTGTAGCACGTGGCATCTTAGTTCGCTGACCAGGACACTGGAAGGACAGAGTCCAGCAGCAGCTGGGACTTCTCGAGGGAAGTCCCTCCACTGGGGATGTGAGAACGGTTTTTTCCCACCAAAGACTTGGGTGTATGGTTGAAAATGCAACACTACATTATAGGCTGAGGGGCAATGGCTGCTGACAGGAACCAAGACTCACCCACAGTAAGTGGAAATAGGACTAACTAGGACTTTACCCAGAGACCTCTAGAGCAGTCCTGGGCCAGACCCACCCACCGCTCACCTTCTCGGGACAGAATTCAGGATTGCTCTGACGCAGTTTGCTGGGTCTGCCTTTGATAACCGCGTAGCAAAACATCGTTATCACCATCACAAAGAGGAAGTAACTGGTGTGCATGAGGTGCAGGTTTATTAACGAGCGGTCATCCTAAACAAAGAGAACCAACCAGAGACATCCACACTGAGTCACTGAGATTTTAAGGCTGGCTTCCTAAAATCAGGGGGCACAACCTCTAGGCTTGCCTCAGCGTTCCTTCTCACATGGGAACAGAAGGTTCTCTATCTTCTCAACGAGGAAAGCCGGAGCTTGTGGTGTTCCAGATACCACCCACACGCTCCCTTCCTAAACCAGTACTCTGCTCAAACTCCCCCCGGAGCCTTTAACCCCTGCCCTTCCCTTTATTTTCTTGTTCTCACAGCCCTCAAGCTGCACAGCTGACCCCCCCAAGTCAGTGTTCCTAACCCCTTGCTACTCCTCCCCAGGGAGGCTGCGGCCTTTCCCCACATCGATGAGCCCCTGGCTGCAAACGCCAGCCGTGACTCACGCCTTTGAGTGCCACAGGCAACCGGCCACCAGGCCCGGCCAGGTGTTGAGATCCCAGCCAGGCCTCCACTCCTGTTCCTTCTCACAGCTCCAGGCCTCCTCAGGCTCCATCCCATTTCATGTATCAGGGGGGCAGACCAGTCTTCCTGACACACTGCTTTACAAATTTCCTACAACCCAAACGCAGGCAGTGCTGGCCTCCTCCTCCGAGATCTCAACGCCTCAGTGCGGCCCAAAGGGCCTTCAGGAACCTGGCCCCTGCCCACCACACAGTCTCAGCTACACTGCTCACTCCTGCAGGCCCTGGTGTTCCAACGCCCACAACTTGATAAAAGTGAGACATAAGGAAAGAGAGGCACCAGGCAAGAAGAAAAGAAATCCACCTGGCATGGACTGACAGAGAGAAGAACATTTACAAAAATTCAGTGCAGTCTTTTAAAAGCGGGCTCCAGTCTGAGGAGCAAACAAAACCGGCAAATCTCCCACTAGCTCAGAGGACAGGGCCTCCCGCCGTCTTCCCTTTGTAACGTCAAAGCCCATGCAGGCGTCAGTCTCCAGCCAGTCCTCTCCTGTTTCCACCCGCCTGAGTCCCACACCGTGTCCTGCTGCTACTGCCACTGACCACAGGCGCTTCAGCGAGGGGCATGTGCAGGAGGAAGACGGACCAGCCTCTCCGGCAGCCCCTCGGAGTCAGGCACACAGCCGCAATCAATACATAACTGCTGCTGGACAAAGTGGACAACGAACAACAGAAGCAATTTCCTTAACCAAAGGGGTGGTGTGTTTTGGCAAGTCTCCAGCCTCCCCCAACCTGGCCTCCCTACCCAGCCGGACATCGAGAATGGCAGGAGCTAAGCTAACCCAAGAAAGGAGGTAAGCAGGGCCTGCTCTAAGTTTTGGGACACACACTGGCGCACAGGATTCTTCTCACTTACATCTGGGACAATAACTGTAAGCTTGGGGTTTAAAGCATGGTAGACTTTTCCAATGGCCCCCTTGTAACACCAGAAAGGGTTGTAGTCTTGAGCGTATTTTGTGTTGGCATCCCTGGCCGTGGTGAAGATCTTATACCAGAGCGTGGCGTTGCTGTAGGTGTCAGGAACGCAGTGCGGCGGCTGTCTGCAAGAGAAGGAGGCGAGACACAGCGCTGAGCAGGGCCTCTTGTGGGGAAGGAGAAATCGGAGACAGCTGTATTCTCTTGAGATAAGGCCTATTATGTTTTTAGTTCAGTGATTTTTTTTAAAATTAATAAACACGACAGAATAAGAACTAGGCACCAACACTTGAGAGTTTGGGTGTTAGATTTTTGCTTTTGGAAATCAATCCTAGGTCCTATCACCAGAAAGGAGTCACTCCTTGTAAGCCCATTTTCTCAAATAAGCTAAACTTTTAGTCACCACTGAAGTTCTCCATACAAACTTCTCTATCAGCTGTTACAACCAATAGCAAATAATGCTGAATTTGGCCTACAAACCTCCGAACATCTAAAACAGATTAATCCCAGGATAATTATCTGAAAAGGACTCAGCCTAAGATCCTTAAATAGGCTCCACCTTGTGTATTTCACGTATTTACAGATTACCTCCTTTACAGAGAAAGCAGAGGCAAGAACAGGCTTAAAGGCAAAGCAGTTAACACTGACAGGTGCTCAAAAAAAAATAAAAGAAGCAGAAGGTTCAGCAACAGTAACTATTTCATGGAAAATGAGGCTCAATTTGTACTATCAATTTAAAACGTAAGTCTTCCTGGATAATGGAGATGAACAAAATGCCGCTCAGAAGCCGTCATCACGGTCATCACGGTCACAGGATCAGCTCATATGCGTCTCTGCTGTGGCTTCTTCTACCAACAGGAAAGGAAGTCTAAAACCTGCAAACACAACCCGATGCTTTTA
Organism: Ovis canadensis; assembly: GCF_042477335.2. Classification (NCBI taxonomy): domain Eukaryota; kingdom Metazoa; phylum Chordata; class Mammalia; order Artiodactyla; family Bovidae; genus Ovis; species Ovis canadensis. The sequence goes on along the minus strand of NC_091268.1, from coordinate 43,484,957 downwards.
CGACCTTACTGAAACACTAACCCTCTGATATCTATATGCAGAAGTTTTACCTCAGAAAAGCAAATTAAACTGAAATAATCCTATAGACAAGTCCCTGCAATGACAATTCCACAAGGTAATGCGACGCCAGCTGTCCTGAGAATTTGCTGCTAATGCATCCTAGTCAAGTTCACGGTAAACAGCTTCTCACATACATCCATGGGGGTCAGGGCGCACTTACACGGTGACGGGGAACACGCCGGGGTGAGCTGTGAGGGTCATGCAGGCTGTGAACACCACCTGCTCACAATGCCCGTGAAGGGCACAGTCGTCCGAGCTCCAGGATGTGGGCAGGGTGAAGGTAATGTTTATCTCCTCCTGGGCTTCCCTGCCTGGAAAGAGAAATCAGTGTTTTGGTAAATAAGGCAAGAAATCATACATTTATGATTCTCTGGGATTTGACTGAATCCTGAAATCAAACCCACCCAAGAATCCCATCAACCCAGGGAGGTGTGACCCCTGCCTTTGCGGGGTTTCGAGAATAACAGTGCTTGTTCCAAGCCAGACTCTGAGGCCTGCTCACTGGGCAGACCCACGGTGTGGCAAACACAGCCAGGCCGCTTTTGGCCGCCGCCTGGAGAGGCCACGCCAGGGCCCAGCCATGCCTGGGTGGGAAAGCTGGGGCTGCGTGAGTCCGCACCGTTGGCAGAGCGTATGTATTGCTTCACCCAGTGGACCACTATCCCATGAACAAGACCGAAGAAGTGTTACTGTAACCCTTTCACATATAAGCAGACTGAGGATCAGCAGGTTAGACCTAAGAAAGGTCATGGGACAGGTGAGAGATAAAGTGCAAATGAGCACCAAGGTATTAAACATCACAGCAAAAGAAAAAGGTCCACCTGCCCCGTGGAAAACCCAGCCGTTGCCCTTACCGCCTTACACGGGAACACCTCTCACCAGGAGCAGCCAGCAGGGGGCTGCCAGGCACTCCCCAGTTCCTTTAAGGACTTTAAAAGGTTCTTGGTAACCAAAGATGATTCTTCTGAGGCTCAAGTCTCTGGCACAAAGCCCCTCCTGACTATTCCAGCTCCCATGACTTCAACCTTCTCCTGATTCACCTACAGTCTGTCATGGGTTTAGTACTAGTCCAAGGGCAGCGCTCAATGTTCTACAGGTGTTTAATATTATTTAACAAGCATTTATACAGCATTTCCTGTCTGCCAGGAACTACTCTTGAGTGCCTGATGAATATTAACTTACGTTATGCTTGTCTCTTCCATATCCCAAAATTGCAAAGGGAAGAGACCAGATCTGGGACTTTTTCTAATTCCTAGCATTTAGCCCAGTGCATTAAAAAAAACAAACAAACAAACTTAAGACTAACAGCAATATCTGTAGTATGTACTGAAAACTCCAACATGATGAACCAGAATTTAAACAATCTGTGCTTAACAGACTCACAGATACAGAGAACAGACCTGTGCTTGCCTCTGCTAATCCCAAACTCCCAATCCTTCCCTCCCCTCCGGCAGACTATTAGATAGAACTGATAGACAACAAGGCCCTACTGCACAGTACAAGGAGCTACATTCACTATTCTGCGGCAAACCATAATGGGAAAGAATATGATGAAGTGTGTATCTCCACCTGAGTTACCCCGCTGTACAGCAGACACTAACACGACACTGTAAATCAACTGTACTTCAATCAAATTTAAAAAACACAAATTAAAAAATGTATTCAAAAATGTTAAGACCATAAATAGGCCTTATAGTTTCTTCCCAGTCTCCCACTTGCAAGCTTTCATTGAGCACCTACTGCATACCAAGCACCCGAGTAAGTGGAGATGCAGTACAAGTGCTTCCTCCCTGACTTTGTTGGTTCAAACTCAACAAAAGGGAGGACACACACCAAGACTCAGCAAGTTTGAGGAGGGAAACCGGACACTCAATACTCTGTGTGGTAACAGCTGTGGCCAGAGAAAGCCTGGGGAGCTGGCGGCCACTCCCGTACCCGACAGGCCGATCTGATGCCCGAGGATGGTGGAGTACAGATGGGTGACGTTGCGCGAGTACCCGCCGAAGGGTTTGAGTGGGTCCAGGGTGAGGGTGATGGCTACAGAGATGTTCAGTGGGCCCGCATCCTCCAGGGGCTGCGGGGACTGCGTGGACGTCCTGGCCTGGCCGCTGGTCACTGTGCTTTCCGGAGCTGCGGTGTCGTTTGTGAGATGCTTTAACGTTTCATTCTCTGAGACACACAAGTCCAAGTCATTAAACCGCAGGAGAAAAGTATTCCAGTCCTTTGGTAAAACGAAAGAGAAGCAAGGGTAAGGCGTCTGAGTGCCACCGGCGCCATGGCACAGTCACAGCCCGCGGTGTGGCGTCCGAGCCAGTGCTGCAGAGCGACGGCGCGGGCGCAGCCTGCAGCTTCCTGCGCGGGCGTAACTGTGAAAACTCCAAACACTCTCACATTCAAAATCTACAGCATGAACTCCTCATTGGCATGGCCTAGTAAATCAGCTGAGTTGAAACAACTCAGGAAAATATGTGAAGAGGAAAAAGGATACTATACTTACAGAAAATCATCTAGCCTCAGAATCAAATTTGAAAAGACGGCTTGAACAGAAGTAGTAAAACATTCAAAGTATTAATCTAAACTCATTTAGCAGTTACAACGAGCTATTTTTATCATTTTATTTCTAATTGGAGGATAACTGCTTTGCCACGCTGTGCTGGTTTCTGCCATACAAGAGTGTGAATGAGTCATAAGTATACACGTCCCCTCCTTCCTAAACCTCCCTCTCACACCCCCCACCCCTCTGGGTACCATTAGCTATTTTTTAAAAATAAAGGCTGCCTTAAAATATTTTCTTATAAGGTCACTTTTCTACACCGAGCTCTCTCTCTTGAGAACATGAAACTACAGTAAATACCCACCCTGGTGTTAATACTTTCTCCCCCTAGTCATGGACCCTGGGTGCCACTTTATGACAGAAACAATTTCAAAAGGGAGGAGAAAAGATGTTCTCAAGCTTCTCTTTATATCTGTACTGATGGTTTAAACTATAAACAGTTTTAAAACGGATACCAACATAGTAAATTATCCACCAGGGTGTTTTTTCATTTGAGCAGAAACTCAAAGATGAACTCAGGCTAGAATGGCAACAACAAATCAACCTAGGCTGTTCCACACTCCTTTCTCCCAAGTAACATTATCTACAGAAAGCTGCCAAATGTCAAGACAAACCAAATGCACATCCAGGAACTCTAACATTAATTAAAGATGCCATTCAAGTAATCCCCAAGTGGCCAAGTCGGCCTCTGCAGCCCCAGTGTATCAGAACTGGGCATTAGTAAGAGGGCAACCAGCAACTTCAAATTACACTCTCCCTGACACCTGAAAACTCAGCAGACCATTTAAGAACATTAGAGCTGAGAATGAACATTCTAGTCTCACCCTTTCATATTCCAGACATGAGCAAACTGAGACCCAGAGCAAAGTGGGGACTCTCCAACTCCAGCTGAGGTGAGAGCAGGCAGAATCAGAATTAAGTTTTCTGATTCAGTCACAAACTTTCCCTATCTACCCAGGCTCCTCATGTGAAAATAAAATCCCTAAATTAAATCATAAAGTTCTGCAGCGTCCTGCAGCTCTGCTTTCCTGCAGAGCTCGAGTCCATTTTGAACAGCTGGCCAAGGCCAAGATCAGGCTCCATTCTGCTTATCAAGGGCTAATTATCCAGGCTACATCTTAACCTCTGGCCCTGGCTGAGCATTCAACATGGACTTGAGCTTGGAGGGAGAGCAATGCCAGGATGCTGCAGAACTTTGGCTGTGGCTAGAATGTTCATTTTCAGCCCTAAAGACTCAGGCAGGGTCAGAAAAGGGAGAATTAAGCCAGCCAGTACGTCTCCTGGTAAGAAACTCTTTGGTAGGGTTTAGCGGGAGAAGTAGCTCAAGCTTGTTGCTCTGTGTCAGAGAAGGTGGTTCCTCTTGCCAAGATCATCTATAATCCAGAACGGCGCAGGGCACAGGAGCGAGTGCCATCCCCACCACTGAGCGGAGCTCTGCTCCATCACGAGGTGCACACACTGTGACAGCAACGCAATCCTGCCCCCACCCCCATCCCCACCAAGGAACACACCCAAGAAGACAAAGTGCAGGGGGCACTCACAGAAGCTACTGAGATGGAAACTAAGCTGTCCCAAAGGAAACTTATCCACCAGGAAATTCACCGTATCAGTGGTTCAGCATAATGTACACTTACTAACAGGTATACAGTCATTCACCCCTATCAAACGAGATTGCGGACACTACTGTTTTCTGATATGTAAGAACACGCTTTCTGGGGTGGGCAGGGGAGCTCTGTGCTGCATGGCTTGTGGGATTTTTGTTCTCCGACCAGAGACTGAACCCAGGCCCTTGGCATTCAAATCACTGAGTCAACCGCTGGACCCCTAGAGAATTTCCAAAAACATACAAAATCTGTATTATGACTGTTCAAAAACTATTACATACCTAGATTAGCAATTAAAGAGCAATGCCCAAATAATTCATTTAAACTGACCAAAAAACAAATCTATAAGGCAAGTTTGTAGATAACTAGAGTTTTCCTTGATAAGAGAAATGTATTTGGAAATAAAATCCTGCTTTCTAATATTTTACAATTCTTTCTTCCCAATTAAAAGGCTTTCAGTACAGTATGAAACTCCATGACAATATATGGTTTTAAAATAAATGCTTATGGTTTTTTTAAATTGCAATTAGCTAATTTAATGTGAATAGCAAAAAGTTAGTTCTCGAACTTCTTGACACAGACATTTTACAAATGCACTTTCTAAAATACATGCTTCAGCAGGATATAGGATGCTTGGGGCTGGTGCACTGGGATGACCCAGGGGATGGTACAGGGAGGGAGGTGGGAGAGGGGTTCAGAATGGGGAACACGTGTACACCCGTGGTGGATTCATGTTGATGTATGGCAAAACCAATACAATATTGTAAAGTAATTAGCCTCCAATTAAAATAAATAAATTTAAATTTAAAAAAATAATTAAAAAAAATAAAAGATAAAAAATAAAATATATGCTTCATTGCTGAAACAGTCTCACTAAAGCTGGTAGCATTATTTAAATCAATAATTATCTGACTAGGTTATTTCCTACCAAAGTGAGTCACTGCAAGATGGAAGACCAAAAATTCTCAATAAATATGACTCCTTCTCACTGGGATAAATAAGTCACAAACCAAAGAAAGGCAAGTGGAGAGCCAAAGGTGCTTCCCCACCCTACAAAGGCCCAGCCCACCCGAGAGGAGGACTGAGAGTTTACCGTACCTCTGCCATTTCTGGTGACTTGATCTCCTTGATTTTGAAGAAATAGCCCAAGGTCAGGAAAGCTATCGCCATGGCGCTGACACTGATCATGAACACCACCAGGGGGGGCCGGCTGCTGATGTACAGCTTCAGGTTCTCCAGGGGGCTGATGCTGAACATTATTCTGATCAGCTTCACCTGGAAGGAATTCATCAGCATCACTGACAGACTTGCCGAAAGAAAACAAACGACTCCCTTGTTTCTTTAATGGGGTTGGCGGGTGAGGAGGTCACACGTTATTGAACTTGAGAACTGTCTGATCATAATCCATTCAAAAAGACTAGAAGGGGGGGGGAAACAAACACTAAATATTAACTGTCATTATTTCCAAATGGTAGGATTTTGAAAGACAGACATTCTTTCGGTTGGAATTTTCTTAATTATTCTTTAAGGAACGTTTGCTACCTCCACGTTACTTAAGAAATCAGGTAAGTCAGTCAGTGACACGACACAAATACATGCCAACATGTACAAAAATAAGCTGAGGGTGCTCTCATTTCCTACCACCGAAGAGCGGAATTCTATTTATTCACGTTCCATCCTGTTCACCACCACACTCCTGCCCGTTCCAGCACCTGGCAGAGGCAAATCCTGAATTTCATCACTCCCCTGCTTAAAGCTGAGCCTTCCTGTCAAGGCCCACAGGGTGTCATGATCCAGAAGCCCCGCCAGCCTCGGTAACTCATCTCCACCAACATTCCCTCCCCCATTCACTGGGCGCTGGCCACACGCATCTTTCTCAGCAGCAGCTCTCAGTCTCTACAGGGAAGTCACCTGAACCTGCAGATCAGTCTTTAACGGTATTTGTCTTCCAGTCCCCGAACCTGGGGTGCCTCTCCACTGATTTATGTTCTCTTTATTTCAGTATTTTGCAGTTCTCAAAGCACATGTTTGCACTCCTTTTGCTAAACTTATTCCTATTTTATCCTTGGAATTTTTGAACATATCCTACCTGAAGACTTCTACCTCTGCCTCAAGTCCTTCCGCCTTAAATTTCCACATACTTGCTCTTCTTCAAAAGCAGGTCTCTGCTCAGTAGTCAGCTCCTCAGAGAGCCCCTCCGTGACTACCTCCACCCCCGATCTCCCAGAACCCCGCCTCAATTCCTTTCACACTGTTCAGTTAAATTTCTACTTGTTTACAGTCTTAGCATCCCTCTTTCGTGACTCCATGAGAGCAGAGACGCTGCCCATCTTGTTCACTGCTACAGCCCCGGCTCCCGGCCCCGATAACTGCAGAGGCACGTAATAAGTTCTTGTATGTATGATCAGGCGACAATACTAAAAACTATTTTTTAAATATGTGCCAGCTTTTAAAGTTGAGAGAGAAAAAGACGCATCAACAGCACCTAAGAACAAACAGCAACTACTTGCAACAAGCCAGGCTGCGTACCTGTTTTCACAAGGCTTTGACTCAACCTTCTGTTTTTGAGACATAATCTGTTGACCCAATCCACTGGTTTTACCTGCTGTGCACGATGCAACTGTATCATAGTTGAGTTATCTCGGGTTCTTCCCACTGTGTCACTCACAAAGGACACCTCAGCAGGCACAAGAGTGGTTCTAACACAAAGAGGTCACCAGTAGGCCCATCTGCAACCTGACTGTCAGACTCTCCGAGGAAGTTGTCCCAGTTTATACTCCTCTCCCCAGCCCCCTACCTGCAAGGAAAGCACTCGCTCCATTTCCCAACATTCATGCCAACATTTGATATTCTACGTGAAACTGTATCTCACCATTATTTTAAATTACATCTCCCTGAAAAGAGTATCTTTTTACTTCTTTATCAGCCATAAAGATTCTTTGTAGGTGAACTGCCTGAATCTTTGGCCATTCACCAGTAGGATGTTTGCCTATGTCTTATCAACATTCAAAAGTTTTTTGTTTTCGGATATTTTAGACACTGGACCTTTTTTCCAATTTTTTCTAAACATTATATATAACTACTCCAAGTCTGGGTTTTTCTTAAATATGGTTTATGGTATTTTTGGCCCTATGACAGGTTCTTAATTTTTTAATGGCTTTATTAAGATAAAATTCGCACACCATGTAATCCACTCATTTAAAGTATACAATTCAATTCATAGATTGGAAAACCATCACCATAATCAATTTTCAAACATTTTCATCGTTTTCTAAAGAAACCTCATATCCTCTAGCAGTAAATGTCTATTTGGGTCCACTTTCTTTTTCAACAGTTTTTTTTTTTTTAATTTTCTCTTAATCATCTTGTTGGATTGATTCAAAGATCATTTATACAACTACCATTGACAGTATCTTCTAAAAATTATGTTTTCCATTGTTATTAGTTTATACAGCAGCAATAGACTTTTGTATATTGATCTCAATTTCAGACACTTGGCTACAATCTTTCAAATTTGAATTAGACTGTAGCTTCTCTTGACAGTAACTCCACAAGCAGTAACAGAGTTTCTTTCCAACCCTTGTTTCATCTTTTTTTTTTCTCTTACTACTTTGACTAGAACCTTCAGTGAAATGAACAGAAGCAGCAATAATAGGAATCCTTGCCTCATTCTTGACTTTAAAGGAAATGCTTCTAACGCTTCACTAATAAATACGGTATATGTTAAAGATTTCTCACAGAAATTCCTCATCAGGTTAAGGAAGTACCCTCTATTTCAAGTTTGCAAAGAGAATTTCATTATAACTGTTACATTTTAATGAATGCTTTATCTGCAACCTCTGAATAATCAATTTTTCTCCTTTAATCTGTTAACATGAACTATGCTCATTGATTTTTTTCTCACGATTTATTTGCATTTCTTGAATAATATAATCATGACCTTTTAAAACTATATTGCTGACTTATGTACGCTAAATTTTACTCTGAATTTCCACATCTATTCACAAGTGAGATAAAAAAAATGATAAGCCAAAATCATTCTCTCCTTAGCTATATATACTCCCTGACTAGTATGGTTAGGTCATTCTAATATCATAGGATTAACTGACTGTGTTCACTCATTTATTTTCTAGAACAACATATGTAAGATATTTGCTTCTTTCTCTGGGAAGCTTGACAGAGTGAAAATCAGTTGGACATCACTTAGTCATGTCCAACTCTTTGCAACCCCATGGATTATACAGCCCTATTCTTTAGGCCAGAATACTGGAGTGAGGAGCCTTTCCCTTCCCCAGGGGATTTTCCCAACCCACAGATCAAACCCAGGTCTCCCGTCTTGCAGGCGGATTCTTTGAGTCACAAGCGAAGCCCCAAAGTTTGATAGACCTTGACCAAAAAAACATCTGGACTCGTTTTTTTAGTTTTGTATTTTGACGGGCTGTCTTAACTACTTACTCATGCTTTAAATAAGCTGGACTTCCCTGGTAGTCCAGTGGTTGGAATCTGCCTGCCAATGAAGAGGACACAGGTTCGATCCCTGGTCTGGGAAGATTCCACATGCCTTGGGACAACTAAACCCACGCGCCACAGCTATTTGAGCCCATGTGCTGCAACTACTGAAGCCCTCACACCCTAGAGCCCCCGTTCTGAACAAGAAGCCCTCGCACTGAAACGAGAGTAGCCTCTGCTCACTGCAATTAGAGAAAGCCCGCTTGTAGCAACAGAGACCCAGCACAGCCAAAAATAAATAAATAATTTTTTAAAAATCTATGTCTTCTATTTCTAGTAATTTTGATAAGACATATTATTCTAGCAAATTGCCCATGTTATACTGGTTTTTAACATTTCTGGCACAGTATTATCTTGTGATTTGTCTAATTTTTAATTGTGAAAGTGAAAGCATTAGTTGCTCAGTCATGTCTGAGTCTTTATGACCCCATGGACTGTAGCCCGCCAGGCTCCTCTGTCCATGGGATTCTCCAGGCAAGAATACTGGAGTGGGTAGCCATTCCATTCTCCAGGGGACCTTTCTGATCCGAGTCTCCTGCAATGCAGGCAGATCCTGTTCTGTCTGAGCCACCAGGGAAACCAGTATTATCTGGTGATTTGTTCAATTTTTACTTGTAGTCCTGTTCTTTTTCATTACAAATGTTGTGACGTGTTTGTCTTCTTCTCTCTCCTTTTAATCAGCCTTACCAGAGCTGTATTGTATTTGTGTTTTCAAAAAAAGCAGTATTTGGGTTTACAGATTACATCTAGATAATTTCTTTTCTTTTTTAGTACTTTCTCCATTTAAAAAAAAAATTATTTTTCTGCACTGGCCTTCTTTGGGTTAGCTCGGCTTGGTTTTTCTAACCTCTGCAGCTGGAATCTTATCTCAGATTTTTGTATTCATTTTTAGTGGAAGCATTTCAAAATGTAAACTTTCCTCAACCTTCTCATTTACCTGTATGACTTTCTCTCACCACTATCATCAATTTAATCCATCACCAAATCTTGTGGATTTTCTTCCCAAAATGTTATCTCGGATCTACCTGCTCTGCCCATCTTCTTAAGATGATGGAGACTGACACTGCATCCGTCCTCCACATGTCCCACCGCCCCAAGACCTCTGTATCTCAGCGCCCACTGACTACCCCTGTACTTAATACATTCTACAACATGTCGAAAACTGAACTAACCTGCACTCCTGCCCAATCTGACCCTTCCTCTTGCCCATCTCAACCTAGACCGTTGGAGAACATCCTAGACTACTGCTGCCCCATACCCAAGCAACTACTAAGCGCTACAGACTCTATTTCTTGGCTTCCCTGGCGGCCCAGTGGTTAAGAATCCACCTTGCAATGCAGGGGACACGAGTTTGATCCTTGGTCCAGGAAGATCCCACATGCTGTGGGGCAACTAAGCCCGTGTGCCACAACTGCTAAAGCCCGTGACCCTGGAGCCTGTGCTCCGCAACGAGAGAAGCCACTGCAGTGAGAAGGAGCCCGCGACGAGAGGGCGGCCGCTGCTGCACGGCTAGAGAGTGCCAGCAGGAGACAACGAAGACCCAGCACGGCCCAAAGTAAATGAATACTGAAAAAAAAGATTCTATTTCTTCAACGTCTCTTACTTCTGACTCTTCTTTTCCACACTCCTCTGATACTCCCCTTAGTTCAGGCCCTTATCATCTTCACTTGCTATTCTGAGTCTCAACTGGATCTTCCTGCAGTGGGTTAAATAATTCACCTTCCTGTGACTTTTTTCAAATGCAAATCTAATCTTGCCACTGCTTTATCTCAGAGCTCCAAATGACCTAGGAATAAAGTCCAAGTTCCTTATAATCACCATAAACTACGTCTTGTCTGCTTCTTAATGGTTGACTGCTGCTGCTAAGTTGCTTCGGTCGTGTCCGACTCTGTGCAACCCCATAGACCGCAGCCCACCAGGCTCCCCTGTCCCTGGGATTCTCCAGGCAGGAACACTGGATGGGGTTGCCATTTCCTTCTCCAATGCATGAAAGTGAAAAGTGAAAGTGAAGCTGCTCAGTCGTGTCCGACTCTTAGCGACCCCATGGACTGCAGCCTACCAGGCTCCTCCGTCCATGGGATTTGCCAGGCAAGAGTACTGGAGTGGGGTGCCGTTGCCTACAATTCCTAGAACACATTAGACAATACTACAGTTGCAGGCCTTTGAGTCCAGAGGTCCTCCTGACCGTCATACGCCATTTCTCACTACTTCAACTTCCCTCTTTCAAGTCCCGGCTGAAGGGTTACCTCATCCTATGAAACATTTCCCACCCCTAGCAGTCCCTCAGGGAGAAGTGACTTTCACCTTTATGTCCCCACTATACGCCAAAACCTTCTCACACAGAATGAAATACCTTACTGCAGCTGCCTGTGTACATGTCTACCCCAACCAAGCTGTAAGCCTCTTGCTGGTAGACACAACATCTTATTGTCTCTACTTTATCAATAGCTAAACACCAAGTAGGTAATTTTAAAATATAAGTTTATTAAATGAATCAAATGAATCCAGACTTACACTGAAAAATAAATTAGTAATTTCAGTAAGATTGCAGAATACAAGGCTGATATACAAAAGCCAGTTGCTCTTCTATGTTCCAACAAGGAACAAGCTGAGTTCGAAATTAAAAACCACAGTATCATTTATATTAGCACTCCCCTTGCCACATACTTAAGTATAAATCTAACAAATATGTACAAGGTCTATATGAGGAAAACTTCAAAACTCTCATGAACAAAATTAAAGAACTAAATAAATGGAGAGATGTTTCCTGTTCATCAATACAATGATTCAGTATGTCACGATGCCAGTTCCTCCCAACTCGACCTACAGATTCAACACAATCCCAATCAAAATCCCAGCAAACTATTTTGTGGGTATCAACAAACTTCCTCTCAGTTTATATCGAGAGGTAAAAAACCAAAACAGTTAATATTGAAGGAGAAGAACAAAGTGGGAGGGCTGACTCTACTTGACTTCAAGACTTTCTATTAAGCTACGTAATCAAGACGGTGTGGTACTGGCAAAAGAACAACTGGATCAATGAAACAGAACGGAGAACTCAGAAACAGACCAACATAAACACAGTCAGCTGATCTTCGACAAAGGACCAAAGTCAATACAATGACGCAGACAAGTCTTTCAACAAATACTGCGGGAACAACTGGACATACGCACGCCAAAACAGATGAATCTAGGCAGACTTTACACTCTCAACAAAAGCGAACTCAGAATGGATCACAGACCCGACAGTAAATGCGAAACTACAAAACTTCTAGCAGGTACACTGGGGAAAACCCTGAGTTTGGTGATGATTTTTTAGATAAGGATATCAAAAGCACCATTCATGAAAAAAGGAAGTGGTAAGCTAGACTTCATTAAAATGAAGGATTTCTGCTCTACAAAAGACACTGTCAAGAGAATGAGAAGACAAGCACAGACTGGGATAAAATATTTGCAGAAGACATCTGATAAAGGACTGTTCTCCAAAACGTGCAAAGAACCATTAAAACTCAACAACAAGAAAATAAACAACACAATTTAAAAATTAGCCAAAGTGCTTAACCGACATTTCAACAAAGATTTTTCAGGTGGCAAAGAAGCATATGAAAAGATGCTCTCACATATCATCAGGAAATGCAAATTAAAACAAGGTACCAGGACACATTTATTAGTAAGGCCAAAACTCAGAACACTGACAATACCAAATACTGTCAAGGATGCTGAGCAATAGAACTCTCTATTCATTAAACAGGCTTCAAACAACAAATGTTGGCAAGGATGTAGAGAAAAGGGAACTCTAGTAAACTGTTGGTGGGAATGTAAATTGATGCAGTCGTTATGGAAAACAGTACAGAGTTCCTCAAAAAACTAAAAATAGAACTACCAATATGATCCACCAATTCCACTCCTGGGTATATATCCGAAGAAAACAAAACTAATAATTAAAAAAGATACACACACCCCAATGTTCATAGCAGCACTGTTTACAATAGCCAGGACAGGGAAGCAACCTATGTTCTGAGTGTCCATCAACAGATGAACGAATAAAGGAAAATATTCCATATACATATAATGGATTATTACTCAGCTATGAAAAAGAATGAATCTTGACACTCGCAACAACACAGATGGACCTGGAGGGTCTTATATTTAGTGAAATAAGTCAGAGAAAGACAAATACTGTATTTTATCACTTATAGGTACAATCTAAAAAATGAAAGAAACAAATGAATATAACAAAACTGAAACAGACTCACAGATACACCAGACTAGTGGTTACCAGTGGGAAGAGAGAAGGGGAGAGGAGCAAAACAGCAGTAGAGGGTTAAGAGGCACAAATCACCATCTATGAATAAGCTACAAAGGTGTAATGGACAGTGTATAGGGTACAGCCAATATTTTATAAGACTTCTAAAGAGAGTGTAATCTATAAAAGTATTAAATCGCTATGTTGTACACCTAAAACTAATATTGTAAATCACCTATACTTCAATTAAAAAAATATTAGTAGGTTTCAGAAACAAAAATGTCAACAGTAAATCAGAGCTCCATTTATTAAGAAAACAATGAAATCTGAATTGCATATAAAATAATTAGGAACTATGCACCACCTGGAACTACAATAATGAAATATTTAGAAAAACAAAAAAATTTGAATTCCCTTCTAGATAAAGCTAGCATTAAAACCATATCACTCTAGAATATAAATAAACACACATATACATATAAACATGTATATATATCTCAACATAAATAACCACAAATTAGCAAGCAATGTCAACATACACCAATTTAATTAGAGCAAGTTCCAGAGGAGGCCTATTGGATTCACTTAAAAAGTAAAAGCATTTTTGTGGGTTTTTTAGTGAAATTATTAAAAGCCCAAATACCTCATAAAGTTAAAATTCCTTTCCACCATTTACAAGTGTTTTCAAAGATGAATTAACGAGCTAAACAAATTTATTTCCCCTGCAAAGAATTACAAGTAAATTTCCGTCATCCTCTCAACAGTAAATGTCTCACTTTTAATTAAAAATAAGGTAAGCTCTATGGGGAGGAGAAAGCACACCAGCTGACCTCCCTCCTACACTCGTGCATCCCAACCCCAAGTGCATCCCAACCCCAATCGGAGACGTTCACCAGGATAAAGATAAGAAATGACCTGGGCTCTGGACCCGCCTCTCTGCAAAGCCTAGGGAGGTAAAGCACTCAGAACAGTCAAGAGCCAACTTCCCAAGCGTGAGCGCACACAGCTAAAGTCCATCGATTCAGTACCTGGAGCTCTGAGACAAGCTCAATGACAACATTAAACACCAGGCTGCAGCTTTTAAGTAAGTAAGAGGCAATGCTGAGATTATCCTAGGGTTAACTCCAGCAAGCCACAAGTTAGGAGGTCCTCAAAAGGGGGAGAGAAGAGACTGCTACAAGCTTTCTGGATTCCAGCCTGGCCATGCATGCCAACAGCACTAAAGCTCAGCACACACTTACTTCTGTGATTCTGCCTCTAACAAGTTAACCTGAGAAAACCCTCCCTGCTGAAAACAAAGACTTAACTACTACGACAGTCTTCTCAGGAGTATATAAAATTTTAAGAACTGGAAAAGCAGATATCTAACAATAGTAGGGAAGTGGTTAAAGTATAACACAGCCCCAGTAGGAAAACTATGTAGCCACTAACACAGATCTAAAACACATAAAATGCGGTTATTTCAGGTTTTTAAAGCATGAGAGCTACACAAGCACCAATATGGGAAAAAAAAACACATAACACACCCTCAAATGTAAACAAGGGTGGTTACTTTTAGGTGGTGAGATTATATGTCTGTCTTTAACATTTCCATCATGAGAATGTATTTCTTTCTTTTATAATAATTTCTAACTAAAATTTACAAATGACTGTCAATTGACCCTGCTGGTCTCCTGGTCCAAATAAAATTTCACTAAACCTTAATTCCATTCATTCTCTTCATTAATAAAGGCAATAAACAAGAAAGAAAATTTGTTAAACCCACCTAGAGAGAAAAAAAAACCACACAAAACAGAAAACAGGACAGCTGTTTAATATGTTCTTGTGCTAAAGAAAGGCAAAGCTCAACTTGTGGCGATCTGTGTTTGGATTTGTGAGAGACGAAAACTAGAATCAGAACGTCGACTAGACTCCTCCAGACAACCCAGTGCCGCGCGCTCCTAGGGCAGGTGGTGCAGAGAGCCTCCCCAGACAAGCGGGGGCTCCTCCATCAGGGCAGAGGCTGGGAGAGCCTGGGGTTGCGATGGGGTGGCCTTGAGCTAAACAGGTGCCCAGGATGGTCAAAGGTCCTACAAGGCATAGGAGAAGAGTGTCAAGGAGGAGGAAGTATCAGCCAAATATTGCTGAGAAGTGACCCAGCATTAGCAGTAACAAAAGAAAGGGTCTCTGAGCTTCCTGGTGTTTTAGAAAGTACTCAGGTAAACTTGAGCTTGCATAAACACAATCCTCCCCCTGGAGAGATCACTGGGGATCCCTGAAATCTCACTCTAGTTGGGGGGATCAGGCCATTAAGAAATGATAACAGTTCACTGGTTCAATGAGAGGGAGGAAGGGCCGTGGGGGTCACGAGAAGTGAGGAAACCAACACATCCACAGGCAGAGAGCGAGCCAGTGAAAGAGGAAGGCCTCCCGAGGGAACCGTGAAGGCAGAAATAGATAAGTTAGCAATTATGATATTTTATTGGAAAGGAAGTAAATTAACACTCATCACGCTGATACGCAGTCCTCTGTGCATCTCTCTGCCCCTCTCCACAGCCCACATACTTTAAAGTACACCACGTGGCGACTTGTTCCAGTTTAAAACTAGAATCTCTGCACAGGACGGGGATTCCACACTCTCAGATGATATTTCCTAAACAGTTCCTGACTCATTTTAAGTTACACTAAACCACTACTTGTGACCCAGATCAAAAAGTGCACTTCACATGAACAACAAAACCACCATTTTATTAAACTGAATTTTTGACCTTAGGCTAAATGAGAAATTCCTTAAAACTCTCTTATAAAGTCACACCCTTTTCAAAGTTCTGAGGAGACTAGGAGTCAGGGAAGTGGTGCAAGAGCCCACAGGGGGACTGTGTGGGGAGGGTGAGGGAGGCAAGCTGGTTCTAACGCCCACTGCGGGAAATATGCTGGCCTTATGCTAAGAGAAAAGGCCAGGCAGTCACCTTGATGTGGGAGAGGCTCATCCTGAGTGTAAAAATTAAAGTAGCCTTCTCAAATATCCTGTGATGTTTAAGATAGTCAAAGGGCTTTAAGGCTGGTTGCTATAAACCCTAAGGCTAATAAAGAATATTAATGGATGCGATGCCGGATTATCTAAGACTCAGCAGAGATGAGGACACTGGCTCGTCTCACAGAAACTCAGGGCCATGTCAACACCCAGCTCTCCAGCACTGAGAAATCACCTCCCTCCTCCACAAAAAAAGTGAATACAGATGGAAAAGACCCTCAGAGAAGCAAATGCAGAGCAACAAAGTCTAAGAAAAACGTCAAGGTCTCCACAAAGGTCTCGACACTGAAGCCGAGGTCTGGGTCCCTATCACCTCCCGGTGGCAATGGACACCAAGGGCAACCCCACCTCCCAGCTGCCAGGACCTCCCTCTCCTGGCTGCTCTTCCTTCTCACTCTTCTTCAAAACTTGGGGTTCCCCCCTGGGCTCCGCTGGCCCGCTGCTCAAGGTGGACACACTCATTCACAGCTTCCTGTCAATTTCACCTACTTCTTCACTCCAGATGGAAACATCCATCTACTGGAACATTCCACATAGAGGACCCACAGGCACCTCGAACCACCCATCCAGGTCAAAGCCTATCCAAAGCCTCCACATCAGCTCCTCCTCGTAAAGAAGGCCAGCTCTCTACCCAGGGACCCCTGCCAGCCATTACACCCCAGCAGTTACCAGTTACCAGCCCCGCGGCTCCCACGGCTGCAGCGTCTCTCAGCAGTGGCTTTTCTCCAGCCCCACTGCCTCCTTCAGCCCAGCTGAACTCCAAACGCATCCTGCGCCTGTGGGCTCTCATTTCTGTGACGCCGTCTCTGCACACCTCCTCCCTCGGGCAGGACCTGGCGCTGGGAAGGTGCTCAACAGTAACATCTAACATTACCACCCACTTTGATGAGTGAAGCACGATGTTCTAAGAGTTCTGCACACATTTTATCCTCATGACATCTGTACTTTACAGATGAGGAAATTCAGGCATAAGGAAGTTGGCTAAGCTGCACGAAGTCCTAAATGAACCTGGATTCAAGTCCAGTTAGACTCCAGGGCCTGGACATTACCAAGTGCTCCACTGCCTCCCAGGAGATGTTACAGGTTTGAATACAGAGTCCACCCCATCAAATGAGATACACACTGAGTAGCAGTCATACAGCTTTGCAATTAAGACATCAACGGTGATATAAGCAGAAACCTCTCTCTTTAGGGGTTAAGGGTCATTTTTAATAGCCACCATTTAAAATGTGCTGGGGCTAGGCTCCGTGACAAGTGCTTTACATACATATTTCCTAATCCTCACGACACTGCTAAGTAAATATGCCTATCCTCATTTTACCCAAGAGGAAACGGAAATCAAAAGGGGTTAATTTATACAACGTTATATTACAAAAAAGTCACAGGAAGTACTCAATTAAGATTCTGACTTAATTCACCTGACCTCCAAACCTGTGCCACCAATCACAACACCAGGGTTGATAAGTAGGTTTCAAGTCAAATGCCTGATAGGAAAAAAAAAAAATGCACATACTACTGATAGTGTATTTTAGCTGACTTCAATATAAGCACAATTAAGACTGATTTTTTCTGAAGTTTAACACAGTTACCTTATTTCCCATCTCTTTAGCAAGGCAACTCCCACTTCAGCACTTTCACCAGGGTATGAAGCAAAGATGAGTGGAATACCGTGCCAATAGTTTCTTGTTGCTTAATTGAATACAACTTACAATGCAGAAGAGACTCTCAAAAACTTGTTTCACCCAACAAGTTTAAATGATCAAAAGGGAAAAAACAGAAAGCATAAAGTTTCAGTTGCTAAATGTGCATTTTAGGCAATAACAGTACTCAAATAAAGACAAAAGGAAAACAATGTGGGCTGATATAATTTCATGACTTATTTTCCAAAATTCAGACTTTGGTTGTATTTCTACTTACTTGTAACTACTTAATGCACTGCTCCGTTTTCAAAATCAAGACATAAAATCATGGGAATTTCCAACATGATCCCTCTTTTTAACAAATAAATTTATCTTTTTAGTCCCAAAATTGAAAATAACTCATCTCTTTGTTCTTAGTTTTTTTAACTGCTGACCTACTTAAAAACCAAACTGAGAGTATCTTTGGATTGAGATGTAATGATTTGGGGTTTAATTAACAGATACTTAAGAAAACAAATCATGCGTGATGACAAGATTAAATGAACACAACATGGAATCATAACATCTGAACACAGTGTAAAGACTGGGATATGTTCTGAAAACAGCATTTTAAAACAAATAGCACAAAATGGCAAATGACAGTACTCTGCAAACTATAACCATCAGACATTGCTCTACATTCCCCAGGTTTATAATTATACACAGAAAGAGTGGCATACCTCTGGTATGGAAAAGATAATTTAAGGATTTCTACATTTACCAAACAAATGCTAAATGGAAATTTAATATGCTAAAAACTCTTATCATCTTTCCTTCATTACCTTTTTTTCATTTTAATTGGAATGTCTCAGTGAAAAAAATTTTTTTAACTTTTCTTAAAAAATTCTAAAGCCCTCTCACAAGTCAGTATCACTTTGTAGCAGGTTAACAGTGACAAAAACATCCCATAGCTCTGCCATCCCTGTTAGGACCACTCTTTTTCAGACACTTGACTGTAACCAGGAGGAGACAGAGCAGTGGGGAGAGAGGGAAGAAGAGTCAAAAAGGAGGAGCAAAAAGTTAAGCTGGTCCCTGTGTGTTTAAAGAAAAGCTACGGCTGAAGCCAGTGAGGTCCTAAGACTAACCATAACATTCCAGGGTGTCCTGTTTGAACAGCCTCAACAGTTCTTCAACAACTGGGTGACAGAAACAAACAGCATCTCTGTGAAGTGAACTAAGTGTCCTTAAAAACACTAAGGTGATGGCTAAAAGTCCGCCATTTATCACTCGGCTGCAGCCAGAGTGGCAGAGATGTTACTAGATCTGTGCTCCCGCAAACTAAACACAGGCACATAAACCACTAGAGGACAGCAAATTTAATTTCCTGATTGTTAATACCAGACAGGAATTACAATCAGCATCTTTTCTCATTGTCTTTAAAATGAGTTAAGCACTGCTTCGTGTCATTGGCTGTTTAACAAAACAAGACACATACATCAAATGCAAACAATTCTCTGTATCCCAGAAAACCACCAGAAGTCAGACTCGGTAGCCTGTGTTTTTCTGAAGCAGAAAAGCATTCAACCCTTAACCAGCTGTCTCTGCGAATACTTCCAGTCACCTACTGCCTAGCCACCTAGACCGGGTGCCCTTCCACCAAAGGCCCAAGCTTTTTCATTTCCCAGAAAACCTAGAATGACCCAAACCTTCCCCATCCTTCAAGGTCCACCTCAAAAGTCACTTCCTTCAAGGTCCACCTCAAAAGTCACTTCCTTCAAGGTTATGTGGCAGCCAGGATGGGACGGAGCTAGAGGGAGAATGGATACATGTATATGTATGCCTGAGTCCCTTCACTGTTCCTCTGAAACTATCACAACATAGTTTGTTAATCAGCTGTACCACAACAAAAAAAATTAAAAAGTTTTTTTCAAAAAGTCACTTCCTTTAGGAAAGTTTTCCGATTCTAATCAAAAGGAAATCTCTAATAGCTGGTATCTCTATATGGCAATTAAGTCCTGCCCCGTTTTATCCCCCATCCCCTTCTCTAATTAAGTCCCTTGCCAGCAAAAACTATATTTGCACTTAGGTCTGTCTTGCTTCCCTGCAGCAGCTGCAGCTCCCGCTCCAACAGAGCAGGTGCGCTCCATCAGCATTTGTGATCCTAGAACCCGGACACCCTCCGCAGCCCTGATTCCAGTCCATCTCAATTAGGCCACAGAAATTCTTCCCCAACCTTTACTAGGAAGTCAACACACTGCCTCCTTACTCCTAGAGTAAACAGGCTTGGAGTCATAAAGTGTATCTCAGCTGTATAACAGGTCTATTTCCTTTGAGACTTCTTAGATGCAGTAAGGAGCAGGAAGGTGCTTTTATCATTCAAGCCTTAACGGAGAACTATCTACACATGGGATACAAAAAGCTCAGACTGCAAGCTCACCAAAAAGAGTGCTACAGGGACAAACCAACAGTCATCACCAACCCTGGGGTCGTGCCTCCCACTACGTCCCGGGAGGGCTCATCTTTGAGGCGGGAAAGTAGCAATTCAGCAACCACAAGCTTTCCTGCTTTCAGGCAGACCGCAAAGCAGCTCATCATTCAACACTCAGCCAAGGCTGTCATCGGCTGAGAACTAAACTACAGACACCGGATTCTTCAACAAAGGCCCCCTCACCAGCTGTCCACCGATTATGGTGTTTACACGGTTGAAAGCAGCACAACAGGCCTAGTCTTATTCCAGAGGGTGCCTATCAAGGGAACTAAAATTACCGGCCTCCAGATTACCTTGAAGCCACTCAATCTAGTTTATTAAAATATGAGTGAGGATGATAATCCACCCCCGCTCTGGATAGTTACCAAGCTTGACACACAAAAAAATACCACTAGTTCACGTCAAGTGTCTGCACATACGCAAGTCTCTCCCTCCCATCTTGAAATGTGTATCCTTCGCAAACGGAATAACGCAAACGCGACCCAAAGTCAACAAAGGCAAACTACCAACACGTTCCCCGTGCCAAATCCAAATTATCCAGGCCTCGGCTCCAGACGTGGGAAGTCCTGCCACCTCGAGGGCCTCCAGGGAACGCGGGCACCGGGGACGCGAGTGGACAAACCCCGGTGGCGGGCGACCCAGGCCGAGGCCACCAGCCTAGGCCGGACCAGGACCAACCCCCATCGGCAGCTGGAGCGGGCGCTGCAGCCCGAGACGTGAGGGCGAAACCCAGCCGATTCACCCCCTCCCGGCCCTCGTCAGCCCCGGCCGAGCCCTGACCCCCGCCCGCCCTGGCTCACCCCGCCCCGGTGGGCAGCGGCGCGCCCCGGGCCCGGCCGGGCCAGCTGCTCGCCGGACGCCCGCGGCCGCTCGGAGCTCACTAGCGGCGGCGCGCGGCCGGCCCGGGGCCGCTCGGCACCATTCTCCCCGCCGCGCCGGGGGCAGCGTCCGGCTCCGCGGGGCCGACGCGAGGACCAGAGGCCAGTCGGGCTCCCGCCGCCGCGACACGGTCTCGTCACCAGGTCCGGCTTCCGTGGTTTCCGGGTAGAAAAAAACGCCACGGCCAACGCCGCCTTGACCTCCGACACCTGGCGTCCGACGGCGGCGCGGCGGGGACAAGACTTCTCAGTCGCTGGAGGCGGAGGCCATGCTTCCTGGCTGGGTCACGTGGGGGGCTCGCACAGGAGTACGTGGTCTGCGTGCGTGCCAGCGTGGAGTGCGGGACGTTCTTTTGCGTGTTGTGTGTAAGAGTGGTGTGTAGTGAGAGTGATTGCGCGGAGTATGCATGAGTGGTCCGTGTTTGTTTGTGGTGCATACATGTTTGTGGATTTCTGTGTGTCCGTGCGCTTTTTGTACGAGGCTGCAGGCGGTGCATGTATATGATGTTTAGTGTTTGATGGGTGTGTGTGTAAAGTGTGTGCATGCGTGTAAATGGTGTGCGGGTGTGCGTGTGTCTGTGTGTCTCTCTGCTCCAGGATTAATCTCTGCTGATAAAAGTATCCCTTGCTGCAATCAAAATTATGAAATGAATTTGTAAAATAAATTGGCATTGTCCCGTAAACTTGAAGGTATACATTATTTCCGGAGAATGTTACCTTGGAGAAACACTTGCACGTCTGCACAAATTGACCTAGTAACGTTTATAGCACCACTATTTTTTTGTTCGTTATTTGTGTTGGTTGTTGTTGGGCTATAATTGCTTTATAGTGAATTAGGCATATGTATGCATACATATATCCCTTCCCTCTTGAGTCTCCCTCCCACCGCCCCACCTCAGACCACTATTTGTAATCACTAAGAATTAAGGGGAAGGGAGAAACAAATGCTCATACAGTCAAATGCAAGCCTGTAAACCTTAGGTATATTCATATATAATCAAATACAATACAAAAGAGCAGTGAAAATAATTGAAAACTGCTGACACAGCAAAGCTCAACTCAGGGAGCAAGTCACACAATGATATATTGAAGAATAATTCCATTGTAAAAAATTTCCAAACATGCTAATATAATGGACATGTTTAGAGATGCATACATAATTGATAGAACTCTGACAAAAAGCATGAGAAAAAGATGCACAGGACTTCCCTGGTGGCGCAGTAGGTAAGAATCTGCCTGCCAATGCAGGTGACACCGGTTTGATCCCTCGTCTGGGAAGATTAAGATTCCACATGCCACGTGGCAGCTAAGCCATAACTACGGAGGCTTTGCTCTAAAGCCTGAGAGCCTCAACTACTGAAATCTGCATGCTGCAACTGCTGAAGTCCATGCTCCACAACAAGAGAAACCACTGCAATGAGAAGCCTGTGCACTGCAATGAAGAGTAACCCCCGCTCACTGCAACTAGAGAAAGCTGGCACAAAGCAACGAAGACCCAGAACAACCAAAAATAAAATTAAATAAAAACTTTAAACAATCATTAAGAAAAAGATGCACAATCTTCAGGCTAAATGTTAAAATGCTGGACTGGGGGAAGAGTGCACAAGCCAATTCAAAGGTAATGGGAATGTTCCCTATCTTTAAAAGGGTTATGAGCACACAGCTATTTAACAAATTTAATTTATTGTTTATATTTTATTCATAACTTAAAATTTTTATTTTGTATCCACTAGATAGCTAATAAAAATGGAAAACACTGTGATTCACCATTGAACTAGAAAGTTGTTGAGTATGAAGATGGTTTATCATGTGACAAAGGCAGCAGAAGCTGCTAAGTATCTTAAAGTAGGTCAAACCTAGGAGATGCCGCTGTGAAGTCATTCAAGAGTCGTGAAACAGAATGACTGTACCCTGAAACACTTATCTTTGACCAAAGGTATTAATAGCTTTCAGCTGGCTTTCAAAAGAAGCTGCTTAACTTCCAGTAGAAAATAACTAAAACAAAGATATTTTAATCCTCAAGATTATACCTTCAACCTTAAAGATGGTAAAGTCAATCAAATTACAAGTGGAGGCTTTGACAAGCATGCCAATGCAAGCAATGAATAGCTACAAGTGGTCGTAGGTTCTTTAAATCAGCTGGTAAATATGAATTAAACTTAAGCCTGGATTGTGAAAGTGAACAGCAGTGTGGTAGGTCATTGTGTCAGGATAAATATATGCTGTTATAAATTAAAAATAAGTTATGTCAATTCTGTGCATTGAAGTCCAAAAAGAAATAAAAAACATTTTAACTCCACTATTTTCATACACACTTTTGTAATTCTTTTTCTGAAAAGCTGTCATTGAATCAATGAACATCTTACATTCAATGAAATATCAGAATCAATAAATAGTTGTTGCATAAGTGAAAGAAGAGTAAACATTTAATAAAAGAAGAAATATGAATTCCAACAGATAGAAAAGGATGTCATTGGTGATAATGATGGGGGACTCACTGAGGATAAACAATTTGCTGGGAGGGAAGGTAAATACCTCGGCTGCAGGAAGGAGGGCTGGAGACTCTGGTTGGAGGTGGGATTTTGGGTCTAGTCCTGGCTTTGCTGTTCACTGTGTGGATCCCGTTGAGTAAGTCACAAACACTCCGAACCTCAGGCTCTTCATTTCTAAGGTGGAGAAGATAACATCCACTTACTCAAGTCGAAGACCATAAAGAAAACTGAGCACTGAAGAATTGATGCTTTCAAACTGTGGTGTTGGAGAAGACTCTTGAGAGTCCCTTGGACTGCAAGGAGATCAAACCAGTCAATCCTAAAGGAAACCAACCCTGAATATTCATTAGAAGGACTGATGCTGAAGCTGAAGCTCCAATACTTTAGCCACTTGATGCAAAGAGCCAACTCACTGGAAAAGACCCTGATGCTGGGAAAGATTGAGGGCAGGAGAAAAAAGGGGTGGCAGAGGATGAGATGGCTGGATGGCATCACAGACGCAATGGACATGAGTTTCGGCAAACTCTGGGAGATGGTGAAGGACAGGAAAACCTGGCGTGCTGCAGTCCATGGGGTCACAAAAGAGTCAGACACAACTTAGCGACTGAACAACAACAAAAATCCTCCAAATGTTCTGTAAACTGTAAAATGCTGTCCAAAGATAAAATATGTGCTGTGACAGTTAACCATGGTAAGACCACAACAAACTTTAACTGTTCTGTGAAAGTTCAGGCAGGATCCCAACCTCTGATCATCATACTGATGAAATGTTGCTTTGTAACCCTTGGGTTCAAGGAGCTTTAGAATAGTTTATGTCAGCTTCTCAGCATTATTTATTGATAATAATCAGACTGATAATTTACACCTGGTCTTATTGAGGCCCCACAGCGGGCTCTGCCATTGAGGAATGTGCCTATGTGACCGGCAAGATCTTTAAAGGACTCTGCTTTGGGCTCCCTGTTCCAAAGTTTTCATGTACACATTGATGGTTCCTGATCCAAGAGAAAAAGTGATTTCTGTCTTGGTTCTTATAAAAAATGGACAATAGGACCTGGTCTTTCCAGACCTTTTGCTATGGAATAGCCTTTGACTATAATGCATGTCCTACTTTAACACTGTTGCTATTTATTTTTTTCCTGTAATAAACTGTAGCATTGCCCTACGAGTTGCCTGAGCAACTGAACCCTGTTAAGTGAAAGTGAAAGTCTCTCAGTCGTGTCCGACTCTTTGCGACCCCATGGACTATAGTCCATGGACTTCTCCAGGCCAGAATACTGGAGTGGGAAGCCTTTCCCTTCTCCAGGGGATCTTCCCAACCCAAGGATTGAACCCAGGTCTCCCACATTGCAGGCAGATTCTTCGCCAGCTGAGCCACAGGGAAGCCCCAAAACACTGGAGTGGGTAGCCTATCCCTTCTCCTTCTTAATTGCCACCATTCATGCGGCTGGTGTCTGAAGTAGGACTTATGGAAAGCCTCCTCATTCTTAATGGCTAAGGCATTATTTTAAAAGAAAAAGGATAGGACTTCCCTGGTGGTCCGGTGGTTAGGAACCTGCCTTGCAATGTAGGGGACTCGGATTCAATCCCTGGTCAGGGAAATAAGATCCCACATGCCACTGGGCAACTAACCCACGACTAGAGAGACCGGTCACTGCATGAGACAACAAAGATCCCGCAAGCTGCAGCTGAGGCCAGATGCGGCCAAATAATAAATAATAACAATAATAAATAAACAAACACAGCTCCTAAAAAAAGATAATTCTGATAAAGCAGATGAAAATGAACAAGCCATCCTTGGTTTGAAATAGCACAGATTTTGAAATGAGATACTTATTAATAATAAAACTATCCAGTGAAATCTGGAAATGAAAGAATCCAAATTCCAGGAGCTTAAATGGATCAGAAGGGAAATGCAAACCGATATCAAGTCAGCTACAAATTCAGTCCCATGGTTGCTGCTTTGAGCAGTAGCCAAATGAAAACAAGCTCAGAATCTCCATGGGTTGAGTTCTGCCCTCTCTGGCTGGCGCTATAGTTTTTGATGAATCAGCTAAGCCTGTGACACCCATGACGACTCAGAAGATAATTCAAGTGGGGCAAGATTAGAGTGGAGGGCAGGAAGCCATGGAAATAAGGGATTATTCAGTAAAGGAATGGAGACATTTTGTAGATCATCACAGACATCGTCCTAATAAACGTCTGTGGAAATGACCCTCTCAAGACCTTTGAAATTAGGTCTCTGTCCCTGCTTTGAAGTCTGCTAGCCAGAGGGGGAGTATCTGGGCCACTCCCACCCCATCGTCTGTTGGCTAATACCTTTGTGAGGATGGTTCATGAGGAAGCCCCTAGATAAACGGAATGGATAAAGAAAAGGATATCCAGAGAAGGGTGGGTAACTTTATTGCCCCTCCCTTTATCCACACAAACTGAGATGCCAAAACCCTGCAGGCGCAGCCAGGATTGGGCTATGTATATAATTATGGATCCGAGTCACCCAGGCTGTGATCAAAACCATAATGGAAGGAATCTCGCCAGCACTGGCACCATCTAATACTTTACTATTGAGTCCACGGAGAATGTGAAAGAAGCAGCCTTAAAGCCTTTATCCCAGTGACCCCATGGGGGATTTTTTTAAGTTACATGGGGTAGCCACTTAGGAAAACAGATTGGCAATTCTTCAAAAAGTTAAGCATTGAGTTTTTTTAAAAAATTTTTTATTTTTACTTTATTTTACTTTACAATACTATATTGGTTTTGCCATACATTGACATGAATCCACCATGGGTGTACATGCATTCCCAAACATGAACCCCCCTCCCACTTCCCTCCCCATAACATCTCTCTGGGTCATCACTGTGCACCAGCCCCAAGCAAGGCATTGAGTTTGTATTTGACCCTGTAATTCCACTCCTAGAGACTCAACAGAACGGAAGACACGTCGACACAAAAAGATGTACACAGATGTTGACAACAGCGATATCATAGACCAAAAGTGGAAACAGCTCAAATGTTCACCACATGATGAGTGGATAAACAAAATGGGCTATATCCATGCAATGGAATATTCAGTTCAGTTCAGTCCCTCACTTGTGTCCATCTCTTTGTGACCCCATGAACCACAGCACACCAGGCCTCCCTGTCCATCACCAACTCCCAGAGTCCACCCAAACCCATACCCATTGAGTTGATGATGCCATCCAACCATCTCCTCCTCTGTTTTCCCCTTCTCCTCCTGACCTCAATCTTTCCCAGCATCAGGGTCTTTTCAAATGAGTCAGCTCTTCGCATCAGGTGGCCAAAGGACTGGACTTTCAGCTTCAACATCAGTCCTTCCAATGAACACCCAGGACTGATCTCCTTTAGGATGGACTGGTTGGATCTCCTTGCAGTCCAAGGGTCTCAAGAGTCTTCTCCAACATAACAGTTCAAAAGCATCAATTCTTCAGGGCTCAGCTTTCTTTATAGTCCAACTCTCACATCCATACATGACTACTGGAAAAACCATAGCCTTGACTAGATGGACTTTTGTTGGCAAAGTAATGTCTCTGCTTTTGAATATGCTGTCTAGGTTGTCATAACTTTCCTTCCAAGGAGTAAGCGTCTTTTAATTTCATGGCTGCAATCACCATCTGCAGTGATTTTGGAGCCCCCCAAAATAAAGTCTGACACTGTTTCCAGTGTTTCCCCATCTATTTGCATGAAGTAATGGGACCGGATGCCATGATGTTAGTTTTCTGAAAGTTGAGCTTTAAGCCAACTTTTTCACTCTCCTCTTTCACTTTCATCAAAAGGCTCTTTAGTTCCTCTTCACTTTCTGCCAGAAGGGTGGTGTTGTCTGCATATCTGAGGTTATTGATATTTCTCCTGGCAATCTTGATTCCAGCTTGTGCTTCATCCAGCCCAGCGTTTCTCATGATGTACTCTGCATATAAGTTAAATAAGCGGGTGACAATATACAGCCTTGACGTACTCCTTTTCCTATTTGGAACCAGTCTGTTCCATGTACAGTTCTAACTGTTCCTTCCTGACCTGCATACAGGTTTCTCAAGAGGCAAGCAAGGTAGTCTAGTATTCCCATCTCTTTCAGAATTTTCCACAGTTGATTGTGATCCACACAGTCAAAGGCTTTGGCATAGTCAATAAAGCAGAAATAGATGTTTTTCTGGAACTCTCTTGCTTTTTCCATGATCCAGCAGATGTTGGCAATTTGATCTCTGGTTTCTCTGCCTTTTCTAAAACCAGCTTGAACATCTGGAAGTTCACAGTTCACATATTGCTGAAGCCTGGCTTGGAGACTTTGAGCATTACTTTACTAGCATGTGAGATGAGTGCAATTGTGCGGTAGATTGAGCATTCTTTGGCATTGCCTTTCTTTGGGATTGGAATGAAAACTGACTTTTCCAGTCCTGTGGCCACTGCTGAGTTTTCCAAATGTGCTGGCATATTGAGTGCAGCACTTTCACAGCATCATCTTTCAGGATTTGTAATAGCTCATCTGGAATTCCATCACCTTTACTAGCTTTGTTCATAGTGATGCTTTCTAAGGCCCACTTGACTTCACATTCCAGGATGTCTGGCTCTAGGTGAGTGATCACACCATTGTGATTGATCACACCATTGTGATCGGCTTGGTCATGAAGATCTTTCTCGTATAGTTCTTCTGTGTATTCTTGCCACCTCTTCTTAATATCTTCTGCTTCTGTTAGGTCCATTCTGTTAGGACCATTTCTGTCCTTTATCAAGTCCATCTTTGCATGAAATGTTCCCTTGGTGTCTCTAATTTTCTTGAAGAGATCTCTAGTCTTTCCCATTCTATTGTTTTCCTCTATTTCTTTGCATTGATCGCTGAGGAAGGCTTTCTTATCTCTTCTTGCTATTCTCTGGAACTCTATTCTTTGGAATTCTTTAAAAAATAAAAGTCTCATTAAATGTTGGAATATATGATTTTTTAAAAAGTACACTGTGCTGGTGTCTCCCTTATCACTATGCTCTTACAGTGAAACTAGGGTTAAAGGATGACAGAGAAACTTCAGAATCTTCCCTGCTATACCCCAGTTTATTGAACATTTTCATATTGAAAAAGTTTTCTTCTTCAATATCGGACCTGGTTGTCTCTGTGCTGGAACTATAGTTAAGGGCTCCAGAGGCTGGAATATTTCCTCACAAGATACCACTTCTATTAATTCAGACCTAACTGCAAGAATTCCAAATGATTGATGAAACTCACGGTCCTTTCCCCACACTCTGCCACACTGGAGCTGACAACAGAGAGTGTTTTGTTGCCTAGTAGTTTGGATAGATGCAGAGAAATACAACTGTCCCATCAGAACCTCAGAATGAAATGACGTGGAGGCCTGTCCGAGTCCCCTCCTGTTTCCATACAACTTGCCCAGTGGGGAACCAGAAGGTCCTGCTTCAAAGAGGGGGAAATGGATTGAAATTAATGATATATGGAAGAAGATGAGCTTGCTGCTGAAGGAGAGGGAGAGAATAAATTGTTGATAATGTGGATGCTTTTTGAGGAGCTTAGAACAAGGGAATAAATGTCTCTCAGTTCTGACTCACACAATCCGTGGGGGCAAAGTACATGTTTGCCAAAACCTTTTCCTCTTTTGAACAGCCAACAGAGTGATCTGACTGATGTGGAAAACAGTTTGGCCTCAGAAAGTTAAACATAGAATTATCGTTTGACCAACAAATCTCTTCTGAGCTACACACTCAAAAGAATTAAAGGCAGGAACTAAAACATCCTTGTGTAACAATGTTCACTGCACCATTATTTGCAAGAACTAAAAGGCAGTGAAACCCAAAAATCCACCAACAGGTGCATCAACAAAATGATATAAACATCAGTTCAGTTCAGTTCAGTTGCTCTGTCGTGTCCAACTCTTTGTGACCCCATGGACTGCAGCACGCCAGGCTTCCATGTCCATCACCAACTCCCTAAGCTTACTCAAATTCATGTCCATCAAGTCGGTGAGGCCATCCAACCATCTCATCCTCTGTCGTCCCCTTCTCCTCTTGCTTTCAATTTTTCCCAGCATCAGGGTCTTTTCAAATGTGTCAGCTCTTTGCATCAGGTGGCCAAAGGATTGGACTTTCAGCTTCAACATCAATCCTTCCAATGAACACCCAGAACTGATCTCCTTTAGGATGGACTCGTTGGATCTCCTTGCAGTTCAAGGGACTGTCA
This sequence comes from Ovis canadensis, assembly GCF_042477335.2. Lineage (NCBI taxonomy): Eukaryota > Metazoa > Chordata > Mammalia > Artiodactyla > Bovidae > Ovis > Ovis canadensis. The sequence goes on along the minus strand of NC_091268.1, from coordinate 43,455,301 downwards.
AGAGTCTTCTCCAACACCACAGTTCAAATGCATCAATTCTTCAGTGCTCAGCTTTCTTTATAGTCCAACTCTCACATCCACACATGACCACTGGAAAAACCACAGCCTCGACTAGACGGACCTTTGTTGACAATGTCTCTGCTTTATAATATGCTGTCTGAGTGAGTGAGTGGGTAAAGTTGCTCAGTCGTGTCCGACTCTTTGCGGACTGTAGCCCATCAGGATCCTCCATCCATGGGATTTTCCCGGCAAAAATACTAGAGTGGGTTGCCATTTCCTTCTCCAGGAGATCTTCCCAACCCAGGGATTGAACCCAGGTCTCCTGCATTGTAGGCAGATGCTTTACCGTCTGAGCCACAGTCTAGGTTGGTCATAACTTACCTTCCAAGGAGTAAGTGTCTTTTAATTTCATGGCTGCAATCACCATCTGCAGTGATTTTGGAGCCCAGAAAAATAGTCTGACACTGTTTCCACTGTTTTCCCATCTATTTGCCATGAAGTAATGGGACCGGATGCCATGATGTTAGTTTTCTGAAAGTTGAGCTTTAAGCCAATTTTTTCACTCTCCTCTTTCACTTTCATCAAGAAGTTCTTTAGTTCTTCTTCACTTTCTGCCATAAGGGTGGTGTCATCTGCATATCTGAGGTTATTGATATTTCTCCTGGCAATCTTGATTCCAGCTTGTGCTTCATCCAGCCCAGCATTTCTCATGATGTACTCTGCATATAAGTTAAATAAGCAGGGTGACAATATACAGCCTTAATGTACTCCTTGCCCTATTTGGAACCCATCTATTGTTCCATGTCCAGTTCTAACTGTTGCTTCTTGATCTGTGTACAGAATTCTCAGGAGGCAGGTAAGGTGGTCTGGCATTCCCGTCTCTTTAAGAATTTTCCACAGTTTGTTATGATCCACACAGTCAAAGGCTTGGCATGGCCAATAAAGCAGAAGTAGACGTTTTTCTGGAACTCTCTTGCTTTTTCCATGATCCAATGGATGCTGGCAATTTGATCTCTGCTTCCTCTCCCTTTCCTAAATCCAGCTTGAACATCTGGAATTTCATGGTTCATGTACTGTTGAAGCCCGGCTTGGAGAATTTTGAGCATTACTTTGCTAGTGTGTGAGACTGAGTGCCGTTATATGGTAGTTTGAGCATTCTTTGGCATTGCCTTTCTTTGGGGTTGGAATGAAAACTGACCTTTTCCAGTCCTGTGGCCCTTGCTGAGTTTTTCAAATTTGCTGGCATACTGAGTACAGCACTTTCACAGCATCATCTTTTAGGATTTGAAATAGGTCAACTGGAGTTCTATCACCTCCACTGGCTTTGTTAGTAGTGATGCTTTCTAAGGCCCACTTGACTGCATTTCAGGATGTCTGGCTCCAGGTGAGTGATCGCACCATCATGATTATCTGGGTCGTGAAGATCTTTTTTGTATAGTTCTGTTTTGTTGCCGCCTCTTCTGAGTATCTTCTGCTTCTGTTAGGTCCATACCATTTCTGTCCCTTATTGAGCCCATCTTTGCATGAAATGTTCCCTTGGCATCTTTAATTTTCTTGAAGAGATCTGTAGTCTTTCCCATTCTATTGTTTTCCTCTATTCCTTTGCACTGATCACTGAAGAAGTCTTTCTTATCTCTCCTTGCTATTCTTTGGAGCTCTGCATTCAAATGGGTATATCTTTCTTTTTTTCCTTTGCCTTTCACTTCTCTTCGTTTCTTAGCTATTTGTAAGGCCTCCTCAGACAACCATTTTGCCTTTTTGCATTTCTTTTTCTTGGGGATGGTCTTGATCACTGCCTCCTGTACAACTTCATGAACCTCAGTCCATAGTTCTTCAGGCACTCTGTCTATCAAATCTAATCCTGTGAATCTGTTTGTCACTTCCACTGTATCATCATAAGGGATTTGATTCAGGTCATACCTGAATGGTCTAGTGGTTTTCCTACTTTCTTCAATTTAAGTCTGACTTTTTAAAGTCTGATATATACACAGAATGGAATTTAATCTTAAAAAGGAAAGAAATTATGATACTTGCAACAGCAAGGATTAGCCTTGAAAACATTATGATCAATGAAATAAGTCAGAAACAAAAGATTATATAGTATGATTTCCCTTACACAAAGGAGCTAGAATAGGCAAATTGATTAGGACAGAAAGTGGAATAGAGGTTACTGGGAACTGTTGGGGTTGGGGAGTGAGGAGTTATGTTCAGTGGGTACCAATTTCTGCCTGGGATGATGAACAAACTCTAGAAATGTATAGTGGCACAACATTTGTGAATGTGCTTTAATGACACTGAATTGTACACTTGAAAATGGTCAATTTTATGTTACATACAGTCCACCAATTTTTTTTTTAAGTGAGCCGACAGCCTGGTACCTAGTGAACTTCTAGGCGTGGTCTATGTCCTCACAACAGACAAACAGGTGGAAGGTCTGACCACGTAACTGTCTGGACCAGGACAAACATGGCTATGCCTTCAGGTTCCCATTTCCTTTATTTATGTAAGTAGAGATGATCTATGTTCAGACATTTCTCTCATATCCAACTGAGGACACATGGGCCTTGTTGAGAGATTACTCTTGCTGGGAACCAATATCTGTCAAAGTACACGACCCAAGGAAAGAAGTCTGGTTATATTCCCAAGATGTTTTGAACCTGAAACAATAAGAGACAAAGCCTTAAACCTATATTCCCATGAGAAATAATATACGGTACATGAGAAAAGGTACATTTTATTGGGAGGGGCAAAAAAAAATCAGTGATAGATTACTTATGGTTTAATCAGTCAAAAGAAATACCCTCAAAAGCATAGATTGTTATTGATCAGGGAGGAAAAGAACTGTCAAATATTTAAAAAGTCTGTGCTGGTGGTACTGGATGGAGCAGCTGTCGGTTTCAGTGAATACCAACCCTCAAATGACTGCAAACACTGGGAATATGTGTGCACATCTAGATTCTCTACACGAACAGGTCCTGTTCCCAGGTGTTCTGTGCACATAGGGTGACAGCCTTTGGCTGCGATACCGTTCCTTACATTAACGGTGTTGCTATCTTGTACCCTTTTCATGAGATAAACTCTGGATTTGTAAGCATTGTCATATGGAATCCTGACCTTTGTGTGTCTTCAGCAATTCAAACCTGTTTACCATTGGGGTAGTTTTCCTGCATTAACAATCAGTCTCCTGATGGGGGCGCTGACAAGGACATAGCTCCTCTTTGGTACTCCCGCCCCTAAAACACAAGTCCTGTTGTTCAGTCGCTTAGTTGTATCTGACTCTTTGAGACCCCATGGACTGCAGCCAGGCTTCCCTGTCCTTCACTATCTCATGGAGTTTGGTCAAACTCATGTCCATTCAATCAATGTTGCCATCCAACCATCTCATCCTCTGTCGCCCCCTTCTCCTCCTGCCCTCAATCTTCCCCAGAATCAGAGTCTTTTCCAGTGAGTTGGCTCTTCACATCAGGTGGCCAAAGGATTGCAGCTTCAGCTTCAGCATCAGTCCTTCTAGTGAACACTCGCATCTAGTCACCATGAAATGATCAAACAAATCCCAGATGAGCGACGTTCTCTAAACATCAAGCCCACCCTCTACATATATATACCAATGTCATGAAAAACAAAACTCCTCATGTACACATTAAATTTCACAATCATCCTCATGTACACATTAAACATCCTACAGTTTTGTCAACTATGTCAATAAAGCTGAAAAAACATACCCAAACAAAATAAGGCTGGCAATTATTTAAAGACTAAAAAGACATGACCAACAAATGTGGTAATTAATCCTGCACATGAAACTGGATTTTACCAAAAAAAAAATCTATTAATTTGGTCTGTTTATTGCCTCAAAGTTAAATTTTCATTGTTATGTAAAACACTGTCCTTATTCTTAGGAGATATATATCTAATGTATTTAGGGATATAAAATTATGATATCTGCACCTAACAAGTACTGCAGCCAGAGTGGGAGGAGGGGCAGGGGAGAAAGAAAAAGAGGGAGGGCAAGAGAGAAAAAGCAAATGTGGCAAAATGTTAAGGATTAGATCAAGGAGAAGGGCATATAGGTTGTTCATTATTCTTCTAATATTTCTGTAGATTTGATATTTTTCAAAATAAAAAATTTCAGAGGAAAAACTAACAATCACTGTACTACATTAGACCAGAGGTCGACAAACTTCTGCAAAAAATATTGTAGGTTTTACAGGCCACAGGAACTCTATTCTAACTATTCATCTCTGCCACGTGGTATGAAAGCAACAGAATGAATGGGAGTGGCAGTGTACTGATAAAACTTTATTTACGAAAGCAGGGGGTGGACCAGATTTGGCTGCTGGTCATACTTTTTGACCCCTAATTTTGGCTGTGAGCAACTCAAGGCTGCACCCTAGGGTGGACTGGAAATTTATGGCTGGAATTGATAAAATTCTTAAAACATGAATCAAATACTGTAGCTTGAAATGCTATAATCCTAGTTGCCTAATAACAAAAACAGCCACACCCCATTTCAAACCTCTCCTCTTTTTCATCTTATCTCTAATAAAAACTCTTCAAATTTCATTATCTTCCTGAAGCCCCAAAACTCTTTCTTTACCAACCTCTCTCTTCTCAGTTCTCTGAGATCTTGGGGAGAGTTGATATAAAATGGTGCTTTGAAGTGGAGACTCTGTGGGAATGTAAAATGGTACAATTGCTATGAAAAACAGTATGGTAGCTCCCAAAAATTAACAAGAGACCCGCCATATGATCCAGCACTTCCAGGAATATATCCAACAGAACAGAATCAGGATGAATGGAAGTCTGCACTCTGTGTTCACTGCAACACTAGTCACAGTTGCTGAGAGGTGGGAAAAAACCTGAATGTCCAAGAGATGACTGGATAAAGAAAATGTGTATACATATGATGGAAAGTGACTCGGCCTTTAAAAAAAATAAGGAAATTCTGAGACTTCCCTGCTGGTCCAATGGTTAAGACTCTGTACTTCCACTGCAAGGGGCTTAAGTTTAATCTCTGGTTGGGGAACTAAAGACCCTGCATGCTGAGCAGCCTGGCCAAAATATTAAAAAATAATTAAGAGAATTTTTTGCAAGTTATTATATACGAGATGGATTAACAACAAGGTCCTACTCTATAGTACAGGGAACTGTATTCAACAACTTGTGATAAACCACAATGGAAAAGAATATGAAAAAAAATGTATATATATGCGTCTAACTGAATCACTCTGCTGTACAGTAGACATTAACACAGCATTATAAACCAACTATACTTCAATAAAATACATTTAGAAGATTTTTTTAAAGGAAATAAAAATTTTATTGCAGAATTCTGCAATATGAAACATGGATGGACCTTAAGGACATTAGGCTAAGTGAAATAAGCCAGCATGGAAAGACATGTACTGCCTAATTCCAGTTCCAGGAGGTATCTGAAATAGCCAAATTCACAAAATCAAAGATAGGAAATGGCGGTTACCAGGGGCTGGGGAAACGGGAGATGGGATTATTCATCAGTAGGCATAAAGTTTCAGTTAAACAAGATGAATAAGCTCTAGAGATCTGCTGTGCAACATTGTACCTAGAGCCAACAATCCTGTACAAAATTTAACCCAAAATTAAACACACAGAAAATTCAGAGGATAGCTCTCACATTAAGAGAATAGATCTCATTTTAAGTGTTCTTACCCTTGTAGCTCAGTCGGTAAAAAAATCCGCCTGCAGTGAAGGAGACCTGGGTTCAATCCCTGGGTTGGGAAGATCCCCTAAAGGAAATGGCAACCCACTCGAGTATACTTGCCTGGAAAATCTCATGGACAGAGGAGCCTGGTGGGCTGCAGTCCATGGGATCGCAAAGAGTCGGGCACAACTGAACGACTAACACTTACTTACCCCGATACAAAGTAAAAATAGAACAAGAAGAGTGCGGCTCTGGAGCTAGACAGCCAGGGTTTGAATCCCGGTTCCCCACTTCAGCTCTGTGATCTTGGGCAAGACACTCACATCTTGGTGCAGCAGCCTCATTTCTGTGCCTCGGAATAACAGTAATACTTCCCTGCAGGTTCCCTGAGAAGGCTCAATGCATGTCGTTGTGGGAAGCACTTAGCACAATGCCTAGCGTGTATATGCACTAATTAAGTCTACCTATTATTATTCCTGTTAGTCCAGGTTTATTAGGGCATCCCCTGTGGCTCAATGATAAAGAAGCCACCTGCCCATGCAGGAGACAAGGGTTCAATCCCTGGTCCAGGAAGATCCCACACACTGCGGAGCACACCAAACCCATGCACCTCAACTAAGGAGCCTGTGCTCTAGAGCCCAGGAGCCACAGCTACTGAGGCCCGCATGCCGCAACCACCGAAACCTGCGCACAGTAGAGCCCACGCTCCACAACGAGAAGCCACTACAATGAGAAGCCAGCTCACTGCAACTAGAGAAAAGCCCTCATGGCAATGAAGATTCAGCACAGCCCCTTACTTTATTGTAAGTAAGCTAAAGTCAAAGTCCAGGCCATGTTACCTTTTCACGGTCCCTCCAGCACCATTCTTCATATGTAGTCTGGGCTCCACATATATTTAGGGCAGAAAATTAGTACATTTTAAAGACGCTTCTGCAGACCACCTTGTCCAACCCCTCACTAATCAGTTCACCCAAATACCCACAAAGGGCTCATTTCAGAACGAGTCACTCTTACTTTGGGGAGGAGAAAGTTTCCACTTGAAATAGTGACCATGTCCATCCGCCCCTCTCATTTCCCAAATCAGGAGAAAAATGACCAAATGCCTCCCGCAACCCACCTCTCCACCACCCAGAGCAGATGCCACTGGAATTTCAGCTTAATTCCGACAACAGACTCATCCTAGTGCTTAGAGGAGAGGCCTCCACATTTAAGAATGCTTACCAGTGTTCTGGCTGCTACCTCAAATCCAAGAAACTAGCTTTCTTTCAGCTTCATTGACTTTTTACTAAGGGAGCAAGCGATTTTCTTCTGGCAGGGAAACCATTCGACAGGTGCATACTCCTGTGGAGGAAATTTAAGCCAGACACCTACCCCTGCAGACAACTCATTATTCTTTTAAAGCGGGGCAGGCCAGCCAAGAGCTTGATTCCACCCCTAGAGGTGGCATTCTGTATTGGCAACCACCGAGAGGTTGCCTGGGAAACCCTGCTCAGAGACAGCTGTGTCACTTTTAAAACAAACTTCTCCCTTTAAGAGCTAATGTGTGCTAATCCAATTCTGTCATGCAGTAGTTTGAAGCTTTTGTTTTTATACTCTGAGAATATTTTTTTTCTGTTTTCTGATGATAAAACTACCATGCCATTGTATAAAGTTAAGACCAAGGAAATACCAAAAAGGAAAATTAAAACCATCTATAACCCTCAAACCCAATGGTAATTACTGATGAGATTTTGTTTTTCTCTAGCACTGCTTGGAATTTTAAAACAGATTTGGAACTATGCTTAATACTGTATGAGGATAGCTTTCTGCATAATTATTCTCTAATTGAAACATCCCCCTCTACACAATTTAAACATTGAATTTTTAAACTTCTATACTTAATGTTTTTATATAACTTTTAAAACTACTTTCTTGGGCTTCCCCAATGGCTCAGAGGGTAAAGAATCCACTTGCAGAACTCAAACAGGGCTCTGTAACCACCTTAGATGGGTGGGATGAGGAGGGAAGGGGGAGGGAGGCTCAAAAGGAAGCAGACATAAGCATACCTATGGCTGATTCATGTTGATGTTTGGCAGACACCAACACAATATTGTAAAACAATTATCCTTCAACTTAAAAAATAAATTTAAAAAAAGAGAATCTGCCTGCAATGCAGAAGACACAGGAGACTCGGGTTCAGTCCATGGGTGGGGAAGATCCTCTGGAGGAGATGACAACTCACTCCAGTATTCTCACCTGAAAGATCCCATGGACAGAAGAGCCTGATTGGCTACAGTTCACAGGGTTGCAGAGCTGGACAAGATTGAGCGACTAAGCACAAGCACATTTTCTTAGCATTGCTAATTATAGAAATAGGGTTACTGTGCCATTAAAGTAAAAAGATTTTTAAGGCTCTTGACACACAGCCCTGATCTGCTGTCTGGAAATCTTATAATCTGCGCTTTCATCAGTGAGGCACATTTCTCTATACACTCATAAAGTGCTATTTCTGCCATAAGATGTTCACCTTTGCCAATGTGACAAAAAAAATTGTTACTGAATTACATTCTATTTCTTTGGTTACTAATGACGTTGAGTATTTTTCATCTGGTGTCCATTTAAAAAAATTTATGATCACTTTTTAACAAACTTTTATATATAATTGGCAGAGTGGTGAGTGCCATCGATGTTTCTGATCTCTCAAAGCACATCTCTTCATATTCAAAACTATGCAAGCAGGTGAAACGCCAAGAAAATCTAACATGTTGCGATGCTTTCTTAGTCACAAGAAATCTTGAACACTTCAGGGAAAACAAAGAACATTCCCAGATAAATCGCTGTCCATTTTTAAGTCTATATGGTGAACTGTTCACGTCCTTTGTAGTATTTTTAAACGTTCAAAGTTTTACAGTTCTTTATTTGAAAAAGTACTTAAATTTTTTTTTCATATTTGATTTGTCTTTCTTGTTTTTCTCCCAGCTTTATGGTGTATGCTCATTTTCATGTGACTCTCTGCCGCCTGCCAGGCTCCTCTGCCTATGGAATTCTCCAGACAATACTGGAGTGGGTGGCCATTTCCTTCTCCAGGGGATCTTCAGTCCAGGGATTGAACTGGACTTTTCTTGCACTGGTAGGTGGATTCTATACCACTGTACCAATTGGGAAGCCCAGCTTTATGGTGATATTGACATCTCACTGTTTAAGCTGTACATTTTGACTTCGTACAACATAAACATTGTGGAATGATTACCACAATATACTTGACACATTCATCACTTTACCTAATGACTTTCTCTTTCTGGTGAGAAATTTAACATCTACTATCTCACCAACTTTAAACAGTACTTACAGAAAGTTTTTGTTAAGTATTGAAAAAATATTTTCTTAAAACATTTACTTATTTGGCCGCACCAGATCTTAGTCACAGCACAATACGTGGGATCTTCTATCTTCACTGCAGCATGAAGGATCTTTAGTTGCAGCATGCAAACTCTTAGTTGCAGTATGTGGGATCTAGTTCCCTGACCAGGGATTGAACCCAGGTCCCTTGCTTTGGGAGCAAAGGACTCACCAGCTGGGAAGTCCTTCTTGTTCTTGATTTTAATTAATGTCTGTTTCATTTTTAAGTACGATAATGACTGCTGTGGTTTAAAAGGGAAACCTTTATAACATGAGAATATTAATACTGTCTATTTTCCTAAGATGAAGAACCAAAAATCGACCTATTGGGAAGAGGAATGGATTAGGAAACTTTATTGATAAGGGCTTCTGTTCCAGTCACATTTATAGTACATAAAATGCCAGTATTTTCTGGTTGAGAAAACAGAAACCCTGGCTATGATATTGATGCTGACTTAAAGAGAAACTGTAAGGCAAGAGTCCAAATAAGAATTCAACCAATATGAGACATGCTTAAAAAAAAAAAACACAGTTCAACAATTTACACACAGGTTAGAAGTCAAAAGAAGACAGCTTTTTTTGGGAGGCTGATATGCACATTTTATTTAATAAACATAATGTACAATGACTAGAAGAACGGTATATTCCCAGGAGAAGTAAGAGTGTGTATGTATACCTGGATTAGCACCTAGAAAGTACATAGAAAAGAAAAAAAGGGAAAACTCTCTACAAAGACCATCTGGGCCCAGGTTTCTATGAGCACATTCTCCAGACACTTGATGGTAATATTCCAAGTGAGCTTGGCGATCAGCTGACTCAGCTGATTGCTTCATGTCTTCAGTGCTTTAGGACAACAGATGTATCAATGTGATGCATTTTAGATGTTAATTTAAGAAAAGGGCAACAAGTTTTATACCCACCCTAGTTTTATTCCAAAACTATTGCACTACACATCTGTGGTACACCATGAGGAAGATACTTGAAACGCAAAGGAAGCTTTCTTAACTGCTTGTGTGATGTGATCTTGTGCAAAAATGGTGCCCTGGGAATTACAATTTCCCAGGTACTCCGAGAGTCTGCAGACATCACTGATAGGGAGGAGAATCACGATGGTGTATTTAGTTGTGAAAGGCTCCACCAGGATTAGAAAAGGCTCCACACTCCCAGGGACTGGAGAGCTTTACCGAATGAGCTCGGAGTTCACATTTCACTGTACATTTGGTGCCATTTTCTTTGGTTACGTCATATTAGCCATCAGGAGGAAAACGCCTTTGCTTACAAAGCAGATCAGCAGTCCCTAACTGGAGGCAGAACGGGAGACATTTGGCAATGTCTGGAGACGACTTTTCACAACTGGGGGGCTGCTACTGGTGTCTAGTGGGCATAGAGGCCAGGGACACCACTAAATACAATACACAAGGTGGCGCCCAAATAAAAATGTCCTCAGGCTCCGAACAGTACTGACGTTGAGAAACCCTGAAAGAGGCTTATGTGACATGTGACTGGACTGTCCATAAAGTCACAAGTACACTATGGAAGCAGAGATGCCCCTCTCCCTTGCCTCTGCATTTTAAAGCTCAGAGAGATGTTCCATCAGCTCTCACCTGCAGAGACCTGTTCTTTCCTGGCTTCTGACTCGGCCCCAGGGCAACTGCCCTGACCAAGAGCTCAGGGAACATTTGCTGAATGGAAGGAGGTCAGAGGCGCTGGAAGCACGGTTCAGCCTCCAGTCTGTACTGAACAGTAACTTCACAAGACTGAAAACGTGATTCAATGGGGTCACGTTCTCTGACTGAACAGGACCTCGAAGTCAGGGCTAACACATTGTTAAAGCTGGAGCCAACATTTCAGGGAGAGTATGTCTAAGTATTTCTGCATTCATTTTAGTGGGGCAAACCAAATAAAACAATGTTAAAAGGCAAATATTCAATATACTTCATTTCCAACCAAAAAAAAAAAAAAGAAACGGAGTTAACACATGAAATGCCATGCACAACAGACACCATTCCTTCTTTTTTTTTTTAACATATTTACAATTTTACATATTTACTTAGCAATATATCTTCTATCTTTACAATTATAAAATTATGTCAAACTGTAGGAACAGTGGTACCACATACATTTTTTGTAGCATTCGTTTTCTCCTTTAAAAGGCAATTATTTAACCAAATCCAAAAACACACTGAATGCCACAGAGGAAGCACATAGGAAAACCATGGAGAAAAAATAGATTTATAGACAAACTTTTCATACAAGCCTTAAATGAATCTATTTCAGTGACTCAATAAATAGTACTTTATTATTTACTAAGCCTCCCTTGACAGAAAAACAAAACAAAACGAACAAAACAATCCCCACAAACTGTACCTTTAAAAATGCTGATATTTCTAAGCAATTAAGTTATACTCTAGACCCCAATCAGTGGACTGCAGGAAGGGCTGGCTACAATTCAGGCTCAAATAAATACTATCTATGTTAAGTTTTCATCATCCTGCGTAAACTTGAGGTTGCAACGGTGGAGGAAGTTTATCATTTTCAACATTTTCAGAGTCAATAGCTGCTACAGATTGATTTGGGGGTCTAATTTCAAGTGGGTATTTCTCAACAATGTCTTGAACCTCTTTTGCGATTCCATCCGTCCAATCTATGAGGTCTTTCTCAAGTTTCTTGGCTTCATTCATAATCCTTTCCTGTCGTTCATTCAACTGAGACAGGAGGTCCAAATTCTTATACATCTGCTTCACACCTAAGCAAGCATCAGGAGACCAACTCTCAGATTCCTGCTTCCTGGGAGAAGTCTGGCCAGACATGTATCGATCAAAATCTTCCTGACTTAAATTCAAAGACTGAGCATCTAATTTCTCAATGAAAGCCACGGCACAGCACTATAAAAAGAAGAGAATGTCATTTATTATAGTTATATAGGAGAGCTACAAACATTCGAAGAGAAGGTAAAAAAAATCCTTTTATTACAAAGAATTTAAATAGAATCAAAACTTGACAAGATAATCTCATGAACCTCCATGGACTGCAGCTTCAAAAATTACCATGGCCATTCATGTTGTTTCCTTTATACTCCCATCTGCAATAATGCATTTCTTCCTTTAAAAAAAATTAAATCTAACTGCCAAGTTCACTGAGCCAGAAATTCAGTCCTCTCCTTGGGTGGTTCGAAGGTCCTAGGGTCTTGTACAGAATGAAATATATGAAGAGGTACCTTTAGTATTCATTCCACAATGGTTATCACAGAGCTTCCTGTGTGTTTCCTTGAAGTCACAGGTGCTCTGCTTCCCTGCCACGCTGTGGGGCAGAGGAATCACAGTGTGGCCTGGAGCTCCAGGGCCACGCCCCACAAGGCCCTTCCCTGCGGAGAGGCCTTCCCAGCTCTGCCATTGAGCTCTGCCACGGCCTGCCACTAAGCATGTCCGCAGGTACTTGTGTGCACACAGACCACTGGTCCTCAAGATACTTTAATGTCACAACAGTTAAAATAATGCACTTTGACACCAGACAATCTGAGTGAAATGTCACCTCTGTCAACTGACAGCCCAGAGCTGTGTGACCCTAGAAAAGTTACCTAAGCCCTCTGCGGTTCCCACATTTGTAAAATGAGGGAAATACCACCCAGATTTATTGTGAGAATTAAACAACATAGCACATGTCTCACAGGTCTGTAGTAAGCAATGAATAAATGGTAGCAATTATTAGCACAGAAATGCTGGGGGAAATGCTGAGTGACACAGACATCTTAGTTATACCCTCAACTAATTTTTTCTAGAAGGAGCACATACCATTTTCATACTTTTTTTTTTAATAAAGTATTTTCATGAGGAAAACATGAAAAACATCACAGGAGAAAATAGACAGCTCTCAGGATTTCTTTTCAGAAATTTGTTCACAGGATCTTACCTTGTTATTCATAAAAAAGCGAATCTCCTTAAAGAAGATTTAGCAAATCTATTTCAACAGCCTCATCTGACAAGAACGTGCCTGTCTGACCCTTACCCACCGGCTTACACTATGTGTGTGGAATCAGTGCAGCCTAGTTTCTGGAAAGAAGAGGCCTCTAAGATGGTTCTGACATTCCTGGTCTAGGCGAGTAGATACACAGTACTGCCACTAATGGAAACAGTACATAATGGAAAAGAAAGAAACATATTATGGTAAAGTGGCTTCAGTTTTGAACAGATTAAGTCTGAAGCATAATAAATTAGCTGGGAAGCTCAGAGTGAGGTCAAAACAGGTGACCTGCAGGTCATCATTACAGGTGACCAGCAGCGCTAGGACCAGAGGAGACGGTCTAGGGAGAGAGATGCACGGAGGACAGAGCCCCCAGGGAGTGACACATTCAAGGGGACAAGGAGGACACCAGGCCCACAAAGAGCCCAGGGAGATGGAGGGGAATCGTGGACGCTGAGGCACATGAGAAGTTCCAGAAGGAAGGCGTCACCAGGAGTGTTAAAGGAATGAAGTGAAGCAGAGTTCCTAAGGCATGTGGCAACTGGCCAATTTTTTACTTTTGCCACAGCGGTTGCACTGGGGCTGTGACTCTGAGTCTGGCAAGAAGAGGATGAAGAAAAAAGATGTGCACACAGTTAAGGCTGTGGGTCAGGGGGCCAGGAAGAGCTACAGAATGCAGGCGATTCAAGGATCCGTCTTTTTAGACAATTTACCAGAAATGCTTCCTTATGTAACCTGGCCTCCCCTCCCTACTTAATACCCTGAACAGCTTCCTGCACAGGAAACAAAGAACATAAGGTGTCTTGAGACTGAAATTCATGAATGAGACAATAAATCTAGTCTAACGCAAACAAGGAGAAGTCCAGCGGTCAGTAAAAGGAAGTATGTGGCTTCAGGCCTTAGATGTGTGTACCTCACAACTGTCCCGCCTAGTGTTAATTAGTACTGTAAAAAAACAGGAGCTGAAAATCACTGCACACCCTCTATGCATCGGCATCTCAGTATTCAGTTTTAAGAGGGAATTTGTAGAAATGAAACAAAAAATAAACATTAAGTCTTTTAATAAAGGAATCAGCCCAAGATCTCATTTATTCATGGTTAAAACAACCAAGTAAATGAGCGGCTCTTACAGCCGGGACTCCGGGGAGCGACAGCCAACAGCACCAAAGACACTCAACGCGGCCATCGTGTGTCCTGTAGGGGAACCACAATGGCTAAGTCCTGGGAGGTGGTATGTGTGCCTGGCCTGGTCACATGTGCTCTGTGATACCAAGCAAACATCCTCAGCTATGCTGACCCCTCAACTCCAGAGCACGAACACGTCACAGGCCTGTGAGAGCCCTGTCACATCCTTAAAATGAATACCTCTGGGTTCCTCTCCACAACACCAGCAAGTCAAGTCCTTACCAGATTGGTGAAATAGTAGCCATCCTCGCCCGTCATCAGTCGGCTTGGGTTGCAGAAGCGGGTGATGTACTGGATGTTGGACTGAAGGCGTGGGGGGTTGCCCTTCAAGACAATGTAGATGAGTGTGGGTAAGAAGTCATCGGCTGAAGCCGGCTCGTTCTTGGTGATCTTGATGGCATTGAAGATGTGCTTGCTGCACTTGGTGATGCAGGCCAACTTATCCCGGGGCACGCGCTTCGAATCCATCTCGATGATATCTACAAAGGAGAAGAGATGCTGCTTCCAGTGAGGAGACAGTTACATCAAAGAGGCGTCGGGATCATCGTATTTCGTCTCTTAAGTTACAGAGGTGCCCTCGCTAACCCCTTCTCCACTAGTTAACTTAGCGTATGAGAAAGCCTGCAACAACAGCAGACATTAGCTCACACTTGGGCACAGGTGCCCATCAGCCAGGCCCTACACTGCGTGCTCTACAAGCATAATCTCTCCATCCCCAGGGTATGCACGTGCACTATTAAGGGAGCTGAGGTTCAGAGAGGGTCAATGATTTGCCCAAGATTATACAATAAAAAGGCTCATAGCAGGGATCTGAAGCCAAGCCTATCTAAGTCTAAAGCGCATTCTTCAAGTCATGATGTAAAATGCTTATGAGCTCCCCAGAGAAATAAGCAGAGTTTTTGTTCCTTGTAAATACATCATAAAACTCAGTTCAGAAGGCCTCATTTGCATACAGCTTTTTAGAAGTGCGGCTATTTTACAAGGCATCTCTGAGCTGGTTATCAAAGTGCAAGCGGCTGAAATCCATCACACAGAGGTCCACAGTGGCCAATCCTCGTGGCATATAAATCTCCCACTAGCAACAAGTATCTAATAAGAACTTTATGACACTTATAACCTGCTGGGTAGCAGAGGGGATGAGCATAGGTATTATTTAATCTCATAAACAATACTTTATTTCTCTCAGAAGCAAAATTATTTCACTGCCCTTCACTACCAAGAAGTCCAACTAGCAGGCTCTTATAAGTTCACATTCTCTGTCACAAGGACTAGGAGGCAATGAGGAATGATCAAGTTTGAACTCTGCACTGTCAGAATCACACAAAAGGAGGGCAGGTGGGTGCCTCTGGACAGATACACCTCCTTACAGTCTAGAACACCATGAAAGAAAAGAGCTGAAGTGGTTTGACACCAATTTCTTGCCATTAGCAGAAATAAAAGTTTCAGATTTAGGTGGTTCGGTGGTACATGCCAGAGTTTTTTTTCTGCTCTCAGCTCTTATCCCCGGGGTCAGCTACCTGGCGAAGTTCTCACAGGACCACCAGCCGTGGAAGACTAACGTGTGGGAGACAGGAACACTGCACAGTGCTGAGACCTTATTTTAATTTACTCATACTTCCCCCGCCACTACTTACCTGTCTACTGTATGAATTATATAATTGTTTTATTGTTCAAATTTTTAATTCTGGGTTTTAATTACTGTTACTATGTCTCAGCCTATTTATTTTTCTTTTTCTATTTAAATACAACTTATTAACAAAAAGATTTGGGGGAATGTCCACATATATATATATATATATATATGTAATTTTTTTTTAACCATTTTCACCCTATTTAGCATTCTGCCTTTTACTGTTAGTTTTCATTCTCCATTTCAAACATTTAACCGTGTTCTCATTAATCTTTATTCCTTAAGTTTTAAAATAAATTAAAAGTGAATTACAGGCACATATTTTATTGTACTTCACAGATACTGCAGTTTTTTGTTTTTTTGTTTCTTTACAGATTGAAGGTTTGCAGCAACCTATGTTGAGTATCTCTCAGCACCATTTTTCCAACACCATTTGCTTATTAGTTACTCTCTGTCTCCGTGTCACATTTTGGTATTTCCTGCATATTTCAAACCTTTTCATTATTATTATATGTTACCATGATCTGAGATCTTTAATGTTACCATGGTAATTGCTTTGGCATTTTAAGCAATAAAGCCTTTTTAAAATAAGGTATGCATATTGCTCTTTAGACACAATGCTACTGCACACTGAAGAAACTACAGTACCATGTAATATAACTTATCAGCACTGGGAAACCAAAACGTCCGTGTGGCTCACTTTACCACAGTGTCTGTTTTATTGCAGTGATTGGGAACCAAACCCATAGAATCTCTGAGGCATGCCTATATTTTCTATCTGGACGCATTTGTAGCTGCCCTGCCAAGGAGCAAGGTCAGGAGTGTAAAATAGAAGAGAAGAAAAAGGAAAATAAAGGGGAAAACAAAACCCAAGGGACTTCTCCCACACTCTCCATCTGGTAGTGAACCCCACTCTTCCCAGTATCTTTGAGTCTGAGAAAAGTTTCTTTTTGCTTTTAGACCACCCATCCCCAGGAGCAGTTCCATGATTTCTGCTGCCCTGAAGTCTAAACTAGGAGATGTGGAAAGAAAAGTAAACAACGCAGGAAACACGACTGCATTAGCTGTTCCTCCAGTAAGGACTTCCCTTCCCAACCTGCCTGCTATGACTTACTTTTCAGAGTCCTCAGACACTGCTTTGTGTTTTCTGTTCAGGGCTTTTGAAAAAAGTGAAAGCATTAGTCTCTCAGTCATGTCCGACTCTTTGTGACCTCATGGACTGTGGCCTGCCCAGCTCCCTTGTCCATGGGATTCTGCAGGCAAGAATACTGGAGTGGATTGCTACTCCCTTCTCCAGGGGATCTTCCCAACCCAGGGATCGAACCCGGGTCTCCTGCACTGCAGGCCAATTCTTTACTGTCTAGCCACGAGGGGCCAGGAGGAAAGACAGGGCTGAGGGTGGGGACTCTATCTTAGCAGATGTCCAGACTTATCTTTAATGCGGTTTTGAAAGCAGAATAGGTGGTACTCCCAGGTCAGTCAAATTGGGTGCTAGTGACATTTTGGCCAGATGATTCTGCTGCAGGGACTGTCCTGCACACTGAAGGGTGTTCAGCAGCACTCGGGGGTTCTACCCACTAGACGACGGATGCCAATTCAAGTGGCACAGGCCTCAGTGCAGTGTATTTATAAACAAAAAGGACGGTCCTGATTAGAAGCAGACAGTGATTTAGAGAAAGTTCACTGATTATCTCCACATTTAAGACTATTGTTAGAGACTGTCCTTTTGAAGGCTGACAAGTTCATAGAGTAGGAAGAAAGTGATCATATCAGCTCTGGTCCTCAGAGGCAGAATGTGCCTGCTCTTGGACTGGCAAGAAGAGGGGGCTAAGATGAGACCGTAAGAAGGCTTTTAAAATTTTGTGGCTATACTTTTACTATCAAAAGATCTCTTCAAACTTAGATGCCAAGAGAGTAAAGTCCCACAGCTCAAATTCTGTTAACAAACTGCTAATATACTGACATCTACTTTCTTATTTTTATTTTTCAGTAAACAATGATTTGGCACTTGTAGTTTCTGGTTTTATAAGGTCTGTCCTGTGGCTTTTTAGAAAAGAGTCCCCAACATAAATTCCTGTGAAGTACTTTAAATGGAAACCAGTTGATCTTGAACTTACTAGTAAGAGTCTTTGGGGAAAACGTAAGTATACAGGCTTTACTTTCAATCTCTTATGGATATCCCCTGAGCAAAAGGCAGGGGTTGGGGTTGGGCCTTGACCCAAAATAGTCATTCATGGGACCCATGAGGAGCTTAGCAGAAAAGCTCTGAGCAACAAAGAGGACGGTATTTAGTGAGGACAATTAAACTCTACACAGGGAGTTACAGAAATTAATACATTTTATACCAAGAGCTGAAATGTGAAAAAGTACAAAGAGAAGCAGAACATGAGAAAGTGGAAGAATCATGTTAGCCAGAAGACAATTCAGTCCCTGAAGGGGCCTTGAAGCTAAGTTTCTGTAACGGCCTCACCTCCTTTCCAACCCTGATAATATCTTAAGCAAACCCTCATTTCTTACTGTAACTCGACTCTCTGGTTCTTATAACCAAAGGAGACTACTTAATGGCCCACCTCTAGCACTGCTAACATCAGCTGACACACTTTCCTTCCCAGTAGAATGTCATTAAAAATCTCTAAATTGGCAATCTCTTTCCAACTCTTCTCCTTAATTAAGGAGAAGTTGGGCAAGTTGGATGTCTTCTCCACCAGTTTTGTTTTAAAACTTTTGTGTTGCACTTCTGCTGGGTTATTCTTTGATTAAGAAACAGAAACATTAGGTGACTGGACCTGTCCAGAATGTAAGAGCCACACTGATTTAGGGCACTTCATTTACTTCTCCAACTAACCAGAAAAGAAACTCAAAGCACATCTCTGATTAACAACCAACTAGAAGCATCATTTTAATATATAATTCTAGCTTGGGGATAACCATGCCTCACCAATTTCATCCCTCAAAATTATTCTGATACATAAATGCAGTTGAGTTTTAAGAAATTTACCAAAAAAAAAAAAAAAAAAAGAAATTTACCTAGTTAACTTTAGTTTCAATGCTCAAGAAATAAGAAACAGTCATGGAAAATAAAGGGGGAGAGTGGTTTAGTTGCTGATCTGAAACCTAACACTCTTAAATCACTTTTTACCACATTCCAGTATAGCTTTGGCAATCTGCATTTTAGAAGTATTTTAGAAATACTATCTTTTTGCTCACTGATATAAGTACAGATTTATAAAGCAAAATGCTAACTTCAAGCGGAAAAGATCCAAATACAGAAGTTCTTAGTGTCACTGACCTGTAATTGCTTTCACCACCATATCAGACACTTCTGGAATTTCTTCATTAACAGGGACACAAAGCATCTGAGGTGTAACCCAGTGCAGGGCTCTACCGAGAGAAAGAGAGAGACAGTGAAAAAAAAGGTCCAAGGATGGACTGTAATCATTTATCATGGTATTTCCTCAGTGACAGAAAAAGATGGGGCACAGCTGGCTCATCAGGCAGTCCCAGCCCATGCACGTACTAGCAGCTCAGCTGATGTGCCAGGCAACTGGAATCCTACGATGAGGCTTCTCTTCTGCACTTATCACAAGAAAGCAGAAGACAATTTTTCCGGTTGAAATGAAATTGTACTACATTGGGAAAGCAATGGATATTTGAGAATGAAGATCTGGGAAGAACCTGCTGCTCCCTGTCCTCACTGCCCACCTTTTAGGCTCTGCCCTCGACTTCTGAAGCACACTAGAGCCCGAGTCAGAGATCATCAGGCGTGTGTCGCTTCCACCTGAACTACTGAGGTTTCTGGTCACATGGTAATTCCACTCGTGAAATTCTGCTGCCAACCCTCACCACCTGCTTGACTAATGCTCTCACCCTGCACCTCAGTCTAAAGCCCACCGAGTTACTTCTGACTTCATCCCTTATCTTCCCAAGATCAATTCCACACTTCCGATGAGACATCATCAAGTTCAGAGCTACCGATTACTAGCCCCGCTGTCTGGGAACCCCACTTGTGATCCGAGGCTCCCTCTCCTTCAGAAACGCCTCTTCAGGCTCAGGCCTGGCCCTGTTCCCACCTGTCAACGGCCTCTTTCCCCAGTGCTCTGCTGCCACTAGAATGCACAGCATGGGGACTCGCTTACTGGCCATGGAGCAGTGGGTGCGCTGCACAGTGTTAGCAACCAGGGCCAGTGGAACGATCCAGCAGGAATGGCTGAGTCACCCCTGGGAGTAACAAAGACAGACAATACACACTGCCTTTCTACGGATGTTCACAGCTTCCTGCCTGACAAGATAGTTAGTGCAGTGAAATGAGAACACAGTGAAATTTCCTCTTGTTCCTTGGAAATTCTGGAGATCTGAACAGTCTCAAATACCAGGCACAGTTCTCATCTAAAGCTGCCTGGATTCAAACAGATGCACAAGATGGAGACCTGAGTCTTCTCCTCTTGTCAGTTTGCCACATTCCTCTTCTTTCTGACATCACAAAGGAGTTTACATGCTAAGGATGGCAGACACCTTAGCCGTTACTTGCACCCAAGGTCTGAAACTCAAGGGCCCTGTTTTCTCGGATGTGTTCTTCCAACAGGAGGTAGTAAATACAACAAGGAAAAGCAGAACAACCAACTACCTGATCCTCTTCTGAATAGCAAGATCTTTCTTCTCATCATCAGTAGTTTCTGGACAGAACACGTATTTATAGAGACGAGTCATGATGTACTTTTCAATCTGATCCATTATCTTCTCAACTCTTTCTGGAGGCACTGAAATATTCAAAAGGATATTTGAATGAAGGATGAACAGTTGAAATGAAGAGTAATGTCTTCATAGTACTTTCAATGTAGCAGAAAACTAATTTAACAGAAATACATTAAAAACACTCAAACAAAAGTATAAGGTATTAAAAAATACTCTAAAAAAATTACCCTAACTTTTGGGGCTGCCTTTTACAGAATTCCTACTTCTAACTTAAGCTGTCTGGCAGGACCTAATAGGTGTACACCCTGCTTAATGAGAAGACCTTACCATGGTGCTACATTAGAAAAGCACTTGAAATTTCCAAGACTGGTATGTGCTGGCAAGACTCACTCTTTCACTTTTCAGAGGTCTACTATCTGACCTTAGAGGTCACTCTAAAGTAAACAAATGGGGCAGATTTCTCACCAAGATGGCAATTCTGAGATGGGGGTTTTATTTAGAAGCCTCCCAAGGGGTTTTACCTGTCTCTATTCCCAATGAAATTATGAAATATTGCTCAAGAAATTATCCAATTGCCTGATTATCTTGCAATGACATACATGGTGGTATTCAAAGATACTGCTAAGTATAAAACCAACTACCTGAATGTTATTGGAGTAAGCTACAGAACAGAGCAGGCAAACCAACAAAGACTTTTGAGAAAGAGAGAAACTACTAAGAGACTCAGCAGGAGGCCTGTGCAAATACCAGCAGTCCCTTGGAGGCGGGCTAACACAGGATTACCTTTTCCACGAGTCTGCATTCTTTCAGCCACATTCTGGTAAAAATCCTGAGTACACTCTGACTGCTCCTCAATGCTTAAGTCCTGAAACAAAGGGACAAAGAGGCTGCTAAGTAACTGAAAGATAAGGAGGAAAGCTCTAAATTTTACAAAACTTACTCCTTGAATTAATCCCAAAAGTATTTACAAATTCAATTACTGCTGTAGGGAAGAAAAGCCTGTCCTTTAATATTCTTTACCACATTCCATGACTTCTCATTTCTTTCTTCTGCAGACACATATTCTTACATGGGTATAATGCATATTTTTATAATTTACATGCATATGTACATTCTGACTTACCTAGTCTACTTAATCTTTTGATGCCTTTATAATATTCCATTATATTAGCCAATTTAACTATCTTCTACCACTGTGTGCCATGGATTCTTAACCTTTTTTCACTATATATTGCAGCTATAAACAACTGTGTGAAGATAGTTTATTTGGGGTTATTTCTTTGTGATTCATTTACAAAAGTGGCCTTAACTGCTTAAAAAACATGAACAACTTACTACAGTTCTAAATATCTGTTGCTAGACACAATCTTCAGAAACTCCAAGTACAGACATTAGCCATGTATGTGTGCTTATTTCTCCACAGCCCCTCCAACACTGAGCATCGTAATTTTTATTTAAGTTTTACTGATTTTACAGGTGTAACACATATATTAGTATTTATTCCCCACTTTCTTCCAAAGAATATTTGAAGTCTATATGAAAGATAAACCCAGCTCAGCGCAACCTAGAAAAATGAAGAAACAAGACAAAACATGGAGAGAAACAGAAAGTAGAGCTGGAAAGATAACACTAAAATGTCTTCCTTGAAGATACAGAAGTTAGTAAATTTTGTCTCCAAAATCAGGAATTTCTCCAAGGGTTCTCATGAAGATGTCATCATAGGAGGGCATGGATATGGCGCAAGACAAATTCCATAGGGCTGCTTCTCACAGACCACCTCTGCACGGGCAAATGACGTGGGTCAATAAAGCCCCGATGAAGCACACAGTCCCTGACGCCCTGGCTGATTCAGAAGAGATGGCCTGGGGCGAGGGACAGTGAGCAAACCTTGCCCACCTGCCTTCACAATGTCTCGTCCACCCTCCCTGGTTTGGGTTCTCATTACCTCTCCCCTGGAGTTCAGCTGCTCTTCCCACTTTTGATCTTTCTCTTTTCAACTGATCATCTTAGGTCACGATCTGGTCCTCACGTTCCCTGCTAGGTTTCCTATTGTTGAGAATCTGCATTTAGCTTTCCCGCCTCTCTAACAATGTAAAATTATTCTCTGTCCAGATTACTTCTGCTCCTCTCCAGTCCTCCAGAAGCTGCCCAAGGAAGTCCCACAGGGTCTCATTCAAGGCTCAGTCCCCGTCTCGCCTCCTCTGCGAAGATGTCCCCTCCATTCCCTTGGTCAAAATAACCTTGCAGGCCTTACAGCACTCAACAGCGCTCTGTCATACCTTAACTGTTGCACTCCTTAACTGCCTGAACGTTTAATACCATTAAACCCTTTTCCTGATTAAGAACAATTTTCAACAGTTCCAAGTTTAGCTCCTCTCTATAGATGAAATAAGTACCTTAATCTGTTTTCTTCTAATGTTTTTCATTCTTAGCTATTTTATTTGGTGGGCATGTAAGGTTCATATCAAACACAGACCTTAAATAATCTGCACACAAACTTCCCTGTCTTCTTCAGCAGCAATTAGTAAAAAGCAATCCTGTTCCCCCTTGTTTTTCTAATTCTCATATAATTTGCTCCTGAGAAACTGAATTTATTTCTGGAATCCCTGGTTTATTTCACCATTCTCTCTCTTTTCTCTCTATATATGAAAATCATATCTAGTTGTGGTAACTTTCATTTTAGTATATTCTGAAGTGTCTGCTATATTTAGAAACTTCCCCTCCCAAACTCCTGCTACCTTTTACTAGAATAAACAACGTAACATTGTAATTTAATATTTTAAGTGTTCATACTGACCTGAAAGGTATTTGTAAATTTATCTTTTTGTTTTCCTCAGTTAGATCCAAGATATCTGTACTTCCTCAGCTAAATCCAAGATAAAATCCAGAAACAGTCTTTTAATTCTTTGAATAAACTTCTGTATTAGATTAAGTTATCATTTAATATTTAATCTTTTTATCGCTATCATCTTTAAAAACTGCTCTTTTTTAAAAGTCTGCTAGGCTCTCTAGCTTTCTATCTCTGGCATCTTGTACTGTAACTGAATTTTGTGGATTTATCTCACCATGTTGCTAAATTTATCTCTATTGGTATTCTGTTTTTTCTCAGATTTTCCGATAAGATTACTTCCCCCCAATTTCCAGAAAATTATATTTCTATTCATTCTGAAAACATTTATTACATGGCTAATAGAATTCTAGCCACTGTACCAGGCAATTACATAAAAAATAACATTCTCAGAGAGCATTCAGATTGAACAGGAAGACTGAATGCAAATAATTTAGTACTTTCTGCAACAGATTATCTCCTTAGGTAGCTCAGAGGAAGAGACAGACAATAAACTAATTTATAATGTATAACATGGCTAACTTTCATTTGCATCAAATCTTAACAGTAAGAACACATTTCATTCTTAAGACTATTACCAGTACTCACTCCTAACTAGAAACTATGGCCTCCCTTTAAAGGCCTAAATGGCCTGTTTTATAGGTGGCAATAGATCACCTAATTCCTCCCCCAGCTCCACACAATCGTTATAATTTTGTTACAGTTCAGAAAACTCCATTTTCTATTTCTACTGCACAGATTTACACTTTAGCACAGTGTTTATTTTGCAATGTGAATTAACCTGCCACTCTGTTTTCTTATCCTGCTTTAGATTCTTCAGAGGACTTACCACAGTTGTATATTATAAATTAGTTTATTGCCTATCTCCTGCACTAAAATGTCAGTTCCCGGAGGGTACTATTTACTTTTGCGTCCTTGGAGGCTACAACAGAGCCAGGCATAGAAAGAAAGAATGCAAGGGGACATGCCTATGGCTGATTCACGCTGATGTAAGGCAGAAACCAACACAATATTGTAGAGCAATTATCCTCCAATTAAAAATAAATAACTTTTTAAAAAAAGAATGCAAGTGGCCATTTATTACTACTCTTTATACTATTGTAAAGACACAGGGAAACAGTTCTTTGTTGATCTCTCTTATTTCTGCATCTTGTGAGGAGACACTGGCAGCCTTTGTTCTGCACCCTTTTCCAGGATAGCTGTATAGTGGACAGGCCGTGAAAACAGGGGTAGGGCCCAACTCAAGTGAAAGGGTAGGCTGTTCACTGTCTAATATAATAAGGTTTCTTTCTGGAGCAAAAGTCAGGCAGGCTCACAGCCCTATAGAAGATCCTCTTCTTTAGCCTAACTCACTGCCTGTACAGGGATTACCTGGTTGATATACTCTGGCCACTGCTAATGCTGTCATAAACTGGCTTCTTTTTTTTTTCTGACCCAGGAAGCTTGTCTTCTGCCAGTATTCATGGAATTATGAAAGTGAAAGCATTAGTTGCTCAGTCGTGTTCAACTCTTTGCAACCCCATTGACTGTAGCCCTCCAGGCTCTTATGTTCATGGAATTCTGCAAGCAAGAATACTGGAGAGGATAGCCATTCCCTTCTCCAGGGGATCTTCTCGACCCAGGGATCAAACATGGGTCTCCTGCATTGCAGATGGATTCTTTACCACCTGAGCCACCAGGGAAGACCACGAAACTATGGCAGGCTAACTTTTAACTTGCAAGCAGATTACATCTCAGATCCTTCAAAGTTCTTCCCAAAGGAGCTAAGTGACACAACAGCATGTTTGTGCTGGTAAATTCTTTCAGGTTTTATAAAATTCCAAAAGGTTTTTCATAATTTTCTAAGAAAAAGCACAGTCTAGTAGTGTAAATTACTTCTTTTCTTTAAGCATTCTTTAACCAATCCCTGGGATAGTCTTTTCTATAATGTCTGTATAAAGCCATTTTATTTCCTAAAAAAAAAAAATGTCTGGCTGAAGTCTTTTTTCCACCTCTAGCTTTCAAAATCTTTGCCTATTTCCTTAATTATGTTTTGTGTATTTTATCTTTTGAAACTAGATCTCCATGACCTATTTTCTAGATTAAGTTTCTTTTGTACTACAGTTAACTGTTTGATCTACTTAGGTTTTAACTTAACTTTTAATGTTCATTTGTATCACTAGACTCTGCTGCCTTCAACAATTTTCTTTTCCAGGAAACTAAACATATTAGGGCTTTACGCCTTCTATATACATGTTTAATTTTAAGTTTTAAAGTATGTCGCCAAGCATGTAGTCCTCACATTTTAAGATAATCCACCTTACAAGAGAATATACCCTGTGGTCTTGAAGCTAGCTGATTTTTGTCAAATTCAATTACTGGCAAAATGAAGGTGGTAAGCACTGCCAAGGCACGTGAGTTCACTTCCTCACTCTAAGGAAAAGCCAGTAGTAGTCAGTCACTTCCAGGAGCTAGATAGTTACTAACGACAAACTACTCAAATGCGCTTTTCACAAACATTGCCACGTAATTTTTCAGCAAGAGAAATGTTTAGACTTTTGCCTTTGCTTCAGTGAATGAAATGTGTAAGGGTTAAGTGTTCCAGTAACTCACATTCTGAGACAGAAGGGACAGTGCAGTTGGAGGACCAGGTAGCCAAATTCTGCAGAATTCCCAAAGATGTTACATTCATTTAAAACACTGAGGGCACCAGAGTTTGAGCACATAAAATGTTATTCATGACACTCAGGGGTCCAGTAGTGTCCTGCCAGTGACTTCTGCAAGTACCTGATATTACTAAACATACAGTCTTAAAAATCAATGAACAGACTCCTGAATTAGAGTTCACTGATGCAACTGTACATTTAGCCATTGGCTACCTGAGTTTTCCAACAAGGTTTAGGAAAAGATCAAAAGTATTCACAGATGAGTAAAGTGAACCAGGCTTTTCAAGCAGTATAGCACTAGTTTTTTAAAAAAAATCTCTTTAAGCATTACTTTGCAATACTTCAGTGTGTGGGAATTATGCAGGTGCTGAATGAAATTTTAGCCTAAAGAGGTACATTTTGGGGATGAGGAATTATTTTTAAAAACTCTCAGTGCAGATATAAAGTATGTCCTGATAAACATAAAATGGCTGAAAAAAATTTTAATGCAATTCTGAAACTACTTAATTTTTCTGGACTCGACCTCTATGTGGAAAAAAGGTTGCTCATCACTGGCATACTCTAGGAGTGGAGAAGATAGGAACGAAGAGGAAAAAGGTGTGGGCAAGAGTGGTTCACTGTTGAAACTATGGGTTAGAAATTACAGGGTAAAGACACACTTGGAGAGGACACAAGCTGTTATCCAAGTGACCCTGGATAAGTCACTCATCCTCACTGGCTCTCAACTTCCCTACCTGTACAATAAATGGACAGAAGTTGCTAAGGTCCTTTTCAATGTCTAAATTTTAGCTTTCGCTTCTCTACCTGAGCAAGGACAGGAAAATTAAAAATCAAAATACAAAACCAAACCAAACCAAAAAAAAAAAAATCCTAAATGATTATTCTTGGTCTAATGATTATTACTTAAGAGTTCAAGGTCTACTATGACCCTCTTGGCAGCTTACTATTTATAAGGTGACAAGTTAGGAAGGCTTATTACTAAAGGACACAGTATAAGTGGCTTTGATGCCAGACTTTCCACATGAAGATGATCCAAATACCATTGAGTTGCAGTGGAAAAGTATTAGCCTTAGAGTCATGTTTAACTTGGTTCAGTGACATTTCTCAGGTAAGTGACAACATTTCTGGATCTTTATTTTCTCAGTTGGAAATTGACAAAGTTTCACTAGATTATCTCTAAGACCTTTCCTAAAACCAAAACTCTACATTTCTAGGTGGTTCTCAACCTACCCTTTTGTAATGCATTGCTTCCAAAAACAGCTTGGTCTGCTTATAGATTTCTTGGCCTGTCTTGTGGAAGGTCTTGAGAAATTCTATGAACTCTTTAGACACTCTATCCGTTTCAATGCTGGTTTGCCGGTTTATGGAAGGACTGGGAGCTTTTGCTTCCTGAATTTCTGCTGGGAAAATTAAACATAGTAAGTTTCATTACACGAAGATCCATGCATGGAATTACTTTAAGTACCTAACCTTAGATTATTTAAATTATGCTAAATCAAAGTTAAACTTGAATTTAAGTTATTTTATGTTTAAATATTTGGATTCTCCTTGTTTGTTTAATCGCTAAGTCATGTCTGACTCTTTTACAACCCCATGAACTGTAGCCCACTAGGCTCCTCTGTCCCTGGGATTTCCCAGGCAAGTATACTGGAGTGGGTTGCCATTTCCTTCTCCAGGGGATCTTCCCAACCCAGGAATCAAACCCCTGTCCCTGCACTGTAGGCAGATTCTTTACCCCTGAGCCAGCAGGGAAGCCCATGCACCCAGTAACACAGCTTTAAAACACATGAAACATAAACTAAAGAGAAGAAATTTAAAAATCCATAATTTTAATAAGAGAGTTATTAAAGGTAATCCCCTCTTGGTAATCAATATTATAGGTAATACAAAAAAGTCAATAAGGACAGAATACCTGAACAATGCTATCAGACAACTTGAATTAATTGATATTTATAGAACACTCCACCCAACAAAAACAGAATACACATGCAATCTGACAAACTAACAGTGGTAATAGTTTACATACAGCAAATGCTTATTATGTGCTAAGTACTTTTCCAACGCTTTGTTGTATAATCCTCACAACTCTATAAGCTAAGGCTTGAGAACGTTAATTAACTTGAATGATGCTGCAGCTATTTAAGTGGCACAAGCTGGAATCTGAACCCAGGACTCTGTGCCTTAACTCTGTAGCCTGAGCTCCTTACTATGCAGTATCTGCCTCAGCATGTCAGAGTGGACTGAGGACTCTTTCCAGGGGACACCATGCCCTGAGACTCTGCGGATCTGTAAGCCAGCCAAGGGCAGGGAAACTCTAGCCATCTCTTTTATTGCCTTACTTGTGCACACTCTCTCCCTTCAACAAATACTATTTTCCAAAGACAGATGATTTTGATTTTTAAAAAATACTCTTTCAAAATGCTAATGAAAGTAAAGATACTCTGTATGATACTATAATGGTAAATACATATTATTATACAATTGTCCAAATCAACCGAATGTACAATGCCAAGAATGAATCCTTATATAAACTACATACTTCTGAAAGTCATGTGTCAATGTAGGTTCAGCAACTGTAACACAAATGGCCCACTCTGGTGGGGGATGCTGATGCTGGAGGAGACTGTGCATGTGTGAAGGCATAGCACATATGGGAAATCTCTGCATCATCCTTTCAATTTTATGTGAACCTAAAACTACTTTAAAAAAACTTAAAAGAAAAAAAAAGATGAACTGCATTCACCAGTTATGAATTAGTATGTGCATGCATGCTAAGTCACTTCAGTTGTGTCTGACTCTTTGTGACTCTATGGATCACAGCTCACCAGAATCCTCTGTCCATGGAATTCTCCCAAAGAATCCCTTTCTACCCATTATCTAGAGTCACAAAATTTTAACATTTTGCTCCATGTCTGTGTGCAATTTTTTCTAAATTTTTTCAGAGTAGATGGTATGTATCATGTTCTTTATCCCTTAGTTTGAGTATTTCTTAGCAACAAGGATATTCTGTTGCTAACTATAGTTACTGAAAAATTAGCATTTTTTTTTTAAACACAGGATCAAACTGAGGGTCACACAAACTGAGGAGACTGGTCATACAGTCCCTTCTAACCTGGAAATGTGTCTTTGTTTTTTTCATGACACTGACAATTTTGAAGAATACGAGCCAGTTATTTTTACTGAATGTACCTCAACTTGTGTTTCTCTACTGTTGCCTCATGACTAGATGTCAGGTTATAAATTTTCAGCTTAAATATTACGTAATTGATATTGTGTTCTTCTCAAATTATCATATCCAGAGGCACAGAAGGTCCATTTCCCATGTTGTAATACAGCTATCATTTCTTTATTTGTAATCAGTAAATAAGCTGTGGGAGTTAACCTGAATCATGGTTCACAACTTGTTCCTCAGGAAACTCCCTCCTCTCACCCTAGATTCAGCATCCACTGGTGAAACCTGTCTGAACCAGTTCCTACCAGGATAACTATAAAATGGTGATTTTTCTGTCTCCATCACTCCTATATTTGTTAGTCAACATTCTATGGTAAGCAAGAGTTTTCTTCCCTTCTTCATTTATCTATTTTATTAGTTGGATGGACTAATGGATTGTTGTTTTATTCATCTGCAGTCCATTTATATCTTTATTTGTTTTGATATCCAAATTTGGTCAGTGGGAACCCATTCAAGCTGACCTCTGGGTGTTTGACATGTCCCCAACATTTCTGAGGGGCCCTCCTTTCCCAGCTCCAGTTCCAGAATCAGTCAATTCTCCAAGGAACCCGAATTCACTTCAGTGTAGGATAGTATTTAGAATCTAAGGTCTAAGCAGAAAGATTGGCATTTTAATTCTAAAAAAAAAAGGACAGCCTTCCTTAATCCCTCCTTAGAGCATAACTTTTAGATTATTTGTAAAAGATGAACACAAGATTCTACTCAGGGTGACATTTATTTGACCGCTAAAGAAAAAGAGCATTTTAGAATGTATGAGCAAGTATTTCAACTTGGCTGACCCACTGTGATTTACTCTAAACTACAGCTCACTCAACCCTGCTTTGGAGATTAAAAAACTGAAAGTAAATTCTCTGAGTCTTTACAGTCAAACTGTCCCATTAATCTTCTCTGAAGACACAGCCAACTCTAACAGGAAGTTAAAATATTTTTCAAATCCCTTAGAAGGTTATTTGTGTTCTACGTACCACCAACCTGCCCTGGCTTAAGAGCTTTCTTTTGTACCACCAAGAGAAGCAAGTAAAATGTCAAGAGCAAGGACATCTTGTATTAACAAGGTGAAATAAAGAACACAGAACATAAAAGGCCTATTGTAGTTGACTCAATAAATGAAAACTGCACTTAGTATAGGCTAACTTCATCCACATGCAAAGGCCAAAAAAATAATCACCCTGAAATGTAGAGTTCATTTAGCAGAGTTACATAAGCAATCTGTGAAACAAAGATCCAACAGCATCTTCTTTTCTAATACACACACATCAATTTTTTCCCCAACACTCTGAAGTCTTTCTCATCACATGCTTTCTACAGACATAAAACAGCTAAAGATTAAAAAAAAAAAACTATCATTCTAAAGAAATTTTAAAAATTACAAACTATTTCACATGCAAGTTTTTAAGATTAAAAATCACCTGAAATTTTTCTTTTAAAGTACAAATCTTCCTTTCATAATACAATGTATACTGTATAGAAGCTCCTAGGACATGATTTTTAAAAGTGCCAAGTATAGTCATAAATATGTGTGACTATTATGCACTTATCTATCTACATAGATACAGACACAGATATAGTTATAGGTGAACACATACATATTTGAGGTCAAGGGATATAAGGGGAAAAAGCTTAACCAGGACTTAAAGGAGACCTGAGCTCTAATACAGCAACTCATTATATGACCTTGGGTAAATCAGTTCACCTTATGGGCTTTCATACTGTCATCTGTAAAATGTGACAGAGCTGATGATTTTATAATTCTTTACTATTTCACTTGTTGTCATATATCATTTCACCAGACATCTATAAATGCATAAGGTTAATCAGACTTCCCCAAAACAGGAAACAGAATGCAAACTAAACAGGAAAGAATGGCTTTGATCAATACCTCCGAGTTCCTTACCAGCAGGTTTTCCTATCAAAAAAACAACATGCATTTAAAAATAGCTAACATGTATTGGACACCTACTATGTGTGTCAGGTACTGCGCTAAAACTCTGTACACACATTAGCTCATTTACTCCTCAAGACATGTCAATGACAGGTATTACTATCCCTCAGAATAGACAGGGCTTAAAGAGATCAGCCTGCTTAAGGTCACACAGCTAGCAAACTGCAAAGCTGAGGCTCAAACCAGGGTGACTCCAAAGTATACACTTTTAATCACCCTACTACACTACCTCCTCATAAATAAATCATGAACCAAATACATTCTTATCAAACACATCTAATCTGTAACAAGTATTGATTATTCCCCCTTCTTACTGCTGTAGAGAAAACTGCTGACAGAGGGCCAAGCAAGAACAATTCCAAATGGATCATGTGAATGAAAAGATGGTTTAAAGGTTTGCGTTTATTAAAGAGAAGTGCTGTATTTTTGGATAAACAATCGTTCCTTCTAATAAACAAAAAACAATAGTCATTAAATCTGAAAAGATTAGCAAAGATCTTTAGCTGTGATACTATTATTTCCCTTCCTGCAGGCAGACCAAAAACCTAACAACAATTATCCCAGGTTGGGGTGGAGGGAGTGGAGGGAAGTGTCCAAGAGAACGGCTCTCTGACAGCATCAGTGTTGGTTATCAACACAGAGGTAGAGAGACTAAGGTCTAACAAGAGACATTCTTTCTTGCTTCCTGCTGGGTCATTTCAACTAGCTTATCAGCTCACAGGGAGAACAAGTGTGACTTTAGCGAGAATTTTCCTGCTGGTTATAATGTGGAATTTTAAACAGTAGGATGAAAAAGGTCAAGCACATACAAAAGTGAGCCTTTCCTACATGTTCTCTAAATAGTATTTCCTATCTAGACACAAGCTGCCTCTCAAGCTTTCAGAAAACTTCTCTTTTAGACAACTTTAAGATAACTTGAAACAGTCATTTCTGATAAGGTATGGATAGTGAAGATATTAAAAACAAAGGAGAATAAACCAATATTCAAAAATTGAAGGCACAAAAAATAGAACATAAAAGCAGATACAATGGGTATAAATTTTATAAACAAAACTATATGTTTCAACTATCTTTATTCCTCTGATAAAGTAAAAATAAGTTTTCTTAAACACAATGTCCTCCAACCAATGAGATTTCATTTGTCATCTGCACCTCCAACCCAACATCTCAAGTCTGCGATGATATCTCTGAATGCTTACAGAATTAATAAAGCTGAGCTCACACACATTCTGTGTCTCATTGGACACAAAAGGAAAAAGAGAATCAGAAAAATTACCCTTCTTTGCTCCAACCCGGGATGAAGCACTGAAGAATTTCTTCACTGTGGTAACCTTGCGGGTCTTCTCATTGGTTTTCTTCTCTTCAAACTTGGAAAAAGTGAGGGATTGGGCCCCTTGGCTGCTCTGACTGCTGGCAAAGGCCTCTTCTTCCTCCCGCTGCAGTCTGTAATTCAACAAGAGATTTTTCCTTGCATCTACAGGTAACAACTCAAAGAACTGGGAGCTAAAACGTTCAGAATTAGAGGTTAAATACCAAAGAGGTCTGAGGTCTCTGACAGCAAACTATCCTATGTGCCACTACAAACTTCAAAAGGGACTTCCTCTGTGGATCAAGTTCATTCAGCAGCTGTCTGAGGATTACACAAAAGAAATACAGTCTAGTCCTCTTCCCTGACAACCTCAAGGGTGGAAGAAAGAAAGAGCTAAGTCAATAACTACCACATAATGCGACAGCGCCTACAGTAGACAGCAAAACCCTAGTGCTATGAGAATACAGGGGGGAAAAACCTAAATCTGCTGGAAGAGTCCAAGGTTTTTTGTTTTAAATTTATTTTGTTCTTTTTGCCTGTGCCAGGTCTTTGTTACTACTATGTGCAGGCTTTCTTTAGTTGCAACAAGCAGCGGCTACTCTCTAGTTGTGGTACACGGGCTTTTCACTGCAGTGGTTTCTCCTTTTGCAGAGCATGCAGGGCATAGGCTTCAACAGCCAGGGTACACAGGGTTAGATGCCCCACTGCATGTGCAGTCTTCCCAGATGAGGGATTGAACCCGCATCCCCTGCACTGGCAGACAGATTATTAGCCACTGGACCACCAGGGAAGTCCCAAGAAAGTCTTTATAATGATATTCAGGCCAGTCTTAGAAGGATCAAGAGGATTCCAAGTGAAAGAGCATTCCAGAAAGAAGGTACTACTACAAATGAGAAGGATGTCACTTGCGTTGAGGACCACGTTCATTCAATGTAGTCAGGTCACTGACGACGTGATGGACTCTGATGTTGGATGTACAGGTAGGCGCCAGGTGGTAAGAAACCTTGCCTGCCAAGCCTGCTATAATCCTGGACTTCATCATGTGGTAGGGAATCAAGAAAAGACTATAATCCAATACCATCATCTGATCTGTGCTTTAAACATAATGCAGGTAGCTGTGTGACACCTGGAGGGGCAGACAGACTAGGGACAGAGACAGTAATTAAGAACAGAGTACACAGATTTAAGAGAGAGAAATAAGAACCTGGAAACAGGAGAGGATGGAATTCAAAAGGCCCTCTGAGCTGAAATAAGCAGAACATGCTCAATTAGTTGCAACCAGTGTGTGGGGGGGAAGGAGAAATTTAGAGTGACTGATGTCTTTTAGTCAACTGAATAAAGAGTGATGTCATTAACTGGATACAAGAGGAGGGACAGGAGGAACTGCTGGGAGTGGGGATGAGAGTAAATAAAAGCAAGAAATCTGGCCTTGGGCCAGCTGAATTTGAGGTATTCATAACAAATCTCAAAAGTTATCCATAGAACTATGATTCACAACGTGTGATTCCTCAGATAGCAGCGTCAGCATCACCTGGGAACAATCTAAATCTACCAAACCTGGTGGTCCAGCAGTGTTATTCATGGCATTTTATTAGCTCCTATGCTCACTAGACATTCTATGTTTTAATTTTTATCATA
The DNA here is from genome assembly GCF_042477335.2 of Ovis canadensis. Taxonomy (NCBI): domain Eukaryota; kingdom Metazoa; phylum Chordata; class Mammalia; order Artiodactyla; family Bovidae; genus Ovis; species Ovis canadensis. The sequence continues at coordinate 43,421,162 of NC_091268.1, read as the reverse complement.
GTCATTTTCCTGGACAATACTAACAAATGCCATTTTTTAAGGAAAAGTTAAACTTCTGTACTTTCAGGATCATGGATACAAATCAACAGGTTTCTACTATTGTGTGCTTATCACTGTGCCAGATGTCATGCTGGGTATATTAAAAGAATGAGGAAAATAATGCTTGATCAAAGTCATAAGCCAAGCCCTGAGCACTCATATCTATAACCTCACTTAATCTTCACCATGAAGTATGCTTATCTTCATTCAAAGGAGCTAACTGTCTATGTCAGAGAACGAAGACTTAACTCATCCCAAACACAAAACAATTAAAAGTTAAGACAAAGTGAAGAAATCACTGAAAGCTATTCATTAAGTGGTAAATGAAAGAAAATATCCATTTCTCTTAAAATTAAGCTGACTTGCTTAATTAGCTCAAAACAGAAGAGAAAAATGTATTCTGCCAAGCTGTGTATCCAGTTACATCATTGTCTAAACACCCCAAGTTAAGTCCTTTTACCGCTCTGCCAGTTCCCAATCCTCCTGAATCTGCTTCTGCCTGGCTTTGTGATACTCCTCTCTCCAGCACTTGGAGCAGAAACCCTGCCAAGCAGGGTTGCCGTAGTAACCACATCCTTTCTTGCATAGCAGCTCTGACTGATCCACATGAATTCCTCGGCGTTCAGACTTAAGGCTCATCTTCCTCCTGCTAATCAAAGAGCAAACAAGAAAGTGCTGTTGAAAATGAATTCACTGTCATTCTGCTCACAGCAAAGCAAATAAGAAAAAAAAAATGAATGAGTTTATCAACTTCATGCTGTAAGAGAAAGAAGGGGAGGAAGAGGGGAAAAGAAGGTTTCAGTATGGCAAATTCCTGTCATACTAAAGAACAAACTTCTTATTCCTGCCCAATAATAAAGCATACTTTAAGAAAGGACTGATTGGATTAAATACCTAAACATAAATCATGAAACTATAAAACTCCTAGAACAAAATATAGGAGGAAAACTTTACAACACTGGATTTAGTGACAATTTCTTGGAATATGACACCAAAAGCATAATAAACGAGCAAAAACAGACAAATGGGACTATATCAAACTTAAAAACTTCTGCACAGAAAAGCAATCAACAGAGTGAAAAGGCAACCTATGGAATGGGATAAAATATTTGCAAACCATTTATCTGATAAGAGCTTAATATTCAGAATATGTAAAGAACTAAAACTCAACAACAATAAAAATCCAATTAAAAATCAGCAAAGGCTGTGAACAGACAATTCCCCAAAGAAGATATGTGTGTTAGTGTTAGTTGCTCAGCCGTGTCCAACTTTTTGCGGCCCCATGGACTGTAGCCAACCAGGCTCCTCTGTCCATAGAATTCTCCAGGCAAGAATACTGGAGTGGGCTGCCATTTCCTTCTCTGGGGGATCTTCCTGACCCAGGGATTGAACCCGGGTCTCCTGCATTGCAGGCAGATTCTTGGCCATCTGAGCCATGGGGAATACAAACAGCCAACTAACATGTGAAAAGATGTTTAACATCACTAATTACTAGGTAAATGCAAACCCAAACCACAATGACATATCACCACATGCCTGTCAGAATGGCTACCATCAAAAAGAACACAAACAACAAGTGCTGACAAGGGTGTAAAGAAATTGGAACCCTTGTGTACAGTTGGTGGGAAGGTAAAATGACACAGTCACTGCGGCAAACAGTATGGAGAGTCCTAAAAAAATCAGAAATAAAATTATCATATGATCCAGCAATCTCACTTCTGGGTATATTCCCCAAAGAACTGAAAACAGGATCTTGAAGAGATATCTGCACACTCATGCTCACTGAGCATTATTCATAGTAGCCAAGAGCTAGAAGCAATCTAAATATCCATCCAGGGATGAATGGATAAACACAGGATGAATGGATGAAGAAATGTGGTATACACAATGGAATATTATTCAGCCTCCAAAAGGGAAGAAATTCTATCATATGCTACAACATGGATGAAGTTTGAGGACATTATGTCAAGTACAATTAGTCAATCACAAAAAGACAAATCAAAGACATGATCCCACCTACATGAGCTATCTAAGTAAGTCAGACTCTTCAAACCGGAAAGTAGAATGGTTGTTGCCAGGGGGTAGGGGGAGGGAGGCAAAGAGGAGTTGCTGTTCCATGGAAGAGACTTTCAGTTTTGCTAGACAAAAAGGTTCTAGAGATCTGTTGCACAAAGTACCCAGAGTTAACACTTCTGTATTATACATTTTGAAAATGGTTAAGATGGGGCTTCCCTGGAAGCACAGTAATAAAGAATCTGCCTGCCAATGCAGGGGACATGGGTTCGATCCCTGGTCCAGGAAGAGCCCACATGTGGCGGGACAGCTAAGCCCAACTACTACAGCTACTGAAGCCCGTGCACCCTAAAGCCGAGCTTCGCCACAAGAGAAACCACTGCACAGAGAAGCCCGTGCACCACAGCTAAAGAGGCAGGCACTAGGCATTACTCCTGAGGACTCTCAAAGGCAAAAGGGAGGAGGGGAATTACGGAAGAAGACCAGAACTCACTGTATCACTGAACCCCCGTCAGGTTACCCTTTCTCCCCTCCAGTATCACCAAGTCAACCCAGACATGAACGCCAGGGCACAGAGAGAACTCCTTCAGTTCTGGCTCAAAGAATGAGAATAGGAACTCCTAACACTGAGAGGAAATATGAAAATCCCTCCATTTTCTTGTTTTTTTCCCCCTTCTCTTGAGCCACTGCCAATCATACGATGTCCACAGAAGCGACTGGAATGAGAGACTGTGGGAGCTACCCTCTGAGCAAGGGGGTACTCATTTTTCCCTCTCTCGACTCTCCCAGACAGTGATGGGAGTACAAGATAGAACAGGGCAACTACTTCCACAGCTTTCCACCCAGAAGAGAGAAGACAAGCCCCGAGGGAACTTAAAAAACACAGAAGGAATCACTGAGGCGAATTCAAGAGAGCAAGCTGTGAACACCCTAGCCCATGCATGCACACATAGGTCTGATGCTATTCAGGACCAAAGACCAAAAACCACACTAACAGAGACCACTGCACAAGGCTTCAGACTGGCACCACCAAGAAACAGGGTGAAACAGCACTGGGGAGCCTCTGAAAAGTGAACTGACACGGGAACCACGGCTCACAGAAGCAGGGTTGGAACCAGCAGCCTGAACTTGTTAGCAAAACTAAAAACACTTGCTCTGCAAATGACACTGCGAGAAAAATGAAAATACAAACTACAGACTGGGAGAAAATACTGGCCAATCATATATCTGACAAAGGACTTGCACCCAGGATATGTATAACTCTCAAAACTCAACAGAAAGGAAAACCATCTGATTTTTTTTTAATGGGCAAAAGACTTGAACAGACTTATCCAAAGAAGAGAAACACACAGGAGATGATTCTCCATGGTTTCTCACATTTCTGTACAAGGGGCCTTTGTAATTAAGACTATCTCTTCAAGAAGGTTTGCATATCTAACATTCTCAGAAGGAAGTAATCACTGCTTCCCTTCAGAGCAGAAGACAAGTTTGTTTACTCTCAAGTAAAATAGAATATTACATTCCAGGTCAAAAGTCAGGTGGCTTTGTTTGCTGCCCATTGTTAATAATTTGAGTTCCTTAAGCTTAGGTTCCTCGGCTGTGACACCAGCCCTGTGGGGCTTGGGACCAAAGGTAGCCCACGTGAGATGAAGCTTATTTTATTTATGTCCTGTGAATAATGAACTCCTTTGTCTTCGACTCCAGAGTCTCATGACTTCTGCCAGCATCTATGAAACTGGCAGGCTAACTGGTTACATTTCAGAAGGTAAGAACCCATGTCAGTCACATCACCTTGACAACGTGGCAGCTAAGCACATGAAAAGTAGTTCAACATTATCATCCGTCAGAGAAATGCAAATTGAAATCACCATGAGACATCAATTCACACATACTAGAAAGGCTAAAACTAAGGCCAATACCAAGTGGAAGCAAGGATGCGGAGCAACTAGAACCCTCCTGCTGCTGCTGCTAAGTCGCTTTATGACCAGTTAAAAAATGGAAACAACCAAAATATCCTTCAGTAGATGAATGAATGAACAAACTGTGTAGTACATCCATGCAATGGAATGCTACTTAGAAAAAAAAAGTAAGTGATGCTATACCAAACAACTTGGGATGAATTCCCAAATGCTTTATGCTGAGTGAATGAAGCCAGTTTAAAAAATTTATTTACTGTATAATCAGTGTGTTAGAAACTGATGTTAGGGCAGGAGTCTATAAATGAACAGCACAAAAAATTTTTTTAGAGGTAATAGAACTGTACTGAGATATATTATGGAGGTGTTTACATAAATCTTTTTTTTTTTTCTGGCTTCCCAGGCAGCTCAGTGATAAAGAAACCACCTGTCAATGCAATGAGCCACAGAAATGCAGGTTAGATCCCTGGGTTGGGAAGATGCCCTGGAGAAGAAAATGGCAACCCAGTCCAGTATTCTTGCCTGGGAAATCCCATGGACAGCAGAGCCTGGCAGGCTATAGGGTCCCAAGAGTCAGACATGACTTGGCAGCTAACCCATCACCACCAGCAAGGACAGACAGGATTTAGATTTATCGTACTTATCATTTAGTAAATGAGGCTGAGCTAGAAAGAAGGTTAACCAAGTCTAGTCAAGATTCTAGAATGTTAAATTGAGAAATTTTAAAGACTATCTACTTTCTTCTATTATAATACAGATAAAGACACTGAGACTGCAAACCTATAATCTGTTCAGTCAAAAAGGATGACCCAGAGAGATGTTATGGGGAGGGAGGTGGAGTGGGGTTCACGTTTGGGAACGCATGTACACCCGTGGTGGATTCATGTCAATGTACGGCAAAACCAATACAGTATTATAAAGTAAAAAAAAAAAAAAAAAAAGGTAGTAAGTAGCAGGGACATCACAAAAGCCTAAACTTGTACTATGTCCTGAGTTCCATCAAACTATTTTGAGAGCCTGAGCTAAACTCATCATCATCACCCTGCGGTCCTTCAATTTCAAGAGAAGTAGGCAAAAAGAAATATCTACTTTTTTCCTTACATTGATTCAGTAAGCTTAGAAGTTTTTATACTACAAAGACGATAGCACAGCTGTCTGTTACTAAAATGAACATATTTAAGGGAGGCTACCTAACATAGGTGTCAGCAACTTCCCCTTCCTTGGGGAAGTGTTCCCCAAATGTAAATCTCTAAATCTACTGGTTGCCATGTTTGTGTACGTGCAGCTCCCCTCCCTCCAACTTCAGGGCCACAGTTGATGGAACCAGAGGGAGATACGTGACCCAAAATGAAGTTCTGGAAATGAGACTGAGTCTGGATTGTTCTTCTGAATGATGGAGAAGCTGAGGCAGGACCACCTTCCAACAAGCGGTCTGAGTACCAGGATAATCAATCTGCAGACTGAAATAGACACACAAGAAGCAGCAGAGAAAAGAGGTAGAAGGAAAATATTCTCTAGGTCCCGAGGGGCTTCCATTTCTCAGTTCCAACCCTTTGCTAAGGTTTGGCTGCTTGCCTATCTTCAGATTCTGAAACACACCCCTTGATCCCTGACTGCTTTTTCCTTTTGTCAACTCCAGTACAGCCTATTTGCACCCAAAGACTTGCCCAAGTACTATGCTAGAGCTCAAAAAATGTAACTGTGAAGACTACTTCACATATACTAAGGGCTCAACAGGTTAACATGAAAACAACAATAATAGCTATGAGTCTATGAAGACCAACTTGATGTATACATGAGAACATGGAGACCGGTCAAATATGCACTCAAATCCCAGCTCTGCAATGTGACTTTGGACAAAATATTTCTGAAACTTCCATTCATACCCCTCTGTCCAACTTCTGCGCCTACCGTTCTCTACCTTTTCACAATCTAAGCCTCACAGGCCTTGTGCTCCCGTGACGTTCACTCTGTTGTTAACCTGTGATTATGCTATCTCAGATGACCAAAAAAAAACCCAAAACTTTCCAGATAATTAAGATTACTAATCAGTTGACCTTGAAACAGAGATGATCTTGATTTTCCAGGTGTACCTAACATAAGCACATGAACCTTAAACGCTGAAGACAGGAACCCAGAAGAGTCAAAACAATCTTGAAAAAGAATGTAGGAAGACGTAAGTTACCAATTTCAAAACTTACTACAAATCCATGATAATCAAAACAGCATGGAACTGGCACAAGGACAGACACATGGATCAATGGGATAGAACTGAGTCCAGAAATAAACTCACCAAAATATGGTCACAACTATCAAATGGAAGAGTCTTCTCAACAAATGATGCTGAGATACCACGCATATAGAATGAGGTCAGACCTTTGCCTTATACCATACACAGAAATTAAAAATTGATTAAAGAGCTACATGCAGGGACTACCTTGGTGGTCCAGTAGCTGAGACTCTGTGCTCCCAATGCAAGGGGCCCAGGTTCAATCCTCAGTCAGGGAACTAGATCCCGTGTGCCACAATTAAGGGTTGGCACGTGCAACTAAAGATCCCACATGCTGCAACAAAGACTGAAGATCCCATGTGCCACAATTAAGAACCAGTGCAGCCAAAATAAAGAAATAAGTGAACAAATTTATTTTCAAAAAAGACCTAAATGCAAAAACAAAAACTCTTGAGAAAAAGCATAGGTAAAATTTCATAATTTTAAATTTGGCAAAGATTCTTAGATGACACCAAAAGCATAAACAAAAGAAAAGATAGACAAATTGTACCTTATGAGAACTAAAAGCTTCTATGTTTCCACGGACCCCATCAAGGGAGTGAAAAGACAACCCACAGAATGGGAGAAAATATTTGCAAATCATGAATCTGATAATGTGTATCCAGAATATATAAGGAACTGTTACAACTCAATATTTTAAAAGATAAATACTCCAGCTATCAAAATGGGTAAAAAAGCTGAATAGACACTTCTTCAAGGAAGACATACCAATGGTCAATAAGCACATTAAATGACTTCTGACATCATTAGTAATTAGGAAAACGAAAAACCACTTCACACTCAATTAGATGGCTAGTATTAAAAAGCGAGATAATAACAACTGTTGATAAGTATGTGGAGAAACCGAAACATTCATACACTGCTGATGGGAATGTAAAATGGTGCAGCTGCTTTTGGAAACCATCTGACAGTTTCTCAAATGATTGTAATTAGAGTTACTGAGCAATTCCACTCCAAGGTATATGCCCAAGAGAAATGAACACATATGTCCACATAAAAACCTGTATATGAATGTTTATGTCAGCAATTCCCATAATAGTCTAATGATGTTGAAACAACCCAAATGTCCACCAACTGATAAATTGACGAAATGTAGTATATTCACACAATGAAGTATCAATATTATTCGGCCATGAAGAGGAATTAAGTACTTGACACACGCCACAACAGGACTAACCTTGAAAACATTTGCTAACTGAAAGAGCCAGTCATTAAAAGACAACACACTATATGATCCCATTCGTATGAATGTTCAGAACAGGGAAGTCTGGAGAGAAAGCAGAATAATGGTTGCTTTAGAACTCAGGGGGAGAGAGAGAGAGAAAATGAAAAAAGGAGATAGCTAAAGGGCATGGAGTTTCTTTCTGAGGTGATGAAAATGTTCTAAAGTTGGTGTGGTCAAGGCTGCTTTTGAATTGTGCTCTTTAAATGGGTGAATCCTATGGTATGTAAACTGTATTTCAAGAAAACTGTTTTTAAAATATAAAGCAGAAGAGGAGGACAGAGAAGTCAAAGAGAGTCAAAGAACCCTTCTTGGGTTTGAGGAGAAATATAAGAAATGTGGGTGGCTTCTAGAAGCTGAGAAAGACCCCTGGCTGACAACCAAGGAAATTACAACCTCGGTCATAAAACTTTATTGAACTCAATTCTACCAACATTTGAGTATGCCTAGAAGCAGATTCTCCCCAGAACCTCCAGGTAAGAGCCCAGATCACATGACATCTTAATTCTGACCTCTTGAGAACCTTCACAGAGCACCAGCTGAGCTGGCCAGGAGTTCTGACTTACAGAACTTTGGGTGCTGTTTTAAGCTGCTGAGTTTGTGGTAATTCATTATGGCAACAACAGAAAGCTAATATAGGACTCCTTTCAAGTTCTCTCTTCTGGGGACCTTTGCAAGTATGTTCTAATGCCTAGAAGCTGTGACTCTGTTCATTAGGTAATTTCCCTCTCATCAGTTAGGTCTCAGCTTTCACTCTTTCTAAAGTAGTACCTACCCCAACCAACCCAAACCTCACCTCCACCCCCGGCCCACAATTATTTCTCCATATCCTATTTCTAACAAGGGAGGGTAAGGAAAGGTATGCAGAAGAGTTAACCAAGCAGGCCTGAGCTGCTCAAATCATGCACGCTCTCATTTTCAGAAGGGCCTGCTCGTGTGGCTGAGTCTTGGCCAGCTCCTGGGAACCGAGGTCTTAGGAGTGCCCTTCCAGACTAACTGGTAAGGGTGTTCTGTGTGCTTGGAGTCTTGATCCACATTGTGCCAACCTGTCTGAACAGTTTGTGCAGACTGTGCACTGTATGCTGTGTGCTGTGCAAGGTCCGGTGAATACTGCTTTCTTTCTGGGGGTCAGTCATAAAGGTGCTTGTGCCTGTGTGACCAGCCTCCAATAAAAACCCTGGAATCTTAGTCTTACGCGAACTTCCCCAACAGAAAACTTCACACCTGGTGCTAGAGTTTGCTGCTGAGGGATTAAAAGCATCCTGTCAAGCACTGGGAGACAGCTTTTGGAAGCTCACGTCTGGTATCCTCCAAATTCTGCTCAACGCACTGTTTTCCTTCATCGATCCCGTTTCACTGTTTCCTTTCACTGTAATAAAACAACCAGCAATACAGGAGTTCTTCAAGTGCTTCTGTGAATTACAAGACCTGGGGAGCAGTCCTAGGGTCTACCCATACAGGATGTGATTACAAAGGGGTAGCATAAGGGAGCTCTTAGTAATAGTTCAGTATTTTGACTGTAGTGGTGGTTATAGGAATCTACGTATGTAATAAAATGGCATAGAACTATAATACACATTAAAGATGTCAACTTACTACAACTGTACTACAGCTAGCTATGTAAGACATAACCACTGGGGCAAACTAGGTGAAAAGAATACAGGACCTCTCTAGATTATTTTTGCAACTTCCTGTTAATCTGTAATTTCAAATTAAAACCAAAAAAAATTCCACTTAAAATCTATTAAATAAAAACACCTATGACTGAACAGGGAAGCCTGGCGTGCTGCAGTCCATGGGGTCACAAAGAGTCGGACACGACTGGGCGACTGAACAACAACATGATTGAACCAATGTGTATCAGACAGTTGTACATAGCACTTAGATCACTTCTGTTACTAAGTATGGAAAACAAAGCAAGCAAGTAAGCCACCAAAAAGAACGTACATCCCATGATCTGAAGGTTGTGCAGTGGTAATGAAGCTGTTCTGATGGGCAAAGCACGTACAGTCAGCACACTCAGGTTAGACATCAGAGCTACAGAGACCCCATACCCTCTTCAGCTAGGGAGAAACACAGGGGATCAATTCTGAGACTCAGTTCTGTCTTTCCTGGGCAGAAAGACCTATCCCTTCCCAGACGGGCCACAACCCAGAGGTAAGCTACCATCAGTACTGCACCCAGGAGGGAGGTCAGGGGGACCACACCCAGCTCCTTTCTGAGCTCTGCACACCAACAAGTAGACTTTTACTGAGCAACCTAGGCATAGAAAATGCGTAATTCAACTGGCCTACTCATACCAGGGAGGATGGAGCAAGAATGATCTCTACTGCTGAGACAGCCAAGACTGCTGTGAGTTCTGCCACAGGGCTGGGACTCTGGACTGAGGTATCCTGAAAAGAGCCAGGAGTCGAGTCCACAGATGTGTGTCTGTTCTTCCTTAAGGCTCTGCATGCAAACCAGGTTCATTTCATAAAACCAAACCAAAAAATACTCTGTAGATCTGAGTAGCTTCCCACTATCTTCCTTGTGAGAGGCCTGCTTCCTTTTCTTAGGTTCAATGTCTTGTCCTCACAGATCATTCCTCTGGGATTTACAGAAAACATCCAATCAACTCTACTAAAACAATAAACTATCCTTGAACCTCAGTTAAGAAACGGAATTTAAAGTTAAGCTTTTCCCCTTAAATTTGTTTTGTTTTTCTAGTTACAGAACTAAAAGATGGTTACTCTGAAAAACCTAAGATATATACACCCATAGAAAATAAAGAAAACATTACTCCAAGACAGTCACTATGTTCTCATAGTGCTTTCTCTACTCATCATGACCTCATTTATTTATTCAACAAATATTTACATACTGATTTATACTATGTGACAGGCACTTAGGATACAAATAAAAGTAAAAATAATGTTTCAGTTCTCATAGCACTTACTGTCTAGAAAATGTGACTATATACCTAAAAGCCCTGAAAGAAGAAATGAAAACACTATGAACATTGAGGAATTAATTTTAAAATTACTAAATTTCATAAAAGAATTTTTATTTATATGAAAAAGCTATATTTGTGTACATGAAATCTATAAAACTCTTATAATAACCTAACTATAAATTAGGAAATATAAAGAGATCTCATTCCCAATAGTATCAAAATGTTAAAACTTCTAGGAACTAGTTTAATAAGAAAATTAGGGACTTTCCCTGGAGGTGCAGTGGTTAAGACTCTGTGCTTTCACTGTGTGTGTGTAGGGGGGGTGGATGGGTTGGGGGGAGTCAATCCCTGCTTGAGGAACTAATATCCTGCATGTCGCACGGCTTGCTGTGTGTGTGTGTGTGTGTGTGTAATAAAAGTAATTATTTATCTGCATAAAAATACTGGGATATAGAGAAGCCTTAAGTAGTTGGCAAGACATACCAAGACACAGTATGAGAAAATTAAATATTTTATAAATGAGCAAATGTTTCCAAATTTTTAAGTTTTCTATAAATAACAATAAAATTCCAAAAGACTCTTTTGAACTTGACAAAATTATTCCATATTTGGGGACTTCCCAGCAGTTAGGACTCCACGTTTCCACCGTCCACTACACAGGGTGAGCGACAAATCCTCGTCAGGGAACGAAGATTCTACATACCAAATAACACAGTCAAAAAAAAATTCCATGTTCTATCAGCAATAATACATAGGCAAGAATTTTTTTAAATATTCTAAATTAATTCATTTACTGAATTTTAATTTCCTGCAAACTAGTTGAAACAGTGTGAACTTAGGAACAGAACTAGCACAGTTGAATTCACAAATGAATTACTAAAATTACATAATTTATTACTAATATAATATAATATTTAATATATTCTATGCCTCTAATATAATAATTAGAGGAAGGAGAAGGGAAGAATGTTCAATAAACAATGTTGGAATTACTGGTCAGCAATCTAGCACTCCCCAAAGTTAACTACAGGTACCATAAAGAGTTAAAGTTCTTTAAAGACAAGTGAAAAAATAGAAAGAACTAAAATTAAGTATTTATGAAACTTCTAAAGACGTGAGGGCTATCTAAGCTTACAAGCTGCAGGAGAAATCAGAAAGGAAACAGATTTGAAGAACTAAAGTGAAACATCTACCTAGTTTTTAAAAGGTCCCATCTTAGAACCAAAATACAAAGGCAAATAAGAGACCAGGAAGACTATTTTAAGTAAAGAGGATAAGAGAGTATTTTATCATATTTATAAATTATATTAATAAAATTTATAAATCTCAGGATTTGAGCAGACCATTCGCAAAATGGAAATAGCTTCCTAGGAACAAACATGGAATATCAAAGGGTGTATGCCTTGTCAACTTTGATTTATATCCCCAAACTGGTCTTACAAAAAGGTCATACCTATTTACATTCCCACCTACAATGATCTACTTTGCCAAAAACTCATAAAAGCTACATTATTAGTCTTTAATCGCTGCCAATCTGAGAGGCAAAAAAGGAGAAGCAGTTCTTGTTTTAACATATATGCCCTTAAATTTACCATCTTTATAGATATTTATTGGTCATTAGCATGCTTTCTCTGAAGAATTAAACTGTTCCTGTTCTTTGCTCATTTTCTCTGACATCTTTTTTCCTTTAACAGGCGCTCTTTTTATGTCCTCTTTTAGTCCTTGACATTACATGTTATCAAGATACTATAAGTTTAATCAAAGACTGTATACACGTTTCACTGACTTTCATAGCATGAAATACACTGCCTCCAAAATGAATGTGAATGTCACACAGAGAATTAGTGGCAGAGTTCCAATGTTAAATACAACAAGACAAAGTATCCAAACACCCAAATAATTTCAAACGATAATCAACCCCATGGAGTATAATGTAGTTTATGTTGTTGAAATGAGCAGAGCCAGCAGAGCAGCATTCTTAAGGAATGAATTCCAGGCAACAATCTTCTATTGTACTATCACACCCTCGTCAGTGAAGTGAAATTAGGACTCCAATCTGAGCGTGCCATTCCCGAGGTGAGTAACTCAAAATTAAACGCAAAATAACCTGGCTGCTCAGTCTACTTCTACCAGGCTCCATCCCTTCTTCTTCCACAGAAGCAGCCATTTCTCAGCTGGTCAATAAAAAAAGTAACAGCAAACTACAATACATAAAGGTGGCTTCAGTGATCAAAGGGTTTTAGCTTTGCTGCAGCCATTTCATCCTTTGCCAGTTGCTATCACTGGACTAGACATAAATGTATCTATGAGATAAGAGAAGTACAAAAAACAACTGCCTGGAATGAAATGTATTTATTCAGACTTGTTAGAGGGCTCAGTCAAACAAATATTTGTATTATATTCTAAGCTTGTGAGAAAAATGCCTTGTTGTGTAAGAATAAATTAAACTGCAGAAACTTTCAAAAGCTGCTAAAACCATCCCATCTGCTATAGGTTGAATTGTGACCTCCCAAAAGACAGGTTGGACCCCAATAATGTGAATGTGACTAGATTTGGAAACAATGTCTTTGCAAATGTAATTAACATGAAGTCATACTGGATTAGAGTGGGCCCTAAATCCAATGACTGGTATCCTTACAGAAGGCCCTGGGAGAGACAGAAACACGCAGAGGCCACGTGGCCACAGAGGCAGAGACTGGAAGAACATAGCTACAAGCCAAGAAACTCCAAGGCCTGCAGCAACCATCTTCCCTACAGCCTTGGGAGAGAGCACCGCCCTTGCTTTTGGACGTCTAGCCTCCAGAACTACAAAAAAAACACATTAATTTCTGTTGTTTTAAGCACCTAGTTTGTGGTAATTTGTTACAGTAGTCCTGTAAACCAATTACAACTGTTGTAAATTCCAAAAATAATTGAAAGAAATGAGTCTTTCACTAGTTGACACAGACCTGTGGATCCACAGCATCAACTCCTCTTTACAAATAGGCTGATCACACATCCCAGTTAATGAGAATAGTCCTGGCATAAAAGCATCCCTTTGGCTCTCAACAGTGACCTGTTTTTGATAACAAGGTACACAGTCATCCTATTCATGAACAAGTCTAGAACACCCTTCTGTTCATCTGCCTTCAAATCCCACCCTATTTCAAATGTCTGACTCCCCTTTCCCCACCGACAGAATAATTCCATCTCTCGGGCTCCTGTAGCATTTTCTTAAAGATTCATTTACTTATTTGTTGGCTGTGTCAGGTTTTAGTTGCGGCACATGGGATCTTCGCTGCAGGCTCTTTGGCTGCAGCACAAGGACGCTTCAGCTGCGGTGCACCAGCTCCGCTGTTCCGCGGCAGCATGTGGGGTCTCAGTTCCCTGACCAAGGAGCAAACCCAAGTCCCCGGCACTGCAAGCCAGATTCTCAACCAGGGAAGTCTCCCTAGAGCATTTTATAACTACAGCTATTACAACACTCATGTTCTATGACATTTACTTGCTAACTTGTCCATTCCATGTGTGTAGACAACACAGTACCAGGAACACAATGAGTATTCAATAGGTACCTTCTAGATTTATTAAATGATTTATTCGTAAGACTCACAAAGTACTTGCTTAGAGAGTTTTCTTCCCCTTTTGTCCCATGTGAAAATTTTTTTTAAAAAAGAAAATCTCAACTAAAATGGGTATCAGGAAGGCTTGTAAAGGGAGCTCTCATGTGCTACTACTACTCTCATCATCCTCATCATCAATTACCTCAGACAGGAAGACATCAATTACCCTTTGGGAAAGGCGTCAGTTACTGACTGCAACAGGAAGAGATGTACCTTGTACTCCCACACAGGAAGTACACTACTTTATTACGTCAGCAGGAGAAAGACTTCCTTCTTTCCCAGCAACCGGCCAGCCAAAAGAAATGCTGTAGCTCAACCAATGAGAAGCTAGGATTACCTGAGCTTTTACTTTCCTCCAATGAACTTTCATTTTTCCTTACTGATGATGACTTCCTTTCCTGTCCCCCCTTCTTACCATAGAAGCCTTCCATGTTGTGTAACCTCTCAAAGTATCTCTTTGTCGGAAGAGATGCTGCCTGATTGATGAATCATTTGATAAAGCCAATTAGATCTTCATTTACTCAGCTAAATTTTGGTTTTAACACCCCTATATACTCTAGCGTTGAACTGTAGGAGGTAGGAGAAACTTAAACAGCCAAACAACTAACTCATAAGGCAGTGGTTCTCATATTTTAGCATGCATAAGTATCATGCTTGGAAGACTTGTTACAACATGGATTCAGGTGGTCTGGGGGTAGGGAGGGCCTGAGAATTTGCATTCTTAACAAGTTTCCAGGTGATGTGGCTAGCGGCTCCTTGAAAACCACTGCTCTAAATTAAAGTAACTTTCCCTGATGGCTCAGACAATAAAGAATCTGCCTGCATCGTGAGAGACCCAGGTTTGATCTCCGGGTTGGGAGGATCCCCTGGAGAAAGGAATGGCTACCTGCTCCAGTATTCTTGCCTGGAGAATTCCACGGACAGAGCCTGGCTATAAAGTAAGCACCACAATTATGAAAAGATTAATTTATTCTTATAACTTCATTCCTAGCGGGAAACTCTTTCCTGAATATGACAAAGTAGCTTGTGGCAGACCAACATTGCTGCTGAGCATTAGGAAAGTCAGCAACATTTTAAAAACCAATGTTTAAATGCATCAGAAAGCAGCTGAAGCAACCAAGACTAGAAGGCTCTGGATTCTGGAAAAAGGGAGGAACTGTAGAGAATCCAAATGAGGTACTGATGATTCTTGGGCAAAAAGCTGAGAATCAAGACTTTCCTTCTGCAGAGGAACCATGAGAGTTTTTGGTAGAGATGAAAAGCAAGACTCCACGGGTCAAGATCCCAGTGAAAGAGGAGAGTTGAAGAACCAGGCCTGACAAAAGGCTGGCCTTCTCCTGAAGATATTTACCAAATTCTGCAGTTGCACAAGAAGGCTTCAAAACAAAACTAAAAGCCCCTGAAAATCAAGAGTAGAGTTTTCAACAATCTCACTGCTCTCTGCAAAGATTAGAGCAGAGAAGCTACCAGGAGGGATTCCTGTGAATTTATGAGAGTATCAGTTGGAAGCCCTGGATGGCTGGCTACTTGCTAACATTAAAGGCAAACAGCATTAAAGACAAACTAGAGAGAATCCCTGCCGTACCAAACCGGCAGCACAGCCTCAACCATCAGCTCAGTCCCTAACAGGATTAGGTGATGAGCCCCTACTCTACCTGACTAGCAAAAAGGATGAGGGATTTCCCTCTGAAAAAGAGCAGCAGCATCTGGAACTTCATTTTATTCATAACGCTCAGCATTCCTATAACTGAAAACCAAAAGGAAAAAACAGAAACAGATGTTCAGATAATCTAGACACTGAAGTTAACAGAAAGACTTTTAAATAACGATGGCTTAAATTTAAATTTCCTATTTTAAAAAACAGGGGAAGAAAGAGGAAAGAACATATAAAAAGAAGAATTTCAACTGAGAACTGGAATCTATAAGAATCAAATTGAAATTCTAGATCTGAAAAGTATCTTAACTAAAACTAAGAATTCAAAGGGTAGATTTAGGCACAGATCAAGGACCTCCCTGGTGGTCCAGTGGTTAAGACTCCACACTTGCACTGCAGCAGACACGGGCTCGATCCCTGGTGGGGGAACAAAGATCCTCCATGCCACATGGTGTGGCCAAAAAAAGGAAAAGGAGATCGGGGAACACTGTGTGAAAGTCTACCAGGTGTGTAACTAGAGGGTAGAAGTAATACTAAGAGGAAAGAATGAAAGTTTCCAAACATAGTAACAATTACACCAATAGACTAACTATTCTAATTTAAAGACTAAAATTGTCAGACTAAACAAATAAAAAACTAAATCTAACTTCATGATGCTTTTCTAGGATAAAGAAGGTTGGAACATATAAGGATAGAAAAAAAGATACAGCATGCAACATTCATCAAGAGAAAGCAAAGAAAGCTATACTGGTATCAAAGTAGACTTTAAGGCAAAAAGCACTACTAATGATTCCAGGATAACAGTGTCAAGCCACCAAGAAAATTTTTTTTCTTTTTATTTTTTTAAAGAAAATTCTAATGTGAGCCAAGCAGTTAGAAATTAGTCATCACTGGGAGCTAAGAACACACTGGCTGAAACCAATTTTGTTTAGGAAATCTATGACAGCTCAAAGAAGGACAGAACTACAAAGTAACATGGAGCTTAAATACCAGTCTTCTTTGCAATACAATAAAACCCACATATGTACCTTATGGTGAGTTCTGAAATGCTTACACAAAATGTTAAAATCACTTTAAAATCACGAAATAACAGCTAGACAGTTGAAGACAACACACACACACACACACACACACACACACACACACACAGAAAAGGCAATGTACTGAAAAGGTAAAAATTCTTCTTTAGGGAAACAGCCTACAACCTCTCACGGGTAACATCAACAACAAAATCTGCCTGCAATCTGTCCTCAAGCACATGTAAGAATAAAAGTAGGCTCCTGAAATGAACTTATTTACAAAACAGAAATAGTCACAGATGTAGAAAACAAACTTACTGTTACCAGGGGGGAGAAGAGGAGAGGGATAAACTGGGAGGTTGGGACCTACATACACACATATTATAAAACAGGTAACCAACAAGGACCTACGGTATAGCACAGGGCACTCTGTTCAGTACTCTGTAATGGCCTATATGGGAAAAGAAATTGAAAACTGATTCGCTTTGCTGTACACTTGAAACTAGCACAACACTGTAAATCAACTATATGTCAATAAAAGATAAGACAAAGGGGCTTCTCTGGTGGCCCAGCAGTTAAGAATCCTGCCTGGCAACACAAGGGACACGGGTTTGATCCCTGGTTTGGGAAGATCCCACATGCTGCAGGGCAGTTAAGCCTATGCACCACAACTGCTGCTGCTGCTGCTGCTGCTAAGTCGCTTCAGTCGTGTCCGACTCTGTGCGACCCCAAAAGATGGCAGCCCACCAGGCTTTCCCATCCCTGGGATTCTCCAGGCAAGAACACTGGAGTGGGTTGCCATTTCCTTCTCCAACGCATGAAAGTGAAAAGTGAAAGTGAAGTCGCTCAGTCATGTCCGACTCTTCGTGACCCCATGGACTGCAGCCCACCAGGCTCCTCCGTCCATGGGATTTTCCAGGCAAGAGGACTGGAGTGGGGTGCCATCGCCTTCTCCAATGCACCACAACTACTGAAGCCCAATGCCTCAAACCTGGGCTCTGCAACAGAAGCAGCCACGGCAATGGAAGCCCAAGCCTACAACTAGAGTAGCCCCCCACTCTCCACAACTACAGAATGCCCACCTGCAGCAATGAAGACCCAGCACAGCCATAAATAAAATTTTTTAAAAAATAAAATGAAAGTAGGCTTTGGGAGAAAGTGGTGTCTCCATACAGCTGACATTCAGAGGACTTAAATATTGAATTGCAATATTGTCTTTCATCAGACATTCTATTTCCTGGAGCAGGTGTTCTGTAAACATCACATGATGTTCTATAAAGGTATCAGCAGCTAGCATATGGTATGAAAATACTTTGCCATCTGATTATTGCTCATAAATGATATTTAAGACGTGTCCATTCACAACTATACTACATTTGAAACTCCAGACAAATGACATCTACACACTTATCACACTACTGTACCAACCACAAAGGCTAATTAATTTCTATAAATAAAAATGTAATCCAATTCACTAAGTAAAAGCCAAGCATATTACTTCCTAATACATTAATTATAATGGATTTTGGACACTGTTTCATCAGCCTACTTTTTTTTGTTGTTGTTTTCACAATTTTATTTTGTATTCTTCTTATAATATCCTATTCAAAGCTTAGGTCACTAGCCCAACTAATTTTTCAGGAACCTATTTAACTACAATGACAAAAGTGCTATGGAAATGCAATTAAGGAAACACCATGTTACGTAACTATATTTAGACAAGGACAGTTCCACCCATTGTTTACTAACAAGGATGAATAAGGATGTTCTCTACTCTTCAGTTCCGTAGGCTAGGTCACAATTTACAATATCCTGGAGGAACTATATTACCATACTTCAAAATAAAATGATGTGAAATTAAACTGGAATAGTCTCAATATGAAAACTCACAATAAATAATGGTTTACTTATCTGTACAACTCTAAAATGCAATACAATTCCTAAAAGATTAATAATGCATAACAATATCATAACAATAATAACACCTCACAATATCACTATAAAAGTATAACCTAAATGTGTCCTAAATTGTAGCAGTGGGATCACCAGCTAAAGTTTTACTCTAAAATATAAATATAGACCTCTCTTTCCAGAATGGCACACTATCTTTAGAATTATATAATCGTGGTTTTCCTGCTCTCGAGACAAATTTATAACAAATAAAAAAAAAAGAAAAAGTATACGCATTTCAGATACACACAAACGCATAAAATAATATTCCCATTTCTCTAATCCTGACAGATGCCTAGAAGGCGTATTTTTTCCCAGCTGTACAGACTATGGAACTTGCAGCTCTCAGCTCATTTTCTGGATGAAGGTTCAGAATGGTTCAAGGCCCTTTTGCAGGGATGGGTTATAATACTTGCCAATGTGTTTACCTCTACTGAGTGTATCGTGTAGCCCCACCTGCGGGCCCAGACTAGCCCACCTCAAGTGTTACAGTAGGGTCACAGATGTGGACCACTCAGTCTGTCAGATTACTGAAGTTAAATTTTACATAAATTCAAATCTCCATCACTTCTTGTATGACCTGGAACAAGTTACTGCTCTGAATCACATTTCTTTATATTTTCTTTTAAGAAAGGGAATAAAGAAGAAGGACGACACTGTGACAATGCATGTAAAGAGCTTGTAATCAGCACATGCCTGGCTCATGCTAGCACTTGGTAAGTTTGAACTAATTACTTAAAAGGTCAACTTTTTAGCTTGAGGAAAAGGCAGATATATTATTTTACTGGACACTACACCTAGGATGAGCCGAGTGGATTGATTCCCTTCTTAATATAAATTTTATGCCTGGACTTTACAAGCCAATGCTCTCTGTGTTGAAGCTAACACCCCGAACCTACTTCCAGCAATGAGTCTTGGTACTCATTGGTATTTCCTCAGCTTATCTACGTGTGGAGGCAAGGTAACTTTTATTTAAATATTTATCCTTGGCAGTCTCCTCCATTTTCGTACCCTCCATGATAAAGCATGCCTGATAAAAATATAGCTCTGTGATTAACCAACAACACAAAAAATATATGTACTCAAAGAACTTGTCAGGAAGCACAAACCCAAACCTCACTGCTGATAAATTAATAAAAAAAGCTCATCCTTAAATTAAATCAGTCTCAGGAGCTGAGTGCTTAGTCCACATTTTTTTTGCCAGGACCAGAACTGCTTTTACTGAATTATGTTTTGATCTTATGTCATTAACCTACACAATGAAGCAATGGGGAATTTTACTAAAAAACAAAGTAAAACACAGCACAGCCCTCTGAAATGCATGCTACTTAAGGATGTAGTTAAGGAGTTTCTCAGAACAAGGAATCTTTGGGAATCCAAAGCAGAAGTCGGGTCTTATCTTATGGTCAGTGAACCATGTAACTGATTACATTTCTTTCTGAACTGGCTACTAAAAAGCAGTCAAATTTGGGGCCCTCTAACAAATACTTAAGACTTCAGTCCAAGTACTTTGTGTACAGATCTCAATTCTGTTTCCACCTTCATTTTCCTCCCACAGTCCTGAATTCATCACCTTTTTCTGTTTTCAACAGTTAGTTGTACATCTCTTTGCAAGTCATTATGAATCCTTTTGGGAACAAGGTGTGATATAAGCAAATGATATGCCCCACTTAAAAAAAAAACAGACCACAAGAAGATATTTTCTTCCATTAATAAACATTTATGAGCTCAATTTCTAGAGGCATTATCTTTCTTGAGCTCCCAAAGAACAAAAGCAAGTGTTATAACCAACGTTATATTTAAAGTTAGGAAAGTCTAACTAACGACAGAGGAACTATCAAAATAAGACACTTTCATTATGTATTTTTAACTGGGGTGCACAAAGAAATTTGCAAATATATCCCCTGTAAAAATCCCCCCAAAGTCATTTTAAAAATACAGATGAAATCACAAATGCAGGTGTATTTGCATATTTACTCCGAATGAGAACTGAACCAGCTAGCTTCAAAAATTATTTATAAAATTTCTATCTGGCTCCTTCCGGGCTGCCCTCTGCCTAGCACAGGGGATGCTGCCAACCAGTGTGAAACAGCATGGAATTTAGAGCCATAAATGCTCTTGCTACATTCTTGCTTCAGGGATTTCAGAAATCTCATTGCCAACATTTGAAGAAAACAAAAAGCTTAAGACACTCTTAGTGGGTAAAATTTTATTCTATCATGCACTCACACTTAGCATTCTGATCATAACTTCTAACTATAAATGTATCTAATGAACTGAGCATAATTATAGTCCTTCACCCACCTAGTGACCGTAAACAAGTGAGCTATGCTACCAGAGATGAAAAAAAATGTTTTACTACATAATAAAAATTACGCTTCCTATCCCACCAACAGTAACTTTAGCAACAACAGGAATCTCATGGGGTAACTTGAAAGCAGCAGCATAAAGTACAGCATTTTCTTAAGGCATGTTAGGAGCTTTATCCAAATAACAAACAGATAAAATAAGAGCTGCATAATGGTACGTGGGAAAAAGATGAGTCAACTATTATTGTTTTTCCTAAGTGTTTACTCAACAACACTTTAGATTATTTCAAGGCATTTCAGTCAAACAAACAATATATATAATGTTTCCACAATTCTTTAGGACAAAAATGAACATTTAATATGACTTTCAAAATGCCTGGCCTCTGTTGTGAAACTTTTTTTTAGGGTCAGCGCTGGGTTAAGAAGCCACTTAATAGCATTTCTATTCTAAGTCACAGAACAGACAAGTATGTTACACAGACATCTCCAATATTTTAGGCATGGGTCATCTCTGCTGGAGATGTCTACTTTGCAACCAATATAAACACATGTGCCAAAAGTAAAACTTGCATTGTCAAGACAGAAATTCTGTTTCTAGCCAAAGACTGACAAAAGTAAATAAAAACAAGATCTTAGTTCTTCTATTTGTAGCTATCTAAATAAATAAGGATTATTTTTTTTTCACTGAAAATCAACATCAGAAATCCATGATGTCTCAAGTCCTCCAGGAACACTCGGTGAATGCCTGACTTGAATTGAGATGCAAAGAGATAAAAGCAGAATTCCTGTTTATGGAAGTGTACGGATAAGCAAGGTCAGACGCACTCAATTAGTAAATGAACAGACAATTCCATTCAAACACTCAAAACACAAGCTAGCGCAGAATCAAGCACGTTCCTGATCTGCCTGTAAGACGGACATAAAAATTCCAAGTTAACCAGGCAAATAAAATAACCCGCCTCAAAATCCTTCCCTGGTTCTGTCACCGTCAGAGAAAAGGCCCAAGAAACTCCAGCATCTCTGTCCCTCTCTCTGCACTTTTTCCCTTTTAAAAAACCACCTCCTGGGGAGTTACTCTCCTCTCCTCCTTTAGCTGCCCCACCCCCACATTCCCACGACCCCTAAAATTCTCACCCCACCTCGTCAGTCTGAATAGTACTCATTCTTCAGGACATTTCCGGAAATATTCCCAGGTACCTCCCTCCACACCCCGCAGTCCTTCGGGGCACCTGGGGTGTGGTCCCCACCCCACCCCGCCCCTACTCTTAGCTCACTCTGCTCACCACACTGTATCTCCGCTGTCCCCCTCTCCTGAAGTAGCTAACTTCTAGAGAGAAGAAAATGATTGCTGGGGAGGTCCATAAATGTTCAAATCCTGAACACTTCTTAATCTTCCACCTAAGAACCAGTAACTCTTAAAATTATCGTTATCATTAAATGGATTAAATCAAAATCTTCGGGCATCTCTGGAAAGCTTTCTTGGTACAACTATTTTAATTAGTAACTTTAATAGACTTTTTTGAGTTTGCTTTGCCGTTCTAGATTTACAGAAAAAAAAAAAAAGGTACGACTATTTTTACACACAAAACACAAAACTCTCCAGATCCAAAAAACTACCTCCCAGGTGATGCTGTAAACTCATTCTGACAAATGTTCCTGACACCTAATCAATCTCACGGCTAGGCGAGGCCCGGCGCCCACTGACACATTTCCCAACCACAGGGCTTGGTCACTGGCGCTGAGACATCACCAGCAGGCTCTGACCTACTCTCTTCCCCTCTGCCAACTAAACTTCCGTGATGGGCATCTCCTCCCAGACAGTTTGGAAGCAGGGACTTCTCCTAAAAACCCAGGCCCACAACTTCGCCCTCAACCACAGGGCCAAAGTTAGGGCTAGTCTTCAGTCCCCGCGCTGGAAGCATTCTCCCAGCTCCGGGACCTTTCCCTCTCCAATACCGACGAGGCTCCCTTAAGTACCTGGCGCCCCTGACAGGCCGGGCTGCGACGGGGTCCCCCAGGGGCCCAGGGCACTACCCACCCGGGAACCACCACAGGTGTCCCTCGGTACTCCGGCAACTGGACAGTGAGGAGGGAGCCGGCCGGAGGGCAGCCATCCCGCGAGGGGTGGACGGTGGCAGAAGGCGGCCAGGAGCCAGACGCGCGTCTGCCCGTCGGAGTTGGGCCGGGCCGCAGAGAACTTGGCGACGAGCGCCCGAAACGGGCAGTCCGAGCACAGCAGAGGATGAAGGGGGCCGACGACTACTGGGACCGCCCAGGGCCGCGCCGCCGGCCCCGGGGCTGAGACGGAGGGCGGCAAGAGACACCGGAGCGAGACGGCCCCAGCCAGGTGGACAGCCCAGACCAATGACCCAGCACCCCCTCGCCGGGACGGCGCCCGCCCGAGCCAAGAACCGCGCCGCCCTCGCCCCCAACCCGTCTGCCCCGTACCTCGCCTGCGGCTCCACCGACGTCAGGTCAGCCGCTCTCCGCGCGTCGCTAGAAGAGGTGGCCGGTATTCGTCCACAACCCGCCCTCACGCCGGCCCTCCCTCTCGCAGCCCCGCCCCCGGCGCCGCGAACGCACGCCACGCACGCACGCGCGCACGTCACTTCCGGGGCTTCGGCGCTAGCCGAGAGGACGCGGGTTTCCGTAGGAATCCGCTATGGGTGGAGATGGCGTGGATTCCTGCAGCCGCAAAGCCTAAAGGCGAGGGGAAGGAGACGGCTTCGACGCTGATCCCGGGGCGCTGATCTGGAGCGTTCGGGAGCCGGCGGAGAAGCCGGTGTTTCCTTGTCTTTTTCTAGGAGTAGGCGGAGGACGACGCTGCCCGTATGACACAGCTCCTCCCATTCTTAGCTTGGAAAGGGAGGCGGCGGCTGCCAAGGCTCTCGGAGAGCAGTTTGGGCCCGTAGATGGTTCCAGGCCGCAGGACAAGAGGCTGCCTGAGAAACTCATGAATCCCACCGCTTCACCCGGATCTTAGGATTTTTAAAGTTCTTGAGTTAAAGGACCTTAACGAAAGTGGTTGATATAGAAACCAGTTTTACAGCTGAGCGTAACTGAGTTCCAGGAGTTAAAAAGTTAACCAGTGTCTCGCTATCGGTGGTCGAGTCATAAATGGAATCCAGTTCTCCGTGATTCCCATTTCAGGAATGTTGGAGACAGCAGCTGCCTCTGTATTCTGGATGCCATCTATGGCACAAAGTGCAACCACGACTGGGGGAAAAAAAAAAAACAGGGAAAGAAAAAAGAGAAAATGCAATACGGTGTCTGGGGGGGAGATCTCGATTGGAATCCCAGGTTTGCTAAATGCTGCCTCAGTGATCTCAGACAGGTTCCCTAATGTCTCAGTTTTTGCTCATTATTTATAAAATGGAGATTGGTTCTTCCTCAGATTACTCCTAAATGCTGGAGGGTAGTAGAATATGCCACCCCAAAATATGCTTCATTGGCATAAGGATTATTCTGAGAAAGAGACACAGAGAAGCCCTGAAAACCAACTAGAGGTTAACCTTTCGTAAGGGAATCGTACATTTATAAAAGTGTCTCCCACTCTGTACCTAGCAGAGGTGTCCTCTGCTACACTCAATACATCACTAGAGACTCATCAATGGAGAAGACACTGGCTTAAACTGTATAACAGACTTTTAAGCTTGTTTTTCTTCCCCTAGTCACCTCCATAAGTAGTCTCCACCCTCCCCTCGCACCGCCCCCCCAACATCTTTCCTCGTTTGTCTTTACCGGAAAATGGTATTTAGGTTGGCATTCTAAGCCTTTTCCCTGGTTAGCTCCTGTGTACATGTGAAGGATACATGTTAATACATTTCTGTTTTTCTCTTGTCACTCAAGGATTTCAACCAACTCAGAAAAGCAGAGAGAAAATTATTTTCCCTCCCCTACCACACCTAAAGTGTGCTCTGCTGAGGATAGGAGACTATTGAGGAAAAAAAAAAGTACCTATGCTGAGAAGCTTACATTCTACGGGAGAGGTGCAGGAGCCATTAATAAATCATTTACAATAGTACGTAGGATAGTGATCATTCCTATGGAGGAAAATAATGCAAGGGAAAGGGGTAGCGAGTCCAACCAAGAAATTTGACATTTTCAGGTGAACAAGAAAGCCCTGGCTGAGAAGATGACTAGAGCAAAGGGTGAGGGAGCTAACTATACCACTGGGTTGGCCAAAAAGTTCATTTGGGTTGTAACATTATACAGAAAAACCTGAACAAACTTTTTGGCTAACTCAGTACTACGCAAGTATTTGGGCAAGAATGTTTTAGGCACAGGGAATGGCAAGTGCAAAGGCCCTCCTGACACCAATTTGAGTAGCTGTAGCAGAGTGAATTGAAGGGAGGAAGAGATCAAATGGTAATGGGCAAAGCAAGTAAGGGGCTAACCCCAAAGTCAGTGTGGGAGGGCACTAGCAAAAAGGACACTAGAAGGTCTGACTTGTTGAGGCCATTAATGGAACTAGCACAAAACTCGGAACAGGCAATGGCACCCCACTCCAGAACTCTCACCTGGAAAACCCCATGGACGGAGGAGCCTGGTGGGCTCCAGTCCATCCGGTCTCAAAGAGTCGGACACGACTAACGTGACTTAGCAGCAGCAGCACAAAACTACCACATTCCCCCCTGGGAGAAGGGATAGTGGTGGTGGAGACTACTGGGAAAGGCAACAAAGGTATAATTAACTGAGGAAGCAATGTTTCAGCTCTTGAGTTGGATGACAGGTATATGGATAGTCATTACTTTATTCTTTATTTCAATGTATGTTTTGTTTTTGCCTCTGTGTGTGTGTGTGTGTGTGTGTGTGTGAGTCGCTCAGTCGTGTCCGACTCTTTGTGACCCCATGGACTGTACAGCCCACCAGGCTCTTCTGTCCATGGGATTTTCCAGGCAAGGATACTGGAGTGGGTTGCCATTTCCTTCTCCAGGGGATCTTCCCAACCCAGGGATTGAACCTGGGTCTCTCGGATGCTTTACTGTCTGAGCTACTAGGGAAGCCCTGTTTTTGCATACTAACTTATAAAAATCAGTCTCATTGGGAAAACTGAAAAGAGGGTGACAGTAAATCCTGGAGTGGGTCAAAAGGAAAAGAGCCAGCAAAGAAAAAAAAAAAAGGCAACAAGAAGAAAACTAGAAAAGAGGAGTAACATGGAGGCTAAAAGGGGAGAGAAAGCCAAGGGACTGATCAGTCAAATTCTGCAGAGAGGTTAGATAAGACGAATCTACCCAAGAGAAATAAGAGCATACTAATAGAAGCGGTTAAAGTATGCATCCTCACCTTGTTTCCAGCCTCAGTGAAAAAACGCAGTCTTGCACCATGGTCTGATGTTACCACAGACCCATGGTCTGTGGGTTTTTCATACATGGCCTTTATCATGCTGAGAAGTTTCTTGCTATTCCTAGTTTACTGGGTGTTTTTAATCATCAAAGTATATTAATTTTTAATGTAATTTTTATTGTAAAATAGACATAATGTGAAATTTACATGCAAAAGAATGAAGTTGGACCCCTACCTAACACTGTATACAAAAAATTAATTCAAAATGGATCAAAGAACTAAATGTAAGAAAATTTAGAAGGAAGCACAGAAAAGCTTCATTACATTGGCCTTGGCGATAATTTCTTAGATATACACCAAAGGCACAGGTGATAAAAGAAAAAATAGACATATTGGCACAAAATTTAAAACTTTTGTGCATCCAAGGTAACAGTCAACAGATATAAAGTCAACTCACAGAATAGGAAAAAGGTTTTGCAAATCCCTATCTGTGATAAGGGATTGTTATCCAGAATATATAGAGTACTCCTAAAATTCAACAAACCAATTTACATGATATGTCTTTCAATTTATTTACATCTTCTTTCTTTCATCAATGGTTTTGCCATTTTCAGTCTTTCACCTCCTTGATTAAATTAATTCCTAATTAACTTGTTAATTCCTAATTAATTTTGTTCTTTTTGATGTTATTTTAAATGGACTTCTTTCCCTACTTTCCCCTTTGTTCAGTATTAGAAATGCAATTGATCTCAGTGTGTTGATTTTGTACTACTATATTGCTTGATTCATCTATTGGTTCTAACAGATTTGTGTGTGTGTGTGTGTGTGTGTGTGTGTGTGTGGAGTCCTTAGGGTTTTCTACTAAGATCAGATCATCTTCAAAGACTCCTTCCTTTCCAGTTTGGATGCCTTTTCTTTCTCTCACCTAGCTGCTCTAACTAGACATTGAATAGAATTGGCAAAAACAGGCATCCTTAATCTAGTTTCTTATTTTAGCAGATAAGCTTTTAACCTTTCATCATTGTGTATAGTGTTAGCTATGTGGTTTTTACATGTGCCTTTCTTATATTTATATTCCTAGTTTTTTGAGTGTTTTTATTATGAAAGGGTATTGCATTGTGTTGCAAGCTTTTTCTACATCAAATGAGAAGACTGGGTAGTTTTTTCAGTATCAGTTCAGTTCAGTTCAGTTCATTCACTCAGTCGCATCTGACTCTGTGACCCCTTGGACTGCAGCATGCCAGGCTTCCCTGTCCATTACCAACTCCCGGAGCTTGCTCAAACTCATGTCCGTCCAGTCAGTGATGCCATCGAGTCGGTGATTCAATATAGTGAATAACATTTGATCAATTTTTATATGTTGAACCATCCTTGTATATTCCAGGAATATAGTTCACTTGATCACAGTATGTAACTTTTTTATATGCTTCTGAATTTGCTAGTATTTTGTTGAGAATTATTATTAGTGTTCTTAAGGAATATTGGTCTGTATAGTTTCCTTGTATTGTCTTTATCTGACTCAGTATTAGGGCAATGCTGGCTTCACTGAATAAGTTAAAAAACATTCTCTCCACTTTCAATTTTTTTTTTTGGAAGACTTTGAGAAGGACTGATATTAGTTCTTCTTTAAACTTTTGGTAGAATTCACTAGCAAAGCCATAAAGTCTAGGGCTTCTATTTGTTGGGAGGGTTTTGACTATGGATTCAATCTCCTTACTAGTTACAAGTATTTTCAGATTTTCCATTTCTTTGTGATTCAGAGTTGGTAGGATTTATGTTTCTAGGTATTAGTTCATTTAGTTATTCAATTTGTTGGTGCACAAATATTCACAGAATTCTCATAAATTTTTTCATTTATGTAAATAGTAATGACCCCTGTTCTTTCTGATTTTAGCAAATTGAGTTTTCTCTTTTTTGTAGTCAATCTAGCTCAAGACTTGTCAATTCTGATCTTAAAAAAAAAAACTTTTGGTTTTGTTGATTTTCTATATTCTCTTGTTATCCTATTCTTCATTCCATTTATTGCTACTCTAATCTTTACTTTCTGTCTTCTGCTAGCTTTGGCTCAATTTGCTCTTCATTTTTCTAGTTCCTTTAAGGTGTTTGGGGGCTTCCCTGGTGGCTCAGATGGTAAAGAATCTGCCTGCAATGTGGGAGACCTAGGTTCAATACTTGGGTAGGGAAGATCCCCTGGAGAAGAGAACAGCTACCCACTCCAGTATTCTAGCCTTGAGAATTCCATGGACAGAGGAGCCTGGCAGCTACAGTACAGTCCATGGAGTTGCAGAGTTGGACACGACTGAGCGACTTTAACTTAAGGTGTATAGTTACAGATTTGAGATCTTTTATTTTATAATTTTACTTATTTCTGGCTGTGCTGGGTCTTCCTTGCTGTGTGGGCTTTTCTGTAGTTGTGGGGAGTTTCTAATGTCCTTATCTCATAACCTTTTTAAATGTAAAATCTGTTTAATAATATAACCACCTCAACTCTCCTTTGCTTTCTGTTTTCATGGAATATATTTTTCCATCCTTTTACTTCCAATCTCTTTGTGTCTTTAAGGTAAGTTTCTTATAGACAGCAGATAGATGGAACTTTTTAGGAAATATATTCTGCCAATCTTTGGCTTTAAACTGGAAAGTTTAATCTACTTACACAAGTAATTGCTGCTAAATGATGACTTACATCTGCCATTTTGCTACTTGTTTTCTAAATCTCTTATGTTTTTTCCCCTCAATCTTTCATTACTGCATTTTTGGGGTATTTAAATGTTTTTCTGTAGTCTACTATTTTCATCTTCTGTAAATTTCTAGTTATCTTCTTCGTGGTTACTTCTGTGATTACAATTAACACTTTGAACTTGTAACAACTTAGTTTGAATAATACCAACTTTATTGAAAATAGTATGTACTGTGCTTCCAAAACAACTATGTCCTTCTCATTTTATCCTGTTGTCAGATTTCATCTCTATAAATTGTTTGCCTATCAGCACAGGTTTATAATTAGTGTTTTATGCATATGACTTTAAAATCAAATAGGGAAGTTGTTTAGTCGCTAAGTCATGTCTGTCTCTTTTGCAAACCTATGGCGTGTAGCCCGCCAGGCTCCTCTGTCCCTGGAATTTCCCAGGCAAGAATACTGGAGTGGGTTGCCATTTCCTTCTCCAGGGGATCTTCTCCCAATCTCCTGCATTGGCAGGTGGATTCTTTGCCACTGAGCCACCAGGGATGCCCATAGAAGAAAAGAGAGGAGTTATAAATGTTTAGTACAATGACATTGACCTTTACATTTACCTAGGTTTTCATCGTTATTGGTATTGTTTACTTCCTCATATGACTTCTAGTGTCCTATTTTCTTCAGTTTGAAGAAGTCTTCCTAGCATTTCTTATAGAGCAGGTCTACTAATGACTGAATCCCCTTCTCTCCATGCTTTCAAGATTCTTCTTTGGCTTGCTTTGATTATAATCTGTTTTCTGTGGGTCTCTTTGAATTAATCTTACATGGAGTTTTTTGAGTTTCTTGAATTTGTAGATTTGTCCAATTTTCTTTATCATTTGTGCTCTCTCTCCCTTTTTTCCTGAAGAACGTAAGACTAAATTGCAAACACTTACATATTTCAGTGTGTGTTTCCTAAGAATAATCTCTGAGAAAAACCAAAGCAAAATTATCAAAATCAAGAAAAGTAACATTGATAAAATCCTCGAACTTAATCTATAATCCTTATTCAATTTTCATCAATTGTGCCAAAGATGTCTCTTATAGCTCTTGTTTCCCTGGTCCCAAGTCTAACCCAGGATCACTTGTCATGTCTCTTTGGTAGTCTTTAATCTGGAATAGTTCTTCCATTTAAACTTGTCTTCCATAATCTTGACATTTTTGTAAAGTATAAGTGAAGTGAAAGTCGCTCAGTTGTATCCAACTCTCTGCGACCGCATGGACTTTACAGTCCATGGAATTCTCCAGGCCAGAATACTAGAATGGGTAGCCTTTCCCTTCTCCAAGGGATCTTCCCAACCCAGGGATCGAACCCAGGTCTCCTGCATTGCAGGCAGATTCTTTACCAGCTGACCCACAAGGGAAGCCCAAAAGTATAAAATGGTCATTCTAAAACATGTCCTTCACTTTGGGTTTCTCTGATTTTTTTCTCATGATTAGATTCATACTATTCATTTTTTGGGGGGTGGGCACAGAAAAATCACATAACGTTGTGTTCTTCTCCAGACAGCAAGATAGGTGATGGACATGACGTCTGTCTGTCCCATTTTGGCTAACGACATTGACTGATGGTGAAAGTGGAGTCCTTCAGGTGTCTCCACTGTGAAGTCACTGTTTTTACTTTATAATTATTTAGTAATATATAGGAAAATACTTTGAGACTATGTAAAGATCCTGTTTTTCTTAAAAACTTATTTTAGAGTCCACTGATGATGAATGATGATTCAGTTCTAATTATGATATTTACAAAATGGAGTTCTTTTAATGGGGGTTTTCTAATGCCATCATTCTTTCTATATTAGCTGACATTTTATGCTAATTAAGAACTTTCCTTTCTGTCTCTTTTATGCCATTACTTATTCGTGTCAATATGAATTCATGGATTCTTATTTTATTCAATGGGTTATAACCCATGGGTATAATTAGTTATTTAAAAAATGTATCTGGCTGCACCGAGTCTTAGCTGTGACATGCAAGACCTTCTGTCTTCATCACGGCATGTGGGTTCTTTAATTGCAGCATGCAAACTCTCAATTGCAGCCTGTGGAATCTAGTAATAAATAGTTCCCTGAGCAGGGATTGAACCTGGGCCCCCTCTACTGGGAGTGTGGAGTCTTAACCACTCGACCACCAGGGAAATCCCTGTAATGATTTAGTTAGGTGTTCAAACTGTCCCATTTCAAATTTTAAGAATGTGTGCCTAAGACAGGAATTTTGACTTAACACTGAGCCATTATTTTCTACAATAATTCTATAGTTCCCTGTGCTATACAGTAGGACCTTGTTGTTTATCCATTCTAAATTCAGTCGTTTGCATCTACAAACCCTAAATTCCCAGTCCATCTCTCTCCCTCCCCGACTCCTACCCCCAGCAACCACAAGTCTGATCTCTGTGTCTGTGAGTCTGCTTCTGTTCTGTAAATAGGTTCATTTGTACCATACTTTAGATTCCACGTATAAGTGAGACGCTGCAAGGGGAGAGATGTTTCCTTTCTGGTTCTGGTGTGCTTGCTCACAGCTCATATAGCTTCTCCCACACCCAGCTGCTTCCACACAAGGTGGTCTGCAGTCACAAAAAGCTTTCCCCAGAACTCCCAGGGGTGGTTTTGTAGTAGAGAGCCCCTGACAAGACACCTCCAGATTTTTCCAGCACCTCAGAGGGTAGATTTCCAGCAAGTTTCACCAGCACAGCACCCCCATGACTTCTCTGTCATTCAGTGAACCTGGCCATGCCTTGTCCAAAAAGGTCTGGATACCAGCTCTTGGGGGAGGGGGTATTCATCCTTGGACCCTCTATCTCAGTCTTAGTGGCTGCTTCTTAGCTATTCCTATATTCTTTATAGTTATCCCTACTCTTTATTAGCCAATCCTTCATTCCTCCAATTGTATTATAATTAGTAACTATTTATATTCAACATATAAATTATTCAAATTACTGTGTAGCTTTTTTTTTTTCTCCTGACTGATACAAATGACTCCAAATGCAATTCAGGAACAGAGACCTTATAGGTTGATATGTCAGATGTAAGGTCCAAGAAGTCTCTGTTATTTTCCATTTTGAATGGGTGGGACGTGAAGGCACATGGATGGCAAAGAGGTGAGCAGGTGTTCAGCTTCCTCCCCTGGCATGCCCATCAGCTATTGTAAGAGAATATTGTCCCTTTTCGTGTCCACTCTGGGAAGCTCTGGGTTTTGGCTGGCCTCTGCTGCACAGGTGGCTCAGTGGTAAAGAACCCGCCTGCCAATGCAAGAGAGACACAAGTTCAATCCCTGGGTCAGGAAGATCCCCTGAAGGAGGGCATGGCAACCCACTCCAGTATTCTTGCCTGGAAAGTCCCATGCACAGAGGAGCCTGGTGGGCTACAACTGAGCAAAGCAACTAAGCACTGCGGCACGTGGGCACCTGCCTGCAGTTTGCAGTGGCTTCGCTCCGCTGCAACCAGAGCCAGAGTCCTCTGCTGGCCTCCTGGGGTCTTGTACATGTAACATAGCCTCTTCTGAAGCCAAAGTGTTTGGAAAACCAGACCCGCCCTCATTGTGTGAACCAAGTTGCCAGTTTCACCTTGACCACTCCAGACTGCTGCAGACACTCCCTGTAGGGGTTCTTTCACAAGGCGCCTCTGGACCTTGAATCTGTTTATTATATTGCAACTCTCATACCTGGAAGGATCGCCGGCCTCAACCAACTCCAGCATCATGAAGATGTAGGGACAAGGGCCAGAGGCTACTCATGCTGGTGCCTCCTTGTGACCCCCATCGAGGCACTGGAGTGTGTCTTGGGAGTGCAGGCCCAAGACAGGAGAAAAGAGGTACAGGGCTTTCAGCAATGGGGATTCTGGGTCCTCAGTGAAGGATCAGGTGAACCCGCTTCCTAAAAAGATAGAATGGTCAAGGGAGGAATTTGAGGGTCATGAACAAATGGTCAGTACTGCATAAAAACCCCAGAAATCCAGCAGCACAGGTGGGTATGCCTACCAGGACAGAGATCAGGTGAGGGTAGTTGCAGAGGGACCTCCAGGGGGGCCCATCCCCCTTTAACTTCAAGTCTGGGTGGAAGTTCAGCCACATGTCACAGGGAAGGGTCTGCTTGATTTAGCATGGCAACATCAAACATACCACGTTTTAAGCAGAAATCAACACATATCCCAGCAGCCTGGAGGGTGAAGGAGCGACAAGAATACATCTCTAAATAAGAAAGGCACGACACCCAGGTTCTAGTTCTTGACTTTAATGCTAGTGAGGGTACCGAGGCTCTGTGGATCAAAGCGCTCACGGACAGGAAGATGAAGGAACACAGTCAGCATCATACGGCGTACACAAACCCAACACTACAGACGACGAAGGACCCGTGACCTCCCACACCCAGAGGCAACTGCCTGCTCCCCCTCTCGGTCTCCATTCCCATCTCCCGACCCCTCAGCCAGCCCACCCTACCCCAGTTAACATATGTGTATACACGTATGATTCTTCCAAAATTCCAAAAAGTGCCTCTCCCGCCCCTGCTCCCACAACTCTGGCTTCTGATGAATAAACCCTCCCTTGTAATATAAGCATCATGAGGCAGGCACCACCTTCTTGAAAGAGCCACAGCAAAATGGTACCTGAGAGAGCTTACGTCAAATACGGACAGAAGGTATGCAGAAGGAAGATATCTGAAATCCTAACTGGGATCAAAATGCTGGGTGTGAGTGGTTTCTGTTCTGTTGTTATCTGTCTTAACCATTAGAGGATCCAGCTTAGACCAAGATGACACCCTGAGGCTCACCCAACACTGTGGCTTGCGGTTGTCAATTTCCAAGTCCTCCAATGAGTGACCCAGAACAGGAAGATGACATCACCTGAGCAGCCGGAGGCACAAGACTCCAGACAGCTCCCAGAATGTCCCAAATCCCGGGGAGAAAGACAGAAAATTGCAGAGCACAGTTGACTGCCTTCCACATGATAAGCCCTTGACAGCCTGGTGAGCTCACCAGAAGTTGAATAAGGATGCTGACGACCCCTTTATTTCTTCGATTTAGAGCATTACCCAAAGAATTCCCCCACCGTGGGATGGTGGGATGGGTCTCGCTGTGTTGTTGTGTCTCTCTCGTTGTGTTTCAATCTTTGCAAACTGAGTTGCTGTTAAGTTTTTCATTCTTACTAAATTGCAGCTAGCATTGCACCATGCAGTCCTATCTCCTAAAACTTGCACCGTCCCAACAACTGAGCAGAGCTCCTGGGAGAAAAGGTACCCAAAGTCAAACGTAAGGGAAGCTTCAAAGTCCTTTGGTTTGACCAACTGACGTTACGCACAAGAATTCCATGAACATGGACTTCCTTTCACTCTGGGAAGCAGTTGTCCTCTGGAACCCTCCTTCCTGACCCAACCCTTCATATGCTCTGGGCCTGGCCACTGACAGCCGAAAAGGGAACCCAACTGGGAGAGGTCACTTCCTCAGAGATGACCTTTATTTGGAGGCCATCGCCACAAACCCCCATGTCCAACAGCACTTTGCAGCCTGGCCTTGGCTCCTCATAAGAGGATGGCCCAGCGTGGTCATCAAGTTCTCTTACTCCATGTGGAAAGAGCTCTAAGCTAGCTGCTGGTGTCTCCACCCAACCTGGTCTACCGGCCTGTAGCCTTGTCTCCCCACGGAGGCACGGAGCACCCCAACACGAGGAAAACTCAGGGAGCAGAGAAACAGGGGTGTCTCCAGCAAGAGGCACAGGGCCAGTGTTCTTACTCAGTGCCCCTGGAGCCCCTGGCAAGTCTTAAGGGCCTGATTTTGAGCAAACCTGCATTTTCGTGAACCAGTTGCTCCCTGTCTTTTGTGTGTGGACTCTAAACAACTGAGTGCTAACAACAACAAAAAAATAATAAAATAATAAAATAAAATAACAGTGCTGTGATGCTCTGCGCTGAGGAGTGAGAGAGAAGGGGCAGAGGTGGGATTACTGAAAGCTCTGGGCTTCACTGTCTGCTCTCTCCTCACACCGGCTCCCTCCTGAAGAGCCTGTCTCACTGTCTGTCAGAAGACAAATTTTTATAGGAGTTCAAGCTACTGGCCAGTCTGGGCAACTTAAATCAGAGACTTTCCTGTGAGAACAAGGCAAGGGCTGTGCTACTGGGGTCCAAGCAGGGATGTCAGCTCCAGAAAAGTGACAATCCGTTTGTAGATGAGAACAAGGAGAGGATGCATTATTTCGGAACCCGAAGCACTGACTGGACCACCCCTCCGATGTTGGCCTGGACGCCTGCTCCACGCACACGAGAATACAATGTACGAGTGGGAGCCCATGCCTGGAATCTTCTCACACAGTGGCCAAGGGGTCACTGCGTGAGGGAATTCAGCCGAGGTCTGGCCTGCTTCTCCTCAGCTCCCGCCCCCCTCACCAGTCTCCTCCTGGAAGAATGAGACCGATGAGGCTCATAGGAAAAAAATCTTGTAAGAGCACTCGGGAGCGGTTAAGTTCAATTGCGATTGCAGGGAATGCCCCGCTCCAATGACTGGGGCCGCAGAGTATTTCCTGGGGACGCAGGCCCACCCCCGACTGGCGGCCCCAGGCTGCAGACACAGCAAGAAGGAAACACAGTGGAGCAGAAGCTGCTGGATCTTCTTCTCTCCAAACTGGCTTCCTGCTTGTCATCCCTCAGCTCCAGGGACAGCTGCGCCTCTCCCCCAGCCCCTTCTTCCCTTCCCCAAGTCAGACAATCTCCTGGAAGGAGAACACTGACGGGAAAAAGCAACAGGGGTTCCCCATCCAGGGAGGTTCACCGTAAACTGGATCCTAACACGTGGAATAGTGGCCAAGCAGGGATTCTGAGCCTCTAGAAAGGATGTTACATCTCAAAGAAGATCTAGGCATCCTGCCTGCTTGACTGACTTCAGAAGGAGTCCCTGAAATGTACACTCCAGTCCCGGGAGGCAATCACCCTTCAAGCAAGGCAGGTTGGTGGAAAGGAGAAGCCCAGACCCTGAGGCAGGGCTGTAAACATTGTGCTTTTCTAAGGCCAACCTGGTGCATGGCTTTGGCAACTAGGGTAACATCTCTGAAAGGTGGTGAAGAGTATGTCTCGGGAGGAAAAGACTCTTTCCACATCCTAAAATGAAGCATGGGGCCTTCGCTGGGGGAAGAAGGAAACAAGATGCTCCTTCTTCAGCCAGGGGCTGTGGGGGGGCCCGCGGGCAAAGTCCCCCCCACCGTGTTCTAGGTTCTCACTGAGACACTGAGGACGAGGGTGGAGAGTGGTT
The DNA here is from genome assembly GCF_042477335.2 of Ovis canadensis. NCBI lineage: Eukaryota > Metazoa > Chordata > Mammalia > Artiodactyla > Bovidae > Ovis > Ovis canadensis. The sequence continues at coordinate 43,384,985 of NC_091268.1, read as the reverse complement.
ATGCCTACATCAGCTTGGCAACGTGGCTCTAAAAGGGCACAAACTCTCTTGCAAGGTCAAGAAAATGACAAAACCTCTCTGGACTTGCTGGTCAAGCCCTTGCTAACCGGACCCCATCAGCCTCGGGCAGAGACCGCCATGCCTTGAGGTCCTCCGGGGACCACCAGCCTCGAGTCTGGCCCCGAGGTGTAGCCGGGGAGCCCGGGGCTGCCCCTCCGTCCTCCTGGAGCCGAGCCTCAGGACCCGTCCTCGCCTCAGGAGGTGCTGGGGCAGCCAGGAGCCCCTCCGGGGACCACGCTCCCAGAGCCACCACGGGGACTGGCTACCCTCCCTGACGGGACTCTGCTCCCTGCCAGCGCTACTCACCACCACGTGATCTTGAACTCATAGATGGGGCGCTTGCAGTAGTAGTGGTTGATGAGGTGCTTGTCACACACCCCGATGCACTGGTGGTCCACGGTGAGGCCCTGGGCCGACAGGTCTGTGACCAGGCAGTGCAGCAGGTCGTAAACGTCAGCCACGGCCTCCCAGGGCCCAAAAGACACGTCCACTTCACAGTGGTGCTCAAAGAGCTGCCCATCACTCTCGCTCCGCTCAAACCGCAGAGAGTTGAGCAGTGGGCACTCGTAGGGGGTGATGGGCATCTCCTCCTTGAAGACACAGACCTTGAGCTTGGCAAAGCGGGCCTTCCGCTGCACAGCACGCAGCCGGGCAATCTCCACGATCCGCTCCAAGTGGTCTATGGGGGGTGAACACAGAGCCCATCACTGGACGAGGCTGGAAGGTGGGGTAGGGAGTAGAGAAAGACCACCCCAGTGATGTCTGGAGGGAAGAGACAGATCCCCAGGGAGGGCACTCTGTGGGCCCATGAGGGGCACAAACTTTACCAGGGATGGTAGGCGGTTCTGCAGGGCCAAAGGAAACCAATGGGACAGGATGAAGGTGTCTTTCTGAAATGCAATTTGATGACGCTGCAGGCAAGGTGGGCCCTATTTCACCTGAGTCTCCCCCTGTGACTGAGGATGGCAGGAAGCGAAGCGGGACTCGCTCCCATCCCAAGTATGACAGGTGTGTAGGAAGCCGTGACCCCCCTCTCCTGGTGGAGATCCCGACACTGACAGATGCCTCGCAACCCTCCCTCCGCGCACCTCGACTGCCCCGGGTTGTGGCCCCCTTACCTTTGTAGTAGGGCATGAGCCCCAGGAATGCCTGGCGCACCTTCTCCCCCTTCAGTGGCTGCATGTTCTCCAGCTGCTCCAGGAGGGGCCCGATGGCATAGTACTGGGCCTCCTTGTACACAGCCCGCACGCGCTCCCGGGGTGGCAGGTCCCCTGAGCGCAGGAAGTTCAGCACATCGCTGAGCAGGAAGGAAAGAGGGCAGGTGAAGGGGAGTTAATGGACCCAGACAGGGCCTCCCAGAGGTTAGAACACAGGCTCTAGACCCAGGCGGCCCACTGTGTAACCTCAGGAAAGAGAATTTAATCTCTCTGTGCCTTGATTTTCTACTCTGTAAAATGGGGAGAAAGTCAGAAAACTACCCCACCATGTTATGAAAGGGTTAAATAAGTTAACATATAAAAAGTTCTTAGAAAATACCCGGCACAATGACTTCTAGTGGTTAAGACTCCATGCTCCCAATGCAGGGGCCATGGGTTCAATTCCTGGTCAGGGAAGTAAGATCCCACATGCTGCATGGTGAGACCAAGAAAGAAAGACATCCGGCACAGAGAAAGCCCTCAATAAGTGTTAGTGGTTGTTATCAGTACCATTATTAATATAATTATTAAGTACAGGAAAGTAATATAGGAAAAATGAAAAGATATATTTAACCTCTTTATATATTTTAATTGAGGTATAGTTAATATTACCTATGAATATACCCATAACAACCACCACCTACATCAAGATACAGAACACGCCTGGCTCCTTCCCTTCAACCTAGTGTTTTTGAGATTAATTTCCTACATCGTGTGAAGCAGGATTTCCCTATCTTTGTTGTTTTTCTTCCTTTTACTGCTAAGTATCACACCGTTATATGGGTGTGCTACAAACTATTTACCCATTCTCCTACTGATGGACGTTTGAGTTGTTTCCGGTTTGGGGTCTCTTAAGAGTAAAGCTGTGATAAATATTACCTGTAAACATTTTTGTGGACTTGGGGACCAATCCCTCTTAAGTAAATGTCAGCAGGAGAACTTTTTGGTCATAAATGCCTGTTTGACAAAGTGGCTGTGGCATTTCATTCCCACTAGCCACGTGGATGAGTTCTGCACCCCCCACCCATCCCTGCCATCAGTATTATGCTATACAGAGAAGATGACTGCCGAGCCCTGACACCTGAACAAACTGGTTTCAGGAGTGAATAAAAATGACACACTGTATTTTCTTAAAATAAAAATTCAGCTCTTTCAGTTCTCTCTTTAGATTCTGCAGTGCTAAGTCATTGGACCTATCACCGGTAGGTGTGGAAGGGCTCCTGTGAGGGTGCATGAGTAAACCCCAACATCAAGCTGTTACCTCAATAGTTCAGTTTATGACCATGACGCAACACCAGCCAGAACTCACTAACTGATCATCTGTCGGCCACTGTTCAGGCGTTCTCCCATATAATCCCTTCAATGACATGGGGTAAGTGCTCTCTTGCGTCCGTTTTATAAATGAGGAAAAACTGGAGCTCAGAGCGCTTAAGGAACACTCTTACTAAAGGAGCCACGGCTGCTGGAGGCCCAGATGCAGACACAGGTGACTCCAAGCTCACACCCACAATGGTCCAGACTTTAGTCCAAAGGACTGTGTACTGAGCCTAACTGGAAACCAGCGCAGGGGGAGGCCCAAGCAGCCTCCCCAGTGGGTGCTGGGGGCACATGTGCTCACCCACGGAGAAAAGCCCCAAACTCTTTTATCTGAATCTTTCCACAACTTCACAGGCTGCTGGTGACTCACAGGCCACTGGAGTCCAGTAGCCTGAGGATGAGTGCCACGATATCCTGTTTTCTGCCACACCCTTGCTTGGCCCTGCCACTCTCCAGCTGTGGCCACCTGAGCATGGGCACAGCAGCCCAAGGCCATACCTAGTGCCCCCTCCCCATCACCCCTTCCAAAATTAGTCCTTTAGGCTCGAAGGCAAACTTCAGTGAGCTCTGAAAAACATAACCCTGTGGCCAGGCCCAGCGAGGAGTACTGTGGGAGATGCCAGCTGGGGCCAGCACTTTCCTCCCTCAAACAGCCTGCAAACAAAAATCTTTTTATAGCTCTGCAGAGAGATGTGACACTTTGTTTTCTCAGCATTGGAGGCAGCTGACAGCCCAATGGGGAAACCCAGATGCTTCAAAGCAAATTATTTGACCAGAGGCTCCTTTCTGAGGATGAAAAATGACCCTCTTCCCAGTGTGGGCAAGCCTACTTGGAGGCTGGCACAGAGATGTAGCAGTGGAGCATTTCCTTTTGTTCAAGGTCAAGGACCACGCTAGTTCTCCAGTCATCTCCAAAGTTAGATGGACGGGGCAAAGAGCTTCAGCCATATATGCAAAGGATCCGGCCAGAGGTCACACCAAGACTCTATTTAATAAACATGACAGGCCTGCAAAGCAGCTATAATTATTTCTCATTTCACAAATAAGGAAACGGAAACACAGAGTCTTTAACTTGAGTGTAAAGTTGTCAGAAGTTATTTCTGGGAAAGACTTTTTTTTTGAGATTATGTCTTCCCATGTTTTACTGTTAAAATGACAGTAATAACTGAAGGTTTTTTTTTTTTTTTTTTTTGAGACTTGGCAATACTCTAGGATGGCAACCCTATGTTGGCCCTCCCCTTACCTGTTTTATTTTTATTAATTTATTTATCACTGCACTGTGCAGCTTGTGGGATCTTTAGTTCCTCAACCAGGGACTGAATGCAGGCCCTTGCCAGGGAGACCATGGAGTCCTAACCACTAAACCACAAGGGAACTCCCTGTTTGTTTAAAACTATTGAAAGAAGTCTGGGAACCACCACCATACACCATGTTCCTCCCTAAGGGTGATACTGACACTGGTGGAATTCCACTTTCCAGTCTTTGCATAGCAGAGAAGGGGTTTCATCACACCTACCCAACGTGTGTTACCTGGGATGTCTGGGGCTGTCCTTGCCTCCTCTGGGAAAGAAACTAAGAAGGCCGATCCAGTTCAGAGTGCACATTTATTAAATCCCACCAGCAGGTTATCTCCTCTTCCGGGTGTTACGGAAGGTATCACGGTCCTGGGCCCCAGCCCAGGCCCCTCACTCACCAGGACCGCAGGTGACGGCAGAGGGAAGGACGTACCCGAAGTGCGCGCCGTCGCGGTCGATGAAGTAGCGGCCCTCGGCGTCGGTGGGGATGTAGTGTCGCCCGCTGAACATGGCCGCCAGCATGGTGTCCTCGTAGCGCCGCAGGGTGGACAGGCGTGTGGTGAAGTGAGCCCCTCCGATGTTAAGGGGGACGACCTCAGGGAACTGGGGAGGAATCGCCGGCGCTTTCAGTCCGGCGGCTGGGGAGGCGAGCCCCGGCGGGGCGTCGTTCTGACCGCTTCTCTCCCCATCCCCCTACCCCCTCATCCGTTACCAAGTCCTCCCCTCCTCCTTCCACAGCTCTTAAATCGGGTCTCTTCCCTGCAGTCCTCCTACCTCTGCTCCAGAGTTCAAAGCCTTCGCTGTCCTTCCGCTTTCTGAACTTCCCATCTTTGTGCCTTTGCTCATGTCCCCAGTGCTCCTGCCACGCCTTCTGTCCATTCAGCAAATGCAACTGCCCCATATGGCAGTGTGTGCTGTTCACTGCGCAAGGGCACCCCAGCGAGCAGGCTCCGCTAGCCCAGCTGAGCGCCCTTCTGCTAATTCACACCAAGGCACGGTATGGGTTAGCAGCATCCATTCATTTAAGAGCTTCTATTCAAGATCGCCTGCTCTGTGAGAAATTTTTTTCTTTTACTTTCTTTCAAATATTTATTTATTTGGCTGCTCAGGCGTCTTAGTCACAGCATGCGGGTCTAGTTCCCTGACCAGGTATCTAAGCCGTGCCTTAGGAGCACTGAGTCTTAACCACTGGATTACCAGGGAAGTCCTGCGTGAGCAATTCTACTCTGTCGTCCCTTGCCTGCCCCAAGATAGGTTTAACTAAACACTCCCACCATTGTGCCTTCACTATACCCACATTCTCCTCTGTAACAGTGCCTTGCACAATAGGTGCTTTGTGCTGTTGGTGGTTATGTATTACTGCCCAAGTTTTCCGAGGGCAGAGGCAGCATCTTGTTCACCTATTGTGAGGCCACCCAGAGCAGAGCTCACAGATGCTTGTTGAATAACGCCAGGCATCCACTCCTCACCCTCTCTCTGTACCGCTCTGCTTCTCTCCTTAATCTGTGCAGTGAGATTAGTCCCCAGTCCAGTTATAGTTCTGGAGTCAAGGGCAGGGAATAAGGGTACCAACATTTGCCCTGAGAAGCTCTAGGTTTTCCCTAATATGCTCAGGGTTTTGTTTTGTTTTGTTTTCCCCCCTAATCTCTTCACTGCTTGTGGCTTTGAAAGAAACCAGGCCAATTCTCTCTAATTTTCCCACAGACCTCCTCCAGGTTAACTAAAATTGCATCCCACTGCATACTTCAATATTACGACATCACTCTGGCTCTGTGAAAGTCTGTGTGTATTTATCTAGACAGTCCTTTCTCCCAATATTCAAATCCTTTGTGAAATAAAAGTAAGAACAAACACAGTACATCAAAGTGGTCCAGGGTCTTGTGGAGTGTGCCTGGCTCATAGTGAAACCTCAAATAAGCATCGAATGAATGGATGAATCAGACAGACAGGCATTTACAGTTCTGTGAATGTAGGTGATATTACTCATCTGCACCCAAAGGACATAGGAAATGCCTTCTGCTTATTCAACAGCTAGCTCCTCTAAAACTATTCTATGTGCACATCAAAGACTCGAATATTATTGGGGGATAATAATACTTTATATTACTCACATGAAGCCATGTAACATTTTACATTACTCACATGGAGCCACGTACTGTGAAAGAGCTTGCATTGGAGTGCTGGCCTATAATCTCCAGGTCCTATGCTTTTTCTCTCAAAACAGACTGTTTCCCAGTGACAGAGCACACACACACACACACACACAAATGGCACCCCGTGTCTCCAACGGCTCTTTTCTTTCTTCAATTACAAAAGTCCTCCTGGAGTTTTGCCCATCTCACAAATGTCCCATGATGTTTAGAGCACAGCCTCCTAACCCCAAGAGGACACTGAAACTTCCCAAGAGCCTCACCCAGGTCCACCTTGCCCTTCTGGGGTTGAGTCCCTTCATCTAGAATGCTACCTGTCACATGTGTCCACGTCTGCCACTACCTTAACCCCTATCTCCTAGCCTCTGTCTTCAGTGTCCAGCAGGGCCCCTCCTTCTTTCCTCCGGAGGGTCATTTCAGGTGTTCACAAGATAGTGTCACATGCATTCAGTAAGACCAGTGGACACCACTGTGCGTCACAGCACAGCATCTAGGAGGGAGAGCCCTGGAGCTGTCAGGTGGGTAAGGCTACAGCTATGAACTGGCCTGCTTTACATCTGCACACTGCCCCTGACCCCACTCTCTGGGCAGCTGGATACTGGGTCCGCACAAGTACCCAGGCGTCTTCTTGGATTCTCTAGAAAACACTATCATCTCTTGGGGCTCCAAGGGTCCCTTCCCATGGCCTACCCTCCCTCCTACAGTAGATAAGGGTGGGACAAAGGGATGGGAGTACCAACCCAGGGGGCAGTGAATCCTGGAAGGAGGAGGATGGGAGGGCCAGGTGCCTCCTGGGACAGGGAAGACACACCTGGTGCGTTTGACAAGGGGGCGGGGGATCGGTGGGTGGTGGGAGCGGGGTGGGTAGGGCAGCAGAGAGGACTGGCGCCGCCCTCGGCCCGACCCCCACCCTCCACCTCCGCGCTGCTCACAGCCCAAGGTCAGCTCTGCCGGACACTGGCTCCTCGTTCTGCGGCCCTTCCCGCGCCCCCAACCCCTCCCCGGTCCAGGTACCTCCTGCGGCAGCAGAGGCAGTGCGTGCCCCGCCTGCGTGGCCGTCGGGGTGGCAGGCTCCAGAAAGTCGTCTTCGGCGTCGGAGCTGGACATGGCACCGTCCGGGCGACGGCTGTCTGGCTCCCGCCCCGTGACTACCACCATCCCTCTGGCTCTGGGCAGTGGGCGCGGCTTTGGGCGGGCGGGCGGGTGGGAGGGCGGCGGCCCGGGCACTAGCACCCAGCAGCTCCTGGCATGACGCGGCGCGGCCGACAGGCGGGGCCGGAGGGGCCGAGAGCGCAGCGCGCGCAGGCTGGAGGGCGGCGACTCCCTCAGCGCCGACCCGCTCGCCGACCACTGGTGGGGACCACAGGGCCACTGGCCTGACCCGGCTGCCTCACGCTATTGGCCGAACCCCGCTAGCGTCCGCCCCCGATTGGCAGGAAGCTCGACCAATCTCAGGGCAGACAGAGCTTTCAGCCCGCGCCTGAGTAGCCATCAGATGCCAGACCGCTGGCCTTCCCGGCTCTGATTGGCCGTCTGGTCAGCGGGCTCGCCCTCTCCACCAGCTACCACTCGCGCTCCGCGCAACGGGAGCGCGCGTGGCCACCATCTCTAAGCCGGGCCTTCTTGTTGGCGGGGAGGGTGGCTCCCGCATCCCAGTCGACACCTAGAAACTTGAGGAGAGAGAGGGCTTGCGACTTAATCGTTCGTACGTTTCCAGGGCAATGCGTCTTGCGCATCCTTGGGCGTCGAAGGCCGGGGAAATGCGAATCCGGGAGGACCGGGGCTCCTCAATGGAGAACCTGAGCATCCTTTCCTGAGGGAGGAGGCTGAGGTCACTGAGGTTGTCGGAGAGGAAGGGCAGCACTGCGACAGAGGCTGGCCCTCCTCTAACCGCAGAGACAGAACCTGGGTTTCCAGCCTTTCCCGACTGACTCAAGCAGCAATCCGAAAAAGGAAATTCAAAACAGGGGCAATTGAGTTCTATTAAGAATGGCCGTAACTCTTCACCGTCTACGCGTCAGGTGTTCCTCTGGACACCTGGAGACACGGATGGAGACACGCACGCCCTGTCCAAATAAGCTCACAGGCTGCCGAGGCAAAGTCCAGCCTGGCCCAACACGTCTGTCTGCAGCCTTAGATGCCATGTCTCCTGGTATGACAGTCAGCTCAGGGACTCTCCTAGGGGGTCAAGATTTTAGCTCTTTCAAACCATTTTTACATCCGGCTCTTCATTTGAATCTCACATTGTTGTGTCAGAAAAGGAAACTGAGGCCTAGAGGATTAGCACAGCTTCAGGGAGGTCAGCCATGAGCAAGAGGCACAACACTTCCTCTGTTGGACCAATCACACTCCCAGTTGTAGGAGTCTCCCAGGTCAGTGTTTTCTCTAAATACAGTTTCATCAAAATTACTGGAGGGAGAATTTCTTAAAACAAAGATTCCCAGCCCAGTTTCTCAGTCGTGTCCAATTCTTTGTGACTCCATGGATTGTAGCCTGCCAGGCTTCTCTATTGGTAGAATTCTCAGGGCAAGAATAGTGGAGTGGGTTGCCATTCCTTTCTCCAGGGGATCTTCCCCTTCCTGGGATGGAACACTGGTCTCCCGCATTGCAGGCAGATTCTTTATCATCTGAGCCACTAAGGAAGCCCTTCTCCAAATATAGTTGCATCAGAATTACTGAAAGGGTAAAATACAGATTCCCAGCCCCTCCTCCAGAGACTCTGATTTGGTGCATCTGGGGTGAAGCCCTTTAATTTGCATTGCTAACAAACGCTCAGGTAATTCTGATGCTGCAGGTCCTTGAACCGTGTTTTGAGCAGCACTGCCCTGATGACGGCCCCTTGAGGCCATCTCTTAGCTCTCACTACCTGCTGCAGCCTTTCTGAACAGTATAACATAATTTCCTCTTTCCATCCTTAGGAAGTTTCAGCTGTAATAGAAATTGCAACCAAAGGTGGCTGAAATCAGTGGTCCCCAGCCTTTTTTGCACCAGGGGCCAGTGTTGTGGAAGACAATTTTTCTGTGGATGGGAGGGTTTCTGGATGATTCAAGCACATTACATTTATTGTGCACTTTATTTATATTATTATTACATCAGCTTCACCTCAGATCATCAGGCATTAGATCCCAGAGGTTGGGGATCCCTAGCTTAAAATAATAGGAGAAGCTTATTATCTTATGTAACAAGAAGTCTTAGTAGTAGATCCTGGGTTGGTTCAGTAGGTAACACAACAAGGAGTTACCTGGACCACCTTGCTTCATTTATCCCCTCTGCCAGATGGCCTCTCCTCCCCTAGGAATCCTTGGAGAAAACCACAGAGCTAAGGGCTATTGGGGTGACATTTAGTCCTACATCTTAAAGCAAGGCTGTATAAAAAGAATAGGAAGGGAGCCCCAGAGACTTGGGATGTAGGAAAATCCATGTGCCATCATGGTTACGTTACTGAGTGTGTTCGAGTTTTCATCTTCCTTTTTGGTTGAGGAATATATTTCCTTCCAGAATATAGTTTCCCAGTTGGTTTCTGTTTACACGGTGAGGGGACATCCAAGATCAGCTGCCTGGAATGAGGACTTGCTGAGCAAGTAGGCAGGGGTTGGAGCAGGTTTTCTGGGAAAGCAGGGCACTTCACTGGCAGCGGCCACCTCCAGCCTGCAGTGAGATGATTTCCAGGCCAGTCTGCATGAGGTCTGGAGGAAAGGGTCAATGAGCCTTGGAGGGGGCATGGCGTGCAGGGGTGGGTTCTGCTTTCAGAACACAGACACTTACAGTGCTGGGATTATTTTTCCCCCAGGAGTCACTCAAACAGATAGTCCTACAGGCATGGAACCCTGCAATTAGTCAAATGGATTCTATCCTCCATGCCTCATTAAAGAAAAGAACTTTTGAATGGCAACAGATTTCCAAAGTACTGATCCAACTACTGAATTTTCTCTCCCAATTCTAATTCAGTGAATAAGAACAATAAAGGAAATAAAAATGGGAACAAAAGCATCCATTTTCTTTTCCTTCCAGTTGAAGGACTGGCCTTTCCTTTCTCTCCCAGCTTTGAGGAGGAGGCTGTTTGCCAGCAACTTCCCAAGTCCCAAGGCACAAAAGCTTGGCTAAGGACACACTTGCTCAGAACTCAGCTCAGCTCTCCCTCAGCCTCTGACAGACCAAGGACGACTGGAGAGAGAAAGCACAAATCTGTATGGGGTTGCATTGTGGATACCAGTCTGAGTGTTCTCAATTTGGTCATCGTGAAAAAAGGGGAGAAGGATATTCCTGGACTCACTGATACTACAGTGCCTCGTCGCCTGGGTCCCAAAAGAGCTAGCAGAATCTGAAACCTTTTCAATCTCTAAAGAAGATGATGTCCGCCAGTATGCTGTGCGAAAGCCCCTAAACAAAGACGGTAAGAAACCTAAGGCTAAAGCACCCAAGATTCAGCGTCTCGTGACTCCACGAGTTCTGCACCACAAACACTGGCGTATCGCCTAAACTTTTGGCCAAGAGAATAAAGGAGGCCAAAGAAAAACAGCAGGAACAGATTGCCAAGAGATGGAGGCTGTCCTCGCAGAGAGGTTCTACTTCTGAGTCCAGTCAAAAATGAGATGTTCTAAGAGTAACAAATAAATAAGATCAGACATCAAAAAAAATTTTTTTTTCCAATATGATTCCATCAAGTGGGAAAAGAATTTATTAGGAAATATAATCCCCTGTGCCCTGATAAAATGCACCTTGTCTGCTGGTGTCCCTATCTCTTGGGACGGCTCCACCATTCCACAGCCTTTCTCCCCTGCAGGGACCCCCGCCTGCTTAGAAACTGCCCTAGATTTGAGGTTGGGAGTGGCTTGCTCCTCTGAGGCAGTAAAAGAGTATTGGAAAAAAACAATTTGCCATTTGGGGGCTTCCTAGCGCTGATATTTATTCTGACATTTGTTTGGAACTGTCAGCTAAGAGTCCTTTGCTGCTGCTGCTGCTGCTAAGCCACTTCAGTCGTGTCCGACTCTGTGTAACCCCATAGAGTCTGGCAGCCCATCAGTCTCCCCCTTCCCTGGGATTCTCCAGGCAAAAATACTGGAGTGGGTTGGTGAAACGTTAAAATATCCTGAGGCAATATAGGATTAAAGTAATCTATAAGAGTAGGGGGTCTGAAAACTTTTTCTGTAAAGGGCCAGAGAGTAAATATTTTCAATTTACCAGGCCATAGAGTTTGTCTGTATTTAGCTCCGTTGCTGTTGAGGAAAAGCAGCCATGGACAAGACGCAAGTGATGTCATAGGTTACGTAGTAAATTATGTTATAAGACATAAACAGCGTGGTCAGATTCGGCTCAATGCTTGTAGTTTACCAACCCCGACACTTAGCCAGTGGACCACGTTTTGTCAGAGCTCTCCACCATGACCCGTCAATCTTGGGTGGTCCTACACACCATGGCTCATAGTTTCACTGAGTTAGACAAGGCTGTGGTCCATGTGATCGGATTGGTTAGTTTTCTGTGATTGTGGTTTTCAGCCTGTCTGATCTCTGATGGAGAAGGATAAGAGGCTTATGGAAGCTTCCTGATGGGAGAGACTGACTGAGGGGGAAACTGGGTCTTGTTCTGATGGGCGGGGCCATGCTCAGTAAATCTTTAATCCAATTTTCTGTTAATGAGTGGGGCTGTGTTCTCTCCCTGTTATTTACCTGGGGCCAAACTACGGTGGAGGGCTTCCCTACTGGCTCAGAGGTAAAGCATCTGCCTGCAATGTGGGAGACCAGGGTACAATCCCTGGGTCGGGAAGATCCCCTGCAGAAGGAAATGGCAACCCACTTCAGCACTCTCGCCTGGAAAATTCCATGGACTGAGGAGCCTGGTAGCCTACAGTCCATGCGGTTACAAAGAGTCAGACATGACTGAATGACTTCACTTCAACTTCAAACTATGGTGGAGGTAATGAAGATAATGGCGACCTCCTTCAAAAGATCCCATGCATGTACTGCTATACCCAGTGCCCCCAGCCTGCAGCAGGCCACCACCGATCCACACCTCTGCCAGAGACTCCTGGACCCTCATGGGCGAGTCTGGGTCAGTCTCTTGTGGGGTCACTGCTCCTTTCTCCTGGGTCCTGGTATGCACAAGGTTCTGTTTGTGCCCTCCAAGAGTCTGTTTCCCCAGTCCTGTGTAAGTTCTGGTGGCTCTATGGTGGGGTTAATGGCTACCTCCTCCAAGAGGGCTTATGCCATACCCAAGTCTGCTACACCCAGAGCCCGTGCCCCTGCGGCAGGCCACTGCTGACCCGTACCTCCACAGGAGACACTCAAACACAGTTCTGTCCCAGTCTCTGTGGGTTTCTGGGTCCTGGTCCACAGAAGGTTTGTTTGAGCCCTCTGAGTGTCTCTGGTGGGAATGGGGTTTGATTCTAAATGCCAATTCACCCCTCCTACCATCTTGCTGGGGCTTCTCTGCCCTTGGATGTGGGGTATCTCCTCACAGCTGCTCCAGCACCATGCAGCCGCCACTCCAGTGCCTACCGTCTTAGGAGAAAGCAATCTAGAACTTTCCCAATGCAGAGGGTCTAGGTTCAATCCCTGGTCAGGAAACTAGATCCCACTAAAGATCCTGCATGCCACAACCATTACGGAGTCCCAGTGACAAATGGAGTAGTGACCACATCTGTTTCACAGGGAGTCTAGTAGGTTCACAGAAGCATCTGTGGTTATTTCTCCAGCTCACAGTCAGGACGCCTGGTGGCTCACAGGGCACAGCCTGCAGCCATCCAGGACAAAATGTGGTTCACTGGAGAAGGAAATGGCAAACCACTTCAGTATTCTTGCTTTGAGAACCCCATGAACAGTATGAAAAGGCAAAAAGATAGTACACTGAAAAATGAACTCCCCAGGTGAGTGAAGTCAAGTCACTCAGTTGTGTCCAACTCTTTGTGACCCCATGGACTATAACCTACCAGGCTCCTCTGTCCATGGGATTTCCCAGGCAAGAATACTGGAGTGGGTAATATGCTACTGGAGATCAGTGGAGAAATAACAACAAAAAGAATGAAAAGACAGAGCCAAAGCAAAATCAACACCCAGTTGTGGATGTGACTGGTGATAGAAGCAAGGTCTGATGCTGTAAAGAGCAATATTGAATAGGAACCTGGAATGGTAAGTCCATGAATCAAGGCAAATTGGAAGTGGTCAAACAGGAGATGGCAAGAGTGAGCGTCAACATTTTAGGAATCAGCCAACTAAAGTGGACTGGAATAGGTGAATTTAATTCAGATGACCATTATATCTACTACTACTGTGGGCAAGAATCCTTTAGGAGAAATGGAGTAGCCATCATAGTCAACAAAAGAGTCCAAAATGCAGTACTTGGATGCAATCTCAAAAACGACAGAATGATCTCTGCTCATTTCCAAGGCAAACCATTCAATATCACAGTAATTGATAGACTGTGCCCTGACCAGTAATGCTGAAGAAGCTGAAGTTGAAGGGTTCTATGAAGACCTACAAGACCTTCTAGAACTAACACCCCAAAAAGATGTCCTTTTCATTATAGGGGACTGCAATGCAAAAGTAAGAAGTCAAGAAACACCTGGAGTAACAGGCAAATTTGGCCTTAGAGTACATAGTGAAGCAGGGCAAAGGCTAACAGAGTTTTGCCAAGAGAACGCACTGGTCATAGCAAACACTCTCTTCCAACAACAAAAGAAAAGACTCTAGACATGGACATCACCAGATGGTCAACACCAAAATCAGACTGATTATATTCTTTGCAGCCAAAGATGGAGAAGCTCTATACAGTCAGCAAAAACAAGACCGGGTGCTGACTGTGGCTCAGATCATGAACTCCGTATTGCCAAATTCAGACTTAAATTGAAGAAAGTAGGAAAAACCACTAGACTATTCAGGTATGACCGGAATCAAATTCCTTACGATTATACAGTGAAAGTGACAAACAGATTCAAAGGATTAGATTTGATAGAGTGCCTGATGAACTATGGGTGGAGGTTCGTGACATTGTACAGGAGACAGGGATCAAGATCATCCCCAAGAAAAAGGAATACAAAAAAGCAAAATGGTTGTCTGAGGAAGCCTTATAAATAGCTGTGAAGAGAAGTGAAAGGCAAAGGAGAAAAGGAAAGATATACCCATTTGAACACAGAGTTCCAAAGAATAGCAAGGAGAGATAAGAAAGCCTTCCTCAGTGAGCAGTACAAAGAAATAGTGGAAAACAATAGAATGGGAAAGACTAGAGATCTCTTCAAAAAATTAGAGATACCAAGGGAACATTTCATGCAAAGATGGGCTCAATAAAGGACAGAAATGGTATGGACCTAACAGAAGCAGAAGATACTCAGAAGAGGAGGCAAAAAAAACACAAACTATATAAAAAAGATCTTCACGACCCAGATAATCACAATGGTGTGATCACTCACCCAGAGCCAGACATCCTGAAATGCAGTCAAGTGGGCCTTAGAAAGCATCACTATGAACAAAGCTAGTGGAGGTGATGGAACTCCAGTTGACCTATTTCAAATCCTAAAAGATGATGCTGTGAAAGTGTTGCACTCAATATGACAGCAAATTTGGAAAACTCAGCAGTGGCCACAGGACTGGAAAAGGTCAGTTTTCATTCCAGTCCCAAAGAAAGGCAATGCCAAAGAATGCTCAAACTACCACACAACTACACTCATCTCACATGCTGGTAATGTTCAAAATTCTCCAAGCCAGGCTTCAACAGTATGTGAACTGTGAAATTCCAGATGTTCAAGCTGGATTTAGAAAAGGCAGAGGAACCAGAGATCAAACTGCCAACATCTGTCAGGTCATCAAAAAAGTAAGAGAGTTCCAGGAAAACATCTACTTCTGCTTTATTGACTATGCCAAAGCCTTTTGCTGTGTGGATCACAACAAACTGTGGAAAATTCTGAGAGAGATGGGAATACCAGACCACCTGACCTGCCTCCTGAGAAATCTGTATGCAAGTCAGGAAGCAACAGTTAGAACTAGACATGGAACAACAGACTGATTCCAAATAGGGCAAGGAGTACGTCAAGGCTGTATATTGTCACCCTGCTTAATTAACTTCTATGCAGAGTACATCATGAGAAACACTGGGCTGGAAGAAGCACAAGCTGGAATCAAGATTGCTGGGAGAAATATCAATAACCTCAGATACGCAGATGACACCACCCTTATGGCAGAAAGCGAAGAAGAAACTAGAGCACCTCTTGAAAGTGAAAGAGGAGAGTGAAAAAGTTGGCTCAAAACTCAACATTCAGAAAACTAAGATCATGGCATCCGGTCCCATCACTTCATGGAAAATAGGTGGGGAAACAGTGACAGACTTTATTTTGGGGGGCTCCAATGGCACCCCACTCAAGTACTCTTGCCTGTGGAAAATCCCAGGGATGGGGGAGCCGGGTAGGCTGCAGTCCATGGGGTCGCTAAGAGTCGGACATGACTGAGCGACTTCACTTTCACTTTCATGCATTGGAGAAGGAAATGTCAACCCACTACAGTATTCTTGCCTGGAGAATCCCAGGGACGGGGGAGCCTGGTGGGCTGCCGTCTCTGGGGTCGCACAGAGTCGGACACGACTGAAGTGACTTAGCAGCAGCAGCAAAATCACTGCAGATGGTGAGTGCAGCCATGAAGTCAGATGCTTGCTCCTTGGAAGAAAAGTTATGATCAACATATTAAAAAGCAGAGATATTACTTTGCCAACAAAGGTCCATCTAGTCAAAGCTAGGGTTTTTCCAGTAGTTATGTATGGATGGGAGAGTTGGACTATAAAGAAAGCTGAGCACTGAAAAATTGATGCTTTTGAACTGTGGGGTTGGAGAAGACTCTTGAGAGTCCCTAGGACTGCAAGGAGATCCAACCAGTGTATAATAAAGGAAATCAGTCCTAAACATTCATTGTACAGTCCTGAATATTCATTGTACATTCAAAGTACTGAAACTCCAGTACTTTGGCTACCTGGTGTGAAGAACTGACTCATTTGAAAAGACCCTGATGCTGGGAAGGATTGAAGGCAGGAAGAAAAGGGGATGACAGAGGATGAGATGGTTGAATGGCACCACTGACACAATGGACATGAGTTTGAGTAAACTCCAGGAGTTGGTGATGGACAGGGAAGCCTGGTGTGTTACAGTCCATGGGGTCTTAGAGTCAGACCCAAGTAAGAGATTGAACTGAACTGAATCCCCACACAAGAGAAATAGATCTAAGTGCACTGTGATCTTTTCAAATGTGCTCCATCTAAATGCCTTAATAGTTAATACCCAGCTTCATGTCTTTTTAGAAATTTTTCTTTTTTATAAACCCTGTGTCAAGGGCTGAGTTTCAATAGACTGCAACAAGGGAGCTGCTTGTTATGTACAGAAATACCAAAGCTTCATTTCTAATTCAAGTCTCAGCTACTCATTTGTGACGAACAACCGATAGCCAAGACGATTATTAATATTACTGATTTTTCATCAAAAGGACTGGCTAAATAATGAGACATCAAAAAATAAGTGAATGGAAAGTCCCTGTTAAATCTAACTAGATGGTTCGTCTTGGGTAAGTCACAGCACTACTCTAGACCCCAGATTTTCTAAGATTAGGGCATTCGATCCCATTTCTTTTAAAAAGCTCTCACTGCTTTTCACTTCTTTACTGAAAGTAATTCACGCTGATTGTAGCATTTAGAAAACAGGGTTAAGCAGAAAGACAATAAAAATACCCACAACCCCACCACAAAGAGATAAGATTGTTAATATCTTGGCACATGTCCTTTCTGTTGTCTTTCAATTTAGTGACTCCATTTAGTTTTCTATCCATCCTTTAAATAATAGAAGTGGGAGCATACTAAACAGCTTTGTGATTTCAAATTTTCACTTGATGTAATGTGAACATTTTTCTTTGTTATGAAAATTTTCTACAGTATCATATTAGCTGAATATTGTTATGTGGATGTACCATAAATCGTTTAACTAAACCTGCCTTTCATTAGTTTTCCAGTATTTTCTCTAAACTTCATTGCAGTGGACATCTTTGTGGGGAAACTTTTACACACATCTATGAAATATTTCCATATTTCAACTTAAAAACTTTTCTGTACATTCAGCAGTTATTCCATGTTTGACCAACAGAGGGCATTTAGAGCTTTCCATCTCAGGGAAAGGTCATAAAGCCATTTCCACCGGACATAACAAAATAGTGGTTTTATTGTGAAAAATGATTTAATTTTGGATGTCCAGTAATAATCAGCAAACTCCAAAGGGAGAATCAAAGTCATTTATTTTTTTA
Source organism: Ovis canadensis (assembly GCF_042477335.2). NCBI lineage: Eukaryota > Metazoa > Chordata > Mammalia > Artiodactyla > Bovidae > Ovis > Ovis canadensis. Next base: position 43,367,706 of record NC_091268.1, on the reverse strand, counting down.
AGAAACCCTCAGTGTGCTTTATTAGGACTTAAACCCAAAACGAATACAAATTATCTCTTTTGCCCAATTCAGAACAAAAGGAGAGCTCAGCTTTATGCAAAGACCTAAATTCTCCACAGAAGACTGTAGGATAATGACAAACAAGCAGGGAAGGGAGCTCAATGCCCCAAATACAGATCCTGCCAGAGAAAAGCCCAGACAGCCCCAGGATCTGGAGGTCCCTAGGAAGACAAATTTGGGGGCAACACTGGAGTCCTGCCTAGACTATCACTTATCCATCACCTACCAGCCAGGTTGTGGTAGGCAATACTATAGGTTTTGTTAGCTAGAGCCTGAAATAATTGTTTTATGTCCATTCTTCTTAATTTTCACCAAGATCATAAATTTACAAGGCAGCACTTCTTGGCACAACAATTATACCCAGCAAATGACTAAGTACAAGGGAGGTATTTAAATAGTTGTCACTCAGTGCTAATGACAAGTTTCTATTCTAGTAAAAAGATGATTACTGAGAGGCAGAGTGCTGGGTAAGGGTGTAGGCTCTAGAGCCAGATTGCCTGTACTTGCATCCTGATTCCATCACTTACTAGCTGGTCTGGAAAGCTAGTACTGCCTCCTGACCCAGTGTCTGTAAAAATGCAGGTAGAAATAATACCTACCTCTGGTGTGATTTTGAGAATTAAACGAGTTTAGACATGTGCACTCAGGCACAGGGCTCGGACCACGAGAAGTTCTTGATAAATGTTTCTAGAGTGATTACTAAGATTTTTTTCCTCTCATTTTGGAATACTATGACTCTTCACAGATGCTGCTCTCACCAAGCTCCTCCTCAGATGCTAAGGACCCCGGCCTCTCCCTGGCTCCACAGGTTCACCTGATGGCTGCAGCCACGGCTTTGTGGGCCGCAGGCAGCTCTCTGACCTTCACAGGTGACACATCTCCCCTGGTCCCTCACCCGGTTACCTCTTTTTAAATTTTACTCCACGTGTCTTTCATTTGTTCAACAGGAGTTCCATTTGATTCCATCGAATCATAACATTTCACAAATAATAGTCATCTTCATAGGGGTGCTCTAAGATGTTCCATGGAACAGAAAATGTGCTCAGATGGGAAAATCAGGCTCTGAGAAGGAAGGAATGTCAACGGGGATGCAGACACCATAGCGTCTGCTTCTCTAGGCCACTTGTGCAGCGGTTCTTCTTTCCTGAGCCAGCTGTTCTGTGCAGTTGTTCCTTTTCCTATTCCAACACAATCCCAATCCTGAAGGTGGAGTCTCCAGAGGTGGGCAGGCATAGGGAATAAAAATCTTTATGTTCACCTGCTGCTGCTGCTGCTAAGTCACTTCAGTCGTGTCCGACTCTGTGTGACCCCATAGACAGCAGCCCACCAGGCTGCCCCGTCCCTGGGATTCTCCAGGCAAGAACACTGGAGTGGGTTGCCATTTCCTTCTCCAATGCATGAAAGTGAAAAGTGAAAGTGAAGTCACTCAGTCACGTCCGACTCTTCGTGACCCCATGGACTGCAGCCCACCAGGCTCCTCCGTCCATGGGATTTTCCAGGCAAGAGTACTAGAGTGGGGTGCCATCACCTTCTCCGTATGTTCACCTAGGGGTGAGTATTGGAGTCAGGCTGGGCTATAGTTTACAAATGTCCTTGCCTCCCATTCCAATAGGCTCTGGAAGGGTGTGTGACCTCCTCCCTACAATGCTGGTAACATAAGACTAATACAGGAAATAAGGAAAAAACGAAAACACGAATTATGTTATGCTAAAGCTGATTTTATTGCTTTCTGGAGGCTGGAGCAGTAACTGGAGCAGTAACTGGAGCAGTAACAAGCAATGGGACTTAAGACAGCTGAGCCCATAACAGAGCTGGGATTTCCCAGGGAGATGGGAGAGGGACTGGGTTTCTGGGCATCTGGAAGAAGCAGAAAATAGTGTAAGGACCCTGGGAGGAAGTGTGCTGTTCACAAGGGGTGCCAAGGCCACACTGTGGAGGCAGAATAGTTCAGATGTCATGTGTGAGGCATTAGAGAATCAAAGGGTTTTGAACGAAAGAGTGACTTAAGACATAGTGCTGAACAAAGGACTGATCTGGCAGCAGGATTCATTTTCAGTTGAAGGGGACAGGGCTAGGGGAGTGGAGCGGAAAGAAGGATTGTAGGGTCAGGCTTGAAACCATGTCCGTGGCACTAGCTGAGGGGCCTCGTGTAAGTGGCTTGACCAGGCTGGCCTCTGTTTCTTCATCTGAAATGGATACGTTAGAGGCTTCTGGGAAGATTAATCATTTACCAAATATTTTACTAGGTTCTTACAATGTGCCAGACATTTTGCTAGGTGTCAGGAATACAAAAATGAACACAGAAAGACACATCTCTGCCTTCTAGGATCTTACTATCTAATGTAAGAGACAGAGAATTTAAGAAGTTAAGAAACATTAAAAACTGCAAAGTGTGATAAGATATTGTGAATGAGGTTGGCAGAAAGGGCATCAGGGGAAGTCTCTCTGAAATTAGACTTTATGAGACCAGACAATTGAGAAGGAAACAAAAGAACAGGATTCTGAGACAAAAGGATGGTAGTGGGTCTCTCTGAAATAAATTACAGCAAAAACTCCACTCAGAATATCTGAAATACAGGAACTGAAGAAACTTTGGTTTATTAGATCATCTGATACGTCTTATTGCTTCTCTAAAATCACAGCAATGAAAACATGTAAACTAGCAGAGTGCTTCACATTTAAAGCTTTTATTTTGAAAAATAAAATACAAAAGTCATCAAATTGTAAATGTATGTGGTAATTCCTCAACTTCTCAGAAACAATACAATGAGTTATTTAAATAATTAAGATATGTAACATTATCCACATCAAACATTTCAACAGGCACAAGTGTTCTACAAAACATTAGAACATGTACAGACAACCTAGTCCAAGATGAAACTGCCCAATTTTGCTTACAGGATCCCATTTTTAAACCCTCCCCTTGAAAACAAAGTTTGGAATCTGGTAAGAAAAGATGAGGGCCAGAGCAGTTTTAACAGAAAGCACACATCCCCGCTGGGTTCCTTCTCCACAGGGCTGTGCGTGTAATTAGGATCGAGAGCGCTGTACATGGGAGGCAGGTCACTCAGGAGGGTCCCAACGTGTGCTGATATCCCACTCTCTCAGGGGAAGGAGACTGGCAAATAAGCAGGAGATGTAGGCATGGTACATACACTCCACTGATCTCAGCAGGGGACAGCCAGTCCTGGAGATTTCTCTGTGGCCAAAAAGGCAGCAGTCTTCCCTAGGGCAGACAAACAGAATGCATCAGAGGTACGTACTCTAACCTCACTTTGTTCTTCTCTGCACGACACCACTTCCTTTCCAGCTGTGAGCCCAGCACAGCAGGGGAGACAAGCAGGGGGATGGACCATTGAGAACAGCTGCTTCAGAAGGACTACTGGAGAGGCACACTCTCCCTCAGTCTGGGATGCTTTTAGATGCCTGCCAGGAGCTTTGATATGCAAAACAAAAGGATGGAAGCCAAAGCAAGGACTGCTCCTGCCCATTTCCAAATGACTGCAACCGTCGTCTGCAATTGAAGCAACTCTGAGGGCATTTGACAGGGATGTCAAACGTCCAAGGGTTGAATGCTGACTGTTTAATATCAAAAGGTGGATACTGAGGTTCTTTAAAGCAAACTTTAGGAAATACAGTGACTGCTGTTCATACACCAAAGGGATCCCAAAGACAAGACAAAAGACTATGATTTGTCTTGAGATACTTTGGTGTCTTCCTAGCTTCTCCTGAGTTCTTCTCTCATCGCATGGGGGCCACTACAGGCCTCGACAAGCAAACAAGGATGTATTGCTGCTGTAGTGGCAACTCAAAGCTGGAGTCATCTGTCCTGTAAAACAGCTTGTCAATAATGCATCCCTGTATGAATGTTTCCAGGAAGGAATTCATCGAATACTTTTTTTTTTTGGCTGTACTGGGTCTTAGTTGTCGCACGTGGGATCTTTAGTTATAGCATTTGAACTTTTGAACTCAGTGGTGGTATGTGGGATCTAGTTCCCTGACCAGGGACTGAACCTGGGCCCCCTGCATCGGGAGCATGGAGTCTTAGCCACCAGAGAAGACTCTCATCTATACTTTTGAAAATATTTTGAATAAACAAAATTACAAGGCCTGATAACTGCTGTTATACCTGTATGCCCACTGAGTTTAAGTCTATACATTTTGCTCCTTAGCAAAAGACAATCATAAATCCTAAGACCTATGAATAGTATTAATTCACTGTCATTGGTAATTTTGACATGGTATAGCAGTGTTCACTTTTTTCTATCTGTAATCTATTAATACACAGCACATCATAAAAGTTTTATTCAGACTGAATTTTCAATCTCAGTTTTCTCATCAGCAGAACAGAAAAAATACCACCTACTTGCCAGATTTGAATGAAATCATTCATATATATGTGTGTGTGTATATATATGAATAATTCATAGATCTTAAAGATATCATTTATCATATATTATTCATATACTATATATATGTGATGCTTGGTATTTCATGCCTGGTATGGAGTACACAGTCAATACATGGCTATTATATAAAGTAAAAATAGAATAGCAAACAAAACTATGATAAAAATCAGATTTTAATGAAAGCTTTTCAAGTTCCAAATGGTTGTAATGGTCCCCAACCTTTTTGGCACCAGGGACCTCAACAAGCAAACAAGGGACCGGTTTCATGGAAGATAATTTATCAATGGACCAGGGGTAGGGGGACGTTCGAGATGATTCAAGCACATTACATTTATTGTGCACTTCATTTCTATTATTATTGCATCAGCTCCATCTCAGACCATCAGGCATTAGATCCCAGAGGCTGGGGACCCCTGGTCTACAACATAACCACATTATTCAGACCAAAATGGAATCTTAAAATCTGGGAGAGTGGTGTGAGGTCTGAACAGCCACGTCAGGAGGTCTAAGTTCAGAATCAGCTTTGCCACTGGAATCCAAGACATGTACCTGATGATCACTCAGACAGAAAGGGGGCCAAGAAGGCCTGCCCCACACTGTAGCCCTCAACTACAAGACAGCATGGCTTATAAACATATAACACCTTAATGCATTAACATCAGCAAGGACAGACTTGAAAAACCAACCAAGCAAAAGTATTAGCGCAAAAATGTTGGCACATGCCGCACAAAGAGGAAGCAGCATGGGTGGCGAAAGAATCCCTGGCTGGACGTCAGAAGATGGCGCTCATTACTACTGGGTTCTTCCAACCTGTGATGTGACCGTGACCGATAAACTGGTCTCTCTAGGATCAGTTTCCTTATCAGCAAACAGGTGGTTGAGGGTGTTTCTTTCAGCTAAAATATTTTACCATTTAACACCCCTCCTCATACTGAAAATAACAACTGAGTGCTTACCGTGTGTCAGGCTTCTGGCAGACATTATTATGGCTCATTCTACCAATCTCTTATTTACACTGTCCTCACTTTACAGATGAAGAAACTAAGACACAGAGAAGTTAAGTAGTCTGCAAAATGCCAAACACAGTCAAGATTCCAATCCAGGTGAACTGACTCCAGAGCTGTGCTCCCCACCCCACCGCGCTGCCTCCTACAAGAGTGAAACCCAAAGGTCCAGGCCAGCAGTGTCCCCAACCTCACCTCATGTATGTAAGAGGTTCCTGGCTCTGCTACTCCACTTGCTCAGACTGTGGAAGGAAGCAAAAGATGTTTTAAAGTCGGTCAGCATGAGAAGTGACTGCTCTTATTGAAATATCAGATGTAGCCTGCAGGCTCTGATTAGACTTCCTATTGAATTCTGTCTGCTACTGCTGACAGTAAAGAAGACTGGCTTTTGTCTCTGGTTCTTAGTAGGGAGACTAAATCCTAGGAATTTTCCAGGTAACATGAATGTCTTTGTTATTTATGAGCCCCTTAGATTATACCTGAGTATCTGCTAAGAAATAAGATGACTCAGTATGAGGGCTGATCACAAGGAAGACCAACCTGTGATTTGAGGGCTGGGGCCCTGACCCAGCCCAGCTTCTGGGTAGGGGACTTTGGGGATTGAGTTCAATTCTACCACAGTGAGTCAGTCAATCACGCCTATGTAATTAGACTTCAATAAAAACTCTGGATGCTGAAGTTCAGTGGAGCACCCTGGTTGGTGAACACATGGATGTGCTGTGAGGGAGACGTACCCGCCCACCTCGGAGAAGGGCACAGAAGCTCTGAGTTTGAGACTCTCCCAGACCTTGTCTTATGTGTTTCTTCATTGGGTTGGTCTTGACTTGTTTCCTTTATAGTAAAACTATAATCTTGCTTTTTGTTGTTGTTTTCCCACACTGCAAGGCTTGTGTAATCTTAGTTCCCAGATCAGGGATCGAACCCAGGTCCCTGGCAGTGGAATCGTTGAGTCCTAACCACTGGACTGCCAGGGAATTCCCAGAACTGTAATCTTAAGTACAGTGCTTTCTTGAGTTCTGTGAGAATTCTAACGAAAGATCAGATGTGAGATTCTGTGGGCTTCAGTTTTCTCTTTATTAGGAGTTAAATCAAAGCCTTTTATAGGCTCTTTTTCTAAGTACATATGTGATGCATTAAATGAAACTAACCTGAACAGAGGGCTTGAAGTGCCTATATTAAGCCTTTTACTCTATTTTTTGTTATCTTTTCTTTATTACAGAAATTCTCTATATTGATGAATCTTCTGTTTCAAAATTTTCTCCTACTTAAGGTGTACTTTTTTATATGATGCTTTCTAATAAGTAAACATTCTCAATTTTAATGTAATCCAACTTATCCATTTTAAAATTAATGATTAGTATTTTTTATAATGTTTAAGAAATCTTTGCCTCTTAAGGTCATAAAGATATTCTCTATTGCCTCCTAAACACTTTATTATTTTGCCTTTCACATTGAGTTCTATAATAAACCTGGAAAGGATTTTTATGTATGCTGTGAATCAGGGCTGTCCCATTAATTTCAGTCTTAAAGTCCCTTTCTTGACTCCTTCAGATTTATTATGCAAAACAGCCTGTGGATTGGACATTTCTTTAAGACTGCCTCTTGGATTATTCTCCTGCTCCAGCTGCCATAGCCTGTAAGTGACCACTTGTTCATGAATTCATCCAGGTTTCTGGTGCATCTTGCCCAGCCAAGGCTCAGGGCCCCTGTGCCCCCTTGTTTGCAAAAGTTGATCGGAGTCTTGAAGACACATTCCAATTTCTCACACATAAAAGTGATTCAGTAGACAGTTGCTGAATAAATGAATGGATGGATGGATTAAAATTAAATATATGTTAATGAGCATATACCATGAAAGTAGTTTAAAATACTCAAGTAATATGTATCAATTATTAATGGTTGTTTTAAGACAAGGATCTGAGAAGACAGAGTTTTTGACTTTGGTTGAGATACAGCTACTCTTAGAGAAAAGCCTGTTTACTCTAGTCTTGCTTCAGGCAACACAACTTCATACAGTCTGTGAGGTTCCCCTCAACAATCCAGATCTGGAACACTTTTAGCGACTGAATTCAGTGCTGGGTCCTCATTTCCTATTAACAAGCTAATTGCTGTTAGCAGCAACCTGGAAGCGACATGCATTATCACCATGCTGGACAGGGACATCTTCTCTTGGCTCAGGCAATAGTCACTGACTTCTTCCTACGACTACACAGGAACGGCAGGAGATATGCTCTTGCAGGACACTCTGGGCTACTCTACATCTGTTGGCCATTACATCACCTATTCCTCTTCAACTCAAGGAACAATATTGGAATTCAAGTAAGTGATAGTGGAACATGACAAGGAGACCTCTGGATCTGCTCTAATTTTTTAAAAAGTAAAAGTTATAAGCTTTAAACTCACATCACCCACTCCCAGCTTGGTGAACTTGGTAGCTGAGGGCCAATGGCTGTGTGTAAAATGTACTCATAAGTCTTCTAGGCTCCAAATGAGGAAAACCAAAAGGCAATGATGTACACATAATATGAACAAAGGGTGGCTGTACATTATTATTTCAAGTAAGGTATCAGAAGCCTGGAGAAGATTCACCAAGGCAGGTTCCTTATTTGTGCGATACTGTGAGGCTTGTGAGTGACCTCAAGCAATCAGATTTTAGTTATCAATAAAGTATTTCCCTAGCTTTGGAAGACACTGAGCACTCTGAAATTGAGACTATGTTAAGTGATAAAATCAACAATTACCAGAAGCCAGTCTTTCTACCCCCAGCATATATCATTATCTCATTGAGAGGATGACTTCAATGCAAGAACCCATTTATTATTACACCAAGAGGAGGAAGCAGATACAGTACCTGAGGTTTTTCTTTAAGAAATTCAGGTAGCTGAAATTCTCCTTTATAGACCTAGAAAAAAAATAAAAGCCAAGTATAAATTTAAGGAAATAGGCACTGTCATCATCGCTTTGGGAAGCTTGCATTGCCTGATGGTGGGTGGGTTCACTGCTTCACTCTTGGTGAGTTTTGGAATAGGAAGGAAGTCTGTCAGTTCAAGAGCAGCCAGAGTTGAGGACTGAGTGAAATTTCTATTCACTCTGACCCCACCTGCTCTACTCTTGCCTAGGTGGTCCCAAATGTGGGCTGCCTGGGAGAAGGCTTAGAGTCTCTAAAGAAGAAAGAAAAGCATCCTAATATTCCAAGTTCCAATTATTTTATTAATAGCTGAGAAAGTAAGCCCTTGGCCATCTCTCTCCAGCATCCAGCAAAGAAGTCACACTATTTAGGAACAGGCTCCTCCTGATTTCCTTCTGAAATCTCCAGCTTTACTTTTCTTAACGTACCCAATATTCCCATAGTAATTTGAATATTAGGTGGTTCTTAAAATGATATATACTTTTAACCTCATGAAATCTTATAATTAAAAACTTGCACTTTTCAATATGTAAAGTTATGTTTCTAAAAGCAGCCACAATTAGGGAATAGTTTTTAAAAAGATGTGTAGGATCTTTACATAGGAAACCATAAAATATTATTGAGAGAAATCAAAGACCAGATAGACACACCACTTTCAGGGTTTGTAACATTCAATATAATAAAGCTGTCCATTCTCCTCACAGGATTTCACAGGATTTCCAATAAAAACTCTAGCATGCTTTTTGGGGGAAGAAAAAGGGGTAATTTCAAGCTGATTATAAAAGTTGTGTGGAAATGCATAGGGCCAAAAATTATCAAGGTAATCTTAAAAAAAACAAGGTGGAAGGACTTATTCCAAAATATATTAAGACATTATTGAAAGTGAAGTTGCTCAGTCGTGTCCAACTCTTTGCAACCTCATGGACTGTAGCCTACCAGGTTCCACCATCCATGGAATTTTCCAGGCAAGAATACTGGAGTGGGTTGCCATTTCCTTCTCCAGATCTTCCCAACCAAGGGATTGAACCCGGGTCTCCTGCATTGTAGGCAGACACTTCACCGTCTGAGCCACCAGGGAAGTTAAGACATTATTATTCAGCTATAATTAAGTTACATTAAACATACAAAAGAAGTGGGGAAAGTAGAAAAAGTAGAAGCAGTAAAAGTTTTTCTTTTCGTGGGCTCCAAAATCACTGCGGATGGTGACTGCAGCCATGAAATTAGAAGACATTTGCTTCTTGGAAGGAAAGCTCTGACAAACCAGACAGCATATTAAAAAGCAAAGACACAGTCAAAGCTATGGTTTTTCTAGTAGTAGTTATGTAGGGATGTGAGAGTTGTACCATAAAAAGGGTGAGTGCTAAAGAATTGATGTTTTTGAATTGTGGTACTAGAGAAGACTCTAGAGAGTCCCTTGGACTGCAAGGAGATCAAACCAGTCAATCATAAAGGAAATCAACTCTGAATCAGTGGAAAGACTAATGCTGGAACTGAAGCTCCAATACACTGGCCACCTGATGCAAAGAGTTGACTCACTGGAAAAGACCCTGATGCTGGGAAAGACTGAAGGCCAAAGAAGAGGGAGGCAGAGGATGAGATGGTTAGATAGCATCGCCAACTCAACAGACATGAACTTGAGCAAACTCCAGGTGATAGTGGAGGACAGGGAAGCCTGGTGTGCTGCAGTTCAGGGGGTTGAAAAGAGTTAGACACAACTTAGCAACTGAACAACAACAAAACATACAAAAAACACATACATACAAAAAACATAGCTATAATCAAGACAGTAAGGTTTTGGCACAAAGACTGACACATATATTAATGAAACAGAATGAAGAGTCCAGAAACAGACCCTCATTTACAGATAATTGGTTTATCACAAAGGTGGCCCTGCAGAGCAGTGCAGTTAGAATGAATAAATAAATGTGTTTATGTATATAACGATATGCCATCCTGAAGTTTTATTTATTTATTTTTTCATCCTGAAGTTTTAGAAATGAACTAATGCTATACCAACAACCTAGATGAATCCAAATACATAATGATGAGACTCCAAAAAATAATATAACATATGTTTCCATTAAAATTTTGTTTATATTTATTTATTTGGCTGCACTGAGTCTTAGTTGTGTCATGCGGGATCTTTCAGTTGTGGGGCACGGATTCTCTAGATGTGGCATGCAGGCTTAGTTGCTCCAAGGCGTGTGGGATCTTAGTTCCCCAACCAGGGATCAAACTCATGTCCCCTACATTGCAAGGCAGATTCTCAACCACTGAACCACCAGGCAAGTTTCTCCCTTAAAAATTTTTTAAGTTCAAAAATAGGCAAGGGAACTCTGATGTTAGAAACCAGGATAGTGTTTACTGTGGGGAAGAGTGGAGTGGTAGGGCTTGGGAAGAAGGATGAGAGAAGCTTGTAGGGTGCTGGTGAATCTTCTGTCTTGATATGGGTAGTGATTATAAACATGTGTGCATTTTGTGACTATTTACTGAGCTGTGGTTTGTATACTTTTCTATATGTATACTATACTTCAGAAAAAAAAAACAACTGAACAAATTAAGCCAATAGCTTAAGAATTTACTAGGCTTGCTCTTTCACACACACACAATTTATTTAAGTACAAAGATGTCTCTTTCAACACTGTCAACAACAGCAAAAAATTGGGAACTATTCATGTTAATCAAGTGAGGAAGGTTTCCATCAGCAACAGCTTTGATAAATGTTGAGAAACTACAGAAAGAAACTATGGATTGTTACTGAGAAGAGTCAGTGGGTAGCCGCCCCCTCGCCCCCCAAGCACAGAACAATCTTTTAAATGGTGAATACTAAAGCTTACTAACTTAAAGGGTTTCACTTGGGTATAAGCTGGCTTTCACTTCTAAAAGTAGCACTATTCCTTCTGAGACTCAGAGAATGAATGTACTTTTTTCCTGTCTCTTCCTCTGCAATTTCTAAAACCTAGTCTATTCTTTAGGGTCTCTGCTACAGTCCTAGGAAGCCTAAATTAAAGCACCGAGGAGACTTGCTATTTCTTTAGCAACGCATCACACTGGAAACTGAGGTGGGGGTGCAGGATAACAACGGTGCAGCTGTTGGGAAGGTCAAAAGCTGCCCCCACTCCTCCAAACAGCCCCAGGCCGCTGCAGAGCTAGCCTAGCTGCTCTCCAAAGAATCCACAGGTAAGAATCCTATTTGCTTTACCCCAGCCTCAGAGTCCAGAGATTGCTCCAGTTCTGTTCATTTCTCCCTAGTTTTACTGAGATACAACTGACATCTAACACTGTATTACTGCTCCAGCTTTCTGACAAAGGAAGTGTCTGTATCACGCTAACTACCACGGTGCTTCTGTCTACTATCTCTGGGGCAAGCAGACACTATATCAAAACAGAGGCTCAAGCTATCAGAATAGGCTTTTTGTTTTAGCTTTTTACCAGACTCTCAAGTCTTTCCTTCTCCCTCTATTCAGGGACCTGAGTCCGAAGCCCCCTTCTCCAAGCCCTGGGCATAAGCTGCTCAGACCTAGGGTCCTGTACCCTGGCTCCTTTATGAACCAAAACCAGTATCCTTGCCCCAAGACCCCTTCCACTGTTAGCGGGTTTGGTCCCTAACAAACTTCTTATATTCCTCACACCCTTTCAGGAACCGAGTCTTCTCTCTCTCAGCTTCTTCTGCTAGAATTCAAGTGGAAGGTGCAACACAAGCCCACCACGTCAAACGGCTAGTCAGTGCAGCAGGAGGCTCAGAAGCCCCCAGCTCAGCACTCTCCCTTTATACTATGCTCTGCAGCTATTAGTATTAGAAAATTCTTATCGTTAAATTCTTTCTTTTCTTTTTGGTTCGTTGTAAAAACCAGCAAGACATTACAGAAAATATGAGTGGGAACATTAAATATTATAAGTGTCTTCCAGGAATCAATAGTTTCAGAGAGGTAAGGCTTATATGAAGTGGGACAAAAATACACCAAAACCCTAAATATGTGATATCACAAATTTAATAAAAAAAAAAAAAGGGGTCAGAAAGTTCCTAACTTCTGTCAGTACCATAGCTCCTAACTTTTGAAGCATTTTTTTCCCTAAAGGATAATGAGAAGAGACAGTTTTCCACTTATTTGTTGACTGAGCCTTTTGTTGTTTTTTTATATCTGTATCTGAACTTTCTATTGACCAAGCAGTTTCTATTTAGTGCAAGAAACCAAGTACAGAATCACTTATAAAAACAGCGAAGTTAGAAATGGAATTTCCTCTGGCTAAAGGAATAGTGTTTCTGGACATCCTACCCTCTGGTACTAATGAACTGAGGATTTTACTAGACAGAAATGAGCTAGGTACTCAGAATCTAAACGTTCCTAGAGAACCCTCCCACCTCAAGCTCTGCAAAACAAGGAAACAAAAGTAGGCTTCTGATTTAGAGGGTGCACCGGAAATAAAAATAATAACAGCAGCTAAATTTTATTTTCTCTGCATCAGGTTGGTGCTGAGCATGCGTTTCATGTTTCCCCTTATCAAATCCCACAGTCCTCTGAAGGAGGTATTATTCTCTTTTTACAGATGAAGTAACTGAGGCACAGAGACATAAATTTGTCCAGTGTAGTAAAATGGAAAGTTACTAAGTACCATGATTGAACTTCCGTTTTAAAAGGGTCACCCTAATTGCTCTGTTTGGTCTGCAGAGGATCAAGGACAGGGTGTGGAGCAACAGCAGTAATCTGGACAGGACAGGGAGGTGGTGGAGGTGGTGCACAGCAGTACCCTTGTGGATTTCTCCCCCCTAATTATATCTAGATTTCCTAATAGACTAGATGTGGAATGTGAAAGAGCAGAGGGGCGTCAAGGATGACTCCAAAGTGTTTGGCTTAAGCAATTACCAACTGGAAATATGAAGTTGCCATCAACTCAGTTGGGAAAGGTTCTGGGATATAACAGATTTTGAGGGGTTCAATTTGGAAATGTTAAGCTTGAGCCATCTACTGGACAATACATGAAAATGTCAAGTAGTCAGAAATACAAATCTAGGATTCACGGAAGAGGTCTGTGCTGGGATACAGAAATTTGAGAAACATCAACTTATAGATGGTATTTAAAACTTGACACCTGATGAGATGACCTAGGTGCTCAGGGTAGAGACAGGGAGCAGATGACTTAAGACTGAGTCATGGGGGTATTCCAACATTAAGAGGTTGGGAAGAAGAGGGAGAACCAGCAAAGACTGAGAAGAGGCCACCAATGACAGAGAAGGAAAATTTTTAAAAGTGGTATCTAGAAGTCAGGTGACTCTGACTAACGTCAGATTCAAGTTTGTGGAGTGAGGTATAATCAACTCTATTACAAGCAAAGCCTTCAGTTGTGGATTACCTAGAATACAAAGCTAGAGAAGGGAAGAGAATTTATCTAAGCTGCCTGTGAACCTTCAAAAACCCAAGAAAGAAGAGGTTCTGAATACTGACTGAAGCAAGCAATGCATCTTCTTGTTATTTGTCCTCAGGCCACTTTCCATTTTCCTACAAGATTAATTAGAAGCTGACCAGCCATGCCCAATACCACTTCACCTGCTACCACAGCCTCACCTATAGTAACAGTTTACAATTAAGACGTAAACAAAAGTCTCCATGGAGCTAAAATGGATGTTATTAACATACCTGCAGACTGAAGATTGAGTCTTCTATTTAATCGAGTCTTTTAGGTCCCTTTTCCTTTATACACATTTTTAACCATCACAAGTTATTTGGTTTCAACCTATAGCAATCAGATACAGCAAACAGGAAGGTAATGGGCAAGTACTGATAACTGAGAAGTGACAAATGAAACAAAGGAAGACAAAGAAATTGTAAAAGGCAGACAGGAAGCCTTGAGTTCTTTAAGAAAGGGACCCACAGTTCTATATCCTATATAAAGAGAGGATGGGCATTTTCTAACACATATAGTAATTTCCTTTGGATGAAATAAAAATTCAAATTATGATCAATAATTTACTTAAGAAGGTAAAGAAATACATCATCAAAATGCAGAGGAATTCTACATCAAAATATTAAGGTTTGGTCCTAAACGAGACACATCTACCCAGAAACCTGACTTTCTAAAATGATGGGTTCCCCAAGGATTTCAGACAGTCAAGCGTCTACAATTTACAGGAAAAGGTGGCAGACATGTTATGAGGCCTAATTCTGAATCTGGCTTGATCTTATGGAGAATATGAAACTATTTCTAAATTATTTTCATGCTAAAAGTGTTTGTGGCCACATTCCCTGATGATCCCTGTGTCTGGTATTTAAGACCTGTGTAATTCCTTTCCTTTAAGTGTGAGTTGGATCTAGTGACTAGATTCTAACAACTAGAATATGGCAAAAGTGATGGAATGTTATTTCTGAGATTAGGTCACAAAAGTCTGTTTCTTCTGGCTTGGGTACCCAAGATGAACAATGACTTAATTCAAAACATTCTTTCAAAATAAAAAAATTTTAAACAACGTCCAGAAACACACACTAATGACCATACTACATGCACTGCAGATTTTAAAGTGCTGCTTTTGCTCACTGTTTTCTTCAAAGTGTGTGCATGTATGTACACACATGTGTATACATACACACATTCCAAGGGTTAAAAGATCAGTCTTATAACCTCTGGTTATGAATTCAAATTTCTCTGTAAGCTCAAATCTAATTTATTCCTCCTTTCTGCCTTCTTCCTTCTTTCCGTCCTCTTTCCAAGAGCACTCAAGTGCACAGAACTGGATTACTTCTTAGTTTACGACAAACTTTCATCATTGGTCCAGGCATGGCCTGATATTTGTTTTGTTATGCAATTCACTATTTTTAATAATATAAAAAGCATTTCCCCTCGAGAAATAACAATAGTTTCACATGCAGAGAAAACACAACTCCGGCCAGATATGATAATACAGAAAGGAATCTAGATTTTGAAATTTACATCTTTAATCCCGCTGGGCTCTTCTGGCCCACTAGAGACTTATTATCGCTAAAATATAAACATGAAACAGCTGATAACATGCATGTTTACATATTCTCATTTGTCTTAAAAGTATTCTGGCAGCTTTGCAAACCTTAGACTGGGTTTCTGCAGCATTCAACAGTCGTGTGTTACAAACAATGGACAAGTGTTATTAATACATTCCCTATATCAAGAAGAAATATATTAATCAGTTCATAAGCATCATCTACCCTCCAAAAATGTTTTTAAGAAAAGGTGTATTGACTTTTGGGTGAAGCTGTACAAGATGGATTGGAATGTAAATTGAATTGGGAATGTGTAATAAATGTGACATAGGAACCTCTACAAGAAAGCAACATAAATACAGCAAACTTAGCATCAGGGTGTTGATTTCCAGGGGAGAAAAGTTTAACATGCAGGATGATTAAGAAACTGTATCAGTTTACTACGGGATACTTACCAGGCAAGAATACATCTCTATTCAAAGGTAAACATGTTGAACATAATTTTCAGTAACACTGAAGGACAGTTAATACACACAGGTACAGTCAATAATAATTTCATCAATTTCCTTTCACTGGGGTGCTTTTTCCTTCTTTTCTCAAACTAGGAACTTTTAACTTATCCTTTAAACATGACAATCCAGTAGAGCCAGTTCTGTGTTCACATAGCATCCCAAATGCCTTAAATTTATGGCAGTTATCATGTTGAACTACAGTTAGTTACACATCTGTTTTCAGCATACTTCTTAAGGACAGGGACAGATCCTTAATTATCTGTATATCCTGGATGCAGGGATGAATGGACAGTTGGACAAAAAATAAATAAATGAAGAGATTCCTTCATAATGGTCTCCACTTTTACAGATGATGGACCAAGAATAGTTTCTGAGGCCAATTTACAGTACAGATTAAGCAGAGAAGCAGAAGAAGCAACTTCACTGGGCCCTCCCTGCTTGGAACCTACTGAACCTTGAGGGCTACATATGACATTATGTTATAGAATACTGTTAACTCATTCTATTCAATTCTACTTTTGGAAATAAATGAATTCAAGAATCAACCATTAAAAAGAATGAAATAATGCCACCTGCAGCAACATGGATGGACTGAGAGATTGTCATACTGAGCGAAATAAGTCAGACAGAGAAAGAGAAATATACATGATATACCATGTATAAGCAGAACAGAAAAAGAAATGCTACAAATGAACTTGCTTACAAAACAGAAACAGACTCACAGACTTAGAGAATGAGTTTATGTTTATGGGTGGAGGGATAGTTAGGAAGTGTGGGATTGAGATATACACATTGCTGTATTTAAAATTAACCTTCTGTAATATTGCACAGGGAACTCTGTTCATTATTAGGTAACAACCTAAACCACTGGACCACCAGGAAGTCCCAGGAATTTCTATTCTTAAAAAGACAGCCTTAACGGAGAGAAAAGGCAAAGTGGGAGAACATATGTGAGATACATAAAAACATCACACATCAAAATACGCAGAGAATCTCTAAAAATCATTAAGGAAAAAGCAAATGATTTCATAGAAAATTGGGTAAGAGACTTGAAAAAGCATTTCATAACATAGTTCAGTGGCAAATAGCATGAAAAAGGGTTTGCTCTCTTTAGTTATTAAGGAATACTCATTTTAACCATAATAAAACATCACTATGCTCCTATTAGACTAAAATTTTAAAAGATTGACTCTAATATTGACGATGTAGAACAACTGAAATTCTCATACACCTGCTAGTAAGAAAATCTAGTCACTTAGCATTATCTCCTAAATTTGCACATTCAAATGCCCTCTGACCCATATGTTCATTCATTCTGTGATGGAAAAGATTAACTTAGCAGGGCTATTTTGCTCAAATGTTGCACTCCAAAGAAAGGCCTATTTTCAGGACTACTCTTGGCTGGCTCCAGGGATCTGAGCCTAGAGTGTTCTGTCTATAGGAATGTTTTTGCATGTCTGAGGCCTTGGGCTGGCCTGTCCCAGTTTGAGCAGCTAGTTTATGTTAGTAATTTATTTATGGTGAACATCTGTTTTTTCTCTGGGGGGGTCTACATGCCTACATGACCAATCCCCAGTAAAAATCCTGGATTCAAAAGCTCTGGTGAGCTCCCTGGCTGGGAACAATTCACATGTGTTGTCACACATGTTGCTGGGTGAATGAAGCAAATCCTATGTGACTCCACTGTGAGGGACATTTGAAAGATAGCACCTGGTTTCCTCCAGAGTTTTTACCCCATGTGCCTTTTCCCTTCTTAGGTTTTACTTTCCATCTTTTTGCTATAATCAGCTACACTTGGAAGCATAAGAATTTTAAGACTACTGTCTTGGAAAATCCTAATGTAACTCTCAGGCATATTCTTAACAAAAGTGCATACTCATTTTCATCAAAAGACATGTACAAGGATATTGTATATCAACATTAAAACATCCCTACAACTATAAACAACTCAAATGTCCAAACAGTTGTGCAACTATTGTATCACATTAAAAAACAAAAATGAATTACTGTGAAATGCAACAACACAAAACTCACGAATGTTAAAGGACAGAAACCAGACACAAAAGAATACTGTCAGTACCCTCCAGCTAAAGACTACCAGCAATATAGCTGTAGTTGAACATGTTGAATTCATTACTCCTTTAAGCAAGGGAACACACACACCATGGAAACGTGGGATATCTCAGGAAAAGAGCATCAGAAAGGACTCTCATGATTTTGGTTAGGTGATTTGGGGAAGAGTCCAAGGAAATAGGGTTTTGCTCTGGACTGGGGGCTGCCAGCAGGCAGGGATTACTCTCTAAATAGGTAACTTAATAAATCTTATCTAAAAGAAAGGAACACTAGAAGTGAGAATAAAGCTATTTTTGGTTAAGAAGCAAGAGGTGGGTATTTGGTATTTCATTGTTACTACAAAGTGGTCTTATCTTTTCTCAGTTCATCGTAGTTAAAGAGGACTTCTGCCTTGTGTTGGTGCTCTGTGAGATCATTGATATCCAGGAGAAGACCATCATATTTTAGTGTTGAGCACAAAAGGTCAGTTTCTAATCAACCATAGGCTAGAGGTTGTCTCAGATCAGTTTTTTGATATCTAAGACTGCTTTTTTCCTTTCTTCAAAATAAACTGTATGATTTCACTTCTATGAAATTTAAGAGCCAGCAAAATTAAATCCATGATGGCAGAATTTAGGATAGAAGTTATCCGTGGAAAGAAGGAAAGAAGAGGAAGAAATAATTCGGAGGGGCAGGCACAGGGCTTCTGAGTACTCCTACTGTCTCCCTGGAAAGCAGCAGCATCTCTGGGTTGAAAAGTGGTGGAAAAATAGAAAGGAACTGGCAGTAGTCCGCACAGTCTTCATTCGGTGATAAAGCATGGTCAACAGGTTTCCACTACAAGATGAGGTCTCTGTATGCTCGCTTGTCTGTCAAGTCACTATTTAGGAGAACGAGTCACTCAGTGGTAAAGAATCCACCTGAGATGCAGGAGACGCAACACGAGCCGCATTTTCAATCCCTGGGTCAAGATCCCCTGCAGAAGGAAATGGCCACCTACTTCAGTATTCTTGCCTGGGAAATCCCACAAACAGAGGAGCCTGGCAGACTACAGGGTCGCAAAGAGTTGGATATGACTTAGTGATAAAACAGCAACAGTCACTTGTTGAAATGTAAAATGTATTAAGTGAAAAATATATGAAGAATTCACATGAAGCCCACTGATACTTATTTAAGACTTCAAGTCCCAAAAATGAACATTTGAAAAAAGCAAAGTTGAATGTCTATCAGTGTCACCACATTGATTCAACAACAACAGGAAATAATACAGGCACACCTTGGAGATACTGTGAGTTTGGTTCTAGACAACCACAATGAAGCAAATATTACAACAAAGCTAGTCACACAGATTTTTTTGGTGTCCCAGTGCCTATAAAAGTTATGTTGACACTATCCAGTGAATCATAATTATTTTGCTGGTCTTGCCTCAATGCTAATGACTGCTGACCATCAGGGTGGTGGTGGCTGAAGGTCAGGGTGGCTCTGGCAATTTTTAAGAATAAGACAACAATGATGTCTGCTGCACCGACTCTTCCTTTCATGAACAATTTGTCTGTAGCATACAATACTGTTTGATGGCACTTTACCCACAGAGTAGAACTTCTTTCAAAACTGGAATCAATCCTCTCAAACTCTACTGCTGCTTTATCTACTAAATTTATAATATTCTAAATCCTTTGTTTTCATATCAACAATCTTCATAGCATCTTCACCAGTAGTAGAGTCCATCTCAAGAAACCACTTTTCTTGCTCATCCAGAAGAAGCACCTCCTCATGAATTAAAGTTTTATCATGAGGTTACAGCAATTCAGTCGCATCCTCAGGTTCTATTTCTAATTCTAGTTCTCTTGCTGTTTCCACCACATCTTCTTACTTCTTCCACTGATGTCTTGAACCCTTTCAAGTCATCTATGACAGTTGGAATCAGCTTCTACTAAACTCCTGTTAATGTTGATATTTTGATCTCTTCCCATGAATCATGAATGTTCTTAACAGCATCTAGAATGATGAATCCTTTCTAGGAGGTTTTTAATTTCCTTTGCTCAGATCCATCAGAGGAATTGCTTTCTATCTAAGATACAGTATTATGAAGGTATTTCTTAAATAAGACTCAAAAGTCAAAATTATTCCTTGACCCATGTGCTTCAGAATGAATGCTGTGTTAGCAGGCATGAAAAAAAACAATCTCACTGTCCATTCCTATCAGATCTCTTGGGTGACCAAGTACATTGTCAATGAGAAGTAATACTTGGAAAGGAATATTTTGGGCTTCCCTTGTAGCTCAGCTGGTAAAGAATCCACCTGCAATGTGGGAGACCTGGGCTGTTTGCTTTCTTAATATTTGTGTGTTCACTGGAGGAGCACTTTTAATTTCCTTCAAGAGCCTTCCCTTTGCATTCACAACCTGGCTAACTGAAGGTGCCAAGAAGTCTGGCTTTTGCTGTGTCTCAGCTTTCTACATGCTCTCTTCACTAAGCTTAATCATCTCCAGCTCTGATCTAAGGTAAGAGGTATAAAACTTTTCCTTTCACTTAACACTTAGAGGCCATTGTAGGGTTATAAATTGGCCTAATTTCAATATTGCTATGTCTCAAGAAACAGTGAAGCCCAAGGAGAGGGAGAGAGATGGGGGAATCACCAATCAGTAGAGGAATCAGAACACGCAAAACATTTGTCAGTTAAGTTCATTGTCTTAAATGGGCATGGCTTGAGGTGCCCAGAACAATCACAACAGTAACATCAAATATCATTGATCACTGATCACAAGAAATAAAACAATGCATACACAACAGTGCATTACTATTTCTTCCTGGAGGTTCTGCAGGTACAATGCTCAGTATGAATGAAACTACGTAATGTCATACAGGCTCTGAAAAACACTATCAACAACCCTGATTTAATTTCTAATTGATACTTAAAGGACACCACATTCAACACATGCAGAATACACATTCTTATCACGTGCACATTGTACATTCCCTGAGATAGAACAGATGCACGACTATAAAACAATTATCAACACAAATTTTGATATGTTGTATCTTCTTTGTCATTCAGTTTAAAATATTTTCTAATATCTCTAGTGATTTTTTCCTTTGGCTCATTAATTATTCAGAAGTGTGTTAATTTCCAGATTGTCTGGGCTATGACTTCAAATGTTGCCTACAAGAACTTCACATTAGGACACAGTATTTTTGGTCAAAGAAATATTCTTCTTTCTATGTCTAAGGTTTATTTTTGCTTTTAATAATGATCATTTTACTGAACACCTACTAACTCTCAAGTGCTCAAGATACAAAATTTATATATGGTCCATGCCTCTGAAAAATCCTTAGTATAAAAGAAGTAGCAAATAATATAAACGATACTATAACTGCAAGAGCAAAGGCAGGCACGAAGAATAGTAGAAGAATCTGTGGCACATAAGAGGCGTCATGTGAGCTGAGACGCAAGTTAATCAAGGCAAGAAGAGCAAGTGCCAAGTTACAGGGTTATAAGAATGTGCCAAGAGAATGAAAGGCAGGTAGTGTGGTGTGACTAGAAGGATAAAAAGAGATGAGGTTGAAAAGGAAGACTGAATGCAGCAGACAAAGAATCTTAATGCTGTTCTAAGGAGTTCCGTTATGGCTATGAAACAGAAGATCTCATTGAAACGATAAGAAAACATCGGATAAACTTTTCTTTAGAGCCATCAAAGAGCAGTGGATGCAAAGAAGCAATGAAGTCTAAATGACTTCCTGAGAAGGATGAGTTCTTCAAAGGTGAGCAAAGAGCCTCTTTCTATCTTGAATCAACAGACAGGCAGAAAAGCAAGCCCGCCAGAGGTGAAAGACTTTGCTGATAGGACAAAAAGAAGCTGAACTTCCAGTGGCAGTGTAAACTGGTATGATGAAGTCAAATCTAGAAGAGGCTCAGGTGTAAAAATAAATCTCTTGGCGTAATAACTATGACCCAAGGGACTTCTGCTGAGTAGGCAGCAGAGGAAGCAGAGCTAGAAAGGAGAGAGATCTAAACTTGTGTGGTCCTTAGATTCCAGGGCCCTGCTGCAGCTGCAATCCAGAGGTGAAACAAATTAATTTAAGCTTCAACCCACTCCCTGCCAGCTGCTATTTTTAAAAAGCCAAAGAAATCAGCCTTTCATCCTCAGAACACAGGAAACTGCGGGTTGGGCTAAAGATCCAATCTCCATAATTTCATTTAAATCTAGAAGTAAACTGACTAAAATTGCTGCTCAGACCCAGCTCAGTCTAACTCACTGAAATTTGAATGATCAGCCAAATACCCCAGCTGCCTGAGAGAGGAAAAAATATGCCCTATCTGGGAAAAATAAAGGAAAAATATTATCTAGGTTACTTCTTTTATACAAAAGGTCCAGTATGAAACAAACCATAAAACATGCAAAGAAGTAAATAAGCATAATTTATAATTAAGAAAAAGAGCCAAAAGAAAGACCCATGTATAAGGACTTTAAAATAATTATAAAAATGTTAAAAGAATTCAGAGGAGAAGATGAACATAATGAGTGAAGAGATGGGAGGATTCCAGCAAAGAAACAGAAATTCTAGTTCTGAGAAATATATTATCTGAAATGAAGTCGTTGGATGGGATTAACAGCAGGTTGGACACAGAAGAAGGAAGGATCAATGAATTCAAACGTAAGTTAATTAAAAGCAAATCAAACCCGAAGCGAGAGATGGCAAAAAGAGGATCAGTGAATCTGGCACTTTTTAGTCAAACTGGCAAAAACTGAAGAGAAAAATCTTATAGCAGTCAAAAACAAAAAACAGGGCTTCCCTGGTGGCTCAGCAGTAAAGAATCTGCCAGCCAATGCAAGATATGCGGATTCAATCCCTGGGTTGGAAACATCCCCTGTAGAAGCAAACGGTGACCCACTCCAGTATTCTTGCCTGGGAAATCTACAGACAGAGGAGCCTGGCAGGCTACAGTCTATACCGTCAAAAAGAATTGGACACAACTTAGCAACTAAACAACAGCAAATTCTATCAAGTGAACTATGTGTCAAAGAAGTACAGAACTGCTGAACTTTAGCACTCAAAAACAAAGAACAAACAAAAGAGCTATTACATTCATAAGAATTTTAGTTGACTTCCCATAAAAACAATGACAACCAATAAAATAACATATTCTGAGTGCTGAAAGTAAAACAAGCAAACAAAACTAAAAAACCTGTCAATCTAGAACTTTACACCAAGCAAAATATTCTCATATAATGAAGAAGAAATAATGACATTTTCAACATGGTTGCATAAAAACAATGAAATGGCTACGCTTACATGAGACAAAGGAGATTTCCAGAGAGAAACATCAGAGATGATGAGACACACTCCATAGTAAGAGCTAATTACTTACAAATATATAAAAAGGTATGCTCCTAATGATACAGATTCAAAGCACAGGAAGCAAAATAGATAGAAATAAAAGAACAAATTCACATCTTTATCCAAAAACTGATAAAATTAGGCCCCCCCCCCCAAAAGCAATAAGAATTAGAAGATCTGAGCAACACCGAAACAACAGGACCTAATCAATATTTATAGAATTCTGCAACAATTGCAGAATATACATCCTCTCAAGTGACATGTGAGAACATATGCTGGCCACAAAGCAATTTTCAATATATTTCAAAGGACTGAAACCACACTAGCGTATTCTCTAATTGTAATGGAATTAACTTAGAAACCAACAATAAAAAGCGCATCAGAAAATTTCCAAAGATTAGGTTGAAAAGCACCATTCTAAGAAGTCTGGGCTTTATCCTATAGTACTAGTGGAGCTACTCAAGGTTTACACAAGGGAATAGTGTGTTCAGATACATTCAGATTTGAACTTTTAAAAAAGTAATTGTCACTGAATATTTTTTTAAATGTAGAAGAATGAATACACTCACATACACAAAGGAGAATAAAGCATAATTCATGTGAAAAATGAGGAGAAACTGAAATAAGTAAGGTAGCTAAATAAGAGCTGAGTCAAGATACTTTCAAATATATAATCAAGGGGGCCTGGTGATTAATTAATTACATATCATCTGCAAAGCTAGGTAATCCTAACTAACTTTGATCACTAGACAAACAAATGCTATGCATGGAGACAGGAAAAACATACAGAAGTTTTTGAAAACACAGGTGTGCATTACAGGCTCTCCTGTTAATGCAAGAACATTGATTCCAACAGCTGTAGCTTCTCTTTTTTTCAGTGTGTCCTTTTTTTAAAAAAAAAAAATTATTTTAATTAGAGGATAATTACTTTACAATATTGTGATGGTATTTGCCATACATCAATATGAACTGGCCGTAGGTATACACGTGTCCCTTCCATCCTGAAGCCCCCACCCTCTTCCCTCCCTACCCTATCCCTCCACGATGTCACGGAGCACCAGCTTTGGGTGCCCTTCCTGTCTGGTTCAGGAATATAAACCAACTCTCTCTCCCACCTAACTTAATATTCAAGTTCCTTCTTGTTTGCTCTGTCGGTTCTGTACACTGATATGTGCTTTTCTATTTGACTCTTTGTTCTTCCTTAGTACTATCTAATCTGGTTTTCAACTGGATATTCCATTCACACTTGGATTTGCTTTTCAGCTCACTGTTCAGGTTTAGTAACCAAGTCTGTTACCGCTCTGTTTGGGGCTTGACCCATGTGTCCTGAGGACTCTGCTTCCTGGCTCACAGACAGTGCAAATATAGATAAACACAGCCTAATCTCGCCCCTATTCTAGATTCTTGCTCAGTTTAGAGAACAATCTGTCGAGCTTCTATCAGGGAACAGGTATGGACAATAAATTCATTTTGGACATTGAGTTTGAAGTACTTGCGAACAACCAGGTGGAGCGATACAGAAAGCAGCTGAAAAAAATGAGTTTGGGGCTCAAGAAAGAGACCCTAGGAGATACAGATTTATGATAATCAGCAAATAGATTGTAATCAAAGTCACACGAGTGAATGAGCTTTTCAAGGAGACTATAAAACAAGTTCTTAATCTGATGGGCTTTAGAGACATCTATGAATCCATTAAAATTATAGAATAAAATTTTCTCTCTATATATGTTATCTTATTTCTCAGACAGGGACCCATAGTTTTATCAGATCTCAAAAGTCTATAAATCTAAAAAGATTAAAAACCCAAGGGGAGGGAGATTGCTAGAATGTAACATGGGGAGGGAGATTGCTAGAATGTAACATGGGGAGGGAGATTGCTGGAATGTAACCTAGAGGGCGCTATTTACTGAAATGTGCTACAATTTGGGGATTAGAGACCTCAGTGATGGGAAAGGACATGGAATATTAGTTAGCATTTCATTTCCAGTTTACCATCTGAGTCAGAATAGCCATGAAGCACATGATTTTCTATTTAAAATTGAGCAACATGTCTCCAAAATACACTGACTCAGACACCAATACTTCTAGACTATCCAAAGTTGTATGAAAAACACAATTTTTAGGCCTAGAACTTTGGATTCTATATTCCCAGTCAAAATGTGAATTTTTCCCCTACTCCCAACCCATAAATAAAGGGCACAATCTCCCCAGCCATCTTCTTTCTCTGGAGTCAATCTCATGTCACAGCTGACAAGCGAAGATCAATTTTTAAGCATTACTTTATGAAACTTCACAATCATCAATGCTGGATATATTAGCATCTGAGCTTTTACAGAAAAAAGCCTTGAAAATATATAGCTTTGAAAAACCACAAAACAAGGATGTCGGCTGTATGTTTTATCACAAAAAGCTCAAAAATGCAACTATGTTTCACACTTTATCTTTTTTCTCCCAAAATTACTTGTTACTTTAGAGATAGACAGGGTTAGGGAGGGAGGCTTTTTCCAGCCTATACTTTGAAACTCTTCAAAAGCCACAAATGTGTATGAAACAAACTCTCTAGTCACAAGGATTCAAACCACAGCATTCTTCCCTACTTAACCACTCAAGCAAGCCAAGAACAGTCTAACCAGCCAACTCACATGTAGGAAAACTATAATGTCTACTGCTTAGGAAACCTCTAAATATAATTTATACATGTACCTTGGTTTATAAAAACCATTTTAGTATGTACAAAAGCAAAAGCTACGAATTACCAATCACCAAGAAATTAAAAACGACTATGATAATGGATGCTGGACTGTGTACTGTCTTTAGCAGAACATAACTGACAAAACTTTAACACACATAAAGCTTTTTTTAAACTTAGGAAATAGTTTCATAAAAGAATATATAGATGCAGGTAATAACTGGAAATGTTCGATTATATTAATCAATGAAACCTATTGAAATTAGCAAAAATCTAAAAGAAAATCACCTTTATTATGCTGCTAGTTCAAAAGACTAAAAAATCTTTATCAACATATATCATGCACCTCAAAATTTTAGATACTCTGACATAGTTTAATTCCACTCTCATTATTCTAAGCTTTAAAAAAAGAACCCACTAAAATGCAGTATGTGCAAAGATGTTCACTGCAGCACTGCTTGCCAAAGAGTAAACTGTAAACAACAAAAGAAAAACAGTGAAATGAATATACAACACATACTAGGGAAACCTCATTCATTCATTCACTTTTCATTCATTCATTCACTTTTCATTCATTCATTCACTTACTGCTGTGTTTCAATTTAAAGTGGTTCATATAATGATTTATTTATACAACCATGAAAATTATGTTAAAAAACATGTGCACAATGAGAAAATGCTCATGAATATTAAGCGGAAAGGGTGGGATACAAGATTTTGTGTGTGCAAAAGTAAGATTAAAAGTTATGTAATCTTACCTTTGTTTAACATGTACAGAAGAAAGGGAAATTCATCAAAACACTAACAATGGTATTTGTCTGGGTGGTAACATTATAGGTGAATTTTTTCCTATCTTTTTAATTTTATAAATTTTATAAACTGAGCTTATAATTTTATAATAATGCTTACATATAGGAAAACTATTAAAAGGATAAAGATAATTTTAAAACCAAAAAGAATCTGCCTCCTTATATGATGGTTTATAAGAAAACAGCTCATTCCAAATAGCCACTAATGACTTGAAAAGAGAAAAGTAATATCTAAGAGTAAAAAATCCACATGGAAATCCATTATGTGAAAAAGTAAATACAGAAAAATGTTAATTGTAGCTAGTGGATATAATTGTTTCAGTTTTTTGTATGTTTGAAATTTTTCATAATAAAATGTTAGGGGGAAAATAGTCAACCACTCACTATCCACTAGCCTCATGAAATATATGTTAGTCAGTTAAAAGTATCAAAAGGAGGACAGAATAAAGAGGTGATATAAGACTATGGGGAGGGGAGAACACTACATAAAAAGAGAATACCAGAAAAAGGCAAGAAATTTTGATCTTGAAAATCAAATAGCCTATCAGTGACTTATGCTAACATGGTTGTCTTATTTAAACTGAAGTTTCAAAAAAGACTAAATCTAGAGATTGAAAGTAGAATTGTGGTTGCCAGGGGCTGGAGGAAGCGGGAATGTGTAATGAGTTTGTAGTTTCAAATTGAAAAGATGAAAGAAGTCTTTGAGATGGATGATGCTGACAGCAGTACAACAATGCAAATGTACTGAACTGTATACTTATAAGTTGTTAAAACAGTAAATTCTGTGATTTGAATTTTACCACAATAAAAAAAGAATACATTAAGATCTGATTTGAAACAGATTATAGAGGTAAGGTATATATTCAGATTTTTTGAGTTTTGAGCTTTTCTCCAATAAGATTATAGAGATATGAACATAACTTATTAAAAGATATAGTTGTAGTCACACTTTACTAGCAACTTTCTCTCGATCAGAGGGTAGTTTATTGTACCTATTTATAATAATTCTTCTCATATGTCAATGCTTAGTTTTCAAATACCAAGAAAGCATGCCTCATCTAACCAAAGTAAAGCAGCCATTAAATTCAGAGAAAAAAGAAACTAGAAGTGAGGTCACTAACAATTCTGGTGTTTAGACTAGTTTATGATAATCAGCTAATAGAATAAATCTCTCCAACAGTAAGCACTATTCTTAGAAAATGGGAAAAAAGAGATTGAAGAATTGTCCCCACAGTCCCTGGAAAGAGCCATAGTTATCCTTAAAATGCAGTGGAAGATTTCTGACGATGAAGCATTTTACAAATAGGATTTTTCTAATTTAAAACAATTTTCTGATCATAAAAAAAGCAAGAAATAAAATGAAAAACTTTCCTGGACCCAGATTCCATACCCAGTTTTCTCAATTCACTTTGAAGTTCCCACTTACCCTTCTGGTGTTTTCAAGGATTTTGGGATCAGGTTTTCCATAGTTAGGTGGATTGGCATACGGGTCATATCCAAGTTTGGCAAGCATGGGTGCAATCACTGCCATGTCTTGTAAAACATCCGGAGGTATCTTCCCAACCCATTTTGATAGAGCACCCACATTGACTGGCTTGATGACTTGGTCTGTAGATCTCTCCACTCTGAAAACAGTATAATGTGAATAAATATGTATTTAGAATACCAAAAACTGTACTGGAAATTATTTTTGATGACTTTAAAAATTACAAGTCTCTGGATTATAAAGCTATTGAAAAAGAGCACATTTTTCAGGCTTAACATTATTTACTAGACTTTTTAAAAATATTCTCAATTTGGCAGCAATTATTGGCAGTCTCAGATTTCTAGAAATAGGAAAAAGGGTCAGCTGAAAACATCTGCACAAAATGTATTACTGACACTTTGATTACAACACTCAGAAAAAAATAACAAGATGCTCAGAAAAACAGCTTATCAACTTACTTGAAATACATCAAAAAAACACAGGTAAATAAGATGGCTTGATGAAAGATGAGCAAAGGGACAGAAAGATGTACACATCATGTGAAAAAGTAAATACAGCAAAATGTTAATTGTAGCTAGTGGATATAATTCTTCCAGTTTTTTGTAGGTTTGAAATTTTTCAAAATAAAATGTTAGGGGGAAAATAGTCAACCATTATCCACTAACAATGCAAAAGATTCCTATGTCTTATTTTTCTGTTGATTTCCTAAAGAACTCTATTTTTTAAGGAAGAAAAGTGTTCTTATGACTTTTGCTATTACAAAATAAATGCGTTCTAACTCGACCTAGATATTTACTTTAAGCCTATAGTGATACTATGTTTGAGCAAAAACTCATAATATCAGTGCAAAATATAATATAAAAAGACATCTGTATTTAAATTGGATCTGAACTACCAGATTTTGGCCTAATGACTATCAAACAAAAGTGACAAAAAAATGCCTAAAAGAATTTTATATTAATATCATAATACATAAAAAGTCATTCGAACACAGTATTCTAATTAAAGGTTAAAAAAAACCTTTTCCTTTTTCAATCTCTCACTGAAGATAAACATTATCTAATAAAGAATCCCTCAAAGGGGCCACACTCCTTCAAAATTACACAAGAGAAAATAAAATGACTCTTCCCTGGGATTCTGTGAGGCCACTAGACCCGTTTCCTCCCTGTCTTGATGGCCACCATTTTTCTATCTCAAGAATTTCTCCAGGGCTTCACTGCTCTCTTCACTCTATGCATTTCCCTGTATGGCTTCATCTCTATGATATTTTCTTGATATTTTTTTACCTGAGTGAAGAACATCCTAGTATGTCTAGGACAGGTCCAATTTATATCAATTGCCCCCAGCTTAATGATGAACAGCACATCACACTCACACCCGTAAATGTCCAAGTGTGTATGATATATTATATGGTCACCCTACCCATATACCCTGCACACACCCAAAAACTAAGGTGGTCCAAAACTGAACCCCTCATCTTCTGTTCAAAATCTACTCCTCTTCATGTATATCTTATCTTGATAAATGGCACCACCACCTGTCTACAAAGCAAACCCAGAGATCTCAGATGGGACAGGGAGAAAGCAAGATCACTCCCAAATTATTCAAGTGCTGGAGGCTCTATCTTTGAGTAGGAAAAGCTCTCCTGCTAGTCTTACTGCCACTAACCTTAGTTCATGTCACCATCATTTCTCACCCAGATTACTACAAAAGCCTCCTAATTTCCCTGCATTTAAGTAGCTGGCTTCCTTTTCCAACTATCTTATCCTTGCACCAGACTATAAGGCGGGGCAATGTTTTATTAAAAAGGGCTTCCTGGGTGGCTCAGTGGTAAAGAATCCGCCTGCCAGAGAAGAGAAGCAGGAGACGTAGGTTGGATCCCTGGGTAGGGAAGGGCCCCTGAAGAAGGAATTAGCAACCCACTCCAACCCACTCTGGATAATCCCATGGACAGAGAAGCCTGGTGGGCTACAGTCCACTGGGTCACAGAGCTGGACACAACTGAGCGACAATGAACACATATGCATGCAATGGTGTAAATACTCCCACTATTGCTAATTTCAAGCTACCAACATAATGTCATCAACCACAGAGCTGAGAAGAAACGCACAAACAAGGTTTCTCTATGCTGGGAAAGAATTGAAGGCAGGAGAAGGGGACAACAGAGGACGAGATGGTTGGATAGCATCACTGACTCAATGGACATGAGTTTGAGCAAGCTCCAGGACAGAGAAGCCTGGCATGCTGCAGTCCATGGGGTCGCAAAGAGGCAGACATGACTCAGCAACTGAACAACAAACAGCTGAGGCAATCCAGTTCCAAGAGACCACTGGGTATATAGGGCCACAGTCTCTTATGCAAAATTCTGAAATCCAAAAAGTTTCCAAAACTAAACATTTTCCTGTAACTCATATGGTAGCAAGATATAACCTGAACTGATAAGAATCTATTTATAGTCTTTATTTTTCTTGGTGTAAACAATCAGTCTTTGATGCAGAAACATGTACTTGATTACAGAGTGTTGACCCAGAATGCACAGAGGATGTTATGTGTTACGTACATCATATGATACGACCTTTCTAGAATCCAAAAATTTCTGAATTCTAAAACACATCTGTGTTAACCAATGAAGTCGTACATAGATAGGGTCTTGTATGTTGTGACTGGGAAGTTGGTTTTATCTTGAAAATGATGGGGAATGATAGAAGGGTTTTTATTACCGAACTGACAAGACAAGATTTTATTACAGAACTGACACGACCAGATCATCCTTATCTGCATTCAATATTGATAACGATGGGAAGAGTAGATTGAAGGAAGAGGTAACTGCAGTCAGAAAACCCAGTGAAGACGTTCAACCATATACTGAAAGAACTGAGAAATAATTAAAGCTTCAACTACTATAAATGACATAGAGATGGATAGAAAAAAATCTGCACCGATTTTTTAAACTGATAAGACAGTGGCTAATTAGATATGGGGAAGAGAGAAAGGAGTCCAGATGAATTCATATTTGACTTGAAGGACTGAATGTACAATGTTATCACTCATTAATAGAATGATCAATAGACAACATAGAGGGAAAGCTTAAGTATTATTGCTTAGTTTCATTTCAGATGCAGGGAACAAAGGAGAAGAGATAAATTTTTTACTTGTCAGGTTTCCAAAAGTCTAAAGGAAAACTAGAGCTGACTAAGAGACTGAAATGTAGTATGTAGTATGTAAACAGCTATTATTATTTTTGCATCCAGATTGTAGCACTGATTCAGAAGACAAGTGAAAGTCATTATTTATTATGACTGCATAAATGATTTACAGATAAAGTTTAACCATCTCCTGTCTGACAGACAGAATTCTAAAATGAAAAGGCTTTTTGTTATGTAACCACTGAGTCACAGGCTCCATTAGTAATGAATGCAGTTGCTATGGACTTCTTAAGGGGAAGAACTTGGGAAGGCCTCCTGCACAGTGATAAGGTGTTTCTCTTTAAAGGAGCAGTAATGGCATTTTATGTTGTTGAGCATAAAATCCAAATCAAATATTTTTTGAGCCCAGTACGTGTCAAGTGTTAGATATTAAGGATGCAAATATGACATGACTAGGTCATGGCCCTTCTCTCAAGAAGCTCAGAGTCCCTTAAGAGAGATAAACATATACATGATTAATATGCAGCATGATAAGTGTGATGTCAGAGGTTAGAAATCATATTATGGGAATGTAGATAACAGAACTAGGCCATTCTTCTCCTGGAGTGGGACACGGGTCAGCATAAATTACCAATAGCTAGGGCAAATGTCAGCAATCTATGGGTCACAGCCCAAATCCAATCCTACTGCCTATTTTTATCTGTTCTTCAAGCTAAGAAGGGCTTTATATTTTAAATGCTTTTTTAAAAAATCAAAAGAATATTTTATAACATGTGAAAATCATATGGAATTCAAATTTCTAAAGTTTTACTAGAATATAGCCACACTCATTTGTTTACATACTGTCCACGGCTGCTTCTGTGCCACAACGGCAGAGTTGAGTAGTTGAGGTAAAGACCCTGTGGTTGGACTTCCCTGCGGCGGTCTAGTGGTTCAGAATCTGCCTGCCAATACAGGGGACATGGGTTTGATCCCTGGTCCAAGATGATTCTACATGCTGCGAGACAACTGCTGCTACTAATAGTTGTGCCGTGTACCACAAGTACAGAGTCAGTGCTCTAGAGCCCAGGAGTCACAATCACTGCACCTGCGCTCTGCAACAAGAGAAGCACCGAAAGGAAAAGCTCGCACACCACAACTACAGAGTAGCTTGTCTCATCTCAACTAGAGAAAGCCTGTGTGTGGTAATGAGGACCCAGCACAGCCAAACATTTTTAAAAAAAGAAAAAAAAGGCCATACAATTCCCCAGACTTAAAATATTTATTATCTAGCCCTTCGCAGAAAAAATTCATCAACCCCAATCTAAAACTGTATCTTAAGGGCATGGAGGGTCTGTGGTGGGTAGTGATCTTAGGTGATAGCCTTTCTCAAGAAGGACCATATCAACTTTCACACACTTGAGAGCCTGGTACATTAGAAGGCGACACATAAGGAGAGCTCAGGGTGTATTTGGAGCAGCTTTTGGGTGGAGAGGGAGAGAGAGGAGGAAAGAAACATACTGCTTACTTTCTACTTATCAGATTCAAGGAAGACATTTGTTGTGTGATGAGTAGGATAGGGGAAAATAAAATAGAAAATAAATTGAAAAACAAGAGAAAGTGTGATCCCAATCCTCCAGGAGGTCACTGCTGGTTGGGGAGCCACACAAACTTTCCACTCTTAAACTCAGAGAATTGCTTTGTAGTTCCAAATCATCCCTTTTGGCTCATTTTTTTTCTTCCCATGGTTTTTAGGTATTTAGTCTGCCTTTTTTTCTAAGAGGCACCAAGATGTAATGGTAAGAATGCGGACCTGGAAGTTGGGCCTGTGTGCTCTAGCTTTGTGATCTATGAAAACTCTGATTCTCAGAGACTGGAGATAATGGCCACTAGCAGGTAGAGACGCAGTTTGTAACACACTGCTCACCAGCACAGACTGGCGAACTATGACCCAAATCTGGCCTGCTTCTTGTTTTACGAACAAAAGTGTTATTGGGACAAAGCCACATCCACTTGCTTCTATACTATCTATGGCTGCTTTTGTGCTGACATCAAAGCTGAACAGTTATGAGAGAAATTATATGGCCTATAAAGTAAAAAATGTCTGGTCCTTTACAGAAGTTTGTCATTCTCTGTTCAAAAGGATACAGTTAGGACTTCCTTGGTGGTCCAGTGATTAAGAATCTGCCTGCCAGCGTCGGGGACTGGGGTTCAATCCCAGGTTTGGGAAAATTCCAACTAAGCCCGTTGTCTAGACTCTGTGCTCTGTAACAAGAGAAACCACAGCAAGGAGAAGCCCACACACCGCAACCAGAGAGTAGCCCCTGCTTGCTGCAACTAGAGAAAGCCTGCGTACAGCAATGACAGACCCAGAGCAGCCAAGCACAAATAAATAAAAACATAAATAAATATTTGTAAAAAGAAAACAGTTATTTGAGAGCTATAAAATTCCTCCAGAGAATCGAATTTTCTTCTCCAGACAACAATCTGCAGGCAGGATGGAGTTCACCCAATCTCCTTTACTCCTTCAGTTCTTCAAGAAGTTAACTAACACTTAGGCCTGAAGAGTACCTGAGTATAAATTAGTCCTCACTCCCATACCCTCTAGTCTCACAGGGACCATAAAACAGAGCCTGATAGATATATATTTCAACACCCACATCCCAGGCACAGCACTGCAAGGGTAAGGCAAGATATCTATGAATCATATATATTTCAACACCCACATCCCAGGCACAGCACTGCAAGGGCAAGGCAAGATATCTATGAATCATATATATTTCAACACCCATATCCCAGGCACAGCACTGCAAAGCAAGGCAAGATATCTGTGAATCTGCAGGTAAGGAGCTTGACGCAGGAGTCTTAACCGTCCAGGCTCCCTTACTCTGCAGCATTCACAGCAGAAGGCACTCTTCCTCGGGGAATGGAGACAGTGCCAAAGTCTTGAACGACTGAGGTGAACATTATTCTCCAAGACACTCATTTTAAAAGCATGGAGCTTCCACGCATCTTAGCTAAACACTACAGCTAGGCGGGCTGCCAAACCACAGGTCTGAATGATATGATATGTAGCAACTACTAGAGGAAACCAAATCCTCTGGACTAAAGCATCAGGGCTGGAATGGACATGCAAAACAGAATGGGTAAAACATAATCCACACAGCTAGACTTATTAGAGTAAAAAGATGAAACACCATTAAAAGTCATGTTTTCAAAGTCTATTTCACTCTTAGAAATTGTTCAGGTTATGTCTCGTGAAAGTGGATTTTTAAATGTGTACACAACAGAAATTCAATTTTGTAAAAATGTGTTAAAATTAATATATGTGTGTTTTACATATATGCATAGAAGCACAGTAAAATGCTCAAAATGAGATATGATTAAGTGTGACTTTTATTAATACATTCTCATCTGACTTCTCAGCATCTTCCCATTTTCTATGATAAACCATCTTTCTTTTTTAAGCCCATGTAATAGTGGGATGCACAGGATCACGAAGATTCACTTCAAAGTCTAATAATTATCTCAAGTTCAACACAGTCCAAACTGAACTCCTACTCTTACCTCCCAAATCTCCTATGCCCACAGCCCTCCCCATCTCAGTTAAAAGCAGCTTTATTCTTCTGGCTGTGCAGGATAAAACAAAGTAAAGTGGAATTGTCTTTTGACTACTCTCTTTCTCTCATACTCCACATCCACTTCACCAGAAAAGCTTGTCAACTATCCTTCAAAATGTATCAAATATGATCACTTCTCATTAATGTCACTGCTACTCCCAATTCAAGCCAACACTGTCTCTTGCCTGGATTTCTATCATATTCTTCTAATAGTCTCCCTGCTTCTTCCTTTATGTCTCTGTGGTCTATTCTCATTACACAAGCAGACAGAGCCTTTAAAAATACAAGGCAGATCTTGTCACTCCTCTACTCAAAATCCTGCAAACTTCACCCGTTCCCCCTGCCCAATGTCAAGTATTTCGAATCCATATCCCGAAAATGAGAGGGAATCTGAGAAACCACAGAATATTGTTTCATCTTGCCAAATATTCCCTAAACACGAAGAAACCAGATAGCAAAACCAAAACCCCATAACCAACATTTAAAACAAAAGTAGATGACAAAGTAGCCCCACAAACGCCCAAATTCAAGTGTGGAAACAGCCAGCACAGCCATAATACTTGCACAGAAGGAATGTTTCTGTGGGAGGAAAGAGAGGGAAGCAACATGGCATATGAAAGACAGCTGTACTCTGAAAACCAGAACAGACCAGTCTGAAAACACTAAAGTGGAAGGGGTTTCACCCAAACCAAAAGATGAGAGCAAGAGGCTCTCATAAGTTGAGAAAGGGATCAGTAGGATGGGAAAAATGAATTCTTAAAACCAACCAGCCAAAGCTCCTATCCAAGATGGGGCACCACACTGTAGGGAAACTTCTGGAGAAGAATTAGAATAGGGACGGAGACAAAGGAGTGAGCAAGTTCAGATACGTTTGACAGAGGGGTACAGAGCCAGGAATCTCAGTAAAGCAACCCATCATATTATTTAATACTTTACCAAAAAATGAGAAGAGGGTGATCTGTGCAATTGATAAAGATATCCTGAACCATTACTCCTTCTAAAAGTTTAAGAAAAGTATTTTTATGTACAAATGAACAATAAGAAAATACAAGACCAAATCTCAAGGTTTTTTTTATTGTAAGGAAAAAAGGAAATAACATCCCTATGGATAAGGAAAAGCAGTCAGAAAGACAAAGCCACAAAATATTAAAACTGTAACTTACTATTTTATTTTTTAAAAAAGATTTACTTGGTTGTGCCAGGTCTTAGATGCAGCATGTGGGATCTAGTTCCCTGACCAGGGATTGAATCCTGGTCCCCGTGCAATGGGAGTATGGTGTCTTAGCCATTGGACCACCACGGAAGTCTGTAACTTACTAAGTTCTTTCTTAGTGTAAACATGACATTTTTTGCATTTTTAAAAACTTTTTATTTTGTATTGGAGTATAGCTGATTAACAATGTTCTAACAGTTTCAGGTGGACAGCAAAGGGACTCAGCCATTTATATATGTGTGTGTGTACGTGTGTGTGTGTGTGTATACACACCTCATAACATTATTTTTAAACAGCTAAAAGACATTTAAAAAATGATATAAGATAGGAAAGAACAACATAAATCATAAGTATACAAACTAAGAAATGAAGTGATAGAACTCAGGAACATCAGAAATGAAAAAAGATTATTTCATAACTGAAGACTAATCTTGAAGGAAAAATAAATATAATAGATACTCTTAAAAGATATTACAAGTGAAACAGAATAATGCTTTCAAAAGACTTAAATGTTTTCCAATTTTAAATTAATTTTAAAAACTGGAAATAGAAGAAATACTAAAAAATAAAAAATTAATGAAGAGACAAAATTCAAGACAAAGTGATCAAATTATGAAGGTCAAATAAAGAACAAAATGGAACTCAGCATATGAATAATAGGAAGTAGAAAATGAAAGTTAAGAAATACTAAAAACCAAAATTCAAAGAAGACACTCTTTAAAAAAAATTTAACTACATGATTGACAATGTACATGGTCTATCTGAGAATATCTGTTTTTTAATGATGAGTATCAAGACATGTTCCAGTAAAATTAAAGTTACAAATAAAGAATAAGAATCAAAATTAGATTATCAGATTTTTCAACATCAACACTTGTTACCAGAAGAAAATGGAGCAATCTATTTAACATTCACATAGAAGAAAATTGAGCCAAGAATTTTATATCCAGCAAAACTGACTTTCAGGTATAAAGGGCACAGAGAAGCTGTTATCAAAATTAAGGACTCAGGGAATGTTGTTTCCATGGACAGATTCTTCTTCTGAAGAATCTACTAGAGCATAAGTTGGCAAACCAAACTTTCCCTGTAAAAGACTAGACAGCAAATGTTTTAGACTTTCAAGCCACATTCTCTGTTGTACATCCTCCTTTAAAAAAAAATTACCTTTTAAAACTTAGTAAATATTATTACTGGGGATTCCCAAGTGGCACAGTAGTAAAGAATTCACCTACAAGGGTTCAATCCCTGAGTTGGGAAGATCCTTGGAAGTAGGAAATGGCAATGGGTTTCAGTATTCTTGCCTGGAAAATTCCATGGACAGAAGGAGTTTGTCAGGCTAGAGTCCATAGGGCCACAAAGAATTAGACATGACTGAGTGACTGAACATGAACACAAAATACCATTATTGCTAACAGGTCATTCAAAAACAGGTAGCAAGCCAGTTTGCCAATCTCTGTACTATAAAATGAGTTTCAGATTAAAATAACTAGAGGTATGACAGAGGATTCAAATATCCTGACCAGGCAGAAGTTCTGAAACACCATTTTCTGTCAAAGGAAACTAGGACATATTGAAAAAATGATTCCAGGTCTGAGCTGAGCCTGTAATATCTCATCATGCCAGAGAGCAAGAAGTTATTAGACATTATTATGGTATGGCAAAAGTACACAGACACCAATTTGAAGAAGTTTCTAGTGGCCAGAGATGGGACAATTTGAACTTCAATAAAAATAATAATTGCAATAGATTGAAATCATTAAATTGGTCTCTCGAGAAGATACACCAAGGAACCAAACTCATTACCTTAAAAACTAGCAAATTAAGAATAAGAATTAGGGACTTCCTGGTGGTCCAGTGTTTAAGACTCCATGCTCCAAGTGCAGGGGGCACTGGTTTGATGCCTGATGGGGGAACTAAGTTCCTACATGTCACACAGTGTGACCAAAAAGATAAAAATAAAAAATAGGATGCAAAGAATGTACATTAAACAATCTGTTTTGGAAAAAAAAAAGAGTAAGAATCAAGTATTTACCATGCTTTTTTCCTATGTGAACTGTAACCCTGGAAAACCAAATAAAAGATACAAGAAGGTATCTTGTTATAAAATTTTTCCAATTAATAAATAGAAATCTGAATTGGAATAGAAAAATTTTGCAAGATACAAAAAATTGATGAATCCAGGCACTGAAGACCAATGGTTGCTAAAATTACAAAAAGAAAGAAAACTATACATAATGACGGCCTTGCCAAATCAGATTTCTACAGATCTTGAGCCTTTGGATTCAGCTGCCAATCTGCACAAAGTACAGAATCAGAAGAATATGTTGGGGCTTTCCTGGTAGCTCAGCACTAAAGAATGTGCCAGCCAATGCTGAAGACACAGGTTCTATTCCTGGCCCAGGAAGATCCCACACGCCGTGGAGCAACTAGCCTGTGCACCACAACTATTGAGCCCTCGCGTAGAGCCTGTGCTCTGCAACGAGAAGCCAGCACAGTGAGCAGCCCACGCACTGCAATGAGAGCAAAGCCTGAGCATCAGCGAAGACCCAGCACAGCCAAAAATAAATAAATAAAATGATAAACCACAGTACCATAAAAAAAAATAAGAATATATTGAACAATCAGCAGTTTGACTGAAAAAATGTTGCAATCATCAAAATTCAGATTATTAACTTTACAGGCTAAATGACTCAAGCTCTTCAAAAAATAAAATGTATGGTAAAGAATGTTTTTGGCATGCCACACCACTTGCAGGCTCTTAGTTCCCTGACCAGGGACTGAACCCAGGCCACCGCAGTGAAAGCACAGAGTCCTAACCACTGAACAACCAGAGAACTCCCTGAACCTTTAGATTAAAAGAAACTTAAAAGACACATTAAATTATTTTTAATGAGTGAGACTATAATATATAGAGATGCATATTTGGGTGATAAAACTATAAAGGAACATAAGAAGGTGATTTCTATAAAAGTGCCAGAGTAGTGGATAGTCTGGTGGGGAAAGAGAATATTTCAGTTAGGATACATGGAAAGGCTTCTGGACTAACATAGTCCAATTTCATGATACTGGTGATAGTTATAAGGGTGTCTGCCTTATTAAAATTATTAAACTAACTTTAAAACATATTTATCATTTATTTGGCTGCATGAGGTCTTAGTTGTGGCACGTGGGAACTAGTTCCCTGACCAGGGATATAATCCCAGCTCCCTGCATTGGCAGCATGGAGTCCTAGCTACAGGACCACCAGGAAAGTCTCTCTTAAACTAACTTTTAAATAGTTCTTATGATGGTCTGCAAGGCCCTACAAAAAATAAGCTGACTTTTACATACTCCCGTATCTATCCTGTTTCAGCCCCATTGACCTTTTTGCAATTGCTTGCCTAGGCCACGCATCTCCTCACTGGCATCTTTACAGAGGCTGTTTCCTCTGCCTGGAACACTCCCCAGATATCCACTTAGCTAAGTACCTCACCTTCTTCAAGACTTTCCTCAGATCTCACCTTCTCAATGAGGCATACCCTGACCACTCTATTTAACTACTAATACAACCTGCCCCTCAAAATCTCCTAGGCCACGGTCCCCTTCATTCTTCTGATCTTTCTTTTTTCTGTGTTTGTAACTTCCTATTATACTACTTTTTAAAAAAATTAGTATAGATTTTTGGTGCCTCCTCTCATGAAGGCAGGAATTTCTGTGTTTTGTTCACTTGCTCTTGCTTTCCCACAGGGCTCTGCTCAAATTGTCACCTTACTGATGAAGACTTCCTTCTATTCCTACACCCCAGGTCTTGGCAACTACTTATTTTCTGCTTTCTCTCTTTAGCATTTATTGTGCTCTGTTTAGTCGCTCAGTCATGTTCGACTCTTTGTGACCCCATGGACTGCAGCCTGCCAGATTCATCTGTGCATGGGGATTCTCCAGGCCAGAATACTGGAGGGAGTTGCCATGCCCTCCTCTAGAGGATCTTCTCCACTCAGGGATCAAATCCAGGTTTCCCGCATGGCAGGTGGATTCTTTCCCATCTGAGCCACCAGGGAAGCCCCTCGTACTTATTATTACCTGACAAAAGAGACATTCAACTTGTCTATTTATTTATGGTTAACTCCCAAATGCTAATGTGAGTTCCATGAAAAAGAGGATTTGTTATTTTGTTTTGTTAACCGCTATAACCCCAGCATGTAGAACTTTGGTAGCACTAGTGGTAAAGAACCCGCCTGCCAACACAGGAGACATAAGAGACATGGGTTTGATCCCTGGCTCAGGAAGATCCTCTGGAGAAGGGATAGCAACCCACTCCAGTATTCTTACCTGGAGAATCCCATAGACAGAGAAGCCTGGTGGGCTTCAGTCCATAAGGTAGTACAGTTGGACACGACTGAAGCAGCTTAGCATGCAAATACAATGCCAGCATGTAAAACATTACCTGGCACACGATAGGTGCTCAGTAAAAACATTTAGGTGAAATTTAAGTAGATTTTTCTATTCTTTAAGTTTTTTTTAATGAATGACAACTGAATTTTGCCAAGAGCTTTTTCAGCATTGAATGCTATGATCATATGGTTTTTTCTTTATTGATGTAGTGATTTAATAGATTTTCTGATAGGAACCATTCCTTCATTTTTGAAATGAAAACTATTTGATGATAGTTGCTTATCAGTCTTGATACACTGCTGAATTTTGTTTACTAATATTTATGATTTTGGCATCAATGTGTATAAGATAATTGGTGTCAGGTTTTCTTCTCTGTAACTTCTGTTGGGTTCTGTCATTAAATCATGGTTTCATAAAATGAACTGGGGAGTTTTCCAATTTTTTCTCTATGACCTAAATTAATTTAAACAGGCTTGGGTTCATCTGTTTTCTAAAAGTTAGAAATAATTCAGTTCTTGATAATTCACAATGTTTTTATGGTATCTCTTAGTCACATTTTCAATCTCTTTGAAGCTAATCAACCTATTTAAGTTCTCCATCTATCCTGAAAAATCAGCTATTGTCTCTAGGCTTTCAACTTATTACAAAAGTCCATCCATGTAGCATTCTCACACAATTCTTTTCTATCTGTGATTATATCCCCTTTCTCATCCTTTATGTGATA
The DNA here is from genome assembly GCF_042477335.2 of Ovis canadensis. Taxonomy (NCBI): domain Eukaryota; kingdom Metazoa; phylum Chordata; class Mammalia; order Artiodactyla; family Bovidae; genus Ovis; species Ovis canadensis. The sequence continues at coordinate 43,326,435 of NC_091268.1, read as the reverse complement.
TATATTTGCTCTCTTAGGCTTTTATCAATACTGCAAAGGGTTTACCCTTTGATCATCTCAAATACCGACTTTGGTTTTTATTCTTTCTACTATTTTTCCCTCTTTTATTAATTTCAGCTCCTAGCTACATTGACTTTAGGATCCAATACCACTATTCCTTTGTGAAAGATATGCCACTATCCTAAATTCCCATATGATTTGGGTCTATTTCTTATTTATCATTTATCAGGACAGATCAATCTTGATTCATACACAATATTTTACTACTGAAGTACTGAGCAAAGTCTCATTAGAAGGGGTAATGAGGCTTTGATAGCAGCATTAAACCAGAGGCCCCATAATGTATGTTTAGTTGAGGCTAAGCAAGAAAGGTAGGTATCTAATGTAAGCTCACGGCAACATGATAATGTGTGTATGCCTTCCTGGGCTATCCTCCACCCAGAGAATACATGTTCCATAAGGACAGGAATTTTTGTCTCTTTTGTTACTATACATAAACTGCCTATAATAGTCCTAGGCACACAATAAGAGGTCAATAAGTATTTATTGAATAAATCCATTTCTGATTCTTCAGATAAAAGCAGCATTTTTAGGTTTAGATTAACAGTGCATTTTTAGGTTTAGATTAACAGTTAGCACAAGGTCAAGAAATAAAAAAATCTCTCCCCTCCCCTGATTACCCTTCCTCTCCACTGTTCCTGGTCACATCTCAGGCCTTATTCTTCAGTTCCTTGACATTCTGGGATGAAAGCAGCTCTGTTGTGGTTTTGTTTCAGGTTGTTTTCTGTGTAGCAACATCGTGGTGTTTGGCCAGACTTGCATTCTTCAAAACGAACACATTTCATTTCTTTTCTATGGCTCACAAGTAGTTGTAAAAATACTGGCACTTCATTTCTTGAAAGTTCCCTCACTTGTTCATTCTGCTTTGTTCCTCCAGCATGAAATAACAGACCCAAGGTGGTTAAAGGTTGCTAGTAACTGCCCTTAGTCTATTCTGGACTTCAGGAATAAAATATTTAATTATTGCAAGCAAGCATGCTCAGTTGCTAAGTCGTTGCTGATTCTTTATGATCCCATGGACTCTAGCCTGCCAGGCTCCTCTGTCCAAGGAATTTCCCAGGCAAGATTATTGGGATGGGTTGCCATTTCCTTCTCTAGGAGATCTTCCTGAACCAGAGATGGAACCCATGTCTTCTGCATTGTTAGGTGGATTCTTTACCATTGAGCCACCTGGGAATCCCTTATTTAATTGTTACCTAAAAGCAAATAGGGTAATCAGCAGATTCATCATTAGAATTAGGTATATGTTTTTATCTCCTAAAGGTAAGTTGTTTTAATATGTTATATTTTAATTTCAGGCTTTTAGCAGTTAGAAGTAATGAAACTGTAGTTGGAATTTTCTTACACAGTGATTGAATTGTATAGTATTATTTATCTCTATTTAAATAACACTGAAGGACAAGAAGGATATATATATTTCTTCAAAGTCTTAAATTATTATCTTTCACAAGTACAAGCAGGACTTCAAGAACAATAACTTTTATAAGGTGTTTAACTTAAATTTTTATGAATATGTCCAAGTAACCACCATCCAGAATAAGATAAAGAACACTTCCAGACTCCAAACTGGTCTTTGTGTTACATCACAGTACTAGCCCTATGATGGGCTTCCCTGGTGGCTCAGAGGTTAAAGCATATGCCTGCAATGCGGGAGACCTGGGTTCGATCCCTGGGTTAGGAAGAGCCCCTGGAGAAGGAAATGGCAACCCACTCCAGTATTCTTGCCTGGAAAATCCCATGGACAGAGGAGCCTGGTGGGCTATACTCTGCAGGGTAGCAAAGAGTCGGACACGACTGAGCAACTTTACAAGCTTCACAAGCCCTATGATAACCATTGTTTTAACTACTACATAGATCAGTTTTATCTACTTTTGAACTTCATATAAATGAAAACACATTATAAATTCATTTGTGTCTGGATTTTTATGAGATTCAACCATGGATTTATGGATTTATGAGATTCAACCATGTTGTATCAGCAATTTGTTCTTTGCTGAATAGTATCTTATCACATGAATATATTACATTATCTATTCCCCTGATGATGGACATTTGGATTTATTTTCAACTTTGGGCTATCAGTATAAATAGTGCTGCTATGTATATTTTGTAAAGTTTTTTGGTGTGATTTTCTTAAGTTTATAACTTCTACTGTTGTATATGTATCCTGGAGAAATACGATGGGTCATAAGAGAAGCATACATTTTGCTAAACAGCTGTAACAAATAGTTTTCCCAAGTGCATTTACTATTTTACATTAACAATAAGAATTCCAGTTGCTTCACATCCTTGCCAACACTGTATTGCCTACTCATTTAATATTAACTATTCTGGTGGAAATGTAAGGGTATCTCACTATGGTTTTAATTTGTAACTCCTGTTGATTAATATTAACCCTACTAATTCATTCATTCACTATATCTGTTTATTTACTTAAGTAGATTTAGAACAGATCTCACCTCATTAATCTATTCAGAAATTATGTACTGAATGAAAGAAGGGAGCAGTGTGGCTTTATCTTTGCCGTCTTAAAGTAAGTGATTGTCTGAAGATCTCCTTTTTCTATGGACCAATTTGGCCATTGCTAAGTCAACCCAGGTAGTGACTTTACCCACGTTCTTTATTATTTTCTAAATACAGATTTGAATCTAGTGTTCCTTCATTTCAGCTTGAAAGACTCCCACTAGCACTTGTTGTAGGCAGTTCTAGATGACAAATTTATCACTTTTTGTTCTGGGGGATCATCTCATTTCTCCTTCATTTTTGAAGGATAGTTTTGACAGGCATATTGGGTTGGCCCAAGTTCAGTCAGGTTTTTCTGTAACATCAACTTTGAGTCAACCCAATGAAAGGTTTAACTGATTTTTTTTTCCTTTCAGCACTGTGTATATGCCATCCCACTGCCTTTTAGGAATCCATGATTTCTAATGAAAACACAGTTGTTCTTCTTATTGGGGATCTTTGTATGCAATGAGCCCTTTTCTCACTTTAAAGATTCTCTTTATCTTTCAAAGTTTGACTATGATGTGTCTAGGAATGAATCTCTTTGGTTTTATCCTAGAGTTCACTGAATTTCTTAGATGTTTAGATACATATGTTTCATGAAAATTGGGGTTTTCATTCATTATTTCTTCAAATATTCTTTCTGACAAGGATAATAAATTCTATAAAAAAAAAAAGAGGGAGAAAGGAAGAAAAAAGAGGAAGGAAGGAAAGGAAGGAAGAAGAAAAGAGAGAGAGAAGGAGGGAAGGGAGAGGCAGAGAAAGACTATACTTGAGCAGAAAACCAAAGATAAGGAAAAACTCTTGAAAAATGCCAGAGGATTAATTATCCTACCTATAGAAGAGCAAAGATAAGAATCACATGTGACCTCATCAGAAACCATGCAAGCAAGTAGAGAGTGGAGTAAAACATTTTAAGTGCTGAGAGAAAAAAGTCATCAGCCTATAATTGTGTATCTTGTGAAATTATTCCTCAAAAGTGAAGAGGTAAAAGACTTTCACAAACAAATATTGAGGGAATTTGTTGCCAGTAGACCTGCCCTGCAAGAGATGTCAAAAGAAGCTCTTTAGAGAGAAAGATATTGATATGGTTAGAAACCTGATCCATATAAAGGAGGGAAGAGCATTAGAGAAGAGGTAAGAAAAGGTAAAGAAAATTTTTTACTTTTTTTCTTGTTCTTAATTGATCTACCAGATAAGAATTTGCTCAAAATAATAATAGCAACTATGTATTTGATTATATATGCTAACGTATTAGTTCCTGGAGAAGGAAATGGCAACCTGCTCCAGTATTGTTACCTGGAGAATCCCAGGGACAGAGAAGCCTCATGGGCTATAGTCCATGGGATAGCAAAGAGTCAGACATGACTTTGCCACTAAACAGCATATATAAGTGATATTAATGATAGCAATTATACAAGGGACAGAGAGAGGAATCAGGAATACTTTGCTATTAGGTACCTCAACTACCCATGAAGTGGTATAGTGTTATCTGAAAGTGGATTTGCATTAGTTGTAAATGTATATTGCAGACTCTAGGGCAACCACTGAAAAGTATAACTGATATGCTAAGAAAGGAGACAAAATCAAATTATATAAAATGGTCAATTGAAACCACAAATGGCAGAAAAAGAGTGGAAAACAAAAATACAAATAATAAAGAACAAGGGCAGCGAATAGAAAACAGTATCACTATAATAGACATTAATCCAACTATGATAAAAATCACTTTGAACATCAATGGTCTAAACTCACCAATTAAAAGAAAGTGACTGTGACAGTAGATCAAAAAACAAGCCCCAATTGTTTGCTGTCTACAAGAAACCCAATTTAAATACAAAGACACATATATATTAAAAGTAAACAGATGGAGAAAGATACATCATGTTAAACAATAATCAAAAGAAAGCTAGAGTAGCCATATTCATGACAGAAGCCTCAACTCTGAGAAATATAATAATTCTTAATGAGTAGGTGCCTACAAAAAAACACGAGACAAGAAAGGATAAAAATATAAGGAGGAAGATGCCCAGAGAGATGTTATGGGGAGGGAGATGGGAGGGAGGTTCATGTTTGGGAACGCATGTAAGAATTAAAGATTTTAAAATTTAAAAATAAAATAAAATAAATAAAATTTAAAAGAAAAAAATATATATAAGGAGGAAGATGAATTCACCATTATTGTTAGAGACTTTAACATGTCTCTATCTGAAATGGACAGATTCTATAGGAAGAAAAATAGCAAGGACAGAGTAGAGTAAAACATTTCAAATGCTGAGAAAAAAAAAATGATCAACCAACTGGATATAATTGACATTTATAAAATACTTCACTCAACAACAGAATACACACATCTTAAGCACAAATGAAACATACAACAAGATCACATTTGGGCTATAAAAAACAAACAGAAGTTACACAAGGTATTCTCACAGACTAAAATGGATTCAAATCAGAAATCAGTAACAAAAAGACAGCTGGAAAATCTCAAAATTCTTGGGAGACTAAACTATACACTGCTCAATAATACACAGATCAAAAAAGAAATCTCAAGAAAAAACATTTTTAATATTTAAAACTAAAGGAAAATGAAAATACAATTTATCAAAATCTGTGGAACACAGTGAAAACAGTGCTTAGAAGGAAAATTTTACATCACAGAGAATGCATATGTAAGAAAAACAGCAGCAGTCCTCACACAGCCTGGTGGAGTGGACTGCCAGGACTCCAAGATGGCATCAATCATACTACTGAAGGAGAAGAAGCTCCTGAAAGTCTAACTAGGGGAGCTGCCAAGCTGGATACTGATGTAGGATTTCACCCATAAAGGCACTGCTGGAGTGTTTCAAAGAGGCTGTGTGCTTAGTTGGTCAGTTGTGTCCAACTCTTTGTGACCCCATGGACTGTAGCCCACCAGCTCCTCTGTCCATGGGGATTCTACAGGCAAGAATACTAGAATGGGTTGCCAGGCCCTCCTCCTGGGGATCTTCCCAACCCAGGGATAGAACTCAGGTCTTCCGCATTGCAGGCAGATTCTTTACCATCTGAGCCACCAGGGAAACTACTGGTATTAAAACAAGTACATCAGTGTGAATAGAGGGAGCATCACTGGGCTTTCTATGCTGTTTCAAATCCTGAAAGATGATGCTGTGAAAGTGCTGCACTCAAAATGCCAGCAAATTTGGAAAACTCAGCAGTGGCCACAGGACTGGAAAAGGTCAGTTTTCATTCCAATCCCAAAGAAAGGCAATGCCAAAGAATGCTCAAACTATTGCACAATTGCACTCATCTCACATGCTAGAAAAGTAATGCTCAAAATTCTCCAAGCCAGGCTTCAGCAATATGTGAACCGTGAACTTTCTGATGTTCAAGCTGGGTTTAGAAAAGGCAGAAGAACCAGAGATCAAATTGCCAACATCCACTGGATCATCGAAAAAGCAAGAGAGTTCCAGAAAAACATCTATTTCTGCTTTATTGACTATGCCAAAGCCTTTGACTGTGTGGATCACAATAAACTGGAAAATTCTTCAAGAGATGGGAATACCAGACCACCTGACCTGCCTCTTGAGAAATCTGTATGCAGGTCAGGAAGCAACAGTTAGAACTGGACATGGAACAACAGACTAGTTCCAAATAGGAAAAGGAGTACGTCAAGGCTGTATATTGTCACCCTGCTTATTTAACTTATATGAAGAGTACATCATGAGAAACGCTGGACTGGAAGAAACACAAGCTGGAATCAAGATTGCCGGGAGAAATATCAATAACCTCAGATATGCAGATGACACCACCCTTATGGCAGAAAGTGAAGAGGAACTAAAGAGCCTCTTGATGAAAGTGAAAGAGGACAGTGAAAACGTTGGCCTAAAGCTCAACATTCAGAAAACGAAGATCATGGCATCCGGTCCCATCACTTCATGGGAAAGAGATGGGAAGCAGTGGAAACAGTGTCAGACTTTTTTAGGGGGGCTCCAAAATCACTGCAGATGGTGACTGCAGCCATGAAATTAAAAGACACTTACTCCTTGGAAGAAAAGTTATGACCAACCTAGATGGCATATTCAAAAGCAGAGACATTACTTTGCCGACTAAGGTCCGTCTAGTCAAGGCTATGGTTTTTCCTGTGGTTATGCATGGATGTGAGAGTTGGACTGTGAAGAAGGCTGAGTGCTGAAGAATTGATGCTTTTGAACTGTGGTGTTGGAGAAGACTCTTGAGGGTCCCTTGGACTGCAAGGAGATCCAACCAGTCCATTCTGAAGGAGATCAGACCTGGGATTTCTTTGGAGGGAATGATGCTAAAGCTGAAACTCCAGTACTTTGGCCACCTCATGCGAAGTGTTGACTCATTGGAAAAGACTCTGATGCTGGGAGGGATTGGGGGCAGGAGAAGGGGATGACAGAGGATGAGATGGCTGGATGGCATCACGGACTCGATGGACATGAGTCTGAGTGAACTCCGGGAGATGGTGACGGACAAGGAGGCCTGGCATGCTGCGATTCATGGGGTCGCAAAGAGTCGAACACGACTGAGTGATTGAACTGAACTGAACTGAACTGAGCTGAACTTTTCAACTAATGCAGTTCCTACAAGGACTCAAACATGAGCAGCTATGCAACTACCACTGAAGAGGGGCACTCTGCATTCCTGACCATAACCTTAGCCCAGCACCCTGAATCCTTTCATACAGTAATGGAGAATTAACACCCAACAAAAGGTGACTGGTTAGGGACTTCCCTGGTGGACCAGAGGTTAAGACTTCAGCCTTGCACTTCAGGGAAGGTAGGTTTCATCCCTGGTTAGGAAATGAGGAGCCTGCATCCCAAGTGGTGCAGCCAAAAAGAAAAACAAACTTAATTATATTAAAAAAATATTGGTTAAAAAATAGGCAGCAGAGAGAACAAGATGGTGGAGGAGTAGGTGGGCGTGGAGTACATCTCTCTCCACCAATACCTCAGGAACACACCTTCAGACACAGAAGTGCATGCAGTACACCAGCTGAAAGCGGACAGGAGTACCTGACCAGTGGAAAAGAATATATAGAACCAGGAAAAACTCGGTAGGATGAAGGAACTAGGGGAAAAAACAGGACTGTTAGTAAGACTGGACCTGCCCTAGGCGGGTGGGGGAACTGAAGCAGGGGTCTGATCCCCACAGAAGGGCAACTGTCTGAGTCAGAGGAGAAACATTCAGGGCTGAGAGTGAAACAGCTGATCTGTGGCAGCCTAAATGGAATGAGAATCAGACAGTCCTTGCCGCAGCCATATACACCCTGGGCAGAAACACTGATCTCCTAGAAGGGGCAGCGGCTGGGAGCTGGAGTTTAGGGATTGTGGAGCAATCCCAGGGGGAGGGCTGCTGTTGACTGCAGAGGGAAGAGATGTGAGGGAAGAGATCGTGGTGGGAAATTCTGGTAGAGGAAAGCCAGGCAGCCACGGAAGCAAGGCGATACTGCTGAGTGGCGTAGGGGGTGAAGCCATCACCACAGCCTCTCTCTCACCACACACCAGCATTGGTAGCTGAACAACAGAGAGGCTGGCCCATCAAATGTCTGACGCACTGAACTACAGAGTAGGACCCCAGTCAGGCGGTGCCCTCTATGTCCCTGATGCCCTGAACAACAGAGAAGGACCCCAGGCAAGGGAGCCCTCTAAGTGCCTGAATGGGTAGAGCTACGGACAAAGACTGGCCAAAGAGGCCTTCTGATCGCCAGCTACATAGTGGCTCAAAAAAGACTCTGATAGGACCATAACTCCTGCAATGGAGACAGTCCATATCCCTGTATACCTGGTGCGGCCAGGGTTCCCGCCAAGCCAAATAGTTGCACCACCTTCACACTCAACTCTCACTGAGGCAGAACTGTCACGGGCAAAATAGTCACATTCATGCACGCAGGGTCACTTTGGTCATGTCCGACTCTGCGACCCTGTAGACTGTGGCCTGCCAGGCTTCTCTGTCAGAGAGGGGGTTCTCCAGGCAAGAATCCTGGAGCGTATTGGCCAAAACTGGTAGCCATACCCTTCTAGAGCACTGTATTTCCTACTACCCTAGCCGCCAACTCCCCCTGAGTACTGGTGCCGCCCGAACCCATGACCCAAGCAGCTGCACCACCTCCATACCTGGCCCCCAAAGGGGCAAACCCAAGCCCTCCAGGGCAGCCTCAAGAGCTAAACCTCAGTGGATGACCCAAATGTAGAGGTGGAAATAAAACCACAATTGAAACCCAGGGGCATTGTGGCTAAGGAAAAAGATCCAAATCCCAAACATTCCCACCAGCTGTACAAGCTGCAGATTAAATCCACACGATCAACTAAGCAGACTCTGTGTCTATGGAATATATAAAAGGCCATTGAGAGTGCCCACAAAGGAAAATGCACTAGCTCTGAGAGCTGTGGACACTGGAGACAAGAACACACAGGAGTAGAACAGATTAGAATCTGAGCAGCCCCCACAGCAGGTCCAGAGATCAGCAGTATTGGAGGGCATCCTAGGGAGGTAAGGTGGACTGTGATTCCCAGCTCAGGAAAGGACTCTGACAGCAGTGCCTCAAGAAAAACATTTATTATTATTTTTTGACTTGTTCTGTAGATTCTTTTGGATTTTTTTTTCCTTCGGTTTCCTTTTTTCCCCCTCTGTTGTAGTTATCGATTATATTGGCACTAAGAACCCCTATTAAGCTTTTGAGCTTTTTTCCCCCTCAGTCATATTTTTAATTGTTGTCATAAACCTTTGCCTCTATGTTGGGCTTTTGCAGTTCTGTGGAGTTTTCCTTTTTTCTTTTTTTAAATTTTTTAAACCTATTACTATTTTTTTCTACATTTATTCCTTTGTTTGCTTTTCCCAATGTTCTTTTCCTCTTGCAGTTAATCTTTAACATATATAGAATCTTCTTTATCTACCTCTATTTAACTCTGCATATCTATTCTTTTCTTTCTCTCCTTCCCTCTCAACATATTTGTTAGTTTTATTCTCATTGCTTTATTCCCCAATTGTTACCTAGTTTTGTTTTCCAGTTTGTGCTTTAATTAGTTTTGTTCTGGTAGATATAATTTTTGGTTCCCTTTGATCAGCTGGTCAATCTATTGTACTTTATTTTTGCTGAGCTGTTTTGATTTTGCCTACGGGTGTATATGCATATGTGTATATTCTGTCACATTTTCTATTGTTGTTATAAACCTCTGCCTCTACATCGGGCTCTTGCAGTTCTGTGGAGTTTTCCTTTTTTTCCCTCCTTTTTCCTTTCTTCTTCCATTTTTTTCTCTGTTTTCTTTTTTATAATTTTAATTTCTAATTTTTTAAACCTATTACATTTTTTCAACATTTATTCCATTGTTTGCCTTTCCTACTGTTCTTTTCCCCTTGCAGCAAATCTTTAATGTATACAAATCTTCTTTATCTATTTCTATTTAACTTTGCATATCTACTCTTTCTTTCTTTCCTTTCCTCTCAACATACTTGTTAGTTTTGTTTTCATTGCTTTATTCCCCACTTGGCACCTTGCTTTAGTTTTGTCTTCCAGTTTGTGCTTAAGTTAGTTTTGTTCTTAACTGGTAAATATAATTTTTTATTTCCTTTGTTCACGGATCAATCTACTGTATTTTTGTTGGACTGTTTTCACTATGCTCATGGGTGTATATGACATTACTTTAATTATTATTTGCCTGATTTTGTAACTGCCATTAGTCTGGGGTTCATCTTTGGTTTCTCATTTTTGGATATTTGTTTTAATCTCAGTGCCATAACAAACCACTTGTGGAATCTTCGTTCCTGACCAGAGATCAAGCCCTGAGCCTTTGGAGTGGGAGCACTGACTCCAAGACTCTAGACTACCAGAGAACTAATCCTAGGGAGTATCAATTAGTGAAAATTCACACAAAGGAAACCACTTGAATACAAGACCTGGCATCACCCAACCACCAGTAGCATCCTGTGCAGGATGCCTCATCTAAACAACAAACAAAACAAAAATACAAACCCAGTCATCAGCAGACAGGATTACCACCTCACTCAGCCTTTTCAAGGGAAAAACAAACAAACAAAAATTCAGCACAAATCTCACCTACAGGAAGCTCACACAAACTACTGGACCAACCCTAGGAGGACAGAAATTAAAAGGAAGAAAGAATTCAACCTTCTTCAAGGAAAGAATTCAACTTTCCTTGAAGCCTTGGAAAAGGAGACCTCAAATACAATAACTTAAAAAAAAAATGAAAAGGACAGAAATATTGCACAAATGAAGGAACAAACTAGAAACACAGAAGTTCAAATCAATGAAGAGGAAACAGGAAAATTATCTGAAAAAGAATTCAGAATAATGATAGTAAAGATGATTAAAAACCTTGAAAAAAAATGGAGAAAATGCAAGAGTCAATTAACAAACACCTAGAAGAATTAAAGAATAAACATACAGAGACAAACAACACAACTACTGAAATTAAAAATACTCTAGAAGGAATCAATAGCAGAATATCTGAGGCAGAAGAACAAATCAGTAAGCTGGAAGATAAAATGGTGGATATAACTTCTGAAGAGCAGAATAAAGCAAAGAATGAAAAGAGCTGAGGACAGTCTCAGAGACCTCTGGGACCATATCAAACACACCAACATTTGAATTATAGGGGTCCCAGAAGAAGAAGAGGAAAAGAAAGGGTATCAGAAATTTTTTGAAGAGATTCTAGTTGAAAATTTCCCCAACATGGAAAAGGAAATAGTCAATCAAGTCCAAGAGGCACAAAGAGTCCCATATAGGATAAACCCAAGGAGAAACACACCAAGACACATACTAATCAAACTAACAAAGACTAAACACAAAGAAAGAATATTAAAAGCAGCAAGGGAGAAGCAACAAGTAACATACAAGGGAAACCCCATATGCTTAACAGTTGATCTTTCAGCAGAAACTGTGCAGGCCAGAAGGGAATGGCAGGATATATTTAAAGTACTGAAAGGGAAAAATATACAACCAAGATTACTGTACCCAGCAAGGATCTCATTCAAAATTGATGGAGAAATAAAAAGCTTTTCAGACAAACAAAAGTTAAGAGAATTCAGTACCACCAAACCAGCTTTACGACAAATGTTAAACAGACTTATACAGTCAAGAAATACAACAGAAGAAAAAAGATCTACAAAATCAACCCCAAACAATTAGAAAATGGAAACAGGAACATATATGTCAATAATTACTTTTTTTAAGTTAATATGATGTTATTTTTTTTAATTTTTATTTTTACTTTATTTTACTTTATAATACTGTATTGGTTTTGCCATACATTGACATTGATCCAGAGAGATGATATGGGGTGGGAGGTGGGAGGGGGGTTCATGATTGGGAACTCATGTACACCTGTGGTGGATTCATGTCAATAATTACTTTAAATGTAAATAGATTAAATGCTCCAATAAAAAGACACAGGCTGGCTGAATGGATACAAAAACAAGAGCCATATATATGCTGGCTACAAGAAACCCACTTCAGACCTCAAGACACATATAGACTGAAGTGAGTGGATGGAAAAATATATTCCATGCAAATGGGAAGCAAAAGAAAGCTAGAGTAGCAATCCTCCTATCAGACAAAATAGACCTTAAAATAAAGAAGATCACAAGAGATAAGGAAGGCCACCACATAATGATCAAAGGATCAATCCAAGAGGAACGCATAACAATTGTAAATATCTATGCACCCAACATAGGAGCACCTCAATACATAAGACAAACACTAACAGACATAAAAGGAGGAACTGACAGCAACACAATAATAGTAGGAGACTTTAACACCCCACTGACACCAATGGACAGATCATCAAAACAGAAAATTAATAAGGAAACACAAGTCTTAAATGATACATTAGATGGGATGGATCTCATTGATATCTTCAGGACATTCCATCCAAATGCACAAGACTATACCTTCTTAAGTGCACATGGAACATTCTCCAGGATAGATCACATCATGGGTCACAAATCATACCCCAGTACACTTAAGAAAATTGAAATCATATCAAGCATCTTCTCTGACCACAATGCTATGAGACTAGATATCAATTACAAGAAAAAATCTGTAAGAAACACAAACACATGGATATTAAACATGTGTCTAAATAACCAACAGGTTACTGAACAAGTAAAAAAAATTTCTAGAAACAAATGACAATGAAAATGCAACAACTCAAAACCTATGGGATGCAGCAAAAGCAGTCCTAAGAAGGAAGTTTATAGCAATTCAATCCTACCTCAAGAAACAAGAAAAACACAGAATAGACAGCCTAACATTACACCCAAAACAACTAGAAAAAGAAGAACAAAAAACCCCAAAGTTAGTAGAAGGAAAGAAATCATAAAGATCCAAGCAGAAATAAATGAAAAAGAAATGAAAGAAACAACAGTAAAGATTAATAAAACTAAAAGCTGGTTCTTTGAGAAGATAATAAAAATTGACAAACCCTTAGCCAGACTCATCAAGAAAAAAAGAAAGAAGAACCAAATCAACAAAATAAGAAATGAAAAAGGAGAGGTTAAACAGACAATGAAGAAATACAAAGGATTATAAGAGACTATTATGAACAACTCTATGGCAATAAAATGGATAACCTGGAAGAAATGGACAGATTCTTAGAAAAGTTCCATTTTTCAAGACTGAACCAGGAAGAAATAGAAATTATAAACAACCCAATTACAAGTACTGAAATTGAAGCTGTGATCAAAAATCTCGCAGAAAACAGAAGCCCAGGACCAGATGGCTTCACAGGAGAATTCTATCAAACATTTAGAGAAGAGCTTAGGCCTATCCTTCAAAAAACTGCAGAGGAAGGAACACTTCCAAATTCATTCTATGAGGCAACCATCACCCTGATACCAAAACCAGACAAAGACAACACACAAAAAAGAAAATGTAGGCCAATATCACTGATGAACATAGATGCAAAAATCCTCACAAAATTTTAGCAAACAGAATTCAGCAACACATCAAAAAGCTCATACACCATGATCAAGTTGGGTTTATTCCAGGGATGCAAGGATTCTTCAATATATGGAAATCAATCAATGTGATACACCATATTAACAAATTGAAAGATAAAAAACCTATGATCATCTCAACAGATGCAGAAAAAAGCCTTTGACAAAATTCAGCACCCATTTATGATTAAAACTCTTCAAAAAATGGGCACAGAAGGAACCTACCTCAACACAGTAAAGGCCATATATGATAAGCCTACAGCAAACATTATTCTCAACAGCAAAAAACTGAAAGCATTCCCGTTAAGATCAGGAACAAGACAAGGGTGTCCACTTTCACCACTATTATTCAGCATAGTTCTGGAAGTCCAAGCTACAGCAATCAGAGAAGAACAAGAAATAAAATTAATCCAGGTTGGAAAAGAAAAGATAAAGCTCTCACTGTTTGCAGATGATATGATACTGTACATAGAAAACCCTAAAGATAGTATAAGAAAGTTACTAGAGCTAATCAGTGAATTCAGCAAAGTTGCAGGATACAAAATCAATACACAGAAATCACCTGCATTTCTATATACTAACAATGAAAAATCAGAAAGAGAAATTAAGGAATCAATCCCATTCACCATTGCAACAAAAAGAATTAAATATCTAAGAATAAATTTACCTAAGCAGACAAAAGAACTGTACACAGAAAATTATAAGACACTAATGAAAGAAATCAAAGATGACATAAACAGATGGAGAGATATTTCATGTTCCTGGGTAGGAAGAATCAATATTGTGAAAATGACTATACTACCAAATGCAATCTACAGATTTAATTCGATCCCTATCAAATTACCAATGGCATTTTTCACAGAACATTTTTTGTTCAAAAATTTCACAATTCATAAGGAAACACAAAAGACCCCTAATAGCCAAAGCAGTTTTGAGAAAGAAGAATGGAGCTGGGGCAATCAACCTTCCTGCCTTCAGATTATACTACAAAGCTACAGTCATCAAGACAGTATGGTACTGGCACAAAAACAGAAATACAGACCAATGGAACAAGATAGAAAGCCCAGAAATAAACCCATGCACCTATGGGTACCTTTTTGACAAAGGAGGCAAGAATATACAATGGGAGTAAAGACAGCCTCTTCAATAAATGGTGCTGGGAAAACTGGATAGCTACATGTAGAAGAATCTAATTAGAACACTTCCTAACACCACAAAAGATAAACTCAAAATGGATTAAAGACCTAAATGTAAGACCAGAAACTATAAAACATCTTAAGAGGAAAACACAGGCAGAACACTTGGTGACATAAAACAAGATCATCTATGACCCATCTCCTAGAGAAATGGACATAAAAACAAAAGTAAACAAGTGGGACCTGATGAAAGTTAAAAGCTTTTGCACAGCAAAGGAAACTATAAGCAAGGTGAAAAGACAACCCTGAGAATGGGAGAAAATAATAGAAAATGAAACAACTGACAAAGGATTAATTTCCAAAATATATAAGCAGCTCATACAACTCAATACCAGAAAAACAAACAACCCAATCAAAAAGTGGGAAACTAAACAGACATTTCTCCAAAGAAGACACACAGATGGCTAACAAACACATGAAAAGATGCTCAACATCGCTCATTACTAGAAAAATGCAAATCAAAACGACAATGCGATATCACCTCACACTGGTCAGAATGGCCATCATCAAAAAGTCTACAAACAATAATTACTGGAGAGGGTGTGGAGAAAAGGGGAACACTCTTGCACTATTGGTGGGAATGTAAATTGATACAGCCACTATGGAAGACAGTATGGAGATTCCTTAAAAAACTAGGAATAAAACCACCATATGACCCAGCAATCCCACTCCTAGGCATATACCCTGAGGAAACCAAAACTGAAAGAGACACATGTATGCCACTGATCATTGCAGCACTATTTACAATAGTTAGAACATGGAAGCAACCTAGATGTCCATCGACAGATGATGGATAAAGAAGTTGTGGTATATATACACAATGGAATATTACTCAGCCATAAAAAGGAATACATTTGAGTCAGTTCTAATGAGGTGGATGAACCTAGAACCTATTATACAGAGTGAAGTGACTAAAGAGAAAGATAAATACCATATTCTAAGGCATATATACAGAATCTAGGAAAATGGTACTGAAGAATTCACTTACAGGGCAACAGTGGAGAAACAGACATAGAAAATACGGACATGGGGAGAGGGAGGAGAGGGTGAGACGTATGGGAAGAGTAACAAGGACGCTTACAATACCGTATGTAAAATAGATAGCCAACAGGATGGCTATCTGTATGGCTCAGGAAACTGAAACAGGGGCTCTGTGTCACCCTGGAGGGGTGGGATGGGGAGGCAGAAGGGAGGAAGGTTCAAAAAGGAGGGGATATATGTATACCTATGGCTGATTCATGTTGAAGTTTGATAGAAAACAGCAAAATTCTGTAAAGCAATTATCCTTCAATAAAAAATAAATTAATTTTAAAAAATAGGCAGCAGAAGAAAAGAAAAAACAATAATAATTATAGCAGAATTCAACAAAGTTGAAAACAGAAAATCAGTAGGAAAAAATCAACAAAATCAGAGGCTAGTTATTTGGAAAGACCAATAAAATGTTTCACTCAGTACTAAAAAGAAATGAGCTATCAATCTATGAAAAGACTGGGAGGAACTTTAAATGCACACTATTAATACTAAGTGAAAGAAGTAGTATGAAAAGGCTACATACAGTATGATTCTAACAAAATGACATTTTGGAAAAGGCAAAACTATGGCAACAATAAAAATATCAGTAGTTGCCAGGCACTAGGGGCACAAACAAGCAAAGCACAGGGAATTTTTAGGACAGTGAAACTACTCTGTATGATTCTGTAACAGTGGGTATGTGACAGTACACATCTGTCAAAACTTGTAAAATGAACACCACCAAGCATGAACCCTCAGGTATAATATGGACTCCATATGATAATGATGTATCAATGTTGGTTCATCAACTGTAACAAATGGACCAGTCCAGTTTGGGATTTTGATCCCAAAAGGCTGTTCCTGGGGGAGGGGCTGAGACTATATAGGAAATCCCTGTATTTTGCACTCAATTTTACTGTGAAACTGAAACTACTCTTAAAAAAGTCTATTTTAAAAAATTAAAAAAACATAATCTTGGATTAGAAGAATTAATATTGTTAAAATGGCTATACTACCCAAAGCAATCTACAGGGTTAGTGCAATCCCTATCAAATTACCAGTGACATTCTTCACAGAACTAGGACAAACAATCCTAAAATTTAAATGGAACCATAAAAAACCCAGAATTGCCAAAGCAATCTGAGGAAAAAGGATAAAGCAGGAGACATAACCCTCCCAGACTTCAGACAACACTACAAAGCTACAGTAATCAAAACAGCATGGTATTAGCACAAAAACAGACATATGGATCAATGAACAGAATAGACAGCCCAGAAATAAACCACATACCTATGGATAATTAATCTCTGACAAAGGAGGTAAGAATACACAATGGAAAAAAGTCTCTCCAGCAAGTAGTGTTAAGAGAGCTGGACAGCTGCATGTAAACTGATGAAGTCAGAAAACACAAAACAAATTCAAAATGGCTTAAAGACTTAAATGTAAGGCAGGACATCATAAAACTCCTAGAAGAGAACATAGGTAAAACATTCTCAGACATAAATCATATCCATGTTTTTTTAAGTAAGTCTCCCAAGGTAACAAAAAGAAAAATAAACAAATGGGACCTAATCAAACTTACAAGCTTTTGCACAGCAAAGGAAGCCATAAACAAAATGAAAATACAACCTACAGAATGGAAGAAAATAATTGCAAATGATGCAGCTAACAAGGGCTTAATTTCCAAAATATACAAACAGCTCATACAACTCAACAACAACAACAAAAGAACAAATAACCCAATTGAAAAACAGAGGACCTAAATAGACATTTCTCTAAAGAAGACATACAGATGGCCAACAGGCACATGAAAAGATGCTCAATATCACTAATTATTAGAGAAATGCAAATCAAAACTACAATGAGATAACACTTCATACTGGTCAGAATGGCCATCAGTAAAGTCTACAAATAACAAATGCTGGAGAGGGTTTGCAGAAAAGGGAAACCTCCTATACTACTGGCAAGAATGTAAGCTGGTGTAGCCAGTATGGAAAACAGTTACAACGGTTCCTGAAAAAACTAAAACCAGTGGCCGTATGATCCAGCAATTCTACTCCTGGGGGGCTTCCCTGGTGGCTCAGCAGTAAAGAATCCACCGGCAAATATGTAAACACAGGTTCAATCCAGGAAGATCCCACAGGCCATGGAGCACAACTACTGAGCCTGTGTTCTAGAGCTCAGGAGCTGCAACCACTGAGCCCACACACCCTAGAGCCCATGGAATCAAATATGACACAAATGAACCTATATATGAAGAAGAAAGAGAGAGAACAGATTTGCAGTTGCCAAGGGGGAGAAGAAGTGGGGGAGGAATGGAGTGGGAGTCTGAGGTTAGCAGATGCAAACTGCTGACTGGATAAATAACAAGGTCCTACAGTCTGTCTAGTCAAGGCTATGGTTTTCCCTGTGGTCATGTATGGATGTGAGAGTTGGACTGTGAAGAAAGCTGAGTGCCGAAGAATTGATGCTTTTGAACTGTGGTGTTGGAGAAGACTCTTGAGAGTCCCTTGAACTGCAAGGAGATCCAACCAGTCCATCCTAAAGGAGATCAGCCCTGGGATTTCTTTGGAAGGAATGATGCTAAAGCTGAAACTCCAGTACTTTGGGCACCTCATGCGAAGTGCTGACTCAATGGAAAAGACTCTGATGCTGGGAGGGATAGGGGGCAGGAGGAGAAGGGGACGACAGAGGATGAGATGGCTGGATGGCATCACTGACTCAATGGACATGGGTCTGAGTGAACTCCGGGAGTTGGTGATGGACAGGGAGGCCTGGCATGCTGTGATTCATGGGGTCACAAAGTTGGACACGACTGAGCAACTGAACTGAACTGAACTGAACTGATTCACTAATAAAGAATCCATGCACTAATGCAGGAGACACAGGTTTGATCCCTGGGTCAGGAAGATCCCCTGGAGGAGAAAATGGCAACCCATTCCAGTATTCTTGCCTGGGAAATCCCATGGACAGAGGACCCTGGCAGTCCATGGGGTCACAAAGAGTCAGACATAACTTAGCGACCGAGCACACATGCATACACTGGATAGCACAGGAAACTATATTCAATACCTTGTGATAAACCATAACAGAAAAGAATATAAAAAAGGAAGTATATTTGAATCCCTGTGCTGTACAGTAGAAATACAACATTATAAATCAACTATACTTCAATTAAATTTTTTTTAATTTTTAAAAGGCATTAGTGAGCTCTGGAACAATTTCAAACAATCTCACATATTTATAGTTGGGGGCCTTCAAAAGAGAAGAGAAAAAAATATACCTGAAGAAATAATGTACAAGTTTTCCCACATTGTATAGTGAAAGTGAAGCCGCTCAGTCGTGTCCAACTCTTTGCGACCCTGTGGACTGTAGCCCACCAGGGTCCTCTGTCCATGGGATTCTCCAGGCAAGAATACTGGAGTGGGTTGTCATTTCCTTCTCCAGGGGTCTTCCTGACCCAGGGATCGAACCCAGGCCTCCCACATTGAAGGCAGATCCTTTAACCTCTGAGCCATCTGGGAAGCCCCACATTGTATAAAAACTCTAAAATCCAGATTCAAAAAGCCCAACAGACTCCAAGTAGAAATTACCAATTTCAGGAATGACAGTTTCCACAGATCATTATAGTTTCTACAGATATAAAAATGACAATAAAGGAATGCTATAAAAAATTTATGCCTATAGATTCAAGAACTGAGAAAAAACAGACAAACTCCTTCTGAAAGATACAAAGCATATTCAAGAAGAAATTATTTAAATAACCTTTATCTTTTAAGGGCTTCCCTCATAGCTCAGTTGGTAAAGAATCTGCCTGCAGTGCAGGAGACTCCAGTTCAATTTCTGGGTCAGGAAGATCCCCTGGAGAAGGGATAGGCTACCCACTCCAGTATTCTTGGGCTTCCCTGGTGGCTCAGCTGGTAAAGAATATGCCTGCAACGTGGGAGACCTGGGTTTGATCCCCGGGTTGGGAAGATCCCTTGGAGAAGGGAAAGGCTACCCACTCCAGTATTCTGGCCTAGAGAATTCCATGGACTATACAGTCCATGAGGTTGCAAGGAGTCAGACACACAACTGAGCAACTTTCACTTTCAATTTCTATATTTTAAAGAAATTGATACCTATTCACAAAATATATTAGTAAAAACACAGAACACAAAAGAAGAGATCTTAAAATGGTCATGGAAATGTCATATAAAAAAAGAACTAGAAAAACAAAACTGACAATTAGACTGACAGCATATTTCTCAAGAGCAACAACTGCAACTAGTGGACAGTGGAATAACACCTTCAAAGTACTAGGAGAAAATTACTGCCAACCCACACTGAATCTGGAGAAGGAAATGGCAACCCACTCCAGTATTCTTGCCTAGAGAATCCCAGGGACAGCAGAGCCTGGTGGGCTGTAGTCTATGGGGTTACACAGAGTCGGACACAACTGACGAGACTTAGCAGTAGCAGCAGCAACAGACTGAATCAAACAAAAATAATCTTCCAAAAATTAAAGACATTCCCAAATAAAACTTAGAAACGTTAACATCCTTAGAATAAAAGAAAAATCATTAGTACACCTGATGCACAAATGTAAGCAGCAAAAAACTGAATAAAACCCCATCTTTTAGGCAAAAAATAATGGGAAAAGGGAGCACTGGGGTCTGAAGAGTAAAGGAAACATCCTCGTTATTCTTGACAGTTTTCTCTCATCTGTTTCATGGTGACACCCAGCATGCAGAAATGCACAGTGATGGTGCAAGCAGCTAAAACAGAGAGAAAGCCATACTTCAGGCCAGAATAACAAGAAATGTAGCCCCAGCTAGTATGTTGGGTGGGGGGCTGAAATCAAGGGAAAGAGAGAGCCAGAAAACATGTCCCATAATTTAGCGTATGAATTAACACAACTTCCAACTCATACCTGGGAGAAATGGAAGTAGTACAGCAAAGCCTTTGAGAATTAAACTATGAAATAAATTGCCACCAATGCTCCAAACTCACAAATGATTTGTCAGTGACAAAACCCAAAGCAGTATAGCAAAGTCTGAAAAGTAAAATGATACTGCAAACATTATTCATAGGAGACACAAACTTGAGGTTTAGAAACTAACCAGACTGATTACTCAACAAAACAAATCTTCATTCTCCAGAGGATTTTAGCAGGACTCAGAGACTCAAACCATAACTTCAAAAATTACTCAGATACACAGAACCAAGAAAATGTGATCCAATAATAACGTAAAACACCAAAAGGTGCACAGAACAGGAGGGAACACTCTCTAAGTAATTTGTAAGGCCAGCAGTATGATATAATGAAACTGAAACCTCACATCTCAGATTGAGACTTGAACCCACAGGCTGAGACTTGAACCCAGCCAAACCCCAGAGTGGGATGCGAACCCATAGTTTTTAACTAGATTCACTCACCTGGTGTCAGGACTTACTGAGGCTCAGGTTCTATATGTCTCAGGGCAGAAGAAATTCAGTGAGGGGCAAAGTGATAGACAAGGAGTAGATTTATTAATATAGGATGCTTGTGAGAGATATAAGCGGGTAGGCAAGGGGGCTCTGGCCCGAGAATTAAGTGAGTTTACAATCAAACGAAAGTGGGGATGGGAAGAGGACTACCTTCTTCCTCATTCTATGAGTAGACATTAGGCTTGTATCACTAGCTTCTCCTTCACATCAGGCAGGAGACTGATCGTATAAGGTCAAACCAGGACTGTCCTGGTTCTTACTCAAATCAGCAGAAGGGTGGTAACATATACTAAAATACATTAAATCATCTCTGGTTTCATTATAATGAGGGTCTTCTACTTTGGAATGTCATCTTTCCCTTATAGTTCTGTCCTTGGTTCTAAGGATGATTATCTTGCTAGACTTGACTAGCAGGATGCAGGCCTCATTTAACTTAGTGTGAGGCATATCTCATGCTTTCATTGATAAAAGCTTTATAGTTAAAGTGTTAAGCTTCTCAGTCATGTCTGACTCTTTGCAACCCCATGGACTGTAGCCCATCAGGCTCCTCTATCCATGGGATTCTCCAGGCAAGAATACTGGAGTGGGTACCCATTCCTTTCTCCAGGGAATCTTCCCGACCCAGGGATCGAACCCTGGTCTCCTGCATTGCAGGCAGATTCTTTACTGTTTAAGCTAAAGGAAAGTCCTTTATTTTGGACCAGGATCTCCCAAAGTTCCTAAGGCTCCCTCTCTATCTATAATCCCCTAGTGAGATTTCTAAAACTACCTACCTACTCTATCCCTATCAAAACCAGACAAAGAGTGTAAGAATAATAAAAACTACAGGTCAGTATCACTCATGAAATAGATGTAAGAATTCTAAACTAAAAGTTAGCATATCATATGCAGCACTAATTAGATAATCAGTGCTCCACTAAGTTGAAGCTTTACCAGAAATTCAAGGTTAAATCAATATTACAAAATGTATTAATGTAACTTACATAGTAGCTTTAGGGAGGGAAAAAGAAGTCATATAACTGCTTCAATCAAATAACCTCAATGGCAGGTCACTTCTAAATGGCTCTCAATTCAGTCACACAGTCATTTAAACAAATTAAAGGTGTGCCTCACAGGTCTTCTCAATTTAACAATAAGGCCTCTAAGAAGCTTAAGCACATTATCCCTTAGGCATCTCAGCAGGAGTCCAAAGCAAAGAATGGTTTATCTCAGAGATTTGTGGCGAAAACTATTATCCAAATGGAACGAACCCCAGTAAGATTCAGAGAGGACCCACACAGTTTTTGAGAAGTTTATCACCAGCAACATTACCAACTTGGACTGAAAGAGACAGAAACAGTACAAAATGAAAATACACATTGGATTTCCAGAATTCTTCTGGCAGGAGGCAGTCTGATAAAACCACACAGCGACAAAATATGTGCTATCTTTCATGAAAAAGAAATGATCACTCAAGAGCCCAAAGAGCAGAGCTGAGAGACATGGAAAATAATTCCTAGAATTATTTATATTCAATTGAGACCTAATCAAAGAATGTCTAACATTTTCCCAGATGGATTTCAGAATTGAGTATTGACTATGCCAAAGCCTTTGACTGTGTGGATCACAATAAACTGTGGAAAATTCTTCAAGAGATGGGAATACCAGACCACCTGACCTGCCTCTTGAGAAATCTGTATGCAGGTCAGGAAGCAACAGTTAGAACTGGACATGGAACAACAGACTGGTTCCAAATAGGAAAAGGAGTAAGTCAAGGCTGTATATTGTCACCCTGCTTATTTAACTTATATGAAGAGTACATCATGAGAAACACTGGACTGGAAGAAACACAAGCTGGAATCAAGATCACCGGGAGAAATATCAATAACCTCAGATATGCAGATGACACCACCCTTAAGGCAGAAAGTGAAGAGGAACTAAAAAGCCTCTTGATGAAAGTGAAAGTGGAGAGTGAAAAAGTTGGCCTAAAGCTCAACATTCAGAAAACGAAGATCATGGCATCCGGTCCCATCACTTCATGGGAAATAGATGGGAAAACAGTGGAAACAGTGGCAGACTTTATTTTTGGGGGCTCCAAAATCACTGCAGATGGTGACTGCAGCCATGAAATTAAAAGACGTTTACTCCTTGGAAGAAAAGTTATGACCAACCTAGATAGCATATTCAAAAGCAGAGACATTACTTTGCCAACTAAGGTCTGTCTAGTCAAGGCTATGGTTTTTCCCATGGTCAGGTATGGATGTGAGAGTTGGACTGTGAAGAAGGCTGAGTGCCGAAGAATTGATGCTTTTGAACTGTGGTGTTGGAGAAGAGTCTTGAGAGTCCCTTGGACTGCAAGGAGATCCAACCAGTCCATTCTGAAGGAGATCAGCCCTGGATCTCTTTGGAAGGAATGATGCTAAAGCTGAAACTCCAGTACTTTGGCCACCTCATGCGAAGAGTTGACTCATTGGAAAAGACTCTGATGCTGGGAGGGATTAGGGGCAGGAGGAGAAGGGGATGACAGAGGATGAGATGGCTGGATGGCATCATGGACTCGATGGACGTGAGTCTGAGTGAACTCCAGGAGTTGGTGATGGACAGGGAGGCCTGGCGTGCTGCGATTCATGCGGTCCCAAAGAGTCGGACACGACTGAGCGACTGAGCTGACTGAACTGAGTGATACCTTGCTTACCCCAATACTTTGGCCACCTGATGCGAAGAAATGACTCATTTGAAAAGACCCTGATGCTGGGAAAGACTGAAGGCGGGAGGAGAAGCGGACAACAGAGGATGAGATGGTTGGATGGCATCACCAACTCAATGGACACGGATTTGAGTAAACTCTGGGAGTTGGTGATGGCAGGGAGACCTGGCATGCTGCAGTCCATGGGGTCACAGAGTCAGACACGACTGAGCAACTGAACAGTGATACCCTGCCCTCTCCCCCATTTACCTTAATTTTAAATAAAAAGGTCTACTATCTTATGCCTGTTTCACCATTTTATACTGGCATTGGGGGTGGGGTGGGGACATAAACTTGTATCTTTAGATGTATCTTCAGATTGAAAACTGTTGTATTCAAGGACCTGTATTTAATAAGGAACTACACCCAAAAGCCTTAACCACAACTAAACCTAATTTATATGGCAAGATGAAGGACTCTGAGCTTGTAACAAGATGAGAATTTTGGCACTTGGCAGAAAATATATTCTGCATATGAGTCATTGGCAACCAGAGGGCAGATTGGTTGACTTCTTCTAAAATGATTCCCAACTCCAGGTATTCCTTTGTGTAATCCCCTCCCCTTGATTGGGGCTGGACCTAGAGACTTGCTTCTAATGAATACGGCAAAGATGACAGGATGTTATTTGTGAGATTAGGTTAAGAAGATGTGAATTCTGTCTTGCTCACTCGCCTTGACTCTTTTCATTTGCTTGCTCTGATGAAGTCAGCTGCTGCGTTAGTAACCATAGACAGAAAGCTTCATGGCAAGGAAGCGAGGTCCTCCATCCAACACCCATAAGGAACTGAATCCTGCCCAAAACCACATGAGCTGGGAAACAGTCCCTTACCAGTTAACCTTGACTGCAGCCTGTATGAGATTCTGAGCTATGAGACTCAGCTAAGACAAGCCCATATTATCAACCCACCAAAACTGTGACAAAATACACATTTGCTATTTCAAGCAAACACTAAAGTCACTATATTTTTAGGAACTTCCAGGTTGGTGAACATATCCATATGCAGAGGGCAGAATATCCTTATATCATGGGGCCAGGAGCTTGTTTTGGGACCCTTCCAGACTTCACCCTATGTACTTCTTCATCTGTATCCTTTCTAAGAATAGCACCAGATTTTCTTTCTTAAATGAAACCTTTTAAGTGGGAATAAAAGAGAACTACCAATAACCAATAAAAATATAAGGTACTCAAATTCATTAACAGAGAATTACAAATTGAAATTTCAATGAAGTACCATTTACTCTTACTCAATTAGAAAAATTAAAAAGCCAGGCTGTACTCTATAGTAACATTAAATAAGGTTTGCTGTTTCTTTTTTAAAAAGCCATGTTGATGAGGATATAGATTCCTGGGGATTTTTATATTGACAGTAGCAGTGTAAGCTACTGCAAACTCTTTGGAAAACAATTTGGCATTACCTAATGAAGCTGAATATGAATATCCCCCATGGTCCAGCAATCCTATGCTTAGGTGTGTATCTTAAGAGAAACTCTTGAAGAGAAGAAACTTAAAAAAATGTACATAGCTCTAAACCAAAAACAACTCAAATGGTCATCAATAGTATAAATAATAGTATCTATTATTAGTAATTAATTATATCAGAATAGAACTATGGCCATAAAAACAAATTAAAAATAGCTATACACCTCAGAAAGATAAATCTCAAGATAATGTTAAAAGAAAACAAACAAAAATGGACAGAAGAAACAGACTATAATCCCATTTATCTGAGGTTCACAAATAGGCAAACTAAACAAACAAAAGGGGAAAAACATGACAATAATAACAGATGATCACCATAAAGTAGTTTCAAATATTGCTACTGTAAGGCCAATCTGCCCTGTCAGTGTTCCGAGAAGAGCTGTTCAATCAGGTGCCCATTTTGCTTCGTTCATGAGTTAAGACTAGTGGCTCAGATGGTAAAGCGTCTGTCTACAATATGGGAGACCTGGGTTCGATCCCTGGGTTAGGAAGATCCCCAACCCACTCCAGGACTATTGCCTGGAAAATCCCATGGACAGAGGAGCCTGGTAGGCTACAGTCCACGAGGTCGCAAAGAGTCGGACACAACTGAGTGATTTCACTCACACTCTCTCTCTACACTAAAAAGCTTATAGAAAATGTGTGGCAACAAAAGCTTATGAGGCACTTGGTACTGTACTAGGTACCATGCTAGGTGTTTCATGTGCATGTTTTTGTTTTTTTGACAGAGCATAAGCATTTAATAATAATTTTAAAATATATACTATAACATTTATGCCAGGGCCTGTACTAAAGGCTTTACAGTAATTTTAATTTAATCCTTACAACAAATCTATGAAGTACAAACTATGATCATCATCCACAATGGGTACAGTTATCATCATCTTGACAGTAATAATAATAAAGATAACAGGTAACACTTTTTGCCACACTGTGCAGCTTGTGGGATCTTAGTTCCCGGACCAGGGATTGAACTCAAGCTCTTAGCAGCGAAAGAGCAAAGTCCTAGCCACTGGACCACCAGGGAATTCCCAATAGGTAACATGTTTGATCACCTACTAATGCCAGGCACTGGGCTAAGATTTCATAGTCACCTAATTTAGTCTTCAGGATAACCTTAATGGATATTGTGTCTATCTCCATTTCCAGGATAAGAAAACTAAGGGTGAAGATGAGGTAACTAAGAATGAGCAAAATCAAGTAAATCACTCAAGGTCATACAACTAATAAAGGACAGAGCTAGGATTTGGACCTTTGTCTGACTGTTCAGCCACTTTCACAGTCGTAATTTTATTTAATATTCATAAGTCCTGTAATGTAAATATAACACAGAGGTTAAAAGCACAGTTTCTAAAGTTGGAGAGACATGAACCCATATCCTCTTTCTACTGTTTCAACCGTGGAACCGAGAACAAGCTCCTCAACCTCTATGAGAGGGATAGGCCTTTCATCCATTAAATGGAGGTTTTTAAAGTATCCATGGGTAATGGTGAAAGGGTAAATATGAAAACTGAGATAAAGCATATGTAAATAGTGTTATTTGAAATATCACATAGTAATGGAAAAAGAAGGAACTATTGCTATGTAAAATAATATAGGTGAATCTAAATGTTACATGACAAAATCCAGGAACAAGATAGTAAACAGACATGATAGCATTTATATGAAGCTCAAAAACAAGCAAGATTGTCTTTGAACTTCATATGCAACCTCATCACCTCTGGTGAAAGAGACTGAAACAGTGGTTACTTTGGCGATGAGGAGGATATTGACTAGGAAGGAGTAAACAGGAGTCTCCTAAATGCCAGTTATTTTTAAACTAACTTTATATGTATGGTGAGAACACAAGTGTATAGAGATGTAAGCATTCACCAAATTGTACACTGAATATTTGTAATTTACTATATGTGTTAATTAAAAAATAAAAACTCATAGTGGCAAGTCTTGGAATAGGCACTGGAAGTTCTAGTTCTGCCATGTGTGATTCTTGACAAAGCCTAAAACTTCACAGGGTATGCATTCCATATACTACAGCTAAATAAGGTCTCTTCCCCTTCTAAAGTTCACTGATTCAAACTTCCTATGAATTTCCTTGGCCACCCATGAGGCATGCAAGAGTTTAGTTCCCCAACTAGGGATCAAACTCATGCTCCCCTGGAGTAGAAAGTCCAAAGTCTTAACCATTGGACTGCCAGAGAATTCCCTGCAAAATTATTTCCTCCTGATTTCCACGGAAATTTAACTTCAGCTAATCTCTTTACTCCCTACTTGGAGAGATGGGGGGTGTTAATAGGCTTATTTTATATTAATAGATGGAACCAGCATCAGAATTTCTGGGCCAACATATAGGCATACAGAATAAAATGCTTACCTAGAAATACAGATGATTAGAAACAAGTTATGGTCTATTATATGGAAAGAACAATAAACTATGATGACAGGAGCTAAAACTGTAATTTTTTTGAATCAATGTAAATAACCTAGAGCCACTAGAGTGATGACACCTAATAATTTATAGTCAGTAACTGAAAGCTAGCTGCAGAAAAGTAGCTGTTCCTTTCAAATTATCCATATGAGGAAGCAATGTCTACTGTACAAGTTCTACACTTGAAAAAAGTCAAGAAGACATTCCTTGATAGGGGCAAGTAGGACACACGAGGGAAGTTCGTTGCTTTTTCTTTATTTTACAGGGGATATATATCACTTTTATAAATGGAAAGATAGAGTCAAAGTCAACTTTTCTTCATGAGGAGATGCTACCTGAATTTAAGAGTACTTTTTATATCATTATGTCCTTATTTGATGTGTACGTCATCTTATCAGATCAAGTCAACCCAACCTAGTCATCACTTTATGAGAAAGGAAGAAAAGTGCAATGATTTTAGAAGTATTTTAATTCAAGGAACTTCTAGTATGGATTATGGATTAAACTTCTAAATTTCAGTGATTCTCTAACCTTTTATAAAATTCAAGGGAAGATGTATTCATCAGATGACTAAAGAAAACACTAGATGCAATAAAATGCCATGGACAAAAGTACCAGCTCATTTAGACCAAAGCACAGATTCTAATTCTGGCCCTGCCACCTAAATTTGAGTAAATCATTTTGATCTTTCCGACTCAGACCTCTTCCCTATAAAATGAAGGGACTGAGTTAGATAATTGTACCTTTATTTTTCCTCTCACTAAAATGTTCTATATACTTGGAATTTACTATCTATGGGCTTCTCTGGTGGCTCGGATGGTAAAGAATCTGCCTGCAATGCAGGAGATCCGGGTTCAATCCCAGGGTCAGGAAGATCCCCTAGAGAAGGAAATGGCAACCCAGTGTTCCTGCCTGGAGAATTCCAGGGACAGAAGAGCCTCAAGGACTACAGTCCATGGGGTCACAGAGCAACTAATACTTTCACTTTCAATATGGTAGATGCTTTTCCTCATATTGACCATACTCTACACAAAAGTCAACTATCCTTATTAACAAAAATATCTGGAAATTAAATATCAGAAGCCACTAAATTTGAATGATGGACTTGAAAGTCTGCAGTGCTTTTACTGCTATAAACTGGGTTTGCCTCCATCAAGTACATAAAAAGGATAATTCATCAATTCAAAAATGAATTAAGTAAATGAAAGTGTAATGAACCAGTTAGAGAACTTTTTAAGAACTCACTGATGAAGCTCTCTCTATTCCAGGAAAGGGCTATAGTTTACACACACACACACCCCTTTATTAGCTGAATATAGGGTCAAATAAAAAACATAAAATCTACTCACTTTGACAGAGATACTCCCCCAGCTTTTCCAATCATCTCTTCATGGTGTAATACTGAGTGGTTCCAAGGAATTTGGAGGAACTTTAAGACTGTTCTCATCCACCGTTCTGGATGTAAGACAAGTTGCTCATAGTGAACTAACATGCATTTTTTATAGCCAACCTCCATACACTGGTTATACATGGTCTCAATGGCACGATTCCACTTGGTCAAACAGTCCCTATAGCTGTTCAGGTCAAATCCAGCTATAGTAACTTTTCGAGAAATCATTGAATGCACTGATGCCCGGCCATCTCGGACCATCAGGAGAAATTTGGCATTGGGGAATAACCTAGCAAGGTAAGTTAAGGATTTCAGGGCAAAAGGATCTTTATTACATAAATAAGGGGCTGGCTCCCCATGCTTCACAATGATTTCCAGTAAGAAGGCCTGCATGGCAGAATCCAGCACTTCATCGGTGACACCAGCCTCATCCAAGCGTATTTTCTCCTTACTCGACCGTGACCATATCTGCTTCAGAGCCAGGATTCGAGGAATGACCCTGGTTTCCTCTCCACAGCGAATATCAGGGTGTGCATCTAGCATGGCCCTCATGAGCGTGGTTCCACTCCGTGGCACACCTCCAATAAATATTAAAGGCATATCTTTGTGATAGGCAAAGGTTTTATTGGCTTTGATGTCCAGGGCAGTTCGCACAGTGGTCTTTATGTTCTCCAGTTTGAGGGGCTGGCTACGTTCTTCTATTCGGTGATGGCATTCCATGGCGTGTTGGCCCAAGTAAAATACAGTCACAGAACTAATCACCAGACATGCCAATAGTAAGTTCTGCTTCAGTTTTCCAACCATCTTGATGTGATTATCTTGCTATTAAACAGATATTTTGCTTCAAATGATTTTCAGAAAACATTCAGGCCATTGACAGTGCACTTCAGAAAGATGACCAACATCTAATAGAGAAGGAAAAAGTTATTTTACCATCACACTGAGATTGTTGACAAATTTAATAATCAGTTATCACCATTACATTTGAGCTAGAAAGAAGGTGAAGCAGTCTTAAATACACTGATATTCTTAGAATA
Organism: Ovis canadensis; assembly: GCF_042477335.2. Classification (NCBI taxonomy): domain Eukaryota; kingdom Metazoa; phylum Chordata; class Mammalia; order Artiodactyla; family Bovidae; genus Ovis; species Ovis canadensis. Next base: position 43,296,181 of record NC_091268.1, on the reverse strand, counting down.
CAAACATATATAAATGAAAGCAAAAATAAATCAACATTTCTAATCAGAAACAGCTTTTCTTTATGTAACAATACTGAAGCTACAGACATTGCACAGAATGGAAAAATAAATAAAATTATTTCTAGTTAGTCAAGCAAATATTCAATATTCCCAAGTATGTTTCAAGTCTAACTCAAGGTTCATCTCTGATAATCAGAGCTGCTTCATCCCCAAGAATTCATTATCTCCACATTCTACTTTAAAGATAAATTACAGAAGAAATATACAACTTTCAAAATTTTAACACAGTTTATTCATTCTTTAAAGTATTTATTTAGATACAGTCCAGATACTTGGGCTTGGCTGAGGATAAACTTTGAAAAGGACAGCAGTGCAATGACCCCTGCTCTCAAGAAACATAGTCTCATGGGCAGACAGATACACAATGACAGTAAAATGTGATCAGTGCCTTAATAGAAAGCAAAGGAGACCATGGGAGTATAATGAAAAAGCACACAAAGCATGCCTCAGGAAGCTACAAAAGCCTTATATGAAACAAGAGGAAAGACTACACTAAGCAACAGAAATTTGTGTGCAAAAGCACAATGGCATGACAGAACACAGAGTAATTAGGTGACAAGAAGTAGTTCAGAAGAGCTAGTATAGGGTGCAAAGAAAACTGTGTGTGTCTGTGATCTAGCCTTCAGAAGAATAAATAAGATCTGGGCACAAAGAATATTCTAAACTGAAGATACACCATGACCAAACACACAGACACATAAGAGCAGAGGCATACATGTTAGACACATATACTAGTGCATGTAAATTTAACCTGAATTTCAGAGAGCAAGCGTGGTGTTTAATTTTATCTGTCAACTTCGCTAGGCTATGGTGCCCAGTGTTTGGTCAAACACCAGTCTAATGTTTCTGTGAAGGTTTTTTTTTTTTTTTTTTTGAAATGACTAACAAATCAACAGACTGAACTGTGAGTAAAGTAGGTTATCCTACAAAACATAGGTGGGCCTCATCCAACAACTGAAGTCCTTAAGAGAAAAGACACATTTCCTGAAGAAAAGGGAGATTTTCCTCAAGACAACAAACACCAGGGAAACCCTGAGTTTCCAGCCTACTGCCTTGAAGAATTTAGACTCAAGGCTAACATCACCTCTTACCTGCCAGACTGTTGTATGGATTTTAGAAATGCCAGAGCCATAATCACGTTCCTTAAAAACTCTCGGTTATATATATACAGATATATATGTATGCATATATATATATATATATATACGCTGCACTCAATATGTCAGCAAATTTGGAAAACTCAGCAGGGGCCACAAGACTGGAAAAGGTCAGTTTTCATTCCAATCCCAAAGAAAGGCAATGCCAAAGAATGTTCAAATTACTGTACAACTACACTCATTTCACATGCTGGCAAAATTATGCTCAAAATCCTTCAAGCTAGGCTTCAGCAGTATGTGAACTTCCAGAGAACTTCCAGATATACAAGCCGGATTTAGAAAAGGCAGAGGAACCAGAGATCAAATTGCCAATATCCGCTGGATCATAGAAAAAGCAAGCAAATTCTAAAAATACATCTACTTCTGCTTCATTGACTAAGCTAAAGCCTTTGACTGTGTGAATCACAACAAACTATGGAAATTTCTTAAAGAGATGGGAATACCAGACTACCTTACCTGCCTCCTGAGAAACCTGTAAGCAGGACAAGAAACAACAGTTAGAACTCGACACGGAACAACGGACTGGTTTAAAATTGGTAAAGGGGTACATCAAGGCTGTTTGCTGTCACGCTGCTTATTTAGCTTATATGCAGAGCACATCATGAGAAATGCCGGGCTGGATGACTCACAAGCTGGAATCTGCCGAGAGAAATATCAATAGCCTCAAATATGCAATGGTACCCCTTTACTGGTAGAAAGTGAAGAGGAACTAAAGAGCCTTTTGATGAAAGTGAAAGAGGAGAGTGAAAAAGCTAGCTTAAAACTCAACATTCAAAAAATGAAGATCATGACATCCAGTCCTATCACTTCACAGCAAATAGATGGGGACAAAGTGGAAACAGTGACAGATTTTATTTTCTTGGGCTCCAAAATCACTGCGGATGGTGACTACAGCCACAAAGTTCAAAGATGCTTGCTTCTTAGAAGAAAAGCTATGACAAATCTAGACAGCATATTAAAAAGCAGAGACATCACTTTGCTGACAAAGGTCCCTATAGTCAAAGTTATGGTTTTTCCAGTAGTCATGAACAGATGAGAGTTGGACCATAAAGAAAGGTGAGTGCCAAAGAATTGTTGCTTTTGAACTGTGGTGTTGGAGAAGACTCTTGAGAGTCCCTTGGACTACAAGGAGAGCAAACCAGTCAATCCTAAAGGAAATCAACCCTGAATATTCATTGAAAGGACTGATGTTGAAGCTCCAATACTCTGGCCACCTGATGCAAAGAGCTGACTCATGGAAAAGACCCTGATGCTGGGAAAGATTGAGCGCAAGAGAAGGGGGTGACAGAGGATGAGATGGTTGGATGGCATCACCAACTCAACGGACATGAGTTTGAGTAAACTCAGGGAGATAACGAAGGACAGGGAAGCCTGGCGTGCTGCAGTTCAAGGGGCTGCAAAGAGTCAGACACAACTTGGCGACTGAACAACAACAATCCTGACTGACAGTGAGTACACCTGGGGAAATTACTAACTATACTGGAAAAAGTACATTCTGAGAAGCATGACTTCCAGCAATGAACTAATGAGAAGGTAGGCTAATTCTCGCTCCCTGTTGCCCCCTCCCCTACCCCCAGGCCACAGAAACAAATTATAAAACAGGATGAAACTGACCAAAGAAATACAACAACCCAAGAAGCATTTATGTTTTAAAAACTGCTCAACACTGAGTAAGAACAGTGAGAACCGCCGGTATTTGTGCCTGACTACTCCCACCCCACCATTCATCCACTCAGCAAATGCAGAAGTTCGGCAGAGTAGGGCAAAGCAGAACAAACTACAAGGCCTAGAGCCTTTGAAACTGGAATCAATGGAGATCACTCAGGCTGAATGGGAGCGCAATGCACATGCCCCACTGTGCTGCCAGTGTGACATTTCAGCCAGCACGTGTGCAAGGAGCGAGAAGAGCTCGAGTAGGTTGAGGCTGTAGCTCATACACCTGTTTGCCACAACTACTGATCCGGCACGCTGCAACCACTGAAGCCTGCACACCTAGAGCAGCCTGTGCTCCACAAGAGAAGTTGCCACAATAAGAAGCCCACACACCATACCAAAGAGTAACCCCTGCTTGCCACAACTAGAGAAAGCCCAAGCAGGGCAATAAAGATCCAGCACAGCCAAAAATAAATAAATAAAGCCTGTTTTTAAAACAGACTGCAAAGAAAAAATTAAGACAATTGGTAGCAATATAGCATTGAAATATCTATGCAGAAAACTGTATCCATAACATAGAAGGCAAACTTCAGATGTTACACCAGTATTTAATTTAAAAGGGAGTAAGTGGGAGGGAAAGAAAATAATGGAGAGAAAAGCTAGCAATATAAAGAATGGAGAATTAAGATTCAACCTGAGGAAAATAACATTTTGGCTGAAGAAACTAAAACTGTATCACAAGCACAAAGGGGAAAAAAATCTTTCTGAAATGAAGAAAAGAGACATTAGTTTAGTTTATACATGTGAGGGCCTACCTTTCAAGCAAAACAAACGACAATAAACTCAATCTGGAAACATCCTGGCAATTTCAAATACGATGATTTCAAATTTCAAATACAGTTCAACTTCAAATGTGAATGAAACAGTTCTGCAGGCTTCCAAACAGAAAAAGAAAATAAAGCCAAAGGACCAAATAACAAAGTAGCATTAGATGTTTCTACAACATTAAATGCTTATTCTCTGGTTTTCTTGTAAGATACCTTTCCTTATTTTTCAAATTTGCTACAGTGAACATGCATTACCTTTCTAAGTGGGAAAAGAAAAACAAGTATTTTAAAAATAATTGGAATAGCCTTTCTTAAAAACTGATAGGTAAAAATCTGAAGAATGAGTAGGAATTAGGTAAAGAATGCTAAGAAGAGCATTCTAAGCAGAAGTAAATGGATACACAAAAGCCCTGCAATGGAAAGGCATTTTTCAAGCTTTCAAGGAGCAGGCTAAGGCTTAAGTAAGCAAGACAGGAAGTGAATGAAAAATGAAGCTGGAAAGATGGGCAAGGGTCAGATCTTATGAGTCAGGGACTTGCCTGGTGGTCCAGTGGTTAAGAATCCACCTTTCATGGGAGGGGGGTTCATGTTTGGGAACGCATGTAAGAATTAAAGATTTTAAAATTAAAAAAATAAAAAAAAATTCATTTAATGAAAAGAAAAAAAAAAGAATCCACCTTTCACTGCAAGAGACACAAGATTCAATCCCTGGTCAGGGAACTAAGATCCTACATGCTGTGGGACAACTAACCCCACATGCTGCAGCTAGAAAGCCTACATACCACAACTACAGAGTCCACCTACTCCTGGGTCTGTGTGCCACAGTGAAAGATCCTGCATATCCCAACTAAGACCTCAATAAATAAATACATATTTTTTAAAATAAAAACATCTTGTGGGTCAGGTTAGGGATATAAAATTTTATCATAGACACCATCAGATATGACTCATGTAAAGATTCTAAGCAGGGAGTTACTTAATTCTATTTAGGTTTGGCCAAAACTATTTTAAAAAACAAAGTTATAAGATTCACAATTCCCAATTTCAAAACTTACTACAGGGATTTCCCTGGCAGTCCAGAGTTAAGACTGTGCTTCCAGTGCAGAGGGTGCAGGTTTGACTCCTGGCCAGGGAAACTAGGAGCCCGTATGCTGTGCAGTGAAAAATTAAAACACAAAACTTAAAAAAAAAAAAAAAAAACACAAAACTTACTACAAAATGACAGTAATGAAGTTAATGCAATACTAGCATTATAAAACAGGCATACAGATGACTGCAAGTCCAGAAACAAACCATTAGATTCATGGTCGACTAACTTTTGACAAGGATGCCAAGATAACTAAGTGAGGAAAGAGCACTCCTTTCAACAACTGATGCTAGGACAACTGAATATCCACGTGTAAAGGAATGAAGTTGAATACCTATTCACAAAAATTAGCTCAAAATGAGCTAAAGACCTAAATGGAAGAGCTAAAATGATAAAATTCTTAGACAAAAACAGAAGTGCAATTAGGTCATAGTTTCTTAGATACAATACCAAAAGTACAAGAGAAAAAGAAAGAACAGATAAACTAGACTTCATCAAACTTTAAAACTTTTGTACTTCAAAGGACAATATCCTAAAGGTGAGAGACAAACCAAAAACTGGGAGAAGATATATGGAAATCACATCTTCAGTAAGGGAATTGTATCCAGAAAATATAAAGAGCTCACAATTCATCAATAAGGACAAATAACCCAATAAAAAATAGACAAAAACTCTAAACAGCTCTTCTCCAAAGAAGGTATACAGATAGTTAATTAGCACATGAAAAAATGCTCAACAGTGTTAGTCTTAGGAAAACGCAAATCAATACCAAAATGGGATACCACTTCAAACCCACTAAACAGCAACAATAAAAAACACAGACAGTAACAAATGAAGATGCAGAGAAACTGAAACCCTCATTTATGCCAGTGGGTGGGACTATAAATCGGTGAGGGCATAGTCACTTTAGAAAACAGTAAGGCAGTTGCTCAAAAAATTAAACACAGAGTTACCATACCATCCAGCAATTCCACCCAAGAGAACTGAATACATGTGCCCACAAAAAGAACTTGTACACAAATGTTCGTGGCATCATTATTCATCACCAAAAAGTAGCAACAACCCAAACTGAGTAAATAATAAATGGTACATCCATGCAATAGAGTATTATTCAGTCATAAAAAGGACTACTGATACATGATGAACCTTAAAAACATTATGCTAATCGACTAAAGAAGCTCATAAAAGATCACATATTGTATGATCTCATTTATACAAAATATGCAGAAAAGGCAAACTTGTAGAGACAAAAATTAGTAGGTTCCTGGGGCTGAGGGGAAAAGGAAGACGGAAGTGACAAACATGTGGTTTCTTTTTGGGGTGATGAAAGTGTTCTAAACCCAGGTTGTGGGAAAATCTATGGTATGTGGATTACATCTTAATCATACCGCTTTTTAAAAAAAGGACTACACACTTATTACGATGGCTCAAATAAAAAATTCTGACAGACAATATCAAGTGCTGACAAAGATAAGGAGTAACTCGTTCTCACACACTGCACAATGGTACATCCACTATAAAAGAGTCTGGTGGAGTCAAATGACATATATGGGCAAAGAATCTAAAAAGGAGTGGATATATTGGACTGCAAGGAGATCCAACCAGTCCATTCTGAAGGAGATCAGCCCTGGGATTTCTTTGGAGGGAATGATGTTGAAGCTGAAACTCCAGTACTTTGGCCACCTCATGCGAAGAGTTGACTCACTGGAAAAGACTCTGATGCTGGGAAGGATTGGGGGCAGGAGGAGAAGGGGACAAGAGGATGAGATGGCTGGATGGCATCACTGACTCAATGGACATGAGTCTCAGTGAACTCCGGGAGTTGGTAATGGACAGGGAGGCCTGGTGTGCTGCGATTCATGGGGTCGCAAAGAGCTGGACACGACTGTGCAACTGAACTGAACTGAAGCGTAACTGACTCACTCTTCTGTACAGCAGAAACTAACACAACATTGTAAATCAATAATACTCCAATAAAAATTAAAGAAAAAGAGAGTCTGGTAGAGTCTAATAAATGTATACTTATCATACAACCTAACAAGTGCACTCCTGAGTTCTATAGAAATGAAACCTACACTTCGGCTTGAGGCTCCAGAATGCTCAGTAGTTGTGGAGCCTGGGCTTAGTTGTTCCGTGGCATGTGAGATCTTCCTGGACCAGGGATCGAACCCATCCCCTACACTAAAGGGAAGTTCTTCTACTCTGAATTTTTAAAAAAGAAATTGCTAGGTCAAAGGGTGTAAGATGCGCTTGATTTTAAAACTTTTAATACATATTTTATTTACCTCTTTCTCATTACCCTACATTCAAATCTGACAAAATTTCTGCCAGCTCTCCCTTCAAAATATAGTCAGAATCCCACCACTTAACACTTCCACTAGGACCATCCAGATTCTCCACCAGGATTTCTGAAAGGTGCCCTAACTTCTACTCCTGCCCCCACAGTCTGTTCTCAACTCAACAGCCAAAGAGATCTTTCCAAAACTTAAGTCAAAATGTGTCAATCCTCTGCTCAAAGCCTGGTATTATCTTTAAAAATGGTCTTGAAAAGGTTTATTTGAAGACATCCAACACTAAATCTCACGTTAAATTCCTGTCTCATTCTACTCATTCTGTCAATAGTTATCAAAAGCACTGATGGAAGTCAGGCTTATTAACACTATTCCAAAACAGTAATTTGCTGTTCAAAGTGAAAATTAGAGGCTTAATAAGGACTCAAATGAAAGCAACTTCCTCTTCACTAAGGGACAGTCTGGAGTAAAGAAAACCCTGCCATGTATCCCAGCATGTGTCCTCACAACTTGATGGTTGAGTCAATTAACATAATTTGAGGTGATTTTTTTCAAGCCTTCATTACTGTTGTATTTTAAATTGAACACTGTCTTCCCCAACACACTTAGCGGAAAAAAGTATGTTCTATCTCCCCTTCCAAATATTCAAAAGCAAGTCAGACAGTAGTCAAAGGCCTTGTAAGAGATACAGAGAAGGAAAAGAAGAGGATTCTTGGCTTCCCCATAAATATTCCCATTACTTTTCACTGTTCATGAAGCCTAAGGTCCTGTCTTTAGATGTTTCTTAACTTGAAGAATCATAACACATGAGTGCTACTTTACATCATTTGGTCCAAGGCCCAAGTAGCACATTCTTCTCACCACCTCTTTAAATCTTACCTGTTCTTCAAAGGTCACTCTTCATTTATTGGGTATATTTTACTTACTCCAAAAGATTTTAAAGATTTCCTGAAGCTCAGAAACCTTGTCTATGTCCCGTCCCCTACTACAGCATGCTTCACAGAGCTCAAGGTCGCAGTGTACACTGAGCCTTCAAAAAGCATCAGTAAACTACTCAGACTGAGAAGGAAATCTCTACAGAAAAGAGACTCTGCAGAGCCTGAGGCCTCTATTCGTACCTCGATACTGAGTCTTCTCAATCTCCGGAGAAAAGCAGCTCTATAAGAAGGAAGCACAGTGCAAGCTTGTCTGATAATCACCGCTACACATCTGACCGCTGTCCACCTGCACGTGCACACACATGCACTCTTACACTGGCCTCTTTCCACTTCCTCAAGTCCACATCACTGTGTTTTCAGACAAGGAGGCTCAACATTTTCTCATTTGGGACATTTACAAAGCTGAGGCTGAGCTAGAAGGAAACATGAGAAAGTTGAGTCTCATTTTTATCTCCAGGAGGAAGAAAAAGCACAGCCTCAGACATATTTGAAAAATTACTATTAACAAGACTTCTCTTCCCCAGAAAGCCAAATGAAAGACTCCCAGAAATAAAGTTCTGGAGAAAAAGAAAAGGCTGACATTATACTTCCATACTTGGATCACTGTAAATTTTACAAAATTTTCTAAGCAAACAGTTTCAGTCAACAAACATAGGGGTGTAAGAGACTGGTAGTCAGCAGACCATGCCCAACACTCGGCACATACACACAGGCCCACATGTGCTCATGAGCACATTCTTTACACTCTTCCTTTAAAATCTGGGAAGTAGCCATGTGCTACATACAAAGATATTCTAGGTAGATTTCCAGCAAAAGATAAATTATAGGAATGCAACAATCCCCTAAAGCTTTCTTTCCTTTGTTAATCATTAGCTTCTTGCTTTCTGTGCTTATTCATGCCAACCAATGTGGCAAACAGAAACAGCCAATGGTACCTTGCCTTCTGTCCAAAGTCCCGTCTAGAGATGGTTTCTCTATTTGCTTCCAGCTTTTTAGCAAAAGGAAAAATTCATGTGTTTGAACTTGACGATTAGTAAGTGTCCAAGGCTTAATTTGAATGAGTTTTGTCATTCAGCAGAAATTTCAAATAAGCCCACTGCTGTAAAACCAATCTTTATGTCCGCTCATGATGAGAGTACCAACAGAGGAACATCCATTTCTAGCCACCCCCTGGGGACCGGCACTAAAACAAATGGTGAGAAGACTACAGCATACACAACTGCTGATCTCTGGGAATCTACTGGGACTTTGGGAGTGTACTGGGATTTTGGTTTCAATAAACCTCATGGCCAGAAGGGAAAAAGCTGGACCTAGTGCCTCATAGTCAACAAAAGAGCCCGATTGCAGTACTTGGATGCAATCTCAAAAACGACAGAATGATCTCTGTTCGTTTCCAAGGCAAACCATTCAATATCACGGTAATCCAAGTCTATGCCCTGACCAGTAACGCTGAAGAAGCTGAAGTTGAATGGTTCTATAAAGATCTACAAGACCTTCTAGAACTAACACCCAAAAAAGATGTCCTTTTCATTATAGGGGACTGGAAAGCAAAAGTAGGAAGTCAAGAAACACCTGGAGTAACAGGCAAATTTGGCCTTGAAGTACAGAATGAAGCAGGGCAAAGGCTAACAGAGTTTTGCCAAGAGAACGCACTGGTCATAGCAAACACCCTCTTTAAACAACACAAGAGAAGACTCTACACATGGACATCACCAGATGGTCAACACCAAAATTAGACCGATTATATTCTTTGCAGCCAAAGATGGAGAAGCTCTATACAGTCAGCAAAAACAAGACAGGGAGCTGACTTTAGCTCAGATCATGAACTCCTTATTGCCAAATTCAGACTTAAGTTGAATAAAGTGGGGAAAACCACTAGACCATTCAGGTATGAGCTAAATCAAATCCCTTATGACTATACAGTGGGACTGAGAAATAGATTTAAGAGACTAGATCTGACAGAGTGCCTGATGAACTATGGATGGAGGTTCGTGACACCGTACAGGAGACAGGAATCAAGACCATCCCCAAGAAAAAGAAATGCAAAAAAGCAAAATGGTTGTCTGAAGAGACCTTACAAATAGCTGTGAAAAGAAGAGAAGCAAAAAGCAAAGGAGAATATTAAAATTTAAAAAATAAAAAACTAAAAAAAGCAAAGGAGAAAAGGAAAGATATAAGCATCTGAATGCAGAGTTCCAAAGAATAGCAAGGAGAGATAAGAAAGCCTTCCTCAGTGATCAATGCAAAGAAACAGAGGAAAACAATAGAATGGGAACAAATAGAGATCTCTTCAAGAAAATTAGATACCAAGGGAACATTTCATGCAAAGATGGGCTCGATAAAGGACAGAAATGGTATGGACCTAACAGAAGCAGATATTAAGAAGAGGTGGCAAGAATACACAGAAGAACTGTACAAAAAAGATTTTCACAAGCCAGATAATCACAAAGCTGTGATCACTCACACTCACCTAGAGCCAGACATCCTGGAATGTGAAGTCAAGTGGGCCTTAGGGAAGCATCACTACAAACAAAGCTAGTGGAGGTGATGGTATTTCAGTTGAGCTATTTCAAATCCTGAAAGATGATGCTGTGAAAGTGCTACACTCAATATGTCAGCAAATTTGGAAAACTCAGCAGTGGCCACAGGACTGGAAAAGGTCAGTTTTCATTCCAATCCCCAAAAAAGGCAATGCCAAAGAATGCTCAAACTACCGCACAGTTGCACTCATCTCACACGCTAGTAAAGTAATGCTCAAAATTCTCCAAGCCACGCTTCAGCAATATGTGAACCGTGAACTTCCTGATGTTCAAGCTGGTTTTAGAAAAGGCAGAGGAACCAGAGATCAAATTGCCAACATCCGCTGGATCATGGAAAAAGCAAGAGAGTTCCAGAAAAACATCTACTTCTGCTTATGCCAAAGCCTTTGACTGTGTGGATCACAATAAACTGTGGAAAATTCTGAAAGAGATGGGAATACCAGACCACCTGACCTGCCTCTTGAGAAACCTCTATGCAGGTCAGGAAGCAACAGTTAGAACTGGACATGGAACAACAGACTGGTTCCAAATAGGAAAAGGAGTACGTCAAGGCTGTATATTGTCACCCTGCTTATTTAACTTATATGCAGAGTACATCATGAGAAATGCTGGGCTGGATGAAACACAAGCTGAAACCAAGATTGCCGGGAGAAATATCAGTAACTTCAGATATGCAGATGACTCCACCCTTATGGCAGAAAGTGAAGAACTAAAGAGCCTCTTGATGAAAGTGAAAGTGGAGAGTGAAAAAGCTGCCTTAAAGTTCAACATTCAAAAAACTAACATCATGGCATCCAGTCCCATCACTTCATGGTATATAGATGGGGAAACAGTGGAAACAGTGGCTGACTTTATTTTGGGGGGCTCCAAAATCACTGCAGATGGCGACTGCAGCCATGAAATTGAAAGACGTTACTCCTTGGAAGGAAAGTTATGACCAACCTAGACGGCACATTAAAAAGCAGCACATTACTTTGCCAACAAAGATCCATCTAGTCAAGGCTATGGTTTTTCCTGTGGTCATGTATGGGTGTGAGAGTTGGACTGTGAAGAAAGCTGAGTGGCAAAGAATTCATGCTTTTGAACTGTGGTGTTGGAGGAGATTCTTGAGAGTCCCTTGGACTGCAAGGAGATCCAACCAGTCAATCCTGGGGTGTTCATTGGAAGGACTGATGTTGAAGCTGAAACTCCACCTGATGTGAAGAGCTGACTCATCTGAAAAGACCCTGATGCTGGCAAAGATTGGGAGCAGGAGGAGAAGGGAATGACAGAAGATGAGATAGTTGGGTGGCATCACTGACTCAATGGACATGGGTTCGGGTGGACTCCGGGAGTTGGTGATGGACAGGGAGGCCTGGCGTGCTGCAGTTCATGGGGTCGCAAAGAGTCGGACACGACTGAGCAACTGAACTGAATGTCTAGGACACAAATGGAGACAAGAGCACACGTTAAACTCAAGCATGGCATTTCTAAAGTTCAAATCCAATGAAATGATGTCTGGGAATTACTTCAAAAATATCTGAAGGCAGATGTGTGGGAAGGAGAGAAATTAGATGAGTACGAGTTAATGACTGTTGAAGCTGAGCAACGGGTACTTGAGGGCTCAACATAATTTATTTCTGCATATGTTTGAAAATTTTTATAATAAAAGGGTTAAATGAAATAAAACAAAATAAAAAGTTCAAGTTACCAAGTTCTAACCTTCTCAGACTTATAAATCAGAGGGCCATGGCAGGCTAACCATTCCTATCCTAGATTCTTCACTTATGTTTATTGTCTTAGTCACCCATGAGAGACAACCCAAAGAAAAGAAAAAACAAATTTGCTCAAACTATACACTCTTATTCAGTTATTCAATTGGGCAATTTCCCCACCAACCTCTCAAGTTTAGAATATGAAATTATTCAAGTAACTACAATAGGAAAAATAGGAAAGAAGATGCCACTGAAATAATATAAAGGCAGCCTAGTTTATTAGTCAGAAGACTTGGGCTCTAATCTGAAATTGATTTTATCTTAGCCATATGGAACTAGACAAATCACTGAGCATCAAGTTCCTCATTCATAAAACTGGGATAATGATAAACTCTTTTCCAGATGTAATTAGAGTAGAAAGTATAAGAAGTAAGACTGAAGAGACAATGCAAAGATAAAGGAACACCTGCAAGTTCCCTTGTTTCCCACTGCTGCTGTGACCATCAGGTGAGCAACGTGTGACAGGACCTCTGAAGAACACAGGCCTGTGGTACCCCTCATACACGGGCTTCGGCTCGTCCTCTAGCTTCATGTCTTGGCACTCCCCGCACGAAGCCTGCCCCTTTCAGGACTACCCCACACCCATGCCAGGCCCTCCACACACACCTGGCCTCTGCCCACGCTGCGGCCTCCTGTGTCAAGCCCCATTCTCTTTCGTACATGCCTCCTCAGTGCTCTTTACTCATTCCCCTTCCCCTCAAAATCAATTGCTTCCTCTTCTGTAACCTCAAGCCTTGGTAAAAACACTTTGGTTTGCACACTCCTGCACTGTATTGTGGTTAGTTTACCCCCACTAAACTATAAGCTCCCTTAGAGCACAAATTAAAACCCATTCAGCACTCATGCAGCAGGTGCATTATTATCAAATAAAATATAAAGGAATTTATAGATGAATGAGCACTAGTGAAATCTTCTTTCTTAAATCTCCTTAAAATGCCTTTCTTCATCTGAAAGAAAGCAAATGTTCAACAAATAATGTCAAAAATGAAACCAGGAACTACAAATAAACAAAACCAAAGTAATCTGGAGGCCATGAAACAATTTTGCAATCCAAGTCATTATTCCAACTGAGTTTTTTCAATTGAATCTACAAAATTCATAGCAGATGGGGAAGACAACTTTTCCAAGACTTTGGAAAGAACAATACAGATATTAAGGTGGTAGCAAAAATATTTTAACTGTTATGATACTAATATTAATCAATGGAACAAAATAGAAAGCCTCAAAAAACAGCCCCAATTACATATATAAATTTTTAAACCAGTCACAAAACATTATTTAACTTATGGCATTGGTTTTTCTGGGGCTTCCCTGTAGCTCAGTCAGTAAAGAATCTGCCTGCAATGAAGGAGACCTAGGTTTCACTCCTGGGTAGGGAAGATCCTCTGGAGAAGGAAATGGCAACCCACTCCAGTATTCCTGCCTGGAGAACCCCATGGACAGAGGAGCCTGGTGGGCTACAGTCCATGGGGTCACAAGAGTTGGACACGACTTAGTGACTAAACCACCACCACCATTGGTTTTTCAGTAGTCATATACAGATGTGAGAGTGAGACACAAAGAAGGCCAAGCACCAAAGAACTGATGCTTTCAAACTGGAGAAGTGCTGGAGAAGACTCTTGAGAGTCCCCTGAACTGCAAGGAGAGCAAACCAGTCAATCCTAAAGGGAATCAACCCTGAATATTCATTGGAAGGACTGCTGCTGAAGCTCCAATACTTTGGCCACCTGATGCAAAGAGCCAATTCATTGGAAAAGACCCTGATGCTTGGAAAGATTGAAGGAGAAGCCGGCAGCAGAGGATGAGATGCATTACCAACTCAATGAACATGAATTTGAGGAAACTCCAGGAGATAGTGGAAGACAGAGGAGCCTGGCATGCTCCAGTCCCTAGAGTCACAAAGAGTCAGAACACAACTTAGCGACTGAACAACAAAGAATAATTGGGTTCCCTCAACCACACTCCTACACTCACCCAGCTTCATCTATGGCAACCCACTATTTATTTTCTGATGCCTCACAAATCCATATGCAGCCGAAACTTCTATGCTAAATCCCAAGAACTGACCATTCAAACCGAAGGGATAAAATCTATCTGGATGGTCCACTGGACCTGTCAAATTCAAAGAACACCAAATGGAACATATCTTCTCTAGTAAATCAATCCTCCTCTTCAGTCTTCTCTACTGGTAAATGAACCACTTCCTCCCAAATGCACAAGCTAAAAATCTGGGAGCCTTTCTGTGGCTTCCTCCTTCATCTCTTCATACACAGCAGGTAAAGTCCTGTCAATTCTTCCTCCTTTATAGCTCTTGAATCTTTTCTTCTCCCTTTTCTTCCCTTGCTGGTATGGCTTTAATTCTCACCCTCATCTTATTCTCAAAGATAATCCACAGCCTACTGACTAGTACTCTCTGACTTCCTTTTATCAGTTCATTCACTATCCTGTTTCAGGAGAGATCTCTCTAAAATGTAAATAAACTTATGACACTTCCCTGCTTAAAACCCTTCAATGGCTTTCTACTTCTTTCAGAAAAAAATCCTTACCGTAACATAAGGCCCTTCATGATCTAGTCCTCACCTGCCCCTCAGCCTCTGCTTTTACTACTCCACATCATCAACACCCTCAACGCGCACACACACACTCTCACCCAACGCTGCCTTCATCTTAACAACCTGAGCACCACTTACGACTCCTACTCGTCCTTCAATATTCAGTTTCAAGACTATCTCTCCTAGGAAGCTTTCCTCACAGCTCTCTGCTTCATATGACACAGGTATCCTTCCTAGTGCCCTTGTACTTACCCATATCTTATTTCTTCTTATGTAATTCATCTTTTTTCAGTAGATTGTGAACTCCTTGAAAATAGGGACTTTTGAATGAGTTAATGGATTCTTGATTGCCAATAAGTTAATATAACTAGATTCTATGAGTGTAATTAGTTGTAAAGATACTGACTACATCTTTATCCTACCGGCATATTAAACATCAATAAATAAGTGTTTCGTGAACCCACTAAACTTTTTTTCTCACTAAAACCCCAGACAGCTTCACTATAATTACACTATAATTAGAATATTGATCAGTCTTTCTTCCTGATTCCAATGTGAAAATACGGTTTGACTATATTCAGAAAGACTAAAGTATAAAGTTCAATTCTTGTTTTTCCCCCTCTGGCCCTTGCTCTTCTAATCCACTTTCTTTATTGATCAGTCTATTTCATCTGCCTCTATCATTTCACTCTCATTGATGAATAGATCAGAATCTTACTTTTTTTTGTACTCTCTTAGTCTCACTGCAACAAACCAGAAGATAAAGTAGCACTTCTGTCCCAGAATCATTTTACATAAAAGGAAACTGAAGCTCAGAAAGAATAAGTAACTCATTTAAGATATCAATACCTGGCAAACCAAGCTAGAACCCAGGTCTGGCTCTAAAACTATGATGACAATTCCATGGTGTTTCCCTAGGCCTGGCATGAACAAAAAGCAACACAGGCAACATGAATATGCAAATGAAGTGAACTTAAAATCTGGCAGTGTCATTAGCCTATGGTTTAAAAAATGCACCTAGCTTCTGAATTATCCTATTTCAGTCATCTCAGATCTAATTAGAATGATAGAAGAAAACTCTAAATCCATGTATGCATTCTGCTTTATTTGCATAAACAAATACCATGTGTTTTTGCACACTTTCTGCAAGTCCCTGATGACTTCATCAAGATGGGATCAAGAATGGAGAGCTAGATCTGATGCTAAGAGATAATAGACATACATGAAAGGCAAAAACTAGCAGGTCAAGTAGCTCTACAATTCCTGTGTTTTTCTGCAGTTTAGTTTTGCTTCAGCACAATCACTCTCAAATGTAAATAAATTCCCACTTCTGTCAAGAGAAATTATGTGTCTGACACAAAGTTACTCAGAGCTGGAATTCTGTGACCTTCTTCATAAAAATTTGGGTATCAAATCTTTGATTAGAAATCACTATTAAAATAATTTATATGAGAAAAATTGAAATTTGCCTTTATACTCTTATATTCCTGTACCTTACTAAAGATTATATAGTATAGGGTGTGGTTGGTATATTTTTCCAGAGTAGACCTCTTCCTTCAGTTCAATAATAAATGGATAAAATGCAATTCCCAGTAACAATACCCAAAATGTGGAGCATTCTTGCTATAAAACCTTACTCTTACATGTGAAATGCCAGGCTGGATGAAGCATAAGCTGGAATCAAGACAGCTGGGAGAAATATCAATAACCTCAGAAATGCAGATGACACCACCCTTATGGCAAAAAGTGAAGAACCAAAGAGCCTCTTGATGAAAGCGAAAGAGGAGAGCAAAAAAGTTGGCTTAAAACTCAACATTAAAAAAACTAAGATCATGGCATCCGGTCCTATCACTTCATTGGAAACAGATGGGGAAACAATGGAAACAGTGAAAGACTTCATTTTCTTGGGCTCGAAAACACTACTGATGGTGACTGCAGCCATGAAATTAAAACATGCTTGCTCCTTGGAAGAAAAGCTATAACCAACCTAGGCAGCATGTTAAAAAGTAGAGACATTACTTTGCTGACAAAGGTCTGTCTAGTCAAAGCTATGATTTCTACAGTAGTCACTTGTGGATGTGAGAGTTGGACCATAAAGAAATCTGAGCACCAAAGAATCGATGCTTTTGAACTGTGGTGTTGGAGAAGACTCTTGAGAGTCCCTTGGACTGCAAGGAGATCCAACCAGTCCATCCTAAAGGAAATCAGTCCTGAATATTCACTGGAAGGACTGATGCTGAAACTCCAATACTCTGGCCACCTGATACAAAAAACCGACTCATTGGAAAAGACGCTGATGCTGGGAAAGATTGAAAGCAAGAGGAGAAGGGGACAACAGAAGATGAGATGGTTGGATGGCATCACCGACTTGATGGACATGCGTTTGAGCAAGTTCCAGGCATTGGTGATGGACAGGGAAACCTGGCGTGCTGCAGTCAGCTAGACATAGAAGGCAGGAGGAGAAGGGGATGACAGAGGACAAGATGGTTGGATGGCATCACCAAAGAGCTGGACACAACTGAGCAACTGAACTAAACTGACAGGATGACAAGTGGGAGTTGGAAGTGACAGGTAAGGAGTGCAGTTTCTTGAAAATGTTCTAAAGTTGACTGTAATAAGGGTTGCACAGGACTTCACTGGTGCCTCAGTGCTAAAGAATCTGCCTGTCAATGCAGGAGATGAAGGTTTGATCCCTGGGTCAGGAAGATCCCCTGGAGAAGGAAATGGCAACCCATTTCAGTATTCTTGCCTGGGAAATCCCATGGACAGAGAAACCTGGCGGGCTATAGTCCATGGGACTGCAAAAGAATCTGGCACAACTATAGCAATTAAACAACTAAAATATACCAGACATACTAAAAAAAATTATACCTTAAATGGGCGAATGTATGAAATGTGAATGATAGCTCAATAAAGCTGCTACCAAAAATAGAAGAAAGTAGGCTGGGCCCTATGCATGAAACTTTTTAGGGCAACTGCTACTAAAACAGAAGACTTTTTCTTTTTATTTAAGGGTAGCTGACTTACATTACTATATTAATTTTAGGTGTACAACACAGTGATTTAATATTTTTAAACATTACAAAATGGTCACTACCATAAGTCTAGTTACCACCTGTCACCATACAAGTTATTACAATATTTAACTACATTCCCTATGCTATATATTACATACCCAAGATTTATTTTATAACTAGAAGTAATTCTTAATATCCCTCACCTATAAAAGATTTAAATAGGATCCAGAGTCTCCTAACAAAATACACAAAGGTCCAGGATACAATCAAAAGTCACTCATCAAAAGCCAGTATAAAAGTATGTATAACCATAAATTTAATCCAGGAAACAATGGAGTCTCAGTTTCCCTGGAACCTCTTAATAGCATATGGAATGGCTCTCAGAATTTTGTTGTTCAGTCGCTCAGCCATGTACAACTCTTTGTGACCCCATGGACTGCAGCATGCCAGGTTTCCCTGTCCTTCACTATCTCCCAGAGTTTGCTCAAACTCATGTCCATCAAGTTGGTGATGCCATCCAACCATCTTGTCCTCTGTCATCCCCTTCTCCTCCTGCCTTCTATCTTTCCCAGCATCAGGGTCTTTTCCAATGAGTCAGTTCTTCATATCACGTGACCTAAGTATTGGAGCCTCAGCACCAGTTCTTCCAATGAATATTTACGGTTAATTTCCTTTAGGATTGACTGGTTGGATCTCCTTGCAATCCAAGGGACTCTGGAGAGTCTTCTCCAACACCACAGTTCAAAAGTATCAATTCTTCGGTGCTCAGCCTTCTTTATGGTCCAACTCTCACATCTGTCATGACTACTGGGAAAACCATAGCTTTGACTAGACAAAACTTTGTTGGCAAAGTGATGTCTCTGCTTTTTAATACACTGACTAGATTTGTCACAGCTTTTCTTCCAAGGAGCAAGCATCTTTTAAGTTCATGGTTGCAGTCCACAGTAACTTTGGAGCCAAAGAAAATAAAATCTGTCACTGTTTTCATTGTTTAGTCAATGGGTAAAGGTAAGTAATGAGCTTTCCTGAATTCTGTGAGCCTTTACAGCAAATTACACACCTGAGGACGGAGTTGTTAGAAGCCTCAATTTATTGCCAATTGGCTTCAAGTACAGGTCACAACCTAGGACTTGGGATTGGTCTGAAGTTGAGAGGAGTCTTATGGGACTGAGTCCTGAATCTACGGAGTGAAGTGACTCAGTCGTGTCCGACTCTTTGCGACCCCATGGATTGTAGCCTACTATGCTCCTCCATCCATGGGGTTTTCCAGGCAAGAATACTGGAATGGGTTGCCATTTCCTTCTCCAGAGGATCTTCCTGACCCAGGGATCGAACCCAGGTCTCCCACACTGTAATCTATGGGGTCTGCACTAAATCCAGGTATTAACAGTAATAATTAAGTTAAAGTGTAGAATACTCAGTTGCTGTCTGGAGAATTGAGAACTATTTAATGAGGGAAAAACCTACGTATCTGGTATCAGAAATGTCGTGAATAGTGTAAGAAACAATAATTTACCTTTGGGCATAATCACAGACCTCAAGAAAATCCTAGTTATGAGAAAAATGGGCCCATGAGAAATGATTTAAGTAAAATCTGGGGGGTAGGATGAGAGGTGGGAGGAAGGCTCAAGAGGAAAGGGATATAAACATACATATATATAAATATAAAATGATGACTGACTCGCATTGTTGTATGGCAGAAACTCACAAAATTGTAAAGAAATAACCCTCCAATTTAAAAAAATTTTTTTAATGTGATAAGTACTTTAACAGGTAAATGCACAAAGTCAGGAAAGTAACCATGCCAACAAAAGTGACATTTATGTTGATTTTTAAAGGATGAGTTAAATGCTATATATAGCTCCTCACCATTCTCAGTCCCTCTTAGAGCTCTCAAGCCAGTTCTCAGCCTTTGCTGCCTATTACTGCTGCATGGGAAAGATTTTTTAAATGAAAAGGTCTGGCCCCACCGCAGACCAAGACTCAGAATCTCTATGGAGGCCTTGATCCCCTCATCCTCAACCTTTAAAAGCTCCCAGGTGGTTTTAAAGTAGAGCCTGGGTTGAAATCTGTTCAGGAAAAACATAACCCAGGCCACAAGCAATCTTCTGGCAATGAGGAAAGAAAAGAAAAGGATTTCAGATAACAACAATAGGATCCATGGCAGATATAATGATAAGAGAGAAGAGGATTCTAAGGTTTCTAGGGTACAGAACTTAAAATAGGAGGTTTGTGGATGTCCTTGAGGCAGCTATGAGTAAGAAGAGAAAGGACAAAATACCCAAGTTTGAAGTACAAGTATCCAAGTATAGTTATCCGACAGACAAACATATGAAATACCTGAAGTTCATGAAAAATGAGGACTGGATATATACCGTTACAAACCAAAAACATACAGGTGCTACTAGAAGCCATGAATGGAAGTGTAATAACACAAACTAGAGGACAGGGGAGAGAACAGAAAACAAAATCCTAAGGAATACCACTAATCTGAGGGAAAGTACATCAAGGCAATGTTTTGTTTTGGTTTGTTTTGGATGGTGAAAACCTGAGCATGTGTGCAAGCTGAGAAAAAAAGAGAATACAGAATATGAAACATGTTAGCCTCAGAAAGTAATACCTTCTTCCTCTGATAAAAGAAAAGGTGATCAGAAATCAGACAGGTACAAGCACACTGAAAAACGACAGACCCTTAAGGGTTCAGGGCTGATGCTCACCAATTTGCGAAATAAGAGGCAAAATAAGCAATGTAAAGAAATCAAGAGTAAGATAAGCCAAGAAGAGGAGAATGGTAAAGATCTAGAAATAGCAAAGAGGTCTAGGTACATAAGAGGTACATGGGGAGTGAGTCAAAGGATCTCCAGGCAGCACGACCAAAGTTGAAATCCAAAAGTTTCGAGCAGCACCAGCAGCACACGCTTTCCTCAAGCCTCCAGGAGCAGAAAAAGCCAACTGTTTGATTCATCCAGGCTTGGAAATCATCAGAGCAAATGAGCAAGAATGGCTTGAGGCCAGTAACACGGCTTTTATAATTTTCAAAAGTCAAACTTATTTTATTCTTTTTAAAAATCGACTCTAGTTATTTCCTCTGATAGCCAGAAAGGGGGACGGGGGTGGCTAATTCCTCTTTCACTCTGAGAGAACTTGTCAGAACTTCCACTCCTAAGCATTTCTGATCCCTTCCACGGTTGATTCCAAGAAATCTAAACCTGATTTCTCCAGGCTCTTAAAGGATGAAAATTCACTGCAGGGCTGGACTATCCAGCTGGGAGGTAAACACGCTAAACCCTTCTTAGACACAATGCAATTTCAACTAGGAGGTGGGGGCTCTTCCTTCCCTAAAAATAAAAGTTCAGCAAACACTGGAAATGGGGTGGTGGGACTAAGTTGCAAACCTCATTAAGAACTCTTTACAAAGCCAATTATTATAAAACAATTCATGACCCAAAGATGGCAAAATGCAATTCTTCGGAATGACTGCTGTAAGTAAATAACTGACAATGCAATCTCTTCGTCACACTTGGAGGTGCCTAATTCATCCTGCCACCTCTCATACTACTCTTGAGGTACTGGTTACTGGACGTCTTGCTACCACTATCTGGAGGGCACAAAGGCCTCAAAGGAGGAAGAGGGTAACATGCGTAAGCACCTACCACGTACCAGACCTACTGTGTGCCAAACTCTAAGCAACACACTTTACATGTTATGGGTGTAGCTCATTTAAAGACGACTTATGCTTAAACTATAGACGGGGCACTCAGGAGAGGAGCAGTGTCTGAAGGTTTAAGCGCAGAGGAAAAGATGTGTTAGCGACGGTGGGTGATGAAAACGGAGAGAGAAGGGGCGAGTTGGGAAAGGAAAGCATCTGGGGGCAAAAGGCAAAACCCAGGGACACATGGCGCGGGGTGGGGGTGGGGGGGGCGGGAGGGCGCGAGTGAAATGCCTAGAGAACCCAGTATAAGGGGGAAAGAATGGGGTGAGCCTGGGGAAGGGAAGTCCGGGTAGAGATGAGGGCAGAAGTCCGATCTCATCCCCGGAAGGCGCCCCGAAGGACTGCGGAGGCTGGGAAACTGCCGGCCCAGCCTGAGGGACAGGAAGGCGGGGAGGGGGCGGGAGAGAGCGGAGGCCGACCACGGCGGGGGCAAGTCGGGCCACGGGGAAGCCCGAGGCAGGGAAACGCGGGCGCCGAGGACAGGGGTGCGGGCTCCGGAGCCGGGCCCGGCCGGGCCGGGACACGGGGCTCCGCGCTGAGGGGGCGGGGCTGGACTAGCCCCGGGGGAGATACGCGGGCCGGCGGCGACTGGGGCCGAGGGATGCCGGGACAGACGCGGCCGGGACAGACGCGGCCGGGACTCGGAGCCAGGTGAGCGGCGGCAGGAAGACAGAGGGGCCGGGGCGGCGCGCCGCCACGAGCGCGGCGTCCCCCTTACCTGGAATGAGTGAGGAGCCGCCGCGCCGCCTCCTCAGCATCCTGGGCTCAGCCGCTACTGCCACGGCCCTAGGTGGGGGCCATTCCGCCCACCCCGGGAGCCCGCCCTCACCGCCAGGCGCCAGCTGCTGCCAGCCCGGCCCGGCCCCCAGGAGCTGCGCTGACACGACCCGCGCCCGCGGCCGCCTCAGCAGCGACTCCCGCCGTCGCCGCCTCAGCGCCCGCAGCCGGCCTCCCGGGCAGGCACGGGATCACACACGTGCGGCGATTGGTTGCCCGGCGCCCGGCCGGGCGATGTGTCGGTCTCTCTGATTCGTGGGTTCCACAGGCTGCCCTCCGAATGGGGCGGGGCTCGGCCTCCCGCCGGGCCCGGCAGGCACTGAGGAGAGGGGTGGGCCTGACGTCGGGGCCGCGAGGGCGGCCCTGAGTCCCGGCGTGTGCGCGCGCTCCCCGCAGGGTTCTGGGGCCGCCACCTGCGTGAGGGGGTGGTTGCCGAGCAACGGTGCGCGCGACCTAGCTGGGGGTAGGGGGGAGGCCGCGGGCAGGTGGCGGTCCACGCAGCCCCAACCCCCACGGTGGGTGGCCTTCATCCTGGAAACCTGGGACCCGACAGGAGAAGGAGCTTTTCCAAGAAATCCTCCCTCTGCCTGTCCCTGCTTCAAATAGCGCCTCAGTGCTTGCTACTAGCAGAGGAGCTTTCACCTCATCAGGGTGATTCGAAAGTGCAAATATCACATTCGCACAAAATTATATTCCACACCAAAGTGTAAATGAGTGAGAGTGGATTCTGTACCCACCAGAGAGGCGGAAACCCCGATACTTGAAAGAAAGTGAAAACTAGGAGAGGAGGGAAAAGGCAAAGAGAAGGGGGACACTGGGAGAGGGCTGAAATTTCACAACTGAAAAATAACCATTCCTGTTCACAGGTCCTTCCTGCGGACATATCCACAGCACGTTCTGTCGAAACAGTCATTTCAGCTCTGTGAACACAGACTGGAAAAAGCATGGGCTCAGAAATCTAACAGCTGCATCAAAAATTCCTGTCTACAGTCTTGGAATGAGTTTTGTTGTCTGTAGAATGAGGTCTGTAAACCTCATGAGAGTTGCTGTAAAGATCAAGTGTACCTATGTGCTTGGTCATATCTGACTGTGACCCCACCATGCTCCTCTGTCCATAGGATTTCCCAGGGAAGAATATTGGAGTGGTTTGCCATTTCTGCCTCCAGGGGACCTTCCCTACCCGGGGATAGAACCGCATCTCTTCCATTGCAGGCAGATTCTTTACCGCTGAGCCACTGGGGATGCCCAAGTTCAAGTGAGGTCCACACAAAAATGTCTAGAGGAATGTTCACAGTACCCTTAACTCATTATAGCCAATAAAGTGGAAAAAACCCAGATGTCCATCAGCTAATTAATGAATAAGTAAAATATGACATAGCCACACAATGGAATATTACTTGACCATAAACAGGAGTGAAGTACTGATAAATGCTACAACAGGGCTGAATCTTGAAAGTGTCCTGCTAAATGAAAGAAGCCAGTCTTGAAAGACCACATACTATATGAGCCCCTTTATATGAAATGTCCAGAACAGGCAAATCCATAGAAAAAAACAAGTATATTAGTGGATGCCTTGGACTGAGGGGGAAGTAATTGCTAATGGCTATGGGGCTTTTTGATGGGAGGGAGTGATTGATGAAAATGTTCAAAAATTGATTGAGGTGATAGTTGTGGAATTCTTTGAATATATTTAAAAAAACCCACTGAATTGTTTTCTTGAAGTCGGTGAGTTATATGGTATGTGGATTATATCTGAATAAAGCTGTTATTTAAACGAGC
The DNA here is from genome assembly GCF_042477335.2 of Ovis canadensis. NCBI lineage: Eukaryota > Metazoa > Chordata > Mammalia > Artiodactyla > Bovidae > Ovis > Ovis canadensis. The sequence goes on along the minus strand of NC_091268.1, from coordinate 43,272,037 downwards.
AAATAAGGTAATAAACCTCCAAGAGCCTCAGGCTGTGGCGCCTCTCTAAGAACAAGGGATCAGTATATCTGGTTGTTTTCCCTTTATTTGATTGGCAAAATCTTGTAAGCAATTCGATCTAACGAAATTTAAAGAAATACCCACCTTGATGTTTTCTCTTTGGAACATTTAAATCAAATTAGGAAGCTGATCTTATCTGACCCAAGCTCCTTTGGGGTAGCAGAAATGGACCACTAGGATTAGAAAGCTCATCAAAAGAAAGGGAGCAGGACTCCCCTGGTGGTCCAGTGGCTAAGATTCTTTGTTCCCTATGCAGGGGACCCGGGATTGATCCCTGGTCAGGGAACTAGATCCCACAGGCCACAACGAAAGACCCCACATGCCGCAACAAAGATCAAAGATTCCCTGTGCCATGCAACTAAGACCCGATACAGCCAATTAAATGAATAAAACAAATATTAAAAAGAGAAGAAAATGAGCAACTTTGGCAGGCAGAGAGCAAGAGGAAAGGGAAAGGACACAACATTCTACAAGGTGATTTAGATACACCTGCACCCAAAGTGGTTTGACTAACCAGTCTTTTACCATTAAGAGCTGTGTCCCATTCCACTTCTTGCATTCCAGACTGCGTCAGGGAAACAGCTCACCCTGACCTGAGTAATCTTGAAGCCACAGACAGCACCATGGGGCATTAATCCCTTAAACACAGCCCCTGCCAGCCTCTCTCCATGAGCCAGAAATGCAGCTTCTGAAATGACCTCCACAACACCCAGAAAACACTTCACCCACCTACAAGACCTGGGGGGAAAAAAAAGTTGAGTAGCCAGGTAGGAGCTTGGTGCTGGTATCTCTCATATAAACTCTGAGAACAAATTCCAGATGTAAGGAATTCCATAAGAATGGGGGACGTGAATCCCGGTGAAATCTGGCAGGGATGTCAGCTCCTTGCGTGTCCCATGACAGGATGCTTCCCTGTACAAGACAGCTTCAAGTCACCCAGGGACCACACTGTCTCTAAAAAAAAAAAAAAAAAAAAACAGCTGCAAATAAGGAGCTGCTTGATCTGAAGTAAAGCTCCATGGCTGTAAGGGAACAAGGTTTTTCTGCTTTTGAAAACTACCCCAACCCATACAGTATATGTAAGAAAAAAGACTCCAAAATATACTCTTAAAAGAACACAGTTAAAAACAGTATATATAGTATGCCCATTTGTATTTTTTCAAGTACACAAAGACACACAAACACACGCATACTTGTGATTTTCAGAGATCAAATCAGTCAATCCTAAATGAAATCAACCCTGAACATTCATTGGAAGGACTGATGCGGAAGCTCCAATACTTTGTTTGGCCACCTGATGTAAAGAACCAACTCATTGGAAAGGACCCAGATGCTGGGAAAGATTGAAGTGGTGACAGGATGAGCTGGACAGCATCACCAACTCAATGGATATGAGTTTGAGCAAACTCTGGGAGATAGTGAAGGGGAGCCTGGCGTGCTGCAATCCATGCCAGGATCGCAAAGAATCAGACACAACTTAGCGGCTGAAAAACAATAATAAAAACTGACAATGGTAGTTGTTTCTGCGAAGGAAACTGAAGAACTTGGGCACAGGAGAGGGAAAGACATCTATTTTTTACTATGCATACCTTCTGGCACTTTTTGAAATGTTGTGCCCTGTGCTTGGATTATCTATTTGAAATGAATAAATATGTAATTTTTTAAAGACTCTTTTCTGGAAAACTCACTGATCAAGCCTTTATAAACATCCAGTTCAAACGGCATATGTATTGCCCTGTGTCATTTAGTGACTCTCAGGTTCACCACATATACTCTGAATGCCCTGGATCTCTTTTCCCTCCCCAGCTATATACCTCTTCCAGGTGATCAACTCAGATTCAGAGACCTCACCTGAGAGCCTAGACAGCTTCTTCCTCTGACCAATAGGTAGTTCAAAGGACTCAGAGACTGCTTCTTCCAAACAGTCTGGCAGGTCCAAGAAAAGAGACGAAGTGGACGAGTGTTCACTGACACCCCGCTGAGCACCCGGAAGCCACTGCCATCTTCTAGGTCAACCTTTACCCTGCTTCTGCCTCAGAGAGTCATCTCCCAGCAAGCAGCCCAGCCCTCTAGAGCTTTTATTTTCTTCCCCAACTTTCCTTTTCTGAGACCCTCTCCATCTCTTCCTCTCACCTCTGCCACCACTCTTTGGTTTTGCTTTGGTTTCTTTTATTTGGACTGAGCCATGCAGCTTATGGGATCTTAGTTCCCCAACTAGGGATCAAACCTGGGGCCTGGGCAGTAAGAGTTCTGAGTCCTAACCATTGGGCAACCGGGGAGCTCCCTGCTTTGGTTTCTGGAAGGACAAAAGTACAGCAGCTCCCCACAAATGGCACTTCCATTCCAGGATCTGGCATAGAGAGAGGATAGGGGACAGAGAGGGTCTCAGAAAGGGAAAGCTGGGGAAGAAACTCATGCCAAAAGTATTACTTTTTTATTCTCTGTCTCAGACCAAGAGAGCTGGAAATGAGGGTCAGCAGCAAGGGGTTTAGAGAAGGCATCTGGATTTAGAAAAGGCAGAGGAAGCAGAGATCGAATTGCCAACATCCGCTGGATCATCAAAAAAGCAAGAGAGTTCCAGAAAAAAACATCTACTTCTGCATTACTGACTAAATGCAGTACTGGCCAAAGCCTTTGACTGTGTGGATCACAACAAACTGTGGAAAATTCTGAAAGAGATGGGACTACCAGACCACCTGACCTGCCTCTCAAGAAACCTATATGCAGGTCAAGAAGCAACAGTTAGAAGTGGACATGGAACAACAGACTGGTTCCAAATAGGAAAAGGAGTACATCAAGGCTGTATATTGTCACCCTGCTTATTTAACTTATATGCAGAGTACATCATGAGAAACGCTGGGCTGGATGAAGCACAAGCTGGAATCAAGATTGCCAGGAGAAATATCAATAACCTCAGATATGCAGATGACACCACCCTTATGGCAGAAAGTGAAGAAGAACTAAAGAGCCTCTTGATGAAAGTGAGAGAGGAGAGTGAAAAAGTTGACTTAAAGCTCAACATTCAGAAAACTGAGATCATGGCATCCGGTCCCATCACTTCATGGTAAATAGATGGAGAAACAGTGGCAGACTTTATTTTTTTGCACTCCAAAATCACTGCAGATGGTGACTGCAGCCATGAAATTAAAAGACGCATGCTTCTTGGAAGAAAAGTTATGACCAAACTAGACAGCATATTAAAAAGCAGAGACATCACTTTGCAAACAAAGGTCCATCTAGTCAAGGCTATGGTTTTTCCAGTAGTCATGTATGGATGTGAGAGTTGGACTGTGAAGAAAGCTGAGCGCCGAAGAATTGATGCTTTTGAACTGTGGTGTTGGAGAAGACTCTTGAGAGTTCCTTGGACTGCAAGGAGATCCAGCCAGTCCATCCTAAAGGATATCAGTCCTGAGTGTTCATTGGAAGGACTGATGTTGAAGCTGAAATTCCAATACTTTGGCCACCTCATGCGAAGAGCTGATTCATTGGAAAAGACCCTGATGCTGGGAAAGATTGAAGACAGGAGGAGAAGGGGATGACAGAGGATGAGATGGTTGGATGTTGGATGGCATCACCAACTCAATGGAAATGAGTTTGAGTAAGCTCTGGAAGTTGGTGATGGACAGGATGGCGTGGTGTGCTGCAGTTCATGGGGTCGCAAAGAGTCAGACATGACTGAGCGACTATACTGAACTGAGCAAGGGGTTTGGACACAGATAATGGGGAGGACAGGCTCCCTTTGCTATGCAAGTGAAGGAGCAGAGGTTCTTCAGAGAGCACAGAAATGGCCTTGGGAGGAAGTAGAGAAGTGGGGACACAGAGTTCTCAAGGGTAAAGGCAAAAATGGTGATGATACAAAGTCGTTTGTCTATCTGATCCTCCATCCTGTTTCCAGGATAGGGCTTGGCACTGGTCAAATGAATGGATGAGTGAGTGAATGGATAGATGATTAGCAAAAACTGCAACTGGGGCTTCCCAGGCGGCTCAGTGGTAAAGAATCTGCCTGCCAATGCAGGAGACATGGGTTTGATCCCTGATCTGGGAAGATCCCACACAAGCAGAACAACCAAGCCCGTGTACCACAACTATTGAGCCTCAGGAAAGCTCAGGAACTGCAACTACTGAAGCCCACATGCCCTGGAGCCTGTGCTCTGCAAGAAGAGAAGCCACTGCAATGAGAAGCCCGCCCACCACAACTGGAGAGTAGCCCCCGCTCACAGCAACTAGAGAAAAAGCCTGAGCAGCAACAAGACCCAGCACAGCCAATAAATAAATAAATAAAATTATTTTTTAAAAAAACACCTGCAGCTGCTAAATAGACATTTCTCTAAATGGCATATGAGAGTAAAAGTGAAGGTCACTCAGTCGTATTCGACTCTTTGTGACCCCATGGACTATACAGTCCATGGAATTCTCCAGGCAAGAATACTGGAGTGGGTAGCCTATCCCTTCTCCAAGCAATCTTCCTGACTCAGGAATCGAACTGGGGTCTCCTGCATTGCAGGCGGATTCTTTACCAACTGAGCTATGAGGGTATCCCAAAAGATGGCATATGGATGGCCAATAAGCACATTGAAGATGCTCAACATTGCTAATTATTAGAGAAATGCAAATCAAAACTCCAGTAAGGTACCACCTCATACCAGTCAAAATGGAGAACTTGTGATACAGTACAGAGAACTCAGCTTATTGCTCTTTGATGACCTAGATGGCTGGGATGGGGGTTGGGGAGGGAAGTCCACAAGGGAGGGGATATACGTATACATATAGCTGATTCACTTCATTGTACAACAGACACTAACACAACCTCATAAAACAATTATGCTCCAATGAAAAAAAGAGTCTACAAATAAATGATGGAGAGGGTGTACAGAAAAGGGAACCCTCCTACCCTGTTGGTGGGAAGGTAAGTTGGTACAACCAGTATGTAAAACAGTATGGATGATCCTCAGAACACTAAAACTAGAGTTGCCATATGGTCCAGTAAGCCCACTCGTGGGCATATATCCAGGCAAAACTACAGTTCAAAAAGATACATGCGCCTCTATAATAGTGCTCACAGCAGCACTATTCACAATAGCCAAGACAAGAAAACAAATGTCCATCGACAGATGAAAGGATAAAGTAGATGTAGTATATATTTATGGAATACTACACAACCATAAAAAAGAATGAAATAATGCCTTTTCCACAACATGGATGGACCTAGAGATGATCATACTAAGACAGAAAGAGAAAGACAAATAAAATATGATATCACTCACATGCGGAACCTAAAATATGAACCTATCTACAAAACAGAAAGACTCACAGACACAGAGAACAGACTGGTGATTGTCAAGGGGGAGGGGGCTGGGCGAGGGGTGGAGTGGGAGGGTGGGTTAGCAGATGTAAGCTATTGTATAGACACTGTGTGAACGACAAGGTCCGACTGTATAGTACAGGGAACTCTATTCAATATCCTGAGATAAACCATAATAGAAAAAATATGAAAAATACGTACATACGTATATATAACTGAATCACTTTGCTATACAGTAGAGATTAGCTCAACACTGTAAATCAATTACAATTAAAAAAAAAAAGCTGCAGCTCTCAGTGAGGATGAAGGCAGCGGGGCAAAGCAGAGAGAGACGCAGGGGAGAGAGTAGGAGGGCACTCAGGGTCCTGCCCAGAAGGGCTCCAGAGCCAGAGATCCTTGGTGGAGAACTGAAGGTTAAACTCTCACTCAACTTAAAGTGACCCTAGAGCCCTGGCTGATTTGAGACAAGATGAAACACTTACCTGCAAACAGCGTCTAGGAGCCAATGAACTGCGGGAGATACTTCACGATTCTCTTGAAGCTTGTGGGTTAGAGGGATTTGAGACAAAAAGAAAATGGTGACACAATTTAAAGAAAAAGGGGGAAAAAATGAGCATGTCTCTTCGCCTTCCCCATCCGTAGATCCAGGAAAACTGGCCAGGTCAGGCCCTTCAGCCACATCATCATTTAAAATGAGAATCCAGCCCAGCCTATGAGCAGGCATTTTCCAAATGGCTACAGAACTCCTGCACCTTCCAAAAATACCTCTTCATGCACCTCCTGCCAGAGAAGGAGGGCCACACGCCCAGGCTGGAACTAACCCACCAGCCTTCCTGAGCCCAGGAGTTGCCCCTCCCGTGTTCTGCAGGCCCCAGATACAGGAAATGCCCACTGCTTCATGGGGAAACCTAGCCAGACAGCTACTGGTGCTGAGCCCAAGACTGGGAATACAGCAGCTTCTGATTCCACTTGCAACAGAGATTATGTGACTTCCAGGAGTAGTTGCCAAACCTCGCTATGCACGTAAACCACCTGTGCAGCTTTGACACCGGGCCTCTGGTCAGTTTCATAAAGCAGAGGCTCTGGAGGAAGGATCCCCCTGACTCCCAAGGGAAAGAGGCGGGGGTAGTGACGGGGAGGTGGCACTTGGGGAACATCAGAAAGGCTGGTGGACGATATTCTGTTTTCTGACTTGAGGACTATTTGGTTTGTTCACTTTGTGAAAAATTCGTCAAACTATACACACATGTGCACGTCTCTGTACATTTATTACACTTCATTTTAAAAGAAAAAAAAGCTCCCAGGTCAATCCTGCTCCCCTACCAGGTTTCAGAACTGAGCTGCAGGCTCAAGATGAAGGGTTTAGGTTACACAAAAGAGAGAAACTAGGGGGTACTTCCTTTGTGGTCCAGAGGTTATGAAGCCACCTTCCAATGCAGGGGATGCGGGTTCAATTCCTGGTTGAGGAACTAAGATCCCTCATGCCTCAAGATAACTAGAGAGAAACTCACACACTGCAATTACTGAGCCCTTGCACTCTAGAGCCCGTGCTCTGCAACAAGAGAAAAAAAGGAGAGAGAGAGAGAGGCTGGATGCTTTTGAGTATTGGCTGGAGTAGGTATAGGATCTGCCTCCCTTCTTAAGCAAGTCTCTGACCCTCAGCGGAGAAAAGCTACAGAGAGGGGCGTTAGGAGGGGCTTTCCAGGTGGTACTAGTGGTGAACAACCCACCTGCCAATGCAGGAGACATAAGAGAGGCAGGTTCAATCCCTGGGTCGGGAAGATCCCCTGGAGGAGGAAATGGCAACCTGCTCCAGTATTCTAGCCTGGAGAATTCCATGGACAGAGGAGCTGGTGAGCTACAGTCCATAGAATCACAAAGAGTTGGACACGACTGAAATGACTTAACACACAGCACATTCTTTCTTGTGACTTTGGTTTTCCCTGCCTGGTTAAAGAGGCTGCAGAGGCTACCAGCTTCTTGCCACCCTCTCAGGTCTCTTACCTGCTACTCCTACAGGATCTGGGGGACTCCAGCACATGTAATTTAACAACGTCCAGCACCAGTCACTCTTCTAAGTGCTGAGCACATAGCAGGGAACAGTCAATCTGCAGTGCCCTTTGGATTACATTTGTTAACAATAAAACAGCCAAGTTACAGAGTCGGACACGACTGAAGCGACAGCATGCATTGGAGAAGGAAACAGCAACCCACTCCAGTATTCTTGCCTGGAGAATCCCAGGGACAGAGGAGCCCAGTGGGCTGCCGTCTATGGGGTTGCACAGAGTCGGACATGACTGAAGCGACTTAGCAGCAGCAGCAGCAACCAAGTTATTTTTACCAGCAAAATGGATTAATCCAGGAGCAGCAAAAATTGCACTTTGGGATGTGCAACTGTTGCGGGAGAATGGGAGACAGAGAATGGTCACATTCCAGGTCTCAGGCAAGTCCCTGGGACCAGCCCCACGTGAGGGTCTTTGGCTTTGCATAGGACAGAATTCAAGAGTTAGTCATAGTAAAATGAGAGCAGGTTTATTTAGAGAGATACACATTCCATAGACAGAAAGTGAAGTGTCTCAAAATGCGCATTTTTTTAAGGATAAGACAATGATGAAGTCTGCTGGCTCTTTCATGAACGATTTCTCTGTAGCATACAATCCTGTTTGATAGCACTCTTTCCACAGTGGAACTTCTTTCAGAACTGGAGTCAATTCTCTCAAACTTTCCCACTGCTTTCTCAACTAAATTTATATAACATCCTAAATCATTTATTGTCAGGTCAACAGTCTTCACAGCACCTTCATCAAGAGCAGGTTTCCATCTCAAGAAACCACATTTTTGGCTCATCCAGAAAAAGCACCTCCTCATGCATTAAAGTTTTATATTCATGTTGCAGCAATTCAGTCACATCTTCAGGCTCCACTTCTAATTCTAGTTCTCTTGCTCTTTCCACCACATCTGCAGCTACTTCCTCCACTGAAGTCTTGAACCCTTCAAACTTATCCATGAGGGTTGGAATAAATTTCCTCTAAACTGTTAATGTTGATATTTTAACCTCTTCCCGTGAACCACAAATATTCTTCATGACATCTAGAATGTGAATTCTTTCCAGACGTTTTCAATTTCTCTTGCCCAGATCCATCAGAGGAATCACTATCTATGGCTGCTACGGCTGTATTTCTTAAATCATAAGACTTGAAAATCGAAATTACTCCTTGGCATGAAAACAATACATCAGTCTCATTGTCCATCTCCATCAGCACTCTTGGGTGACCAGGTGCAGTGTCAGTAAGCAGTAATATTTAGAAGTGAATCCTTTTTTCTGAGCAGTAGGTCTCAACAGTAGGCTTCAGATATTCATTATTTGTAAACAAATGTGCTGTTATTCCAGGTTTTATGGTTCCATTTACAGAGCACAGGCAGAATAGATTTAGCATAATTCTCAAGGGCCCTAGGATTTTCAGAATGGTAAATGAGCATTGGCCTCAACTTCAAGGCACCAGCTGTGTTAACTCCTTACAAGAGAAGCTTTGAAGCCAGGCATTGACTTCTCTCTAGCTATGAAAGTCTCAGATAGCGTCTTCTTCCCTGAGAAGGCTGTTTTGTCTACATTGAAAAATCTGTTGTTCAGTGTACCAGCTTCATCAATTATCTCTGGTAGATCTTCTAGATAACTTGCTGCTGCTTCTACATCAGCACTTACTCTTTACCTTGCACTTTTATGTTATGGAGCTGGCTTGCTTCTTAAGACTGCATGAGACAAGCTCATCAAAAGAGCCTCTTGATGAAAGTGAAAGAGGAGAGTGAAAAAGTTGCCTTAAAGCTCAACATTCAGAAAACTAAAATCATGGCATCTGGTTCCATCACTTCATGGCATAAATATATGGGGAAACAATGGAAACAGTGACAGGCTTTATCTTTTTGGGCTCCAAAATCACTGCAGATGGTGACTTCAGCCATGAAATTAAAAGACGCTTGCTCCTTGGAAGAAAAGTTATGACCAACCTAGACAGCATATTAAAAAGCAGAGACATTACTTTGCCAACAAAGGTCCATCTAGTCAAAAGCTATGGTTTTTCCAGTAGTCAGTCATGTATGGATGTGAGAGTTGGACCATGAGAAAAGCTGAGCGCCGAAGAATTGATCCTTTTGAATTGGGGTGTTGGAGAAGACCCTTGAGAGTCCCTTAAACTGCAAGGAGATCCAACCAGGCCATCTTAAAGGATATCAGTCCTGAATAGTCATTGGAAGGACTGATGTTGAAGCTCAAACTCCAATACTTTGGCCACCGGATGTGAAGAGCTGACTCATTGGAAAAGACCCTGATGCTGGGAAAGATTGAAGACAGGAGGAGAAGGGGACGACAGAGGATGAGATGGCTGGATGGCATCACCGACTCAATGGACATGAGTTTGAGTAAACTCCGGGAGTTGGTTATGGACAGGGAAGCCTGGCGTGTTGCAGTCCATGGGGTCGCAAAGAGTCGGACACGACTGAGCAACTGAACTGAACTGAACTGATTCAACTTCTGCTAGTTTCAAATTTTTCTTCTGCAGCTTCCTCACCTCTCAGGCTTGACAGAACTGAAGAGAGTTAGGGTCTTGCTCTGTGTTAGACTTTGGTTTAAGGGAATGTTGTGGTTGATTTGATTTTCTAACCAAACTAGTGAAACTTCTTCCATATTGGCAATAAGGCTGTTTTGCTTTCTCATCATTTATGTATTCACTGGAGTAGCAATTTTTTCTTTATTTATTTTTAATTGAAGGATAACTACAATATTGTGTTGGTTTCTGTCATACATCAACATGAATCAGGCATAGGTGTATATATATATATATATATATATATATGCCCCCTCCCTCTTGAACCTCCTTCCCAACTCCTACCTCATCCCACCACCCTAGGGTATCATAGAGCATCGGATTTGAGCTCCATGCATCATACAGCAAATTCCCACTGGCTATCTGTTTTACATGTGGTAATGTATATGCTTCAATGCTTGGAGTAGCAATTTTTAAAATACTAACTCATTTGGCTGTGCTGGATCTTAGTTGTGACCTGCAGGACCTTTTAGTTGCGGGGTGCGAACTCTCAGTCACAGCAAGCGGTATCCGCGCAACATCTTAGCCACTAGACCATCAGGAAAGTCCCTGGAGTAGCTGTTGTAATTTACTTCAAGAATTTTCCCTTTACATTAACAACTTGGCTAACTGTTTGGCTCAGGAGGCTTAGCTTGTAGCCTATCTTGGCTTTCAAAATAACTTCCTCATTAAGTTTAATCATTTCTAGCTTTTTTTTTTTTTCATTTCTAGATTTTGATGTAAAGCAAGAGACATCCCATCTTCCTTTCACTTGAACACTAAGAGACCACGGCAGCGTTATCAGGTGGCCTAATTTCAATATTGCTGTGTCTCAGGGAGTAGGGTGTCCTGAGGAGAGGGAGAGGGATGGGGGAATGGCGGGTTGGTGGAGTAGTCAGAACACACGCATTTATTAAGTACACCATGATACATGGGTGTGGTTTCTGGTGCCCAGAACGATTACAATAGTCATATCAAAGATATCAAAGATCACAGATTGCCATAAGACATATAATAATGGAAAAGTTTGAAATGTTTTAAAAATGAGCAAAATGTGGCACAGAGAGACAAAGCGAGCAAATGCCATTGGAAAAATGGCACCGGTGGACTTGCTCCTTGCAGGGTAGCCATGCCGTGCCATCTAAGTCGCTTCAGTCGTGTCCAGCTGTTTGTGATCCTATGGACTGTAGCCCACCAGGCTTCTCTATCCATGGGATTCTCCAAGCAAGATTACTGTAGTGGGTTGCTGTGGCCACCGGCCTTCAGTTTGTAAAAAAACACAGTATCTGTGAAGTACAATAAAGCGTAGCACAAAAAACAGGGTATGCCTGTAATCTGTTTTCAGTTTAATTCTCAGGCTGCAGACACTGAACCCAAGAGGAGCAGAAGACAAGCATTGTCTTGCCTACCTGACTTCACAAAGGTGCTCGAGGTGAAGAAGGCTTGCTCATGGGGCTTCCCTGGTGGTCCAGTGGTTAAGAATTCACCTTCCAATGCATGGGGCAGGGATTCGAACCCTGGTAGGGGAAATAAGATGCTCCATGTGGAGGGGCAACTGAGCCCACAGGACAAAACTACTGAGCCCACGCACCTCAATTAGAGAGAAGCTCTCATGCCACCACTAAAAGCCAGTGTGGCCGAAAATTAATTAATTAAAAAAAAAGACTTGCTTACTACTCAGTGTGCCCCTGTCTCCGCCCGGGTCCTGTGCACATGCATAGCCTCCCGCACGCGTCGCACTCCTCCACCCAGCCAGTGGAAAGTCAGTGCAGCTCCACCAGGGCCAATCCTCACATCGCTCTGAAACGCCAGCTCCACTCGGAAGGGTCTCACCTCTGTGACTCTTGGGACCTCTGCCCACTTTACACCCTTCTTAAGGCCCTTCTCCTGTTCCACTTCATATTCTTGTTCTTTATATATTTGTCTGGTTCTCCCCTGTCAGATAGGAAGCTGCTTAGCTGGCAGATGAACTTTTCCCTGAAACACCCAACACTATTTCTGGGCCCTTAAGAGGCCTTAGAATGTTTGTTGGGATGGATTAAATGGAATAATGGGACATTATCTCCCTGAAGAATAAACAGTAGACTTTGTTCTACATCTCTGTGATTCACAGACAAAAAAATTTTTTTCTCTTTTTTAATTAGAGGATAATCGCTTTACAATGTTGTGGTCTCCACTGTACATCAACGTGAATCAGTCATAATTATATATACTCCCCTCCCTGAAATTCTTTAAACTAGAAACAAATTGGTGAGAACAGTATAATCAACTTCAGTATATGTATCCTTACCAAGTGTCTGTTGAGTCATCATTTTGCTAACATATGTTACATTTGCTTTAATATCTGTCTCTCTAGCTAGCTAACTATAATTATCACTATTTTTAGTTATTGAACCATTTGAGAATAAATTAGACATTGTGTCTTGCATCCCTTTACCCCTATATACTTCACTGGTACCACTTAAAAGCAAGAACATTCTCTTCTTATACAATGATCCAATGAAAGGAATTCAACACTGATAGGATACTATTATCCCCATGCTCAGTTGCTTCAGTGGTGTCCGACTCTTCCCAAGTCCATGGACTATAGCCTGCCAGGCTCCTCTGTCCATGGGATTCTCCAGGCAAGAACACTGGGGTTGGTTGCCATTTCCTACTCCATAATTAGCTCCATGTAAGACATGAGTCTGAGTGAACTCTGGGAGTTGGTGATGGACAGGGAGGCCTGGCGTGCTGCAATTCATGGGGTCGCAAAGAGTCGGACATGACTGAGCGACTGAACTGAACTGAACTGAATGGTACCTATTCAAATTTCCCCAGTTGTCCCAATTATGATCTCTAAGCTATTCTTTTTTCATTCTCATTGTCTACTGAACAAAAATGTATAACCTAAAAGTTGAGAATTATGTTTTATTCCAAGGACTTTCTGAACACTCAAGCCCAGAAGGCGGCCTCTCAGATAGCTCCAAGGGACTGCTCTGAAGAGGGAAGAGCCAAGTTATCTAGGAGTTTAGTAACAAAAACCAACAAAATTTGATTTTGTTTACCAACAAAAATCAAAAGATTACTGTTGGCAGACTCCCTCTTGGTCTTGCCAGCAGCCCCCATGCAGTGTAGTTAATAAATCTCACTTTCTAACTTAAAAAAAAAAAAAGATTACTGTTAATTACAGCAAACCAGACATCTCAGTTAATCTAGTGCTCATGTACATATGGGAAGATGCAAGAGTCTGGGCTCACTGTAACCATCCTTTATCTGCACCTTAGCTGTCTAGGGCCAATATCCAGGGCTTTCCCATCCTGAATTCCCTCGGGGCTCACCCTCCGGGGCAGCTGAAGGTTGCAGCCTTCTTTGTTACTGACATGGCAGGTGACGTTTATCATCATCTACGCATTGCATTTAGTTATTGTATCATTTAGTCTCATAATGTAGAACAGTTTCTCTCTCTTTCTTTCATTCTTGAGGCATACTAGTTATTTGTAAAAGAGCCTTCGACTTGCCTTTGTCTGCTGTCCCAGGTTATGCCTTTGGGGGACCGGAAGGCTCTGGGAATGAGGTTGTGCCTTTCTCAGAATATCCCACATGAGGTCAGTTTCTCCCCTTACCAGTCACGTTAATTTTTTTGTGGGGGGCTGCAAGGGTTGCCTGTGCCCTGTGTGTCCACGCTCAGTCGTGTTCAACTCTTTGCAATTGCATGGACTGCAGACGCGTCTGTCCATGGGATTTTCCAGGCAAGAATACTGGAGTGGGTTGCCATTTCCTCTAGGGGATCTTCTCAGGTCAGGGATTGAACCCGCATCTCCTGAATCTTCCGCACTGGCAGACGGATTCTTTACCCCTGCGCCACCTGTGAAGCCCAGCTGCAAGGCATGTGGTCTCTTAATTCCCCAAGCAGGGATCAAACATGGGCCCTCAGCAGTAGACGTGCAAAGTCTTAACCACTGGTCCGCCAGGGAAGTCTGGGTCAGGTTAACTTCGATGATCTGGTTAAGGTGGTAACTGCCAGGTTTCTCCACTGAGCAGTTACAGTTTTTCCTTTTGTGCTTATAAGAAATCTGTGGAGATGACTTGGTATTTTAGAGACTGTGAAAATACTCTGTTCCCAGTCTAATGATGATTCCTGCCTGATGCGCCAGCCAGTCATTCAAGGAAAGTGGAGTTGGCCGACGGCCTGGAGCTGGGGCTCTGGAGATCACAGAGCCAGGATGCGCAGAGAAGGAAGCACAGCAGGGAAAAGAAGCTGCGGAGAGCAGGGCAGGCAGTCTGAGGGCTACGCTGGGAGCAGCTGCAGCTCACTGCGGTGATGGTGGCAGGCACCTCAGGGCAGCCCCGAGGGTACAGGCCCTTCACCAGAATCAGGACCGGAAAAGGGACCAGTTTGCTGGAAGCAGAAAGACCATGCTATTGTCCCTATTCCCTGGTGGCCCCTGGTGCTCGGTGCAGGAAATGCCTCAGAGGCATTATTTCCAGAATATTTCCAGGGGCTGCCAGTGAATGTGAAGGGATCCAGACCTCTGGGCCTGGCCTGGCCCTTGCAGCCAGGCTCCCCCACACCCCACCCCCGCCCCTGCCTATTTCCTCCACTCCTGACAAATATTTGCTCTGCTGGGTACACAACCCTGGGCTGGCAGTCACAGTGGAATATAGGCAGTGCATACCCAGAGGACACACACAGCCCCTGGACCAAGTGGCCACGAGTTCCTGTGTGCTGGACAGTTCCTTTCCTGTGGCTGCTGTAACAAATGATCACAAATGGGGCAGCTTGACACAACAGGAATTTATTCTCTTCCAGTTCCGGAGGTCAGAAGTCTGAAATGGAGGGGTCGGCAGGGCTGGGCTGCTCCTGCAGACGGTAGGGGAGAATCTATCGTTGCCTCTTCCAGCTTCTGGTGGCGGCTGGCAGGCTTCCTGGCTGCATCCTCCGGTTTCTGCCACTGCGGTCAAACTGCCTCCTCTTCCTCTCTCTTCTAAGGAAACTTTTCTTGGTTTGGGGCAGGATCCTAGGGGCCCCTAGATAATCCAGGATGATCTCCTAGTGAGAACCTTAACTTATTTACCTCTGCAAAGATCCTTTTTCTACACAAGCTCCCACTCACGGGTTCTGAGAGTTAGTGCACATCTTTGGGGGGGCCACCAGTCACCTCGCTATGAAAGGAATTCATGTCTGCTCTTCCACTCTGCACAAATATTAGTTTTCCATATGTTTCTCCAACAAATTCTGTACTTTGCTGATGGTCAGGCATCATTAAAGTAGTCCCCGATGGCTGTTTCAGGCCTACCCAAATACTTCTGTCCTCCCCCGCCACACCCATGCACACACACACAAAATAACATATCTGCACACAGATGGTTACACACTGTCCCCAGGTCCTTGTACAGAAATGTGCGTGTGTGCTGCAGTCCTTCACTTGACACGTATTTGTTGAGTGTTCACCATATGCTAGGCCCTGTGGAGGCACTGGAAACGCTACAGTGAACGAGGCAGCAAGCCCATGCCTGTTTACATTCTGCTGAAATATTTACACGCACACATGATGATGTATGTAGATGCAGAGCCCGCAAGGTTTTTCCATGCCCAGGGCTCCCAGAAGGACTGAAGTCAGCAATTCTAGGCCACAGGCAGCAAGGGGATGTGACGGCCTTTAATGCAAATAAACCAAGTCACCAGGAAAGTAATTTTTTAAACAACAAATCCTTGATTAAGTGAAACACTTGTGGGCAAGGGTGAACTCCCCCCCCCCCCCATTTCTGAAAGCGCAAAGCACTGTTAGGAAGGCGCTCGGAGTTCTTGGGTGGAAGAGGAGTCTGAGCAAAGGGACCAGCTGGGCCTTGAACAGCCAGCACATGCTGGATTTGAGGTCAGCCCCAAGGACAAGGCGTACTGGGCCGCCTGGAGGGGAGAGAGAGTGACCATAAGAGACTCAGCAGTCAGCGATGATCCGCAGGGTAAGGTGAGACTAATGACTATATCCTGACACTATCTCACCCAAACCGGCACGCACACTAGTGCAGTGGATGCGTGATGTGGCGAGTTGGCTAGGCTGGTCTACAGACTCCCAAGTTCCCTTTCCAGTGGGACTCCAGTTAGGGTGGGCTACCAGTGAGACTCCCTCATGAGAGTCAGAGGACAGAAGGAAGACAGGAGCCACAGTGCAGCTCACCACAGTTCTTACCTGTAATTTACTCAGTTCTCTTTTCCCCCTGGATCTTCCTTCCTGAGTGCCTGTGCATAAGCTTGTGCCTGGGGGGCTCTAGCTTGCTTGTGACCTTCCCTTCCTTTATTGAGTGAAAACTGTGGGTGGTATTCTGCAGGTTTTCCTTTATTTCTGACATTTTTTGTAAGTCACATCTTCAGTGAATAAGAAGAGGGTCATTTCATACCCCAGAGCTTCCAGAACTGGCTGCTATCTTGACTCTTCTTGGCCCTTTATATTTTCATATAAACTTAGAATTAGCTTGTCAAGTTCTATTTAAAAAACATGTTGATAGACTCACAGACACAGAAAACAAACTAAAGGGCTTCTTACCAAAGGAGAAATGGAGAGGGAGAGGGATAAATTCGGACTTTGGGATTAACAGATACATACTATTATATATAAAATAGATAACCAATGAGGACCTACTGTATAGCACAGGAAGCTATATTCAAATCTTATAATAACCTATTTTGGAAAATAATTGGAAAGATATATATGGGCTTCCCAGGTGACACTAGTGGTAAAGAACCTGCCCTGCCGATACAGGAGACTTAAGAGATGCTAGTGTGATCCCTGAGTCAGGAAGATCCTCTGGAGGAGGGCATGGAAACCCACTCCAGTATTCTTGCCTGGAGAATCCCCATGGACAGAGGAGCCTGGCGGGCTACAGTCCACGGGGTCATAAAAATCAGACATGACTGCGTGACTATGTGCATGCATACAGACACATACAAACACACATTTATAACTGACTCACTTTGCTATACACCTGAAACCAACACAGCATTGTAAATCAAATACACTTCAATAAAAAGTTGTTTGTTTTGGGAAAAAAGAGAAGTTAAAAACAGAAGAATATAATCATTAATAATTATACATAAATAACCTTTACAAAATAAATAAAAATCAAAATATAAAACAAAAAAAAAAACAAAAAAAAAGGTTGAGATTTTGATAAGGATATATATAACCTAGAAATCAATCTGGGGAGAATAAATCCATGAGTTTTCCAATCCATGACCATGCAGTATTTCTCCAGACGCAAACATAGATTTAATGAATACAAAAGAACACATCAAAATGGTGGGATAGCTGGCTCAGTGGATACCCCATGGGAATGAATGGCTGGCGCTACCTGCTCTTGCTTCCTGCTTCCAGGCTGCCAGGTTTTCATGTGACCTTGTCCTCTGCCCACAGCTAATTGACTCAAGGGAGGGGAAGGCACCTGCCCCAAGCTGATCCAATGAGGGCTTCCTCCCAGAATTTTTGGACCAGAGACTGAAAGAGAGTTGAAGCAGACTCCTTTTGGTGTCTGAGGCTGTGAAAATATAAAACTTAGGTGCTATCTACAATCATGTTTCAGATCACGTGAACTGGAGGACTGATTAGAGGCAGCTGCATTGCTGAGAAAAAAGAGTGACACCCAGAGAGGCACAGAAACAAGACAGAGAGGCTGGTGGTGTTTGTGATCTCATATAGTTTCTGAGTCCCAGTTGCAGTCTTGCTCTTGGGTTCCAAGAGACCCACGTTCCAAGACAGCCATTGACTCCAAGGGTCCATTGTTCCTTAAAATAAATCCATCTTCAGGCTTAAGCTATTTTGAGTTTCTACTGCTCACAACCAAGGTACCTACCTACTGCAGTTGAGTAGACTGAAAATGGGTGATCTCAAATAGATTCCAGATGAGCAAGCCTCAGCACCTGGACTTAACAGGCTCTCAATTTGGACTGCAGTCTGGTGCCCCTTTCGAGCACAGGCCAGCACTCTTTATTCCCTTCTCCTGCAAGAATTCTGCTGCCTCTCTTGGGATGATTAATCAGAGGCAAACGTTCTCATCCTCTTTTTTCATGCAGGATTTATCTATTCTAAATACTTGTCTTATTTTTATATGTGGATGCCAAACTTTGGTTAGAATTTAATTACCATATTTATTCACTAAGATCACCCGGATGATCACTCTTGGGCCATTATAGGCCTGACTGGCAAGTGTTGCATAGGTCAAGATGTCAAGAGAAGTGCCCCCAAATAAGATGCAAGCCCCAGATGGAACTTCAAAAGAAATACTAAATATCTTCACCAATTCTGCCTTTCTAGGTAAAGACCCTATTCACCACAAGGCAGGGGTTGTTATAATGACAGGAGAATAAGGTTCTGAGTTTTCAGGAGATTGAAGGGAAGAATTTTGAAGATACTGTGCTACAGGGAAAGGCTATGTCATATATATATATGTATATATATATATATATACACACACACACACAGACAGTCCACAATTTTGCTAATTTCAAGTCTTAGACTACACTTTTGTATGTTTCATACACGGTATTCTGACAGACTGAATGCAACTTTCAAAGACTGAATTTGCACTTGTATCTCTCAGCTGACTCTGGATGATTTCAGGCTAATTCCTGAGGTTGCTATATAGCTGCCAAGAGTTCCATTTCAGCATCACCAGTTGCCTTCAGTTTCAGAATAGCAACTGATGTCATTATTTAAATATTTAATTGAATAGAAAATACAATACAAATGACATTGTCGATCAGTGATAAGAAACAAAGATCTCATGAACTTGAGACAAAAGTGGGGATGATTAGCTAGCTAAAATTAGTGACTCTTTAGCTTCAAGTCAGGTGTTTATCACATTGAAACTAGTCAATTGCATGTTTATTTGTGAAGGAAAATAACTAAATTTGTAGGACGATTTTTCCAGTTGACTAGGAAAAGTGTATTCTTTTGGACAGGGCCTGAAGTGTTGGATGGTCCACTTCTACGGCTCTGAGAAGCATTACAAAGATAGTTGAGGGACTTGCCTGGTGGCCCAGTGGTTAAGACTCTGTTTCCAATGCAGGCGGCACGGGTTCAACTCCTGGTGGGGAACTAGGATCCTACATGCTGTGCAACATGGCCAAAAAATTCAAAAAATAAAATGAGCCTTAAAAAAAAAAAGATAGTCAAGTTTTCTTATGTTCTAAAAGGCAGCCTATTCTTGGCCTTTTCTATGTAACTTTGACAGCTCCAAGAAGATTCTGGCCACTACACTTTGACAGGTTTTTAAAAATTGTATCATGTTCCAAACTTTCTAAATCAAGGTTATATTACTTCTGCTAAAAACAAGACAAGACAACAGATCCAAAATGAAGCCACTTAGGCTAAGCCCCATGTCACCTAATTGAGACCTACTTCTAGTTTTGGCCTCTCCTGGAAATGGAGTTTTAAATCAGTCAACGAGGACTTACCTGATCAGCAGTAGTAAGGACTCTTACTCTCCCCTAAAGAAAGCTGACCTTGTGACAACCAATCCACTCTTTGCTAGTTTAACTTCCTTACCCTGTTCCTTCTACCGGGAAGTCTTCTATTTTGTACAGCTCCTGGGAGCTCCTTTTTTTTTTGAGGTGGGGGGAGCTCCTTTCTATCTACCAGGTGGGATGCTGCCCAATTCATGAATCATTAATTATAGCCAATAAGATGTTTAACATTTCCTCAGTTGAATTTTTTTTACCACTTTGTAGTATAAAAATTTCTACAACTATCGATCTGTATCTAGATGATGATAAGAGATATATAGATAGATAGGTGATAGGGGATATTCAGTCAGTCTTAAAGTAAATCAACGCTGAATATTCATTGGAAGGACTGAAGCTCCAATACCTCGGCCTCCTGATGCTAAGAGCTGACTCACTGGAAAAGACCTTGATGCTGGGAAAGATCGAAGGCCAAAGGAGAAGGGGGTGGCAGAGGATGAGATGGTTAGATAGCATCACCAACTCAACGGACATGAATGTGAGCAAACTCTGCAAGATAGTGAAGAACAAGGGAGCCTGGAGTGCTGCAGTCCATGGTGTTGCAAAGAGTTGGACACAACTTAGTGACCAAACAACATGAAGGGAGATATTCTCTGAGACTAATCGAACCCTTTAGTCAATGATGTCTCGGTCTGATTCTCTAGGGGAAAAAGGATCCTGGACTAAAGACGGGGACTCTAGACTTTCTGAACCGATGAGTTAAAATAGCTTAGGAATGTGCTGTCTGTTGGGGAATAGCCACACAAGGACACATTTTACTCATTAATGCTGATGCAGGCCAGACTGCTTTCCAAGAAAGCCTGCCCTGTCACTTTTTCCAGCCATTCTTGTCTGAGGACACAGAAGAAATTGAGAAAGCCTGGGTATTCTTGGAAGGAACACTATGCCTGAGTTTGGTGGCCAGAGTTTCCGCCGGGGTGTGTGCAATGCAGGGTGTGATGGCAGAACGAGCCACTCCCTGGGTCCTCTGGGCAGGAGAAGGGGATTCGGCAACTGGCCACTTCCAGAGACCACATGCCCCAGGTCTGGAGGCCTGAGAAGAATCCACTCCTGAATCCAAGCATGGTCCTATTTCCCCTCTGCTTCTGAAATGTGGCCAGGGCTTATTTGGCAGCCAATTATTCTATCTCAAGAGACATTTTTTGGCCATGCCGCACGGCATGTAGGATCTTAGTTCCTGGACCAGGGATCAAACCCACGCCCCTGCATTGGAAGCACAAGTCTTAACCATTGGACCACTAAGGAAGTCCCTATCTCAAGAGATTCTGCAACTTGAATAACTGATTTGGAAGGAAGGAACTCAGCATCCAGTAAAGGGAGCCCAGGGGATCTTAACTGACAGCACATCACCGGGAGAGGTGTTTCAAAATTCATAGACCCTGGATGGCCGATCTGAACCCACAGAATCAGAAAATCTGGGGCTTGGGCCCATGCAGTTTGAGAAAGGTTGTGGAGATTCTAACACAAGCCACAAGTGAAGGACTAAGGCAAGAGAATATGGTGCCAGTAAGGCCAGGCCATGGCCTTGGTACCTTTGTCTTTTTCAGGACTTCCCTGGTGGTCCAGTAGTTAAGACTCTGTGCTTCCACTGCAGGGGGTATGGGTTCGATCCCTCATAGGGGAAGAAATATCCCACATACTGTAATGTACTAAACTGGGCTTCTCATTTTAATGAGTACACAAATCACACATCTTGTTCAAGTGCAGAGTCTGATTCAGCATGTCTAGGGTGGAACCTGGTAATTTACATTTCTAGCAAGTCTCAGATGATGCTTATGCTAATGGGCCATGGTCCACACTTTGAGTGGCAAGGGGGCGGGGTCAGTGGTTCTTAACCTGGAGCGATTTTGCCATCAACACCCCCAGGGGATATGCGGCAGTGAAAAATGTCTGGAGATGGTTTGGCTTGCCAACTGGGGAAGGGGAGGGTGTTAACCACCAAGCCGGTGCCAAGGATGCTGCTAAACATCATACAGAGGATAGGATAGAATCCACAGTGAAAAATTATCCAACCAAAGTGTTTGTGATTCTGAGGTTGAAAAACCCTGGATTAGACCAAATGCAGAATTTATCAGGTCTCTGAAAAAGTCTTAACTCCTTGCCCCATCAAAGGTACAAAAATGTTGGCAATTCGATTTAAGGAGGAAATTTTTTGGAGAAAATTTTCTGGAAGAGGTGTGTTTGCTCCACACCTAGTGGCTGAGAAAAAGGATGCCTCAGAGAACTCATTCAAGTACCCAAAGCTTCAAAGAAGGGACTTTAAACATCCAACAAATCCAAAACCTACGCACAGCAGAAATGTTCAAGTAAGAACTTTCCCATTTCCATTTTCTCTCTTCCTAATGTTGGGAAGCACTCAGAAGGTAGCCACTTGGAGCTGCTCCCCCATTCTGGGCTTCCCACCTGGGTCTTTGACAGACATTTGGGTTGTTTCCACCTTTTGGCTGTTGTGACTAGTGCTGCTGTGACCATTTGTGTGCAAGTTTTTGTGTAGACATATGTTTTCATTTCTCTTGGGGATGAACCTGGGAGTGGAACTGCTGGGTCATATGGTGACTCAGTGTTTAGTCATGGCAGGACCTGCCAGGCTGTTTTTGCTGTGGCTGCACCATTTCACACTGCCACCCACACCCTGAGGTTCCCACTTTCTCTACATCCTCAACACTCATGGATATGAAGTGGTATCTCACTATGCTTTCGATTTGCAAATCTTTGATGGCTAGTGATGGTGAACATCTTTTCATATGCCCTTTGACCATTTGTATTTCTTCCTTGGAGAAGTCTGTTCAGATCTTTTGTCCATTTTTTAATTGGCTCGTTTGCTTTTATTACGATTCCATGGCAAGAGTTCTTTACGTGTTCTGCAGACAAGTCACTTGTCAGACATAAAATCTGCAAATATTCCCTTCCATTCTGTGGGTTAGCCTTTCACTTTCTTGAGAGGGAGCAAAGACAGCCCATAGAGGAATCAGATTTGGCAAAAATACCCAGGCCTTAGTATCCCTGCATACATAGTCATGGTCTGGGGCTGCCCAGTCAGACACTGGACCCAGTGTGAAGGCTGAGGCAAATCATGAGATGCAAGGAGCTGAAGGCTGCCAGCTACCTGTACAGCTGGCAGCTAAAAGACACATTTCTTTTTTTAATATTTATTTGACTGCACCAGTTCTTAGCTACGGCATGCAGGATCTTTGATTTCTGTTGCAACATGTGGGATCCTTAGTGTGGCAACTGGGATCTAATTCCCTGGTCAGGGATCAAACCAGGGCCCCCTAAGCACATCTTAGCCACTGGACCACCAGGGAAGTCTCAAAGGGCACGTTCTTTCTTGAGGGAGATCCAACTGTCACATCATGGCTCTGTGTCATTTGTATCCAAAAGGATAATCCCATAAAATATATTTCATTTCTTTTTTCTTTTTTTCAGAAGCAAGATGAGGAGAGGCAGTGTTTCATCTTCAGCCTGGGTCCTGCAAGCCAAGGGTGTCTGTAATGTCCCCCGGTGGTGGTTCCAGGATGAAACAGCACACCCAAGAGAGTGCCTTCAAGTGGAGGCCAGATGCGATACAGACCTGGAGTCCCAAACATACCAAAGGCTTTTGAGCACAGGTGCCTCAGAACAGAACATTTAAGAAAACTGCAGGCCTGGACTGTGGGTGAAGTCAGAAGAGGACAGAACCAGTCCCCCCCTAAACAAGACACTGTTTCCTGCCTTCTTTCCCACTGCTTCTTCTAGTATCTTCTTATCCCATTGTTGCCAAACTTCATATGTGCATGCTAAGTCGCTTCAGTTATGTCCAGCTCTTTGTGACCCCATGGACTGTAGTTCGGCAGGCTCCTCTGTCCATGGGATTCTCCAGGCAAGAATACTGGAGTTGGTTACCACGCCCTTCTCCAGGGGATCTTCCTGACCCAGGGATCGAACCCATGTCTCTTATGTCTCCTGCAGGTTGACAGGTAGGTTCTTTACCACTAGCGCCACCTGGGAAGCCTGCCCAGCTCCATATCAACACACTATTCCGTAAATTCATGGTGGACGCTGGGATCCCCCAAAGGAAATGAAGATCCTCTTTCAGGAACGAAGCACATGTTACCTCAGAGTGATTTTCACAGATAAGCCTCAGCCACAGTTTAAAAGAGCCTCACTGAGGAAAGCCACCTCGCGCAAGGTCACATCCTCACATCAGGCAGCCCACGTCTAAGGACTGATCGACATAGGAGGATAAAGGTCAAGCCCTCTCACTTCCCCTCCCACTTCAAACCAGCTCTGAAGTTGGTCCCAGCTTCAGCCACAGGCAGCTCAAGGCTTCCACGGAAACATCAGGAGATCCTGCTACCCTTTGTCTCACTCCATCCTGCTCCACATCAAAGGACTCTCCCATCAGCATAGTTCTCCAGTCTCAGAACTGGGATTGGAATAGTCCATCCAAAGCTCTGGGTGAAGCCAAAACTGCAACACAGAAGCTTAGAGCAAAAGTCAGTTCAAGGGGATGACAAATGCAAGAACTGGCCTGGATGCTGCTTGTGGAGCTCTGCAGATCCAAGAGCCCAGGAGGGGGTGAGGAGGAAGACAGAGAGACGCCACTCAGAGTGTATTGAACTGCTCAGATTGCTCTTCTGGAAAATTTAGCCCCAAGAAAGCCACCAGCTTTCCAGCTGTAAATCAATTTCAGTTATTCCTTCCTCCCCTGCCTCAATTCCTCTCCCCTCCTCTCTTTCTCTCTCCTTCCCTCCCTCCCTTCTCACCTTTCTTATCTTTCTTCCCATTCTTCTAACTTAATTTTTTTCCAACGATTAAAAAAGAAACCCTATTATAAGCATTTTAGAATGCAAAGTATTATATGGAAAGAAAACTATCACTCAGAGATAATCACTAATAGCATTCTTTAAAAAATTTTTTCACATGGACCGTTTTTAAAACCTTGATTGAATTTGTCACAATGTTGCTTCTGTTCTATGATTTGGTTTTTTTGCCTGGAGGCATGTGGGATCTTAGCTCTCCAACCAGGGATTGAACCTGTATCCCCTGCATTGGAAGACAAGCCTTAACCACTAGGCTGTGGGGGAATTCCCATCACTAGTGACATTCTGATAGTTCCTTTTGGCCTTACTAATGTACAATTTTTAAAAATCATAGATGAGAACATACTTGAGGTAGACTCTTGAGCGAACACCTTCCATTGATGCATGCTTCCTTCTATCCAAGCCCTTGACTGTTGCCCTCCCACACTGACTTTGAGCTTGGTCATCCTGACCAGCTTTGGCTAACACTGATGTAAAGGCCTGGATCTAAGTCCTTTCCCCCAGTACACATATACATATATATATGTAAATATGACAAGTATACCCCAAATATTTATCTATTCTCATTCTGGTATCACACATTATCACAGTTTCACAATGTATTTTCTACATCAGAGAGAATGTCTCTAGTATTGCTCTTATTTTTTGTAGATTTCTCAGCACTTACGATGTTGATTCTTTCAAGTAACTGTGTGTTGGGCACTTGCCATGTTTTGGAGCTGCTTCTTTAGAGCATCTTTACTTTATGAACTCTGCCTTTTCCCCGCCTCCTGAGAGAGAAGCCAGGAAATGTGATTTCCCTGCCTCCCTTGCAGCTAAGGAATGGACATGTGACCAAGGCTCCAGCAATCCCACCCACTCGAATGAAACTTTAGAAATAAAATAACATGAGAAAGTGTGCCCTGTGTGGAATCTTGTTTGTGAGGGTGACAACTGACATCAACCTTGACAGCCAATAATAGCTGTGAGGTTGAGTTTCAGGCATCAGTGTGGCATTGGTGCTGGTGGCAGTACTGGTCACAATTGGCATGCATGCCTGGCATCAGTGCTGATGGGCTCAGTGCCCAGCAATGGGAAGGCTGGTTCCCTCATGAGGTCAGTTCTGCAATGTGTCTGGGCACTGTTCCTGGGAGCTCAGTGCCAAGGGGTTCTGAGAGTTCCCCAATGCTGATTCATAAATACCTTTTCTGTGCAGACAAGCTAGAGAGTGTTTTGATATTCGTAACTGAGAATCTTGACTGACGTGCTGGGCAGAACTAAATTAGGGGGAAAAGGCACTGTATCCAGAATGAATTGCAGGTGTTTTCTGAAATCTAGACTAACCCTTGACATTTAACATGTGACCCATGTGGACTAGCAGCACCTGGACTCACCTCTACTTCAGTTTAACTGAATCCAAACTTGCTTTATAACAAGATCTCCAGGGAAACTGTAAACACAGAATGAGAAGCACTGGTCTAGCAATTCCCAACACTGGTTACACTTTAATAAAATCACTTATCTTTTATATAAGGGGGAGGGCTTCCGTGGTGGTTCACTCGTAAAGAATACCCCTGCCCATGCAGGAGACATGGGTTCCATCCCTGATCTAAGAGGAGCCCACATACTTCAGAACAACTAAGCCCGTGCACCACCACTATTGAGCCTGTGCAGTAGAGCCCAGGAACCGCAACTAACGAAGCTCGCATGCGCAAAAGCCTGTGCTCGGCAACAAGAGAAGCCACCACAATGAGAAGCCCGTGTATCACAGCTAGAGAGTAACCCTGCTCGCTGCAATTAGAGAAAAGCCCACCTAGCAACAAAGACCCAGTGCAGCCAAAAATAAGTAAATAAAATCACAAAATTGCTCAGGGGCTGTTTTAAACACTGATGACCATTTACATTCTACATGATAACAATTGATTCAGGAAAGAATCATCAATGGAGCCAAAACCACAGGGCAAAAGCTTGTTGGTGTTTCTGCACAGATCAAAGAATTTCCCCACAGATGACTTATTAATTATAAAGTGGGGAAAATGACCTTTACAGCAGAGAAACCTGGCAGACATTATTTAAACAAGTGATAAAACGTAACATCACAAATAGTCAAAATGACAGCATGAGCCTAATAAGAACATGACATCACCTATGCACAATTTCTGCCAAAAATGATTGACCTGAATCCCATATTGCAGTTGCAAAAACCAGGCAAATCCAAATGGACAATCTGCAGAACAGCTGTCCAGACTCTTCAAAAAGTTTCATGAGAGTCTAAAAAGACTGGGAACTATTCTAAATTAAAGGCAACTAAAGAGAAATGATAAGTAAATGCACTATATAATCTTTAATTACAAACTGAATTGGGGAGGGAAGGCTAAGAAGGACATTTTCAGGACAATTTTGGGGAAATGTGGATATTAGTAGAATTAGATTGTTAAATACTCTAGGTGTGATCATTATAATGTGGTTTGTGAAATTAATTCTTAAAAACTCAGCTCCCCAGACCCACTAGATTTCACTACCCATCACCTCTTGCAGGAGGGTCAAGCGCAGCATGCCAGAGCCACACCCAGGAAAAGTCACTCTGTGTAGTTCCAGTTTACAGCTTTACTGGCTGAGCTCAAGGCAGATTTTAAGGCTCAGACCACAAACTGGCTGCCTGTGAGCCAAATGTAGCCTGAGGATTCATTTGTTTGGCTTGTGTGGCATAAGTAAGTTCTGAATTAGGAACTAATGTCTTAAAAGAAGAGATTTCACATAAAAACATGTATGTCTGACTTTAAAAAAAACCTAGCCTATCTGGTTAGGGGGTCTCCAACTGACCATCTTAAAAAAAATGGTGTATCTCAAAACCTTTACTGAGGTATGGTATACATACCCAGGTGGTGCTAGTGGTAAAGAACCCACCTGCCAATGCAGGAGACATAAGATCCCTGGGTTGGGAGGATCCCCTGAAGGAGGGCACGACAATGCACTCCAGTATTCTTGCCTGGAGAATCCCAAGAACAGAGGAGCCTGGCAGGCTATAGTCCATAGGGTCACAAAGAGTCAGACACAGCTGAAGTGACTTAGCACATACATATAATAAACTGCATTTATTTTAAGTGTACATAGTTGTGACTTGATGAATGTATGCTTAGTCACTCAGTTGTGTCCGACTCATATGACAAATGTATATACCTGTAGAACCTCCACTATCATGAAGATAGAGAACATTCCTATCATTCCCCAAACTTCCGTGTGGCCCCCTCCCACTACTGGACCAGGGAACCACTGATCTACTTTCTCAGTATAGTTTTGCCTTTTCCAGAATGTTATATGAATAGAATCACAAAACATGTACACTTTTGTGCTTAGCTTCTGCTCAACATGTTTTTATCCATAATGTTGTGTGTACTGGTAGTCCGTTCATTTTATGGCTGTACAATATTTCATTGTATGGACATGTTACAATTTGTTTATCCAAATTCCTGTTGATAGACTTGGCTTCTTTTTATTTTTGTCTATTTATGAATAAAGCTGTTACGAATTTATAATAAAGCCTTTCTGAAAAAAAAAAAAAGGCAACAACAAACTCCTCTAAATTGGGACAGGCCAGTAGTGCAGGCTCTCATGACCACGATACCTCATCAGTTACACCAGACGGGAAGAGACCTCACCTACATCTCTGACAGGAAGATGCCTCTACATTACTATCCACCAGGGGGAAGAAAACTTTCCACTCCATGATGGCCCAGCTAATCAGACTGTAGAAGCCCAACCAATGAGAAGCCACCATACTTTGGATTCCCAGCTTCTTCCAATGGACTCTGGTTATCACTGCCCCTCTCAACTCCCTCCTTTTCCCCATAAAAGCAAGTTCCTTTTCCTTGTGCTCTGAATTTGCCTATGGTGTGCTGTCATTCACTTATACCAAATTGGAATTCCTCTGCTATCAGTAAATAAACTCACTTTTGCTGCTAAAATAGCTGGCTATTGTATTACTAAAGTTGACATACTCGGTGTCAGAAATGGGATCCAAAGGAGGTGGACGCGAGAGATGATGGCTCCCAGAACTGAATGAGGTAGCTGCAAAGTCCCTTATGCTCATTGGTTCTGTGGTCAGCACCTGCTTTCAGTCTGGAGTCTCAGTTTGGGTTTCAAGCTCCACTCTTTTTGCACTTTGAGCTCCTGGACTTCATCTGGGATCTGGAAAGGTTTTGTTCTTTCTGGATCAAGGCTTCTTCATTAGTGAGTATTGTTTTCTGGAGCATGGTGGTGAGGTTCTCTTTTGAGGACCAAGCTAAGTGGGACCTAAAAGTTTATTCCTTTTGGAATCTGGGCCAGGACTGCAGCAACTTTCTTAGAATTCTAGGCTAACTTAAGAAAATAAGACCCTGGCCATCTAAGTGTCCTGAGGGCAGCCCTCCTTTGGGGATTCCAGTTGGTTCCATGTTAAAAACTACAGGCTGCCCACATGTGAATTTTTAACGAAGTGGGCTGAAAAATCTAAAGGTTACTCAGAATTACCATGGCCATTATGAGGAATTTTCAATCTTCCTAAACTCATTTTTAAGATTACACTGGAGGACTCTGATTTTATAATTAAAACAAACGGTATATTTATTTTTGTTAGTACCAATAAGCTTTCAAATACTCAATACTCTAAAATTGCTTCTCAGCAAGGTACTTACTGTTTCTAAATTGGCAGACACAACCAAAAAACTAGATTAAAAAAAAGAACAAGATGACTTCTGAAACCTCCTACTTGTTATGTTCCCTTCCCTCTGGGTTCTTTGTCTTAGGGCCACCTTGTGTATCTTCCTTGGCTCTTGTCTCAGGACTCCACCTTGTACTCTGGCCCCACCCCTTATGCCATCTTCCATATTCCCTCTGTGAAAACCAGCCCCTTTAAAACTGGAACTATCATCTGAGGATCCAAATGTTAAACCCCTAGTTACTGTTTCTAAGTTAACTGGAGCAAATAAACAAGAAGGAAAGATTTAAATAACAATTGCCTTAGATTTTTGGTATTTCTGTCTGTTGAAGGGTTTTGGGAATTCATCCATCCTATTCAAAAAGGGGAATCTTTGTTTTAAAGAAAAGTTCACCTTAAGGAGCACTCCTAAAAGAGAGGAGTCCAAATCCTTAGGGATCCAATGTAATGCATTCTTTGATTGGTTTGCAGAAGCTTCTAAAAGGCAAACTGACTTCATAAAGAGCTCTAAAAGCATCCTTACAGTATGCCAGAAACACAATTTGGATCTAACTGTTGAGTTTGATCTGAGACACGACTGAAATTTAAAACAAACCTAGAAGGTCCCTGTTTCCTTCTGTCTGTATTTTCATGTGTCTGTATGTGTGTGTGTATACATGCGTGTTATAGATGTGTTTTTTTCATTTCCTACCTGCTGATGGTATTGCTAAAACTGATTTGCAGAAGAGCTCTATTTAATTGGCTTAAAAACAAACAAGCAATGGGACTTCCCTGGTGATCAATGGTTAAGACCAAGCTTTCACTGCGAGGGGTCGGGGTGGTGGGATGGGAGTTGATCCCTGTTCTATTCACATGCCACAAATCACAGCCAACAAAACCAAACCAAACCAAAAACAACCCAAAGCATTTATACCAGTTGAAATATAATAGACTGGACCCAGTACTTTTCAGGTTTATATGATCTGAGATTAATTTTGGTGTATTAAAGCAAGTTTGGAGCTTTTAAGTAAAACAAGCATATCTTTAGAGCTATCAACACTGAAAATAATGCAGGCATACAACTTTTATTCTCCTTGAGTTTACTGGTCAGGTCAGGTAAGTTCATGTTATCTTTGTTACAAAATTTGTCAGCAAGAAAAGTAACTTGGTATGATAAAATTTTTGTGAGTGACCTAAACAAGTAAATTGGATGTGAATGAGATAGAAATTAATAGGCATTGCTTTTAGGTAGCTTCCTCAAATCTTTTTGGGGAATGTTCTTATGTACTTTTTTTCCTACTTTTTTTTTCTTTTGTTTTCAGTCCCTATGAGAAAAGAGAATTTTCAGTAATGCTTTTCAAACTACAACTGGTAAATCAGTGAATCATGAGATTAATTGAGTGGAGGCACAATATGCTATCTGTTTAAAAGGAACAGGCTAGAAAATTATAACATTGCACACAATAAAGATAAAAATTGCATCATATAACTTTTTTCAGTTACATATATATGTCCATACGCTGTTATACACTGTAGCTTTCACTGTTTAAGTAAAAAAAAAAAAAAATTAAGCTTTGATCCAGAGGAAGGATAGATTGAGGGATTGACTGCTCCCCATTCCCATTTGGACTCAAGAATGCTGACACCAAGGATGAAGGGAAACTTGTTATACTGGGTTGGTCAAAAATTTCCTTTGGTTTTTATATAAAAATAAGACACATTTTTCACTTTCACCAAGAACTTTACTGAATAACATATTCACTGTTTTGTTCCATAACCTGCTGCCATTTTCTAGGCAATTTCATTATTCCACATTTCCCAAACTTTTTATCTTTTTAAGCAAAGAACTGTTACAGGTGCCTTTTACTCTAGGGAACTGAAATTTTTTTGCCATTAAGATAATTTTGAAAAGACCAAAATAAATGGAAATCCAAAGGTGCAATGTCTCGTGAACACTGCAGATGAATCAGAACTTCCTAGCCAAGCTGACCAGTTTTTGCCTGGTCATCAAAGAAACACAGAGTTTTACATTACCTTGATGGAAGATTGTGGGCTTTCTATTGACTAATTTTGGACACTTCTTGT
The DNA here is from genome assembly GCF_042477335.2 of Ovis canadensis. Lineage (NCBI taxonomy): Eukaryota > Metazoa > Chordata > Mammalia > Artiodactyla > Bovidae > Ovis > Ovis canadensis. The sequence goes on along the minus strand of NC_091268.1, from coordinate 43,241,055 downwards.
TGATTGCTGCTTTCAGTGGGTCTAACTGGGAGCAGTACTTGGTGGAAATAATTGTTTGGTTTTACAGAAGGAGCTCATAATAGAGGACTCCTTTCCAATCCCACCATCTTCCAATATCACTTCTTTGGATGAAGACCGGCCTCTGGTGAAGCTGGTGGCGGTTCATTTTGCTTGCCCACAATCTCTTCTGTTCCACGTTATTGTACGGTGTCTACTTTTCATTGCCCATCACAATTTACTTTAAAAATAGAAAGTTTTTGCTATGTTTCAGTAGAATCGCATGTGGAAATATGGCCAAGGTTTTTTTCGCTTCACTTATGTAGAACCCAAATTTATCAAAGCGATTAACACAAACAAGCTGGTGATTTTCAATGCTTGATTTGAGTATTTTGAGCATGTCAGCTATCTCTCAAGTGGTATAATGCTGACTGTTCTATTAATGTCTTGACTTGATCAGTATCAACTTCAACTGCTCTACCCAACTGTGGAGCAACACCCAGTGAGAGATCTCCAGCCTGAAACTTCACAAACCACTTTTGACATGTTTGATCACTCACACCACCTTCTCCATATACTGCACAAATCTTTTTTTGTGTTTCAGCTGTGTTTTTCTCTCTTGAAATAATAAAGCACAAGATGCTGAAAATCTTGCCTTTTTCTTCCACCTTCAATATTAAAACAGCTATACAAAAATTTACTGATTTTAATAAATTTTTAATGCATACACATATGACAGCTATAATAATATAACCTAGCAAAATTGTTTCAAATGAAGTTAAAGACAATTGTTACTAGAGCCATCATACAGGAAAAAAAAAATCAAAGGAACCTTTTGGCCAACTCACAGAATCTGATCGCCAAAGCATGCCAACAAGCATGACTGAATGGCGGACTGTCACATCCTCTTTCCTGTGCCCCATCTTCCATCTAGGCTGCAGAGACGAGACATCCTAAAAACTCCATTTCCCTGACCCCACTGCAGCAGAGCGCCAGATGGGAGTCAGCATCCACTCATCAGGTGCTGTGGTGGATTCAAGATCGCTTGCATCCCTAACCCTAATTCTACTCCTCCCACTGAGAAACTGAAAGTGAAAGTCATTTATTCGTGTCCGACTCCTTGTGACCCCACGGACTATACACTCCATGGAATTCTCAGACCAGAACACTGGAGTGGGTAGCCTTTCCCTTCTCCAGGGGATCTTCCCAACCCAGGGAGATGGAACCCAGGTCTCCCTCATTGCAAGCGGATTCTCTACCAGCTGAGCTATCAGGGAAGACTCCCACTGAGAGGTGGAATCTAATTCCTCTTCCCTGGAATCTGATCTGGCCTTGGATATTTGTTCAGCCAAAAGAATGCAGCAGCAATGACCTTCTCAAACTCTGCGTGTAGTTCGCAAGAGGCCTTGCAGCCTCCATCCAGGCCACCCTCTTGGAATGCTTGCTCTAGGGCATTTGCCATGTGAGAAATCTGTCTGCCCTGGGACAGCCATGCTGTCTGCGACACAAACAGCGTGAAGACCCTGGAGGATGAGAAAGTATGTGGAAGTGCTCATTACAGGCAAGAAGAAGCTGTCCTGGAAAGAAATCTTTCAGCTGTAGCTGCTTCCAGCACAGATCAGAACCACCCAACCAAACCCTCTCCTGACTCACAAAATTATGATCAAAATAAAATGGTTATTTAGGCCACCGAGTTTTAGGGTACTTTGTTACATAACAATACATTAACAGAAGAGATTTTTCTTCTCAAAACTTGCGTTTGGAATTGGGTTAAGCAGAGAGACAGTGGCATCCTTTGCTCTTAGACTGTCTTGAAGTAGATCTCTGATAAACTGGGTACTTTATTTCAGGCCTCCACCCTCACAGGTGTCAGAGTAGGGCAAGTTCTAGGACGGAACACAGGAATCAAGAGCCATCGTGCTGACAGAATCCAAAGGCTAACACTAAGGACCACAGGAGAGCCAGGAAGAGCTTGGGGTACAAAGTCAGAGATGAAGCAAGACAGATAAACTCAGACAGCTAACATTTGCTGGACACTGACTATGTCAGGAATGTATTAGCACTCTGTGAACATGATTTCATTTGATAGCACTCCCCCACTATTATCCCAGGTTACTCTGATTACTCACATTTCATAAAAAAGAAGTCAAGGCACAAGGAAGTTAAGTAATTTCATAAAGTCCTACAATGGGTAAATGGCAGAGCCTGGATTCATCTGGCCCAAAGCTGGTACTCCTGCTAGCCACTCACCAGCATGGCTCACAAGAGCCAGGGCCAGGTCACTCAAAGGAGGGCAAAAACCAGTTCTTGAAGAAGTCAGCTTTAAGAGAGGGTCAGTAATCCTCCAGACGAGGAGCTAGGCAAGGTGACCCCAGCTGACAGGCCAAAGGGTGAATCCCCGGTGATGGAGGTGACTATGGGCCTGTTGGACACGCCCAGTTATAGCTGGAGAAGTGAATGTCCATCACAAAGCCTGAGCCAGTAGGGCACCCGGGACTGAGGCACACACCTGCCTCGTGCATCCCCGCGATCATCTACCAGGCTTAGGCCGCTGTCAGCCCTGGACAGTCAGCCCCCCATAGTGGAGACCTGCAGACACAGGTTCAGCACCTCCTCTACCAACCTCATGTGACCCTAACCCAGCAGAGCTTGTTCGTGGCTCCATTTCTGACTGAAATCCCTCCTGTGGCCTCGCCTGCTTCTGGTGACTTCTCCCTCCTCCAGGCACTCAAACCATGGCTTCCCTCCAGGTTTTCTGGCTAAGCACGCCGTGCCCTGGCCCTGACTCCATGGTCTCCCTATGACTCAGGGCTCTGGCTCCCTGCCCAGGACCCCACCCTCCGTTCTGCTCCTCCGAGCTAAGGCCCCAGAGGAGGAATGAATAGGAATGTTTACCTCAGAGCTGCTAGCTTACTAAGACCCTCCACCCTTACCACTGAATCAACAACTTGGGCCTTCTGGTTCTGTGAACCCAGCTACTGACCCAACCACACCTGCAGAACACTGGGGATACACAGTGACCCACGAAGCTGCAAGCAGGGGATCAGCCTGCGTGGCTGGTACTCCATCGGGGGACCTGGCTCCTCACTGCAGAACACACCCAGCAGGTCATGGCCCACAGCCCTGAAGTCTGCCTGTCCTACCCTGTCTCGAGGTTGCGGGTGTTCAAGCAAAAGGAAGGAACATCAGAAACAGGCTTGCTCAACAGACCTGATGCCTGCAGTCCCAAGTCTTTAGCTAACACTTGCTTCCTAAACTTGAGCACAGGAGCTTTAGTTCAGTCCAGAGTCTACTCCCATTTCTACTCTCACTAGGAGTCCTTCCAGCATTGTTTCAGCTCTTCAGCTTTAGTTCCCTCATCTGGGACAAAGGGAATAATGCATGGTAAGCACCTAGGGCAGTATCCGGAACACAGCTGATGAACAAAAACAGCAGCCATTGATTCAAGAAAGAATCATCAACAGATGCTTAAGTTAATGAGTGAAAGTTTGATGAAGAACAATATAGCTATATAATCTTGAAGATGTTGTTGCTGTTGTTGTTTAGTCAACTAAATCATGTCTGAATCTTTTACGACCCTGTGAACTGTAGCCCACCAGGCTCCCCTGTCCATGGAATTCTCCAGGCAAGAATACTGGAGTGGGTTGCCATTTCCTTCTCCAGGGGATCTTCCTGATTCAGGGCTCAAACTCACGTCTCCTACACTGGCAGACAGATTCTTTACCACTGAGCCACTTAAGCCCAACTTTAAAGTAGCTCTATACAAATTACTTATTAAAGGGAAAATAATCAAAGGACACTATCAAGACACTGAAAAAACCCACAAATGAGAGTAAATATTTGCAAAGCATACATATGACAAGGAGTTAATATTCAGAATAAAGAACTAAACTTCTACAACTCAACAACAACAAATGCAATTCAAAGGACTCAAACAGACATATCTCCAAAGAAGAAATACAAGTGTTCAATAAGCTCATGAGGAGATACTCAACATCACTCATCATTGGGGAAATGCAAATCAAAACTATAATGAGATACCAGTTAAAACCTATTAGGAGAGCTATTGTTAAAAGCAAAACAGAAAAACACGTATGCTGGCCAAGGATGTGGAGAAACTGGAATCCAAGTGCATAGCTGGTGGGAATATAGAATGGTGCTGCCACTGTGGAAAGACGGAAAAGCCATTGTGACAGTTCTTCATAAAGTAAAAACTGAACTGCCATATAAATCCAGCAACTCTACTCCTGCATTTATACTCAGAAGACTTGAAAGCAGGGATTCAGATACCTGTACACCAATGTTCAGAGGCAGAAACAACTGAAATGTCCATCAATAAATAAAATGGATCAACAAAATATGATGTACACATACAATGGAATCTTACTCAGCCATAAAAGAAGTGAGATTCTGATACCTGCGACAACATGGATGTAGTAAACACTATGCGTGCTGGAATAAGGCAGACACTGAAAGACAAATATTTTATGATTCCACTTGCACTAAGTACTCAGAATAGTCAATTTCATAGAGACAGAAAGAAGAATAGAGGTCACCAGGGGCTGCAGAAAGAAGGGTAGTGGGGTGTGTTGTTTAATGGTGAGTTTTAGTCTGAGGTAATAAAAAGTGTTCTCACACTAAACGGTAGTGATGGCTGCACAACACTATGAATATACTGGGTTGTTTAAATGGTAAACTCTATATGTATATTTTACCATCATTTTTTAAACATAAAGGGTACTCAGGTCTGAAGCAGTCTGAAGTCCCTTTGAACTCTCTAAACTGACTGGTTAGGGCTTGCTTGACAGTGGTCCACGCTGAGAAGACACATGTGGGATAAAGTTAAAATTGAGCAGAACAGGAGGAACAACAGACAAAGAAAGAAGAGGTTTAAATCAGGGTCTTAAAGGGCTTGGCAGTAACATTTGGGGCTTGTAGGCTATGGGGTCCATGGTGCAACTTCTCAATTTTGCAGGTTTGGCCTGAGAGTAGCCATAAACATACATAAATGAATGAGAAGGGCTGTGTTCTAATAAAACCTTATTTATAAAAAATAGGAGGCTTCTGCCAATCCTTGGTCTAAATAAAAGTGTGGGAGGGGAAGAGGGTCAGCAAGGCATCATACTTTTTAATATATGAACACAACAAAAGAGGGAGCCCTGCAAGGTTAGGAAAACCATCCTGAACCACACAACTCCTTCTAAAAGTTCCAGGAAACTAATTTCATATAAAAATAAATGGCAGAAAATTACTAAGGTCAAATCTCATTCAAAGTTATGATTTAAAAAAAGACAAAAGTATAACATTTCTATGAGACCACACCAGAAATACATGCATACAAAATAGCTCTATTACAATCAACTATTTTAAAACCAGCTAAATATTTATAAGAAAACTACATATGACATGAAAGAACCATGGTAAATGAAATTAAAAAAACTCATAAGAGTTTGCCTTTACTCAAAGAACCACTTAGAAGTAAAAGGGGAAAAGATTAAGACTAAATTAGAAGAAACACAAGACCAAATAAATGCAATTTTATTTTATTTTTTTTTTTTTTTCTTTTCACCGTGTCGCTCGCGGTTAAAAGGGCCGCAGCCGCGGGGGCAGACGACCCCAGTTATGCGCGAGCATGTCCTCTGGCGCTGCAGCCTGACCCCCGGCGCCACGCGCAGGCGCGGCGGGGGCTCAAAGGCAGCGCGTAAATGCAATTTTAAAATGTCTTTAGGAAAACAGGAGGAAAATTTTTCAAGAAATCACAGAAGACAGTAAAATGATTTGAATGAAAATGACAATATGGCAGATTAGCACAGAATTGATGCAGAATATAGAAGTTTCTGAAGCAGAGAACTGAAGCAAGTGAACAAAATATTTAAAAAATCAAGAAAATATACATTAAAAAATCAAGGTATACATATCCTGGTATAAAATCAAGAAAATCTGTAAAAACTTCCAGGAATGTTCTCAAATTGAGGAAAAAATATCTAACACTATATATGCACCATGTATCCATGTATCTAAGAACACTTAACCAACCAATAGCAAGACGCATTCTAGTAAATTCACCAGACTTTCAGGAGAGAAAAAATCCTTTATGCATCTAGGGGGATGGAAAAAAGGCAAGTGGCTTATATGAGAAACAAGAGGAGGATATTGTCAGGCTTTTTAACACCAATGCTTGATGCCAGAAGAAAATAATAGAATAACTGAGTATCTTAAATCCAAAGGAAATAAAATGCGACTCAAAAGACTTTGTATCCAGCAAAACTGACTTTCCTATATAAAAAAACACATACTATTATCAACATGCAACAGCTCAGGGCGAGCCTTTTGGAAAATGGCAGATATGAGCCCAAATCTTGAGTTAGAATTTGGGTACTGGAAGAAGGGGTACAGTATTAGCAGATGGCATAGTGTAAATAAAAGCACAGAGATGGGGAAACAAAGAATATTTTCAAGGACTGTTCTTTTTTTCACTAACTTACTCATCCTTCAAGTCTAAACATTACTTTCTCAGAGAACCTTCCCTGATCCTACCAGACTAGGTCAGGTTCTCTGTTACCTGCTCTCTTAGCTCATTCTCGTTTCTAATTTGAACCACTGCTATAACAAAATAATGAATTGTGAAACTGGTCATTTACCATCTCTTCCCCTAGAACATAAAGCTTTCTGAAGGCAGGGACTCAGGATGACAGAGTCACATCATAATCCCACTGCCCAGCCCGAAGCCCTGCATCACAGTCACTCAAAAATGTGCTGAGTTAATGAATGGGTGGATCCACTTGGCTGGAATGGAGGGTTGTACACAAGACTACAAAAATTGGAAATTTTATTGGGAACCAGATTGTGAATGACCTAGAAAGCTAGTGTTAAATGCTTAGATTTTTATTCTTCTTGCTTTTCAAATTTAAAAACAGTGATGATTTAGCAAAGAATATACTGGAGGATTAGGTGTCTCATCTCTCACTAGGGTATAAGCTCTTGAGACCTGGTATGCTCACAGAATGACTGATTAGGAAAACAATATCCATTATTTTATAAACGAGCCTTCAATAAATGACAGGTTCTCTGAGGTGGTAGTAGGTACCTTTTAAGCAAAAAGAGGCAAGACAATTACTGGGTTGGCCAAAAAGTTCATTCCATAACGGCGTATGGAAGGTCCCGAATGAACTTTTTGGCCAAGCCAATATTTCGCTAAATACTCTGTGAGTCGACTTCATCTTTCAAGGGCTCAGTAGCACTTTTAAAAGATCAACTTCCCTCAGTGCTGTGTCTCCCCGAATGACTGGATTGGGTGTCAGTCTCTATGTTTTGGGACATAATTTAATTATGGACTATACCTTCAATAACTTTCAGAGGCCAAGGACAACATGCAAATAAGCACAATTTTTTTTTTCTTTTTAAAGAATAAAACAGTCACCCAGTCAAAAACTGAAGCCACACAGAAGGATATAAAGTGAAAAGCAAAGTCTCACAGACTCCCAGCTCTCCTTCCCTGATGACCCTGGTTAAGTTTCTTGTGTAAATTTTCATTTCTAAAATGTTGTTATTAATGCAATAGGAATATTACACAGTCCATATTTCTTATGAAGGCTCAATCTTCTAGATCCTGTTTGACTTAATCAGAGGCTAAATTCAGGTCCCAAATAAAGAAACTTAAAATTGTCTTAAAATCTAACACAAAACTTAGATCTAAATAGACTCAAGAAAAAAAATTAATATGTATGTATTAGTTTTTAAGTCATTTCATTTTATTTTTTACTACCCATGGTAAAATAAACTCTTCTAAGATTTTTTAAAATAGTGTAAGTTGGTAGTCATCTGGAAACCATTTATTAACTAATTAAACCCTAAATCCATGAAGAAAACGTATCAAATGCACTGAAGGTCAAAATGAAACAAGGACATAAGTACCTGTATGCCTTGACAAATCAACAGCTCCTGGTAAAATTCCTGATACTCAAGAGAGATTTAAAAATAAATGTCCTGTTAATTTCAATGTTGCCTGTAAGCAGATCTCAACTGATCCTTAGATGATAAGGTTAAGGTAAACATAACTGCCTATTGGGGGGGCTGAAATAACCTGGGACTTGTAAGAGGTGGGACGTAATCCAATTAACAGAAGCACTGAAAATATGTGATCTTACAACAAAATGAGCACCAATTTGAAAAATGTCTATGGGCATTTTCTTCTCCAAATAGAGAGCAGAGTGAATACAGGGTATTAATTTTTAACAATACTCCTAGGATCTAAGGCAACCATGTATCTGGGGCTACTAAATTCTTCAAAGCCTAAATATTAACAAGTTCCTTGCATGGTAATTATTCTAATATTTTCAATTAAAAAAACTAACACAACAGTTAACAAATTCAAACTCTTATTAATCAGCCTCTAGTTCTTCATACTCCATCCACAAAAAGAGCTATGTAATTGCGCTGTCTTTATTTAGGGTTTCTTTTGTTTGGGGGAGGGGGTGGTGCCCCAGCTTGCAGCACGTGGGATCTTAGTCCTTACTACAGACGAAACCGACACCCTCTGCAATGAAAGCACTGAAGCTTAACCACTGGACCGCCAGAGAACTGCCCTTTCTCAAAGATGCAAACCATTTGCCCCCTGTACAAATAAGGCTCACTGACTGCAACAGGCTGCGCCTGTCACAAGGCAGAAAACTGAAGGTGTTCAGAAAGGCAGGTGACACGCGGTCATTCAGTCAGCTGCTGCTAAGTCGCTTCAGTCGTGTCCGACTCTGTGCGACCCCACAGACAGCAGCCCACCAAGCTCCTCCGTCCCTGGGATTCTCCAGGCAAGAACACTGGAGTGCCTCTTTTCAACCGCAGTGAGCTGGTGTCCTACCATTGAAGACTAACTAGTGAAACCGCTGAACAAAGCCCATGCCAGTAGAGAAAAGGGGCCTTCAGACCTGATGAAGAGTGGTCCAGCCCCTTCTTTTATTTAGTTATTTTAAAAATATTTATTAGGACACGGTAATATTCGATCTTCATTGTAGCATGCAGGAATCTTTTTTTTTTTTTTTCTGAGTTGCAGCATGTGGGATCTAGTTCCCTGACCAGGGATGGAACCTGGGTCCTATACATTGGGAATGTGGAGTCTTAAGCCACTGGACCGCCAAGTTCCTAGGCCAATCTTTTCTTATGTCTATTGTTCTTAAGGAAAAGATTCCTCTACAGTGAGCCAAGCTCAGTGGCTCATTTTAACTTAGAGCAACTATTTGCTGCTTCACAAGTTTTCAGCCATCTAACAGGATTCTCCTAAGTCGGCTCTCATTCTAGCAGTCCGCATCCCTGCTTGGGAAGCTCTGAGGGAAGCAGATGAAATTAATTAGGATACAGCCCATCAAAGCCAAGGCAAGTATTTTACCAGCTGTGTACAGAGACCTTCCCACAACCATGGCAAAGGCCACAGAAGAAATATTTTCGCCACTGAGAGCTCCCCAGTCACTGTCCTTTTTGACTCTCTCCTCCTCTCTTCAGCTCTCTGCCCTGACAAGCTCAGCCAGTCCACCATGTTTGTTCTCACAGAGGCACAAGGACTTCTTTTAAGATTATTTTTGTGGTTTACCCAACTAGCCGGGAAATCAGGCCTGTTGGGATAGAAGGTAAAATCAAATAAACAATCCTCTGACTGTGTGGGAAACGGCTGCTGGGCCTTCGACTTGAGGAGACACTCGGCCAGCTGTGCTCTTCTACGCGGGGTCCTCCTCGTCCATCGCCACGTCGTCGCTGGCACTCTGCTGCTGCTCGGCCTCTGGCCCCGGGGGGAGGATGCTTGTGACGGTGTGCAGCAGAGCTTCGATCTGCTCCTCTGTCAGCCGTTCCTCACTCTCCTCCACCATCTGCAGAAGGAACAAAAACCCTCCAGGACTTACAAGGAGCCTCACAGACTGGGCCCACCCCCACCCTCCCCTCCCCAAGTTGTTCCTGGTCTCGGCCCAGCCCCTCAGCACAGAGCTCAGGGTCTGGCTCCTGAGCTGCCCTGGGTCTCCAGGCCCTTTCCGCTGTAACTCCCCAGGAGGGAGAAGCCTGCTCAAATTCCAGGGTAAGCCGATGTGGCTGCTCCACACGAGTCAGTGAAAACAGCAAGCTGCAGGTTAGCATTTTTTCTTAAAGAAAAAGCAAACCCTAACAGTTCTCTACCGATCCACATACACACAAAAATACACTACACATACAAAGAAAACTCACCTGAGTAAAATGGCATTTTATATACACTTCAGTGTATCACAACCAGCACATCTGTTAACTTACATACTGTATCAGCAGCTCAGTTGATGACTGCCCACTATGTGCCAAACGGTTTGTTTATTTTTTCTAATCCTTACTACTATCCCTACCGACAACAGCTCCTGGGCCTGGCACTGTGTCTTGCACTTCACACCCATTTTCTCTTTTAAACCACAAGCTCAGCAAAGGGCAGATCTGGAGTCCCAAGCCAGACCTGTCCACCCCTGACTCCTACAATCTAACACGTGCCACGGGCCACTGTCATCTCCTGGGGATGCAGCACAGGAGCCTGAGGAGTGACAGCTGGGAAACAGCCTCCCACCACCCCATCCAAGATCCACTTAGAGCCCCGTTTCGGACATGGTCCTGGACATCTGAACGCACAGATGAGATCCACACTTTCAAGCCTAACTGCTAATCCTCAGTGTTAACAAACACAAACACAATGTCATCAACCAGCCTGTAAAAGCATCATGCAAGCAGTCCAGTTATTTAACCACGCTCACTTGCAGGCATTACCATCTGTCAAAACAGCTTTCTCAACTAAAGGTGTCCAGGGTCCTGTCCTATGGCATTTCCCAGTAACAGTTTCTGAAATCTGGCAACTAAGACCAAAAGGAGTTCCAGAAAGAAATCCTGGCAGATTTAAGTACAGCATGATGACAAGCTAGGCTTACAATCCTCAAAGGGACTTCAGTCTGACTGCCTAGCTGCACAAACAGCAGTGCAGAAGTTAAAGAAGCCAGGTGACATGCCCAAAATCAAAGTTCTGGCAAACCACTAGCCTCTTCATTCACCTCAGTCCAAAAATGTTCCCACAAGTAGAGAGTAACACTGGGTGTTCTAGAATAAAGATTCAGAGTGAGAAAAAAAAAAGATCCACAGTGACCCGATGGAGCTACTTCCCATTATGATGCGAAATAAAACAACCATACTTTATAAAGATTCAAAGGCTCCATGTAACTTTTCTACTGAAAAAGAAAAAATCCTCAAAAGCCCACTTTTAAAATCAGCCATGCAAAATTACAGTCTGTAAAAGGAAATATTCTAACATGCCCTGCCTCCAAAGAATGAAGGGGGAGAAAGGAGAGATACACCTGATTTGATAATTTAATCTTGAGGGAAAAATGACCTCCATTTGGGAGAACAATGTCTCCCAGCTTATGAATAACTGGCACACACAGTTGCTGATGAACAGCTTCCTGCTGCAGGTGAAGAATGTGAAAGAGACTGTTATGAGACCAGTGACAACCTCCTAACATTATCAGCGCTCCTTCTCACAATCACTGCACCAGAGCTTCTCAAGGCCGCTGTACGTAAAGCAAGGACAATCAACAGATGAGTACAAGGAGGCTCAGCACCACAAGGAAAACTGATCTGATCTCACAGCAAGCAGGGCAAGGTCTCTTGAGACTTGGAATCCCAGCTCCTCCTAGAACTCCATGGCCTCCAGGAGGAGGTTTCTATCAACTCCTCTCTTGGAGATACTGGATGGTACACCAGAGTCCACTGATTTGAAACAGTTTGGTTATATGAGCTCTGAGGGGTCTTTTTAGAAAACCAAACAGGGAGGATTTCCACAGGCCACGTTCCTGCATCCAGTCTCTGGGTCTGACAGATCTGGTTTCAGTTAGGTGTGTTCTTGGCAATAGGGCTGACAAGCTTTACTAACTTTGGCCAAATGTGCCAACAGCAGATGCTTTTATTAGCAAACAACCCTCAGGAACAATTATAGTCAGGAAATTTTCTTTCCCAGTCACAGAAGAAAATATGAGCTGTATTAAGCAAGATGAAATATACACAAAAAAGAAACTTGCAGAAACAAAAAACTTACTGACCCCTCTTGGATCGCTAAAAAATAATAACACTACTCTTCAACTTTTCTCTTCAACGCAGAAGTAACAGAGCTCAAATAAAGAAACGCAAAGCGGTGTCTCAACACTCCAAAATATCAAAGGGTTCAAGTTGTTCAGAATATAAGGGCAAATGAAACGTAAAAAAAAAGTATTTGAGGGGAGTCAACATAAACAATAAATTTTTTATCATACGTGAAGATTATATTAGTTACCAGGGGCTGTCAGACTGGGCTGCTCTACTCCAAAAATGTTTCTCACTTAGTCTAAGTTGCCAAGCCTAACCTCCTACTCTGCTCAAAACAACTAAAAATCTAACAACAGGCACTTCTAGCTATTTGACCCAGAACAGTTCACTTTACCTCTATAAATTTCAATTTTCTCTGAAGTAAAATTAAAGTAATGCCTATAAGAAGGACCAAAAAAGGACATACATTTCAGTGTTTTATAAAGCAGGAAACTGTATGATTCAAGCCTTTTTATAATCACTAAATTACAACAGGCACTGATGGTAGCGCCGATTAGGACCGTGGCCTGTGAGGTCTGGGAGTTCCCAGTTCTGTCGTCAGGCCAGAGGTACCCAACGGTCCCAAATGAAGACACAAAAGGGCATGGCAGAAGTCTCAGAGCTGGTGGCCTCCCCATCTCCTCACACACAGCAGGCAGTCAGCTGTGGAGCTGAGGATCACAACAAACCATGGCTGAAGGATTAACCAGGATAATCGAAAAAGAGAAGTTTTTCAGCCTCCAACACTGAATCCTAACGGATGCTGGATGTTGGGATTACTTCTGGACCTAGGGAAAACACACAGCTATAAAGCTAACATGGGGAAATTCTCAAGTTCTCTGCACCTTCCTATCTAGGGAAAACCTCATCTCTTATCCCTTTCTGGTGAGAAGAGACACTGCTACACACCTTGGCAAGTGACTTGCGACCCTTTATGGCCAGATCCCTGGCTGGGAAAAATCTGTCCCAAAAGTGCTGGGAAACAACATAGACGGCTTTTAACAAGGTCTATCTACCTGCGGAAAGAAGAGGATAAACACACGTCTCTGAGGAGACGTCAGAGACCTTTCTCCTCGCCATGCAGCAGCACAGGGCTTCTGAATCAGACAGACCACTCGGGCACTCACTAGCCGAGACTACGGTGAGGGCATTAAAGGTGATACACACAGTCTCTGGCACTGAGTCTGGCATAGAGCAGGCCATCTTAATAGCACCTAATCCTACCAAGTACTGAGAGCCTTCCGCAGGCTCCAGGATGAGGTCACGCTAATCCTCCTCATCTCTTCTCTCCGTCTGTCATTAAGCCATGAATAACATATGTTGCTGATTAAAGTTGGAGGAGACATGACATTTTTAACCCAGAGGGATGGGGATTATTTTCTTGCTGTTCTGTTTTTTTCTCTTGTCTAAGCTGAATTTCCCATATAGTCGAGAGCATCAGAAGAATTGAGGGTATTAGGAAAAAAAAAAAAAAGTATCTCTATTTAGCCTGAAGACCAGTTCCCCCTAAAAGACACCCTTTATGGAAGGAATTCTTCTAATTTAATTTTGGGTGCATTTTAAAGGGTAGAAACAAAATGCTGAGAGGACAATAAAACTTTTACTCAAAAAGTAAATATCCCAGGACTCTTAAAAATGGTTTGGTTTTGTTCTTTTTAAGCAACTCTTAAATATCAGAGGTATTTTCTTCCACATTTTTCTAAAGGAAATTTGACAAAGAGCTAAATACTTCTAAAAGTGACTTTTAAAACTGCTTTATTTTCATTTTATTAATTCTCCAGCCAAAGTTTTTTACTCGCAATTGAATGGCCTGCCTAATATTTAAGAGCTTAACAGTGGTCTCCGCCCGGGACACGGAAGGAAAGCGCTCCACACAGAAGGACCGCAACGGCTCAGCCTGCAATCCTGGGCCACCTCACAGTCTCCTCACAGCACCTCTGCCGTCTGCTCTGGCTTGTGTGTGTGTGCGCGCGTGTGTGTGTGTGCGTGCGCTCAGTCACTCAGAGGCGTCTCATTCTTTGAGACCCCATGGACTGTAGCCCGCCAGGCTCCTCTTTCCATGGGATTTTTTCAGGCAAGAATACTGGAGTGGGTTGCCATTTCCTCCTTCAGGGTATCTTCCCGACCCAGGGATCAAACCCACATCTCTTGTGTCTCCTGCACTGGCAGACAGCTTGACCACTGAGCCACCTGGGAAGCCCTACTCTGGCTTCCCCAATCCTAAAACTTAATGCTGGGCTTGCAGTTTAGACTCTCTAAGTATTGAGTTTCCACTGAATGGTTACATGCAAAGGGAAACTAGCTGACCAAATGTGTGGTTTTAGAAAGCAAACTATGATTGTGGTATGGAAGACGGGCGGGCAGGGGCTGGACTGGAGGTAGGAAGACAGTGAGAGGACGGCTGAAAGAGCTGAGCAGAGAAATGACAGGAATTACTGCGGTGCAGCAAGGGAGGAAGAAAGAGCAAGAGGCAGGAGAAGGGAGAGAGGCCGGGGCTGACTGACCAGGAGCTAAAGGGAAACGAATGACTTCCAGGAGCCTAGCTTGGGACACTGGGCCAGGAGGGTGAGAGCGTGAGCCTGTGGTCAAGTGTACACATGCTCCATTCATCGAGAGAAGAAATACAGGAAGAGGAGGTCAAAAGTGTGTGCGGGGCGGGGGTGGCGAGGGGGGAGGATAAACTCCATCAGAGCCACGCCAAATCTAACCCTACAGAGAAGCAACGGCCAGAACGGCGCCGGACATGGAGGAGACAAAGAGCTGCCAAGTCAATCCCCAAAACCTACAGAAGGAACGACACTTCTCCAGTCTTTCCTTTTCCCTAAGTCCACAGTAACTAGGATCAAATCATTGAGGTTTCCTTTCACTTATAAAATGGATGCTCTAGCAGTCTTTTCAAGTAATGACAGTTTCTGGCTTGTCTGAGGTCAGCCTTTAGAACCCATTTTACATCTCAGACCCAGAAACTAACCCGTCCAAGTTCAACCCTCCTTCACTCACCAGCTGGATCTCAACAGCAGTCACAGGCCTATGATTCAGCAGCTGAAGCTTTTCAGCTCTGTCAAAAGAAAAGTACAGAGCCTTCAAAACTCTTATACTCCTAAGGATTTTGAGTCTTCACCAAGCAGTTTAGAGAACACTTTGTCAGATAACACATATAAGAACAACTTGGAACATGGCCCTCAGTTTCTTCAGCTGTCAAATGAAAGAATGAGAATAGAAGAGTCCTCGATCAGTGACTCTTACTCAAGGGCACAAACATGGATTAGAATCCTACAGGGTCCAGAGGCTTGGGTTATAAGAAATGTAACAGACAGTACAGCTGCAGTTTTAATAAATTATATCTGGGAAATCTTAATTCAAATTACAGAAAGTAACGATTTACAAAATCATCTTGGTTGTTCATCACTTACAAATGGTTGAAAATTCCTTTTTGAGGTTAAGACTAAATGTTACTCAGACTTGACCTGTTATCTTAGTAAACAAAACCAAAGACTCCAAGGAGGTTAATACGTGGTAGCATAAGACAAAGTTTTGTGCCCTCAAAGAGCTTATAATCCAGTTGGGAAAAGAAGACTCATAAAAGCAAATTTTAACAAAAGATTCACAATGAAGACACCAGTTATCTACCACAAGACAAAATACAGCTCATCGCTGCAGGGGTGGTTGAAATGCATGTACTCTCAAAAATGACAGAACTTGTGGGATGTAGGCTCAAGAGGGAGGGAGACATGTGTATACCTATGGCTGATCCACGCTGATGTACTACAGAAACCAATACAACATTGTAATTATCTGTTAACTAAAAATAATTTTTTTTAAAAAGGTAGGACTTGAAAAAAAGTGGCTTCAATGTTTGCCACCCCTGTGCAGGTGACAATTTCTATATTCCTCTCTCTGACTCTGGAGCTCTACAGCTTCCTCTTTTGGAGGAGGAATATTCTGGAATAAAGTGATGAATAAGCCACAATTCCCAGAGCCAGGCATCTGGGGAAGCAGTAGTTACCCAGTTCCCCCTAAGCCTTGGTTTCATCATCTGTCAAACAGGAATGACTACAGTACTTACCTGTCTCATGAGAAGGTTACAAGGGACAAAAATTTTACCATTTAGAGCGAGAGTGGCAACCACTTATTGCTTACTTTCCATATGGCAAGCACATTTAACCCTCAGACTTGACGCTGAGACGGTAAAGAAATAATTTGTCCATGGCTACACAGCTAGTAAATGGCAGAGCTGAGACTCTGCTATCCAAGCTTATGTCCTGAACTATCTGCTTCTAAAAGTACTCAGTGTTCATAAAGATGACTCACACAGTCATGTCCCCATCAACGACAGTCAGGATTAAGGCAGTGCAGTCAAGTTCTACCCCTCATTAAGCCCCCAAACATGTACTCTAGCCTTGAAGGAGGGCATGGCAGCCCTAGTATTCTTGTCCAGAGAATCCCATGGACAGAGGATCCTGGTGGGCTACAGTCCCTGGGATTGCAAGAGTCAGACATGACAATGCTCTTTCCTTCTTTTTCAGAGAGGAGAAGACTCTTGCACTGGGCCCTTAAGGATTTTCTAGGCGAAAAGGATACGAGGAATGGGCAGTAAGGGCAGGAACAGCACATCTAAACATCCAGAAGAATGAACATTCATGGAGTTTTAGGAAATGGCTGCAAGAGAGGCTGTGGGGCTTGAGGTTGAAAGAGTCAGCTGGGACAAGACCACAAAGGGCCTGCACTACCAAGGTGTTACTCTAGAGACACTGGAGAGCAACCGAGGAAAGGAGGGGACTTGCTGGGCCTGGAGAGCCTGGGAAAATGGAGGCAGAGACACTGTATAACACTCCCGGATGACAGAAAACAATGCTGTGTACTTAGGTGGCGGCGGCAACAGGACGGATGGCAACCAGAGTCTTGACCTGCTCCTGGTCGCCCTCAGGTACAGTCAACAGGCCCTGACAACCGCCGCGGCTGGGGATGTGGCGGGTGAAAGACAGGGGAGAGCTAAGGTTTACTGTCAGGTATTTAGCCTGTTTGGAAATGCTGTATGAACTGAAATCTGAATTTGAGTTTGTGGTACTTTTGGAGCCACAATGAAGAACTCACCCAACAGTTTCTCTAGTCTAAGAGTTTGGTTTAGAACTAGAGAAAAAGATCAGAGCCGGCTTTATTATGAAGGAGTATGCAAAACCAGCAGAGTGGATATCAGTCCAGAGGCCAACTGCAGAGGAAATGAAGACCCACGACAGACACCGTCAAGCACCTCTACTCACGGGGCTGGGAGAAGAGGCCACAAAAGAGAAAGGCAAAGTTCAGGACAGAGGGTATCATCAATAGTGTCAAATGCTGAAGAGAGGACAGTAGGTTGACGGCAGAGAAGTCACTGGATTTGCCAAAACGGAGGGCACTGGCGGCCTGGCAGGTAGTTCCACTACAGCAGAACGATAGTGAAGGCGACAACTGGCCTGTGAGGACTGGGGAGTAACGGTGGAGGAAGCTCCTTTTTCTTTGTAAAACAACTGTCATCACTTTATCCAAATCTTCCAGTCTTTGGCCTACACTTTTAGGATAAAAGCCCCACAAGACGTGCACCTCTGGTGCAGCTAGAGACAGGCAGCACAAGCTCCACAGCAGCCAAACACAACAGGTAGAGAGCGCAAAGCTTAGGGGAACCGAAGTTACAAGGCGAAGCAAAATCCAATTTTGGAAAACAAAAATTAAAAGATTAAGGATCCCAAAATATTCTTAGCCCTAATGAGCTTTTACTGGACTCAAGTCATTTTGGAGGGAGGCATTCACAATATGACCCCATTAACCCAGCTTAGGAATTCTTGGGAGCCATGAGCAGCCGCAGCAGGCACTCCAACAATAAATGGTAATCAGTTTGTGATTTGAAAACTCTAAAAATTTGGCTCTAAAGTAATTGCGCTCTAAAGTCACCAGGCTTTTGAAAGGCACCCTCCGTGTTGCCCTCATATTTTAAACTGTTTTCAGTATGGTTTATGTTGATATGCTTTGATACCAGACAAAGGTCAGTTTTTCTGGCACCAAAGCAAATCTGGGTTTGGTTCAGGTATATGGAGAGAGTCTCTGAAGAGGGTCCCAAAGGCACTCTCCACATCTGTCTAAGGAGATCCAAAGTAGAAGTAGTGGAGCCGGTGCTCAGGGCACAGAGCAGGTCTCAGAGGATCCTTGTGAAAGACTAGGTAAAAGATGACAAAGAGAACTTCCCTGGCAGTCCAGTGGTTAAAAACCTGCCCAGTCAATGAGGGGTACACAGGTTCGAGCCCTGGTCTAGAAAGATTCCATGTGACGCAGGGCAACTAAGCCTGTGCTCTGCGAAATGAGAAGCCCAAGCACCTAGAGTGGAACCCCACTCACCACAACTAGAGACAGCCCGTGTGCAGCAACGAAGACCCCGTGAAGCCAGAAATAAATAAGTTTTAAGAAATGACAAGCAGGAGAAGTGCAAGGAGAGAAGGAAATGGGTCTGACTGCTTTCTGTCCTGCACCATAGAGTCAATGGAGACTGCTGGGAGGGAACATTAGACTCGGGTGAAGGGTGGGATTAGAGCAAAGGGTGGAAAGGAAAAGGCAGACAACCAGTATGTTTCAGTCGTAACAAGCAACATAAATAAAAATAAATCAAAGACTTACAGGAGATTAAAGATTAAGCAGAAAAATCTGATGACTTTAATTAGAAGATCGAAGTCCTCTGCAAACCTAATGTCACGTGTTACTACTAAAAGCAAAGACCAGTATGGTACAGTATTACTCCAGAGGAACTAAAGGAAGATCCTGAGGGCTGCTTCAGCCACATTCATTTTATGAACAAGAACCTCCTTCACATCAACCTTCAGGGAGGTACGGCCACCACAACATACACGGTTCCTTATTCAGTTTGAAAAGTGACTTAAAGTTTGGGCCCCAGAAAGATACCCCAACAACACGTATCTAAACTACAACTTCAGGTTAACATGACTAAAGAAGTTATAAGAAGCTATGTGATGTCTTTGCTGGCACAGAGGTGGCCTTGGTTCCTCACCAGATGGTGGAACCACCCTCTGAGCCACCCATGGAGAAACTTCCATTCTGCTGAATTACAAGAACCCAGGCTCCCTTCAGGACTGCAAGCTGAGCAGCATGGGGTGGACTCTCTGGCAGTGGAGGAGGAACGTTGCCAGCAGTAGCCTCAGTATCGAATCTGGCACCTGAATGATACCCTCCTCTCACCGGCACTAAGCCATGGGACTATGGAACCTAAAGGGCCAACAGTCACAGACTAGGCCACAGACAGATACCACGAGGTGCCAGGAAAAGCAGCGGACACAGCGGGGACTGTGCAGCCCCTGGTGCATAAAGGTCAGAGGACAGACCTCGCAGCAGGCAGGTCAGGCAGTCAGACCAACCAAGCAAGTTCTCTGCTGTGCACCCCAGGAGCTGAGCCCAGCTGAAGTCACAGGACCACATGTACTGCAGGCTCCATTTTGGGGGATGGGGGTTCCAAACATTCCCCCCTGACTTCAGAGGCTCATTTTTATCATCTCTACTTTCTCTCCTTCATTTAATTCACTGCACTTTAGCTCCTGCCCCAAATGATCACCAGAACTGTTCTCATTTAGGGGCCCAGAGTGCTCCACACTGATCACTCTGGAGGGCTTCTCTGCCCTGTCCTTCCCTGTCTCTGCGGTAGCCAACACTGCTGGTCACTCCCTCCTTAAAACTATCTGCCCTTGCAGCTTCCACACACCATTCTTCCCTGATTCACCTATCTTTCTATTCCCTCATCTCTTTACAAGTGGAAGGTTTCCTCTTCCGCTTGCCTCTGTGGCATTCCCATCTTTCATCTTTACTGAGTTCTTCATCCAAACCTCACAATCTCATCTGCCATTACAGGTTAGAACAAAGAAATTCATGTCTTCATGTAGTGAGCTGATCTCCAGACCTCTGTAACCAACTGCCACCTAAACACCCCAGACAAACCTCAAACTCAACCTATCCCAAAGCAATCTGACTACCTTTCCCAATAAACCAGTTCCTCTCTCCGTACTTCTCATCTTGGTGAAGAGCCAAATACACAGGCCAGAATCATCCCCAAGTCTTCCCTCTCACCCACTGCCCATATTAAGACACCAAGAATTACTGATTCTATTTCTTTCAAGGTATCTGTCCCCAGTCCCCACCCTCACCATTTCTACAGCCACTTCAATTCTTCTTGGCTAAAGGGCAAAGGCCTCTGTCCTCAAGCGTCTGCCACTTTTTCAGTCTACCTTCATTCTTACAAACAAAGTACCCTTTAAAAGATAAAAATCTGGTCATCTCATTATCCTGCTTCTAATCTTCCCACTGTCCGCACACAGTTTTTAAACTTTCTTAGTTCAACCTTCAGAACCCACTGACATCTCCTGTTTGTCAGTCTCTCTAGGTTCAAATGCCTTCATGTCCCCTAAGCACTCATATTCCAATCAAATGAAACTGCAAATATTACACAGGAAGTACTTCCTGATTACAGGCTCCAGCATATCATGTTCCCTCTGCTTAGAAAGCATGTGCTCACTTATATCTGGCTATTACCTTATATGAAAACCCAGTGTCACCTCCCACAGGCAAAATGATACACTCAAATTCTGACACTTCAGTGTCTCTCTGCTATGTCCCAACTGCCATAGCACTTACATTGTAGCTATTCATCTTTGTATCCTTACTAAGACAAACCTACCATGAGACAAACATGAGTTGAAAACAAAGAGCTAGAGTAGCAATGACTTGCAGGAGACGTTCCAGAGAG
This sequence comes from Ovis canadensis, assembly GCF_042477335.2. NCBI lineage: Eukaryota > Metazoa > Chordata > Mammalia > Artiodactyla > Bovidae > Ovis > Ovis canadensis. The sequence goes on along the minus strand of NC_091268.1, from coordinate 43,220,180 downwards.
AGACACTGTTCACACAGTGGGGAGACAAGGGGCGAGATTCCAGGCTCTCTAAGCAGAGTAACCACATTCCAGATGTTAGTGAAACCTGCACCCATCTATCTACCCTGAGCTTTGCTGCCTCCAGATTACTCTTGGACTTTGACACCTAAAGTCAAATAAAACATGGTTCCTATCAAACTCTCAAGAACTTCAGCAGTGGAGGTTTTTAAGCAAATTAATGGAGCCCCAGTTTGTAGTACTAGAACCAGGTCACTAAGGGGCTATTATCTTGAATCTCCTCTTCCTGAAAAAAGGATAAGAGAAAAACTCTAGCAGGGGATATTCAGAAAAAAGAATTAAAGAGCATTTCAGCAGTTTCTGTTACACACGTGATTCCTGTCTTAAAATGCACTGGCTAGCACAAGTGATCCAGGTCTTGATAGCATGTGGCAAGCAGCCCCCTGAGTCATAAGGCACTGAGGCCAGATGAATTCCAATGGGCTGTAGATAGTTTGCCTGCTTCCAGAGGAGCCAGACCCAGCTACAGTGAAAGAAGCCTGCAGCCCCCTCTACTGGTTGTTTTCAGAACAACACTGCCTGGAGCTTTTGCAAGGGTATCTGTTAGAGCCCTGGCATGTTCATGTGTCTCGGGAAACAACCTTTAATGAAGGCAATGGCACCCCAGTCCAGTACTCTTGCCTGGAAAATCCCATGGATGGAGGAGCCTGGTGGGCTGCAGTCCATGGGGTAGCTAAGAGTTGGACACCATTGAGCGACTTCACTTTCACTTTTCACTTTCATGCATTACAGAAGGAAATGGCAACCCACTCCAGTGTTCTTGTCTGGAGAATCCCAGGGACGGGGGAGCCTGGTGGGCTGTCGTCTATGGGGTCGCACAGAGTCGGACACAACTGAAGCGACTTAGCAGCAGCAGCAGGCTCTAAAGGGTCAAGAAAGAGTTTACAAATCCGGTGTTCATTCCCCCTTCCACCTTTTTTCTTTTCCCCTAAAGCTCATATGTGGGGAAAATCAGAGAGAGACTGTGCATGCCTAGGGAAAGGCGCACACTCAGAAGAGACCTGAGAAGACCTTGAGTTCATACCTCAAGCTGACTCTCAGCACAGAAACAACCCACTACAGTACAAAAATAGTAAACAATAAACAAAAGTCAGAAAGCCTAAGGAAAAGGAAGAAAATCTGATTTTGAGCTACGATTTTATTAGATCAAGTATCCAGTTTTCAACAAAGAACTCACAAGGTAAACAAAGAAACAGTTAAGTATAGCCCAGGCAAATACATAAACAAATTAACAGTCTCTGAAAAAAACCCAATAGAAAGTCTACTAGACAAAGGCTTTAAAACAACCGTCTCAAAAATAAATAAAACATTAAAGATGCTCCAAGAATTAAAAGATGTGGAGAAAGTCAAGAAAACAATGCATAAACAAAATGGAAATATCAATAAAGAGACAGAAAGAAACAAAGAGAAATTCTGGAGCTGCAAAGCACAGTGACTAACATGAAAATGACTAGAGGGACTCGAAGGCAGATCTGAACAGGCCAAACAAAGAGTCAGTGAACTTGAACAGAAAAAAGGATTAAAGAGAAGTGAATAAAGCCTGGAACACCACGTGATGAACCAACATACACATTTTGAAAGTCCCAAAAGGGACCACGTGACCATCAAGAGCCGAACAGTTAAAGAAGGTATGGTGTGTGCGCACGCGCACGCACACACACACACACACACACACGCACGCACGCGCACACACGCACACACACACACTATGGAATATTACTCAGCCATAAAAAAGAATGAAATACCATTTGCAACAACATGAATGGACCTAGAGATTATCACACTAAGTAAGTCAAAGACAAATATATCACATGTGGAATCTTAAAAAAAAAAAAAGGTCCCAAATAAACTTACTTACAAAACAGTAAAAGACTCAGACACAGAAGACAAACTTATGATTACCAAAGGAAGGGAGGGGTAAATTAGGAATTTGGGATTAAGAGATACACATTCACTATATATAAAACAAACAACAAGGACCTCTTATACAGCACAGGGATCTATATTCAATATCTTGCAATAACCTATAATGAAAAAGAATCTAAAAAGAACATATATGTATATATATATATATATATGGATAACTCAATCAATATGCTGTACACCTGAAAGTTATACAACACTGTACATCAACCATATTTCAGTTTAAAACTTAGTCTTTAAAAAACAACAACAATAAAAACAAAGCCTTGGGAATATGTAGAAAAATTATCAGAGTTCTAACAGTTGCGTCTTTGGAGTTCTGGAATGAAAGGAGGAAGAGACTGGGACAGAAAAAAATGTTTAAAGAAATAATGGCCCCAAACTTCACAAACCAGAGTAAGAAATAAAAATTTACATAACCAAGAAGTTCAGCAAAGATAAACTTTAAAAAAAAACCATAAATCATTCAAAGACCAAATATAAAGAAAAGTATTGAAAGCAGTCACAGGACTTCTTTTTTAAACTAACATCTTTCAAGAGCTGAAAGAAAGGATCACTCAATCCCATGAAACTATCCTTCCAAAATGAAAGAATATATATAACACTCCCATTTGAACCAAAACTAAGAAAATTGCAGCCAGCAGGCCTGTTCTAAAAGAAGTGCTAGTAGAAGGTCTTCAGGCTGAAGTAAATGCTAAAAAGTAAACATGAACGGGAATGAATGATGAAAAGAAACAGCAAAATTCTAAGTAAATATAAAAGGCTATTTTTGTCCTCTTAACGTTCTTTAAAATATGTATTGGTTCGGCCAAAAAGTTCGCTCAGGGTCTCCCATAACATCTTACGAAAAACTGGAACTAACTTTCTGGCCTACCCAATAGTGCTGGAGAGGATGTGAAGAACCCTTACATTGCCTGTGGGAATGTAAAATGGAGCAGCCACTAGGGAAAACAGTATGGTAGTTTCTCAAAAAAGGAAAAATAACAATTATCCTAAGATCTAGCAATTTGGCTTCTGGGTATACACTCAAAAGAACTGAATGCTGAATCTCCAAGAGGTATTTGTACACTTGTGTTCACAGCAGTACCATTATGCATAACAGCCAAAAGGCAGACACCACTCAAATATATACACTAATAGATAAATGAATAAACAAAATGTCATACATACATAAGATGGAATAGTAAGCAGCCTTCAAAAGGAAGGAAAACCTGACACACACTACAACATTAATGAGCCCTGAAGAGGTTATAAATGAAACAACCAGTTACAAAAGAACAAATACCGTGTAATTCTCCTATGAAGTAAAGCAGCCAAAGTCAGAGATACAAAGCACACTGGTGGTTACCAGAGGGAGAAGGGAGGATGGGCAGTCACTGTTTAATGGGTATACAGGTTTAGTTTTGCATGATGAAAAACTATCCTTTGGATGGATGGCAGAGATGATGGTACAACTGACTCTACCTAATGCCACTAAACTGCACACTTACAAATGGTTAAAAATAGGGCTTCCTTGGTGGTCCAGTGGTTAAGAATTCACCTGCTGATACAGAGGACATGGGTTTGATCCATGGAGCAGAAAGATCCCACATGTCTCAGGGCAACTAAGCACGTGCGCCACAATTACTGAGCCCATGCACCTAGACCAACAAGAGAAGCCACCGCAATGGGAAGCCCACACCCCACAACTAGAAAGCAGGCCCTGCTCACTGCAACTCGAAAAAGCCTGTGCACAGCAACAGACCCCGTGTGGCCAAAAATAAACAAACAAATGTTTTTCAAAAAATGGTTAAAATAAAAATACCACAATATTAAAAAAAATTCAGATTTTGTAAAAAGACATATACTGTATGATTCTATTTATACGAGGTATTGCTGCTGCTACTGCTAAGTCGCTTCAGTTGTGTCTGACTCTGTGCGACCCCAGAGACGGCAGCCCACTAGGCTCCCCCATCCCTGGGATTCTCCAGGAAAGAACACCGGAGTGGGTTGCCATTTCCTTCTCCAATGCATGAAAGTAAAAGTGAAGTTGCTCAGTCGTGTCCTTCCAGGCTCCTCCGTCCATGGGATTTTCCAAGCAAGAGTACTGGAGTGGGGTGCCATTGCCTTCTCCAAGAGTAGTCATATTCATACAAACAGAATGGTGGTGTCAGGGGATAGGTTAAGTAGGAAATGGGGAGTTGTTCAATTGGTATAGTTTGTTTTACAAGATTAAAAAGTTCTGGATGTTGGCTGTACAACACTGTGAATACTAAATATAAATGAACTTTAGACTTAAAAGTGGTTGAAATGGTACATTTTATGTTACGCTTATCACAAAAGTAAAACTATACATAAACATACATAAATACATACAGGCACACATTTGAAAAAATTTGTCTTCATAGAGAAGAGAAGCAAGGGAGAAGGGCACTAGTTTCCTGACAACGCATCAGCTGTGTGCCTGAAACAATACCCAATGTTTCCTCCAAAAGAAAATTTCTGATTCTTCTGAATGAATGACAAATGCCTTTTTGGGATTTATCAGCTGTGTTATTAATTCTAAAAGACTGCTGCTGCTAAGTTGCTTCAGTTGTGTCCGACTCTGTGCGACCCCAGAGACGGCAGCCCACCAGGCTCCCCCATCCCTGGGATTCTCCAGGCAAGAACACTGGAGTGGGTTGCCATTTCCTTCTCCAATGCATGAAAGTGAAAAGTGAAAGTGAAGTCGCTCAATGGTGTCCAACCCTTAGCGACCCCATGGACTGCAGCCCACCAGGCTCCTCCGTCCATGGGATTTTCCAGGCAAGAGTACTGGACTGGGGTGCCACTGCCTTCTCCTAATTCTAAAAGACTAGGGCTGGTTTTTTCTCATGGAAGCTCTTTCTCTAATTCTTAATGATGCTTTTAATTTCTACAAAATTAACTTATTCAGGAAAGTCATCAAGAAAGTAACTGGGCACAAGAAGAGCAGACAGAATCTTATCAAGCCACTTTTGCCCCACAAACACAAATGTCAAATGACTTAATTCACCAACTTGATCAAAAGCTCATAATTTGTAAATCCCATTTTTCAACCAATTTAGTCTGAATGTTTAGAAGAGGTTAAGGGACAGATTTGGGGGAGATTTTTGGAGATTAAAAAGCCCACTGTGTTCTATTTCTGGCTCTAAAAAGATCCCAGGGTGTAAGTCTCAGTTGTCTCATATACAATCCTAGGATCCTAATGTAAAAGCGTATTGATTATAATTCAAAACCCAACTAAATATAAATACACCATTGCAAAGGATGACTTTTGCAAGCTATCATTTTCATTATGTGTCAGTCTTTTCCCACTTAAGATTATTTTTACTTACTTGGTCAACTTGTGGCTTTTCATTGCTGTCAGAAATTCTCTCACAATCTCAGGACTCTGGTGCCTGCATGGTGTTTTTGATATGTATTTTAATGTCTACGGAAAAAAAGGAAAAAGCAAGCATAAGACAAAGAGCTCTGAATGAACCATAGACGTTAAAGAGATGAACTATATAAAGTAAAAGAACATGACTGATAAATGATTCTAGGATTCTAAACACATAATTAAATGAACAAAATCAGATGGGAAGGAATGGTGACAAAAGTGTTAAATCCCTTATTTTCCTTAAAAGAGATTATGATGACTTAAGGCAAGTTTTTAATGTCTTTGAAAAGATAAATTAAAAGATAGTTAAATCTGAATCTTTGTAAGACAAAATGAAAACTGAAAGCAAATAAATAACAAGAAAAAATAAATTACAATGACAGATACAAAATCAAATATATAACAGCTTAAATGCTCTTTTTTAAGAACAAAGCATAGAATGGGAGAGAATGCAACAAACTATCAACTAGATATTAAGATTATAAATTACTTTTAATAACTTTCTTTATACATTTTGGTACTTTCTAAGTTTTCTACTATAAAAAAGTATCACTTATACTGTAATAAAGAATTTGTCTTTGCCAAAACAGATGATCTGGCCTTTGCCCTCTGTTTCCAGGAGGTAGTCTTCATACGCTTGGAGCGTTACACCTAATAGGAGTTATGTTTGTCTGGGAGCCTGACGTCTTACCAGATAGTCTTAATAAGACTGAGAGCAGGGGCTTTGGGTCATGCAGTATCAACCGACCTGGAGGCTGACATGAACTACACAGACAATCAATCATTCAATCATGCCTAGGTAATGGAGTCCCAATAAAAACTAGACACCAAAACTTAGTGGAGCTTCCTTGGTTGAAAATGTTCTGAGTGTATTAACACACACTGACTTCGAGAGAAGCATGTTCTAACTCCACATTAGAGAACAATGGAAGCTCTGCCTATGATATTTCTCCTGGCACCTGCCCCAACTGCTTCATCCCTAGGCCAATTTTAATCTATTTTTTTCCTTGTGATAACCTGTAATTGTGAATATAATGGCTTTCAGTTCTATGAGTTCTTTCAGTGAATTACTGAATCTGAGGGTTCTCTTGGGGGGCTCTGATTTGCAATTGGTATTAGAAGTGAGGCAGGTTTTTGATTATTCCCTTCTCTAAATTTTGCAGTTGGCACTTGCAATTGCCCAAACTCTTTCCACTTCTATAAACAGAATAAAAACTGAGTTACAGTAAAACTACTCAAATCAGATAATGGATAGTCGTGATTCGGTGTCCAGTCAGCAGCAAGATAAACCAACCCCTTTCAATAGTAGTTTGGATAGACCCTCTGGAAACCTAGACTTACTTCATATGTGATAGTATTCAAGTTCTGTTGCCCAGAACTGTGTTTATTCTTTCCACTTTCTTTACGCTGCTCTTTCAAATCAGTTAGTAACTGGAACACCTAGGAAGAGATATACAAAAAATTTTCATAAATAAATTTGAAACGTATCTATTCCAAGGTCAATGATCTTGAAGGATAAATAGAACATCTCTTTCTTCTCATAAACCCTCCCCCAAACTCTTGCATTAGAGCAAATGAATCCGGAAAGCATTTGACTTTTTAAAGACTTTTAAAGCCTCTTTTATCTAAGTCAAACAGTATAAATTCATTGGTTTACATAAACTATTTCAAGTGTTTCCTATCAATATAAACCATAAAACTCTAAACAAAGTGGGTATAGTGGGAATGTACCTCAACACAGTAAAGGCCATACATGACAAGCCCAGAGCTAACACTGTACACAACAGTGCAAAGCTAAAAGCTTCTCCCCTAAGATCAGGAATAAGACAAGGATGCCCACTCTTGCCTCTTTTATTCAACTTAGTACTGGAAGACCTAGACGTGGCAATCAGTCAAGATAAAAAATAAAAAGACATCCAAAGGAATGTAAAGAAGTAAAACTGTCACTATTTGCACATTACATGGTTTTATTTACAGAAACTCCTAAAGACGCCACAAAAAAACTGTTAGAACTAAGAAATGAATTCAGTAAAGTTGCAAGATATAATGCCAACATACAGAAATCTGTTGTGTTTCTATAATTTAAAAGAAAACACAATTCTAATCATTATAATTGCAACAAAAAAGACCTCGGAAAAAATTTAACCAATAAGGCAAGAGACCTGTCCAGTGGAAATTATAAGACACTGATGAAAGAAAAAGTCAAGACACAAGTAAATGCTCAAGGATTGGAAGAATATTGTTAACGTGTTTGTACTACCCAAAGCAAACCAGATTCAGTGTAATTCCTATCAAAATTCCAATTGCACATTTCACAGATAGAACAACCCTAAAACTTGTATGGACCACAAAAGACAGAGCATGGTCCACTGGAGAAGGGAATGGCAAACCACTTCAGTATTCTTGCCTTGAGAACCCCATGAACAGTATGAAAAGGCAAAATGATAGGATACCAAAAGAGGAACTCCCTAGGTCAGTAGGTGCCCCATATGCTACTAGAGATCAGTGGAGAAATAACTCCAGAAAGAATGAAGGGATGGAGCCAAAGCAAAAACAATACCCAGCTGTGGATGTGACTGGTGATAGAAGCAAGGTCCGATGCTGTAAAGAGCAATATTGCATAGGAACCTGGAACGTCAGGTCCATGAATCAAGGCAAATTGGAAGTGGTCAAACAAGAGATGGCAAGGGTGAACGTCAACATTCTAGGAATCAGCGAACTAAAATGGACTGGAATGGGTGAATTTAACTCAGATGACCGTTACATCCACTACTGCGGGCAGGAATCCCTCAGAAGAAATGGAGTAGCCATCATGGTCAACAAAAGAGTCCGAAATGCAGTACTTAGATGCAATCTCAAAAACGACAGAATGATCTCTGTTCGTCTCCAAGGCAAACTATTCAATACCACAGTTATCCAAGTCTATGCCCCAACCAGTAACGCTGAAGAAGCTGAAGTTGAACGGTTTTATGAAGACCTACAAGACCTTTTTGAACTAACACCCAAAGAAGATGTCCTTTTCATTATAGGGGACTGGAATGCAAAAGTAGGAAGTCAAGAAACACCTGGAGTAACAGGCAAATTTGGCCTTGGAATGCGGAATGAAGCAGGGCAAAGACTAATAGAGTTTTGCCAAGAAAATGCACTGGTCATAGCAAACACCCTCTTCCAACAACACAAGAGAAGACTCTACACATGGACATCACCAGATGGTCAACACCGAAATCAGACTGATTATATTCTTTGCAGCCAAAGATGGAGAAGCTCTATACAGTCAACAAAAACAAGACCAGGAGCTGACTGTGACTCAGATCATGAACTCCTTATTATCAAATTCAGACTTAAATTGAAGAAAGTGGGGAAAACCACTAGACCATTCAGGTATGACCTAAATCAAATCCCTTATGATTATACAGTGGAAGTGAGAAATAGATTTAAGGGACTAGATCTGATAGAGTGCCTGATGAACTATGGAATGAGGTTTGTGACATTGTACAGGAGGCAAGGATCAAGATCATCCCCATGGAAAAGAAATGCAAAAAAGCAAAATGGCTGTCTGGGGAGGCCTTACAAATAGCTATGAAAAGAAGAGAGGTGAAAAGCAAAGGAGAAAAAGAAAAATATAAGCATCTGAATGCAGAGTTCCAAAGAATAGCAAGAAGAGATAAGAAAGCCTTCTTCAGCAATCAATGCAAAGAAATAGAGGAAATCAACAGAATGGGAAAGACTAGAAATGTCTTCAAGAAAATTAGAGATACCAGGGGAACATTTCATGCAAAGATGGGCTCGATAAAGGACAGAAATGGTCTGGACCTAACAGAAGCAGAAGATATTAAGAAGAGGTGGCAAGAATACATGGAAGAACTGTACAAAAAAGATCTTCACGACCCAGATAATCATGATGATGTGATCACTCATCTAGAGCCAGACATCTTGGAATGTGAAGTCAAGTGGGCCTTAGAAAGCATCACTACAAACAAAGCTAGTGAAGGTGATGGAATTCCAGCAAAGCTGTTTCAAATCCTGAAAGATGATGCTGTGAAAGTGCTGCACTCAAAATGCCAGCAAATTTGGAAAACTCAGCAGTGGCCACAGGACTGGAAAAGGTCAGTTTTCATTCCAATTCCAAAGAAAGGCAATGCCAAAGAATGCTCAAACTACTGCACAGTTGCACTCATCTCACATGCTAGTAAAGTAATGCTCAAAATTCTCCAAGCCAGGCTTCAGCAATACGTGAACCGTGAACTCCCTGATGTTCCAGCTGGTTTTAGAAAAGGCAGAGGAACCAGAGATCAAATTGCCAACATCTGCTGGATCATGGAAAAAGCAAGAGAGTTCCAGAAAAACATCTATTTCTGCTTTATTGACTATGCCAAAGCCTTTGACTGTGTGGATCACAATAAACTGTGGAAAATTCTGAAAGAGATGGCAATACCAGACCACCTGACCTGCCTCTTGAGAAACCTCTATGCAGGTCAGGAAGCAAGTTAGAACTGGACATGGAACAACAGACTGGTTCCAAATAGGAAAAGGAGTACATCAAGGCTGTATATTGTCACCCTGCTTATTTAACTTATATGCAGAGTACATCATAAGAAACGCTGGACTGGAAGAAACACAAGCTGGAATCAAGATCGCCGGGAGAAATATCCATAACCTCAGATATGCAGATGACACCACCCTTATGGCAGAAAGTGAAGAGGAGCTAAAAAGCCTCTTGATGAAAATGAAAGGGGAGAGTGAAAAAGTTGGCTTAAAGCTCAACATTCAGAAAACGAAGATCATGGCATCTGGTCCCATCACTTCATGGGAAATAGATGGGGAAACAGTGGAAACAGTGTCAGACTTTATTTTTTTGGGCTCCAAAATCACTGCAGATGGTGACTGCAGCCATGAAATTGAAAGACACTTACTCTTTGAAAGAAAAGTTATGACCAACCTAGATAGCATATTCAAAAGCAGAAACATTACTTTGCCGACTAAGGTCCATCTAGTCAAGGCTATGGTTTTTCCTGTGGTCATGTACGGGTGTGAGAGTTGGACTGTGAAGAAGGCTGAGCGCCGAAGAATTGATGCTTTTGAACTGTGGTGTTGGAGAAGACTTTTGAGAGCCCCTTGGACTGCAAGGAGATCCAACCAGTCCACACTGAAGGAGATCAGCCCTGGGATTTCTTTGGAAGGAATGATGCTAAAGCTGAAACTCCAGTACTTTGGCCACCTCATGCGAAGAGTTGACTCACTGGAAAAGACTCTGATGCTGGGAGGGATTGAGGGCAGGAGGAGAAGGGGACAACCCAGGATGAGATGGCTGGATGGCATCACTGACTCGATGGACATGAGTGTGAGTGAACTCCGGGAAATGGTGATGGACAGGTAGGCCTGGCATGCTGCGATTCATGGGGTCGCAAAGAGTCGGACACAACTGAGTGACTGAACTGAACTGAACAAAAGACCCAGAATAGTCAAAGCCATCCTGAAAAAGAACAACAAAGCTAGAGGCATCACACTCCCCAATTTCAAACTATATTACAAAGCTATAGTAATCAAAACAGTATAGTATTGGCCTAAAAGAGATGCAGAGATCAATGGAACAGAGTCCAGATATAAATCCACACATATACAGTTAATTAATTTATGAAAAAAGAGCCAAGAATATACAACAGGGAAAGGATAGTCTCAATAAATGGTGTTGGGAAAACTGGACAGCCATATGGAAAAGAATGGAACTAGATCACTACATAAACTATACACAAAAATTAACTCAAAATGGATTAAAAACTTGATGGATGATCTGAAACCATAAAACTCCCAGAAGAAAACACAGGCAGCAAGCGCCTTGACACTGGTCTTGGCAATGAATTTTTGGATTCAACACCAAAAGCTAAGGCAACAAAGGCAACAATAAATAAGTGGGACTACATCAAACTAAAAAGCTGCTGTGCAGCAAAGGAAATCATCAACAAAATGCAGTCTACTGAATGGGAGAAAATTTCTGCAACTTATGTAGCTGATAAGGGGTTAATATCCAAAATATGTACATTCCTACAACTCAAAAGGAAAAAAACAAATAATCCAATTTAAAAATGGGCATTTTACCGAAGAATATATACAGATGGCCAACAAGTACACAAAAAGATGTTCAACATCACTAATCATCAGGGAAATGCAAATCAAAACCACAATGAGACTATCACCTCACAACTGTTACAATCGCTATCATCAAAAAGCCAAATTAAGTATTGGTGAGGATACGAAGAAAAGGAAGCCACTGCATACGATGGCTGGGACTGTTAACCGGTGCAGCCACTACAGAAAACAGTGAAGGATTATCAAAAAATTAAAAACATAACTACCGTACGATTCAGTAATTCCACTTCTGGATAACTATCCAAAGAAAACAAAAACACTAATTTGAAAGAATATATAAAGCATTATTTATAATACCCAAGGTAAGGAAATAACCTAAAGTGTCCATTTACAGATGAATGGATAAAGAAAATGTGGCATGTATGTGCGCGCGCGTGTATGTATATATATATTTATATGCACACATACACACACACACATGCACAAAGAGGAATATTATTCAGGCATAAAAAGTGGAATCCTGCCAACTGCAACTTGAATGGAATTTGAGGGCATTATGCTAAGTAAAATAAAGCAGAGAAAGATAAATACTCTATGATCTTACTTACACATGGAATATTAAAAACAAGAACACAAAACCAAAAACCAAGCTCATAAAGAATAGATGGATGCGAGAGACAGCAGGGAGGGTGACAAAACAGATGAAAGTGGTCAGAAGTCACAAACTTCCAGTTATAAAATAAATGAACCATGGGGATATCATGTACAGCATGGCAACTCTAGTTAATACTGTACTGCATATTTGAAAGTTGCTAAGAGAGTAAATCTTTAAAAGTTCTCATCACAAGAAAAAATAATTATATAACTATGATGTTAATTTATTACTTGTTGTGGAAATCATCTTGCAATATACACAAATATCAAATCTTTATGTCATATGCCTGAAACTAACACAACATATTTGATTGTACCTGAATTAAAAAAGTTTTTCCGAAAACAATTTTTTTTTTTAAAAAAAGATCTTGCTTCTTCTCCAATATGAAAATCTATTTTATTTCTGGAAAAGAAAAATTATGAGGCAAGCGATAAAAGTGGTTTACCAAAAAAAAAGGCAGGGAGGGGTGGAAATGCTATAGAACTTTAGAAGTAAATTTTTCCCACAAGGAAGAAACACAAGTTTGTTAGTGCTAAGAAGGGTCAGGAGAGGAAATCTCTCTCCTATTTTGGAGATTATACCAGAAAATAGTAAGAAGCTTAGTATCACAGACATAGTAATGACTAGATACAATGCAACCGTCCTCTGGCTGTAGGTCCTTTCAGAAATAGTGGCTTGAGACCCCATTAATGCAACGTTCACAAATGGATAAAACACTAAACACCTTGTCCAGAGGCCTAACTGGACAAGGAGATTTCTAAAAGCCAATGGCTTGACCATCTCGTTCCTGTTATGACTAGAACACATTTCAGATGAACCTTTAGGAAGGAAAGAATATGGCCCACTATGTTAATTCTACTACCTTCTACATATATCACACAATGAAGACTTAAATCTCCTCTAAGTCTTCCTGAGTTTAGACCCTGACATAAGAAAAAATCAGATGGTTTTGCTATTACCAAACAACACCCAGGTATAATAGAAAGTAAGCAGAAATAATGGTCTATCTCCCCTCTCACCAACCTTTTTCCTTCCTTCCTTTCTTTCCCCAGCAACCCAACCCTCAAGCCCCCAAATTCCAAATCTGTTCATTCCTACTAATTACTCATAATGGTGAGTCAACTAAACTCTCACTTCCAAAATGAAGGTGTTAATACCTATGAGACCAGTATGAGGATCAAAATAATTACTTATAAAAGCATTTTACAGCTAAAGAGTGTTAATTTGGAAAAGGCATACATTTTTTTAACAGAAAATTTTTACAAACAGAAACAGTTCCAAAATAGATGCTTCCATCCTATGAAGGCATCCCAAACGAACATCTAAAATCTCTGGCATTTGGAGATGGTTGCCTACAGGAACTAAAGCCTTCTCAGCTTTCCTCAATTACTGTGTGTGATTCACCAAGCCAAGAGTATTCCAAAGTCCACCAGATGGTACCATCTCTCTTATTTTAAATGGCAAATCCAAATGAATTCAGTCATTTCTAACCAAAACTAATTCAGCAGCCTTCAGAAGCAGAGGACAAACAATCAGAGAGGAAAACACAACAGGCCAAAGCGATTTACCTCATAGTTACTGAGCAGCGCAGCATTGGCATCCTTCCTGCAAAACAAAGTAAACTGTCATTAGTCTGGGTTCCTATCCCTCTGTGGGAATGAAATATATAAAATAATCCCTCTGTTAAGATTCAGTAGTCCAGTTCAGAAACTTGGGGACTACAACCGCAAATTGAGAAATGTCCTAAATTTCACTGGTTTAGCTGGCGATGCACAAATTCAGAGCAAATTCTCCTCTTTAAAACTGAGGTATATCACAAATCCATCATCAGGTAGGTTACTAAGATACTCTACTTATCCATGGTCCAAGTAGGCAGAAGTTAAAGAGAAGTCAGACATCTAGAGGAAGTTAGTAGTAGGAAGAATCCGTGGGCCAAACCACAGGAGTAGGGGGAGGCAATAAACAGAGAGTGCTAGAATTAGCTGGAGAAACAGAGTGCCCCCTCATCCCACAGCCATGCCCTCTCTCCAGCACCTCCGCCTTCTACCAGCTATCAACATTTTGGGCAGCTAAATTTTCCTGCTGGATCACCAGAAATGAGACCCTTAACACTAACATCACTCCTGCAAATCCCAGCAACGTCAGGAATCCTGCCAGATAGGCACAAAACTCCCAAGGTGTGTATCTTCCCTGTCGACTCAACAGGCAGAGCTCACGTTTAGAGCAGTGGTCAAAACCCTGACCCCTGTGCAACAGTCAATCAAGGCAAAATGTCACTTTCATGTATGAATGAGCACAGCAGTGTGACCTGCATTAAATGACCACTGATCCATTCTACAGTATCGCATCAAAAGTACATACTGTTCTTAACAGTCTATAATAAGAATGCAGTTTTATTAGTAACAATTAAGAATTCAGTTTTGACCTACTGTATAGCAGAGGGAACTATATTCAATATCTTATAATAATCTATAATGGAAAAGAATCTGAAAGAGAATATATATGTATGTATAGCTGAAGCACTTTGCTGTATACCTGAAACAATGTAAATCAACTCTACTTCAATTTCCAAAAAACATAGTTTTGAAATCAGACAAATCTGGGTTCAAGTCCCAGCTCTGCCACTTACCTGAGTTTTAATGAGTTAACTTCCACCCTCCTAAGCATCCCCATATAAAACAAAAAATGATGATAAACTAGTACTCAGAAGTGTAGCCTGGATTCTAAATCCAGCTCCATCCTCCATCAGATATGTGAATTTGGGCAAGTTATTGAACCCTTCTATGCTTACATTTCCTCATCTATAACATGGCAATTACAGTACCAACCTCGTAAGATTTTTATAGGATTGAGCTGAAACATGTAAAGTACCGGGAACACAGTAAGTACTCAATAAATACCATCTGTTATCACTTCTCCCCGTGCTACCACCACCACTTCTTCCTACTTCAAAAGGCTGTTCTGAGGATGAAGGGAAAACAACAAGTTTTAAAAGTGTAACAGTCTGTGGTTTACTCGGATCGCCCTAAAGGAAAGCTGAAAGACATCATCTCATTTTAATTCTCACTGAAAAGCCTGTGACGTAGGAGCTATTATGATTCCTTCCTTATAGATGATGAACCAGGTGCAAAGATTGAAAACCGTGCTCAAGGGCACACAGTAATAAAGAAAAAACTAACTGAAGGGGACAATAACTATGGGATTGTAAAAAATAAAACTGGATGGAAATCAGTAATACAGAATCAATTCACCAAGGAGTCTGTATTTGACATAATGTGCAACAAAGATTACCGTCTGTTCTTAAACTAGGAGAGGGGCTGTAAGGTGAAAACGAGGACACAAAATTTCAAAAACATGGGCGGTTTCCCCAGTCGATAAATAAAGCAAAACAAGCAAGAGGTTGACACAGCATTCAGCCAAGACCTCAGGTCATCACACAGTGCTGTCAGCACAGTAATCAAATCAGCACAAGGCTTACCAAAGGTTACCAGTCATTCAACAGAGAGCCAGGATTTCATCAACCGAGGCTTTGCGCAAATGACAATGGCATTTAGGTCACCAAGAATATATTTAAAAGGAACCTGACACAGGAAGGACAATGCATAATTAGGGGCCATGACATGGTTCATTTAAAATTGGAAATGACAAATCAAGCCACATGTCATCCTTGACTACTTAATCAGGAAGTCAGCCCAAGAGCCTTTTGCTTGAAATTGAATTACAACTCCCTGTGTGCCATAACATTCAGGGGTACCAAAACAGCCCTTCCTGGAACAGGGTGGTGAAGAATTACAAATGCTATTCTTTCTCAAGGCCAGTGGATCCATCCCAGGTACCATGGTGACAAGTTCATCTCCAAGTCCCAGCCCCTCCTCGGTCATGCAGACTATTCCAGGCCCTGGGAAATCTGTCCTGGCTGTTCAAGTACTGCCCCACTGCCCAACCATGCTGTTAACTGGGAGAATCCTGAGAACATCTCCTGCCTTTTCTAGAGTCAATATACAAAGGATAGGCGCTCCCTTTCAGGTATATCGTCATGAACTTGTGTTTTGGGGCCAGGAGAACAATGGATCTTAGTGCATCTTGTACTCTGGTGGGCACAGCTGATTTATCCACTGATATTTTATTAGGAAGATATTAATATTTTTTACCCAGCTAAATACTAATGGAGTAAATGCAAAAAATTCTAGGTATTCCTTCATTCAATAAAATATTGGGCTTCCCTGGTGGTCCATGGTTAAAACTCTGCAATTTCACTGTAGGAGGCACAAGTTTGATCCCTGGTCAGGGAAGTTTCACATGCCAATTGGTGTGGAAAAAAAAAAAAATCAATGAATATAGTGTCTGTTTTTACTAAGTCCTAAAAGAATTGTGTGTATTGGGAAATTTTTTTTAAATGCAGTTTTTATTCTGAAGAAGTTACTGTAACCAACACTAACTGGCAGTCTGCTGAGAACAGGATATGGTGAGATTTGAGAAACATCTTAATCAAGTCATCTAACTCAACAGCACCAATAATGATGATGCGATTCACTGAGAAGGAAACATGCCTTATAGCAATCCAGTCCAAAAATGGTTAATTTAAACCTAGTTAAGAGGATATAATCAGACAAATGCAACCTGAGGAACCTTCTTCAAATCCATTGGCCCACATTCTTCAAATATCACTGTCATTCGTCCTGATACCAATGTCACAAAAAGAGGCTAGGAAATTGTCTTAGAGTGAAGGAGGTTAAAGAACCCTGGCAACAAAGGCAATGTGTGATTCTTGATTGGATCTAATATCGTTTTTCCTAAATCTAGCTAAAACATTATTAAGACAACTGATGGAATTTTTATATAGATTGCATTTTAATAATAGTGGTTATATAAGCACTAAATCCAAGTATGATGATGGTATTACAGATACATAGGAAAATGCCTTTTTAAGACTGATAACATGACACAGCCATAATTCTCAAATAGTTCAGTAGAGAGCGAGAGAGTGTGACAGAGGGAGTGTGTGTGTTTGTGTGTGTGTGTGTGTGTGTGTGTGTAGAGAAAATGCATGCATGCCTACGTGGTGACTCTAGGTAAAGGACATACAGGTACTTGTGATGCTCTTTTTGCAACTGCTACACGGGTTTAACATTTCTCAAGGTAGAAACTTGAGAAAAATGGAGATGTAAAACTAAAAAATTCCAGGTTTTTTTAAAAAGACATCAGTATAACTTGTAATTAAGGACTCTCTCTCCCAGTTTTTTTTCCTTCATACTCTCTTGTAGGACTTAGAATAGTACTGATATTACTTATATTTAAAGCAAATATTCCAAGTGAATTTTAAAGACTGTGTGAATCTATACTTACAAGAGGGCAGTCACTTAAGCTCCTTAGCTGACTTGCTATTTGAAATTTAACCTGTAAAATCTGCTTAACTTGCTGAATCAATTTAATGGACATAAACAACTACTCTGGAAAACCAAACTCTGAATAAACAGAACAAAATGATCTATTGACAGACTTTCCTTAGAGGCACACACGCACAAAGAAGTCCAAGCCAACAGTGCCTAGTGAGTGTCACACAGTCAGCTCTTACGAACACAATGACACACGGAATTGCTCAAATTCTCCTGTGTTTAATCTATGTTACTGATTCAAGTCCTGTTCGGAGAAACTAAACTCTGCTCCAAGAAAACTGAGCAACCTTCAAAGTCAGTGAACAAGTTAAAGTGCAGCATGCACTTGGGAGCCAGCAAACAAATTATCCTCTTTCCAGCCCTGTTACTGACCTGCTGTAGGACCTCTTAGCTAATGTCTCTACACTTCAGTATTTCCAGTTGAAAGATGAAGAAAATTCTGACACTCTTTCAAAAAGATGATACAGAATAAAGTCCATTTTCCCTAACTCTATATCTTAACTTCAAGAATAAAAGGACGAAGACGAAGTCTTCCAGGCATATAAATAACCCAGAGGCATTAGACAAAGTCAGTCAAACAACAAATAGCTTATGTACACAAATACTTAATCTTGCTATGAATATTTGGTATCCTTTTATCTGACGTGATGGTGAAAACGTTTTCATTTTTAAACTCTCCCTTTCAACCCAATAAAGCTCAAATATGTCTTAACATTAAAAAAACTTCTAGTGTATATTATACGTATCATTCACATACACTAGGTAGTTAGGGGAAAAAAGTGGTAAAAACTCACGGGAGTCTTCCATCCATGCCTCCTCACTGTAGGTCCTGGCAGTGGTACAATACATTTGCCCTCTCAGAAACCCAGGGGTCTCCTGAAGATCCTGAGGACCACACTGTCAGAGATCACACCTCATGCTGGAGACAGGCAAGATCTGAAGTTAGGCTTCCAGAGCATCCCATTCCAGGGCCCTACCACTCCCAAACCACACACCTACTTCAGAAAACCACATTTTCCCAAAACTGCTAGCCACAAAATTCTTGATTGATCAATGACTTCTTGGAAGAAGTGGGCAGGTTACTACAGGAGAAAAAATTCTTGACTGAAATCATTTCACTTCGGAAAATCAGAAAACTGATATGCTAAGCAATCAAGAAACTAGCTCATTAATTTAATTTAACTTCTTAAACTAATGAAGTACTATTCATATTACTTCACTCAACAAGTACAGTTAGCCCTCTGTATCTGTGGATGTGAAACCCACAGATACAAAGCAAATACAGAAGGCCGACCATATTTGTCGAAGGCCTACTGTGTGCCAGGTGCAGTGCTAAGCGCTAGGTGAACACACACTGGTCCCTGCCTTCATGGTACCTACACTCTCACGAGGAA
Source organism: Ovis canadensis (assembly GCF_042477335.2). Classification (NCBI taxonomy): domain Eukaryota; kingdom Metazoa; phylum Chordata; class Mammalia; order Artiodactyla; family Bovidae; genus Ovis; species Ovis canadensis. Next base: position 43,201,289 of record NC_091268.1, on the reverse strand, counting down.
GACAAAGCACTAGACAAACAAACATCTATTATTGCAACTTGTAATTATTTAAGGGGAAAATAAACCAAGGTTCTATGAGAGACAAAAAGCAACACTGACTTCAGATTTACCAAAGAGGAGAAACACTGAAAAAGGATACTCAACCTGAGATGTCAAAGCGGTAAGAAAAGGACAGAACAGGAGGAAAAGTAAACCAGGACGAAGGAACAGCAGTGCAAAGGCCTGGAAGTAGTAAAGGGCTTGGAGGGTTACCCTAATTACTTGCCTACCAGTGGAAAGTGTGTGTGTTCAGGGGAGGGTACATGACTCACGCTGGTGAATACATGAGGTTAAACAGGGTCTTGTGGTCCTACTAAGAAACGCAGATATCCTCTAAGCACAACAGAAAAGCAAGGAAGGATTTTTACACAGAGAGTGATTTGATCTAATATTTTAATTCACTTTGGCTGCTGTGTGGAAACAGAATGGAGGGGGCAGGGCAAGCGTGAAAACCAAAAGCTATTGTTTAATTCGAACCAGAGAAGACTGACAACAAAATTAGCAGCGGGGACAGTGAAAAGTTATTGCATTCAAAATTCATTCTGAAGTTGGAGGTGACAGGGGTGGCTGATGGACTGGATTTAGTGGTGAGGAAACAGGGCTCGATTTCTGGTCAAGGCAAGTGTATGGCTAAGAGAGAAGGGCTAGAAATACATTCTAGGGAATCATTTTCATATAGATGGGTAAAATAACCAGGGGAGAGAGTATGGAGAGTAAGGGTCCCAGGACTGAGCCCTAAAATGCTTCAACATTTAGAAGCCAAGCAAGGAAGAGGGTTCCAGGAAAGAAGACAGAGAAGTAGTCCTTGAGGCAGGAGGCAATCCAGAAGAGCATGCCATAAAGCCAGGAGTTTCTGTATCAATTACTGCTAAGGGATGGAGAGAAAGCTGAGGTCAGAATATCAACTTCTGGCTTTGACAAGATAGGTAAATCTACATAAGACCTATTTCTGTAGACCAGTGAGAATGAAAACTCAAAGAATGATGGCAAGAAATAAAGAGTAAATGGCACTTCAAGAAGTTTTCTGGTGACAGGAAGCAGAAAAGGAGCCACAGGTAGATAGGATGTGGGGACGGACAAGGGATTTTTTTCTACTCAGCAATTTTTACCTTCATTCACATGCATGCTGCTCCTGCTGCTGCTGCTGCTGCTAAGTCGCTTCAGTCGTGTCCGACTCTGTGCGACCCTATAGACGGCAGCCCACCAGGCTCCCCCGTCCCTGGGATTCACCAGGCAAGAACACTGGAGTGGGTTGCCATTTCCTTCTCCAATGCATGAAAGTGAAAAGTGAAAGTGAAGTGGCTCAGTCGTGTCCCACTCTTAGCGACCCCATGAACTGCAGCCCACCAGGCTCGTCCATACATGGGATGTTCCAGGCAAGAGTACTGGAGTGGGGTGCCATTGCCTTCTCTGATTCATATGCATACCAAGTGTTAATTTGGAAAACTCAGCAGTGGCCATAGGACTGGAAATGGTCAGTTTTCATTCCAATCCCAAAGAAGGGCTATGCCAAAGAATGTTCAAACTACTGCACAATTACACTCACTTTACATGCTAGCAAAGTAATGCTCAATATTCTCCAAGCTAGGCTTCATCGGTACATGAACCCAGAACTCCCAGATGTTCAAGCTGGATTTAGAAAAGATCAAATTGCCAACATCTGCTGATCATAGGAAAAGCAAGAGAATTAAAAAAAAAAAAATCTACTTCTGCTTCACTGACTATGCTAAAGCCTTTGTGTGGATCATAAACTGTGGAAAATTCTTTAAGAGATGGAATACCAGACCACCTTACCTGCCTCCTGAGAAACCTGTATGCAGGTCAAGAAGCAATCATTAGAACTGGACATGGAACAACAGACTGGTGCCAAACAGGGGAATGAGTCCATTGAGGCTGTATATTGTCACCCTGTTTATTTAACATATATGCAGAGTACATCCTGCGAAATGCCAGACTGGATGAAGCACAAGCTGGAAACAAGATTGCTGGGAGAAACATCAATAAACTCAGATATGCAGACACAACCTTTATGGCAGAAAGCGAATAAGAACTGAAGCGCCTCTTTATGAAGCTGAAAGAGGAGAGTGAAAAAGCTAACTTAAAACTCAACATTCAAAAAACTAAGATCATGGCATCTGGTCCCACCACTCCATGGCCATTTTTATGGCTCTTGATACAGGTGAGTCTTCAAAATAACTGAATCAAGTTATATTATCATCAGTAGTGTATGAGAATTACCGCCCCTGTCCCCGGGTCTGGCCATACTTTTAGTATTTTTAAAAATGTGTATGTGTGAAATGAAGTCTCAGTGTCACTCACTCATAAATTACTCCAGGTCACCATCCAGCCCTTTTCACCTGTCCATGTCTGCCTTGGCCTCCCAACTGAGTCACAGCGAGGGGACCAGGACTGCCTTCATCCATTGGCAGAGTTTAATAAGACAAGGGATCTTTTTTTAAGACAGATAAATCAAAACAGGTTTGGGTAGAAGCGCAGAGCTGCCCCTCGGGAGCATGGTGAGTCTGTCCAGGGTGCTGCAGCAATGGGCCACTTTTGCCCGAGTTTGGTATCTCCTAGATGGGAAGATGCAGCCTCCTGGTAGGCTTGCTGCCCTGGCATCAGTTAGACTTCAAGGATTGCATAAGCCTGTGTACCATCAACTGAGTGACTGTGGGGATCATGCTGTCATCATGAACACAAGGCACACTGCCTTTTCTGGAAACAAGTGGGAGCACAAAGTGTACTCCTCACATACTGGCTACCTAGGTAGATTTAAGCAAGTAACAGCTGCTCAGCTTCACCGGAAGGATCCAGTAGCAATTGTAAAACTAGCTATTTATGGCATGCTGCCAGAAAACCTTCACAGAAGAACTCTGATGCAGAGGTTGCACCTTTTCCTAGATGAAGATATACCAGAAGAGAAGAGCTTCCTCAACCACAAAAAGTGCCCAGAAGTCTAGATGAGTACACACAAGAAGAAATAGAGGCTTTTCCAAGAGTTTGGCCTCCACCTGAGGATTATTGGCTGTAGGAGGAAGAAAATTTCAGAAAATAACGGTGTGGTGCTTGAAACTCCTTCCTCAGGGCTGCTGCTGCTGCTAAGTCACTGCAGTCATGTCCGACTCTGCGACCCCACAGACGGCAGCCTACCAGGCTCTGCCGTCCCTGGGATTCTCCAGGCAAGAACCCTGAAGTGGGTTGCCATTTCCTTCTCCAATGCATGAAAGTGAAAAGCGAAAGTGAAGTCGCTCAGTCGTGTCCAACTCTTAGCGACCCCATGGCCTGCAACCCATCAGGCTCCTCCGTCCATGGGATTTTCCAGGCAAGAGTACTGGAGTGGGGTGCCATTGCCTTCTCGCAGGATGAAGCAATAGCTGCCTTCTGACAGGAGTCCTGCTCTGGGGGCTGAAAGCTTGTGGGGAAAGCTCCGGAAGATACATTCCTTCATTAGGAAATTGCAGTAAAATGTTATTTTATAGAATTGTTTTATTGTATAGTGTGATTTGAATCTTGGAAATAATAAGAATAAAACTGCCCCTTAAAAAAAAAACAACAAAAAACAGGTTTGTGTGCTGACAGGAAATGCTTGGTGAAGAGGGAAAAACTGATAATGGGTTGGACTAGAGTAATCTGGTCCCATCACTTCATGGGAAATAGATGGGGAAACAGTGGAAACAGTGTCCGACTTTATTTTTTGGGCTCCAAAATCACTGCAGATAGTGACTGCAGCCATGAAATTAAAAGACACTTACTCCTTGGAAGAAAAGTTATGACCAACCTAGATAGCATATTCAAAAGCAGGGACATTACTTTGCCGACTAAGATCCATCTAGTCAAGGCTATGGTTTTTCCAGTGGTCATGTATGGATGTGAGAGTTGGACTGTGAAGAAGGCTGAGCGCCGAAGAACTGATGCTTTTAAACTGTGGTGTTGGAGAAGACTCTTAAGAGTCCCTTGGACCGCAAGGAGATCCAACCAGTCCATTCTGAAGGAGATCAGCCCTGGGATTTCTTTGGAAGGAATGATGCTAAAGCTGAAACTCCAGTACTTTGGCCACCTCATGCGAAGAGTTGACTCACTGGAAAAGACTTTAAGGCTGGGAGGGATTGGGGGCAGGAGGAGAAGGGGACGACAGAGGATGAGATGGCTGGATGGCATCACTGACTCGATGGACGTGAATCTGAGTGAACTCCGGGAGTTGGTGATGGACAGGGAGGCCTGGTGTGCTGCGATTCGTGGGGTCGGAAAGAGTCGGACACGACTGAGCAACTGAACTGAGCTGAACTGAGAGTAATATACGTGCATGTTTTTTCAAGTTTCATATTAAATCCCATTACTGGATTGCAAAATCAATTTAGTGGGTTAACATTCTATTTTAATAAAAGAGAAGAGAGTATCAGAGTGTATGGTATTGTCTTACAAAGCCTTCACTTACATATACCCACTGCGCCTTTTTTTAAGCCTGAAAAACACTAGTACATGTAGACATTAAACATAAGGAACAAAAACATAAAGGAAAATATAAGTATTAATCAGTGCCAAAGAAAACACAATATGGGGATGTCTATAAGTTAACACAAAGGAAATCAACCCTGAATATTCACTGGAAGGACTGATGCTGAAGCTGAGGCTCCAATACTTCGGCCACCTGATGTGAAGAGCCGACTCTTTCTAAAAAATCTGGATACTGAAAAAGACTGAAGGCAGGAGAAGGGGACGACAGAGGACGAAGTGGTAGGACAGCATCACCGACTCAATGGACCTGAGTTTGAGCAAACGCCAGGAGATGGTGATGGGCAGGGAAACCTGGCGTGCTGCAGTCCATGGCGCTGCAAAGAGTCGGATACGACTGAGCGACTAAACAACAAAATAAACTGTCAACCATGGAAAAATTCATTACACAATAGCCTCAAAAACTTCCATTTGCACGCGGAACAATGAGCAGACACGGAAAAGGCTACGTGGAGTTAAAATTGTTAGAATGGCTTTTACCCTCGACACACACACACACACAGGGCTAAACACACAAACTTCCCAACAAACTCGGAGAGTACTTCTGACTAAGGCCTCCCCAGGAGCCCACGGCCCCTAAACAAAGCTCCACCCCTGGATTTACCCATCTTTCCTCCTGGTACCCTCCAGGCGGGACCCAGGGCTTTATACCTCAGTCCCGGTTCCAACACTGAGCCTGGCTCCCGACGGTGACCCCCTGCAACAAGAGTGAGTGGATGAGGGAGGGAACAGGCACTTAAAGGCAGCTGGGCCAACTGGCACGCGGCCTCGCGACCTGGGCACACGGTGGCAGTGGGCGCGAAGGTCAGCGGGCCAGGGCGGGAGACCCTTCCTCCCGGCGCGCCGCGACGAGAGGTCGCCCCAGGCCCACGTCTCCCGGCTCCCAGGGCCGAGACGTCCCGAGCTGTGAGCGTCGGCCCAAAGCCGGCTACACGCCCGCGAACCACTTACACTTCCATATCGCCTCCGCCTCCTCTCGGGTCACCAGCACACGCTGAGCTCCAGGCCAGCAAGCTGCGGCTCCCGGCGCCACGCCGAACGCCCTGGAGCCGGCTCCGCGCGCCGCGATGCACGCCGGGATCGCCGCGATGCACGCCGGGAGCCTGGAGGACCCCGCGGGGCCGCGAGCTGGGCGGGCCCCTCTGGCCGTTTGAACCCGTATGCTCTTCGCCTGGCTCGGAATCAGAATGTTAAGCATTTGCGAGAACATTAAGCTCACGTTTTCATTGTCCAGGTTGTATAGAAGTAGTATTAACTTACTTTAGTAAGTTTCCAAATATATAATCGGATTAGCAACTATTTGCGGCGTTAAAGACCCCTCGGATAGTAGCGATGGCGAGGGGCAAGGCGGCCCGGGGCTGCTGGAAACGCTCTATTTCAGGACCTGGGTGCTGGGTACGCGGTGTGTTCAGTTCCGTTTCTGAAAATCCAGTGAGTTGCATGCGTAGGTGCACTTTTCTGCATGTGTGTTATACTTGAATAAAACGTTCTAAAAGGTGGGGGCGGGGGGGGGGGACCAAAAACTTCAGCCTCCTTCCATTTCCCTTTCATCGGAGTTACTTAGCAGGGAAGTGTAAAGAACCTTAACGAGAAGCACAGTCTCCGACCTTTCGGCCTTTCTAGGAATTTGCCCAAAGGGAATTATCAGACACTTGAAGAAAGATCGATGTGTAATGATACTGTTGCTGAGATAGAGCATAAATGCTCAGCAATGAGGAATTGATCAATCTTGTTTCACCCATACAGTATAATATATGTAACAGGAGAAATCATGTAGCATAATTTATATGCTGGGGAAATGCTCAAGATAGGATTTTTAAAAGATGGAAAATGATGTGGTATGACTAGTAATTTAAGGAAAAATAAGCATGGGGGGAAAATATCTAAGAGTATTGGCGCTAGAACCACCTAATCTACTAAGTTTTGTGTTACTAAAAAAAGACATCAACAGAACTGTCAGTGTCTATTATCTTCTGGATTTTTGGTATGTTTGAAATACTCCTTTAAGACTGGAAGGAAATATGCCAAAAATGAGAATGACAGGTGTCTTTTTTTTTTAAGATGCTATCTTTTAAAATTTTTATTTATTGATTCATTCAGCTTCTCTGGGTGTTTGCTGCGACATGTGGGATCTAGTTTCCAAACTAAGGCTGGAACAAGAGCCCTCTGTACCAGGAACATGGAGTTTTAGCCACTGGACCACCAGGGAAGTTTGCAGTTGGTGTCTTTAGACAATGAGTCAATTGCTAATTTTTTCCCACTTTTTTTTTATAGCTATAGCAGTTATCATTTACTAAACATTCTCTTTGCAAGGTTCTTGATAAGTGCTTTACTATTCCATGATTTTAACAGTTAACAGTGCAGGCTTTCCAGGCATCCTGTGATTCTGTTTACCTCCATCCCTTTCTTAGAGGCCATTCAACTTCGGGTGTTTACTTAAGTTCTCCTAACCTTAATTCCCTAACATGTAAATCATGGATCTGTTAGATATCTAAAGTGCCTAGCACATACTAAGTGCTCAACAAATAATAATTACTGTGACAGCACAGTCATGACACTCTATTAGGTAGTTTGTTATCCAAATTTTACTACTGAGGAAACTGAGCCAAGCTTGGAGAGATGATAATTTACCCAGAGTCACTCATCTAGGCCTGTAGGGATTTAAACCCAGGCAAATCTGAACAAAGACATAACGTGTATTAAATTGTTAATAGTGATTAATGACTGGATAAATGCAACATGCAGTATTAATACAATGGAATACTATTTAGCAATAAAAAGGAAAGGAGTACTTATACACTATCAGCATGGATGACCCTCAAATATGTGCTAAGTGAAAGAAGCCAGACACAAAAGACAACACATTATCTGATTCCATTTATATGATATGTCCAAGAATGGCAAAAAAAAAAAAAAAAAACCTTTAGAGAGGAAGTGGATTAGCAGCTGCTGTTTAGGGTTGGGAGGGGGTAGAGGTGGTGATGGGAAGCTGATGGGTACTGAGTTTCTTTGGAGAGATACAGAAATGTCCTAAAATTAGATTGTGGTAATGGTTGCACATTCCTGTGAATTTACTAAAAAACCAATGAAGTGTACACTTTAAATAGGTGAATTATAAGATATTTGGATTATATATCAATAAAGTTGTTAAAATGGTTTTTACCGGTATTTGCCTGTGACACCTACATTGGAAGGGAAGTGAGGGGAATTTTTAACATTTAACTTTACACATTTGCAATTTTTAAAATGTTTTTCAATAAACATGTTATTTTATTTTTTTACATGTTATTTTAAAACTATAAAATAGAAAAAAAAATATTTTTGGCCAAGCCACATGGCTTGCGGAATCTTAGCTCCTTGACTAAAGATTGAACCCAGGGCCACAACAGTGAAAGCACCAAGTCCTAACCACTGGACCACCTGGGAACTTCCTAGAAAAGTATTTTTAAAACAATTAATTTACTTTAAAAATCAACAAGTAAATAAAATACCAACCCAAACCCAGATGGCCTAATTCATATGGAGATTCCCCGTTGTGTTATTCACTCAACAAACATGTACTGATGGCCTACTGGGTGGTGATGATACATATATGAATAATACGTACCTTCGGACATCAATAACTACAATCCCCTGTGTTTAGAGGCTATGGAACAGAGGAGGGGATGACTAATGAGGCGGAGAGGCGTCCCAAAGCCAGGGGTGTTTGAACTGGGGGCAGGGAAGAACACACACACACAAGGCCAAGGCTTCAAGGATGGCCTGCCACAGAAGAGGTTAGTGCCTCTGAGGGCCCCATGATAAGATGGCTAAACTTGTTTCTCTGACAGATGCTCCCCTAAGACTTTGCGGGCCATATGCAGCCACCCAATCTATCCCATGGGGACAGCCAAGTAGTCAGGAGAGAGGCCCAACCCCAAGGCAAGGCTGCCCACGGGGAGCCTGCATGAGAAGGTAACCCAGGCCACATAGCTGAAATTCCTGCCTGGCCTGTCCCCACTCAGAGCCTCCCTGCAACTTTCCTAACTTGAGGCTGCCTGTGGAGTCTCTGTTGTTCCCCCCCAGAGCACATTATCCTAGAAAATAGGTCTTTGTTTTTCCTTAACAGCTAACTTTTTAGGGAGAGGTATTAAGTACTGGATATACAAAGAGCTAGAACATGAGCAAAGCTTCATGTATGTCCTCCAAGGAGAAATATCCTGTTGAACATTAAAGCATTCAGGTTTAGCACTCAGAAGAAAATCACAGAGCTTTTGAAGGTTTAAGTAGAAATTGAAGCCTTTAGAGTGAAGTCACCCAGGGAGAGTCTAGAATACTAAGATTTGCTTGATGCTTACAAGCTTCCAGAGAGCTGATCTGAGCCTTTCACAATTGTACACTCATTGAATCCTCACTAAATCTCCTTCAGGATATGTACAAGGCATGGTGTTAGGATGGTCTCATTCACTTCTCTCAGGAGTTCTCAGAATTAAGCACTATGATCAGCCCGAGTCACAGGACAGTGAAGCTCACAGAGTGGTCAGGAAGTGTCCAAGCCAGGGTTCTCACTCTTATCTGGTCACCTCCAACCTCACCTGTCTCCTGCCACCATTAGGGATTTCTCCCTGTTCTACACTAAATTCTTCCTAGACCCTTCTGCTGAACCAATGTGGACATTTCAGGGGAGAGAGACCAGACAAAGTTTTCAGTCTCCCAAGGAAGGTAAATTCCATACAGCACTCAGCTCTCAGCTGAAAATGGGTATGATTCATTGTCTGAACAGTCCTGGACCGCCAAGATGGCAAAGAAAATGAACACAGATTTGCCTGGGGTCAAGGCTCCCCAGATGGATGTTCTTGCTGCCTGAATGGAACACTGGCTTTGTGGTCATACTCCTGAAGGTCATTCTCAGCTCTGCTACTTCCTAGATGGGTGTTTTGGGACTCCCAGCCTCAGTATTTTCATCAGCAGAATGGGAATAATTATAGCATTGACCACAGAGGGTGGTTGTGAGGATCTAAGTACATAATCGCTATATAATATGTTCAGCATAGATAGAGCCTGGCACACAATTAGAAGTCAAGAAGTATTAGCTATCATTGTCATTTTGTTTGTTGTTTTATTTATATACTGAAAATGCCTCAGGCTATCTCCAAATTTCTTCCTTAACCTTTTCTTCCCTCAGGCAGGAGCCACAGAGCTTTGGATTTCTGAAGATGCTCAGGAGATGTGATGATGTAAGAATGTTTATTTTCCCTCCCGGTCTCCCTCTTTTCCTGGGATCATACAGGAGCTGAGAGCTAGGCATCTGGTTCAGTGGGGAGTCTTTCCAACACTGGCTCCAATATTGATGGATGAAAGGGAGTAGCAAGATGAAAGGGAGGGAACGGTTTTCCAGGCATAGGGAAGAGCATTTAGGAAACCTTGCAACAGCTTTATGCATTCTAGGAACTCCAAGTAATCCCACACCTGAGTGAGAGCTAAAAATCTTCAACCCACGAGGTATTCCAGCTATTGGTCCAAACCTTCTCAGTTGACTTTCAAGGCCATTTACAAACTTGCCCCAACCTACTTCCCACTTCTCCTCCCCACCGCCATCCTCAAGCCCCTGACCCTTTGTTGCTGCTGCTAAGTCATTTCAGTCATGTCCGACTCTGTGCGACCCCATAGACGACAGCCCACCAGGCTCCTCCCGTCCCTGGGATTCTCCAGGCAAGAACATTTGAGTGGAGTGGGGACCCTTTGTTATAGCCACTCTAATGGTTTCCTGTTCTCCAAACAGGTCTTTCACTTTCTGGCCTCTGGCCTCCCGAACTTTGCCCAGGCTGCCCATCCCCTAAAGGGAATGTTCTAACCCCTCCCCTTTTCGCTGAGCTAAGGACTCAATGAACAGGAATTTGAGCAAACTCCGGGAGACAGTGGAGGCAGAGGAGTGCTGCAGTCTGGAGTGTTGCAGTCCATGCGGTCCCAAAGAGTCGGACTTCGCGACTGAACAACAAACTCTCATCTTCCCAGACCCAACTCAGGGGACATCTCTTTCCCCCAGAATGTAGAACTTCCAAAGCAGAAGTTCGAGACCCCCTAATCCCTAGAACCCAGGCTATCATTTCTGCTGAATAATTAGTCATGTCAAGGAAATCTTTCCTGAATACTCGAAGATAAACGCCCCACTCTGCGCTGTCCTCTGTGCCCCGCTGCACACCTTGTCCATGCTTTGTTATGAACTTCTTGAGGCAAGCATCATTTCTTTTTTCTTCAGTGTCTAATAAACTGTACCGACCACATACGAGGTGCCGAGTACTAGTTTGTTGAATGAATGAAGAATTGGGCGTGGCTTTTAACCTTCCTTGTCCTGTGAGCCCGCCAGGCACGGCTCAGAGTCTTTACCTCTACCCCTATCCCCGGTCTCCCTCCAGGGCCCGGAACAGTCTGCAGCCTTTGAGCATTGTCGCCCAGGCACTACCCTCCCAGTCCCTTACCCTTTGACTGGGGCCGCTCAGCCCAAATCCGCTCCGGAGACGGCTCCGCCCACAACCAGGATTGGAGCGAGGAGGCAACGCCCACCTGGAGGGGCCGCCTGGGATTGGTGCGTCCGCCGATGGGAGGCGGGGACAGCGCCGAGCCGCTGTTGACGATTTCCCAGCCAGAAAAGCCCAGCCCAGTGGCTGGGCAAGAGACTCGCAGCGCGGCCAGGCGGCGTAAGTGTGCGGCGGCCGGACTGGCAGGACTGGAGGGAGCGGAGGACGCAGACGACCCGGGAGAGCGCTCTGGGCGCTGCCCACGTCCGCCTCCTCCCCCGACTGCCCTCCGCCAGGTGCGGTGCCCCAACCCGGTGCCGGACCCGCACGGGGGACCCCACCCGGTGACCTAGGAGGTCGTCAGTCCCGCCTTGTTTTTTACACCCGGAGGACCTAGGCTCCCGGAGGACAAGGAACCGCCCAACATGGCATCGGAGGTGAGAGGGACCTCGGGGACGCCCGTCCTCCAAGCCTCCAAATGGGGACGAGGGGCGCCCTGGGAGCCAGCCGGGACGTGACCTGCGCCTGCCACGCTGGGGTACTGTCCTCTTTGGCTCCAGGCAATGGGTATCCCCTGGCGCACCTGCCAGAGCCCGGAAGAGAATTTTGTCCCTTTTTCCCTGTGTCCCTACCACCATCTGCTCTCGCGCGTCCCTCACCCCTCCCCAGCCTGTGTGGCAAACCCACCAACCCGCACTGCTGGGGAAAGCGGCTCTGACCTCACTTGACCTGACAGCGCTCTCGGCCTGGCGGGGGAAAGGTGCCTCCCACTCACTCAGCCTCCCCACCTGTTAATTCCTTTCTTCCCTCCCACTCACCCCCTACCCCCACCCCACCCCTCCCCTGCCTTAGCAGTTGTCCCTGCGCAGCCGAGTCCACAGGACTCTTGTGTTTGTTAAGAGCCAGGAGGCAGGGAATCGTGCCCTGTGGCTCTAGGACCTGGTGGCTTCCTGTCCCACTGGCCCCTCCCCCTCAGAGCCAGAGGACTCCTGGGTTCTCTCCCTGACCGAGTGGCAGGAGTCTGAGGCACAAATCCCTTTTCTTGGGCCTCGATTTACCTGGCTGATGGGGAGAATATTAGCTGTCTGCCTCCTCTGTGAGGTACCGGATGGTGAGGTCATTGCTTTGAAACTTTCAGGTAAAAGGGGCTGTTTGCTTGATACTGAGAAGGGAACCCTGGGCCTGGGAAGCGCAAGGTGTGGGTTCCAGACCCCTCTGGCACCCATTAGCTGGCAAGTCACTTCCTCTGTGGGCCTCAGTTTGTTTACTGAATAAATGGGTTAAGACTGTCCGCTCTGCTAGCTTCTGGGTCGTGGTAGAGGGCCTGTGGCAGGGCCTGGGCTTTGCAGCCAAACAGACTTGGTTTCTGAAGCAGTCACTCAACCTCCCTGAGCATATTTCCTCATTTTTAAAATAGGGGTAACCTCACAGAGGGTATAACGGCATCAAAGCAATAGTAGGTGTTAATAAATTGTGGCTAATGACATTAAGAAGGATAACACTGGTATTTCCTGTGTGTGTTCTAAATTGACTATTGCTGGGAATTCCCTGGCAGTCCAGTGGTTAGGACTCTTGGCTTTCACTGCTGAGGGCTAGGGTTCAATCCCTGGTTGAGGGAACTAAGATCCCACTACCTGCATGCATGGCAACATTAAAAATAATAATAATAGCTCTTGCTCTTTCATCTCAGCCAATCAATGTCCCCCTCCCCTAACCCCTCACCCCTCACATCCTTCTGGCCCAGTTGTACCCTGGTTCATAGCAGTGCCCTCTCCTGCCACCTCACCCCCCCCCCCTTGGTGTACAGGTGGTGGCATCTCACTCTGACATCCCCTTGGAGTCCTTTTAAGCCTGCCAGCGGCATAGGAGCTTGGACCCAAGCTCCACTGCAGAATGGGCTGCCTTCAGGAGACCAGGGCTCTGGGCGACCTCTGCTTGCCCCAGGCTGTCCTGTGGGTTGGCACTAATTGGTTTGGCTGCAGCCCCAGTTGTTAAATAGCTGTTATTACTAACAATTCATGAAGGGAGTCCAGGGGCCTGCTGGGGGAGGGGATGCCAGGTGACGCCTTGCTGAAGGGCAGCCTGGCTCTGCAACTGTCTGGCTGGCCGAGGCCCTCGGGCCCCAGTGGTCAGGACCAGGGCCCCACATGGTGCTTTGCTGGAGATCAGGCTTGGCGGGGCAGCATGAGGGCGAGGGGCGGGTCCAGCTCACAGGGAGGGCAGAGACTGCATCTGCAGGGCAGAGTCCTCTGGCAGCTGAGGTTGCTGGGCACTGAAGTGTCAGCTCCCAGCCTGGGGTGGTGGTGGAGGGCCCAGGGGGACATGCAGAAAACAGGAGTGGAGCTAAGGCACACCCTGACCCCTGGTAGTCCTCAGCCCCTCCCTCAGTAATATCTAGAATTTACTGAGTACCAGCTACTGTGCTGTGTATGCTATGTAGCTTAATCTAATTAAATACTCACAACAACCCCACCAGATAAATACTATTATTATTCCTATTGTGTAGAGGGGCAACCGTGAGATTAGAGAGGTTATATAAAGGCCTATGGTTAGGTGGCTAACAGAAGTCTGGGACATTGCAGGGGGACAGAGGAGAACTTATGTCCTCAGTGTCCCATGATGGGAAAGAACCCTAACTTCAGTGTCCAGTCAGGTTCCCACATTCACTCTCTGACCGACTCTGGGCAAGCTCCTGACCCTCTCTGAGCCTCAGTTTCCTTATCTGTCCAGTGAGAATAACCCTGCCTACTGGCTCCCACTGCCATCAGACTGGGTAACTCTCCTGAGGGCTCTTTGTGGGAGGCGTTATTCTCAAAGAGGGAGAAGATTAATCGCTTCTGCCCTTCTGGCCAGAGCGGGAAGCTATGGGGTGGCCGGTTTGTCGGCACAGTGGACCCCATCATGGAAAAGTTCAACTCGTCCATCACGTACGACCGGCACCTCTGGGAGGCGGACGTGCAGGGCAGCAAAGCCTACAGCCGGGGCCTGGAGAAGGCGGGGCTCCTCACCAAAGCCGAGATGGACCAGATACTCCATGGCCTGGACAAGGTACTCTCCATATCCCCAGGCCCACCCCAGAGCACGCCCCTTGCCCCTTGCCACAGATACAGGCTTTCACCAAATCCCCAAGTACAGGCTGCAGCAACATCCCGAGATGACAGGCTTGGGATCTCCCCTTGTAGTGATCAGATGCTTAGAGAGGTACCCTTCAACCATGTGCAGCGCTGACCATCTCTCTTCATCCCTCAATGTCCTTGTGGTCCTGTGGCTCCTGAGAAAGGTGCTCTGGACCTGAGATGCTCGCAAGGGCGGAGTGCTGCCAGGACTCAGCTGCCAATGCCCGCCCTCCTGACCCCCTGTGTTGCTGCCATCTCTGCAGGTAGCTGAGGAGTGGGCTCAGGAGACCTTCAAACTAAACCCCAATGATGAGGACATCCATACGGCCAACGAGCGGCGTCTGAAGGTGCAACACCCACTGCTTCATCCCCTACCCCTCCCCTCTCTACCTTGCCCAGGGCCACTTGAGCATAAGCACCACCATTCTGTTCACTTCATCACTGGGACCTCAGAGCAGGAGGCATCAGCAGAGATGGCAGAGATTGGGCAGATCCAAGGAACCCCAGGGCAGGGAGGGAGGGTCACAGGCCAGGGAGGAAGTGCAGCTGCCTGGGCTGACCCCACTGGGCTGTGAGCAGGCAGACCCCAACTGCATGCCTCCCTCCACCCCCAGGAGCTCATTGGTGAAACCGCGGGGAAGCTGCACACGGGACGAAGTCGGAACGACCAGGTGCCGCCACCTCCCTGCCCCCCCACCGGGGGCCTTCCTAACCTTGGGGGGGGTGAGGGAGCAGAGTTAGGGCTGAGTCCCTGAGTGCCAGTTCCTCTTCCCCCCAGGTGGTCACTGACCTCAGGCTGTGGATGCGGCAGAATTGCTCCACGCTCTCAGCCCTCCTCTGCGAACTCATCAGAACCATGGTGGATCGGGCAGAGGCGTGAGTCCCAGGGTCACCAGGTGGCAGAGAGGGCCAGGAGGACAGCCAAGGTCTCTGCTCCCCTGAGACAGGCAGCCTGAATGCCAGACCTAAGTGGCAAGGTGAAGAGGACAGGGGGGTCAGGCTCTGGGGTACTGGGAGCCCCAGAACTCCTGGACCAAGTGAGGCAGAGTAGCCAGCAGCAGGCCATTTCTTTCAGCATCGCCTACCCACAGCCGGCCCAGCTCGACACGCAGGGGAGCTCACCCTTTGTGGATTCACAGGCTGGAGGCTAAGGCACCAGGCAGGTGCCCTGAAGCCTGAGGAAGGGGCTGACTTGCTGGGGCTGCCAGAGTGTCCCTTCTCAGCTGCCTGCATCTCAGCTTCCCTGTCCCTGCCCAGCACCGCAGGCAAAGGAGAGAGCTGAGGGCTGCCTCCCACTGACCTCACCCCAAAGCTCTGTGACATGACTGCTGAGAAGAGTCTACTTGTGTCAGAGACAGGGTTGAGCGTTCCTTGCCCTAACTCCCTGTAACCCCGGTTTCACTGACTTCACAACTAGGGGAAAACAAGGGCCCAGAAATGTCATCCTGTGGGAGACAGGTATTGGGAGAATAGGGAGTGACTGCTAATGAGTAAGGGTTTCTCTTTTGGGGTGATGGTACACTTTAAATGGGTGATTGGTATATTAATTATATCTCAATAAAGTTTGTTAATATTAACAAACCAGAACTATCACCCACAGCATCTCTGCTACTGTGCAGCCTACATTAAAGTGCTCCCAGCTTTTCTGGACTCCTCCAGGGCTCCTCTCATGCTCATAAACTCAGCCTTTCCATGCCAATGGTACTGGCCGTGCACCTTCCTCCCTGCCCTGGCCCCTGCCCAGATCTTCTGTGAAGGTGCAGAGGCGGGAGCTGAAGGTGTGATCTACCTCTGGTCCTACACTCACCCCCTGGAGGCCCCACAGCCATGGCCCAGCACACTGGCTGCTTCCGAACCTTCGCTGACACCATGTGTGTCTTCAGGAGGTCACTTGGTCCCTCAAACAGGCAGATCCTTGGCGAGCCTGCCCTGCTGTTCCCAAGACGGGCCCAGGCCTGCAGGGTCCCAAGTGTGACAAGCAGGCCTCATCTGAATCTTGAGAGCCCCTCACACACCCTGTCCTTTCTCTTCCCCGCAGGGAACGTGATGTCCTCTTCCCGGGGTACACACACCTGCAAAGGGCTCAGCCGATCCGCTGGAGCCACTGGATCCTGAGGTCAGAGGGGTCATGGTGGAGACCAGCGATGGAGGATGTAATGAGGGGGTGTGGCAGAGGGGAGGGGCCAGGCCAGGCTGCCCTGACCCTCTGGCCTCCTGGCCTTCCACAGCCATGCCGTGGCTCTGACCAGAGACTCTGAAAGGCTGCTGGAGGTGCAGAAGCGGATCAATGTCCTGCCCCTGGGGAGGTGAGCAGGGCCCAGTGCTCAGAGGGTGGGGCGGGGTTCCTGCCGCCCAGTTAGCATGGTCCTAGGGGTTCAGCAAAAGAGGAGGAGCCAGGAAGGACAGAGGGGGACAGGAAGCCAGGCGATCAGCCTCCCTGTCCAGGGTGGGAAGGGGACCATACATGGGCCCTCAGTTCTAAGGTGAGAATGAGTATGTCACAGCAAAGCCAGGGCTCTCTGAAGAGGCAGCCAGCTGTGTTTCCCCAGCTGTGGGGAGAGGTGTCTGGCTCCCAAGCTGACCAGGCTCTGGGCCTGGCAACCAGCACGCAGCATGCATGTGCATGTGTGTACGGCCAGGCCCTGCCTGTGGGAGCCCTGGTCACTCAGAACCCCACCCCGCTCTGCAGCGGGGCCATCGCAGGCAACCCCCTGGGTGTGGACCGGGAACTGCTCCGAGCAGGTGAGGCACCCTGCCCCTCCTTTCCTGGGAGACCACCCTCAATACCTGCCAAGTCCCACAGACACACACCTAGAGAGGGCAGGGGTCCGGGTGAAACTCTGGTTTGTTTCTGTGGACACGAGGCTAGAGTGGCCTGGGGAGGCCATGTTAGGGGTGGGTGGAGCCGGGGAGACTCAGAACTCCCGCCTCCCTCCTGGGACCTGTACAAGAGACCTCCCCAACTCGTGCCCTTGCCTACTCTGCCTCCCTGGGGGGTCCAGAGGGAGGTGGCTGGGCAATCTGGTTCGAGGAAGGGAGAAGGCCCCTCCCAGCCCTCCAGCCCAGCCCTATTGCCTTCCCTTTCCCGCCTCACTCAGAACTGGACTTTGGGGCCATCACTCTCAACAGCATGGATGCCACCAGTGAGCGAGACTTTGTGGGTGAGTCCTGGGAGCCAAGTAGGAGATGCGGGTTTGATCCCTGGGTCGGGAAGACCCCCTGGAGGAGGAAATGGCAATCCACACCAGGATTCTTGCCTGGGAAATCCCATGGACAGAGGAGCCCTTTGGGCTGCAGTCCATGGGGTCGCAAAAGAGTCGGACACGACTTAGCAGCTAAACAATAACAACCTGGGAGCCAGCCCGCCTGTCCTCCAGGGCCAGTCCCCTGCAGTGTGTGCTGCCTCTGTCCCCCCACCCTGGCTCCTCTCCAGCTTCCTGCCACCCCCGTATGGCCCACCTGGAGCCTCTCCAGGCTGGGTGAGCAGCGAGACAGGCCTGGTGAGCAGACAGCTTGCTCTCTCTTTTCTCCCACAAGCCGAGTTCCTGTTCTGGGCTTCGCTGTGCATGACCCACCTCAGCAGAATGGCTGAGGATCTCATCCTCTATGGCACCAAGGAGTTCAGCTTTGTGCAGCTCTCAGATGCCTACAGGTAAGACTGCGCCCGCCCTTGCCCAGATCTGCAGCCCCCGGAAGGGCTTGATCCCTCCCCACCCTCGCCCTGGGCAGAGCTGCCCAGCAGACCAGCCAAGTGGTGCGGGAGCCCCTTCAGCCCCAACATCTGTGTCTCCAGCACTGGAAGCAGCCTGATGCCCCAGAAGAAAAACCCAGACAGTCTGGAGCTGATCCGGAGCAAGGCGGGGCGAGTTTTTGGACGGGTGAGCCAGACAGGGACGGGGGTACGGCCTCAGGGCTGACCCGAGGGTCCAGAGGGAACATTCCGGACAGGCTCTGAAGTCCTCCCTTTCCCCGCAGTGTGCTGGGCTCTTGATGACACTCAAGGGACTTCCGAGCACCTACAACAAGGACTTACAGGTTCGGGACCCGCCTCTTCTACCTCACACACCAGTTCTTGGGGTCCTGGCTCATCCGGGCAGGGGGCCCACAGAATTGCCACCTCCCATCGTGTACACCCAGCCCTTGACCACACTGAGAGCTCTCTCCTCTCCCTCAGTGTGGGGTGTATGAGGTGCTGTGTGTTCCCAGTGGGAGGCAGAGGGGGTGCCTCTGTGGGGACCCAGCTCCTAGGGCCTTACTTCCTGCCATGTGTCTCCCAGGAGGACAAGGAAGCCGTGTTTGAAGTGTCCGACACCATGAGCGCCGTCCTCCAAGTGGCCACTGGTGTCATCTCTACCCTGCAGGCAAGACACACCTCTCCTCCCAGAGGCTCTTAAACTTGGGGGTGGTGTGCCAGGAGGGTGATCTTGAGAGGAGGCAGGGGTGGGTGGGTCCGGAAGACCTGGGGCAGAAGGAGGGGGTATGTGCTTGGTTCTGCCCTGGGAACAGTGAAGAGACACAGTTAAGCTGCTGCAGGAGAATGGAAGTGGGTTAGATCCAAGGAGCCCCCTCAACTGGCCCAACCAGATTTCTTTTTTAACCACTTACTATGGGAGAATTCAATGTACAACAGTGGAGAGGATGTATGATGACCCCTGGGCTTTCCCAATGGTACAGTGGTAAAAGAATCTGCCTACCAATCCAGGAGACCTGGCTTCGATTCCTGGGTTGGGAAGATCCCCTGGAGGAGGAAATGGCAACCTGCTCCAGTAATCTTGCCTGGGAAATCCCATGGACAGAGGAGCCTGGCGGGCTACAGTCCATGGGGTCGCAAAGAGTCAGACTCGACTGATCACCCACACATGCATACATAATGAACCCCTACATGGTAACAGCATTCAGCTTAAACAACGATCAGCTCACAGGCCATTCTCCATTCAACTGTCTTTACCCACTACCCCGCCCACCATTGTTTTTAAGCAAATCCCCCGAATGTAATTTCATTTCTAAATATAGTTCAGGGTACATCTCTAAAGTAGTGGTTCTCTAAGTGTGGTCCCGGGAACAGCAGTATCAGCATCACCTGAGAACTTGACAGACCTGCAATCCTAGGCCCCTCTGCAGACCCACTGAATCACAGGCTCTGGAATAGGCCACACAATCTATAGTCTAATCAATCCTGCAGGTGATTCTGATGCATTCTAAAGATCAGGAGGCAACCCTGGTAACACAGCTAACACTTATCAATAGTTAGGAAATGGTGGCTCAAGCAGAGAGCAGGACAAGGTGGGTGAGAGGGGGTCTGCCCAAGGCACAGAACATCCTGACTGAGCAGGGTGGGCCTGGGGCGGGCAGCTCCAGGACCCAGGGCCCCAGATTCACTGCCAGCCTGGCCTGCTGTCCCCAGATTCACCGTGAGAACATGGGACGGGCTCTGAGTCCTGACATGCTGGCCACTGACCTCGCCTACTACCTGGTCCGAAAAGGGGTGAGTGTGGGGCAGCCAGGGTGGAGGGGCCAGGGGACAGGGATGTTCCCCAGGCCAGGGTTGGGGGGCCATGGGGACGCCAACACCCCAACAGAACAAAGGGTGGAGAAAGCTGCGTCAGCACCGCCCTCCTCCCTGGCTCTCCCAGATGCCATTCCGCCAGGCCCACGAGGCCTCTGGGAAAGCCGTGTTCATGGCCGAGACCAAGGGGGTCGCCCTCAATCAGCTGTCACTGCAGGAGCTGCAGACCATCAGGTGCGTCCCCCTTCCTGTCCTCCCCCAATCTGGGAGGCAAGCCCGGGCCCTCTGAGACTGGGCTGGCCGAGAGGTCCTGGCCCACCTCCGCCTTCCCCCCCAGCCCCCTGTTCTCCGGCGACGTGAGCCACGTGTGGGACTACGGACACAGCGTGGAGCAGTACCAGGCCCTGGGCGGCACCGCGCGCTCCAGCGTCGACTGGCAGATCGGCCAGCTGCGAGCTCTCCTCCGGGCACAGCAGGCCGAGAGCCCTCCCCACCCCTCTCCCAAATAAAGCAGGCCCTGGAGGAGGCCGTGTGTGTTTCCTGCCCAGCCTGTCTGCCTCAGTGGTGGGCTCTGGCGGGTGGGGTTCTGTTGAGCGGGCAGTAGAGGTCTTCAGGGAGGTGGGAGAACCGGGTGACCCAAGCGGGTCTCACCTGCACCTCCTCCGCCCTCATCACCGACCCACACCGGCCACACCTCGTCACTGACTCCGCGCAGGCCCCGCCCCCGCCCCCGGCGGGCCTCACAGTGATTTCCAGTCTTGGGTGTCTAGGCAGCACTGGCCTCCTTGGATCCCTGGTGGGACCTGATGGGCTTGGCTCACCCAGCCCTCGTCCAGCCCGCTTCCTTCTGGGGCCCTCGCTAGGCTCCCCTATTCCCATTCTCTGGGTTAACCCAACCCTTCCCTGGACCATCCGGCAGCACTGCAGGGTGCCCTGTACCTTCTTAAAGGGAATGCTGTATCTGGTAGCAAAGTTGGTCACCCGGATAGTGAGTGATGCCTGGCACTAGGTGAGCTCCACGCATGGGTAAAGACGACGCTTTCTCCACCCTGGAGAGTAATGTACAAATTCGCAAGCACTGACCTTGAGGTGAGGCCCACAGACAGGTGGTGCCAGAGGGGTCTGCCCATGCTGTGGTCAAGGGAAAGGATGGTCACGTTGAGGCTGCAAAGAGCCTGAGGTGAGATCTGGCACGTGGTCAGAGTTCAGTAACAGCGGGTCCCGCAGCCAGCAGAGATGCAGAGACCTCCTCTTCTATTAATACACAAATCTCACCAAAATCCTGATAATAAAACATAAATTTCAGGCATTTTTTAACAAGAAAGATAAGGTAAACAAAAAGTATGAATAAGTCCTCCAAGTGAGTCTACTGTGTCTCTTCAGTCGTGTCCGACTCTGTGTGATCCCATAGACAGCAGCCCACTAGGCTCACGAAAAGATTTTGTAAATTAAAGAACAAAAACTCTGGCACTGGGGGACACTACACCAAATTCCCAAAAGGGTCACAGCATCTTCTAGAGCAGTGTTCTCAAAGCCAGGGTTCCTATCATCATCATCATCTTCAAACTTGTTAAAAAT
Source organism: Ovis canadensis (assembly GCF_042477335.2). Taxonomy (NCBI): domain Eukaryota; kingdom Metazoa; phylum Chordata; class Mammalia; order Artiodactyla; family Bovidae; genus Ovis; species Ovis canadensis. The sequence continues at coordinate 43,180,041 of NC_091268.1, read as the reverse complement.
CAAATTTGCAGTCCCCACCAAGGCCTGTTCTTCAGTTGCTAAGTTGTGTCTCTTTTGTGATCCCATGGACTGTAGCCACCAGGCTCTTCTGTCCATGAGATTTCCCAGGCAAGAATACTGTGGGTTGCCATTTCCGTCTGCAGGGGATCTTCCTGACCCAGGGATTGAACTCACATCTCCTGCTTGGCAGGAAAGTCTTTACCACTGAGTCACCTGAGAAGTCCCCAGCAAGACCTACTGAATCATTCTGGGTGGGGTCCAGCAATCTGTTTTAACAAGTGCTTCAGGTGATCCTGATGTGTGCTTAGGTTTGAGAGGCACTGATCTTAATCTTGTTACACAAAGTTGCTGCAAACCAGCAACATCCACCTCACCTGGGGCCTGCCCTGATCTACTGATTCAGAATCTGCAGTTTAACAAACTACCCAGGTGATTCCTGTACACACTTAACAGTCAAATGCTGATTTGTGGATAAACAAGGATTTATTTTATAGTACAGGAAACTATATATTAGGTAACTTGTCATATCCTATAATGGGCTTCCCAGGTGGCTCAGTGGTAAAGAATCCACCTGCTGGTGTAGGAGATGTGGGTTTGATCCCTAGGTTGGGAAAATACTCTGTAAGAGGACATGGCAACTCACTCCAGTATTCTTGCCTGGAGAATCCCATGGATAGAGGAGCCTGGTGGTCTACAGTCCATGGGGTCACAAAGAGTTGGACACAACTGAGCGACAGCATGCATGCAATATCCTATAATGGAGGAAAATTTGAAAAAAATACATATGTATGTGTGTGTTTGTGTGTGTGTATATATATGTATCTGAATCACTTTGCTGTATACCTAAAACTAGCACAATATTGTAAATTAACTATATTTTAATTTTAAAAAATAAAAAAATAAACCCAGAGGGGTCAAACAAACAAAACTGTAGAACTTAAAAAAAAAAAGTGCTAATCTAGAGAATGCCTAAAACCTAGTTTCCAGAATGAAGGAGGGCCTTATGTCCATCTGACCACAGACAGGATTAAAATAACTCTGATGCACTTGGCACAGGGAGAATGGGAGTACAGTGAGGCAGGAAGTTGCTGTGACACCTCCTTCCATCTGTATCTATTGCCTCGATTGAGGGGGGACACCTCAGCCTTAATGGGAACTCTGTTTCCAGATGGTTCTGTTAAGTTCTTAACTGAACTGCATTCAGCCTCATGGGGCTTCCCACTCAAGAGCCTGGCCACGTGTGATCTAACCTGACCAGAAGGAATGGCCTGTCCTAGGGAGGCAAGGGTTTATGCAGCTTTTCTCCAGACTCTGTGCTTACTGCCTAGGTCTGCCTCTTCCTGTTCTGCTACCAACTGGCTACATCCTTGCCTCTTGTCTATTTTTAATCTCGGAAGCTGCTTACACCAAAGCCCAGTGTGACTTTATATTGGTTTCCTATTGCTGTAACAAAGTATCCAAAAAATCATGGCTTAAATCAGAATAACACCATCTTACAGTTCTTGAAGTCTGAAGTGGGTTTTATGGAAGCAAAATTGTACGTCAGCAGGGCCAGGCTTCTTCCAGAGACTAGAGGAGAATCTCCTTGTCTTTTCTAGTTTCTAGAGGCCACATGCATCCCTTGGCTTGTGGCCCCTTCCTCCATTTTCAAGGCCAGCAATGTAACATTGCCAAATCTCTTGGATCCTCTGCTTCCACTGTCATATTGTTATTTATTTATTTTTACTGACGTATGGCACAGTAGCAAAGGATCCGCCTGCCAATGCGGGAGATGCCAGTTTGATCCCAAGGCGGGGAAGATCCCTTGGAGGAAGAAATGGCAACCCACTCCAATATTCTTGCCTGGGAAATTCCATGGACAGAGGAGCCTGGCAGGCTACAGCAAAGAGTCAGACATGACTTAGCAACTAAACAAAAATAGTTGAATTACAGTGTTGTGTTAATTTTGTGTTAATAGTTGTGTACACTTTGTGTGCAGCAAAGTGACTGTACATCTATATACACAACATATATCTACATTCCTTTTCATATTATTTTCCATTATGATTTATCTCTATATATTGAATATAGTTCCCCATGCTGTACAGTAGGACTTTATTGTTTTGTTTCTACATATACCAGTTTGCATCTGCTGATCCCAAATTCTCAACCCAGACCTCTCCTACCCACTGTCCCCTTAGCAGCCATCAGTCTATTCTAGATTCATCTGCATGGTCATATCTTTTGACTGACCTTTCTGCTTTTTTATAAGGACCCTTGTGATTACATTGGAACCACCTGAATAAACCAAGATAATCTTGTCTCAATATCCTTAACTTAATCACATCTTCATTTTTTTATCATGTTAAGTACCAGGGAATATTAAGTACCAGTTGCAAGTTCCAGGGATTATTAAGCAGTTTACTACATTCTGTCTTGCTCTCAAAGATTTATGTCTGTCCCACATGCAATGTGCATTCACTCCATCCCAAGATCCCCCATAGTCTCAACTCATTACAGCATCAGCTCAAGTTCAAACTTTCATCTAAATCTCATCAGCTCAGAAGTCCCATATCTCATCATTTAAAATGGGTATGAATGAGATTTTGAGTATGACCCATCCTGGGGCAAAATTCCTTGCTATCCATGAACCTGTGATTGTGGTGAGGATTAAATGAGTTCATACATAAAAATTCAAGAAATAAGAAGACTTCTGTGGTGGTCAGTGGTTAAGAATCTGCCTTCCAATGAAGGGGATGTGGGTTTGATCTCTAGCCAGGGAAGTAAGATCCCACATGCCTCAGGGCAACTACTGAGCCACAGCTACTGAACTCATGTGCTGCAACAAAAGCTCCCCACCTGCCTCAATGAAGATCACTCGTGCCACAACTAAGACCCAAGGCAATCAAATAAACTGAAAAAAAATAGCCTTTCAAAGAATTCTAGAAATAAATTATCTGCCACTAAAACATGCCATTTCCTAAAACAGGAACAGGATAACAGTTACAGACATTTCAGTTAAAAAAGACAAAAGGGAATTCCCTTGTGCTCCAGTGGCTAAGACTCTGCACTCCCAATGCAGGCGACCCAGTCTCAATCCCTGGTCAGGGAACTAGATCCTAAATGCTTCAACTAAAAGATCCTTCATGCTTCGATAAGATCTAAGATTCTGCATGTTACAACTAAGACTTGGTACAGCCAAATAAGTAAATAAATATATAGTTTTATAAAGTCTCTGGGCTTTTCTTCAGGAAGGGAGGACAAAATAAATTTATGGGTTTGCTAATCTAATGTTCTGCTAATCTTGAAAAATACGGATTCTGATGAATTTTGGTATGAAGCAGAATTACAGGTAAACATATCTAACTTAGAAGCATTGAGAGGCAAAATATCATATATTGCATAATTTATATAAAACATCCAGATTAGCTATATCTGGACAAAAAAATAAATTAGTGGTGGCTTAGGGCTGACTGGGAGGGGCAGAGGATAGATAACTAAAAGGCACACAGGGTTTCTTTTTGAGGTGATGAAAATATTGTGAAATTGGGCATAATGATGGTCGTACATATACATGAATACACTAAAGTTCATTCAGTTTTATACTTTAAATGGATGAATTATGTATGTGAATTATATCTCAATAAAGACATGTTTAGAGACATTATAAATCAACTATACCACAATAAAAAAATTTTAACAAACTGTTTAAAAAATAAACCCTATGATGCTCTTTGCTGAATCTACCACGAGAAGACTATTTTCAGCAACCAAACTGTCGACATTTCAGAAAACATCGACATCACTCTGGAGGGACACACAGTCATTGTGAAGGGCCCCAGAGAGATCCTGCAGACTGACAACAGCAGAACAGAACTCAGCCTCCTGGGAAGGAATAGGAAGGGACTCGGGTTAACAGTGGAACAGAGAGGAACCAGTTCCAGCTCACACAGTCTCTAGCCCAACACAGCACGTGATCAAGGGTGTTCCACTGGGCTTCCATCACAAGACAGTGTCTGTGTGTGCTCACTTCCCCATTCGAGTCCTTACTCTGGAGAGCAGGTCTCGTTTAAATCTGAAATTTCTTAGATGAAAAATCTGCAGGGCTCATATGAGGCCAGGGATTGCTTAATGGGTATCTCACACCCTGAAAGTGATTTGCATTGACCTTAAATCAGATTTATCTGCTTTGATCCAACAAGCCACACAGTTAAAAAATCAGGATATCAGGGACTTTCCTAGTGGTCCAGGCTAATACTCCATCCTCCCAATGCAGGGGCCCCAGGTTCTATCCCTGGTCAGGGAACTAGATCCCACATGCCACAGTGAAGTTGAAAGATCCCATGTAGAATACTGACCTAAGACCCGGCACAGACAAATAAATGAAAATAAATATAAAAAAATAATAAGAATATCAGAAAAATCTGGATGTTATCTATGAAAAAGAAACTAGTCTTTAGGCTGTCAATAAGATCTAAGACTTGTCTAGCTATGGAAACAAGAAGATGCCAAATGATTCCCAGGACCTGTTTGTGATATCTTTAAAATACAATGAAACTTGACCTTTTTTATTAAACTTATTATTACTATTTTTTTTTTGCCCACACTGTGTGGCATGTGGGATCTTAATTCCCAGACCAATGATCAAACCCATGCACCATGCATGGGATGCACAGAGTCCTAACCACTGAACTGCCAGGGGAGTCCCGAAACTTATCTATTGGAAAAATAAAATAAAAGGGAAGTCTCACACATGTGCTCTGATCAGCCGAGTGTCCTGTTATACTTGGTTGTTAGGCTCAAGGCTGTGACCCTCCCAACTTTACAAAAAAAAAAGCAAAATGGCTCTCGGAGGAGGCCTTACAAATAGCTGTGAAAAGAAGAGAAGCAAAAAACAAAGGAGAAAAGGAAAGATATACCCATTTGAATGCAGAGTTCCAAAGAATAGCAAGGAGAGATAAGAAAGCCTTCCTCAATGATCAGTACAAAGAAATAGAAGAAAACAATATAATGGGAAAGACCAGAGATCTCTTCAAGAAAATTAGAGATACCAAGGGAACATTTAAAATGCTAAAATAGACGAATACCAATAGACTTATATCATGCTTATAATATTTAAAGTTAGAAGATTGTAGGCAAAATATATTTCATTAACCCAGCTAGAATTTAAGAGGGAAAAAAGCAACAGTCCAGTTGTCTTGGGTATATTTATAAGCAAAAAGAGTATTCTTAAGTGAGGTATATAAGCAACATCTCAGTAAAGTCTTCCTCAGAGTAAGGAAAATACTAGGGGAGCTCTTATATTCAATCATTTCCTCTCTTTACTAATTTTATATTCCTGAATGTTTTAGTCATGATCTTAGAGCTTTGGTAGATTTTCCATGATGGAAAGAGATTGTTTGCAGTAAAATTTATCAAATGCTTTTTATGTGTTGAGATTATATGATTTTTTTCTTTCATGCTATTAATGTGATCTATCACATTGGCTGATTTGCATAAATTGAATCATCCCTGCATCCTGAATGTAAATTCCACTTGATTCATGGTGAATGGTCCTTTTAATATGCTGCTGACTTTGGTTTGCTAGTATTTTTTCTTGTTTTGGTTGCACTGGGTCTTAGTTGCAGCATGCGAGATCTTTTTAGTTGCAGCACGTGGGATCTAGTTCCCTAACCAGGGATCAAACCCAGGCCCTCTGCATTAGGAGCTCAGAGTCTTACCCACTGGACCACCAGGGAAGTCCCGGTTTGCTAGTATTTTATTGACAGTTTTTGCATCAATATTCATCAGAGTATTGACCTGTAGTTTTCTGGTAGTGTCTTTTCTTTCTGCTTTGGTATCAGGGTCGTGCTGGCCTCATAAGATGAGTCTGGCCTCTTCACATATTTTGGAAGACCTCGGGGAAGACTGGTGCAAAGGTAACCATTTTAAAGAGTACACTCAGTGACAAATGGCACGCTTGCAGTGTTGCACATCCATCACCTCATCTAGCGGCAGAACATTCTGATTACCCACAAAGGAGATATTGTACTCATTAAGCAGTCACTCCTCACTGCCCTCCTCCCCTCGCCTCTGGCAACCACTAGCCTACTTTCTGTCTGTATGGATCTGTCTGTCCTGAAACTCTCATACGGATGTGATCTTTTGTGTCTGGCATTTTTCACTTAGCATAATTATTCAAGGTTCATCCGTGTTGTAGCATGTATCAGCACTTCATTCCTTTGTATGGATATACCATGTTTTGTGTATTGAGTTTTTACCTTTTGGCTATTGTGAATAGTGCTGTTGTGAACAAGTACTTGTACTTGCTTGAATACCTGTTTTGAAATATTTGGGGTATATACCTAGGAGTGGAATTGCTGAATCATACGGTAATTCCATGTTTTACTTTTTTTTAACTTAAAAAAAAATTTTATTTTAATTGGAGGCTAATTACAATATTGTAGTGGTTTTTGCCATACATTCACATGAATCAGCCATGGGTGTACATGTGTTCCCCATCCTGAACCCCCCCCCCCCCAACCTCCCTCCCCATCCCATCCCTCAGGGTCATGCCAGTGCACCAGCCCTGAGCACCCTGTCTCATGCATCAAACCTGGACTGGCGATCTGTTTCACATATGATGATATACATTTCAATGCTATTCCCTCAAGTCATCCCACCCTCGCCTTCTCCCACAGAATCCAAAAGTCTGTTCTTTACATCTGTGTCTCTTTGGCTGTCTCACATATACGGTCATCATTACCATCTTTCTAAATTCCATAGATATGCATTAATACACTGTATTGGTGTCTTTCTTTCTGACTTACTTCGCTGTGTATAATAGGCTCCAGTTTCATCCACCTCATTAGAACTGACTCAAATGCATTGTTTTTAATAGCTGAGTAATATTCCATTGTGTATATGTACCACCGCTTTCTTTTCCATTCATCTGCCGATGGACATCTAGGTTGCTTCCACGTCCTGGCTATTGTAACATGTTTCACTTTTTGAGGAACCAACAAATTGTTTTCCTCCATGACTGCACCTTTTTATCCACCAGCAGTATACAAGTGTTCCCAAATCTCTACATTCTCATCAACATTTGTTAGTTTCTTCTTTAAAAAAAAAGTTACAGCCATGGAATCTCTTAAAAATATAATTTATTTAAAAATAAAATGAAAATATAATTTATTGAAGGCATATTATGTCCTTTACGAGGCATAACTGACCTATCACTTTAGGGGTTCCATGCATCGACTTGATATCTGCATGTATTGCAGAGTGATCACCATAACAAGCCCGGTTAACAGCCGTCACCGTACACAAGTTTACAGCATCTTGTTTCTTGTGATGAGAACTTTGAAGAGCCACTTGCCTAGCTACTTTCAAATATACAATACAGTATTCTTAACTGTAGCCAGCATACTGTACATTACACCCTCAGGGTTTATTCATTTTATAACTGGAAATCTGTGCCTTTTGCTCCCTTCACCAATTTTGCTCACTCCCTCCCTGAGGCAACCACCAATCTATTCTCTGTACCCATGAACTCAGTTCTTTTGTTCATTTGTTATTTGTTGTTGTTTTAGATCTCACACATAAGTGAGATCATACAGTATCTATCTTTTTCTGACTTATTTCATTTAGCATCATGCCCTTAAGTTCTATCCATGGTGTTACACATAGCAAACTTCCACTCTTTTTTACGGTGGACTAACCTATTATATGCCAAGTTTTCTTTACCCATTCACCCACTGATGGACATTTTAGTTTGCTTCCATGTCTTGGCTGTTGTAAATAATGCTACAGTGAAGATAAGGGTACATCTTTCTCAGTTAGTGTTTTTGTTTTCTTTGGATAAATACCCAGTCGTAGAACTGCCGGACCATGTGGTGGTTCTATTTTTAGTTGCTTAAGAAAGCTCCATACTGTTTTCCACAGTGGCTACACCAAAAAGCATTCTCACCAGCAAGTGTTCTCTTTTCTCCGCATCTTTACCAACACTCATTTCTTGTCTTTTTGATAGTAGCCATTCTAACAGGTGTGAGGTGATACCTCACTGGGGTTTTGATTTGCATTTCCCTGATGACTAGTGATGTTGAACACCTTCAAATATGTATTGGCCAACTGTGTCTTCTTTGAAAAAATGTCTACTTAGTTCCTCTGCCCATTTTAAAAGTCAGATTGTTTGATTTTTTGCTATTGCACTGTATGAGATCTTTATGTATTTTGGGTATTAACCCCTCATCAGATACATGATTTGCCACAGAAAGCTTCACTGAAGCTGAGACCTGCCAGGTGAGGAGGGAGCAAAGCAGAGCCCACATCTATGGACTCAGTCTCCGGAGAAGAGCTCACGTCTGTCGTGTGCTGAGATATAATGATCTTTGAAATGTTCTCAGAGCATAAGGTCTGCGTTTTCATCTCATGGGAATGTGTGGGGGGTGCTGGTCTTTGACGCGCGAGGAGGCAGCACTGCAGTCATCTGACAAGAGAACCAACCCCTGTTGGCTTTGGTCCTCCTTCCTGACGAGGAGGATTAAAATGCTATTATACAGGATGCACTGCAGATACAACTGCGGAGTGCTTAGGAAGCCAAGGGAAACAGTTTAATCTCCCTCCTGGAGTCCCCGGTCTGGTCACGGAGAGAACCAGGGACCATGAGAGCTCATGGTGTTCCTCTGCCCAGCGAGGTGGCGTCCTCCTCCCCAAAGAGTGGACACCAGAGCTGAAGCATGAGCGCGGAGTTGAGTTCCATTAGCTGGTGATGGTGGAGCTAAGAAGGGCTTGCTGAACAAACAGAACAGACCAGGATCCGGGACTGAAGGCCTGGGAGAGGGCAGAGGGCAGAGGGCACGGACAGCCCTGAGCACAGATTAGAGCTTCGTCCTGTGGGGTCAGGGGAAGCCAGGGACAGGACAAGGCTTGGATTTGTTCCAGGGACCACTTGGGCAGCCTGTGGGAGGCTACCTAAGGACCACGCACATAGAACAGAGGCTGAGTCCGGGCCGGCCGTGTGGAGAGGCAGCATAAGGCCAGCCTGGTAAGCTGTGGGAGGTGGCCAGGACAAGGGAGGGACGAGGAAGGAGGCAGATCTCTAGCCTGGGGCAGTGATGACTGACATCAGTGTTCGAGAGAGGGAAAAATAACCCCCGTCTTCGACGCACTTACCTCGTGAAAGCCTTCAATGGCATCCGCTCCGTACTTGCTCTGAATCATCAGCTTCTGGTAGGCCTTATACCAGTTCTCGAACTGGGTTGCCAGCTGCAGCTGAATCACCTCCATGTGCCCATAGTCGTGGTACCAGGAGTAGTAACTGTTCACACAGATCACGAGTGAAGGGAGCCAGCCTCTCATTCTGGGCCGGCACCCCTGACCTGGCTGCAGCTGGGCTCCGGGAGGGCGATGAGAGGCAGAGCTGGCCGCAGGCACGCCAGCCCAGGGGAGCCCATCCAGACTGGACTTTCTTCATCTCTAGGTTGCGCTCCTGTCATTAGTCATCCCCTTGGCCCAACTGAGGGCCGAAGGCAATTTTTCTCCTCACAGAGCCTCCCGAGTCCCCTTTCTGAGCTACTGTCATGGGCCCTAAAGAGACTGGACAGTTCCCTCCTAGGAGGGCAGCCCAGGTTGGGGGCAGCACCGCCGTGAATCTGAGCAATGCGCTGCTCGGTGGACCACAAAGCTCACCTGAACCCATGCTCGCCTGCAGAGTCTGCACTGGGACCCATGCGGTCCATCTCTCCCAAGGGACTGCAGTACCCTTCTGAGCTTGGGGCAGAAAGATGCCGCTGGGAAGCGGCACTTCTGGGTGGGCACGTGACCACAGCTCACACATCCCAGCGGGTGAGCCTGGCAACCTTCTGGGGGCACCAGCACAGGCTCCCTTGCCCACCAGAGCAGAAAGGGATGCCAATGAGACTTTGAGACGCCCAGGTCTGCCTGTGCCCCACTGGTGTTCCACCACAGTCGTGTTCCTTTGAAGGGATGGCACCGGATCACTGGGGCTGCAAACCATTGGGTCCATGTGACAATGACAGTGCTCACACCTACACTTGAACGGGGTTTTCTTATCTTCCCTTTCTCGAGAGGATTTCCCTCTCTGGAGCACTTCTTAGGACTGGCCTCAGTGCCCCAGTGAAGCATCTTCTTGCTCCTGTTTTACAGCTTTTGTGCAACAACTCAACACAGTTTCTGAGGGGCTGCTGTGCCCAGGGACCGTGAGAGGAGCCATGGGGTCCAACCGACTGGGTGAGCCTCTCCCTTCAATTTTCAGTCCCCCTGACCCTGGATCTCAGCCGTGGTTCCCAAAGCTGACTGATGCCTGGAATCACTGAGGAGTTTTTTTTAAAACACAGATTCCTGCCCTGGACGTTATAAATCAGAATCACAAAATCTGGACCTCTGTACTTTCAAAAAGCTGCCATTTGTGGCTCCAACGATCAGCCAAGTTGGAGAAAGACAAGTCAATGATGACTTTAAGCTCCCTTAAACCTCTGCCCTTTTCATATGAAACTTGGGGGCATAAAATTAAATCAAAGTGCAGAGAAATTGATGAATTGAAAATGAACTGAGAAGGAATTCGACCTTCCTATGCCTGACCTCCTTAGTGTCGAGAAACTACACTGCCTGGCAAATCACTCCCTGGCAGTTCTCTTTAACCCAAAGACCATCTATGGAAACGGTCAGACTGGCTGCTCGTGGTCCCTCCCAGCAGTTCATCTCAGCAAGCATCAGGGCAGGACAAGAGGACAGGCGGAAGGAAGATGTGCAGAGACCCCCAGGCTCACCCCCAGGTCTGCTTCATAGTTGGTGTTGGTCACAAAGGTCACGGGCCGGGAGGGGTCCAAGGCTTTAGTGTGGGCAATCAGCGTCCTGTCCACGGAGGGCAGAAGACACGGTGCCATCACTCTGAGGAAGGCCTCAGGCACCCCTCCTGAATCCCCTCCTTCCCATCTTCCCAGACATAACACCCCCACGACACGGCTCTCCTAACTGCCTTCTAGGGCATTTCAGGTAAGTAAACATGTTCCTCGAGACACCATGTTTCCTGACATCATTCTCTCTTCCTCCCTCCCCAGATCTTAGCCCCCCACCCATCCCCTAGAGGGGCCATCCTCAAGAGATGAGGCACAACTTAGATCTCTGAGCTGGGCGCTGCCAAAAGCAAGTTTCCTCATCTCTGACGAAACTAGGATGTTGTGCAGGTTAGGATGAGTATTAATACAACACATCACTAGGGAGCGTGTCCTGGGAGGCAAGCTGTGCACTGGGCACTCACTAGAGACTTAAATAGGCAAGTACTGGCTTGGCCAGAAAGTTCATTCGATTTTTTGAACAATGTCATGAAAAAATACAAACGAACTTTTTGCCCAACCCGACCTCCAGCTGTGTGTCCAGAGCTCATCTTTGCCCAGGAAGGTCCAATACACAGAGCCTCCATCCAGGACAGGGGGATGCAGGCAGTGTCTCCTAGGGAGTATTTCCATGGCCTCTGCTGCCTCCGCAGTAAGTGAAATAATTCTCCACACCCGGCTATGCTACAACTGCAGGATGGGAAGAAAGAGAAGGATCCAAGAACATGCCAGGAGGCTGGCCCACTGTGGGGAGATGGACCCTGTGTGAGGTGTCTGCCCAGGACAATGCCTGGGGGGTGGGTATGCAGTGAACGGACAATTAACTTCAGGTGACCTGGTCCCGTCTAACAACGTAACTTTAGGATAGTCAGAATATGCACGTCCTTGAAAATCTGTTTATAATTATATGCCTAGGTAAGTCAGCTTTATAAAACTTAAAGCCCCTTTACAGGTGAACTCAAAACCATTGCAAACTGGTTTTGTGCAGTTCTAACATGTACTAAATTTCCGAGGAATGGAGACACCATAAAAATCAAAGGAAGACCCAGGTGGCTTGGTGGTGAAGACCCGCCTGCCAAGCGGAAGATGCGGGCTTGATCCCTGGGTCAGGAAGATCCCCTGGAGAAGGAAATGGCAACCCACTCCAGTATTCTTGCCTGGGAAATCCCAAGGACAGAGGAGCCTGGTGGGCTATGAGGTCGCAGAAATTCGGACACGACTTAGCGCCTAAATAAGATCAGGGCTTGGATTTGACTGGAACTCTATTGGCCATGGCTCAGAGCCTCAGAAAAGAGCAGAACAGAAGGAAAAGCTGCTTGTGGCACCAGAGTCGCCGGCTACGCTTTCCAGCCCTGTCATCAGCTTCTGCAGCTGTGTTTTCAGGGAGTCTCGCAGAAGGTGCAAGCGCCTGACTCCTTCAGCGGCCCTTCTGGAGAGTCAGGTTCACACATTTATGTATTCTTTGACAAATGTCAGTCAGGCCACGTCACTATCTTTTTTCTTTAATTTGAAGTTGCATGTATAAGTAGGTAGGTTAACTCTGCATTTCATTTCAGGGGTGTCAAGGAGACACTTGGCTGAAATCATGATCTGGGTGGGTGGGTACCTTGTCCCCTGAATTGACCAGAGATGGATGCATCTGGGCTGGGAGCTGCCCACACCCACCGCAGGGCCCACGGCCTCTCTCCCGTGGCTCCCAGGCAAGGCTGAGCTGGCCCCTCAGGCTGCGGTCTCACCCGGGACCGGCTCAGGCAAGGCCGGAGCACTCACTTGAAGTAGTAACCAGCCGGTTTCAGGAAGGAAGCCGGCTCATTGGCCACGGACCACATTACATCTGCCGGGTGATTCTTGTCCCTGCGGATCATTTCCTCCATCACCTCCAGGTGGTGCTGCAGAGACACGTTGCTGAAGCTCTCCCTGGGGGCCAAGGGAGGAGAGGGAGCAGGTCAGTCTGATTTTCTTTCCCTCTTGTAGAAACTCTGGGCTTCCCTGATGACTCAGTGGTAAAGAACCCGCCTCCCAACGTAGGAAACGCAAGTTCGATCCTTGGGTCGGGAAGATCCTCTGAAGAAGGAAATGGCAACCCACTCTCGTATTCTGGCCTGGAGAATCCCATAGACAGAGGATCCTGCCGGGCCACAGTCCATGGAGTCCCAGAGTCAGACATGACTGAGCGACAGCATGCATGCACAGGCTGCCGAGCTGGGGGGGGCGCGCAGTGCAGGCAGCGGGCACTAACACCAGCGCGATGCCCACGCCGGGGCTCTCGTCGATGACCACGGTCCCGTAGCGGTCACAGAGCTGCAGCACCTCCTCCGCGTAGGGGTAGTGGCTGGTGCGGAAGGCGTTGGCGCCCAGCCAGCGAAGCAGGTTGAAGTCCTTCACCAGCAGCGGCCAGTCAAAGCCCTTCCCTCGGATCTGCGGGACAGCAGAGATGGGTGAGCCCCTGCCCTCGACCCCATCCCAGACACGTTTCCTCCAAGAGCTGGGCCCGCCGGAGTCACCCCATCAGCCCGCTATCCAGGCCAAGGACAGGCAGTGGTTTGGGGCGGTTTGCTCTGAGCTGCCCTCAGCCACTCCAGGGGCCGCGGGGAAGCGGATGGCGAGAAACAGGGACCCAGGAGCCCCTACTCACGTCTGAATCCTCATGCTTGTTGACCCCTCGGAAATAGAACGGCTTCCCATTGATGAGGAACTGGCTCTCGGTGACGGCCACGGTGCGGATCCCCACCGGGAGGGTGTAGAAGTCAGACACGGGCCCCACGGCCGTCTGCGCCATCATCTTCACCGCGTGAGGCAGCCTGACGGGCCTGAGCCCCACGCAGCCTGACCTTCTCAGGACAGCCCCTGGCTAGTCACTGTGGCCCACCTCTGGGTCTGCAAGTGGAGAGAGGCAGAAATTACATCTGCTGTGAGAAAGAAGAAACTTTTGCCCACATTGCCCCGGGGCCTCCTCTTCCAACTCAGCCACCCCACCAATGGCTGAAAGAATCAGGTCGGGGACTCTTCAGTCCAATGGAACAGGAAGCTGACCTGACCAGGCCTGCTGAAGCTAGGGCTGCTGGATGGGGACAAACAGCCTCCCCCAGCCCAATCCTCACCACCATTACCTCCAACGAGTACAGGTAGGCAGGGTGCTCGTGCATCAGGTACGGCCACCAGAGGTGGGCACTGGGCACCTGCAGCTGGCCCTCAGCTCCTGCCCCTTTGGCCACGACTTTGCCTTCCTCATCCAGAAGAGACACGTCCACTTGGAAGTGGTCACTGCCCTGGACGATGATCTGGTAATTCACCAGCCCTACAGGAGACGAGAGATCAGATGAGAGAGAAGGTGGGGGGACGTGACCTGGGGTCCTACAGGTGAGAGCACCTTGAGGAGGGATGGGAGAGCCTGTCTCCAAGGGGATCTTTCCAAACAGGGAACCAAGCCACTCTGGGCCTGGCTGAGGGCAGATCCTGGCAGGAGCCTCACCAATGTCTTGGTCCACGTCAGTGGTGACGGTAATGTCATCGATGTAGGTGGTAGGTGTGGTGTAGAGGACCACGGACCGATGCAGTCCCGCATAGTTGAAGAAGTCAAACTTTGTGTTCTGGACAAAGTAACCCTTGGGGTACCTAGGACGGAGCAAGGAGACAGTGGCCTTGTCCCGAATCCTTCGATCTCAACGCAGATGTCTCCCTGGCCTCCAAGAGCCAGGGCCTCACCTCTGCTGAAGGCACCCTGTCCCTTGGTGGGAAGACGTCTGGGCAGGGTGGGGAGTGGGGGCAGGGGCAAGGGCTGGGCCAGATGCTGCTCACATGGAGGGGTCCATCTTGTAGAGGATGGTCCCAGGCGGCAGGGTTTGGGGGGACAGCGTGTTGTTGATGGCGATGGTGATGCGGCAGGAGGACAGGGGCCCGCTCTGGACCAGCTTGCTGATGTCAGCCTCGAAGGGGAGATGGCCCCCCTCGTGCTCGACCACGTGGACCCCATTCACCCACTGCAGATACAGAGAGACAAGCGGGGGTGGGGCCCGGCTGTTTCCAGCACACCCTCACACACAAGGGCAGGATGAGGGAAGCGGGCAGAGTGGGGCGGGCTGAGGGTTCTGCCAGCTGCCACAGACCTCATGAGTGGAAGAATGGGGCTCCAGGGAAATAGACGAGACCACTGTCCGCCACCCAGGGCACAAACCCTAGCTTGGGGCCTTAAATGTGCCCTGCCCCCACATGTGCCCCAGAGGCGGGCTGTCAGGTGGGGGCTGGGAGCAGGCTCCCCGGGACAGCCCATCCGCCGCCCCGCGCCGCGCCTGGACACCCGCTCTGCCCGCCGCCCCGCGCCTGGACACCCGCTCTGCCCGCCGCCCGCCGCACTGACCACGACGGCATAGTAGTGGGCGCTGCCGATCCTCAGAACCACTCTCGCACCCAGGTCTTCCGCCCACCGCTGGGGCAGCGTGATCTCCCGTTCATACCACACCCAGCCGACAAACCTCCGCAGCTGCCCATCCTGGCCCACGTCGTTGAAGCTGGACGGCACCGGCATGTCCAGGGTAGGGCCCGACTGAGGAGACAAGGGTAGGAATCAGGTCCAGACCACCCAGGAAACTAAGGGGCCAGGTCCCCCAGCAATTCTGCCTGCAGGACAACACTGGACAAAATGACTTCTCCCCAGGGCCTTTCCTGGTGGCCCAGAAGTGGGAATCTGCTTTGCAATGTATGGACACAGGTTCGATCCCTGGTCTGGGAAGATTCCACATGCTGCAGGGCAATTAAGCCCAAGCAGCACAAGACTGGATGCAGCCAAATATTTATATGGCTGCATGTTAAAATATTAAAAAAAAAAAAAAAAAAGACGTCTCCCAGACCCTCCCAGATTCCAGACCACCCTACCAGCAACTCACCAGTGTCTCTATGGACTCATTTAATTTTTACGACTCCATGAAGCAGACCCAGTCACTCACTCACTCACTCACTCTCTCAGGGGTGCACAGGGAACACCCACATGGTGTTCTAGGCCCTGGGAATAGGACACTGAACAAGGCCTCCGCTGTCAGTGAGCAGTTCTATGTAGAGAGTGGGGAGAGGGGCAGGGAGCTATCTTCGGGTCAGGGAAGGCCTTTGGGGGAGACAGGACCCATGAGATACAACCTCTGGACATCCTGGCAGAATCTGAGCCCCACAGGGAACCCCTTGAACCTCTTGACCCTGAATACCTCAGGAAGAAGGCAAGGCAGGAGTGGACAGACAGCTCAGTGAATCTGGAAGCAGCTTGGGGAAGAGCTTCCTGAAGACACAGATGGGACACGGGAGCTTGGAGGAAGCGGGATTCCCTGCCCCTCACAGCTGTATGCCCAGTGGCTGGCCCACGCCCTGCCACACAGTGAGGACCCAGTAAATACTGACTGAATGAATGGATAACTTTCTGATGACACCAACAGCTAGGAGGCTTTGTGTCCGAGGTCTGGTGGGAGCAGAAGTTCTTTCTCAGGGCAGCGGGCACTCGGGGCTCCATGGAAAGTGGTGTGCCCAGGCCACAGCCAGCCTGGGGCAAGAAGGATGTCCAGAAATGAGACCCTAACTAAGAGGAAGATGATCAACTGACTGCCACCGGGAGGAAGGCTGGCCGGGGAGCTGGAGCTGCTTTCAGAGGAAACTGTGAGTGGGGCACGTGCCCAGCTCCCCCGCGCCTTTCTTCCTCTGATGAGGGCTGAGCGGCAAAGACTGAAAAAAGAGGAAAAGGTCAGTTTTCATTCCAATCCCAAAGAAAGGCAATGCCAAAGAATGCTCAAACTACCACACAATTGCACTCATCTCACACACTAGTAAAGTAATGCTCAAAATTCTCCAAGCCAGGCTTCAGCAATATGTGAACCGTGAACTCCCTGATGTTCAAGCTGGTTTTAGAAAAGGCAGAGGAACCAGAGATCAAATTGCCAACATCCATTGCATCACTGAATAAGCAAGAAAACATCTATTTCTGCTTTATTGACTAAGCCAAAGCCTTTGACTGTGTGGATCACAATAAACTGCGGAAAATTCTGAAAGAGATGGGAATACTAGACCACCTTGCTTGCCTCTTGAGAAACCTGTATGCAGGTCAGGAAGGAACAGTTAGAACTGTACATGGAACAGACTGGTTCCAAATAGGAAAAGGAGTACGTCAAGGCTGTATATTGTCACCCGCTTATTTAACTTATATGCAGAGTACCTCATGAGAAACGCTGGGCTGGAAGAAGCACAAGCTGGAATCAAGACTGCCGGGAGAAATATCAAAAACCTCAGATATGCAGATGACACCACCCTTATGGCAGAAAGTGAAGAGGAGCTAAAAAGCCTCTTGATGAAAGTGAAAGAGGAGAGCGAAAAAGTTGGCTTAAAGCTTAACATTCAGAAAACGAAGATCATGGCATCTGGTCCCATCACTTCATGGGAAATAGATGGGGAAACAGTGGAAACAGTGTCTGACTTTATTTTTTTGGGCTCCAAAATCACTGCAGATGGTGACTGCAGCCATGAAATTAAGAGACGCTTACTCCCAGGAGGAAAATTTATGACCAACCTAGATAGCATATTCAAAAGCAGAAACATTACTTTGCCGATTAAGGTCCATCTAGTCAAGGCTATGGTTTTTCCTGTGGTCATGTATGGATGTGAGAGTTGGACTGTGAAGAAGGCTGAGCGCCGAAGAATTGATGCTTTTGAACTGTGGTGTTGGAGAAGACTCTTGAGAGTCCCTTGGAGGGCAAGGAGATCAGTCCTGGGTGTTCTTTTGAAGGAATGATGCTAAAGCTGAAACTCCAGTACTTTGGCCACCTCATGCGATGAGTTGACTCATTGGAAAAGACTCTGATGCTGGGAGGGTTTGGGGGCAGGAGAAGAAGGGGACGACAGAGGATGAGATGGCTGGATGGCATCACTGACTTGATGGACGTGAGTCTGAGTGAACTCCGGGAGTTGGTGATGGACAGGGAGGCCTGGTGTCCTGCGATTCATGGGGTTGCAAAGAGTCGGACATGACTGAGCGACTTAACTGAACTGAACTGAAAGATTTTTTTCCCCCAAATGCTTACAATATAAAAATAAGAAAAAGTAAGATGCAAAAGTTTATACTGTATGATTGTGCTGCTGCTGCTGTTGTTGCTGCTGCTGTTGCTGCTGCTGCTGTTAAGTCGCCTCAGTTGTGTCCAACTCTGTGCGACCCCATAGACGGCAGCCCACCAGGCTCTGCCGTTCCTGGGATTCTCCAGGCAGGAACACTGGAGTGGGTTGCCATTTCCTTTTCCAATGCATGAAAGTGAAAAGTGAAAGTGAAGTCGCTCAGTTGTGTCTGACAGTTAGCGACCCCATGGACTGCAGCCTACCAGGCTCCTCCATCCATGGGGTTTTCCAGGCAAGAGTACTGGAGTGGGTTGCCACTGCCTTCTCTGACTGTATGATCCTAGTAGTGCTAAAATTAAATCCACACAGCAGTAGATAGATGTGAAGTGTTATTATCAGTGTTACAGGTGATTTCCATTTTATTCTTCATATGTTCTGAGTTTTTGAAAATTTCCAACATGAACATGCATTAATTTTATAATCAGAATCAAAACAGTGGGGAGTTGCCTGAAGTTCCGGTGGTTAAGACTTCCCCTGCAATGCAGGGTGTGTGTGTTTGATCCCTGGTCCAGGAGTTAGTAACCCACCTGCCTCTAGGGCAAAAAACCAAAACATTAAACAGAAGCAATAAGGTAACAGATTCAATAAAGCCTTCACAATAAAAAATGGTCCACATGAAAAAAAAGAAAGATAACTATGATCTTTTTAAAGCTAGCAAATAGGCACAAATAACTAAAGTTGATCTGCTTCTGTATGTGTGTGTGTCTACATGTGTGAACGTGCACGCACAAGCACCCACTCAGTCACTCAGCCGTGTCCAACTCTTTGCAACCCCACATGCTATAGCCCGCCAGTCTCCTCTCTCCATGGGATCTTCCAGGCAGTAATACTGGAGTGGGTTGCCATTTTTATCCAAGGCCACCTCCCTGACCCAGGAGTCACACCCTGCTCTCTTGCACCTCCTGCTTTGGCAGGCAGATTCTTTCCTGTTAGCACCACCAAGAAAGAAACCAATAACCATTTTAAAGTTCGCAAATGGGCACAAATAAAGTAGATCTGCTTCTATAAATTAATCAATTGATTTTCCATTTGAGAGTCAACCTGTATATACTTAATTAGTTGAAAGTTGACTTTCTGCTGTTTGATAGAGATCAGAGGGAACTTGGTTTCCCAATGCGTGACCCTGACATCCAGACCCTGAAGGGTGAAGTCCACGGGCCAGTTCCCTTCCCCCTTCATTCTGCAGCCGTGCATAAGCTGAATCTGCAGATGAAATTTTGGGAGTTGCCAGCAGTGAGAATGGATGAGGTCACCAAAGAACTGAGGGCAGGTGGATAACAGATCTCAAGATTAGCCCTAAGACACCCTGTGTTATGAGTAGAGGGGACAAAGAGGATGAATGAGCAGGTCACCATCTCCTTGAGAATAAGCACAGACCCCATAGTATAGTCTGTTGTGGTCTGACTGGTCTCCCTGATCCCTGGCTCTGAGTTCCAGAACTCACCATGCTCCTGCTGGCTTCTGGGCCCTGGCTTAGGACCCTCCCTCTGTCTGGAAGCCCTTCCACCCTGACTAGTTAACTCTTCCCACTTCCCTGTCACTCTCATTCTTAGTGATCATTTCAGAGTTTTGTTTGTGTGTTTCTTAGCCACACCACGTGGCTTCTAGAATCTTAATTCCCCAACCAGGGATGGAACCGAGGCCCTCAACAGTGAAAGGGCAGAGTCTCAACCACGAGATCATGAAGGAATTCTCTTTTTCCCAATACCTTTATCTTCACATCTCTTGGCCTCCGGTTCCTTCCTCCACATACACACAGGCCCCAAATTCACTGAGCGATTTGGTCCTTGGCTCGGGTCCCCTCTCCATCGAACCTCCTGTCCCGACCAGTGGCCTTCCAATCCTGGGCCTTTGTTCGTGACCACCTTGACTTTATCTGCCTTTCCATGACCTGTGGTGACTCACTTACTGGATCATGGTCTAGATGCTTTTCATTTTCTCTTACCCAAGACTTCTGAGATTCCTCCCAGCCTACCATCTCCTCTAATTTTCATCGTCCCCATTTACTCTAAATTTGCTCTTTTACCAGATCCAAGCTCTGTTTTTCTCTATCCTCCCCATTTTTTTTTTTTTAATCTTAGGTCTCACCTCACGGCATGTGGTATGTTAGTTCCCAACCAGGGATCGAACCTGTGCCCCCTGCATTGGAAGGTAGAGTCTTAAGCACTGAACCACGAGGGAAATCATGTCCTCCCCATTTTTCTGAATTGAGCTCTCCTCCCCCAGTTTTTCAGCCTGAAAGCCATTCTAAAACCACACCCTGGCTCTGCTAGGGGTCCTGCCCCATTCTATAGCTTTCCTCTGGAACCTCTCCACTCCTGCCTCCTCTTTACTCTTCCTCAGTTGCTGCCACCACCCACTTCACCCTTGGGAGAATATTCTCCTCACAAGCCCCCAACCCTGATGGGAATGAAACCAGCTTCCTCTTTGCTGCTTGCGAAGGTGGACACATAGACTCTTTCTATCCTAAGGACTTGTGTACACAGGGAGAAAGGGGAGACCAAGCTATCAAACTCAGGGAAGTTACTGAGTTACATCTCTCATGGGCTGTGGTCTGTAGTTGCTGCTTTTCTTTTGAAACTTTCCTCTAGTTACTTATTTTATAATATTTATTTGTTTATTAGTGCCAGGTCTTACTTGTGGCATGTGGGATCTTCCTCCTTGACTAGGGATCAAACCCACACCCCCTGCACTGGTAGCATGAAGTCTTAGCCATTGGACCACCAAGGAAGTCCCGAAACCTTTCCTTTAAAGATCTGTCAGAGTGAAGAAGGAATTCATAGGGCCTGGACTCCATCTTAGGCCTGTTCATGCTGATCATGCTCAGCCACCTTCCCAATGGACTCTGAGCTCTGTGTTTAGTGCCTATGAAAACAACAACAGAAGGATAAGGCCCCCTCAAGACAGGGGAACCTTGAAGATCATATCTAGGTTACGTATCGCCTAAGAGAAAACATACACTATCACCCCTTCCTCCAGACAGGCCATAAATTTTTCTGTATCTATCGGAGTGTAACCTCGGGTTTATTGATTATTGGCTAATTGATGGACTGTTTGAGCACATGAGCACAGCACGTGAATGATGGGGTTATTGGGATTGTATTTTCCTTGGTTTATGTAAGTCTCAAGGAATTTGGGGTGGTGGGTTCAGACACGTACACATGGGGTATAAAAGATTTTCACAAATGCTGGTCGGGGTCCTTGGCTAAGAGGAGACTCTGCCTTGGGCCCGCCGGTGTAATAAACTGCACTCCACTATCTGCATTGTCCTTCTGAGTGAGTTTGTTTCCCGGAACGCGCGGCTACAACAGTGGCTTCAACAGTGGCTTAGCTGGTAAAGAATCTGCAGTGCAGGAGACATGGGCTCAATTCCTGTGTTGGGAAGATCCCCTGGCGAAGGGAAAGGCTACCCCCTCCTGTATTCTGGCCTGGAGAATTTCATGGACTGTAGAGTCCATGGGGTCACAAAGAGCTGGACATGACTGAGTGACTTTCATTTCACTTTATCATTATACATACGTATGTATACACACACACACCCTGTTTTTTTTTCCATAAGATATATGTGGATATAAGCTAGAATCAAGATTGCAAGCAGAAATAACAATAATCTCAGGTATGCAGATGACACCACCCTTATGGCAGGAAGTGAAGAAGTAAAGAGCCTCTTGATGAAAGTGAAAGGGAGAGGAGAGTAAAAAAGTTGGCTTAAAGCTCAACATTCAGAAAACTAAGATCATGGCATCCGGTCCCATCACTTCATGGCATATATATGGGGAAACAGTGGAAACAGTGGCTATTTTTTTTGGCTCCAATATCACTGCAGATGTTGACTGCAGCCATGAAATTAAAAGATGCTTACTCCTTGGAAGGAAAGTTATGACCAACCTAGACAGCATATTAAAAAGCAGAAACATTACTTTGCCAACAAACGTCTGTCTAGTCAAGGCTATGGTTTTCCAGTAGTCTTGTATGGACGTGAGAGTTGGACTATAAAGAAAGCTGAGCACCAAAGAATTGATGCTTTTGAACTGTGGTGTTAGAGAAGACTCTTTAGAGTCCCTCGGACTGCAAGGAGGTAAAACCAATCCATCCTAAAGGAGATCAGTCCTGAGTATTCACTGGAAGGACTGATGTTGAAGCTGAAACTCCAGTACTTTATCCACCTGATGGGAAGAGCTGACTCATTTTAAAAGGCCCTGATGCTGGGAAAGATTGAAGGCAAGAGGAGAAGAGGACGAGAGAGGACGAGATGGCTGGATGGCATCACCGACTCAATGGACATGAGTTTGGGTGGACTCTGGGAGTTGGTGATTGACAGGGAGGCCTGGTATACTGCAGTCCATGGGGTCGCAAAGAGTCAGACATGACTGAGAAACTGAACTGAACTGATAAAAGGGATTCCTTGGGACATTTTTCCCACTGCTTTTTCCTCCTGTTCTTCAGCTCCTCTCTCCCAGGACTTGAGCCCAGCCAAAACCCATGATGCCTGGCTTCAGGACCTAATGAAGCTCAGGCTCTGATCACTGATTGCAAAAATTCAGTTAGAGACACAGCAATAGGTAAGAGGTGGATTTGTTATGATTCAGAGACAAGTACACCCTGCAGGGTGTGGGCCATTGCAGAGTGCAAGGGCTTAGGCCATGGAATGCAGTTGGGCTAGGTTTTGTGAGCTGGGTGAATTCATATGCTAATGAGTGGGAGGGTCATCCCAACCACTGGGGAACCACCCACTCTTCTTTTGAGGGTGTCTGGGAGCCGTCCTGCCACCTCTGGGTATGTCATTATTTTACAGATTGGGGATTAAGGTTTAGTTCAATTTGACTTATCATCTTGGACCCAGCTGATTTTAATCAGTTTATGTGATGCCCTTGCACTATGTCATTCTTTCAAAAGTTCTGTCCTGCCCCCTTCCCTCCTGTTTCAAGCTCTTTTCCTGATCCCCATCCGGGCCCACAATGTTGCCTTTACAGTCTTCTGGAGGGACAACCAGAAAATGGCTGGCCCTTGGGAGGGAAATACTATATAATATCCCGTCCCTCTAGATATTCAGACCTTCATCTTCCACTAGGTGGGCTATTGGGCCAAAGAGCTTTTCCTACAACATGTGCCGCACCAGCATCTCTCAGTGAGCCCGCTGGGGCAGGTGAAAGGCACACAGTGCCTGCCAGAAGCCCATCTGTTGGCATCCTTTCAAAGGCAACTGGGCTTCCAGGGATAAGGTTTGCCACTTCGGGAGTTAAGCCCTGCAGGCCGTTTGGGCCCAAACCCTTACCACCCTTCTCCTAAAGTTACAAACATACCCCAGGATCAAATCTCCACTCCACTTTTATAGAACACCTGGTCTGTTGCCTCTTACCAACTTGTTCTTAAGCCAATTATTAACTCCTACACCCAGGACCCTGCCCCCTGTAGGCAACATTGCTCCACCCAGCCTGTTATTAAAATACTTTAATGCCCCTACCAGGGCCACTCCTGTGTCATTAGTTATTACCTAGAGTGGGTCTATGACAATGAAATGTTTACCACTGGAGACACCCTAACCTGCTCTTATGGAGGACTAGGGGAGAAAATTCGTGACTTACATTCCCTTGGAGCAGTAAGAGGATAAGGCTTATGACTGTTTCACCAGGTTCCCGGTCTCAGGGCACAGGCTTGGATTGCTTTACATCATGATATCTATTCCCATCTGCAGTGAACAAACTGACAATGAGTTAAAATTACAACCCCTCAATCCTACCCAGCACTGGTCATGCTAGAGACCTTGGGGACACCCAAGTCCACTCTGGGAATCTCAGGAGGTCAACATGCCTTGGCCTGCCTAGGGATCTGGTACTTGAAAGGCTGTCACGCCGCAACCTGCTCTCAGATCCACCAGTCCAGGGGTCCTAGGAGGTCGTCACGCCTTGACCAGCCCAGGGACCCAATTCTCGGGAGTCCCACCTGCATCTCCAGGAGGCTGTCATGCCTCAGCTTGCCTGGGGATCTGCACCCTGACCCTGCCTGGCCCTCAGGTTGCAACAGTACTGGGTAAGATAAGTCTCAAAAAGACTCATCCCTAAGGAAGTCCACCCATGGAAATGGAAGGAGACCTATTAGTTTTTTTTCCTCTCTGTAATGACTGTCTTTCAGGTTGCAAATAACCAATCCACTTCCCAACATACACCATTGAGATGCATCCTTGATGACTGGAAGCTGTCAGAGCTGATCCTCTAAGGAGAAGTCGCTTAAAATTCTTTTGCGCCACTGTGTGGCCACAGTACCCTCTGGGGGACAAGGATCACTGGCCAGAGGATTGGAGTTTAAGTTACAACACCCTCCTGCAGCTAGAATTATGATGCGAAAGACAAGGGGGAATGGACAGAGATCCCCTATGTCCAAATTTTCTTCCGACTGAGAGATATGAAGGAACTCTGTCTTAAGTATGTGATTGTTGTATGCCCTAAAAGTGAGCCGACTAGGCAAATGATGTGAGGCACAGACAACCAAGCGAAGGAACCCCTCCCCCCCACCGCCCCCCGTGAAGGCTCACCTCCCACAGCTCCCGAGTTGCCTGGTGCTCCTTCCTTGTGTCCAAACGTGTCCCTGTATCCGGAAGCACCCCCTCCACAAAAGCCAGCTCGAGTATGTCCCTTAGTTGAAACTGGAGGAGAATTTGGACCAACCCGGGTCCATAAGCCCTTCTCCCTCTTAGAACTAAGACAGATCAAACAAGACCTGGGAAGCTATACAGATGACCCAGGCAAATATATAGGTACATTCCAACACATTATCTTGGCCTTTGACTTGATGTGGAAGGGCATCATGGTCATATTTAGTCAAACTTTATTTGCTCCTGAGCATACTTGGGTTTTAAAGATATGCAAAGGGGCTTCACATGTCAAGTGGTAAATACCCAGTAGGGGAAACTGCAGTCCCCTCCTCAGATCCTAATTGGAACTATAATCACCCTGAACACATCTGTGAAAAGGATCATTTTCTAATCTATGTGAAGGCAGGACTGAAAGCAGCCCAGCAAAAAGTAATCAGCTATGCCCGGGTCTCAGCAATAACTCAGGAGCCCAGTGAGAACCCCACTGCCTTTCTGGAAAGGCTAAAAGAGGCCCTGCAAAAGTTTACCAATGTGGACTTAGACTCTTATGAGAGACAGGTGATTTCAAAAGACAAATTCCTGTCCCAGTGTGCATCAGATATCAGAAGAAAGTTACAACAGCTAAGGCAACAGGACCCTGCTGCCTCTTTAGCTAAGACGGTCCAGACAGCCACCAATACCTTTTATAACAGAGAACAGAAGGAGCAAAGGC
Organism: Ovis canadensis; assembly: GCF_042477335.2. Lineage (NCBI taxonomy): Eukaryota > Metazoa > Chordata > Mammalia > Artiodactyla > Bovidae > Ovis > Ovis canadensis. The sequence continues at coordinate 43,154,783 of NC_091268.1, read as the reverse complement.
CCAGAAGGAGAAAAGGAAAGAGACAAGGCAAGCCCAGATGCTGGCTGCCCTCCAGGGAGGCCCTATGGCAAACCCTGAGTCCTTGAAGGACAAGGCATGAGGCAAATGCCTAATCTATAGATAGGTGGGCTATTGGGCCAAAGAGTATCCAAACCGTGACAAGTCTCCTAAAATGGCTTGCTGTAAATGCCATCAACTGGGACATTGGGTGGCACTCTGCTCTCAAGACGCAAGAGCCCCAAGGTCAAGCGCCAAGCCTTCCCTCACGAGGGTTCAACAGGACTGAAGCAGCCTGCTCCAGCCAGCCTACTTGTCACAGATAACGATCACGGGGCTTAGCCAAGGGTGCAACTGGATGTGGCAGGGTAGGTCAGAGAATTTCTTGGTTGATATGGGGGCTACCTACTCTGTCCTGACCTCCTACTCCGGAGCCTTCTCCTCCCAAATCTATACCATTTTGGGTGCTACAGGAAAAACAACTACTAAAAGATTCACCTGAGCACTTTGTTGCTGGGATGGACAAACATTTTTCCACCAGTTTCTAGTGGTCCCCGACTGTCCTCCTCCCTTGTTGGGAAGAAATTTCTCCTTGCCTTCAAAATCTTGCAGCTACTGCAGTCCTGATAAAAGATGCTTTAAAACTCTCTTTTTGAGGCAAACTAACTATTTTTACCAGCCACCAAGTGAAACAACTCCTAAATGGGAGAGGCCATTTATGGATGTCTGATCAAAGAATCCTCAGATATCAAGTAGTGCTGATGGAAAATCCAGGCCTCACTACATCCCCTCGTGAGGTTCTTGATCCAGCCACCCTCCTGCCTACCCCTGAGGGCTCTCTCCCCTTTCACTCTTCCCTAGAAACCTTGGCTCACTGGACAATACCCCGAGGATTGTTGGAAGATCCTCTGACCAATCCTGAGGAAATCTGGTACACTGACGGGAGCAGCTTTGTCTTGGATGGAAAAAGAAGAGCCGGATATGCAGTAGTCTCCAATTTTGACACAGTAGCGGCTAAACCTTTGCCACCAGCTCAGCCTAATTAGCTGAGCACATAGCCCTGACTCGAGCTTTAGAGCTGGGAAAAGGAAAAAGAGTAGCTATTTACACTGACTCCAAGTACGTCTTTCTGTTGATACATGCACATGCTGCTATTTGGAAAGAAAGAGGCTGCCACTTTACCACCCGAGGGTCCCCAATCAAATATGGTGATCAAATCCTTAGAGACTTGGAGGTGGTCCATCTGCCCGCTGAAGTTTCAGTCTCCCACTGTAAAGGACACCAAAAAGGGAGCATGGAAATGGCACGAGGGAACCAAGCAGCTGATCAGGCAGCTAGGAGAGCAGCATTACCGAACCATGACCTAATAGGGGGTGCCACCTTAGTTCCACAGACTAATTTGCCAGAAACTCCTTCATATACTGAATGTGAGACTCTTAAAGCTAAGAGTGAGGACTTTCAAGAAGATCATATTGGGTAGTTCTAAAAGGAGGGACTCCTTTTTTCTGCCTAGGAACTTCCAATGGAAGTTGGTTAACTCCTTACATGCCACCACTCATTTAGGGGAAAAGGCCCTCCAAAGATTACTAGAAATGTCCTTCAGAGGAACAGGCCTCCAAACGACTGTAAGGCAAGTGGACTCCTCTTGCCCCACTTACCAGTTAAACAACCCCGAAGGAGCTCGAAGACCCCAGCCGGCCCAGCCTGTCCACAGACATGGGACCTATCCAGGAGAGGACTGGAAGATGGACTTCACCCAGATGCCAGTTTCTCAAGGGTATAAATACCTATTAGTCATGATAGATACATTCACAAGATGGATTGACTGCTTTCCCACCTGGACTGAGAGGGTTGATTGGTGATGGTGGTGAAAAAACCGCTCCGTGAAATCATTTCAAGATTTGGTCTGCCCAGGTCATTACAAAGTGACAATGGGACATCATTTACTTCTAAGGTCACCTAAGGGGTCTCTAAAGCATTGGGCATTACTTATTATCTCCATTGTGCCTAGAGGCCTCAGTCTTCAGGAAAAGTAGAAAGAGCCAATCAATTCTTAAAATCAGCAATAAAAAAGATAACACAGGAGACCTCTCTGGGATGGAAGGAGGCTTTACCAATAGCTCTTCTCCGCACCTGAATTGCCCCTAAGGAACAGGTTGGTCTTAGTCCTTCTGAGATGCTATATGGGGGACCTTTTCTTTATGTCAATAACCTCTTCCTAGATCCAGAGGTTCAGACCCTCCAGTCTTAAACCATGGCCACTGGGCAATTCCAACAGGATATACGCTTGTGGGGTGTCAACTAGGACACAAAAGATTCTAAGGAATCACCACTATATGCCCCAGGGACTCAAGTCCTAATTAAAGTCTGGAAAGATGGGTCCCCAAAGGCTCAACTCCAGCCCACATGGGAGGGCCCCTACCCTGTAATGCTTCCTACCCACACAGCAGTCAAGGTACCAGGACATGACTCCTGGATTCACTACTCACAAGTCAAGCTGTGGAAAAAAACAGAAGAGGACACTCAATACACCTGTGAGCCCCTGGGAGATCTCAGATACCTACTCAGGACTGCAAATGAGCGCCATTCTAATGAACACCCCCAAAATCTAGTTTCTGGGGATAAGATTTCTCAGGACAGCTCTAAAGAACCAACACAGCTTGGCAGGGGTTGTACTCCAAAACAGACAGGAGATAGATCTTCTGATCCCTGAACAAGGAGGGACTTGAGCCATCCTGGCGATGGGAATTGGGAGTTGGCTAATGCCCCTACTGGGCTTTCCTGGTGGCTCAGATGGTAAAGCGTCTGCCTGCAATGTGGGAGACCCAGGTTCGATTCCTGGGTCGGGAAGATCCCCTGGAGAAGGAAATGGCAATCCACTCCAGCACTCTTGCCTGGAAAATCCCATGGATGGAGGAGCCTGATAGGCTACAGTCCATGGGGTTGCAGAGGTGGACACGACTGAGCAACTTCACTTTCACTTTCACTTTCAATGCCCCTACTAGCCCTTGTTATGCCATATTGATGCTGCTTATGGTTGCTCCATGTATTATCAATTGTCTAACGCATTTTGTCTCTGCCCAGGTCAACAAGCTACAACACGCAGTGCCAGTTCAACAAGGATATATAAAGTTACAGCCGACCATGGATAATATTGCTCACTCTTAGATGGACACTGCTATAAGGACTCTGAGGCCTGAGACTAGCAAGACGGGGAGGCCCAATGCCCCTCGCCATACCAGTTCAGCAGGAAGTAGCCAGAAAGACCTGGATGCCCCTATTCCCAAAGAAATGGGCCTCCCATCTCTTGAGGGGGGAATGTTAGGTAGTTAGAATAGGAAAAAGGAGTCCAGAAGGGCAGTGGCTAAAAGACAAGGAAGGGAAAAGCCCACGAAAATAGGACAAAGGAAGGACTGAGGACTGGAGTGAGGACCTAGGGTAGAACAGACAGCACCCCTGGCTGGCCCAATTTACACAGGGCAGGCCCAGGGGGAGGAGAAAAACACATAAAATGAGGAGACAAAGCGCCGGGGGTCTCTCTCATCTGCTCGCGTGCGGGCCAGCTCTCTCTCCTCTTTGCGTCTTTTGGGTTGGCATGCCCTCACGCCGCGAGGATGTATTTTCCTTTTATTTTCGAAATAAAACGGAGCTGTAACACTAATCTGTCCGAGAGCTGAGAGCTGTAACACGGTCTGTCCAAGGGCTTTAATATCCGTTGCTTCCAATTTTTGTTGTGACAAGACAGAACCGAGGAAATTACACACTGCCCTGACATTTCATAAGTAGTCTCAATTCTACACTTTATTCAGATAAGAGCCTTTAAATCAAATTTATATGACCTGGACTGGTGTCTATCCTCTGTTGCTATAGAAAGAGGAAATTCCTGAAATTTTCTTTTTCTTGCAACATTCTCAAGACTCAATACCTGCTTTCCATTAGCACCTACAGAAAAAGAAGGGCTGGGGACCTCAAAACCCAGCCTATGGAAAGGAAAAGGCAGATGCTAGTTCTAAACCAGAGGAGTAAGGGACACGTAACTTCTTCCTTGAAGCACCTGATAGAAGTTAGCACCCTTGGAACTTTCCTGATGATCCAGTGACCAATGGATCCCATGGTCCCAATGCCAGGGGCTGGGGCGGGGGTGTTCGATCCCTGATCAGAGAACTAGATCCTGAATGCCAAAACTAAGACCCAGTGCAGTAAATAAAAAGATATATTTAATTAATTTTTTTAAAGTTAGCAACTTCAGGTCATCTCACCTCTCCCTGATCTACCCCTGACACTTCTCACAATCCGGAACAACCCTGTCTATTTCCTCTCAGGAATGCCTGGGGTAGAATGAATAACAAAGCACTGCCATCAGCATCCCCAGGAGAGACATCCCCTGCTCCCAGCCCCAGCAAGCCAGGCACAGCTGGGCACATGCTTTGGCCAGATCCAGCCATGCTGACATGTATAGCTCTGCTCTTTCCATTTCAATGACTGGAGAGTATCCCACTGTATGAATCACACCACCCTTTCCTTTGAGCACTTAGGTGGTTTCCCATTTTCACTTTACCATCAGCACATTCCTCACATGCCTACTGACCTTTGGCTCACACATGATACTTTCCCCAGGTGTTTCCTCAACATGGAGCTGCTGGGACTGGAGAGTCCGTTCATCTCTCCCTTTTTGACTTTCCTGTCCGTTTCCCTGTTCATCTTCCCAGGCACTCTCCATGAGGCTGTGCACACTAGAGATTTCAGTCCCAGCTACTCCATATGAGCTGACTCATTTGAAAAGACCCTGATGCTGGGAAGGATTGAAGGCAGGAGGAGAAGGGGACAACAGAGGATGAGATGGTTGGAGGGCATCACTGACTCAATGGACATGAGTTTAAGCAAACTCCGGAAGTTGGTTATGGACAGGGAGGCCTGGCGTGCTGCAGTCCATGGGGTCGCAAAAAGTCAGACACAACTGAGCGAATGAACTGAACTGAACTGACTACATGAAAGCTAAAGAAAATCACCCAGCCACCAGTCCCTTTCTGGACCCAGCCCAGGCCCACGCCTCTCCCCTTTGACCACCTCTGCTTGTGTCTGCTTCACAAAGAGGTCTTGCTAATTTTCATCTTGACTAGATCTTTCTGAATCTTTTCTCTTTATGCGTTTCATTCATCTTCATTTTATGTCTAAAGCATGGAGTCATGATGCTATTTGACTGTAAGTCTGCCCTAAGCGACTTTTCTATGCATCTCCCCCATCCCTCATCACTCTTCTGTTACCGAGTCCAAGTTCTCTCTACTCACCACACAATAGCTCAGTTAACAGAGAGAGGTGTCAAGGCAAAGAATACAACTTTACCAGGAAAGCTGGCTGACTGACAAGATGGCAGACTAATGTCTCAAGATAACCATCTTTATCAGGGTCTGGATGCCAGGTTCTTTTATAGAATGTGGGGGGCGGGGAGGATTAAAGTAAAAAGGCCATTAGTTTTGCAGCTATCTCCTAGAATGGCCAATCTTGGGGAGGGTATGAGTTAATTTCTTCCTTCCTGTAGCCATCCACAGGTGGACGTGGTCCTGAACAAAGGTGTTTTGGTTTAACATTCTGGCAGAGGGGCTGGGTTCCCTGAGGCAGGCTATTTTGTATGGACAATATCCTTTTACTGAACAAAAGCAACGAGAAGCAAAGGTTAAAGTAAAAGAAACAGGTCTAATGCAGAGTCAGTTCTTCCCTGTAACTTTTATACTGGTATTTTTGTTCCTGGGCCCCAGAAATACCTTCCAAGGCTTCTCTTGGAGGCTGCATAGTTCTTTCTTCTGTTCTCTGGGTCATGTTTCTAAGCTTGGCTCAGATGCCAGCTCTTTTGTTTCCTGATGGGACAAAACTTCCTCTTGGGATAGCCACTGTCAACCACATTTGCAGTCAGGGCCCTGACCTGGAGGCCTGGCTGCCTGGCATGAGCCAAACTGTGAGTCTGGCAGCCCATCCTCCTTTCATAACCACAGTGACATGGACCTCACCCCATAAGTGACAGCATACAGGGTATCACCTGGGTAAAGGTGATCTGGGACCTTTAGAGTGCTCCCTGGATTCCTACTGCTTGATGACATTAGTAACAGCACTCACTCCCCCTCCCCCTGCTCCCAGCAGAATTTCTGTTGTGGAAGACTATAAAATGGACTTATTTGTTCTCTGCTATAGATGAGGAAACTGAAGCTGAATGAGAGGGAAGGTGAAATGACTTGCTCAGGGAAACACACCCAAAACTACATTGTCCATTTTTCTTTTTTCTTTTTTTGGCACAGCTTGCAGGATCCTGCTGGCTTCCCAGGTGCCTCTTAGTGGTAAAGAACCTTCCTGCCAATGCAGGCAACATAAGACATGGGTTTGATCCCTGGGTCAGGAAGATCCCCTGGAGTAGGGCATGGAAATCCACTCCAGTATTCCTGCCTGAAGAATCCATGGATAGAAGAGCCTGGTGGGCCACAGTCCATAGGGTTGCAGAGTTGAATATGACTGAAACAACTTAGCATGTACACATGCACACAGGATCTTAGTTCCCTGACCAGGGATTGAAGCCCAGACCTGGCAGTGAAAGTGCCAAGTCCTATCAACTGAACCACCAGAGAGCTCCCTACATTTACCATTGTTGACGGTACATCACCCAGAAGACTTTTTAATGTTTAGAACAGAAAATAATAGAACAAGCCTCTGCCTAGTGGTGAGGTGTGTCACCACAAAGTTCCATTCAGTTCAGTTCAGTTCAGTCGCTCAGTCATGTCTGACTCTTTGCGACCCCATGAAACAAAGCACTCCAGGCCTCCCTGTCCATCAACAAATCCTGGAGTTTATCCAAACTCATGTCCATTGAGTTGGTGATGTGATCCAACCATCTCATCCTCTGTCGTCCCCTTCTCCTCTTGCCTTCAATCTTTCCCAGCATCAGGGTCTTTTCAAATGAGTCAACTCTTCCCATCAGGTGGCCAAAGTATTGGTTTCAGCATCAACATTAGTCCCTCCAATGAACACTCAGGACAGATCTCCTTTAGGATGGACTGGTTGGATCTCCTTGCAGTCCCAAGGACTCTCAAGAGTCTTCTCCAACACCACAGTTCAAAAGCATCAGTTCTTCGATGCTCACCTTTCTTTATATCCAAATCTCAAATTCATACATGACTACTGGAAAAACTAGGTGGACCTTTGTTGGCAAAGTAATGACTCTGCTTTTTCATATGCTGTCTAGGTTGTTCATAACTTTCCTTCCAAGGAGTAAGCGTCTTTTAATTTCATGACTGCAGTCATCATCTGCAGTGATTTTGGAGCCCCCAAAAATAAAGTCTGCCCCTGTTTCCACTGTTTCCCATCTATTTGCCATAAACTGATGGGACCGGATGCCATGATCTTCGTTTTCTGAATGTTGAGCTTTAAGCCAACTGTTTCACTCTTCTCTTTCACTTTCATCAAGAGGCTCTTTAGTTCTTCTTAGTTTCCTGCCATAAGGGTGGTGTCATCTGCATATCTGAGGTTAATGATATTTCTCTCAGCAATCTTGATTCCAGCTTGTGCTTCACCCACCCAGCGTTTCTCATGATGTACTCTGCATATAAGTTAAATAAGCAGGGTGACAATATACAGCCTTGATGTACTCCTTTTCCTATTTGGAACCAGTCTGTTGTTCCATGTCCAGTTCTAATTGTTGCTCCCTGATCTGCATACAGATTTCTCAAGAGGCAGGTCAGGTGTCTGGTATTCCCATCTCTCTCAGAATTTTCCATAGTTTATTGTGATCCACAGAGTCAAAGGCTTTGGCATAGCCAATAAAGCAAAAATAGATGTTTTTCTGGAACTCTCTTGCTTTTTCAATGATCCATCGGATGTTGGCAATTTGATCTCTGGTTCCTCTGCCTTTTCTAAAACCAGCTTGAACATCTGGAAGTTCACAGTTCATGTATTGTTGAAGCCTGGCTTGGTGAATTTTGAGCATTACTTTACTAGCGTGTGAGATGGGTGCAATTGTGCAGTAGTTTGAGCATTCTTTGGCATTGCCTTTCTTTGGGACTGGAATGAAAACTGACCTTTTCCAGTCCTGTGGCCACTGCTGAGTTTTCCAAATTTGCTGGCATATTGAGTGCAGCACTTTCACAGCATCATCTTTTAGAATTTGAAATAGCTCAATTGGAATTCCATCACCTCCACTAGCTTTGTTCACAGTGATGCTTCCTAAGGCCCACTTGACTTCACACTCCAGGACGTCTGGCTCTAGGTGAGTGATGACACTATCATGATCATTTGGGTCATGAAGATCTTTTTTGTACAGTTCTTCTGTGTATTCTTGACACGTTAATATCTTCTGCTTCTGTTAGGTCCGTATCATTTCTGTCCCTTATTGAGCCCATCTTTGCATGAAATGTTCCCTTGGTATCTCTCATTTTCTTGAAGAGATCTCTAGTCTTTCCCGTTCTATTGTTTTTCTCTATTTCTTTCCACTGATCACTGAGGAAGGCTTTCTTATCTCTTCTTTTTATTCTTTGGAATACTGCATTCAAATGGGTATATCTTTCCTTTCCTCCTTTGCAGCCATTTTGCTTTTTTGCATTTCTTTTCCTTGAGGATGGTCTTGATCTCTGTCTCCTGTACAATGTCGTGAACCTCCATCCATAGTTCATCAGGCACTCTGTCTACTAGGTCTAGTCCCTTAATTTCTATTTTTCACTTCCACTGTATAATTGTAAGGGATTTGATTTAGGTCATACCTGAATGGCCTAGTGGTTTTCCTTACTTTCTTCAACTGAAGTCTGATTTTGGCAATAAGGAGTTCATGATCTGAGCCACAGTCAGCTCCCAGTCTTGTTTTTGCTGACTGTATAGAGCTTCTCCATCTTTGGCTGCAAAGAATATAATCAGTCTGATTTCAATGTTGGCCATCTGGAGATGTCCATATGTAGACTCTTCTCTTGTGTTGTTGGAAGAGGGTATTAGCTATGACCAGTGTGTTCTCTTAGCAAAATTCTATTAGCCTTTGCCCTGCTTCATGTTGTACTCCAAAGCCAAATTTGCCTGTTACTCCAGGTGTTTCTTGACTTCCTACTTTTGCATTCCAGTCCCTTATAATGAAAAGGACATCTTTTTTGGGTGTTAGTTCTAAAAGGTCTTGTAGGTCTTCATTGAACTCTTCAGCTTCTTCAGTGTTACTGGTCAGGGCATAGACTTGGATTACCGTGATATTGAATGGTTTGCCTTGGAAACAAACAGAGATCATTCTGTCATTTTTGAGATTGCATCCAAGTACTGTATTTCAGACTTTTGTTGGCTATGATGGCTACTCCATTTCTTCTAAAGGATTCTTGCCCACAGTAGTAGATATAATGGTCATCTGAGTTAAATTCACCCATTCCAGTCCATTTTAGTTTGCTGATTCCTAAAATGTCGATGTTCACTCTTGCCATCTCCTGTTTGACCACTTCCACTTTGCCTTGATTCATGGACCTAACATTCCAGGTTTCTATGCAATATTGCTCTTCACAGCATCAGACCCTGCTTCTATCACCAGTCACATCCACAACTCAGTGTTATTTTTGCTTTGGCTTTATCCCTTCATTCTTTCTGGAGTTATTTCTCCACTCATCTCCAGTAGCATATTGGGCACCTACTGACCTGGGGAGTTCATCTTTCAGTGCCCTATTTTTTTGCCTTTTCATACTGTCCATGGGGTTCCCAAGGCAAGAATACTGAAGTGGTTTGCCATTCCCTTCTCCAGTGGACCGCATTTTGTCAGGACTTTCCGCCATGACCCACCCATCTTGGGTTGCCCCACACAGCATGGCTTAGTTGCATTGAGTTAGACAAGGCTTTGGTCCATAGAGTTAGATTGGTTAGTTTTCTGTGATTGTAGTTTCTGTCTGTCCACCCTCTGATGCCCTCTCTCAGTGCCTACCATCTTACTGGGGTTTCTCTTAGCTTTGACATATCCCCTTCATAGCCTGTCAGAAAATCTGCTAAACACCTGACCTTGCTCATAGTTTTAATTGGCACAAATAAGATTAAGGACAGAAGAACCCCCACCAGCTTGGATAACAGCTACTGGGACTCCGCAGATAGTGTCTTTGGGACATACTGAGGAGTAGACTCCCCAGAGTTCCTCAATTGCGCCTACTGCCCCTTGCCTGTTCGCTGGGGGTTTGAAGAAACAAGAAATTAGAGATTGTAAAGGAATTAAGATTTTGCAAGGCATATGTCCCTCCAGAAACAGGAGCGAGACCTTCTACCTTAACTGGAGGTCTTCTGGAATCTGAGACTGAGCTACATGAACTTTCTGCTGAGTTTGTTATTAGCTGTCCCAGTTTCCAGTACACTGGGCTTGTCACTTCCACCGTAGGAACTTTCGCCAAGTTCGGCTCCTGCTGTGCTTGGCCTCCTCCTTGTGGGGGCTGCACCGAGGTTGTTTCAGCCAGGTTAAATCTGAGCCACAGCATGAAAGATGTCAGGGGAGTGTGTAATTTCCTCGGTTCTGTCTCATCACAACAAAAATTTAAAGTGACAAATGTTAAAGCCCTCGGACAGAATGTGTCTCAGCTCTCAGACAGACCGTGTTATGGCTCTCAGCTCTCGGACAGATCAGGGTTACAGCTCCATGCTACACCTCAGTTTTATTTAGAAAATGAAAGGAAAATACATCCTTGAGGCGTGAGGGCATGCCGACGCAAAAGACACAGGGAGAGAGACAGAGGGAGACAGCATGCGCGTGCACGTGAGAGACTGACCCCTGGCCGTTTGGCTCCTCTTTTTATGTTTTTTTCCCTCCCCTTGGCCCTGCCCTATGTAAATCGGGCCAGCCTGGAGTTCTGTTTGTTCTACCTGAGGTCCTCACTCCAGTCCTCGGACCTTCCTTTGCCCAATTGTTGCAGGCTTTTCCCTTCCTTGTCTTTTACCCACCGCCCTCCTGAACTCCTTTTTCCTATTCTAACTACCTAATGAGAAAAGTTCTGCCCAGAGTTGAAACTTATTCTATCTTCTGTTACTAAAAACTGTTCTTGGGGATGAGATACTAACACCTGCAATAGCATGGATTATCTCAAAAACATGGTACTGAACAAAAGAAATGAGACATAAAAAGCACACTGTATCATTCTACTTATGTGGAACTCTAGAAAAGCCAGATCTACTCTATGGTGACGCAGTGTTGATCAATGGTTGCCTGAGGCCAGGGGTGGAGGCAAGATAGACTGTGCAGAGTGGTGGAAAAGTTTTTTCTTTGGTTGCACCACATGGCTTGCTGGATCTTAGTTTCCAGACCAGGGATAAAACTGTGCCCCCTGCAGTGGAAAAGCCAGGGATGTCCTAAAGTTCTGTATTTTGATGGTGTTGGCAGGTATTCGGGTATACACATTTGTCAAGCCTTATCAAACTGTACACTTAGAACAAGTGTGTACTTCATCATTTGTAAACTATACCTTAAAAGAATTTGTTTTAAACAATTGGGGAAAAAGCCCTTGCAACTATTTCTACAAGGTGAGGAAGGGTCTTTTCAGACACTCAAGACTTGTCTTTAGATCTTGTAAAAATAATCTTTAGCTTCTAAAATATTTGTTATTTTAATTGGTTGTTATACTTGATAATTGTCCTGGTACTGACACTAAAATAGTAATTGATATTTCTAGTGACATTCCTGTATTCCTAAAATACACACACACTCTAAGGATGAAAACTGGCAGTTCCCTCTTCTCTATATATGTATGAATGTGTAATGAAACCCATGACTCTGCAATTCCTTGTCTGAACATGAGTTTGAATGTCTTTGAGACGTAGCAGAACAGAGTGACTAAGAGCATAAATCTCTTACCAGATTCAGATTCTACCTCTGTTCCTTACTTCTCTGTGCCTCAGTCACTCTAATTCTAACATGAGAATAATTACAGTTGTTGGAGAAGTGAATGAGTGAATTCATGTAAAACACCCAGGTAAGTACCTGGCATGATAGTCAGGCTAGTTATGCTGCAGTAACTAACAACAATCTCAGCTGTTTGAAATAGTAATAAGCATTTTTTTTTGCTATTTTTTATATTTATTCAATTAGAAATTGCCAGGCTTTTGGTGCACATTTCTCAAATAAAATTAGATTACAAATATTAGCATGATTCTAAATATGCTAATTTATAGGTAAAGTAATGCCAAATTTAAATTTGAAAAATGTCATTGAGAAGAAACTGGAAAAAAGTTTGAATTTATAAAAACACAAGTTCTACTCCTTAATTTTGCTATAGGTTTTTCTCTGATCTTGGCAAGCCACTACTTCCATTTGTCTGTGTTACCATCTATAAAACTGTGGTCGTTATACTTGACATTGCCTTTCTTAAGAGGGTGTTATGAGGATGAATATGGTAATACGTTGTGGTAGAAACAATAAAGGTTTGTATCTCACTCATGCCACACATCCATCAGAGGTTGAAAGAGAGGCATTTATCACCCTAAGTCACTCAGGAATTTAGGCTGATGGAAGTTCCATTTGGACACATGCTTCCAAGATCACAAGGCAGGAATAAGGGAAGTGGCAGGTCAGGCACTGGCTCTTAAATTTTCTGTTATCTAAATCTCCTTGGGGGGAATTCCCTGGCAGCCTAGTGGTTTAGACTCCATGCTTCCAGTGCAGGGGGCATGGATTTGCTCCTTGGTCTGGAAACTAAGATCCTACAGGCCACAGCAAAAAAAAAAAAAAAAAAGAAGAAGAAGAAGAAGAATCAATCAATAAATAAAGCTCATTTGGCAAAAACAGTCATATGGTCACACCTAACTTCCAAGGGGCATGGACCAAGTGTCTAGAAAAGGGCAGCACCAGAGGAATGTTTGGTGAAAAACACTAAAGATTACCAGGGTTAACTATTATAATTCAACTTTAAAGTAAGTATAAGAGAACTCAATGAGGAGGTAACATTTAAGCCAAGACCTAGATCACTGAGAATAAACTATGAGAACATTGCATGCAAAGTCCATAAAGCAAGAATGGGCTTGAAGTATTTGAGGAACAGGAAAATGACTCAGCTGTTCGGAAAATGGTGAATAAGAGTGAGAGGTGGCAGGGCTGGGACACACAGGTTCTTGACGGCCATGGTAAGGAGTCTGAATTTTCCTCCAAGGTGTACTGGGAAGTCATTGGAGGATTTTAACCAGGTAACAGGTGTAATTTTTATAAAGACCCTTCATTCTCCTTGCTCCGAGTGATGGGCAAGCATGCAGGAAGGCAAGCAGTTAAGAAGCAACAGTCCAGGTGAGAGATGCCTGTGGTCTGGACCGGCAGAGCAGCAAGAGAGGTGGAAAGGAGCAAACATAGTCAAGATCAGTTTTGGAAGTAGAGCTGATGGTTGGGTTGTGGAAGGTGAGGGGAAGGAAGGAATCGAGAATGACTCCTAGGTTTCCGGCCCGAGAAGCTGAGTGGCTCTTGAGATGTAGATTTCTTCTGGAGTAAAAGCCGGTGGTAGTAAAGTTTTCGGAATCAAGAGTTTTTATTTGTCCATATTAATAATGAGGTGCTTTTGATATTTCAGGGTTGATACCACATAGTTATTGTTGTTGTTCAGTTGCCAAGTCACGTCTCATTGTTTTGAGATCCCATAAACTACAGCCCACCAGGCTTCTGTCCATGGGATCTGCTAGGCAAGAATACTGGAGGGGATTGCCATTCCCTTCTTCAGGGGATCTTCGTGACCCAGGGATTGAACTCGAGTCTCCTGCATTGGCAGGTGGGTTCTTTACCACTGAACCATCAGGGAAACTGATCATGGAGGTAGTACTTCAATATATGAAGCTGGAGATCTGTGGAGTGGAAAACACTGGAGATATGAACTTGGGGATTGTAGAAGTGTTCTACTACTGCATAACAAGCAACCCACAAATCTAGCAGCCTACAACAACAAGCATTTATTATCTCGTGGTTTCTGCTGGTCAGGAAATTGGGAGTGGCTTAGTTGGGTTATAATGGTTTGGGGTCTCATAAAGTCGTGGTCAAGATGTCAGCTGGAATGGAAGTCAACTGAAAGCTTAATGAGGGCTGGAGAATGATTCACCCAGATAGCCATTGGCAGGAGGCTTCCATTTCTCACCTTGTGCCACTTCTATAGGCTGCTTGAGAACATAGCAGCTAGCTCCCCCTGAAGCATGCAATCCAAGAAACAGCAATAGGCAGAAATTACACAATGACCTTGTCTTGGAAGCAACATACCATCAATTCTGCCATTGTTCATCTCACATAGACCAACCCTCATATGATATGAGAAGAGATCATTAAGAGATAACAAGTTTCAAAAGATTCTCTTGCATATACTGTACTAAGTCATGGAAATGGATGAGTTAATTTGGTGGGGTGAGGACATAGAACAGAGAATCCTGAGACACTTGCAACAGCTGAAGATGGGACAAAAGAGAGGGAGCCAGAAGAAGAGGCAGAGAAAAGGCCAGTGAGGTTGAAGGAAAATGAAGAGGATGTAGCTTCATGGAAGCATAGGTGCTTTTCCTTGAACATCCAAGCCAAAGGTTACCCAGAGTAAGATGGCAAGGGAATTTGGATCTAAGAACACAGAATTGATGATCATGCCAAGTACTGGGTTGGCCGAAAGCTTCATTCAAGCTTTTTGGAAAGATGTTACAGAAACTTTTTGGCCAGCCTAAATAGTTTTCATGGAGTGTTAATCCTATTTGGAATAAGGTGGGAGTAAATGGGATGAAAGAATCTGGTGACCCAGAACATAGAAAATTCTGATAAACTGTACTGTGGAGGGGAACTTGGGATGAGAGACTATGCTTCATGATGGATGATTCTGGGATGTGTTGGAATACTTCACAATAGTGATTTAGTGGACTTCCCTGGTTGTCAGGCAGTAAAGAGTCTGCCTGCAATGAAGATTCCCTGGAGAAGGAAATGGCAACCCACTCGAATATTCTTGCCTGGGAAATTCCATGACAGAGGAGCCTGGCGGGCTACAGCCTATGGGGTCACAAGTGTTGGATATGACTAAGCCACAAACATTAGACATTGGATTTAGTGATTCAATAGTATGGCAAATAGTGTCCATGCCAGAGGAGGGTTCACTGTGAGAACAAGTTCTTTCCTGAGGGGAGTTTTGTCACTGTTCTTCAGGCCATTCCGCTCTATTGACAGCAATTTAACACATTATTTTGTTTGGAAGCACCAGACATTCCAGAACAAGATGCACCAGCAATTCTAAGATGTGAGCTGATACACTGGGGTGTGAGTTCACAAAATAGATACAACCTCTGTTTAAGGTACTGGCACAGGTTTGTACCCTACAGACACAGGCATTGGAATAAATTCTACTACATATATCTTCTGGAAAAGAAAACAGGGCGTGTTTATATGTATAAAGTGAAGCGAAAGTTGCTCAGTCGTGTTCGACTCTTTGTGACCCCATGGACTGTGCAGTCCATGTAATTCTCCAGCCAGAATACTGGAGTGGGTAGCCTTTCCCTTCACCAGGCGATCTTCCCAAACCAGGGTTTGACCCCAGGTCTCCTAAATTGCAGGCGGATTCTTTACCAGCTGAGCCACAAGGGAAGTCCACATATAATAATGAGAGCATATTCTCAATGACTAAGGTTATTCTGTGTTAAGGAATGATCCTGCATTATCACCAGGTATTAAAAAGCATGAATTATCTGCTTGCAATTGTACTTATCTGTAACTTCTGGCCTCATTTCTCCTCCACAACCATATGCACCCAGTGACAGTGTAGCAACTGGCCATCTCTGGCCCCACACTTGGGCATCAGGGTAGCAGGTAACGAGGCTGGCACACTGAGTAGCAGGCACACCCCTGGAAGGCTCCTGATATTGGACTGACTAGTGACAACTTTGCCGGGCCATGGAGGGGCACAGGAGGGGGATACAGTGGTGACCAGCACCGTGCACACCCTGTCTCAGAAGGTGGCTCCACTCCGCAGTTACAGATGGCGGGGGGTGAAGTGCTGCTTCTGGTTTACTATCTAGGAGGGTGGGGTGGGGGCGGATTGGGGAGCTGCCAGGGCTTCCATTTGGCCTTTGTCAATACTCCAAGGCAGTTCCACTATCGCCCCTCATTTAGTTCACCGCCACTGTGAACAAGATTGGAGGAACCTTCCCATCAATGTCATAGGATTGAGTCCAGATCTCCCTTCCAGAACATTATGTCCTGATCCCAGACCAGCAGCCTCACCCTCTCTCAATAAACCCTCCCTGTCTAGCTTCACCTCCACACTCTGGTCTCATAGACTTAGCTCTGCTCTTTCACACGCTCGCCCTTTCAGTCAGGACACGTGCGGTGGCTCCTGCAATGCTCCACGACTGAGCTCTTTGCTCACAGTGGTGCTTGCACTTCCCTGCGCATCCTGTGCCGAGACCTGACCCAGTTACTGGTCTGGGGCCAGAGGGGAGGAGGGCTGCGATCTAGAGGAGGACGTCCTGTGAGGCAGCCTCCTCAGGTGAGATCCTTTTTCTTAAACCAAGTTGTTTATATATTTGTCTGCTCTGGGTCTTAGCTGCAGATTGCGGGATCTAGTTCCCTGACCAGGGATCGAACTCCATTCTCCCACATTGGGAGCATGGGGTCTTGGCCACTGGACCAGCAGTGAAGTCCCGTCAGGTGAGATCTTCATCTGTGGATTCTGTCAAGGGGAGGCCACTCTCCAGGCAGGTAGGGCTTCTTTAACTGGTTAGAGGATTCAGGTAAAGCTGGGGTTCAAGTGGTTCAGGTTCAATGACCCCAAGGTCCACATCCTACGTCCCTGCTCTCAGTCCTTCCCTATGAGCCTGATAGGACTCACATCATCAGCTCTGGCGGCTTATGGTTCAATGCCGGGCCCAGTTTTCGGTACAGTCTTCCTACAACTGCAGGAGATGAAGGTCTCTGTCAACAGTGCCAGTAGGCCTTGTGGCTTCACTGGGCCCTGGATTGCTAGTTGGCTGGAGATGGCCTGTCATTCTTTTTCGTGAAGTGTCTCTGGGACCTCAGCAAACCCAGCCAGCTTAAAATTACAGTCCTTAAAATGAACCTTACTCACATTTCATTCCAGTTCTATTGCCTGGCCTATTATTTCCCCTTCCACCTGTAGCTTATCTCAATTCATAACAGGTAATCTTAGTGATTCCAGTGTTAGAGCACCTCAGGAGCTACGCCCTCCACTCACTGGAGTGACAGTAGGGCCCTTGTTGCTGAATGACTGCAAAGGTTGTCTTGTTCCAGAATCTTGTTCTAAGGGCTGACTTCCCAGAGCCACTTCCAGTGGGTTTTCTTGAAAGCAGAGCTGAAGACAAAGGCCTGTTACTACTATTATTATTTTGGCCACCCTGTGCAGCATGTAGAATCTTAGTTCTTCAACCAGGGATGTAACCTGCACCCTGTGTAGTGGAAGGGCTGAGTCTTCCCCACTGGATGAGCAGAGAAGCCCCAGGACAAAGCCCTATTCCATGGAGGCACTGACTTGGAAAATGTGCCCTGAAGTTTGGTAGCAGGAAGAGGAAGACAGAGAAGAATGAAAAGGTAACATCAAAGTGCATAATCAAGGTCACACCTTAATCATACATAATGTCTCCCAGATTTCCATCCTATTGCAGGAAAGGCTGAAACACTTATGCAATGGTTCCTATCTTCTTTGAATGGTGATGTCTCTAGATTATTATTGACGATTTCACCTCCACTTCTCAGCTCTATTAAAGAGGCAGAATTGAGCCATTCAGAGCCAGCAGGCAGTGAGCCTCTGTTTTCAGGGGTTTCAGTTCAGCTCAGTTGCTCAGTTGTGTCCGACTCTTTGTGACCCCATGGACCACAGCTTCCAGGCCTTCCTGTCCATCACCAACTGCTGGAGATTACCCAAACTCATGTTCACTGGGTTGGTGATGCCATACAACCATCTCATCCTCTGTCATCCCCTTCTCCTCCTGCTTTCAATCTTTCCCAGCATCAGGGTCTTTTCAAATGAGTCAGCTCTCCACATCAGGTGGCCAAAGTACTAGAGTTTCAGCTTCAACATCAGTCCTTCCAATGAACACTCAGGACTGATCTCCTTTAAGATGGACTGGTTAGATCTCCTTGCAGTCCAAGGGACTCTCAAGAGTCTTCTCCAACACCACAGTTCAAAAGCATCAATTCTTAGGCGCTCAGCTTTCTTTATAGTCCAGCTCTCACATCCATAATGATTACTGGAAGAACCACAGCCTTCACTAGACAGACCTTAGTCGGCAAAGTAATATCTCTGCTTGTCAATATGCTGTCAAGGTTCATCAAAACATTCCTTCCAAGGAGTAAGCATCTTTTAATTTTCATGGCTGCCGTCACCATCTGCCTCTCCAAATCAATTCTGATTTGGAGCCCAGCAAAATAAAGTCAGCCACTGTTTAGACTGTTTCCCCATCTGTTTGCCATGAAGTGAAGGGACTGGATGCCATGATATTAGTTCTCTGAATGCTGAGCTTTAAGCCAACTTTTTCACTCTCCTCTTTCACTTTCATCAAGAGGCTCTTTAGTTCTTCTTCACTTTCTGGCATAAAGGTGGTGTCATCTGCATATGTGAGGTTACTGATATTTCTCACGGCAGTCTTGATTCCAGCTTGTGCTTCATCCAGCCCAGCATTTCTCATGATGTACTCTGCATATAAGTTAAATAAGCAGGGTGACAATATACAGCCTTAACGTACTCCTTTTCCTATTTGGAACCAGTCTATTGTTCCATGTCCAGTTCTGTTGCTTCCTGACCTGCATACAGGTTTCTCAAGAGGCAGGTCAGGTGGTCTGATATTCCCATCTCTTTCAGAGTTTTCCACAGTTTGTTGTGATCCACACAGTCAAAGGCTTTGGCACAGTCAATGAAGCAGAAATAAGATGTTTTTCTGGAATCTCTTGCTTTTTTGATGATCCAGCGGATGTTGGCAATTTGATCTCTGGTTCCTCTATGCCTTTTCTAAAACCTGGTTGAACATGTGGAAGTTCATGGGTCACGTATTTCTGAAGCCTTGCTTGGAAGATTTTGAGCATTACTTTACTGGTGTGTGAGATGAGTGCAAATGTGCAGTAGTTTGAGCATTCTTTTGCATTGCCTTTCTTTGGGATTGGAATGAAAACTGACCCTTTCCAGTCCTCAGGCCACTGCTCAGTTTCTGAAAATTGCTGGCATACTGACTGCAGCACTTTCACAGCATCATCTTTCAGGATGTGAAACAGCTCAACTGGAATTTCATCACCTCCACTAGCTTTGTTCGTAGTGATGCTTCCTAAGGCCCACTTGACTTCACATTCCAGGATGTCTGGCTCTAGGTGAGTGATCACACAGATTGGTCACTGGTAATTGCATTTTCAGGACCTCAGCCTGGACAGAAATCAGAGGCTGCCAAAGGGGCTGGGACATGGGCCACCAGAGGCATCTGCTATATCATGTGATCAACTGTTTCCACGCCCCTGAGGACCTTAGAAGAGGCTCTAGCTAGTGAGGTGCCCAACAGCAGAAGCTTTTAGCTTCAGGCTTTAATCTGCCTTTGTGGAGGAACTCACGTTTGTCCTGGAGGGAATGGCTGAGGCAGTCTGCTCTCCACACAAGGGTGTATCCTCCTTCCCTGATCCCCACTACTTGGAGTTCCAGCGTCTCTCTCAGGCGCATCCTGCCTGCTCCTCTGGCTCTCCAGTATTCCATGCATGAAGTGAAAGGCAACTGGGGAGCACCAGTCTGGCTGTGGGCTTTACTGGGATGTTGCTGAGATTTAAGGCTGATTCAGTCGTCAGTTGTCTTGTTAGATAAACTAGAGAGAGGGGGAAAAGCCTGGAGTTAGCAATTTGTAGACAGGAAGCAATGCCCCGGGGGAATAGAGGCGGCCTTAGTTACTGTCAAGGAAGAATCTCTCCCTCAGGGCCATTTCAGATTTTTCAATAGTTCACCGGAGAGCCAATGAATTAGCCATCTGCTGGCCAATGCAGGCAAGTCCTCTGACGGGTCTTTAAAGGAAAGGTTTCGGGACTTCCCTGGTGGTCCGGTGGCTGAGACTTCATGCTCCCAACGCAGGGGGTGTGGGTTTGATCCCTAGTCAAGGAGCGAGATCCCACATGCCACAACTGAGACCTAGCACAAATAAACAAACAAACAAATATAAGTAGAGGAAAGTTTCAAAAGAAAAGTAGGAGTTACAGAACAGTGTCCATGAGAGATAGAGCTCAGTGATTTCCTTGCGTTTGTTAGCTTGGTCTCCCCTTTCTCTGTGTGTAGACGCGTCCTTAGGATATAAACAGTCTGTGTGCCCACCTTCGCAAGCAGCAAAGAGGAAGCTGGTTTCATTCCCATCAGGGTTGGTGGCTGGGGAGGAGAAGATTCTCCCAAGGGTGAAGTGGGTGGTGACAGCAACTGAGGAAGAGGAAAGGGGACACAGAATTGGAGAGGTCCAGAAGGAAAGCTATAGAATGGTGGGCAATCCCTGTAACAGTCAGGGTGTGGTTTTAGAATGGCTTTCAGGCTGAAAAACTGGGGGAGGAGAGCTCAATTCAGAAAAATTGGGAGGACGGGGATTTCCCTGGCAGTTCCGTGGTTAAGACTCTGCCTTCCAATGCAGGGGGCACAGGTTCGATCCCTGGTTGGGGAACTAACATACCACATGCTATGAGGTGGGACCAAACATTAAAAAAAAAAAAAGGAGGATAGAGAAAAACAGAGCTTGGATCTGGTAAAAGAGCAAATTTAGAGTAAACGGGGATGATGAAAATTAGAGGAGATGGTAGGCTGGGAGGAATCTCAGAAGTCTTGGGTAAGAGAAAATGAAAAGAACCTAGACCATGATCCAGTAAATGAGTCACCACAGGTCATGGAAAGGTAGATAAAGTCAAGGTGGTCACGAACAAAGGCCCAGGATTGGAAGGCCACTGGTCGGGACAAGGGGTTCGATGGAGAGGGGACCCGAGCCAAGGACCAAATTGCTCAGTGAATTTGGGGCCTGTGTGTATGTGGAGGAATGAACCGGAGGCCAAAAGATGTGAAGATAAAGGTATTTGGAAAAAAAGAGAATTCCTTCATGATCTCATGGTTGAGACTCTGCTCTTTCACTGTTGAGGGCCTCGGTTCCTTCCCTGGTTGGGGAACTGAGATTCTACAAGCCACATGGTGTGGCTAAAAAACAAAACTCTGAAATGATCCCTGAAGAATGAGAGTGATGGGGAAGTGGGAAGAGTTAACTAGTCAGGGTGGAAGGGCTTCCAGACAGAGGGAGGGTCCTAAGCCAGGGCCCAGAAGCCAACAGGAGCATGGTGTGTTCTGGAACTCAGAGCCAGGGATCAGAGGGACCAGTCAGACCACAACAGACTATACTAAAGGGTCTGCACTTATCCTCAAGGAGATGGTGACCTGCTCATTCATCCTCTTTGTCCCCTCTACTCATAACACAGGGTGTCTTAGGGCTAATCTTGAGATCTGTTATCCACCTGCCCTCCTGTCTTTGGTGACCTCACCATTCTCACTGCTGGCAACTCCCAAAATTTCATCTGCAGATTCAGCTTATGCACGACTGCAGAATGAAGGGGGAAGGGAACTGGCCCGTGGACTTCACCCTTCAGGGTCTGGTTGTCAGGGTCACGCATTGGGAAACCAAGTTCCCTCTGATCTCTATCAAACAGCAGAAAGTCAACTTTCAACTAATTAAGTATATACAGGTTGACTCTCAAATGGAAAATCAGTTTATTAATTTACAGAAGCAGATAAACCTTTACTTATTGGTGCCCATTTGAGAGCTTTAAAACAGTTATTGGTTTCTTTCTTGGTAGTGCTAACGGGAAAGAATCTGCCTGCCAAAGCAGGAGACACAAAAGAAGAGGGTTTGATCCCTGGGTGAGGAAGATGGGCTTGCATGAAAATGGCAACCCAGTTCAGTATTCTTGCCTGGGAAATCCCATGGATGAGGAGCCTGGCAGGCAACAGTCCATGGGGTCACAAGAGTTGGACGCGACTGAGAGACAAACATTGGACGCTGAATTTAGTGATTCAATAGCAAGGCAAATCCTCTCCATGCCAGAGGAGGGCTCACTGTGAGAACACGTCCTTGCCTGATGGGGCGTTTTGTCACTGTTTCTTCAGGGCATTCTGCTTTATTGACAGCCTTTTAGCACACTATCAAGATGCACAAGCAATGCTAACGTGGAGCTGATACACTGGGTGTGAGTTCACAAAATGATACAACCTCTGTTTAAAGTACTGGCACAAGTTTGTCCCCGATAGACATAGGCATTGGAATAAATTCTATTACATATATCTTATGAAAGGAAAACAGGGTGTGTGTGTGTATACATATGTATGTATAATGATAAAGTGAAGTGAAAGTCGCTCAGTTGTGTCTGACTCTTTATGACCCCATAGACTCTACAGTCCATAGAATTCTCCAGCCAGAATACTGGAGTGGGTAGCCTTTCCCTTTGCCAGGGGATCTTCCTAACCCAGGGATTGATCCCAGGTCTCCTGCATTGCAGGCGGATTCTTTACCAGATGAGCCACAAGGGAAGTCCATGTATAATGATGAGAGCGTGTTCTCAATTACTGAGGCTATTCTGTGTAAGGAGTGATCCTGCATTATGACTAGAGATCAACGAGCATGAATTATCTGCTTGCAACTGTACTTATCTGTAACTTCTGGCCTCATTTCTCCTCCACAACCATATACACCCAGCGACAGTGCAGCAACTGGCCATCTCCGGCCCCACACTTGGGCATCAGGGTAGCAGGTAACGAGGCCGGCACACTGAGTAGCAGGCATACCCCTGGAAGGCTCCTGACACTGAACCCACTAATGTGAACTTTACAGGGGCCACGGAGGAGCACTGGAGGGGGATACAGTGGTGACCAGCACCCTGCACACCCTGTCTCGGAAGGTGGCTCCACTCTGCAGTTCCAGGGGGGTGAAGTACTGCTTCTGGTTTACTATCTAGGAGGGTGGGGTGGGGGGCGGATTGGGGAGCTGCCAGGGCTTCCATTTGGCCTTTGTCAATACTCCAAGGCAGTTTCACTATCGCCCCTCATTTAGTTCACCGCCACTGTGAACAAGATTGGAGGAACCTTCCCATCAATGTCATAGGATTGAGTCCAGATCTCCCTTCTAGAACATTATGTCCTGATCCCAGACCAGCAGCCTCACCCTCTCTCAATAAATCCTCCCTATCTAGCTTCACCTCCACACTCTGGTCTCATAGACTTAGCTCTGCTCTTTCACACGCTCGCCCTTTCAGTCAGGACACGTGCGGTGGCTCCTGCAATGCTCCACGACTGAGCTCTTTGCTCACAGTGGTGCTTGCACTTCCCTGCGCATCCTGTGCCGAGACCTGACCCAGTTACTGGTCTGGGGCCAGAGGGGAGGAGGGCTGCGATCTAGAGGAGGACGTCCTGTGAGGCAGCCTCCTCAGGTGAGATCCTTTTTCTTAAACCAAGTTGTTTATATATTTGTCTGCTCTGGGTCTTAGCTGCAGATTGCGGGATCTAGTTCCCTGACCAGGGATCGAACTCCATTCTCCCACATTGGGAGCATGGGGTCTTGGCCACTGGACCAGCAGTGAAGTCCCGTCAGGTGAGATCTTCATCTGTGGATTCTGTCAAGGGGAGGCCACTCTCCAGGCGGGTAGGGCTTCTTTAACTGGTTAGAGGATTCAGGTAAAGCTGGGGTTCAAGTGGTCCAGGTTCAATGACCCCAAGGTCCACATCCTACGTCCCTGCTCTCAGTCCTTCCCTATGAGCCTCATAGGACTCACATCATCAGCTCTGGCGGCTTATGGTTCAATGCCGGGCCCAGTTTTCGGTACAGTCTTCCTACAACTGCAGGAGATGAAGGTCTCTGTCAACAGTGCCAGTAGGCCTTGTGGCTTCACTGGGCCCTGGATTGCTAGTTGGCTGGAGATGGCCTGTCATTCTTTTTCGTGAAGTGTCTCTGGGACCTCAGCAAACCCAGCCAGCTTAAAATTACAGTCCTTAAAATGAACCTTACTCACATTTCATTCCAGTTCTATTGCCTGGCCTATTATTTCCCCTTCCACCTGTAGCTTATCTCAATTCATAACAGGTAATCTTAGTGATTCCAGTGTTAGAGCACCTCAGGAGCTACGCCCTCCACTCACTGGAGTGACAGTAGGGCCCTTGTTGCTGAATGACTGCAAAGGTTGTCTTGTTCCAGAATCCTGTTCTAAGGGCTGACTTCCCAGAGCCATTTCCAAAGAGGAAAGGTTAAAATTTTACAAAACCTCCTTTTCTTTCTGCCTCTATAACTCAGCTTGCCCCTTGCAAAGCCTAGATCTCGTTGGTCATGTAGTCTCAAAAATGGGGACTTGTAATACTAGGAACTGGACCTTATCTCACTCACCCTTGTCCTGCTCGTTGTAATCACCTAGCCCCTGCAAACCTGCTTAATCAAGCCTGTCCAGGTCAGGCATCCCCCTTCCCATCTTGACCACTGTTCTTGCGCAGGCAAAAGCCCTTAGTTTAAACCAGCCTATTAACATCTAGTGTTGCCCACTATCGTCTGTCTATAAAAACCCTGTAATCCCTTTGTTTGGGGTTTAGAGCTTGGAGTGTTAACTACTCTGGGCCTGCTGGTGTAATAAACCTGAGTTCTCCAAACCTCTGAGTGCGGTGCTTGGTTTCTTGAGTACTGGTTTCCGCAACATTTCTGGAGGCCCCAGAGAGATTCCAACCACGCCGGCCCCTTGAGCTTCTGGACTGGTGGCTCGGCCGCGCTGGAGCGAAGGAACCGCGAGACGAAGGAGGGCGTGCGCCACCTGATGGTATTCCGGGTTCTCTTTCAGACTGGTGTTCCAATTCTTCATTGGGCCGAGCCCCAACTGGACTCATTGGAGGGACGGACCAACTTGCCAGGAATGGCCACAGGATAAGGTAAGGCTCCGGGGTCAGTCCCCAGGCAGGAGCCTATCCCAACAAGTAGAAGAGGAGACTGATCACCTCTTTGGGCTCCCAGGAAGGGAGCATCAGATAGGGAGATCTGGGGACTTGGGAGGAAGGGAGGCATCGTGAATGATAACCTCCCTGGGGCTCCCAGGAAGGGAGCAACAGTTAAGGAACCCTGGGGACTCAGGAGAAGGGCGGCATCGTGAATGATAACCTCCCAGGAAGGGAGCAAGGAAACCTAGGGGACTCAGGAAAAGGAAGGCATTGTGATAGCCTCTGAATGATTTTGAGCATGTGATTGCTGACTGAATGGAGAGAAATTTTTTTGAAACTACAAAGCCAATTCTTTTTGCATATACAATAAAAACAACTAACTTGTTAAAAGGCCTACCCAGGGAAAAGCTTGAAATTAACCCTTTCCGTGTCCTTGAAATACGCAGCCAGCTTTGCCTGAGACCTTAGCCTTGGGAAAGTTAGAACTTTAAGTGAAGAAAGAAAAAAGAGGGGTGTTCAAAGAGATATTTTAAATCTCAGACAGAAAACTATAAGATCTCTGTCAATCTGTCTGTCTCATAATTTATGTATATCTCAGTTTATATCTTTTTTCTGATAATATTGTTGAAGTTATAAATGAGTGCTAATTTAATTGGCCTAAAGTAAAGTAAGTGTTTATGAATCAAAGAATACAATACAAACAAGAAAAATTAAGTAAATTTCAGATTCATATGAACTGGAAAATATTCAATATTAAATACCTAGTATTAATGTTTGTTTGCTTATCTAACAAGAAAGTAGGATGTATTTTTTAATAAAGAAGACATAAAAAATAAAATTGCATTTTATAAAGGGAAAAGAAAGTAGGTCTGACTTAGAGGTGGCTGTTATAGAAAGTGACTAAAAAGTTTCTGGAAGATGGAATCTGAAAAAAAAGTTTGTGCATGGTTAGGACTGACTAAGTTTAAAATAAATTTAATTAAGTTTACCTAAATGAGTTTGAAGTAAACTGGTGCAAAAATTTTAAATTTGACCTTTCTGTTAAGAGGACATACTTTCTTCAGATATTGAATTGCTTTTAATAATAGATTTAAGGTTTTTTTTTAACCTCTTAATTGATCTGTTCTGTATTTACCTTGAAATCTTTTGTTAACTTTGGCTACAGTGTTAATGCCCTCACAATGAGTTCTCCAAAAAAGAAAAAATTACTTTGGTAAACTAAATAACTTCTATGCAGAATACATCATGAGAAACGCTGGACTGGAAGAAACACAAGCTGGAATCAAGATTGCCGGGAGAAATATCAATAACCTCAGATATGCAGATGACACCACGCTTGTGGCAGAAAGTGAAGAGGAGCTAAAAAGCCTCTTGATGAAAGTGAAAGAGGAGAGTGAAACAGTTGGCTTAAAGCTCAACATTCAAAAAACGAAGACCATGGCATCTGGTCCCATCACTTCATGGGAAATAGATGGGGAAACAGTGGAAACAGTGTCAGACTTTATTCTTTTGGGCTCCAAAATCACTGCAGATGGTGACTGCAGCCATGAAATTAAAAGACGCTTACTCCTTGGAAGAAAAGTGATGACCAACCTAGATAGTATATTCAAAAGCAGAGACATTACTTTACCGACTAAAGTCTGTCTAGTCAAGGCTATGGTTTTTCCTGTGGTCATGTATGGATGTGAGATTTGGACTGTGAAGAAGGCTGAGCACCGAAGAATTGATGCACTTGAACTGTGGTGTTGGAGAAGACTCTTGAGAGTCCCTTGGACTGCAAGGAGATCCAACCCATCCATTCTGAAGGAGATCAGCCCTGGGATTTCTTTGGAAGGAATGATGCTAAAGCTGAAGCTCCAGTACTTTGGACACCTCATGTGAAGAACTGACTCACTGGAAAAGACTCTGATGCTGGGAGAGATTGGGGGCAGAAGGAGAAGGGGACGACCCAGGATGAGATGGCTGGATGGCATCACTGACTCGATAGACGTGAGTCTGAGTGAACTCCGGGAGATGGTGATGGACAGGGACGCCTGGCATGCTGCGATTCATGGGGTCGCAAAGAGTCAGACACGACTGAGCGACTGACCTGAAATTAAATAAACATTTAAGATTATGGTACATGTAGACAAAGCTCATTCTGCTTCTACAAAAAATAATCCCTCATGGTTAGACTTTTGCTATCTTGATGTCCTTAAAACATGGTGATAGTCTGCTCTTAAATCAGGAAATTAAAAATAAATAAACAACAGGTAAAAATCAAAGAGCCAGGGCTATGGGAAATCCAAGATGGCTGCATGGCTTTCCCCAGCTCCCTGACACATCTCGTTTTTATTTGATGGGTTAAAGCCTTACCTGTACCCTCAGAATAAGTTCTCTGAAAAAGAAAACATTGTTTCACTAAATACTAAGTTCTAGTTTTATTATTTAAGGTCTGTGCTTACTAAGACTCACTTCTGAGATAGTTCCTTGTTATGTTATATTGCTAAAAGGTTTAATTAAGTTATTTAAAAGGACACTCTTAAGATGGTTTCTAAAGCTTATCTCAGTAACCAGTCTTTGGATAAAGCTGAGATGCTCCATGAGGTACAGGAGAGTAACACCTGGCTACAATCATTTAACTGAGACAGATGACCTGGAGTATACCAGGCTATATACAATGAAAGTTCTTGATTTAAATTCTTGCTTGTGACCTTACTAATAACTGCTAGCTATATTATCTTCTATGTAGCTTGTTTCAGAAGATTATTTCTTATGTTACCAAAGGTGTGACTGAGCCTGTGATAAATGCCGATGTGCAGTTCCATATGAGATCAATAACTGTAATAATGTAACTCTAGATGTGGGAAGAAGCAACAAGAGGAAATATTTTCCTGGACCAAGAGGCTAGCAAGACAGGAATGGTCCAGAGACTTTTCCTACTTACAAAGCCTGGTCTAGTGACAACACATTGAGTGGCCTGTCAATGGAATCTTTGTTAGACCTGGGAATGAGCCTTCCAAGCACCGTGGGACACAATGACCTTGAAATGCCCCAAAACATGGTCAAATATGTGGCTATGAAGGGCCTCTACAAAGATTAAATCAGGACCAATATAAGATGCTGACCTTCAACACCCCCTTGAAAGGACTTCAGGGTGGAGACAAAAAATAAGGCACTCTGTGCTCTGGGAAAATCCAGAAAAACAGGCCTTCAGATAGTCAGATGTTTTCAGATAAAAATTTTTATGAGTCCAAATTCTTGCATTTTCTCATACCTGCTGCTGCTAAGTCACTTCAGTCATGTCCGACTCTGTGTGACCCCAAAGACGGCAGCCCACCAGGCTCCCCTGTCCCTGGGATTCTCCAGGCAAGAACACTGGAGTGGGTTGCCATTTCCTTCTCCAATGCATGAAAGTGAAAAGTGAAAGTGAAGTCGCTCAGTTGTGTCCGACTCTTAGCAACCCCATGGACTGCAGCCTACCAGGCTCCTCCATCCATGGGGTTTTCCAGGCAAGAGTACTGGAGTGGGGTGCCATTGCCTTCTCCCTTCTCACACCTAGAGAAACACTAATGCCATGAACCAATGTCTGGACCTGGTTCTCCTAGCTAGTGCCTCAGCAGCATTCAAGAAACTTTCTTGTTAAGTTTGTTTCTCCAAGTAGTAGTAGTACGACAAGAATATCCCCCAGCCAATACCCAGACAATGTTAGAACAAGCTGCCTTATTCTGTGGACTCTTATCGGCCTCTGTAAAGGCACCCCAAGATCCTCAGGCTATTCTCCCTTTGAGATCTTATATGGGAGACCACCCCCAGTGATAAAAAGGCTCAAGGGAGATCACCAACAACTAGCTGACCTGGAGATGTCCCAACACCTCCAGGCCCTGGGAAAGTCTTCCACCATATTGCCTGAGAAAGGACACCCATTCCACTGGGCAACTGGCTTCATCCCTATCAGCCAGGAGATGAGTTATAGGTGTCATCCCTTGGATCCACCACACCAGAGTCAAGAAGGCAGCAGCTTCCTATAATGAGGACATCTGGAAAGCAGTTCAGGACCCCCCAAACCCCCTCAAGGTCTGGTTCCAAAAACAGCAACCCTCACCCTCAAAGGATGCCAAGCCCTGCTCTAGTCACTCCGGGAGCTGACTAGTCAATGCATGGCAGAAGCTTGAGGATTCTTTAGCCTTGCTCCAGCCATGTTCCAGCAGCTGGCTGGGAGGTCAATGCATGGCTGAAGCCTGAGGATCCGGCTATCAAAATATCAATGGATTTTCATTGTCAACCCTGGACTCTATCCCTGATTGCTATTATTTCTGTGCTCTTCACTAAAGGACTAGCTTTAGTTGCACCCCAGGACTGGGATTTGGGTCAGAAGCTGCAGTTTGCTGTTATCTCACTGTAGTGGGAAGCCTCATTCTTATTAAAAGTCTCTTATGATCAATTCTCCCTACTAATTAAACTGCTCCACAGTATAGCTGACCCCCCCCTTCACGATAGGCTCAGTTGCTATAGCTGTGACAACCCAGAGATGGGGAGAAAACCTTTTGCTAGTGTTCAGTTATCTGTTATGTGCAGGCTGCTTTGCAGCCTTTTCATGTCCCTTGCTGTAACAGACGGTGCTGCCCCCATCAAGGCCTTTTCTTTGTTTGTGGGACAGATGCTTATGTGTACCTGTCAATTAGATGGGTATCTGCAGCTTAGCTTTCCTCACTCCCCAGATGAACGTTGTCCCTAACAGCCAGGCTCTCACCGTACCTCTGGCAGCACATACATGGTCAAAAAGAGCCATCCAGCTTATACCCCTACTAGTTGGTCTGGGAATCACGGCTGGGCTAGGTATGGGAATAGGCGGAATTGCTTCATCAACCACCTTTTACCATACACTATTCAAAGACTTCACAGATGACATTGAGAGACTGGCCAAATCTTCAGTGGTATTACAGGAGCAACTAGACTCCCTGGCTGAGGTGGTTTTACAAAACAGGACAGGCCTAGACCTACTGACAGCTGAAAAGGGAAGACTCTGCCTCTTCTTGAATGAAGAATGCTGCTTCTATGTAAACCAATCAGAAATAGACAAGGACACAGCCCAACAGCTAAGGGAACAAATCATAAAAAGGAGAGAAGAACTAGCTAATTCCTGGGGTAATTCGAGTAATATCTGGAGCAGGGCATCGTGGCTTCTCCCTTTGACAGGTCCTCTCTTCATGCTCTTTGTAGCACTCTTGTTTGGCCCTCGTATTCTCAATGCTATTACCCAGTTCATAACCTCTCAGACTGAATCCATACAGTTACAAATGGTAATAGTTCAATATAGCCCCCTAAACGATGGGGAGCTCTGAGTGTCCTACCAAAAACATGAGATGACACTTTCTACAACAAGTGATAGAAAGAAGCATCAAGAGTGGGGAATGAAGAGGAAAAGTTAAAATTTTACATAACCTCCTTCTCTTTCTGCCTCTGTAACTCAGCTTACCCCTTGCAAAGCCTAGATCACATAGGTCACATAGTCTCAGAAAGCGGGGATTTGCAATACTAGGAACTGGAGTTTATCTCACTCACTCTTGTCTTGATCTTTGCATTTGCCCAGGCCCTGCAAACCCACTTAATCATGCCTGTCCAGATCAGGCATCCCGCTTCCCATCTGGATCACTGTTCCTGCACACATGAAACCCCTTACTTTTAACCAGCCTACTAAGAGTTAGTGTGGTCCACTACAGTCTGTCTAAAAAAACTCTGTAATCCTTTTATTCAGGGCTCAGAGCTTGGAGTGTTAACTCCTCTAGGCCTGCTGGCGTAGTAAAGCCTGAGTTCTCCAACTCTCCAGTGTGGTTTCTTGAGTAATGGTTTCCGCAACACTGCCAGTTGGTGTTTTGAAAGCAGAGCTGAAGACAAAGGCCTATTATTACTATTATTATTTTGGCCACCCTGTGAAGCATGTAGAATCTTCGTTATTTAACCAGGGATGGAACCCACACCCTGGGTAGTGGAAGGGCTGAGTCTTCCCCACTGGACCAGTGGAGAAGCCCCAAGACAAAGGTTTATTCCATGCAGGCACTGATTTGGAAAATGTTCCCAGATATGGTAGCAGGAAGAGGAAGACAGAAAAGAATGAAGAGCTAATATTCAAGTGCATAATCAAGGTCACACCTTGATCGTACATAATGTCCCCATTACAGGAAAAGCTGAAACACTTATGTAATGGTTCTTATCTCTCTTTGAATGATGAGGTCTCTAGATTAGTAACACCCATTTCACCTCCACTTCTCAAATCTATTGAAGAAGCAGAATTGAGCCATTCAGAGCCTGCAGGGGGAGAGCCTCTGTTTTCAGGGGATTGGTCACTGGTAACTGCGTTTTCAGGGAACTCAGCTTGGACAGAAATCAGAGGCTGCCAAAGGAGATGGGAAACAGGGCTCCAGAGGCATCTGTTATAATGTGTGATCAACCACTCCCATGCTCCTGAGGACCTTAGAAGGGGCTCTAGCTAGTGAGGTGCCCAACAGCGGAAGCTTTTAGCTTCAGGCTTTAATCTGCCTTTGTGGAGGAACTCACGTTTGTGCTAGAGGGAATGGCTGAGGCAGTCTGCTCTCCACACAGGGTGTATCCTCCTTCCCTGGTCCCCGCTACCTGGAGTTCCAGCGTTGCTCTCAGGCTCATCCTGCCTGCTCCTCTGGCTCTCCAGCATTCCATGCATGAAGTGAAAGGCAACTGAGGAGTACCGGTCTTGCTGTGGGCTTTACTGGGATGTTGCTGAGATTTAAGGCTGGTTCACTCGTCAGTTGTCTTGTTAGATAAACTAGAGTGAGGGGAAAAAGCCTGGAGTTAGCAATTTGTACACAGGAAGCAATGCCCTGGTGAGGGGGTCAGGGGAAGGGGCCTTAGTTACTGTCAAGGAAGAATTCCCTCCCTCAAGACTATTTCAGATTTTTCAACAGTTCACCGGAGAGCAGATGAATCGGCCACCTGCTGGCCAATACAGGCAAGTCCTCTGACGGATCTTTAAAGGAAAGGTTTCAGGACTTTCCTGGTGGTCCGGTGGCTAAGACTTCGTGCTCCCAACGCAGGGGGTGTGGGTTTGATCCCCAGTAAAGGACAAAGGTCCCACATGCCACAACTAAGGCCTGGCACTAATAAACAAACAAATAAATATTAAAAAATAAGTAACTAGAAGAAAGTTTCAAAAGAAAAGCAGCAACTACAGACCACAGCCCGTGAGAGATGGAACTCAGTAACTTGCCTGTGTTGTTAGCTTGGTCTCCCCTTTCTCTGTGTGCAGACGCACCCTTAAGATAAAAAGAGTCTGTGTGCCCACCTTCGCAAGCAGCAAAGAGGAAGCTGGTTTCATTCCCGTCAGGTTTGGGGGCTGGAGAGATGATTCTCCCAAGGGTGAGGTGGGTGATGGCAGCAACTGAGGAAGAGAAAAGGGGACACAGGAGTGGAGAGGTTCCAGAAGGAAAGCTATAGAATGGTGGGCAACCCCTGGGAGAGACAGGGTGTGGTTTTAGAATGGCTTTCAGGCTAAAAAACTGGGGTAGGAGAGCTCAATTCAGAAAAGTGTCGAGGATAGGGATTTCCCTGGTGGTTCAGTGGTTAAGACTCTGCTTTCCAATGCAGGGGGCACAGGTTCGATCCCTGGTTGGGGAACTAACATACCACATGCTATGAGGTGGGACCAAATATTTAAAAAAAAAAAAAAAAAGGAGGATAGAGAAAAACAGAGCTTGGATCTGGTAAAAGAGCAAATTTGGAGTAAATGGGGATGATGAAAATTAGAGGAGATGGTAGGCTGGGAGGAATCTCAGAAGTCTTGGGTAAGAGAAAATGAAAAGAACCTAGACCATGATCCAGTAAATGAGTCACCACAGGTCATGGAAAGGTAGATAAAGTCAAGGTGGTCACAGAACAAAGGCCCAGGATCGGAAGGCCACTGGTCGGGACAGGAGGTTCGATGGAGAGGGGACCCGAGCCAAGGACCAAATTGCTCAGTGAATTTGGGGCCTGTGTGTATGTGGAGGAATGAACCGGAGGCCAAGAAATGTGAAGATGAAGGTATTCGGAAAAAAAGAGAATTCCTTCATGATCTCATGGTTGAGACTCTGCCCTTTCACTGTTGAGGGCCTCGGCTCCATCCCTGGTTGGGAAGCTGAGATTCTACAATCCACATGGTGTGGCTAAAAAACAAACAAACAAACAAAACTCTGAAATGATCACTAAGAATGAGAGTGACAGGGAAGAGGGAAGAGTTAACTAGTCAGGGTGGAAGGGCTTCCAGACAGAGGGAGGGTCCTAAGCCAGGGCCCAGAAGCCAGCAGGAGCATGGTGAGTTCTGGGACTCAGAGCCAGGGATCAGGGAGACCAGTCAGACCACAACAGACTATACTATGGGGTCTGTGCTTATTCTCAAGGAGATGGTGACCTGCTCATTCATCCTCTTTGTCCCCTATACTCATAACATAGGGTGTCTTAGGGCTAATCTTGAGATCTGTTATTCACCTGCCCTCTGTTCTTTGGTGACCTCATCCATTCTCACTGCTGGCAACTCCCAAAATTTCATCTCCAGATTCAGCTTATGCATGGCTTCAAAATGAAGGGGGAAGGAAATTGGCTGGTGGACTTCAGCTTTCAGGGTCTGGATGTCAGGGTCACGTGTTTGGAAACCAAGTGTTCTCTGAACTCCATCAAACAGTAGAAAATCAACTTTCAACTAACTAAATGTATACATGCTGACTCTCAAATGGAAAATCAAGTTATTAATTTACAAAAGCAGATCAACCTTGACTTATTTGTGCCCATTTGCGAGCTTTAAAATAGTTATTTTCTTTCTTGGTGGTGCTAATGGGAAAGAGTCTGCCTGCCAAAGCAGGAGGCGCAAGAGATAGGGTTGACCCCTGAGTCAGGAATATGCACTTGGATGAATACGGCAACCCACTCCAGTATTCTTGACTGGCAAGTCCCATGGAGAGAGGAGTCTGGCAGGCTATAGCCTGTGTGGTTGGAAAGAGGGGCACACGACTGAGCAACCGAGCACCTGGACACAGACACATACAGAAGCAGATCAACATATTTGTGCCGCCGTGCTAGTTTTAAGATCATTGGTTTCTTTCTTTTTTTAATGTGGACCATTTTTTAAAAATTTTTGAAGGATTTATTGAATTTGTTACATTATTGCTTCTGTTTTATGTTTTGGTTTTTGGCCTAGAGGCAGGTGGGATACTAGCTCCCTGACCAGGGATCGAACCCACACCCCCGGAATTGCAGGGGAAGTCTTAACCACTGGAACTTCAGGCAAGTTCCCACTGTTTTCATTCTGATTATAAAATTAATGCATGTTCATGTTGGAAATTTTCAAAAACTCAGAACATATGAAGAAGAAAATGGAAATCACCTGTAACACTGATAATAACACTTCACATCTATCTACAGCTGTGTGGATTTAATTTTAGCACTAGGGTCATACAGTATAAACTTTCGCATCTCACTTTTTCTTATTTTTATATTGTAAGCATTTGGGAGAAAAAAAATCTTTAGGCCTTGCCAATTCTTGCAATTTATTTATTTGTACTATCCCGGGATCTACTTTGTTTACAGTGTCAAGGTCCAAGCCAGAAGGTTTGCTTGGGTGAACATGAAATCTGAGGAAAAGTTAATTTAAAAATCAAGTAATTGTAGGAGCAAACGCATCCAGGCCAGGATCCTGGTACCATAGCCTCCATCTCATTATGTGTACGTGCGCAATGCCAAGGAGAGCAGGGCCCCTGGGTAGGGGCTCGGGGACCAGGGGACTGCTGGTGGAGGCCCAGGGTCAAGGCCAAGAGCCGGATGATCACGCCTGCGGGCCGGAGGGCACTAGGCATACAGGCTTCGCCTGAGCTTACCAGTGTCCCGCAGGCATAAGCGAGTGGAGGCGTCCCCAGCCGGTCTCCTTGGAGAATCGGTGTGTGTGGCGGGGAACCTGGCAGTCTCTCAGGTCCAGCTCTGGCTCGCGGGCCTGGACGAGCCGCCTTGGGCGCCAGCAGATGGGGACGCCAGGGTGGAGGAGGGCGGTGACCCCGCGGGTGCGGAGCCTGCGAGCTATGACCTCCGCCCTTCCGGGTCCGGGCTGGCGCTCCGGCTCCCGGCGGGCCCTCCGCCGCGCAGCCCTCTGGCAGGAAGGAGGACCGGTCGCGGCCTGAGGGGCGCGGGCCTCGTGGGGAGGGGGTGCCCCGGCTGGCCAAGATGGCGCGGGGGCGGGACACGTGACTCTAGGCCCCGCCCCCGCCCCTTTATCAGCTAGCGGCCCGGGACGCCAGGCAGCTGGCTGCCCGAGCCACACTGCAACCATGCTCCGGGGGTCGGCGGGCGCCTGGGCCGTGCTCGGCCCTCTGCTCTGGGGCTGCGGGCTGGCGCTGCTGCAGGGCGGGATGCTCTATCCCCGGGAGAGCCGGTCGCGGGAGCGCAAGGAGCTGGATGGCCTCTGGAGCTTCCGCGCCGACTTCTCCGACAACCGGCGCCAGGGCTTCGAGCAGCAGTGGTACCGGGCGCCGCTGCGGGAGGTGCGCGCTCGGGGGACGGGACCTGGGCCGGGGCCGGGGAGCTCCTGGAAGCCCGGTGTGGGGGGCGTGGGGAGCCTTCCCTTGTGCCCTCGGAGCTGATGGACGGCCCTAAGGGGCCGTGGGGTCGACCCACCCGGAGAATGACCCGCAGAAGGAAATGGGCGGGCGGGACTTCGGTAGGGGAGGCGGAGCCGGAGCGGTGTCCCTGCCGCGAGCTAATGCCAGTGGCTGGAGAGGAGTCTTTGAACGTTTTGGGGCCGCACCTTTGCCCTGGGAGGAAGAACCCTGGGTTCCAAGGTTTAGGTAGAGAACGGGGGCTTGGCATCCAGCCGGGCACCCCCTTCTAGGTCTTCCCTCTGGGCAGAGAACTGGGTCGGGGGCCGGCCGTGAGCATCCAACGGTCACCTCCCTTACATCCTCTTTTTTCAGTCCTTGCCGCTCAGCCCTCATCAGAGGAAGAAAGGGGCGGGGGAGCCGGGCACGTGTCCCACTCACAGTTTCCTCTGAAAGCGGCCCCGGCTCCCCGGCCAGCCTTCCTCCCGGTGGCAGTCAGTTGATCATCTTCCTCTTAGTTAGGGTCTCATTTCTGGACATCCTTCTTGCCCCAGGCTGGCTGTGGCCTGGGCACACCACTTTCCATGGAGCCCCGAGTGCCCGCTGCCCTGAGAAAGAACTTCTGCTCCCACCAGACCTCGGACACAAAGCCTCCTAGCTGTTGGTGTCATCAGAAAGTTATCCATTCATTCAGTCAGTATTTACTGGGTCCTCACTGTGTGGCAGGGCGTGGGCCAGCCACTGGGCATACAGCTGTGAGGGGCAGGGAATCCCGCTTCCTCCAAGCTCCCGTGTCCCATCTGTGTCTTCAGGAAGCTCTTCCCCAAGCTGCTTCCAGATTCACTGAGCTGTCTGTCCACTCCTGCCTTGCCTTCTTCCTGAGGTATTCAGGGTCAAGAGGTTCAAGGGGTTCCCTGTGGGGCTCAGATTCTGCCAGGATGTCCAGAGGTTGTATCTCATGGGTCCTGGCCCCCAAAGGCCTTCCCTGACCCGAAGATAGCTCCCTTCTCCTCTCCCCACTCTACATAGAACTGCTCACTGACAGCAGAGGCCTTGTTCAGTGTCCTATTCCCAGGGCCTAGAACACCATGTGGGTGTTCCCTGTGCACCCCTGAGAGAGTGAGTGAGTGAGTGAGTGACTGGGTCTGCTTCATGGAGTCGTAAAAATTAAATGAGTCCATAGAGACACTGGTGAGTTGCTGGTAGGGTGGTCTGGAATCTGGGAGGGTCTGGGAGACGTCTTTTTTTTTTTTTTTTAATATTTTAACATGCAGCCATATAAATATTTGGCTGCATCCAGTCTTGTGCTGCTTGGGCTTAATTGCCCTGCAGCATGTGGAATCTTCCCAGACCAGGGATCGAACCTGTGTCCATACATTGCAAAGCAGATTCCCACCTCTGGGCCACCAGGAAAGGCCCTGGGGAGAAGTCATTTTGTCCAGCGTTGTCCTGCAGGCAGAATTGCTGCGGGACCTGGCCCCTTAGTTTCCTGGGTGGTCTGGACCTGATTCCCTCCCTTGTCTCCTCAGTCGGGCCCTACCCTGGACATGCCGGTGCCGTCCAGCTTCAACGACGTGGGCCAGGATGGGCAGCTGCGGAGTTTTGTCGGCTGGGTGTGGTATGAACGGGAGATCACCCTGCCCCAGCGGTGGGCGGAAGACCTGGGCGCGAGAGTGGTTCTGAGGATCGGCAGCGCCCACTACTATGCCATCGTGGTCAGTGCAGCGGGCGGCGGGCAGAGCGGGTGTCCAGGCGCGGGGCGGGGCGGCGGATGGGCTGTGCTGGGGAGCCTGCTCCCAGCCACCACCTGACAGCCCGCCTCTGGGCCACATGTGGGGGCAGGGCACATTTAAGGCCCCAAGCTAGGGTTTGTGCCCTGGGTGGCGGACAGTGGTCTCGTCTATTTCCCTGGAGCCCCATTCTTCCACTCATGAGGTCGGTGGCAGCTGGCAGAACCCTCAGCCCGCTCCACTCTGCCCGCTTCCCTCATCCTGCCCTTGTGTGTGAGGGTGTGCTGGAAACAGCCGGGCCCCACCCCCGCTTGTCTCTCTGTATCTGCAGTGGGTGAATGGGGTCCACGTGGTCGAGCACGAGGGGGGCCATCTCCCCTTCGAGGCTGACATCAGCAAGCTGGTCCAGAGCGGGCCCCTGTCCTCCTGCCGCATCACCATCGCCATCAACAACACGCTGTC
Source organism: Ovis canadensis (assembly GCF_042477335.2). Lineage (NCBI taxonomy): Eukaryota > Metazoa > Chordata > Mammalia > Artiodactyla > Bovidae > Ovis > Ovis canadensis. The sequence goes on along the minus strand of NC_091268.1, from coordinate 43,117,157 downwards.
CCCCCACACCCTGCCGCCTGGGACCATCCTCTACAAGACGGACCCCTCCATGTGAGCAGCACCTTGCCCAGCCCCTGCCTCCACCCCCACTCCCCACCCTGCCCAGACGTCTTCCCACCAAGACACAGGGTGGCTTCAGCAGAGATGAGGCCCTGGCTCTTGGAGGCCAGGGAGACATCTGCGTTGAGATCGAAGGATTCGGGGCAAGGCCACTGTCTCCTTGCTCCGTCCTAGGTACCCCAAGGGTTACTTTGTCCAGAACACAAAGTTTGACTTCTTCAACTACGCGGGACTGCATCGGTCTGTGGTCCTCTACACCACACCTACCACCTACATCGATGACATTACCGTCACCACTGACGTGGACCAAGACATTGGTGAGGCTCCTGCCAGGATCTGCCCTCAGCCAGGCCCAGAGTGGCTTGGTTCCCTGTTTGGAAAGATCCCCTTGGAGACAGGCTCTCCCATCCCTCCTCAAGGTGCTCTCACCTGTAGGACCCCAGGTCACGTCCCCCCACCTTCTCTCTCATCTGATCTCTCGTCTCCTGTAGGGCTGGTGAATTACCAGATCATCGTCCAGGGCAGTGACCACTTCCAAATGGACGTGTCTCTTCTGGATGAGGAAGGCAAAGTCGTGGCCAAAGGGGCAGGAGCTGAGGGCCAGCTGCAGGTGCCCAGTGCCCACCTCTGGTGGCCGTACCTGATGCACGAGCACCCTGCCTACCTGTACTCGTTGGAGGTAATGGTGGTGAGGACTGGGCTGGGGGAGGCTGTTTGTCCCCATCCAGCAGCTCTGGCTTTAGCAGGCCTGGTCACGTCAGCTTCCTGGTCTGTTGGATTGAAGAGTCCCCAGTCTGATTTTTTCAACTCTCTGTGGGGAGGCCGAATTGGAAGAGGAGGCCCCGCAGCAGTGTGGGCAAAAGTTTCTTGTTGTTCACAGCAGATGTAATTTCTGCCTGTCTCCACCCGCAGTCCCAGAGGTGGGCTGCCGTGGTTTGCCAGGGGCTGTCCTGAGAAGGTCAGGCTGCGTGGGGCTCAGGCCGGTCAGGCTGCCTCACGCTCAGTGCTCGGCTTTCGCAGGTGAAGATGATGGCGCAGACGGCCGTGGGGCCCGTGTCTGACTTCTACACCCTCCCGGTGGGGATCCGCACCGTGGCCGTCACCGAGAGCCAATTCCTCATCAATGGGAAGCCGTTCTATTTCCGAGGGGTCAACAAGCATGAGGATGCAGACGTGAGTAGGGGCTCCTGGGTCCCTGTTTCTCGCCATCCGCTTCCCCGCGGCCCCTGGAGTGGCTGAGGGCAGCTCAGAGCAAACCGCCCCAAACCACTGCCTGTCCTTAGCCTGGATAGGGGGCTGACGGGGTGACTCCTGTGGGCTCAGCTCTTGGAGGAAACGTGTCTGGGATGGGGTCGAGGGCAGGGGCTCACCCATCTCTGCTGTCCCCCAGATCCGAGGGAAGGGCTTTGACTGGCCGCTGCTGGTGAAGGACTTCAACCTGCTTCGCTGGCTGGGTGCCAACGCCTTCCGCACCAGCCACTACCCCTACGCGGAGGAGGTGCTGCAGCTCTGTGACCGCTACGGGATTGTGGTCATCGACGAGAGCCCCGGCGTGGGCATCGCGCTGGTGTGAGTGCCCGCTGCCTGCACTGCGCAGCCCCCACAGCTCGGCAGCCTGTGCATGCATGCTGTCGCTCAGTCATGTCTGACTCTGGGACTCCATGGACTGTAGCCCAGCAGGCTCCTCTGTCTATGGGATTCTCCAGGCCAGAATACGAGTGGGTTGCCATTTCCTTCTTCAGGGGATCTTCCTAACCCAAGGATCGAACTTGCGTTTCCTACGTTGGGAGGCGGGTTCTTTACCACTGAGTCATCAGGGAAGCCCAGAGTTTCTACAAGAGGGAAAGAAAATCAGACTGACCTGCTCCCTCTCCTCCCTTGGCCCCCAGGGAGAGCTTCAGCAACGTGTCTCTGCAGCACCACCTGGAGGTGATGGAGGAAATGATCCGCAGGGACAAGAATCACCCGGCCGTTGTAATGTGGTCCGTGGCCAATGAGCCGGCTTCCTTCCTGAAACCGGCTGGTTACTACTTCAAGTGAGTGTTCCGGCCTTGCCTGGGCTGGGTCCCGGGTGAGACCGCAGCCTGCGGGGCCAGCTCAGCCTTGCCTGGGAGCCATGGGAGAGTGGCGGTGGGCCCTGCAGTGCGTGTGGGCGGCTCCCAGCCCAGGTGCATCCATCTCTGGTCAATTCAGGGGACAAGGTACCCACCCACCCAGATCATTTCAGCCAAGTGTCTCCTTGACACCCCTGAAATGAAATGCAGAGTTAACCTACCTACTTATACATGCAACTTCAAATTAAAGAAAAAAGATAGTGACATGGCCTAAGGAAGAGACATTTGTCAAAGAATACATAAATGTGTGAGCCTGAATCTCCAGAAGGGCCGCTGAAGGAGTCAGGCGCTTGCACCTTCTGCGAAACTCCCTGAAAGCACAGCTGCAGAAGCTGATGACAGGGCTGGAAAGTGTAGCCTGCGACTCTGGTGCCACCAGCAGCTTTTCCTTCTGTTCTGCCCTTTTCTGAGGCTCTGAGCCGTGGCGGATAGAGTTCCAGTCAAATCCAAGCCCTGCTCTTATTTAGTCGCTAAGCCATGTCCGACTCTCTGCGACCTCATAGCCCATCAGGCTCCTCTGTCCTTGGGATTTCCCAGGCAAGAATACTGGAGTGGGTTGCCATTTCCTTCTCCAGGGGATCTTCCTGACCCAGGGATCAAGGCCGCGTCTTCGCTTGGCAGGCGGGTCTTCACCACTAAGCCACCTGGGTCTTTCCTTGATATTTATGCTGTTTCCATTCCTGGGAAATTTAGTACAGGTTAGAACTGCACAAAACCAGTTTGCAATGCTTTTGAGTTCACCTGTAAAGGGGCTTTAAGCTTTATAAAGCTGACTTACCTAGGCATATAATTATAAACAGATTTTCCAAACCGCGTATATTCCAACTATCCTAAAGTACGTTGTTAGACAGGACCAGGTCACCTGAAGTTCATTGCCCATTCACTGCATACCAGTAACTTCCCCCATCCTCTAGGCATTGTCCTGGGCAGACACCTCACACAGGGTCCATCTCCCCACAGTGGGCCAGCCTCCTGGCGTGTTCCTTGGTTCCTTCTCTTTCTTCCCATCCTGCAGTTGTAGCATAGCCGGGTGTGGAGAATTATTTCACTTACTGTGGAGGCAGCAGAGGCCATGGAAATACTCCCTAGGAGACACTGCCTGCATCCTCCTGTCCTGGATGGAGGCTCTGTGTAGTGGCCCTTTCTGGGCAAAGACGAGCTCTGGACACACAGCTGGAGGTCGGGTTGGGCAAAAAGTTCGTTTGTGTTTTTTCATGACATTGTTCAAAAAATCGAGTGAACTTTCTGGCCAAGCCAATACATGTGTATATGTCTCTAGTGAGTGCCCAGTGCACAGCTTGCCTCCCAGGACACGCTCCCTAGTGATGTGTTGTATTAATACTCATCCTAACCTGCACAACATCCTAGTTTCGTCAGAGATGAGGAAACTTGCTTTTGGCAGCGCCCAGCTCAGAGATCTAAGTTGTGCCTCATCTCTTGAGGATGGCCCCTCTGGGGGATGGGTGGGGGGCTAAGATCTGGGGAGGGAGGAAGAGAGAATGATGTCAGGAAACATGATGTCTCGAGGAACATGTTTACTTACCTGAAATGCCCTAGAAGACAGGGAAGAGAGCCGTGTCGTGGCGGTGTTATGTCTGGGAAGATGGAAAGGAGGGGATTCAGGAGGGGTGCCTGAGGCCCTCCTCAGACTGACGGCACCGTGTCTTCTGCCCTCCGTGGACAGGACGCTGATTGCCCATACTAAAGCCTTGGACCCCTCCCGGCCCGTGACCTTTGTGACCAACACCAACTATGAAGCAGACCTGGGGGTGAGCCTGGGGGTCTCTGCACATCTTCCTTCCGCCTGTCCTCTTGTCCTGCCCTGATGCTTGCTGAGATGAGCTGCTGGGAGGGACCACGAGCAGCCAGTCTAACCGTTTCCATAGATGGTCTTTGGGTTAAAGAGAACTGCCAGGGAGTGATTTGCCAGGCAGTGTAGTTTCTCGACACTAAGGAGGTCAGGCATAGGAAGGTCGAATTCCTTCTCAGTTCATTTTCAATTCATCAATTTCTCTGCACTTTGATTTAATTTTATGCCCCCAAGTTTCATATGCTCAGAAAAGGGCAGAGGTTTAAGGGAGCTTAAAGTCATCATTGACTTGTCTTTCTCCAACTCGGCTGATTGTTGGAGCCACAAATGGAAGTACAGAGGTCCAGATTTTGTGATTCTGATTTATAACGTCCAGGGTAGGAATCTGTGTTTTAAAAAAAACTCCTCAGTGATTCCAGGCATCAGTCAGCTTTGGGAACCACGGCTGAGATCCAGGGTCGGGGGGACTGAAAATTGAAGGGAGAGGCTCACCCAGCCGGTTGGACCCCATGGCTCCTCTCACGGTCCCTGGGCACAGCAGCCCCTCAGAAACTGTGTTGAGTTGTTGCACAAAAGCTGTAAAACAGGAGCAAGAAGATACTTCACTGGGGCACTGAGGCCAGTCCTAAGAAGTGCTCCAGAAAGAGAAATCCTCTCGAGAAAGGGAGGATAAGAAAACCCCGTTCAAGTGTAGGTGTGAGCACTGTCATTGTCACATGGACCCAATGGTTTGCAGCCCCAGTGATCCGGTGCCATCCCTTCAAAGGAACACGACTGTGGTGGAACACCATGGGGCACAGGCAGACCTGGGCGTCTCAAAGTCTCAGTGGCATCCCTTTCTGCTCTGGTGGGCAAGGGAGCCTGTGCTGGTCCCCCCAGAAGGTTGCCAGGCTCACCCGCTGGGATGTGTGAGCTGTGGTCACGTGCCCACCCAGAGGTGCCGCTTCCCAGCGGCATCTTTCTGCCCCAAGCTCAGAAGGGTACTGCAGTCCCTTGGGAGAGATGGACCGCATGGGTCCCAGTGCAGACTCTGCAGGCGAGCGTGGGTTCAGGTGAGCTTTGCGGTCCACCGAGCAGCGCGTTGCTCAGATTCACGGCGGTGCTGCCCCCAACCCGGGCTGCCCTCCTAGGAGGGAACTGTCCAGCCTCTTTAGGGCCCATGACAGTAGCTCAGAAAGGGGACTCGGGAGGCTCTGTGAGGAGAAAAACTGCCTTTGGCCCTCAGTTGGGCCAAGGGGATGACTAATGACAGGAGCGCAACCTAGAGATGAAGAAAGTCCAGCCTGGATGGGCTCCCCTGGGCCGGCGTGCCTGCGGCCAGCTCTGCCTCTCATCGCCCTCCCGGAGCCCAGCTGCAGCCAGGTCAGGGGTGCCAGCCCAGAACGAGAGGCTGGCTCCCTTCACTCGCTCCATTCAGGTCCCTTCTGATGTTATTTCCTGCCCGTGTGCATCTAACGCACTTTCCGCACTCTCTTCTTACCTCCTCTAGAAGCCCCCCGAGTGTGAGTCCTCCACCCTCCTGGTTGGTGGACTCTCCCCATGCTCTTGCAGGCGCCGTACGTGGACGTGATCTGTGTGAACAGTTACTACTCCTGGTACCATGACTATGGGCACATGGAGGTGATTCAGCTGCAGCTGGCAACCCAGTTCGAGAACTGGTATAAGGCCTACCAGAAGCCGATGATTCAGAGCGAGTACGGAGCGGATGCCATTGAAGGCTTTCACGAGGTAAGTGCGTCGAAGACGGGGGTTATTTTTCCCTCTCTCGGACACTGATGTCAGTCATCACTGCCCCAGGCTAGAGATCTGCCTCCTTCCCCGTCCCTCCCTTGTCCTGGCCACCTCCCACAGCTTACCAGGCTGGCCCTAAGCTGCCTCTCCACACAGCCGGCCCGGACTCAGCCTCTGTTCCATGTGCGTGGTCCTCAGGTAGCCTCCCACAGGCTGCCCAAGTGGTCCCTGGAACAAATCCAAGCCTTGTCCTGTCCCTGGCTTCCCCTGATGCCACAGATGAAGCTCTAATCTGTGCTCGGGGCTGTCCGTGCCCTCTGCCCTCTCCCAGGCCTTCAGTCCCAGATCCTGGTCTGTTCTGTTTGTTCAGCAAGCCCTTCTTAGCTCCACCATCACCAGCTAATGGAACTCAACTCCGCGCTCATGCTTCAGCTCAGGTGTCCACTCTTTGGGGAGGAGGACGCCACCTCACTGGGCAGAGGAACACCATGAGCTCTCACGGTCCCTGCTTCTCTCCGTGACCAGACCGGAGGCTCCAGGAGGGAGATTAAACTGTTTCCCTTGGCTTCCTAAGCACTCCGCAGTTGTATCTGCAGTGCATCCTGTATAATAGCATTTTAATCCTCCTCGTCAGGAAGGAGGACCAAAGCCAACAGGGGTTGGTTCTCTTGTCAGATGACTGCAGTGCTGCCTCCTCGCGCGTCAAAGACCTGCACCCCCCACACATCCCCATGAGATGAAAACGCAGACCTTACGCTCTGAGAACATCTCAAAGATCATTATATCTTAGCACACGACAGACGTGAGGCCTTCTCCGGAGACTGAGTCCATAGATGTGGGCTCTGCTTTGCTCCCTCCTCACCTGGCAGGTCTCAGCTTCAGTGAAGCTTTCTGTGGCCCCTGCTGCATCTGCACCCCTGCTAACCTCCTGCCACCCGCCCCCACACACTACATGCTCCCAATTCACCCTTGTCTCACTTAGAGCTTGTGTCTTGCCGGATTGTAAAGCCCATGAGGACAGGGACCCTATCTTTCTAGTTTGTTAGTTTGTCCCTAATGCCTGGCATATAAGCAGATGCTAAATAATGATTTGTTGAATAGTCAGTGGGCTAAATACCTAGATCAGATACAGGGGAATTGGAGTGAAGTTAAAGCTGAGTCACACCAGTGCTCAAATTATGCACTAGCAGCTACTTCAGCCTTGGGTTTTAAATTTATTATCCAGAGACGTACTTTTATTCCTAGTGTAGTTCAGTTGTAAGACTGCAGTGGGGAATATAGGTAGAAAAAAGTAAAGCAAATATTAAATTCTGTTTAATGCTAATTCCCTGGTGGTCCTGTGGCTAGGACTTGCGCTTTCACTGCCGAAGGTCCAGTTTCAGTTCCTGTTTGGGGAACTAAGATTCCACCAGCTGCTTTGTGTGGCCAAAAAAAAAAAAAAAAAAAATTCTGTTTATAAATAGTGAAGTTACTAATTAAGGTAGTAGTTGTTGTTTTTTAAACCTTTTTTTTTTTAAACCCTGGGCTACATCACACACTGGCTTGGCCCTCCACCAGTATCAGCAAGTCCTGCAGGCACTGTAGCCCATCACAAGGACAGATATTTTGGTCATCATCACATGGATCTTTATCTAATGTTTACGGTTTTGCTGGTTCTGACTCCTAACTTCTCTCTCTGCCTTGAATTCCAGGATCCACCACTGATGTTCAGTGAAGAGTATCAGAAAGGCTTGCTCAAGCAGTATCATGTGGTTCTGGACCAAAAACGTAAAGAATATGTGGTTGGTGAGCTCATCTGGAATTTTGCTGATTTCATGACTAATCAATGTAAGTGGCATTTGGGTGCACGGGATGTACCCCTTCTCTTTGTTTCTGGTGGGCATGTTCAGGACATTTGGTTCTAAGAACTCTGGAAACAAGCAAGGGAAGGCTGATATAATCAAAGCAGACTACACAAAGGATTTCCTAGGATAAAGTCAGTTGTGTTGAGCAAGCAGCTGATTACTTGTGTGCTGCAGGTAATGCAAATCATTTTCTGAAGTAAATGGGAGAGGCGTCTGTCTCAAGGCAGAGGTGGCCAGCTTTCCTCTGTGCTTCACAACAGTGCGAGGAAAAAGTGGATCTTGCATTGGATTTACTGGGATACACTCATGATTCTAGGGTAAAGTACAAAGCCTGAGAAACCTGAGACATTTCAGTCTGTTTTATATGATTTGCTTATGAAAAGCAGGTTCACCAAATATATGTAAGTATCAAACGGTTTTGAATGTAGGAGTGTTTAAAAGCCTTCAGAGTGAACATGGTTTGTACTTTCTCAAGTGAGAACAATGAGAAACTTCCAAATGAATGTTTCCTATATCTTTTTACCCCTCTAGGTTACTAGCTTCTTGATATATTGTAAATTGAGGAGAGCACGCTGGGGGAGGTAGGGAAGAACTGATAACAGTGGGAATTACCTTTTATTATTTCTGGGCAAAGACAGGTTTTTGGAAGATTAAAGTTTAATTAAAAATCAGAATTTGGGGTGCGGGGGGGAGGGAGTTGCTTCCTGGTGGCCCAGTGGTTAAGACTGCACTCCCAATGCAGGGAGCACGGGTTTGAACCCTGGTCAGAGAACTAAGATTCCTCATGCCACGCAGCATGGCCAAAAAACAAACAAAAAATCAGAATGGCAAGAGTGAAAGAGGAAAAAGAAAGAGAACACGAGCCTCCACTCTGCTTGGCAAATGAGATTAGTGGCTCCTGGAAATAAACTTGGACGGAAGCCTAGTTTTGTGAGTAGGGGCACTGGCTTTGTGTAGTAAGGAATTAGCTGTGTGACCTTGGACAAGGTACCTACCTTTTCACAAGCCTATGAAGTGGGGAAAACAACAACCACCTCGCAGGTTGACATGCAGATTCCACTTGAAGTGCTTGGCACGGTGCCTGGTGTTTGCTTTTCATGGAATAAATGATTGTTGTCTTGAACTTTTCAGTGGGAGAGACCTTTCCATTTCACAGAAGGGGTGGCTTCTCTTGGGGGTGGAGAGAAGACTTGCTGGGAGCATAGCTGCTCTTTCTACCTCCCTTTCCGGCAGACCTGCCTCCAGGGGTGGGGACCCAGCTGGAAGTCTGCCTGGAAGGACTTTAACATCTACTAGCAGATCCTCCTTGGGCACCTGTGAGTGGTCAAGACTCTGGCTCCTACTAGGAGAGTAGTCCTTTCAGAGAGGGCTCCAGCCTTTCAAAGAGTAACTTTGTCTCAGCCCCGCTCCAGTTACCAGGCAGCTGGGTACCCTAAATGTCTTAAACATTATCTTGCAAGGAAAAGATAAACACTTTTGGATTCTTCCGCTAATGGATGAAAGTTGAAGTGTTTGGGGGAGCACTGGTATTTAAGTCTTTAACCCATTAACGTGGCCACTTCCGAGTCCTCAGCAGGCCGAGCAGCTCTAAAGAATGAAGATATTGCTGAGTGCCCAGCTTGGCTCCAGGCTGGTTCTGATTTTCCCCATGAGAAGTCATCTGAAACACCCTCTGCCCTGTTTTTAGCACCAGTTCGGATGATTGGGAACAGGAAAGGGATCTTCACTCGGCAGAGACAACCAAAGAGTGCAGCTTTCCTGTTGCGAGAAAGATACTGGAAACTTGCCAATGAAACCAGGTACCAGCGGTCAGCAGTGACGTCACAGTGTGTGGGAAGTGGCCTGTTTACTGTTTAAAGCGAGAACTACCTCTCTGCAGACACTGGCTTGGCCAGCTCCTCCTCCCCAGGGAGGGGAGCTATTTCCATCGCACACAAAGCAAGTGTTTCCTGCACTGGGCATGGCAGACCTGGAAGCTTCTCACCTGGATTTTGTGGTCATTTGCTAGAAGGGAACATTAGAGGTGAAAATAGACTTGTAGGGCCTTCCCTGGCAGTCCAGTGGTTAAGACTCAGCACTTCCATTGCAGGGGGCCTGAGTTTGATCCCTGGTTGAGAAACTAAGATCCCACATGTTCCACAGCATGGCCAATAATGATAATAATGATAATGAAAAAGAAAATAAAGGCGTTTGTCATATGAGCATAAAGAGTTGGCTTAAAAGTGACCATCCGTAAACTGAATGAGCTGTACTGCTGAAAAGCATCTGCCTTTGTTTTCGGTGTCTCAGCCTGTTTTCATAGCCTTAACCAAGCAGAGTCTTGGGCAACCTCTCCTCAGTACTCATGCCCCATTCGGAGTCGCGGCTTACAAACTGTGCTGCCACCAAACCAGCCCTGCTCCCGCGCTTTGGGCCAGCCTTGACTTGAGTGGGTGACAGTAGAGAACACCTGCTAGGAACTCCAGAGAAGGGCTGAAGTTTCAGCGAATTCCCAGAAAGTAGTATCAGGCTGGAAGAAGGCCGCACAGGGTCTGTGAACCGGAGCTAAGCTGACGGAGAAGCAGAAGAAAGGTAAGAATGGAGCCATGTCGGAGCTGGAAGGGAGCTCAGAGGTTACCAGTGCTGCTGGGACGTTCTTCCAACCGCAGCCGTCGTCTTGTCTGGACTGAAAGGGATAGATGGCTGTAGAAGCCCACAGGACCATCGCAACCGACTCCACTGAAGGTGGAGATGCGGCCACTGAACGCACGGGCCGCAGACAGGACGGGCTTCTGTACCTGGTACCGCCTCCTGCTCTGCTCCCGAGGACGGCCTTTCCTTAGGAATCTATCCTCCTGCCCCTCTTCCACAGGCTCCATTAAGTAAGGGATGTTATTTGTAAGATTTCAGTGTTCATCAACCCTGATTTAAAGCTGAAAGCTTTGGAAAAATACGGTCCAATCAAATTGAAGACCGTAAATCAATGTAGTTCTTAATACAGAGTTTGATCCACTTGTAGGGGATTTCATGTCTCAACTCATGCCCTTTTTAAACCTTTCTTTCCAAGCTCCATGAAGAAATGAGAGTGTAGTCTGTTCCAGTAATAACTTAGGAATTTTAGGGGCTGTATATTTCTTTTGTTACCCTAAAACTTCTCAGTTCCTTGAAGTAATCAAGTTTTATGTTCCAGTTTAATGTCAAGGAATAATATAGAAAATTCTTTACCTGACAAACAAAAAATAAATGAAACATGACAGACACATTTAAATGTTTTACAAATTAGGAGTAAGATTCTTTTCTCAAGTCCTAAGATCCTAACAAAGGACACATTTGTTCTATCCAATAAAATATGGCCTACTGCATTTCCAATGAAATTATCTTTCTTGCAGATATTAACTTTTTAGGAGATTATAAGAGTGGAGTATTCAAGGTGAGCTACAGTAAAGCAGTGGAGAAACAGCTGATTAATACAATCTATGTGGTCAAAGAACTATAAGCAGTAACGTCTTCATTAATTCTTGACAGCCACATACATCATAAACCCACAGGAATTCCAAGAACTGGAATCTCTAAGAATTCTGGTTCTGTCTTCTCTAAGTTACATATAATTTAAGAGAAAAAGAGTTAACTCTATACCTGTAGAAATGAGGCTATGGTATTTATTGTAAGGATCATTTATAGGGACTTCTGATGGTCCAATGGTTAAGACTCTGCCTTCCAGTGCAAGGGACACAGGTTTGATCCCTGGTTGGGGAACTAAGGTCCTGACGTCAGGGTGTGACCAAAACTCAATAATCGTTTCTAAGACTGAATTCATTTCTGCTTCTTTTTTGAACTATAACACTGCAGTATAAGAATGAGGGCAGCACAAGTTCCACAGGTAACTTCTACATTTATTTTATACCAAAAAAGTTATGTGCAACAAATAAACATTCTTACATATTTACATTTGTTTTTTACCAGTTAGCAAAACTGTGTCCTAAATCTCTGATAAAGAATATTTCTATCTATATTAAAGGGGAAATCTGCCCAGTGAACTCCATTTTAAATGAATGTTTACTCTGGAGCTTAAAGCACTAGTAATAAATATTTTTTGATGGAACATACTATACAGATCATACACCTAATACTTAGGCCATGCTTAATACAGTTTTATAACAAAACATTTTACCTTTTCTGGGCTAATATGTTAAAAAAAAAAAGTTTAACCAAGTCACCTGGACTCCCACCCCCATCCCTTTGATTTATTGAAGGGTAGTTCTCACAAATTAGGACTCATAAGTGCTGCCTAAAATATATAAATAGCAGTGTTTCACCAGTACTTGCCCATTGGGGAAAAAATACACAAAAATACATGAGGACGAAGATTGAATATTAGGTATTCTTTCCCAAATAGGTTACCAAAAATGAGAGTGGGTTTCTTGTTGGCAGTTGTCCAGTAACGATGTTCAGGGTAAGACCTGTCAGCAGTTATTGGTCTCAAGCTTTGCTGAATACAACTTTGGACTTCTGCTGATAGTCTTAAATGGAGTCTAAGAAAACTAAAGCCAACTCACAGTTTTAATTTCATTGTAGTCTTGGTCCTGTATTCTACGTAGGAGGTCCAAAGATCTCTTGTATCAAATAAGAGATCTTTGTCTCTCTGAATGAAAATAATCAATGCTATCAACATCTTTAAAAGTCATGGATTTAAGGAGGGGCTACATACACCCAGGGCACACAGCTAGTTAAACCTGACACTTCACCAGAAGTTGATCCTCAACTGATAGCAACTAGCTGCAAAGAAAAAAAAAATCAAATGAAACCCTTCAAACCACCGAGTTTTCCTAAAATTTGTCATGTAACCATGACTTCTCTTATTTCTTCAAAGGATAGGACTGTCAAGTAAATAAGAGGCTTCATCTGTTACAAATCATTTTGAAAACTGAGAAGCAGAAATTCACATTTTCCCCCACCTGTTCTTCAACACTGGTAGCTAATAATGTTGCAGTGTTTAAATATTCAGTCTGAAATAATCTTAATAACCCTCAGACTTTTATAACAGGAGGTTTCCCCCTTCTTCTAGGGTAGAATTGAGGATATAGAGGGAAGTCTAAATTCTTCCCAGAGAAAAATACCTAATCACACACACCAGCATGGGGGTCCTTTTCTTAGAGAGATGGGCATCACCACGTGGTTATTTCAGGCAGCACATGTTCATCCCTCAGTGAGAAGGACATGAATTCTGGGGTCATAGGAATGTGGCAACAATTTTCCTACAACTGAAACAGTGGTGTCCCCAGGGCTTAGAAAAGCAAAGGAAAAACCTGAAGGGTCTGGCTGAACACTCTGATGTTTTTTCACAAAAGAATTGCAGGCGTTCGCAAGAACGCAACATCAAGACAAGCTTTAACTCTACTCCGCTGACCGATACAGAGGAGGGCAAAGAACAATTTTAAGTGGGGACACAAGGAATTTGTTTAGCACAACCAGAGTTTACATATATATATACCACGATGTCATCACGGTGAAGCCGTCTCCAGACTAGTGGAGAAAAGAGAAGCAGCGGACTGCTGATCTGCTGGGTAGAGGGGGAACTCTGCTGCCAGACGAGCTCATCGTGCAGCTCTCCAGAGAACTCATTTCTCCATAAATACCAGACATCTAATCAACACTTTCTAGAGTTCTTTAGAGAAACAAGAACAATACATACATAATAAAACAGACATTGAAATATTCACATTCATGGGAAGAAACATAAGCCTGGATGAAATCAGAACTAAGCCATCTTTTACAGAATTGGTTTAAACTGGTTAAAAGTACATTACAATGCAATTGGATACCTGCCTTGGGCTAGAAGAGTACACTGCATCAATTATGACAGTTGGTTGGAAACTGCTGGACAGTCGATGACTCTACACGTTATGGTTTACAGAGCAGAGCCTGTCCCCTCCCTACAAAAGAAGGCAGAACACTCAGTAGTTACCAGTTTCTTAACGTAATGATGAACAGAATTAGAAGCAAAAACATGGCGACTCCTTCTCAATCTAAGGAATGAAAAGATCACACAGACCCTTCCTATAGAATGCAAGGTTCCTACTTCATGCTGAGAAAGGAAGGAAGGACACTTCTGCCCAAGTTCAACACACAAAATATTTGGTTTGAGATTTAAGACAGAAGGCACTTTGAACATTCTGATAGAAGATGTTAACCAGAGAGACATACTGTCACCGTTTCATTTGGGTTTATTCAGATCTCTTTCAGAGACTCTGCATTGGGGTAGTTAGTAGAAAGAGTACTACGTTCCACCTTGAGATACTCTTCCCTTTAGTACTCCTCCCAGTTAAGCCAACTGAGCAGCATGTCAGCCCTAAAGTTTACGAATCTAATATCTGACTCTAAAACAATTAAACTAGATGTCCGGTTAGTTAGTGAAGAAAGAAACGAGAAACACTATGGAGCTACCCAAGAGTAATCCTACTCTGGAGTGACTGGGGCTTATACTGATGATTTTCCAAGCCAATACTGTTTGGTTGACTGGCACTAATGTGAAGGAAAATTATCTGCATGAAAATTCACCTGTTGTAAGAGACTATGAAATGCCATAGTACTATTTCCAGCTTTTTGCCAGAGAAATCTACCCATTTTCCCACCTTTAGTGTCCTGAAGGCCTTGAAAGTCTGGTCACATGACGCACACTGTCAGCTTCTAATTGATCCAGTTTTATGACTAGGTACAAGCTTGACTTGAATGTCCAAATTTAGTTTCTTCCTTTCAAAGGAAGGAGATGAAAGGGAACCAGTCACCCTATTATTTTTGCTGTCAGTGCTGGACCCACAGCTGCCAGTCCTTTCCACAAGATGCTCTGTGTGGACTTAGTATTTTCACTACGTCTTCAGTCAGCCTTGAGCTGACTGTTCCTCATCACTACACTCCAACTAAGCTGTACAGCAAGTTTCTGCAGGGCTGGATCCAATATCTCTACCTTTATTTACAAATATCACATAAATGGATTCTAGTTGAATCTACATGTTTAAATCCATCGGCTAAAAAACATATTACATATTGTAAACATGGCAATATTGAATACAGTATCTATTCTAAAATATTTTCATGTCATGATCACATTTGTTATACCTGAAATTGAATTTATACACATTAGAGAATTACTAGCAATGGTTGCTCACTTTACAACTGAGGGGAAGGGGCTAGGGCTACATTTTACCATTTCAGAAACATCTCCAAAGTAAAGTTAAAGCTTGTCTTTGATTGGCTTGGTGTATCCTTTTTTTGTATCCATATTTAAAATGAAGATTGACACAGAAAATAGCTAGAGCCCCTTCTAATTTATAGGATTTTTAAAAATCAGTTTAAGATTCTTAGGGAAAGTGTCTGTTGTGAAGAATAATAATAATAATAATTAAAAAAAAAACCAAACTGCTGCAAAATAAACTTAATGGAAAAAGGGACTTCAGACTGTCAGTTAAAGAGTTCGTCAGGCGGTCAGTCCTGCTTGGGCTGCAGTTGCCGTTTCCAGGCTTCGTTCAAGTAAACTAGTCGTTTGTAGTTGATGATAAGAAGAATGAAGTTCAGCACATATGTGATGATGCAGATGATGCAAAACTCCTTCAGCACAAAGTACAGGATGTAGGCCAGGTACAAAGACCCCACTACGGACATGATGGAGGACGTCATGAGGATTAAAGCTGCAACCGCACTCGCTGTCAGGCCTGCAAGAGAAGGGACACTGGCTCAGTCAGACCTTGACACTGGAGAACAAGCTTCCCAGTTCAAAGGGAATATTTTGTGATTTGCTTCAGGGTTGGAACACTGATCTTAAGACAAAACACTCTGAAATTTGAAGACAAGACCTACAGGTCTATTTTCTTAAGTTTCATAGCTGCAGTGTTATTGTTTACTTTTTTATTTTGTATTGGAGTATGGCCGATTAACAATGTTGTGATGCTGTGATAGTTTCAGGTGAATAGCGAAGGGACTCAGCCATACATATACATGTATCCATTCTCTCCCCAGGGCTTCCCTGGTGGCTCAGTGGTAAGGAATCCACCTGTCAGTGCAGGAGACATGGGTCTGATCCCTTGATTAGGAAGATCCCCTGGAGTGGAAACGGCAACCTACTCCAGTATTCTTGCTTGGGAAATCCCACAGACAGAGGAGCCTGGCAACCTACAGTCCATGGGGTTGCAAGAGTCAGACATGACTTAGTCACTAAACAACAACATTCTTCCCCAGACTCCCATCCTGTCCAGGCTGCCGCATGACACTGAGCAGAGTTCCCTGTGCTATACAATAGGTCTTTGCTGGTCATCCACTTAAAACAGAGCAGTGTGTACATGTCCATCCCATAGCTGCACTGTTTTTGACTGGTAAATATTCTGGATGAAATATTATATATTTCATAAACTAGCCTTAGCTAAGGCATGTAAAGAAAATATGCACTTTTGCAATCACATTATCACCATGCAATGAAGCAGATTTGTAAAACTGACAGCCCTACCTCCTGTAATGAATAAAGTAACGAGAGGAGAAAAAAAAAAAAGTAATGTGAGGACCACAACCTTCTCTTCCAAGTAGGACACATTTGGTGAGACCATCCAGACCCTTTTCACTATAGGTGGGCTCCCCACCTGTGGAAAGTAAAATTTGCTTTCCTGTGTTTAGATCAAATTTATCAAAAATCCCATAATGGGAGATGATTATATCAACATGCTGTTGAAGGGGAAAAAAAAATCATGATAAACATTTCAGAAAGGGCTCACCCTGGGGCATAAGGAAAACCACATTTGGCCAGTTGGCCACATGTGGGTCAAACCAGATGGAGAAAAAAGGCAGTTATATGTGATAACCTGAGTTCTCAAGACAAAGACTTGCCTGAACTCTTGATGCTATCATCTGACATCTTCACGTTTGGTTTTGTAATTTCCTGTAGCCAACAATATTGAGAACATGTGTATTTATTTTCAAGGATAAGAGGAGACAGCAGAGCATATTAAACTGCCTACCCTCCTACCCAACAACTAATGGTTAAGGATCACAGAAACAGGATACAAATAAATAAGTGGTAGTGGTTTGAAAAGGTTAATTAAGGAGCTGAGATCACACTGCCAGTACAATGAGAAATTGCATCTAGGCTGTAGCCTAGCCATGGGGACCGACTTGCCTAGAGACCACTTAAGAGAGTACATGTTTTTTAAAGAAATCATTTTTTTTTTTTTTAAGCAGAGGAGTATTTATTAATTTATTTATTTGACCACACTGTGTGGCATGTGGGATCTTAGTTCCCTGACCAGGGATTGAACCTGCATCCCCTGCATTGGGAGTACAGAGTCTTAACTACTGGACCGCCAGCGACATCCCTGATGCTTTAACAAGGCTCTTTCCAGACACCATTGGATTACTTATGCACTTGCTTTTGTAAATAAAGATTTATCGTAACCCAGCCACACTCATTCACGTATGTAATGTCCATGACTGCTTTGGGACTAGAGTGGCAGAGCTGAGTAGCTATGATAGTCAGCAAAGCCTAAATGATTTCCTATCTGGCCCTGTACTAAAAAACAAAGTTGGCTGACCTCACTTATGTGAATATCTCAAACTTCAAAAATGAATGCTGGCACCTTAATGAAAGTTAATTTCAAAATGATATAGGCAAGTTAGTTGTGCTCTCTGTGCAACTCTTTTCCTTAACTGTAAAAGTAGGATAATAATCATGACTGCCTCTTAAGACTGTTGTGCAGATTTAAAGACCTAGTAAGATGGGACTTCCCTGGAGGTTCAGTGGTTAGGACTCAGGGCTTTCACTGTGGTGGCCTAGGTTCAATTCCTGGTTGGGGAACTAAGATCCCACAAAGCTGCACAGCGCCACCAAAAAAAAAAAAAAAAGGCTCTATTTTGAACAACTTAGAAGGGAGTGAACCTGATGTGCTCTGGAAAACCACATTTGGGGAGTTCAAATGTGCCTCTGGTGGTAAAGACACAAACACTAAAAATGCATGTGAATGCCTAAAATGTGACTAGAAAAAATACATACGATACACATGATTTTAAATGTGCATATAATGAAATTAACAAATTAAATATTACAAAATTTCGGAGATGTTCAACCCCATCTCTCAAAATTAACATAGTCAGAAGCTTTTCTTAGGTTATTTTATTGTGAACTTATACTTTATATTCTTCTTTAGAAATCCAAACAAAACAATATAAATGAAATAAAAGGTGAAAGTCTCAACCCTGCACATATATAAATATATACTTATCCTCTATTTATTATACCACAATTTGCTTTTTTTTTTTTTTTAATTGCTAAACTAGGTTTTGATCTTCCAGGGTTTGTAGACCTACTTTTCCCTTTAATGGCTACATAGTATTTTCTAGCATGCTTGTAACCTAATTTATTCAATCCTTATAAGCTACTTCTAATTTTTTGCTATTTTAAACTGAACTGCTATGAATATCCTTACGTGTGTGTTTTTATTTCTGCAGGATATACAGATACGGAAGGGGGCAAACTTGATAGGGCTATTAAGAAAAATTTAGGTGCACAGTTTGTCTTAGAATAAATCTATTGGTGCTAGAAAGAAGACCTGCCAGATAACAGGATAAAATATTAACAAATGCAAGGACAAAGATGGATGAATTTAACTCTGAAAGTATAAAACCTTCTGTATAATCAAAATTCACAAAATCAATATTTCTAAAACAAGAATAAAGAATGAGTAAAATGTTTGTAACAAATATGAAATGTACTGTTATCAGGATCCCAATAACTCAATTGGCGGTAAAAGGAAATTAAAATACTATGAAATTTAAAATAAAATTAATATGGCTATTAATATGTAACTACTGAATTAGAAATTTTATAGAAAAAAATGAAGATGGTTGAAGCTTAGGGAAAATCTGACAACTGAGGGAAAATCAGTTTGTTTCTACCTATTAAAATCCATACCCCCCCCCAAAATCTATGTTTGTTGACTCATTCATCCTACATTTAGATATTTGTTTGAAGAAATAATTCAAAGAGAAAAGGAAGTATGAGAAGAGGACTTTAAACAAAGTTAATCACTGTAGTATTATTTATAACATCAAAAAAATCTGAAGCCTTGATATCCACAACAGCAAAGCACTTAAGAGGATAGACAGTATAAGAGAGTTCACATAAAATTAAGTTAAAAAAGTAAGGAACAATGGCAATAGTGGCTATATAAAGGTGATAGAATTATGACTGAATATCATTTAGCATTAATGTTTTCTCAATGCATAATATTTTTAAATAGCTAGAGAGTATACAAAGTAACAAGGAAACAAGGTTTCCAAGGCAAACTGTTTGGAGTAATAATTTCCCTGAATGGGACTTGTTTTTCTGAGCATCCTGGGATGCTCCTATCCCTGATTAAATACCAACAGATACCAAGTTCAGGCTGAGTGTCATCAAAATCTTAGTGAACCAAGTTTTCACAACACAAAAATGTGTTACAAACTACAAATGTTCTACCATCGTTACTACAAATGTTCTACCATCAACATCTGCTTTTTATTTACCATAAAGACACATCAGGGCAAAGAGACAAAGTACTAAGTGAAATATAACAAAACAAACTTATTTATGTATTGCTGTATAAGTACTTACCAAGTAATAACTGTAGTATATAAAATATAAGTCCAAAGATACTGTTTGGCTGGTTTAATACACCATCCTTTCCAAAAATGGAACCCAAAAGACCAAATCCTCGACCCCATCTGTAAAATAAAGAAAACCAGTAACCCTATATTTAATAGAGTTTTCTTCTTTTTTAAAAAGGAGAACTATCTGAGCATTTCCTGCCCACATACCCATCTGAATCTCTAAATTGCCAGTTTCTATACAGTCTCTTTTCCAAAAGGTTGAACAAAGCGTTGTTTTTCTGATAGGATTAGTATTTGCAGAGGAAGGGCTCTTTGAATTTTAAGCCAGGGTCTCTTTGAAGCAGCACCACTGACATTCTGGGCTAAATAATTCTTTGTGGTGGAGAGCTGTTCAGTGGGGGGCATTACAGGGTATTTAGAGGTCCCTGGCCTCTGCACCCCCTTCTCCACTAGCTGCGCCTACCAAAAATGTCTTCAGCCATTGCCAAATATCCCCTGGGGGCAAAATCACCCCCAGCTGCAAGTCACTGATGTAAGCTGTCCTATTTCTTCACTCATAGTACATAGAATGAAACTTTTCCTGACCCAGGTCATGCATGAGGAGACATATCCTGGGAACATTATCTTTAAATGTAGACTATCCAAAACTAAAGTTTTTCCTAGAATCTTACCTTACAAGTAAAAAGTTGATGCATTATTTGCCCCATCAGTTTTTATTTTAGTTTAACTGAAAGTTTTGCATTAGACTTTCAATTTTCAGAATCTTTTATTAAAAATTTATTAAACTGATTTAATAAAATTTGATATAAATAATAGACTAACACTTACTTTGGATAAAAACCTTTAACGATAACTTCAACCCTTGTCAACTCCAAATGGCCCCTGCCATCTACGTCTACAAGGATTCAGTCATGTGCTGCTGCAGCTGTTGATTTTCAGCACCCCACAGGACAGGTTTTCAGATAGTCAGATATGTTCAGGAGCTGATTTCATGAGTCCAATTTTTCTATCTCCTCATATCTAGAAAAGCACTAAAATCCTTCATAGTGACAACTGCTCCTGACTAGAAGAAACCTGCAAGAAAATACGTGCTTGACTGCATGTACTGCCCCCAGCCACGGTCATGTTCCCCGGCTGATCTGAAATGCTGCCTGACGGGCTACAGTCCTCACTTTGCCCCAAGTAAAACTTAACTTGCAACATTCACGTTGTGCATTTTTTAAAGTGAGCACTCTGAATGGAAGTGCTTTATAAAATACACAGATGATCCTGTGGATATGTTCCTCGAAAACAATGCAGTAATCCACAGAATGAATATACTATTTCATCCAAGGAATATATGCATAAGGTTTAAAAATCAAATAACACTGAAAGTCTTATAAAACAAAATCGAGATTATTTCCTACTCCAGCCCTCTCTACACTCAGCTCTGATCCCCATAGGCAACCACTTTGATACCTTTTAATTATTTTCCCCTTTTATTTCCACATTTCTAAAGTATATCTTTACATCGCTATTTCTTGATTTATCAATTCTAAATGCTATCTTTTGACATCCTAATATGGTAGAGCAGAAAACTGCTTAAACAAAAACATTTTAACATGGAAAGCTTCAAATGTACACACACAAAGTGAACAGAGCTGGGTAGTAACCTCACGTCCCTATCATGTAGCTGTGAAAATTGCTCCTTTCTTGTTTTATTGCCACCTTTACCCACTAACCACTTGATTATTTTTAATTTTTTTAAGGTAAAATGTATATAAATGCACAAATCTTAACTGTATAATTTTGACCAATACAAATACCTGAGTCACCCTGGTATACAAATTGTAATCATGGTATAGCAATTCTGGAGTGTAAAGTAATTCTAGTAGTGTGAAATGAGAGTGTAAGTACCTTTCATTAAAAAAAAAAACAAAAACCACCTCAACATTATAGATTGCTTCCATCTCTCAAATTAAATTGTTAGCCCCTTTCCAGAAACCTGTTCTCCTCTCTGTCCAGGAGCAAGAAGTACGTGACTGCCTAGGCTTGTACGAATCCAGCCTTGGAACCTTGGTTAGACCTCTGGTCTCCTGGACTGCAGTGCTGTGCTCTTTCCTTTACCCTGCATAACATTATAAAATGACCGGGACTTCCCTGGTGATCCAGTGACTAAGTCTCCATGCTCCCAATGCAGGGGGCCCAGGTTCCATACCTGATCAGGGAACTAGCTCTCACATGCTGTAACTAAAGATCCCCTGGAGAAAGAAATGACAACTCGATCCAGATTCTTTCCTGGAGAATCCCATGGGCAGAGGAGCCTGGTGGGCTACAGACCATGGCGTTGCAAAGAGCTGGACATGACTGAGCACACATACAAATACAATTAATAATGCTGAGTATAGCTGAATACATTTTGATAAAGCTGATGTAATAACTGTTAGCAAGTCAAGTAACTAGCAAAGTAGACTGGCAATATAAGACTATTTTCCTTGGAAAGGTAAGAACAGATTGTCATTAAAGACACTGTGCTGCACAATTGCAAAGGATGGTGTGAGTCATTAAAAACCCTTAGTGAATCTTTTTCTCAAGTTGGAACATTTGAAAATACTATAGTTTTCTCCCACTTCTAAGTTATACAAAAGTGTATGTGCTACTTTACACTTGGCTTTGTCTTAGTTTCTAGCCGTCTTCTCCTCGTCCCATCTGTATTCAAAATTCTAGTATACCACTTATCTGCAGAGTTGCCCCAAGTACCTTATGGAACAAGATGGGATATTAACCAATTGAGCAAAAAGAAAAGTACTAGTTATACAGCTGTTCATTTTACTTCAGTATGATAACATAAAAGAAGAGATTATGTAATTGATAACTCCTCTTTAATCTTTGACTCTAAAAAAACAGTTCATCTTTGACCCACATAGTAAGTTCCTTGAATATTTTGTATTTGGGTTCGAAACAACCAATACCATTCCCTAAGCTATGATAAGAAATTGCTGAAAGGTTTTTAAACACTCCTAGTTTTGCCAGAAACAACAACTCTTAAAACCAATTGCTCTCCAACCTGGGTATCCTCAGTCGCTGAGGATAAATCTAAGACATTATTTTTGCCTCCTTATCATTCTCTCACAAGTGTATAGGGGAGTCTTCCAAAGGCTACATGCAGATCTCAGGACCTTATGTGAGAATCAACAGTCTTACCTTACAGCAGACATTAAAGAGACTTGCAATAAGAGAAACTATGCAAGTCTTTCCACTATCATGTGTGTGTGTGTGGGGGGGGGGTCGGGGGAGTTATTATTCGTAATATTTTGTTAACATATAATGGGTTTATTATGTTTCAATGAATGGATGCATATTTAAATAGTTTCTCAGTTTGTAACTTCTAATACAGCCAAAATACCAAATACAGATATAACCCACATAAACAAAGCCTTTTAGGGGTATTCAATAATTATGAAAAGTATAAAGGGGTTCTCCTATCAAAAAGTTTGAAAATCACTGCTTTTGACCAGTTCCTCCCCCCAAAAAAAAACCCAAATCACTAATCAGACAAAATTTTATAAATGGTTGAGATAGAGCAGAAATAGAACAGACAATCCTAACATCTTCGTGGAATCAGAAAAGACTCTGAATAGCCAAAGCAATCTTGAGAAAGAAGGACAAAGCTGGAGGCATCACAGTCTTTGATTTTAAACTATACAAAAAGCTACAGCAATCAAATCTGTATGGCAGCTGCATAAAAAGAGACACATAGATCAATGGAACAGAACAGAGGGCCCAGAAATAAACCCACACATATATGGCCAATTAATTTATGATAAAAGAGCCAAGAATATACAATGCGGAAAGAATAGTCTCTTCAGTAAATGATGTTGGGAAAACTGGACAACTGCATCAAAAGAATGAAACTAGACCACTATATACACCACACATGAAATGAACTCAAAATGGATTAAAGACTTAAATGTAAGAAATGAAGCCATAAAACTCTAGAAGAAACCATACACAGTAAGCTCCCTGACATTAGTCCTGGCAATGAGTTTTTGGATTTAACACCCAAAGCAAAGGCAACGAAAGCAAAAATAAACAAGTGGGACTACATCAAACTAAGCAGCTGCTGCAGGGCAAAAAGAACCATCAAAAAAAGAAAAAAGAAAAGGCAACCTACTGAATGGGAGAAAATATTTCCAAATTATATATCTGATGAGGAGTTAATACCCAAAATACATAAAGAACTCATACAGTGCAATAGCAAAAAATCAAACAATCTGACTTTTAAAATGGGCAGAGGAACTAAATAGACATTCTTCCAAAGAAGACACAGTTGGCCAATAGGTATTTGAAGGTGTTCAACATCACTAGTCATCAGGGAAATGCAAATCAAAACCCCAGTGAGATATCACCCCACACCTGTTAGAATGGCTACTATCAAAAAGACAAGAAATGAGTGTTGGTAAAGATGCGGAGAAAAGAGAACACTTGCTGGTGAGAATGCTTTTTGGTGTAGCCACTGTGGAAAACAGTATGGAGCTTTCTTAAGCAACTAAAAATAGAACCACCACACGATCTGGCAGTTCTACGATTGGGTGTTTATCCAAAGAAAACATAAACACTAACTGAGAAAGATGTACCCTTATCTTCACTGTAGCATTATTTACAACAGCCAAGACATGGAAGCAAACTAAAATGTCCATCAGTGGGTGAATGGGTAAAGAAAACTTGGCATATAATAGGTTAGTCAACCATAAAAAAGAGTGGAAGTTTGCTATGTGTAACACCATGGATAGAACTTAAGGGCATGATGCTAAATGAAATAAGTCAGAAAAAGATAGATACTGTATGATCTCACTTATATGTGAGATCTAAAACAACAACAAATAACA
The DNA here is from genome assembly GCF_042477335.2 of Ovis canadensis. Lineage (NCBI taxonomy): Eukaryota > Metazoa > Chordata > Mammalia > Artiodactyla > Bovidae > Ovis > Ovis canadensis. The sequence continues at coordinate 43,093,126 of NC_091268.1, read as the reverse complement.
AATGAACAAAAACACTGAGTTCATGGGTACAGAGAATAGATTGGTGGTTGCCTCAGGGAGGGAGTGAGCAAAATTGGTGAAGGGAGCAAAAGGCACAGATTTCCAGTTATAAAATGAATAAACCCTGAGGGGGTAATGTACAGTATGCTGGCTACAGTTAAGAATACTGTATTGTATATTTGAAAGTAGCTAGGTAAGTGGCTCTTCAAAGTTCTCATCACAAGAAACAAAATGCTGTATACGTGTGTACGGTGACGGCTGTTAACCGGGCTTGTTATGGTGATCATTCTGCAATACATGCAGATATCAAGTCAATGCATGGTACCCCTAAAGTGGCAGGTCAGTTATACCTCATAAAAGACATAATATGCCTTTCAATAAATTATATTTTTAATTTATTTTTCAAAAAATTATATAAAAGATTCCATGGCTGTAACTTTTTTTTAAAGAAGAAAATAACACATGTTGGTGAGGATGTAGAGATTTGGGAACACTTGTATACTGCTGGTGGATAAAAAGGTGCAGTCACGGAGGAAAACAATTTATTTGTTCCTCAAAAAGTGAAACATGGAATTACCGTATGATTCAGCAATTCCACTCCTAGGTATATACCCCAAATATTTCAAAACAGGTATTCAAGCAAGTACAAGTATACTTGTTCACAACAGCACTATTCACAATAGCCAAAAGGTAAAAACAACTCAATACACAAAACATGGTATATCCATACAAAGGAATGAAGTGCTGATACATGCTACAAGACAGACGAACCTTGAATAATTATGCTAAGTGAAAAATGCCAGACACAAAAGATCACATCCGTATGAGTTTCAGGACAGACAGATCCATAGAGACAGAAAGTAGGCTAGTGGTTGCCAGAGGCGAGAGGAGGGGGTCAGTGAGGAGTGACTGCTTAATGAGTACAATATCTCCTTTGTGGGTAATCAGAATGTTCTGCCGCTAGATGAGGTGATGGATGCGCAACACTGCAAGCGCGCCACATGTCACTGAGTGTACTCTTTAAAATGGTTACCTTTGCACCAATCTTCCCCGAGGTCTTCCAAAATATGTGAAGAGGCCAGACTCATCTTATGAGGCCAGCACGACCCTGATACCAAAGCAGAAAGAAAAGACACTACCAGAAAACTACAGGTCAATACTCTGATGACTATCAATGCAAAAACTGTCGATAAAATACTAGCAAACCGGGACTTCCCTGGTGGTCCAGTGGGTAAGACTCTGAGCTCCTAATGCAGAGGGCCTGGGTTTGATCCCTGGTTAGGGAACTAGATCCCACGTGCTGCAACTAAAAAGATCTCACATGCTGCAACTAAGACCCAGTGCAACCAAAACAAGAAAAAATACTAGCAAACCAAAGTCAGCAGCATATTAAAACGACCATTCACCATGAATCAAGTGGAATTTACATTCAGGATGCAGGGATGATTCAATTTATGCAAATCAGCCAATGTGATACATCACATTAATAGCATGAAAGAAAAAAATCATATAATCTCAACACATAAAAAGCATTTGATAAATTTTACTGCAAACAATCTCTTTCCATCATGGAAAATCTACCAAAGCTCTAAGATCATGACTAAAACATTCAGGAATACAAAATTAGTAAAGAGAGGAAATGACTGAATATAAGAATATAAGGGCTCCCCTAGTATTTTCCTTACTCTGAGGAAGACTTTACTGAGATGCTTGCTTACATACCTCACTTAAAAATACTTTTTTCTTATAAATATACCCAAGACAACTGGACTCTTGCTTTTTTTCCCCTCTTAAATTCCAGCTTGGTTAATGAAGTATATTTTGCCTACAATTTTCTAATTTTAGATCTTATAAGCATGATGTAAGCCTATTGATATTAGTCTATTTTAGCATTTTAAACTGTATTTTTTAATGTTATACAACTCTTATACAACTCTTGGAAGTACACTTTACTGAAAAAAAAAAAAACAACAACAACCAACCAACCAATCTATATAAGCTGCAATCTACAGAAAAATCCAAGTGACTTCCAAAGTTGGCTGGGGGCATTATGACATTATGAAGGGATATGGCAAAAAGTTGGGCATCTTCAAGAAAAATAAGATTGTCTTACAGCAGCTTCAAAATAATCCTACAAACGTAATTTACACAAAGGAAAAGTCTACCCACTGCGGACCTGCTTCCTGCCAGGCATCCAGAGACAGCAGTGCCAAGAGCGAGAGTTTCCGAGTCAGACAAACGTGGTTTTACTATCAACTGGTTTGATGACTTTCAGTGAGTCACTTAACCTTGAACTCTGAATCCCTCATTTGTAGAATGGAGATAATTGCGGCAGCCAATTCACAGGACTGTTGTGAGAAATAACTGTGTTGAGAATAATTATGTAGTGGTTTACCATTTAAAACAAAATTTATTGAAGCATGGTTGATTTATAATGCTATTTAATTTATTAAATAAATGTATTTATTTAAAGAAATGTATTTAATTTCTGCTTACAGCAATGTGACTGAGTTATACATAAGACAATCTGCTACCTGGCATTCTCTCTTCAAGGCAGTTGTTTTGAAATAGCATTTTTCCATCCATAAATATATGTTTACTTTATTGACACTTTTAAATTTTGATTCTAAATACTTTAAAATATTCTATATTTTATAGGTATATTTGTATTACAATTAACTGAACACATCCTTTTTTGGTAAAAGTTGGTGGGTTGTTTCTACCTCTCGTAGTTACAAAAACCATTAAATGAACATATTGCTAAATGTCTGTCTGCATATTGCATTATTTCTATAAGATAAACTACGAAGAAAGAAATGACTTGATCTGATGGCAGAAGCATCCTAAAAAGTATTGTGTTATTAAGCAAAAAGTTGTGCATAAAAGTTACACCAATATATACTTCAGTCCCTGAAATTTATACATCAGTCCCTGAAATATCTTCTTTGAAACAAGCAGAACTGAATTAAGGATATACCTGCCTTTACATTTAAACAGAGAAATATACTCCCAAGTTTAAACTTCTGATTACCTTTATTTACTTGCTTTACTGATATTTTGGAAATTATTTGCTTTTTTCTTAGGTATTTAAATTTCTGTTACCAATAAATGTGTGATCATCTTGCTTTTTAACAATATCAATATTCTTTAAAAACAATTTTAAAATCATCTCTATATGCAAACACATACACAGATATTTGAATTACTCCCGGTTCTTCAAATTTCCACATGGAGATGCCTCCATTTGGGTAACATTCCTGCCTTTTGTCCCAGTCCTTCTCTTCTGTTTCCTCTGAGTTCTTTGATAGATGTCTATGTTTGTCTGTCTCCCATACTGAAGACTTTTCTCAAATGTCTGAGGACCCTTTAGCTCACTTGTAGACAGGCATTAAAAATATGAATGCCAATTTCAGTGCTGGGCAAAAGAGATTATGCCCACCACAGCCTGTCTCCTTCACTGATTACAACTGAAAATTGGAAAGAATACAAAAATCAGCTACCTGAGGACTCTAAAAAGTAAAAACCAGCAAGGGGACAGGTGACAGGAGCTGAAACTTGAACAATCTGTACTGTGGAGTTTTCTGGGGTTTTTCTTCTCTTCTGCCATCTGCCTTTGAACCAAGAGTAGCTCAAGTTGCAGAACTGACCAGGGGTGGTAGACAGCCCCAGAGCCCCTCTTTCTGGCCAGAAGATGAAGAAAAAGGACCCATGTGAGCTGAATAGTGTCGGGGCAACCACAGTTTGCTTCCATATTTATTTTTTTCTCTCCTGGCCTTGCTTAAAAATGAGCAAGAGTTCTGAAACTGAATCTCAGGGATGACAGACCACATAACTCAAATTGACAGAAAACTTGTCTCTGCTTGGAAGAAATGAGAAAAGGGGCCCCTGTGTTCTTAAGCATGGAAAGGGAATCCCTGTTATTTTTTTTCCTCTTTGTTCTCATTACTTTACCCTGAGGGTAAAATCTGCCACATGGAACTCTAAGACAGTGAGGGGGCTAAAATGCTCTGTGAGAAACCTGTCTTTCTAGCCAGAGGAACTAGACACGGAGTTGGGGGGTAAGGTGGGAGGGGGTTGGGACCAGAGGTTGGGAAGAACATCCCAGCAACGGGAGAGTCAGAGAAAGGAACTCCTGATGCTGTGTAACAACTACAAAAGTCCCGGCCTCACCCTTGACTTGAACACGCATGGAACAGAATCAGAGAAGCCCAGCCAAGTCTTTGAAACCGAAACTGCCTAAACCAGCACTTAAGTGCAGACTGACTACTGGGTGGGGCGCGTGAGGGCAAAGGTTTTAAAAATGGAAGTGAGACTGAAACCATCACCCACAGAGGAGACAAAACTTGTAGGTTTAATCTAACTTGATTATCTGTTGAAACAAAACAAAAATCAGCATTCTCAGAAGATCTGAACAGAACCCAGAGTCTAAAAGCAAAATGTTCAAAATACAATGAGCTGAAGATACCTTTCAAAATCACGTGGCATACAATGAACAAAAAATCCAAAAACAAAACAAAACCCCCCAAACTGATCAATTCTCAAGGGAAAAATAAGTCAGTCCTAAAATGGCTTAGATATTGGAGTTATCAGGAAAAAAACATTTAGAACAGTTATATCTGTGCTCCACAGGTGAAGGTAATGAGAAATGACTGGAAAGATGGAAGTTCTCAGAAGAGAAAGAATAACTATAAAACAGAAACTAAATTGAAATTATTTAACGAAACAATGCACTATCTTAAATTAAAAATCCAAGAGAGGAGGTCAAAAGCAGAACAAAGATGGCAAAGAGGAAGATCCAGTGAGCTGAAAGATTAATAGAAATTATCCAGTATTGGGGGATACAGTGGATGGGAATCCACCTGCCAGAGCAGCAGACATGGGTTCAATTCCTGGTCCAGGAAGATTCCACACGCCAAGGAGCAACTTAGCCTGTGTGCACAGCTACTGAGCCCGTGCTCTAGAGCCCTCGAGCTACAACTACTGAGCCTACGTGCCTAGACCCTGTGCTCCACAGCAAGAGAGGCCATGCAATGAGAAGCTCGTGGACTGCAACAAACAGCAGCCCCTGCTTGTCGTAACTCGAGAAAGCCTATGCACAGCAATGAAGATCCAGCAAAACCAAAACAAAATTTTAATTTAAAAAAATGGTAAAGGGGATTTCCCGGGTGGTCCAGTGGTTAAGAATCCACCTTCTAATGCAGGGGACTCGGATTTGATCGCTGGTTAGGGAACTAAGATCCCACATGCTGTGAGGAACCTAAACATGCCTGCTGCAACGACAGAGCACGTGTGCTCTAGAGCCTGAGAGCTGCAATTAGAGAGAAGCCCATGGTCCACAACAAACAGCCTGGGCACCACAATGAAAGATCATGCGTGCCGCAATGAAGACTCCAGGTGCTGTAACTAAGACCCAACACGGCCATAAATAAATAAATATTTTAAAAGGAAGGGGAAAATGAGATTAGATCAGAAATCAATGAAACTGATACAGAAAAACAATAAATGGAATAAAAAGCTGGTAGCTCAGTTGGTAAAGAATCCACCTGCAATGCAGGAGACTCCAGTTTGATTCCTAGGTCAGGAAGATCCACTGGAGAAGCGATAGGCCACCAACTCCAGTATTCTTGGGCTTCACTTGTGACTCAGCTGGTTCTTTGAAATGATCAATAAAATTGATAAATCTCTAGCTATACTTGACAAAGAGAAAAAGAAAGAGAGAGAAGATTAAAAATATCAATATCAAGGAATTCTCTGGCAGGTCAGTAGTTAGGACTCTGTGCTTTCACTGCCAAGGGCCTAGGTTTGATCCCTTGCTGGGGAATTAAGATCCCATAATTTGTGTGCTGTGGCCACACACACACACACACACACACAGCATCAAAATCAGAAATGAAAGAGGGTATGTATCATTATAGGGGCTTCTCAGATGGCTCAGTGGTAAAGAATCTGCCTGCCAATTCAGGAGATTCGAGAGATGCAGGTTTGATCCCTGAATTGGGAAGATCCCCTGGAGGAGGAAATGGCAACCCACTTCAGTATTCTTGCCTAGAAAATTCCATGGACAGAGGCCTGGCAGGCTATATAGTTCAGGGTGTTGTAAGAGCTGGACACAACTGTGCAACTGAGCACACACATGTATCTCTACAGACAGGTACAGACATTAAAAGGATGCTACAAACAACTCTATGCCTATAAATTTGACAACTTAACTCTCCACATCTAGATGGCTGGACTATATATAATACCAGTATTATATCAGCACCAATTCTATACAATCTCTTCCAGAAAACACTAGAGGATGCAACATTTCTCAACTCAATCATTTTATGAGACCAGAATTACCGTGATATCAAAGCCAGACAATAACATCACAACAAACAAACCAAAAAGACACTACACTCCTGAAAAGAGACTCAAAAATCCTCAACAAAACACTGTAAATTCAATCCAGCAAAATAGATGAAGGATAACACATCATGTCCAAGGGGGATGAATTGTGAGAATGGAAAGCTAGTTCAACATTCAAAAACCTATCAGTGTGATTCATCATATTAACAGACTAAAGGGAAAAACTACACAATAATCTCAGTAGATGCAGATGATGCACTTGACAAAACACAACATCCATTCATGATTTTTTAAACTATTATTTTATTACTCTTATTTTACTTATTTTTTTGGCCATGCTGTGTGACATGAGGGGTCTTAGTTCCCCAATCAGGGATGGAACCCTTGTGCCTTGCATTGGAAGTGTGGAGTCTTGAACACTGGACCACCAGGAAGTCCCTCGTCCGTGATTTTTAAAATGCCTAACAAACTAGGAAGAGAAGGGATTTTCGTTTATCTAATAAAAGTCACCTACATAAAACCTATAGCTAACATCACATTCAATGAGGAAAGACTAAAATTTTTCCTCTAAGACTAGGAACAAAATCAAAGACATCTGCTCTCAAAAGGAAAAAAAAAAGATGTCTGCTCTCACCACTTTCAACATTGTACTGGAAGTCCTAGCTGGTGCAATTAGGGAAGAAAATAAAGGCATACCAATTAGAAAGGAAGAAATACAACTCTATTTGCAAGACCACGTGATTGTCTCCATAGAAAATCCCAAGTGAGAGACTGAATATACAAAAGGACAAGAGCAAGATCACATCCAAAAACAACCTTGACCCACACCCTCTGCAACAACCAGTCCAGGAAGGCAGACCGCAGCTTCTGTAGTAACTAATTCCAAACAGCCAGGCCTTGATCAATAACTGCCAGCTTCCCTAACTTTTGCCCCCATTTCCAATTTAGGACCAACCAAAGTCAAATAAGCTCCCCCAACCAACCACAAGGGATGCCCCACTTCTAGTTAGGCCTGCTTCCAGCTTCCCCATGCCAACAATTTCCAATTAAGGCAACCTGAAGCTTTCCCTTCAGGTTCATTATAAAAGTTTTCATACTCTCCTTTTAGATTTCCTTCTGATTCTATGCCAAATGCAAGAAATGGTGGCTGATGCCCTACTTTTTTCTTTTGGATGGTCTTCATTTATTTCCATATCAGGAGTCAACTAAAGGAAATTCCTAGAATTAACAGGTGAGTAAGGTTATGAGGTTATACAACACAGAATCAAAATTTAAAAAATCAACTGTGTTTCTATACACTGTGCTGTGCTGTGCTCAGTCACTTCAGTCATGTCCGACTTTGTGACCTATGGACTGTAGCCCTCCAGGCTCCTCTGTCCACGGGAATTCCGTGATATCAAAGCCAGACAACAACATAAAAACAAACCAAAAAACCACTACACTCCTGAAAACAGACTCAAAGATCCTCAACAAAACACTGTGAATTCTATCCAGCAAAATACATGAAGGATAACACATCATGACCCACCAGGCTCCTCTGTCCATGGGGATTTTCCAGGTAAGAATACTGGAGTGAGTTGCTGTGCCCTCCTCCAGGGGATCTTGCCAACCCAGGAACTGAACTCTTATCTCCAGCATCTCCTGCATTGCAGGCAGGTTCTTTACTCACTGAGAAGAAGACCATACTTCTATATACTAGAAATTAATTATTGGAAATAAAATTTAAAATGATCGTCTACATAGTACATACACAAAAATAAAGTACATAGGTACAAATCTAACAACATACATGTATTAATAGTACTTGTATGCTGAAAATTATGATAAAATAAAGAAGACCTTCCCTGTGGCTCATCTGGTAAAGAATCCACCTGCAATGCGGGAAACCTGGGTTGGATCCCTGGGTTGGCAAGATCCCCCTGGAGAAGGGAAAGGCTACCCACTCCAGCATTCTGGCCTGGAGAATTCCATGGACTATATAGTCCATGGGGTCACAAAGAGTCAGACATGACTGAGCAACTTTCACATGCTGAAAGTTATGATATAAAGAAGACCTACATAGATGGAGAAAGACTGAAGACTCAAAACGGTTAGGATACTAATGCTGTTCAGACATTAATGCAGATTCAACTCAATTCTAATAAAAATAATAATAACTGAGTTTTTTATAGATAGTGACAAAAATTTATATAGAAAGGTAGAGGAACTAGAAAAAGTCAAAATATTTTTTTAAAATAATGCAACTGGAGAACACACACTAATTTCAAGATTGTTATTGTTTAGTTGCTCAGTCATGTCTGACTCTTTGTGACCCCCATGGACTGTAGCCCAGCAGGCTCCTCTGTCCACGGGAATTCTCCAGGTAAGAATACTGGAGTGGGTTGCCATTTCCTACTCCAGAGGATCTTCTTGACTCAGGGATCAAACCCAGGTCTCCTGACTTGCAGGCAGATTCTTTATCGTCTGAGCGACCAGGGAAACTCAAGAATACTGGAGTGGGTAGTCATTCCCTTTTCCAGGGGATCTTCCCTATCCAGGGATACAACCAGTGTCTCCTGTAAAAAGGGAAACTCTTTACCATCTGAGCCATCAGGGAAGCATGGAATTTCTATCATTGGGTATGATTTTGTCAACATCAGATGTTACTATAGATGGGTTATAAAATACAGAGTTAATCATATCATTGTTGTTCAGTCACAAAGTCGTGTCCAACTCTCTGCAACCTCAGGGACTGCAGCATGCCAGGCAGCCCAGCATCTTCACCATATCCTTACAAGCAGTAGGAGACTGGAGGAATTTTTTTTTTCTAAAGAAACATTTTTTTCCTAATATGTTTAGGAGACATTTTTTTAAAAATCCCTCCAGTCTCTACTGCTAGTAAGGGTGTGGTGAAGATGCCTGGCTACTAGCGTTCTTAGAGCTGTGTCCACTTTCCCGTTCTTTCTGTCCTTGTGGTTTTATATAATTTTTTATTCCTTTCCTTGGAATTCTCTGAGGGTACAGAAATACACATGTGCGTAAAATCCATTATGTTTATCTGGAAATCTAAAATTCACTCACTCAAATTTTATCAAATACATATATGCCAAGCAGCAGGTGTCTGAAGCAGCAGGGGGTGTGAAGTTAGCCATATAAATGCATGAAGCACAGTCCGTACCCTCAAGAAGCTTCGTCTTAAAGAACAGAGAGACTTTCCTGTGGTCCAGTGGCTAAGACTCCACGTTCCCAATGCACAAAGGCTGGGTTTGATCCTCGGTCAGGGAATTAGACCCCACGTGCCACAAGTGGGAGTTCACATTTCGCAACTAAGACCTGGCACAGCTAAATAAATAAATACTCAAGAATGGAGAGAAAAATGACATCCAGAAGCATAATGCAAAGTAATAAACACTGTAAAGTAACTATGTACCTAGATGAAGAGGGTTTAATTCTGTCTGGGAGGGTTAACAAGGGAGTATGGCATTGGTATACAGCACCAATCAAAGATCAAAGGGGTCAGAACTGAAAAGAGTAAGGCCAATTAGCAAACCACTATAATAACTTAGGGGAAATATGGTGTGAACTAGGACGCAGAGCACTGAAGATGGATCCAAAAGGTAGTTAGGAAGTACAATGGAGAGGATTTGATAATGTACTGAATTATGGGGGAAGGATGACTGACTCCCAAGTTGCCAGGATGACTGGGTGGACAATGAGGCTCTTTATGAGACAAACACAGGAGTGAGAACGACGGAGGACTGAGTCTAGTTCTGACATTCTGAGTTTTCACGTATCTCGGAGTTACACAGATAATTACGGTTAATAAGCAGCCAAAAGTAAAAAGCTGGAGGTTTATAAACTGGTCTAAAATGCGGGTGTAGAAATGTGGCTCTAAAAAACCACAGCCACAAGAGAGCTCAGGGAGGGTAGTCAGAAAAAAAAGAGCACAGAGAAGAAATCCACAAGGGTGACTGAAAATGGGCAAGAGTGGTAGGAGAGCCAGGGGAGCGCAGTCACAGGAAGACAGGATTCACGGAAAATACCACAGTCAGTATCGAATCGTGAGGAAAAGAGGAGCAAAATACAGAGTACAAAATACTTCTAGAGTTGGCAACTAAGCTAGTGATTAGCAATGACTTAAAAATAACGGGTAGGTACAGCTGTCAATCACCACCCAGCAAATTCATATAAATAAAACTAGGCAGTTGAACATTTGTCTGTTACCAGATTTGCAAAAATTACTAGATAGATTTTCACAAAATTTGAAGACCACATGGCACAAAAAATTTACTAAAGTGTACTGTCAAAGTGACAGTGGTTTCAATGAAAAATATCCTTAGAGGTTTCATTTGCCCAAATGCTGGAAGACTATAACCCCAGGGCCAAATTCAGTCGCATTGCCTGTTTTTGTAAATAAAATTTAAGTAGAACATGACCACTCTCATCTGTACTATCTCTTGCTACAGAGATCATGTGGCCTATAAAATCTAAAATAATTGCTATCGGGCCCTTAAAGAAAAAGTCAGCCACAGGAAAAGACAAATACTGTAATCTAAATATATATGTGTGTATATATAGTATACACATATACTATATATATGTGTATACAGTATGCATATACTGTATACTAAATACTGTAAATATACATACACACATGCATATACAATATATGAACTTATTATATAATATAAATGAACTTATTTACAAGATAGGAACACACTCGCTGATTTGGAGAATGAAATTATGGTTACCAGGAGGAAGCAGGGTGTGGGATAAATTGTTTGGGATTGACACATTCATACTGCTATATTTAAAACAGATAACCAACAAGGACCTACTGTAGAAAGAAAAAGCCAATCTTTGCATTTAACTAGAATAATGTCACTACTGATAAAGATCACACAGTTATAGAACGTAAAGATAAATTGTCCAGCTTAACAGAGGGTAAAGACTAACCAAAAAAAGAAAAATACCAATTGTGAGGCTGCCAGACATTTCACAAATTGGTATTTAGCTCGGTGCATTGGTCATAGCCAAGGGTCTGGCTTTCACTGGTCATAGTCAAGGGCCTGGCTTTGGGTTTCAAAATCTCAAAACCTTGAAAAGCCTTGAGAAGCTACTATTTCCAGCCTCAGTGAGCCACATATGAAAATATTAGCACACTGAGTCTCTACTGGGAAACCTGCCCTGGCTAAGTCACCCTATCCAAAAGCTCGGAAGAACTGATATATTAAGAACCATCTCACTTCTCCATACCTGAAGGGGAAGCCTTCATAATCAGGAGGAAAAATGTGATAGCCCATCTTTATCTCAGAAAATCTCAGGACCCTTCTCACTATGCCTCTTGTACCTGTCAACCCTTGTACCTGTCAGTGCCAGAAGGTCAAACTTCTTAAATCATCACATTAATCTCACACTGCTCTGTACTTCCCATTAAAATCTAATTTCTCATTCTTCTCCCCTACCTCCCAAACCTCTCACATTATGTCTTCTGAAATTCTGTTCATTGACTTTTAGAAGAGCCTTTTCTGCCTTCGGAGCTCTTCTCTGACAACACAAATTCCTTTACAGCCCATTCAAATGCTGACATAGTTTTGTCTCGTATTCACTTGTTAGAGCCAGGAAGGAAAATACGCTCCTTTCTTCTAATTTTTGCTTTCAGGGCTTTGCTTCTCTTTCTCTCTTCTGAAACTCCCTGCTCCTTGCAGCTGCGTTTCAATACACAAGCCCAGCCATTTCCACCCACCAACTTTATAATCACACAGATGGTTGTACTCTCAGACCCTTATAATCAAGGGAGGCTTTGGCTCCTGGTTCATAGTCTTTCTCTCCTCCCCAGCTCCTATCATCCTTTTAAGAGACTTGGACACCACATAGGTGAATCATCCCACCATATCAACTACCCATTCAGCAACCCCAAGTCAGTTGTCCATCCCCATGATCAAACCTTCCACTTTGCTGTCACCAGAGACAGAGGAGAAAGTGGGACAGAAGCAATATTTGAAGTAATAGATAATTGTTAAGAATCTTCCAAAACTGAAGATGGATACCAAACCAGATTCAAGAGGTGCTGAATTCCAAGCAGGACATTTAAAGAAAAACAGATGCAGGAATATTATAATAAAACTCCAGAAAATGAAAGCAGCAGCCACAGAAGAGGGGAAAACAGACATATTACTCTTAAATCAGCAACAATAATACTGGCGCTAACACCAACAGAAAGGGAAGCTAAAAGACAATGGACTGCCAACTCCTAGCCTAAATATTATTTGAAAATGAAGGGAAAATACTTTCTGAGATGAATGAAACCTAAACATGTTCACTAGAAGACCCACTGTAAAACGAGTTCTTCAGGGAGTTCCCTGGTGGTCCAGTGGTTAGGACTCCATATTGTCACTGCTGAGGGTCCAGGTTCCAGCCCTGGTTGGGGAACTAAGATCCCACAAGCCATGTGGCATGACCTAAATGAATAAGTAGTTGGTTGGATGTGCAATGTGCGATAAAAATGGTTTAAGGTGATACCAAGGTTTTGACTTGAGCTGCTATTTTCTGAGATGTGAAAGAGAAGCCTTTAATCAGAGAGAGACTTCAGTTCTGGAAACATCAAGTTTGAATTGTCTTTTATATATCCAAGTGGAGACATCAGATAGGCAATTGGATTTATGTGTTTATAGTTTGAGGAATTTGGGAGATGTCAGCACATACATGGAGAAGGCAATGGCAACCCACTCCAGTACTCTTCCATGGCGTCTCGAAGAGTCTAACATGACTGAACGACTTCACTTTCACTTTTCACTTTCATGCACTGGAAAAGGAAATGGCAACCCACTCCAGTATTCTCGCCTGGAGAATTCCAGGGACGGGAGCCTGGTGGGCTGCTGCCTATGGGGTCACACAGAGTCAGACACGACTGACGTGACTTAGCAGCAGCAGCACATACATGGCATTCAAATTCATGAGACAATGACATCACCAAGTGACTTCTGACATAAATGAATCAATTCATCAATCAGTGACTAATAAACATGACTGTTAGTCATCAGAGCTGCCAAGGATGAAAGTGGTAGTTAACTTGGAGACCTGAGCTTCTGTTAGTGGAACAATTATGTTATTTGGGTTTTTAAACCTTCTTTCTTTGCCTTCAGATGTTCTCAAATATTACCTTCAAGGAAAAGAATGTATAGGTAACATTAAATATGAGGCAAGTTTCTTATTTGTTCTCCAAAGCTGGTAGATTTCCCCTTAACTGGCATCATGTTATCTGCACTGTGTATATACCTTGAAATGGATGCTGTACATGTCTTGTCAAATCCTGCCTGAACAAAGTACCCTTCATGGGGAGTATCTGAAGATCATCCCAAACATTCATCTGAAGGTTTTAATTTGAAATCAAACTGGACTATTAGAAACCTATGTCTTTGGACAGTATTGTCTCTAAGTAAAGCTGCTTGCACCAAGTTTCAGGTTGGCATTATGTCTGGAGGGAAAAGTCATGTGAACTCCTTTACAACTGACCCTTGAATAACATAGGTTTAAACTATGCAGGTTTATATGCAGACATTTTTTTCAATAAATACATAGAGTACCACATGATCTGAGACTGGCTGAATCTGAGGATGTGGAAGCACGACTGCAAAGGGCTAACAGAGGGACTTGAGCGTCTGCGGGTTTTACAGTCTATGGTAGGTCCTGGAGCCAATCCCCTGCGTATACTGAGGGAACACCTGTAATTTGTTTCTTACAGGCATGTTGCTGCGAATACTGCCTATATATTTCTGCATCCTTTATGTGAAATCCTACAAAAGATTTCTTTTATAGTTAATGGGGGAAAAAACTGCCTCCCTTGATGAGTTATAGGCAATGTTTTGTGTTATTTTTTTAAGGCGAGACTGCCGTGAAGTATATAATGTTTGGTCCCATTAATATTGATATTCTAGAACAAGTAAAACTATAGTAAGAAAAAAAGAAACACCCACGCCAGTGGTTATCTCTGAAATGTTGGGGAGGAGGGAAGGGGTTGACTGGCCAGAGACATAATGAAACTTTCCAGGGTTGGGGTAATGCTCTGCATGATTTCTCAAACGGGGCACTACTGACAAAGAATCGTGAGTGGACTCTACCCACTAGATGTCAGCACCACGCCGCCCAGCTGGGACAACCAAAAATAACTCCAGAAACTGTCAAATCTCCCCTTGGAGGCAAAACCGCCGCTAAATGAACACAACTGCCCTATATCTTGACAGATTTGACTTACATAGACATATACATTTGTCAAAATTCAGAGAATATCCATTTGAAATCTGTGTATTTCATCATATGTGTATTTTAGCTCAAAAGAAAACAGACCATAAACAGTGAATTCCAGTTAATGATGTGTATGTGGAAGTTTTGGGGAGAAAGGTTTTAGTGATGGCTGGATAGAAGTGTAGACATTTGTACAGGCATGTAATAAATACAAGTATAGTAAAATGTTAGTGGAAGAATCTAAGTGGTGGGTATACAGGTACTCAAATTCTTTAATATTTTCTGAATGCTTGAAAATTCTTGTAATAAAATGGTGGCTTATTCTCACCCATTTCATCACACATTCTTATCGATCACATACATCAGAACACATCTGATGGCGCCAGTTCAGAAACATGAGGGTTAAGTATGCACTAGAAAGGGTCAGCTGCAAGCACTGTGATCTTAGGAAGAGCCACAGGTTACACCACATAGTGGCTCTTGATGGCTACTTGGGGAAGAAACAGTACCTGGCAGCTCCACCAACATTGAGAAGTTGCATCTGCACCTTCACGCCTTAGAAACAGCTCTCAGGACTGCCCTGGTGGCCCAGTGGTTAATAATCTGCCTGCTAATGAAGGGGACTTGGGTTTGATCCCTGGTCTGGGAAGATCGCACATGCCACAGGGCAACTAAGCCCATGAGCCACAACTACTGAGCCCGTGCTGCGCATCAAGAGAAGCCACTGCAATGAGAGGCCCGCACACCGCAGTTGCAGAAAGCCCATGGGCAGCAAAGAAGACCCAGCACAGCCAAAAGAGAACAGCTCATATCTACTTTTAAGTGTTCTGAAATTCCAGTTAAAACAATAGATGCCTGCACATTTTTTCATGAAAGCACTGCAAATATTTGAAAATTGAAATATAATAATCACTAAATATAAAGTACAGTGTTTCTTGCCTTAACATTACATTATGGAATTATATCTCAACAGTGTGTGTAATAGGGCTTCCTGGTGGCTCAGTTGGTAAAGAATCTACCTGCAATGCAGGCGACTCCGGCTCGATCCCTGGGTCGGGAAAATCCCCTGAAGAAGGGGATGGCTCTCTGTTCCAGTGTTCTTGTCTGGAGAATCCCATGGACAGAGGAGCCTGGCGGGCTACAGTCCATACAGTCACAGAGTCAGACACAGCCGAGCAACTCAGCACATTCAGTGCGTAATAGGCTCTGTTGTGCCATGTAATGGGTATCAAGTAAATCTTTAAAAAGATGCAATGAAGCTGGTTATTTCCAACAGATTTAAGTATCAGTGCACATTAAGCCTACAACTCTACTAGAGGTCCACCGCTACTGAAAGCATGGATCACACATCAGTGATGGTCTATGAACTGTCTGCTATGGATCTGTGATGAGATCAGTTTAGAAACTGAAAGTGAGCACTTAGAAAATTTTATAGACATTTGACATTGCCATGACATCAAAGTACATGATTAGCGGATTTGTCTTGATGAAGAAAATACAGACAGATCCAAGTGTTATCAGACTTACGTGACGAATTGCATCTGGCATAACATGCACTAGTGAAGCACAGTATAACAAAGTTTCATGTGACATTTTAAGGTTACTTTGTTAACTACCTAAAAGATTTATAAAAACCTGAGAAAATACACAGGTTTACTCATTTTTATAACTAGTTAATTTTATAACAGTTCATTCTTAATCATGCTTTCTAAATTATAATATCATTAGCTAAATGAGAGAAGTGAAATTTATATGAATTTTGACCGAATTTATACGTGGATAAACAAGCTTCAGTAGATTTTTCAGCAACATTTTAGCGGAAAAGACATCTTTTCTGAATGTGCCCGTATCTGCAAAGCAAACGCAGGTAAAGGAAGTGATTCCAAACAGATGTAGATCAAAAAGAAGCCTTCTTTCCCTCAAGAGTATGATCCCTTATATACCAAGTTCAGTTCTGTAGCCTTTTTTAAAAAGTCACTCAGTTGTGTTTGACTCTTAGCAACCCCACGGACTGTAGCCTGCCAGGCTCCTCTGTCCATGGAATTCTCCAGGCCAAAATACTGGAGTGAGTAGCCATTCCCTTCTCCAGGAGATAGTCCCAACCCAGGGATTGAATCTAGGTCTTCTGCATTATAGATGGATTCTTTACCATCTGAGCCACCAGGGAAGCCCCATATCATCAATTTGTAGCCATAACTGATGGTAAAGTGTTATCAACATGTGTGTTAACTGCAGAGATATACTAGTTAATGGAGCAACAAAAATACCAAAATTTAAGGAGCACTCACAAAGTCAGCGAAGAGCCAGCTCATTGGAAAAGACCCTGATGCTGGGAAAGATTGAAGGCAAAAGGAGAAGAGGGAAGCAGAGGATGAGATGGTTAAATAGCATCACCGACTCAATGGATGTGAACTTGAGCAAACTCTGGGAGATAGTGCAATGTCAACAGGGAAGCCTAGCTTGCTGCAGCCCATTGGCTCTCAGAGAATTAGACATGACTTAGTGACTGAACAACACTTAACAAAAATACACAAAAATAAGCTCAGAGCCAAAAGAATTTTCTGAAAGAGCACTGAATTAGGCTAACAAAAGCACATATTCAATATTTTCTCAATAAATGTTGGTTTTAGAGGCTTCCTATTCTTGCACTTCGGATTGCAAGACTAAAACGCTAAATACAATTGTTAAAAGACAAATGAACAATTACATCCAAGATATTTGCTTGGAAACATTGCCTCAATCCACACTTTCCAATGAAATTTTAAAATTTAATTTTCCAACCCAATAGCATCCATAGATAGTAAATGTAATAGAACTAAAACTATTTCTTTCACTTAAATACAATTTAACTGTTCACTATATAAACTACTGGAATTGGCTACTCTTGAATGGTAAAGGATACATTTGAGATTACAGCACTTGTTTTTGGATGAAACTCTAAATGAATATCCTGAGCTTGATGACATTGCCTTCAGTATCTGTTCTTCCAGTCCCATCAACATAACTCAGTAAAGATGGTTTCTCTACTTGAGTATTGTTAAATCAAAGCACAACAGATTAGCTATATGTTATTACCTGAAAGTAGTGCTGTCTTCAACCTAGATAAGTTAACAAGCAAGAAGTGAGCTTATCACATTAAAACTTTAAACACTGGACTTCTCCGGTGGTCCAGTAAGAATCCACCTGCCAATTTAAGAACATGGATTAAATCCCTGGCCTGGGAAGGGTTGATCCCACATGCCATGGGGCAACTAAGCCCGTGTGCCCCAACCACTGAGCCCGTTCACCCTAGAGTCTGTGCTCTGCAACAAGAGAAGCCACTGTAACGAGAAGCCCACGTACCACAACTAGAGAGTAGCCCCTGCTGGCCACAACTAGAGAAAACCCACATGCAGCAATGAAGACAGCTCAGCCAAGGACAATAAATAAAAATTTAAAAAAAAATTTTAAATATTGATAAACAGTGTTTGTTCAAGGTGTATGTTAGGTATTTAGAATACCTAATTGCTATTGCATACCTTTTATTTTATTTATTTATTTATTTATTTTTTTACTGCATAACTTTTAAAAGTTACAACTACAAAATTACATTAAGAACATAACAGAGAAATTCACCACATTGACTACACAGGCAGTTTTGTTTTTGTAACTCTTTGTATTCTGTTATTTACTGCCTATATTAATCATTAAAATATAATTTTGTAAGATGATTAAACTACATGAGCTTGTATTTAGCATGTTTGTTGTTTTGTTGTTTTCACCTATTTTTTAATAATTCACTTTGCACAAATATTGGTCCATAATTGACTGGAAATCTCACTCTTCCTTCACCACAGTTCGTGAAACATTGGGCTAACTTTGAGTAGATACTTGTGTCCTGAGTGTCAACAGAGTAAATTCATGTATATTCTGAACATATCTTTATTGAGATTTTGCAAACACCTAAATTAAACCTAAACACCTAAAGTAAACCTAAATTTTTAAATATGTTGAAATCTGATGGGTAGAGGAAAATATTTTAACCAGCTGTGGGTCTTGCCTGGAAAATCCCATGGACAGAGGAGCCTGGAGGGCTGCAGTCCATGGGGTCGCTGAGGGTCAGACATGACTAAGCGACTTCACTTTCACTTTTCACTTTCCTGCATTGGAGAAGGAAATGGCAACCCACTCCAGTGTTCTTGCCTGGAGAATCCCAGGGACAGGGGAGCCTGGTGGGCTGCCATCTGTGGGGTCGCACAGAGTCGGACATGACTGAAGTGACTTAGCAGTAGCAGTGGGTATTTATGTGCAAAGTATTCATGGACCCCAGGTAGCAAAGGAGTTATTAGGCCTGATATATTGCTTGTTTTCACAATAAATAATGAAAGCATGGACTAGAGCACATTTTCATATTTAATCCAAAATCCATTGAAACTGATGTCTCCGACAGTGGGGTGGGGGTTGGGGTTGGGGGGACAAGGAAGATTCTCCAAAGAACAAAACCTATCCAGTTTAGCATAATAAGCTGAACAAAATTGTCTTTGGAAATATCAAAGTGTTCTGATTTTAATCTCAGACTCCCTGAAGTTTAAGTGAATTTGAACTTGAAAACTAATTAAACACCTGGTTCAGAGATTGGTAGATCATTAGCCTAGCTAATATTGATGAAAATATTAGACCTTTCGACCACGATTAAAATACAAAACAAAACACAAAACCAGTGGTGTTCACAGTGGTGTATGTTGCCAGTAATCAAAACTGAACACCAGGAAGTCTACTGTGGGTCATTCTGTAATGTGAAAGCCAAGCCATTCTTTCCAGACAGTTATCAGGATTGGGAAAGAGGATGCTGAAATCACTAGAAATACTGCTACCAGGAACAGTTTCCAGGTATGAGGAAAAACATTTTAAACTTCCATTCTAACTTGAGGCTTTAGCAATTAATTACACATTAAATATGCAAAGTAATGAGGATTCAAGTAGTTATATATACAAATCTGAGTTTGTCAAGCACTTGTTGCTCAGTCCCATTCTCCTTCAAATTACCCTGAGTCAATTTTACTGTCATTTTCTACCCTTACGTGAGGACTCATACTAAGAAAAAAAATATTTTTTATCTTAATTTGTATTTTTTTTTACTCATCCCAGGTTCAAGTCTATTACTCCAAAATGCAATCTGAAACCTCTTTCACTCTGCATGTCTCCTGGCTTCTCTCAGAAGAAAACGGAGACCAGGAACTATGGAGCCTTCACCATCCAGTACACCACCACCACCACAGTCCTGTCTAATGTAAGACACAGGTGATGGACTCCTGGAGGACAGGAACTCTTATTTATTCATTTCTCAGTTCCTAAGGTCAAATTCCAAAGTGTATGTAATTAAGGAAAGGAATAATTCCAACTCTTTCGAGTTCTGAATTTTTCTGAATTTGTGGTCTTCTCAAAAATAGGTAGTTTGTATTCAAACTTTCTTTGATTACCTGTTTCTTTGGCTCAGCTCTCTACCTTTGCAGGTCTCAAAAAACAGCTCAAGAAGTAGGTGTTTTCTAGAATAGTCCCACATAGCATTATTTGCTAATAACCCTTCAGCCTAAATTTCTACTATTAAGTATCTTGTGATACCACATTTAAACTGTGTGCTGAAGTGGTTGAGGTAAAGAAACAAATGACAAAACTAATCAACAAACGGACAGTGCATTTTCTTTTATTTCCTACTGGTTTAAATTCCCTAGAGGTAGTAAAAAAATAAAAAGATATAAAAAGCTAAGAGACTAAAAAAGCTGGTATAAATTGAGGTAAAAATTTAATGTTTTAAAAGAATTTAAGAGAATTCTGCATATGTAAATAATCATGAACTGAGAATAATCTAAGATGAGGAACAATTTCACAAAAATGGAAAGATCTTCTGAGATGAAAAACATGATTTGCCAAATTTGAAATAGCAATAGAAGCAGTGAACGGCAGATGAAGTATTACCAAAAGAAAAGTAGTGACATGATAACACAAATGGACAAATTATCCCACAACTCTAATCAAAAGGACAAAATGATCAATGAAATTTAAGTTAGAAATATTATACTGATCAACTTTTACCAATAAGAGCTATAGAAAGGAAAAGAGTTCATTATTCTACAAATTTATTGAGCATATGGTATAATATAGTCAGGCAGTGAGGAAACAATACTGAACAAGACAGACATGGAAAAGTTCATCTTCTGGAACAAATGAGGCTGAAGCAATAACCAAAGAAATGAAAACAATATACTGCTGAAGAATGGAGAAAGGAAGAAAAGAAGGAAGAAGAGGAGGAAGGAGAAGGAAAATAAATGTACAATTTTGTCTTCTGGCCAAATTTAATACAAAGACATTCTGGTAGAATTTTCGAACTTCAGAGAAACAGTATCCTTATAAGCCTTGAGAGTGGAAGTCAAGTTACCTACAATTAAAAAAACTGTTTTAATGCCTAATGTTAAACATTCAGGCAATGTTTAACTACTATTACAGGTGGACAAGGATGACGTTAATTCAGCATTCCTATATGCTATATAGAGGGAATATAAATTGCTATAATTGTCTAGAAATAAATTTCACAATTCTACCTCCAGGAATATAGCCTGAAAATGGTTGGTTATAGCAAAATAACCAATGAGGTAAAGGTTTACATAAAAGTGTACAAGGGTGCTCATCACAGCATTTAAAACAGCAAATTGGAAAAACCTACATGGGAAACAATCCAGGACAAAACAAATTACATTTTGGCCATTTAGTGGAATTCTACACACACACCAAAAGCTGCTTTCAAATATTTTATTACAAGTCAAAATGCTTACAATTCAAAATTAAATGAAAACAAAGAGCACAGTCTCAATTTTTTTCTTAAAAAAAAAAAAAAAAAAAACACAGGGACTTCCCTGGTGGCCCAGTGGTTAAGAACCTGCCTTCCAATGCAAGGGACATGGATCGATCCCTGGTTGGGGAACCAAGACCCCACATGTCATGGGACAAGTAAACCGGCACATCGCAACTAGAGAAGCCCACAGTTTCTGGTTCTTTGCATGTCTGGTAACTTCTGATTCGACTGTGAATTTTTTGCTTTGGGTGCTGGATTTTGCTATATTCCTTTAAATAGTGCTTGACTTTGTTCTGGTGTACAGTTAAGTTTCTTGAAATCAGTTGGATCCTCCAAGGCTTGCTTTTGTGCTCTGTTGGAGTGGGTCCAGAGCAGCCTTTAATTTAAGGTTAATTGAGCCCTATTACCAAGGCAGTACCTTTTTAATGCCCTGTGCATACTCTGGCAAGTGAGAACACAGACATTCCCAATCTGGATGAGCTCCAGCTCATCACTTTTCCAGCATGGTTCTTTCTCTGGCCTCAGGTGATTTCCTCTCATGCATGTGCAGACCAGTACTCAGCCAGACTCAAGGCAACACCTCTGCGTATCTCTGGTGTTTTCTATGCCACTTCCTCCTGTCAGCCTCACAAATTATAGCTGCCTTGGCCCCTTCAAACTTCTCTGTCTTCTCAACTCAGTGAGATCACTGGGCTCTATTTGGGTTCCTCACTCCTGCTCTGCAGCCTAAAAACTACCTCCAGATAATAAACTGGGGCAACCATAGAGACTCCTTAGGTTTGTTTCCCTTCTTTCAGTGATCACATTCCTGTGTTTGTCTGTTATTTCATATATTGCCTAGTTTTCTAATTGCTTAAGGTAGCAAAGTAAATTCAGTCCTTGTTATTCCAAACAATGCTGGACAGAATAAATATGGTGAAAATATGGTATATCAACTATCGATTTTACAATTTCCTAAAGCCTTTGTCTTAGTCTTCATCCAGCCCTCTCTCTTTTTTTTAAAAAAAATCTATTTTTTCTTGGAATGTGCTCCAATCTCAATTTGACACTACACTCTTTTAATTCTACTTCCCTGATTATGATTTATTCTTGAATCCTCAAATACAGGCAAGTTTCCCAAGTCCTGTGGTTGCCACATTCCCTTCTCCATCTGTGCAGGACAGTACCATGTGTAATTTCAACAAGCCCCACAGTTTCATTCGTGACCTCTTTTGCTGCTGACTCTTAACACAAGAGAAGCACCATAGGTAACTGGCCTTGGACTTCTTCATTCATAAATAGAATACACACGCAAGAAAGCAGAATACAGAATGCAAAAGCTCAACTACATCTTGAAATTTGAGTTTATATCTGTACATTTGTATGTATGTAACCACACACACAAAAAACCCGAAGTTAATTCAATGTTAAGAATAACTGTTTTATGAATACTTTTTATTCTATATATTCTCTGTATTTTCATTATACATATACAAACACTACATTTACAATGAGAAGTTTATTTTCTAAATCCCCATTTCTATGTCACAGTTCCTGCCGTTTTATAGGCCAGCATCTCAAGCCAATATTTCCCCAAATCATATATCTTCCACCTAGGACCTGCCTGTCCCCCTCTGTTCTATTTAATGGGACAAGGTCCTCCCATAAATTTCAAAGTCATTTCAACTTGTTCCTCTATCTCCACATCAATTCCCCCAGTCAAAGGTTCCAATGAAACAATATTACTGCAGAAGGCTCTAGACTAATGATCTCAAGCAGTACTGAACACCTAGCAGAACAAAAACCCCCTTTAAGACAGGTCAGAAATAGGGGAGAAAGCAGCCAAGAGAAAGCAATTCCCCTGGCACAGAACCAGACTGTGCCTGAGGTGAAGAGGTAGATTTTGAGAAGACCAAAGTTGGACAGTAAGCCCAGGGGAAAAACTACAGAGCAGGCTGGTGGTCAAGAGACTGAGAACTTCATGAGCCTGTAGTTTGATTGACACCTACAGATGAAAACAGGAGAAACAAGAGGTGAGATAAAGCTTCAAATAGCACTTTGGCATAAAGTGCTTTTGCTGCCAAAACTAGCGCTAAATGTTGGTTAGGTGAGTAATACACAGGATCAAATTTTTACCGCCTGATTAGCCATCTCTGAACAATATGGTCGTAACTTTTTAATGATCTCTTAAAACTAAGTAATAAATGAACAAGGTACAGAACTCAAAGGTCACAAAATAGTTTAAATGAACTTTGAGGATGTTATGCTAAGTGAAATAAGCCAATCGCAGAAACACAAATACTTTATGACTCTACTTTTATGAGGCACCCAGAGTAGTCAAAGTCATAGAAAAAACAACAGTAGAATGGTAACAGCTAGGGATCAAGATGAAGAGGAAACAGGCAGAAAATTTTAGAGTCATTTAACAGGTACGAAAGGCTCTGCAGGTTGGGTGCACAACAATGTATATATACTTAACAGTAAATACTGAACTGCACACTTAAAATGGTTAAGATGGCAAAACGTATGCTTTGTGTATTTTGCAGCAATTTAAATTTTTTTTAATTTGAAAGTCACAAAATAATAATGGGAGAGTGTTTCCCACTATGTCCCCCACTCACCCACTAATAACCAGCACCCACATCAAGATACAGGACATTATAAGCCCTCAAAGCCCTTCTTGTGTCCCTTTCAGTGAGCTCCATCAAGGGTAACACTACCCTGATTTATAACACCACAGATTAATTGTGTCTGCTTTTGAACTTTTGTGTCTAGCTCTTTCACTCAATCGGAGAAGGCAACAGCACCCCATTCCAGTACTCTTGCCTGGAAAACCCCATGGACGGAGGAACCTGGTGGGCTGCAGTCCATGGGGTCGCTGAGTCGGACACAACTGAGCGACTTCACTTTCACTTTTCACGTTCATCCATTGGAGAAGGAAATGGCAACCCACTCCAGTGTTCTTGCCTGGAGAATCCCAGGGACAAGGGAGCCTGGTAGGCTGCCGTCTATGGGGTCACAGAGTTGGACACGACTGAAGTGACTTAGCAGCAGCAGCAGCAGCAGCTTCCACTCAATAATACATTTGTGAGAATCATTTATATGATGTGTAAATTGTAATTCATTCATTCCTTTTTGTTTTTGCTGGGCCACACGGCATGTGGGATCTTAATTCCCAGACCAGGGATCCAACCCATGCCACCTCCATTGGAAGCATGCAGCCATGAAATTAAAGGACACTTGCTCCTTGGAAGAAAAGCTATGACCAACCTAGACAGCGTATTAAAAAGCAAAGACATTACATGGCCAACA
The DNA here is from genome assembly GCF_042477335.2 of Ovis canadensis. Lineage (NCBI taxonomy): Eukaryota > Metazoa > Chordata > Mammalia > Artiodactyla > Bovidae > Ovis > Ovis canadensis. Next base: position 43,068,435 of record NC_091268.1, on the reverse strand, counting down.
AAGGTCCATATAGTCAAAGTTATGTCTTTTTCCAGTAGTCATGAATAGTGAGAATTGGACCATAAAGAAGGCTGAGCACCAAATGCTTCTGAACTGTGGTGTTGGAGGAGACTCTTGAGAGTCCCTTGAACTGCAAGATCAAACCAGTCAATTAAAGGAAATTAGTACTGAATATTCATTGGAAGGACTGATGCTGAAGCTGAGGCTCCGATACTTTGGCCACCTGATGCGAAAAGCTGACTCATTGGAAAAAAACATGATGCTAGGAAAGATGGAAGGCAGGATGACAAGGGGACAGCAGATGGTTGGATGGCATCACTGACTCAATGGACATGAGTCTGAGCAAACTCCAGGAGATGGTGAAGGACAGGGAAGCCTGGCGTGCTGCAGTCCATGGGATCACCAAGAGCTGGCACAACTGAGCGACCGAACAACAAGCTCCTTGAATACGATGCATGGCAAGTTTTTCCCCAGTATGTCTTTGGAGTTCTAATTTTGTTTATGCTAGTTATTGCCATGCATAGGTTTTGTCTGTCTGTATGCAAACTCATCAGCTTTTTTTCTTTATAGTTTCTGGTGTTCCACAACACTCAGGGCAAATGGAACTCTCATATTTGCTGGTGGATATAAGCTGGTAGAGTCACTCTGGAAAACTGTTTGGCAATATATACTAAAATTAAACATACACATATCCTATGACCCAGCATTTCCTCTCAGTTCCAACAGAAAATGAGCACTTGTGCTCTCCCCACAAACATGCATAAGAATGTTCTCAGCAGTTTTACCCCTCAAAATATAAACAACCAAAACTTCTATCACCAGTAGAATAAAGTATGACATATTAATACAATATAATTCAACACAACACTAAAAAAGAACTATTACTAAAATGGAAGTAGATATTCCCCTACATGTTAGCTAAATCACTTTTTTCTCTTCGCTAATCATACATATTAAAAATGCTTTCATTATGTTGCTATGTACAACATAAATAAATCTCATACATTATGTTAAGCAAAAGAAACTAGACCCAAAAGACTTACCATATGATTCAATTTATGTGAAGACCAAAACCAGGCAAAATTAATCTATGGACAAAGGTCAGAATAGTGGTTATCACTAGGGGAGGTCATATTGACTGGGAAGAACACAAGAGAGAATTTCTAAGTGTTGGAGATAGCCTACGTTTTGCTCAAGGCAGTGAGTACACTGTGTACATATACATAAAAATTTGTTGAGTTGATCCCTTAAATAGGTGTACTTTCCTGGGAATTGCATTTCAATGAAAGGTTTTCTTTTTCATTAAAAAAAAAATGTTTATTTTCTGAGAGGCAGGAAGACCAAGTTGTTTGTGGTTTTGTTATTGTTGCTTAGTTGCTAAGTCATGTCTGACTCTTTTGCGATCCCATGGACAGGAGCCCACCAGGCTCCCCTGTCCATGGGATTGCGCAGGCGAGAAACTGGAGTGGGTTGCCATTTCCTTCTCCAAGGTTTTTCTCTTTTAAAGTGAGATCACAAGCTAGCTTTTTTTTTTTTTTCCAAATGGCTACTCAGTTTACCCAATACTATTTATTGAAAATTTGTTTTCATCTTTATCACATTTGACATTTCTATAAATGAGGCCACTTCAGTCCTCTCAACTCTATCCAGTATAACTTGTCTACTCTGGTGCTCTTTACTTCCGCTTTAACACAGACTCTAATAGCATTAATCCCTTCTTCATGAACACTGGCTTTTCCATAATTTTTATGAAAAATTCCACTTTTGTCCTTTCATATGAACTTTAGAATCAAGTTTTGAAAATCTTGAGATACTGTTATTACACTGGGCTTACAGATTATACTTTATGAACTTCAAGATACCTTCAATATGAAACTAACACAACACTATAAATCAAGTATACGCCAATAAAACTTTTTCTAAAAAGATACAATTATTTTATGTTGCACTAAAAAAGGACATTGCCCAGCTATGGCATAATGCTGGTGATTTTTACTTTATGTCTATTGTTAAATTACTTTTTTCTCTTCAAAAATTCTGTTAGGAAGATATGCAATACCTCTAGAAGTCTATAAAACATTACTGAGAAAAAAAAAGAAGATCAAAACACATGGAGAGATAGTATTCATGAACTAGAAGTTCATCGGTATAACGATTTCAATTGCACCTAAACTTATCATTGTGGAATCCTACAAGCTGATTTTAGAAGGTATATGCAAATACAAGAAGCCCAAAATAACCAAGAATTATCTATTGCATATCATGATCTATCAAACTAGAGTAGCAATTCTCAAACTTTTTTTTTAGTCTTATACTCTTACAACTCACTGAGACTCTAAAGAGCTTTAGTTTATGGGAGTTTATTTTTTACCTTTGAAACAGAAAATTTACTTTAAAATAATAAGCTTATCACATGCTAACAGAAATAAATTTATGAAAAATGAATTGTTTTCCAAAACAAAACATTTAGTGAGAAGAGTGGCACTGTTTTACATTTTCATAAATCTCTTCAACATCTAGCTTAATAGGAGATGGCTGGATTCTCAAATCTGCTCCTTTATTCATTCAATTTCAATATCACATGTCACACATTCTCTGGAAAACCTACTGTGCACTCATGAGACATGAGTGAATAAAGCAAATAACATCTTATTATTACTATAAAAACAGTTTTGACCTCAGAGACCCCTTAAAGGGTCTCAGGGACTCTACATGGTCCCAGGAGAACTACTGAAATAGACTACTTAATGCAAAGGCATTTTGGCATGCTGCTGCTGCTGCTGCTAAGTCGCTTCAGTTGTGTCCGACTCTGTGCGACCCCATAGACAGCAGCCCGCCAGGCTCCCCCGTCCCCGGGATTCTTCAGGCAAGAATACTGGAGTGGGTTGCCATTTCCTTCTCCAATGCATGAAAGTGAAAAGTGAAAGTGAAGTCGCTCAGTCGTGTCCGACTCTTAGCGACCCCATGGACTGCAGCCTACCAGGCTCCTCCGTCCATGGGATTTTCCAGGCAAGAGTACTGGAGTGGGGTGCCATTGCCTTCTCCAGGCATTTTGGCATAAGGACAGACAAAATAGAGAAATGGAATAGGAGGGCCCAGACAAATCCTTGTCTGTACAACCAGCTGACTCACGACCAAAGTGACTCTACAGAGAAGGAGAGAGCAGACATTTTAAAAAGCAGTGCCACAATAATACTGGGTTGGCCAAAAACCTTGTTCGGGTTTTTCTGTACAATGTAATGAGAAAAGCCCAAACACTTTGGTCAACCCAATAGTAACTGGATATTCATATAGAAAAAGAACTAAATTGATCGCTATCTTACACCATTAAAAAAATCCCACATAGACTGTTGATCTGTGAATAGCAAAACCTAACAGAAAACAATAGCAAATATATCTTCATCACCTGGATACAAAAAGTTCTAATTATAAAGGAAAAGACTGATGTACTTAACTATATTAAAATTGAGAATTTGTTAATCCAAAAATACCTTTAAGAAAACGAAAAGGTAAGGCAAGCCATGAGTGGAAGATGATATCTGCAATACAGGTATCCGAAAATACACACACACACACACACACACACACACACACACAAATAAGAAAAAGACAGAACAGCAGATAGGAAAATGGGCAAATGATTTCAATGAGTCCTTCAAAAAGATGACAGTCAATAAATAAATGAAAGGCTGCGCAATCACAGTAGTAACCAGGGGAATGCAGATTAAAACCAACAAGGAGTGTTAAATAGTACAACCACTTGGGGAAACTATTCTGTAGTTTCTAACAAAATTAAATGCCTGCCTGATGACCCAAAATCCACTCCTCAATATATACTCAAGAGAAATTAGTATGTATATATAGAAAGATGTGTATGAGAATGTTCACAGCAGCTTAATTCACAATAGCCAAACTTAGAAACAACAGTCAATTAAAAAATGATAATCGTAAAATGGGACTGCTGCTTTTGCTGCTGCTGCTAAGTCGCTTCAGTCGTGTCTGACTCTGTGCGACCCCATGGACTGCAGCCCACCAGGTCTCCCCGTCCCTGGGATTCTCCAGACAAGAATACTGGAGTGGGTTGCCATGTCCTTCTCCAATGCATGAAAGTGAAAAGTGAAAGTGAAGTCGGTCAGTCGTAGCCGACCCTCAGCGACCTCACGGACGGCAGCCTACCAGGCTCCTCCATCCATGGGATTTTCCAGGCAAGGGTACTGAGGTGGGTTGCCACTGCCTTCTCCAAAAACGAGACTAAGCAATGAAAAATGGGACTAAGCAACTGATAAAACCAACAACTTGGATAAACTGCAAAAAACATTATTATGCTGGGCAAAAGAAGTCTGACACAAAGGAGTGCATACTGTTATGAGCCCATTGACATGAAGTTCAAGAACAGGCAAAACAAATTTGTACCGGTAGAAGTCAAAACAGTTTTATCAGAATACAGACTCTGTAAGCAAAGGAGTATGAGAGAACTTTCTGGAGTGATGGAAATGCTCTGTGTCTGCGTGTGAATATGGTACATGCCTATGTGAAATATTCTCCAAAGTGTACACTCCAAAGTTCTGCAACTTACTGGATATGACATATATCTCAGAGAACACACAAATATCCATTGTATATAAACAGAATGGTTAACTGAACCGACTGACAATTCCAAGGCTTGGCAAAGACGTGGAATAACAGGAATTCTCATACATTGCTGACAGAAATCTAAACTGGTGCAACTCATCAAAAAAAAAAGAGCAAAATAATCAACTGTGATATATTTGTATAAGAGAACATTCCACAATGACGAACTAACTACAGCTCCATCACACACAGATGAATCTCACAAAATAATGTTGAGTGAAAACAGCCAGAGTAAAGTGTACAAAATAAATGGCTCCATTTATGTAAGGTTGAAAAAGCAGGCAAAACTAAACTACCAAATTTGGGTGCAACCTTAGGCAGAAAAGTACGAAAGTGATCATGATATGATATCAAAAGAGTCAGGGCAGAGGGCTTCCCTGATGGCTCCGTGGTAAAGAACCGGCCTACCAATGCAGGAGACACGGGTTCAGTCCCTGGTCCAGGAAGATCCACATGCCTTAGAGCAACCAAGCCCATGCATCACAACTACTGAGCCTGCGCTCTAGAGCCCATGAGCTGCATCACTGAAGCCTACGCACCCTAGAGCCAGCGCTCTGCAACAAGAAAAGCCACCACAATGAGAAGCCCATGTACCACAATGAAGAGTAACCCTGCTCGCTGCAACCAGAGAAAGGCCCATACAGCAACGAAGAGACAGCACAGCTAAAAATAATAAATAAAATTTCATATATATACAGTCAGGACAGAGATCGCTCTAGTGAAGGAGAAGTATAGTTCATAAGCAGGAATTTTAAGGGGGGCAATTGCAATGCTGACAATTGTCTACTTAGTGACCTGAATGTTTGTTACAAGGCTTATGCTTTTTAATCACTACATCAAAGAAAGATGCACAGACCAATGACTTTTCTGTATGTATCAGAACAAAACTGAAAGGGTTACAAATCAGGAAAAAAAAAAAAAGATTTTAAAAAGTCAGCTGGACTCAGTAACTGATGGGGTTTGCTGGGGGAAGAGAGGAATAAACAGACAGCCAAGGGAAACTGCCAGATTTCTGACTTGCACACCAGTTTGGGTGGGGATGCCTTTCACTGAGATAAGGAAACAGCATTTTCAGGGGAAAGATATGAATTAAAGCTTGGACACAGTGAATTTATAGTACCTTTGAGACATCCAGACAGAGATGTCCAGTGGGCAATTAGATATGCCGATCTCGAGCTCAAAGGAGAGGTCCCGGTGAGAGAGAAATTTTGGATTCACCTGTCAGGGAAATCATGGACAGAGAGATAATTGTTTAGGGAAAAGAGACGGACAAGAAGGTGCAGGGCTGATCCCAGCTATGGCAACATTTAATGGGCAGGTCCAGGAGGATAAGCCAGTTAAAAAAAAAAAAAAATTGAGAAGGACCCAAGTGGTGGGAGGACTATCAAGAGTGTGTGGTGAACCATTAAGCAAAGGAAGAGAACGTCTCCTGAAATCAGTCACTCACTGCAGGTTGGTGCATAGTGAAGAAAGCATACAGGTTATGCACAATACTCAGCAAGCCAGTTTTTACTCCACCTCTCTGGCTGATTGGGGAAAAGCAACAACCAAGAGAAAATCAATGCTTCTGAGAATGGTTCTAAGTTTTCATGTTGTCTTTAGAAGTGGGAAACGAAGGCCCCTCTCACTCTTCTCCCTGCTTCTCAGGAAGGAAGAAGATAAGATTGGAAAGCATTAGGTCTGCACCACTGGGCAGAATGGGCATGAAAAGTTCAGCACACAGGTGCAAGCTCACTTTTACGTGTCTTCATGTGACTGAAGTGGCATGAGACGCCTTCAAGAGAGGACTTCTGCTACTCCAAGGGAGAGCCAGGGCTAAACCTACTACTTGGGCAGAAAAGGCCAGAGGCAGGAGGCCAAGGCCAGATCAGCAGTCAGCCGGGGCAAATGGGCTCTCTTTGGTTACAAGGCCCTGAGCACTGATAGGAATGAGTCAGGCCAGCTTTGCCCACATCACAGGGGAAAGATTTAGCTGTGCTCGAAAACTGGGGAGATGGAGGGCATCCATCTCATGGGCTAGATCAGTTTCAAACAAATGAAGCTAAACTAAATTGAGAAAAACAGCAACTCCACATAAAAGCAGTGGGGCACATTTGAGTCTTCCGTCTTGGGGTTTGGAGCTCAAGTCCTAGTCAAGAATAAGAGGTAAAGTTTGGGGGTTTTTACTGCCAGTACAAATACTTAATATAAATCTGTCCGTTAGGAGCCCCATAGATTTGAAAACTGTGGCTGTGGACTGGAGAGAATTCTAATATTCCTGGATCCCACCAGAATACCATCCTAAAATTTCTCAATTTCTAGTACCACATCAATCACATGCAAAACAAAACACAACGGGCATCTAAGTTAAATGTGCATGAGATTAGCAACTCCACAAGAAGCAGAAAGCCAAAATATGTTTGTTCCTTGATAAAAAGATTTTAGTGAAGGCTGTCTCCTTCCCAAATTCACCTATAAAGTCCGTACAACTCTTATCAAAATTTCAATGGGATTTGTTTTAGAGCTTATCAAAATAAATTTTAAAATTCACCTGAAACAATAAATGCATGATAATAGCCAAGAAAAAAATTGAAAATGAGCATATTTGCTCTATCTGGTATCAAACTGTAATATATAAAGCTGCAGGGGGAAGAGGGACTGTGTAATAGAATTCTGCAGAAACATACACAAACACACCATGGGGATCGAACAGCAAATGCAGAGGCCCTACGTATATAAAGAAATTCTTGCAGCATTTCAAACATGGACAAGTCAATAAGTGAAATTAGGAAAAGCTTGTCAATTTAGAAAAAAGATCTCTATCCCACATCAGACAAAAAGTAAATTCCACACAAACCTAAAGAGTTAAATATGATATGAAAAAATAAATTTCAAACACATGAGAGTTAAAAAAAAATCTTGGGATGGTAGAGATTTTGTTAAACAAGATTAAAGGAAAAAAAAAAAACTCAAAAGCAAAAAGAAGTCAAAGATGGGACCACATAAAAAGTTTAAACTTCTATATGAATAAAAACACCATAAATGAAATTAAAAGACAAGTGAGAAGAAACTAGTTGAAAAAATATGTGTAATGCATACAACAAAGGATTGACTATTGTATATCTGAACAATTCCTGCTAATCAATAAGAAAAAAAAAGACCACCCTGAAGGGAAAAAAATGGTCAAAGACACGAACAGGCGATATCCAGAAGGAATATGAATGCCCATTAACATGTCTGCACAAAAGTTAGGTTACAGACTCATCTAAAGTCTGATAAGCTACATTTTAGATGATTAAGAAATTAATTTTTTCAAAACTAAAAGAAATTATAAATATATATTCATCTGATATCAGAATGAGAAATGCCCTTCTAAACTTAAAACCTAACAAAAACTTACAAAGAAAAATAAATTTTATATACTTTAAAAAACCCCTAGTACTGCAAAAATTAATGAAATAGAAAATGGCAAAAATATTAACAAATATAATAAATTATTCATATACTTTAAATATAGAAAGCATTATCTAAATCAATATAGAAATTCTTAGATCTATACAAGCAAGACTGGAGAATAAATGCAAACAGTTAAAACAATGTGAAAACCATGAAACCTTGCTTATCCTTGGTGGGCGGGAATGGAGGTCAAAACAATGAGATGACATTTTTCACGCATGAAATTGATAAAGGTGTAAAAAAATGAGAATGCCCAATACTGGCAGAGGTATAGGGCACCTGATGTTCTCCTATTTACCTTACAGGTAATTTTTAATGACATGAGAAAAGAATTGTGACTTGTTAAATGAGGAAAAAAGATATAAAATACATACAGTATGATCTCAACCATATTTTAAAAGAATAGCTAAGTTTTTATAGACACTTACTTCTCTGCCAGACACTGAGCTAAGACTATCTACAGGTTATTGGTACACTGGTGCACTTCATATTTACAATAATCTTGAGTTAGACGCTTTATTATCCTCATTTTATGGAGAAACTGTGACAAGAGAGATCAAGTCATGGAGCCAAGGTTTCAACCCAGATACATCTGCTCTAGTCTGGGATTGTAACTACTAGTACAATGGACAGGAGGGAATAAATCAAACTCCTAAGAGTTGAATATACTCCTCTTCCTATTTTGTCATGGGTATTCCATTATTTTACTTCTAAATATAATGCTGCTTTCAAAAGCTCAATAATCACACAACAGTGACAACAGCATCCTTGAAATGCTGACAGTGTCAGGTGCTAATGACAAAAGAAACTTTATAGATCATAATCCAGGGGATTAAAAAAAATTTTTTAAGCAAAGGAATGCTTTTCTAAGTGAAATTTTATATGGACCTACAATATGAGAAACAAATTAAAGCAGCATTTCATTCTATTAGTGTATTTGAAAAGCTCAAATTTATAATATTTACAGTGAATTTCTTCTGATGAACACAAACTCTAATAAGTTCTAGAAGACTGGGATAAACCTGTTTTGTTTATTGCCCAGTATATATATATATATATATATATATATATATATATATATATATATATAAACCTGATTCACAGAGATTAGCAGTTACAAATAAGTCTTTGTCATTCTTTTAAAAACAGCACATTTTTGCTATCCAAGGATTTATTACACCTGTCCAGAAGTCCAAGTAGAAAAATTCTAAGTTAAATCTCTAATAATATCAATGAGAATATGTGGTAACCACAAATATTTTGGTAGAAAGAAAAATATGAAACTTAAAATATATACTAATCTGACATCAAGACATTATATATACAGAGCAGTCACATGTTACTGCACAATGCAATGAGAGCTGTCTATAGGAGCAAATTTGCTCCTATAATCTTACATGAACAAATAAGCACTGGTCTGAATTTTAAAAAGAACAATATAAAGCTACAATTTTTCCAATCAACAGAATTTTTAGGAATTCCAGTACATGCACAAAGAAAGCAAGCAATGTCATTATAAGAATTGTTACCTGGCTGTTGGCATTATGGATAATTTTAGTTTTTTTCTTTTTATTTTCCCTCAAATATCCTAACTACATTGCCTTTTCTCTCTTTTTTTTTAATGTTTCATTTAAAAATAGTTATAAATCACAGGAATTTGCAAAAAACTGTACAGGCAGGTCCCAAGGACCCTTCACCTAACTTCCTTCAATGGTAATATCTTACATACTTCTAGTGCAAGATCACAAGGAAACTGACTATGGTACAATCCACAGAGTTTATTAATATTTTCATCACTTTTACATTCATGTGTGTGCTCTATGCAATTTCGCATTTGACACTTGTAGCTTTGAGTACCAACAGCTGAGATACAGAACTGTCCCCTCCCCGCAAAGCTCCCTCATGCTGCCTCCTCAGCCACACCTTCCTTCCCCTGCTCCTAATTCCCGGCAACAACTAATCTAGTCTTCATTTCTATAACTTTGTTATCTCAACAATGTTATATAAATGCAACTGTATAGAATGTAACCTTTAAAGACTTTTTTTTTAACCTAGATAACCTGGCAGTACAAATCAGCAGTCTTCAATTTGTTAAAATTTAGCATGATATAAAATTTGAATGCGTATCAATGTTTGAAGTGGAAATCGCTCAGTCATGCCCAGCTCTTTGCAACCCCATGGACTGTAGTCTGCCAGACTCTGTCCACGGAATTCTCCAGGCCAGAATACTGGAGTGGGAAACCATTCCCTTCTCCAGGGGATTTCCCCAAAACAGGGATCGAACCCAGGTCTCCCGCACTGCAGGTGGAAATAGGTGGATTCTTTACTGTCTGAGCCACCAGGGAAGTCCAGTAATACTGGAGTGGGTAGCCTATCCCTTCTCCAACAGATCCCCAACGCAGGCATCAAACGGGGGTCTCCTGCATTGCAGGAGATTCTTTACCCGCTGAGCTACCAGGGAAGCCCTGGTTAACAGTGTTTACAGTGTTTTAAAGTTTACAGTGTTAAAAATGTGACTCAAATGCTTATGAAACCCATGTTGTACTACCATAAAATTAGGATTCTGGGGAATGAATTCTTTAAATTAATAATCTGGTACAAACCTAGTGCAATCTAGTACAAACACATTACAGAAGAGAAGCCCATGGCACAGTGCTTCTAAATCTTATCTATGTTTACAAGAACACGTGGATTACAAGACTGCCTGGCTGTGCATTTTTCTGGCCAGCCTCTAGATTCCAGTCCTTTCCTGACCCAGGTAAGTTTCTGTTACGTGAGAATATGACTGTTTGCTCCCCCCCACAGAATGGTCACCGTTTTTTGCCTTTCCACATATTTAGAATTCTTTCAAATCATCCAGGAAATGAATCTCCCTCAAATTCTTGGTTCTGGAGATTTACCTCCACCACACCCCAGGCGCAACTCTCTAGTCTCTAGTCCTCATGAATCAACACCTCTCTCAGAAAGGACTGCCCCACCCTAGGGAAGTGAAGTGAAGTTGCTCAGTCGTGTCCGACTCTGCAACCCCATGGACTGTAGCCCACCAGGCTCCTCCGTCCATGGGATTCTCCAGGCAAGAATACTGGAGTGGGTTGCCATTTCCTTCAATTCAAAATAACTCTTCCCCCCTCCCCTCCATACCTCCAGGTACCAAGATCCACCTGATGTTTCTTCTCTCAGCTATTCTGTTAGGTCTTCCTGATCCTCACCCCACTAGGACTCTGCTCACTAACTGGGTGTGACAAAAGCCGTATCTTTATAAGTTTAGGCTTAGAAAGCAAACACTCCAACGAGTTACTTCTTGAACATCATGCCTTCATAGTAATGTCCTTGCTTTTCCAAAAAGATCACTCTCAATAAGTAAAAGCTAAAACACGAAACTAGGCACAGATGGGAAAAAAAGCATAGATGTGTGTATATTTTTAAAATTTGGCTCATATTGGTATTACTGTATCACTATCAGATCAAATGGAATTTAAAGTAGAGGTAAAGAGGGACTTCCCTGACAGTCCAGTTAAGACTGAGCTCTCCCTGCAGGGAGCACCAGTTTGATTCCTGGCTGGGAAACTAAGATCCCACAAGCTGCAGAGCAAAAATTTTAAAAATAAAGTAGTGGTAAAGAGCCAAACTGCCTGGGTGAAAATGTGATCTCTGCCACTGTATTTTCTAAATCAAGTTTCATTTACCCTCTGTGTACTTCAATCTTCTCATCTGTAAAATGGTAATAAAAATGCCTCACAGGACAGTTTCAAGAATTAAATAACATATGTAAAGCATTCAGAACAGTGCCTAGCACACAGTAAACATTATCCAAGTATTAACAATTATCTCTAACACATGGCAATCCAGCTTCACCTCTTTGTGACATCTATTCTGCTTACACTCTGATGTTCATACTGCTCCTGAAACAGTGGTCACATAAGAATCTGTGTTTTATTTATTAAATTGATCTTGATCAAAACTAACTAGCAGAACAAATTTTCTCTTACATAGAAGCAGTTACTATTAACATTCCACCAAACATGAATGTAAGCACTTAAAAGTATAGTGGTGATGGAAAGAATGCTAGCAAAGAGGAAAGTACAGATCAGAACATAGAATATGGCAGCTTTATGTTTAAAAAACTGGGAGACTAATGTCATATTTATGCCTGTATACACATAAGATGGCTCTATAAAGCTTCATGTCTGATTACGGAAAGGGAGAAGTACAAGCCTGGGAGAAGGATTATGAAAGGGGTGATTCACTGTATATACTTCAGTATCTTTCAAATTTGAAGCAGTGAATATATTACTTATGTGTGTGATAGTTGCTCTGTCATGTCTGACTCTTTGCAACCCCACTGACTGTAGCCTGCCAGGCTCCTCGGTCCATGGAATTCTCCAGGCAAGAATACTGGAGTGGATTGTCATTCCCTTCTCCAGAGGATCTTCCCAACCCAGAGATCAAACCTGTGTCTCCTGCACTGCAGGCAGATTCTTTACCGTCTGGGCCACCAAGGAAGCCCATATTATCTGTATAAGAATCTAATTTTTCAAATGGAGGTGGTGGGTGGTGGTTCCTCTAAACAAGTACTCTGGAAGCTAGTCTTCTAGTCCCAAGCTGCTACTAACTCTGTTACCCTGGGTAAGTCATTTAACCTGTGAGTATAGCTGGACCAAGCTAGGGGCAGCAAAGATTTCTAGGTTCTAATCTAATTCCAAAAATGTATCTCAAAGAGGAGGGTAGTAAATAGATGGTACTATCTTTAAGATATGAGGGGATACTAGTTCAACATTTTGCAAAGTAAGGCAACTTTTTGAGAACATGAACTGTCAAGCTTATTAATCTTTCAAGATTATTTCTGTCTTACATAAAAGCTCTTCTTAGAAGGGGTCTAATGCAACTTACAGGAAATACCTTTAAAGACTATTCTGCTCATTGTTTTGTGTCTCTCACCATACCTGTGGAGTTGTTTAAATGGATTTTATTAAGTTTTGTGTGTGTGTGTTTTTAACACGGACCATTTTCAAAAATCTTAATTGAATTTGTTACAATACTGCTTCTGTTTTATGCTTTGGTTTTTTGACCCCAAGGCATGTGGGACTTTGCTCCCTGATCAAGGGATTGAACCCATGCCCCCTACACTGGAAGGTGAAGTCTTAACCACTAGACTACCAGGGAAATCTCTGGACTTTAAGTTTTTATACGAAAGTCTTTCTACTATGCCGTGGAGCGAGCAATAAAGTGCATGTGTGCACACTCAGTTGCTAAGTTGTATCTAACACTTCATGACCTCATGGACTGCAGCCCACTAAGCTCCTCTGTTCATGAGATTTTCTAGGCAAAAATACTGGGTTGCTATTTTCTTCTCCAAGGGATCTTCCCAATCCAGGGATCGAACCAGCATCTCCTGTCTCCTGCACTGGCAGGATTCTTTACCACTGAGCTACCTGGGAAGCCCCAGCAATAAAGTACACTAGAACAATTTACATTTAAAATACATAAATACTACATCTAAAACAAGAAACTACTACTATTTAAAGGCATTTATGATGAGACACTGGAAAAAAATAATCATTCCACCTCCAGTCAATAACAGCTGTAACTAATTGAGTACATACTTTATTCCAAGTATCATCCATTTATTCATTCTGTGTATCCTTTTTAATCCTACCATTCATCTGGCAAAGTAGGTTTTAATATCCCTATTTAACAGAAGTGACTATGGCTCCATGAAGATGACAACTAGCTTGATGTCACAGTCTAACAAGTGAAGAGCCAGAAGTCCACCAAATATCTTTGGATCTAAGCTCAGTGCACTAGACAGGGATCAGTTGGCAGGCTGGTGCAGACTTGCAATGATGTTTTTTAATAATTTAAACATAAATGAGGAAAACTTTGAAACTGTTGAAAAGTAAACTTTTCAACAAAGCTAATTGATTCAGTTTAAAGGTCTTTCATGCTGAGATTCGGTTCTAATTATTTGAGTTAAAATATCCTTCCTTAAAATGACAGTGGCAGTAGACAGTGCGTCTCTTTCGTCTCCTGCATTAGCAGGTGGGTTCTTTACCACTAGGAAGAAGCCTGGCACCTCTCCTGCAGCCTCCCAATTTGGGGGGGGGAATACTTCTGAAATCCAAAAAAATTTGGGAACTACTTCCTTAGACAATGATGCCTCCCAAAATAACAGAGGACTTCATACATACACCTCAAGACTCTCTCATTAATCTCTATTTTACTTGGATTGGGACATTGAAGGATTGAGAAATGGGAATAAAGTGAGTTTCAGCAATCCAAAAATCACATGAGTTAATGTTGGATTGGGCAGAGAACTTTCCTCAGGATTTGTTTCACTGGTTGATTTTTATCATTCTTTATCTTCAATTCTACTCACTCAAACCTGGGCGCAAACTTTCTGTTCCTAAAATAGTCACATTCTTTACTACTACTGCTAGGTGGCAATCAATACTTGAGTCAAATAAAAAGATCTACTACTTGAGGCCTCCAATAATTTGCCTTTATTTAAAGCCTTTTTCACTTTGACAAAATAAAAACTTTTAATTAGGTTTAGTCTACTACTTCCAAAAGAAAATTGGTCTATAAATCAGACTCAAGTAAATTTCCAAATTTCTCTATCTCCACTGTGTGTGTGTGTATATATATATATATATAATGTATATAGACAGATAGATATAGTGTATATATATACATATGGCTTTGCAAGTAGTTTACAAACAAGTTGGTCAAACTAGATAAATTTCTTGACTTTTACAGTATACATGGCAAATAAGCTATTTACTTCTCTTAGTAGCATGTCTTATTTCTTACCTTTTTTGGTGAGCAAATTTAAAATAGTCTATGTACACAGCTACACAATTAAATATTAGTTTCAGTCACAACATATTAAATTCACATTTAAAATTATAAAGAGATCCAGATTTTTCAGTCTTACATAAACTTTTAATCTCACTTGATGCTATTTATATTATTTTATGGTGCCTTATTAAAACGAAATCAGAAAACAAAAACCTGTATCTCACAGGACACATAACGGAAAATATTTAAAATCTGTACTTACTACATGACTCAAAACCACTCTTTTTAAAAGGAGAGCCAATTTTAAGAACTTAAACATACAGTCTGGATAACGTAAATCACTCTTTCCATGCCCAAAACTTAACAGATCTAGTAAAACTTATTATAGACTACAATGTATCCAAAAGCTAAAACTGGTAATAATTGTGCTTAAATTCCACATTAATCTAATATCAAAACTTATTTTATTTCTTCTTTTTTCAAATACCTGATATATACTGCTGCACAGTCTTTTCATTATATATTTATTCAGCTAACTTTGAGTGCAAGGTACTCTAAGTATAAAAGTCCTTCCCAATGGATAGTGAAAATAATATACAAATGTTTACATAAAATACACTCAGCGGTCCTCATAAGGTTATCTGAGAGTCTGTTAGGTCTATTAACTTGGTTCAAAATACCCAACAACAAATGTAAACTTTTTGTTACTTTGTTGTATTTTAACTGTTAACTGGTATCTACATTTTAAACACATTGTGTCTAATGTAGCAATAATGATAACTATTTTCCCACTAAAAAGTTACAGATGAGAAAGAGTACTTGGCTCACTAAGAACATTAAAGGGAAAAGATCCTCGGCCTGGAGCTTGTAAATAGTAGCAAGACAAACTCCAATGCTAGGTTGTTCATACAATCACCAATATGTAGGTCAAAATAACTAGTGAGCTATATACATGACTGTCTGCCTAGTAATCTACAGATCAACAGGAGAGGAAGAAACTGCTCAAACATGACTACCGCTAACAAACTCAAAATATTAGGCATAGTATGTCTCTATTAACAGTGCAACCTGTGTAACCTAGCAACTGTAAAATAATTTCTTTTACTTTTGCTACTTTTTAAAAAGGAACCCTCCTCAAAAAAAAAAAAAAGAGCCGGCACTTTATAGATGTAAATTCCTCTTTTTTTCCAAAGCAATTTGCCTAGGAAAATCTAACGCAGAAAATAAAGTGTAACAGATAAATCAACTACAACATGCTGAAAAACCTGATTATCAGTAAAACAAACCAATCCCTCCAGTTTAGCAATCTATGTATTTTTAATCTTCGGTGGGTATTTCATTATAATAACCAACAACGTTTAAAAGTCACCCTTATTCCCCAAACATCGTCATCACACATGACATATTTTACTGAAATTAAGCTGAGACTAGACCCAAACTCAGGCCACCGGGCACCCTGAAATATACGAGGGGGAATCCAAGAAATCAGATATGTTGAGTGCCGGTATCTTCTTCCAGAGTAGGGTCAAATTCGTGTTTGCCCGCAAATGTCACTGTCTCAAGAAGTCTGCAAAATTCCCATCACCGCTCCAGAGTACAAAGAGGCCTGACCACGGAAACACCTGTCCTAGCACCAGGAAGACACTGGGAAATGCAACCTCCGAGCCCACACCGGCCGCACAGCCTAGGGCAGCAGCGGCGACCCCGGACGAGGGGTGGACACTGACCTCACGGCTCCTTCGAGCAGCGTCCCGCACCCCCGACCAGCCTCCCGGGGCGAGAACCAGGAAATCTGTCAAGCCAGCCGGGACCCACCCTCCGTGAACCCCACTCACTCCTTCCCAGCCTCCCCAACTGCTCTCGGTCCGCTCCGGCCTCCCCGGCTGCACTCTGCCACCTCATCCCTCCCTCCTCGTCGGTCTCGCGGCCCCGCCACCTCAGCCCCGGCGGCCTGCACTCCGGCCGCCCCTCACCCTGGGCCGCCGCTCCCCCCGGCCCCGGCCGCGGCCCCCTGCCCGGCTCGCGGCGCCGTCGGTCCCTTCGCGGCCCGGTCCCCGCCGCCCCCCCAGGCCCGAGCTCCCGCCGCGCGCTCCCCACCCCCAGCCTCCGCCCTCGCCCCGCTCGGCCGCTCCCGGCCCGCTCCCCCCAGCCGGGCTACCTGGAGGCAAGGGCGGCGGAGCACTTCACCCAGGGCCCCAGGTCGCAGAGGGCCCGGTGCTCGGGGTCCCGCTCCTTCTCCCGCTCCACGTGGTAGGCGTAGATGGAGAGCAGGATCCCGGCGGCGCACACTGCATACCGGGCCACCCGCTCCCAACGCGGCACCGACACTCTCAGCAGGACGGGCGCCGCCATCTTCCCCCCTCCGCCGCCGCCGCCTCCTTCACCACCGCCGCCGCCGCCGCCTCCCTCCGCCTCCACCTCAGCCGCCGCCGCCCGTCGGGGCCCGACCCAGCCGCTGCCGCTACCGCCACCGCCTCCGCCGCCGCCGCCACCGCCGCCACCGCCGCCTCGCCCCATTGGCTCGACCGTCTCCTCCGGGCCCCGCCCCCACAGGCGCGCGGCCCAACCGCCCCGAAAGGAGAGAGCCCGGCCGGGCTAGGAAAGCGCGCGCGGGCGCGGAGGGAGGGGGAGGAGCGCGCAACCGCCCGAGAGGCCGGCCGGGGGGCGGAGCCAGAGGCGGCGCGGCGCGCGCAGCGGGCGGGGCCAAAGAAGGGGCGGGGCTATGGGTGAAGGGCGGGGCTTTGGGCGGGAGGGGAGGGGCGAGCAGGAGTCGGGTGGGGCGAGCAGGGGTGGGGTGGGGTGGGGTGAGCAGGGGTGGGGTGGCGCGCGCGGGTCCTACAGGACTGGGTGCGAGGAATAAATTTCAAAGATATCAACGTGTGTGACTGGATAAGCCCTTGGCCCCACCTCCTGGGGGGCTAATCAATGGCCATACTTTCCGCTTCTTTTTGTCATCACTTGATATTTTCTCACCCAATCCAAATTAACCTTGGCCATTGGCCAGAACTCCCAAGCTCTAGAGCCACGCTTACGTTCCCTGATGTTCTCTATCACCACCTCCAGGCACTTAGTATTCAACAAGTGCAAGCTGAACTATTTTTTAAAATTATTTCTGAATGCCTTGCTTCCCTGTGAGCTGAATTTGAGATGGCTTAACTAAAGAAGTCTGAGAGCCGAAGAATTGATGCTTTTGAACTGTGGTGTTGGAGAAGACTTTTGAGAGTCCCTTGGACTACAAAGAGATCAAACCAGTCAATCCGAAAGAAAATCAACCCTGAATATTCATTGGAAGGACTGATGCTGAAGCTGAAGCTCCAATACTTTGGCCTCCTGATTCGAAGAACTGACTCATTGGAAAAGACCCTGATGCTGGGAAAGATTGAAGGCAGGAAAAGAAGGGGATGAGAGAGGATGAGATGGTTGGATTGCGTCACTGACTCGATGGACATGATTTTGAGAAGGCTCTGGGAGTTTCTGATGGTAAGGGAAGCCTGCGTGCTGCAGTCCGTGGAGTCTCAAAGAGTCAGACAGGACTGAGCAACTGAACTGAACTGAAAACATAGGAAACAATAGTTCCTACATCAAATGTTTTTGTCAGAATTACATACAGGTTAAGAACTTGAGAACAAGATGGCAGGGGTGGGGAAAGTCGCCAGCATTCATGAGCTACTGAACAACAACAACATACTCCATGTAATACAGTAAAATATAAAAATGAACTAAAAAATTGGAATGAAGAAAAAGCCTATTCAAAATATAAGGAAAGACCAGGAGTAAGAACATAGACAAGCAGGCCATAGAGTATCATATAATAATTAAAACTGGGCCACAAATCTGGCTCTGAGCTTCCTGATGGCCGAAACTAAAAGAAAAACACATGTATGTTATTCTCACTGTCTCTAAGAAACATATTGTTCTTATATATTGCTAGCTTTTTCCTGGTTGTAACTGCAAGGAGATCCAACCAGTTCATCCTAAAGCAAATCAGTCCTGAATATTCATTGGAAGCTTCAATACTTTGGCCACCTGATGCAAAGAGCTGACTCATTTGAAAAGACCCTGATGCTGGGAGAGATTGAAGGTGGAGTAGAAGGGGACGACAGAGAACGAGATGGTTGGATGGCATCACCGACTCAATGGACATGAGTTTGAGTAAACTCCGGGGGTTGATGATAGGCTGGGAGGCCTGGAATGCTTCAGTCCATGAGGTCGCAAAGAGTTGGACATGACTGAGTGACTGAACTGAACTGTCCAAGAGATTTGTCTCATATAGCGATTTTTTTTTTTTTGGAGTAACCAATGTCCTTGTATTATGTATTGATCAGTAACAAACTTCCCCAAACTTAATAACTTAAAGAAAGTGAAGTGAAAATCGCTCAGTCATGTCCTACTCTTTGCAACTCCATGGACTGTAGCCTGCCAGACTCCTCTGTCCATGAAATTCTCCAGGCAAGAGTACTGGAGTGGGTAGCTATTCCCTTCTCCAAGGGTTTTTCCTGACCCAGGGATCGAACTCAGATCTCCTGCATTGCAGGCAGATTCTTTACCAGCTGAGCTACTAGGGAAGCCCAAAATAAAGGAAAATACGTCTTATTTCCTCATAGTTTCTGTGGGTCAGGAATTGTTTAGCTGGATTCCCTGGTTCAGGGTCTCTCACAAGGATGCCAACAGGATGTTTGCTGGGGCTGCCAGCATCTCAAGGCAGGAGAATCCTCTTTCAAGCTCACTCACATGGCTGTTGACTGGATTCATGAGTTTCTGGCCACTTGTATTTCTCCATAAGAAGCTGCTAACTTCCCTGAGAGCAAGGGATAAGACAGAGAGAGAAATGTAAGTCACAGTCTTTTTTGTAACCTACTCTCAGAAGAGACAGCCCACCACTTTTACATATTCTATTACTTATATAACCTAAGTGTCCATGGATGAATGAATGGATAAAGGAAATGTGGTATGTATCCACAATGGAATATTATTCAGCCACAAAAAAGGAAGGAAATCCTCCCATTTGAGACAACATGGACAAACCTTGAGGGCATTATGCTAAGTGAAATAAGTCAGAGAACATCAACTACAGTTGACCCTTGAACAAGGCAGGGTTTGGGACACTCACCTCATTGCGAAGTCAAAAATCCACACATAACTTTACAGTTGGCCCTCCCTATCTGAGGTTTCACCACCACAGATGCAACCAACTGAGGATTGTGTAGTACTGTATATGTGTGTATTGAAAAAAATCCACGTACAAATGGACCTGTGTAGTTCAAACCTGTGTTGTTCAAGGGTCAACTGTACTATATAATCTCACACGTGGAAAATGAAAAAGCTGAAATCATAGAAACATTTATTGATGGTTGGCAGGGGCTTGCGGGTAGAGAAAATGGGGAGATGTTGGTCAAAGGGCATAAACTTCCAATTATAAGATGAATTAGTTCTGGAGCTCTAATGTACCGAATGGAATCTGTAGTTAATAATATGTATTGTATATGTGAAAGTTGCTTAGAGAGTTGCTAAATCTTAAATGTTCTCATTTCCTCCCTCCAAGCAAAGGTAATTAGATACGGTGATGGATGCATTAACTAATATTATTGTGGTAATCATTTCACAATATATACATGTATCAAATCATGTTGTATATCTTAAACTTAGCACAGTGTTACATGTCAATTATATCTCAATAAAACTGGGGGAAAAAAGAAGTCCCTAGGTCCAGTCTACACTGAATGGGAGGG
The DNA here is from genome assembly GCF_042477335.2 of Ovis canadensis. Classification (NCBI taxonomy): domain Eukaryota; kingdom Metazoa; phylum Chordata; class Mammalia; order Artiodactyla; family Bovidae; genus Ovis; species Ovis canadensis. The sequence goes on along the minus strand of NC_091268.1, from coordinate 43,047,841 downwards.
CATTAGACAAAGGCATGAATACCGGGAGATGGGTCACTGGGATCATCTTACAGTCTGCCTACCAAAGTCCTCAAAAAGATCACCGCTCTAACTCTCCGGTGGTTTTCATATAACTGAATGCACTCATTCTCCTGGTAGCCCCCCTCCTTCAGGATTCCTCTACTCACTTAATGAGATCTATTGACTGTCTGGCTTCTTTGACTCATCATTATGTCTGAGAGGTTTATCCATGTTATTGTACACAGCTGTGTAACAGTCTATTATACGACTAACCACAATTTTATTTATCCAATCTGTCCACTGTTGATGGACACTTGGCCAGTTTTTAGCTGTAATAAGTAAAGCTGCTACAAACATTTTGTAAATGTCTTTTGGTGGCTGTATGCTCCCTTGTCTATTGAGAATACATCCTGGAGTGGAATTAGAGTCAGACAGTATTAATAAATATTGCCTAGGTTAATTCATGTCCTCCGAAGAGGTGATGCCAAGGTGAAATCAGATGTCTAAGAGATATTTACAGGAGGTGATGTCTCTGAAGAATAACCAGATTGACAGGGAGCAAGGCAGGAGTGACCCAGTTCTAGTGGTCCTGCCAGGCACTGGGAGCAGCCTGAGGAGAGCACGGGCTCAGCATGAATGCTGTGATGTACCCAAAGGTGTGGAGCAAGGGAACCTGTTGCTTGTTCTCGCTCCCCACTGCTGTAGCAAGGGCCCCAGTAGTGTTGCTTGAGGACTTCCCTGATGGTACAGTGGATAAGAATCTGCGTGCCAATGCAGGGGACACAGGTTTGATCCCTAGTCAGGGAAGATTCCACAGGCCACAGAGCAACTAAGCCCCATGTGCCACAACTACTGAGCCTGTGCTCTAGAACCTGAAAGCTGCAACTACGGAGCCCCTGTGCTGAAACTACTGAAGCCTGCATGCCCTAGGGCCCGAGCTCCACAACAAAAGAAGCCACCGCAGCGAGAAACCTGTGCTCAGAAGTGAAGAAGGGCCCTCACTCCCCAAAACTAGAGAAAGCCCACGTGCAGCAACAAAGACCCAGTGCAACCAAAATAATACTGGTAACTTTTGTAACACTTTAAAAAAAAGCAAAATAAAAACCAAAGGGGTGTCAGCTGGAGGCTACTGACCATCTAGCCTCTTTGCAGCAGATTCTCTTGAAGGGAGACTGACTGAATTGACCTAGGCAGTATTTACTAATACTATATGACTCTAATTCCATTCCTGGATATATTCTCAATAGACATGAGTCCATCTAGCCACCAAAAGACACTTACAGAATGTTCATAGCAGCTTTACCAGGGCCACCACACTGTTAAGCAGTTTTCCAAAGTGGTTGTACCAATTTAAACTATTAGCAAAGAATGAGAGTTCTGGGTACTCCACATCCTCACCAACCCTCAGCAAGTTCAGTGCTTTAAGTTCTAGAAAATGTGGTTCTCTAGAGGGATCGTGGTGGTTTTTAAATTGCCTGTCCCTGAAGAGCAATGAATCTGAGCACCTTTCATATGCTTATTGATTACCTAGATTTTTCTCTTTTTCAAAGTGCTTATTTAAGCCTTGTTCACTCTTTAAAAAACAAGTTGTCTTTTTCTTATTGGTTTATAGAAGGTCTTTATACTTTCTGGATACAAATCTTTGTCAATATGTATATTGAAGATATTGTTTCCAATACTTTGGCTTGCCCCTTTTCCCTGTTAATGGTGTTTTTTTTACCAGACAATTGCAGAGACTTTTTTGAATTCCTCATACACATTCTACTACCTTGGAGCTTTCATACTCGTAACTGATGCATTACTTAGATTTTTTTTTCTCCTGGAAGACTTTCCCATTTCTATTGTCATAATTGGGACTCCGGTGACACAAACCCAGCTCATCAGGCTGGGGATTCAAACCCCATCAAGACTCTCTCTGTCCACTTTCATCTCTATGTGTCAATTTTGTTTTCTCAAGCCAGTTTTCTGCCTATAGAAGAAAAAATGGTCCCATTGTTTCTCCATTTGCACCTTTTTTTTTTTTCTCTACCAGGAAAGGACTGCCTTTCCTCCCTTAAATTCAACTTTGAAAATTCTGATGAGGGACTTCTCTGGTTAAGAATTAATCTTCCAATGCAGGGGATGCAGGTTCGATCCCTGGTTAAGGAACTAAAATATCCCACATGTGGCGGGGCAACTAAGCCTGCTCGGTGCAACTAGAGAAGCCCACGCACTGCAACGAAGACTCAGTGCAGACTAAATAAATACATAAAATAAGATAAAATCCTGATGAAGAATTCAGACAGCTCGACCAGACTTAGATCACTCACGAGCCCTGTAGCTAGAAAGAAAGAGTGCTGGAGACCTTAGCCCCCAACAGCTCTACAAGAGAGTCTATGAAAACCAGTTATCCCCAAAACACAAGAAAGTGCTGTTCCCAGAAGCAGGAAGGGGTGGCTGGGCAGACAGGAAGCTGCTGTGGGAAGAAGTTGGATGAGGCTGTCACTGTTGGAGGCTCACCAGGAAGAGCCCTTGTCTCTGTACGGAAGAAGCTCTTCTGTCTCGTAAGTGGTTCATCAACCTTTCTATAGTGCTGAGTGGTAACTGACCTTCTGTACTTGATGGGCACAACTCTGGGAGGTCATTTGGAGCCAGTCCAAACCAGTAAGCTTCAAAACTTGTATATAGGGAATTCCATGGCAGTCCAGTGGTTAGGACCTCTGTGCTTCCCCTGCCAGGGCCCAGGTTCCATTCTTGGTTGAGGAACTAAGATCCTGCAAGCCACATAATGCAGCCAAAAAAAAAAAAAACACACTGTACACAGATGGAAACCACATCAATACATTGCTGGGTGTAGCCTCTCAGAAAACAGTTTGGCAATTTCTCAAAATGTTAAACATAGTTACTAGTTACTACATGACCCCAGAACTCCACTCCTGGGTATATTCCCAAGAGAACTGAAAACATAAGTCCACACAAAAGCTTGTCCATGAGTGTTCAGAGCAGCATTATTCATAATAGCCAAAAATGCCCATCAACTGATAAATGAATAAGCAAAATGTAGCATACGCATACAATAGAGTATTGGTGAGCGAGTGAAGTCGCTCAGTCGTGTCCGACTCTTTGTGACCCTGTGCACTGTGTCCACGGGATTTTCCAGGCAAGAGTACTGGAGTGGGTTGCCATTTCCTTCTCCAGGGGATCTTCCCAACCCAGGAATCGAAACTGGGTCTCCAGCATTGAAAGGCAGATGCTTTACCATCTGAGCCACCAGGGAAGTCTAAGCGTATTGGTATTCAGTCATAAAAAGGAATGAAATACTGATATATGCTACAATATGGATGAACTTTGAAAACATTATGCAAACTGAAAGACCCAGACATAAAAGCCTAGTATTGTATCACTCCTTTTATTTATTTTAAATTATAGTTGCTAATGGGCTTCCCAGGTGGCACAGTGGTAAACAATCTGCCTGCAACACAGGAGATACAGGAGATGCGGGTTCAATCTCTGGGTCAGGAAGATCCCCTGGAGGAGGAAATGGCAATCCACTCCAGGATTCTTGCCTGGAAAATCCCATGGACAGAGGAGCCAGGACAGTCTCTGGGGTCACAGAGTCAGACACGACTTAGCGACTAAGCATGAAAGTACACATTGTTGCTAATACAGTATTATATGTTACAGGTGTGCAATATAGTGATTGACAATTTTTAAAGGACATACTCCACTTAAAATTATTATTAAATATTGGCTATAGACCCTGTGTTGCGCAATATATTTTTGAAGCTTATTTTTGTATCATTCCTTTTATGTACTTTTAAAATTTTAATTATGCATTTATTCATTGGGTTCACTGGGTCTTTGTTGTGGCACACATGCTTAGTTGCCCTGTGGCACGTGGAATCTTCCTGGGCCAGGGACTGAAACTATGTCGCTTGCATTGGCAGGCAAATTTTTAACCACTGGACCACTAGAAAAGTCCTATATCATTCCTTTTAAATGAAATGTCTAGAACAGGCAAATCCCTACAGAGAGAAAATAGATTACTTGTGGCCAAGAGCTGGGGTGATGGAAAATGTGACGTGATTGCTAATGGGTACAAGGTTTCTTTTGGGGGTAATCTAACATTCTGGAACTAGAATGGTGGAAGCACAACTCTATGAATAAAACCATTCTAAAAGGGTAAACTTTATGGTATGTAAATTATATCTCACTAAAACTTGTCTTTAAAAGGTGTACACAGAGCTTCTGTGTTATAATTGCTGACTTAATGTCTGCCTCTCCCAACTGTAAATTCTGTGGGGAGGGTGCCTGGATCTTCTGTATTTCCAGCAGTAGGAGGTAGTACCTAGAACAACAATGGGCTTCCCAGGTGTCGCCAGTGGTAAAGAATCCACATGTCAACGCAAGAGATGAAGGAGACTTGAGTTCCATCCCAGAGTCAGAAAGATCCCCTGGAGAAGAAAACAGCAACCCACTCCAGTATTCTTGCCTGGAAAATCCCATGGATGGAGAAGCCTGGTAGACCTACAATCCATGGGGTCGCAGAGTCGGACACAACTGAGTGACTTCACTTTCACTTTCAAGAATCATTTGATGAATGGGTTACTGAATGAATGGGGCCAGCATAAATACCACCTTATTTTGGAAACTTCTCCCCCTCTGTGCTCCCAAAGAACCACCCCCAATTCTCTTTCATGGAAGGACAGACTCAGGTTGGAAGGAGTCTCTAGTTTATCATCACAGTTTCTGGAGCCAGCATCCCATGCCATATGCCCTTTGGCCACTGCAGCTACAGCACTTCATTCTTAGGGCTGGTTTTAAGGTCTCTTTCATCCACACCTGGAAATCTGTCTTCCTACTGAGCTCGCCTATGTATTTAAGCTTTTTATCTTTCTTTTTTTTTTTTTCCTCCTAAGCTCTCTTATTTATTTTGTTTTTGTTTTTGGCTTATGAAATTTTAGCTCCCCAAGGGATCAAACCCAGCCCCTGGGCAGAGTCCTAACCACTGGACCATCAGGGAATGCCCTCAGCTTTTTTTCTTAGAAGGTTTTATCTTGTGTTTCTGTAATTTCTATGTTGGCTCAATCCATCATACCAGAACCAGAAATCCCAAAAGATTTCTACAAGCTTGTTCATGACCCCAAACTTGCTCTGCTGAATTACAACACTGTATATTTTCTGTCCAAGTTTTGAGAAAGGTCACAGCAAGGTTACCTGTCCAAGGTGTTGTTGTTTGTTTGTTTGTTTTTAATTATTTTTATTTTTAAAACAGTTTTATTTATTTATGGCTGCACTGGATCTTCATTTCTACCCATGTGCTTTCTCTTAGTTTCAGCGAGTGGGGACCACTCTCTAGTTGCTGTGCATGGGTTTCTGATTGCAGTGGCCTCTCCCACTGCAGAGTATGGGCTCCAGGACACACAGGCTTCAGCAACTGTGGCACGTGGGCTCAGTAGCTGTGGTTCCTGGGCTCTAGAGAACAGGTTCAACAGTTGTGGTGCAAGGGCTTAGCTACTCCGGGGCATGTGGGATCATCCTGGATCAGGGATCAAACCCGTCTCCTGCATCAGCAGGTAGATCTTTCACCACTGAGCCACGAGGGAAACCCTGGGACAGTTCTTGAACTGAAGACTCTTGGGAAGCAGGATCATCTCACAGGGTCCTGGCGCTGTGCTGAGACCCTTGTTAGGGCAGCCTGTCCCAAGTTTTGAGAAAGGACACCAAGGATACTGAGGGACCCTTTAGGTGTGGCAGTAGCTGGCTGCTGCTGCTGCTAAGTCACTTCAGTCGTGTCCGACTCTGTGCAACCCCATAGACGACAGCCCACCAGGCTCCCCCATCCCTGGGATTCTCCAGGCAAGAGCGCTGGAGTGGGTTGCCATTTCCTTCTCCAATGCATGAAAGTGAAAAGTGAAAGTAAAGTCGCTCAGTCGTGTCCAACTCTTAGCGACCCCATGGACTGCAGCCCACCAGCCTCCTCCATCCATGGGATTTTCCAGGCAGGAATACTGGAGTGGGTTGCCATTGCCTTCTCCTAAAAATCTTTTTTTCGGTTGTGCCCCGCAGCTTTGGTGTCTTAGCTCCCCGACCAAAGATCCAGCCTGTGCCTTCATCAGTGAAAGCACAGAGTCCTAGCCACTGGACCACCAGGGGACTCCCTAGGAATCTTTTTATAGCAAGGTCTGTGAAATACCCGGCCTCCCAGTGTTCTTTGGGAAAATCCCACTCACAGTGAATATCCTATTGTGATCGGATGGATGTGCCATTTTTCTTTCAAGGGATAATGAATTCTGATATCATTTCATTATTGCTGGTACAGAGGAAATGCTGTTTCTTAAACACTGGATGAAGGACTACCCTGGTGGTCCAGTGGTTAAGATTTCATCTTCCAATGTAGGGGGCAGGATTCAGACCCTGGCTGGGTACCTAAAATACCACAGGCCTCATGGCCGAAAAACCAGAACACAAACAACAGAAACTATATTGTAACAAATTCAATAGCGACTTTAAAAATCATCCACATCAAAAAAATATATTAAAAAAATAAACTAAATACTGGATGAGGAGTGGACTAGAAACCATACTATGTGCACAGATGACCTGCCAACCCACCAAAGATGCTGTCCACTAGGCACACATCTACATGCCCAGCACTGTGTTGGCTTCTTGATATGTTATATTATATATTTTCATAAGCTCTATGCAAGGTAGGTATCATTATCTGCAGTTTCCATGAGAAAGAAGTAAGTCTCAGAGGGCTAAGCACCTGGCCCAATTACTGTAAGAGGTAAACCTTCAATTAGTACCTATGCCCATCTGGTTTACCCATTCCCAGCTTTCCACCATGCGATGTGGCTTCCTTCTGAGAAAGCATCTCTCAACTTGACATGGAAGCTCTGTTTTTTCCCCTAGAATGGATGGATTATTCACCAACCCTCCTCTTCCATCTACCCTCTGCATGTAACCAAGTTTCAGGGTCTTTTCCTGCTCCCACTTCACTGTAAGAAACAATACAGCCCTGTGATATGAGGTAAGCTGGAGTGCTGTGCTAAGTTGCCTCAGTTGTGTCCGACTCTTTACGACACTATGGACTGTAACCCATCAGACTCCTCTGTCCATGGGATTCTCCTGGCAAGAATACTGGAATGGGTTGCCATGCTCTCCTCCAGGGGATCTTCCAACCCAGGGATTGAACCCATGTCTCCTGTGTCTCCTGCACTGAAAGCTAATTCTTTACCGCTGAGCCACAGGGGTACCGCTGAGCTACCAGGGAAGCTCCATGGTAGGCAGGACCCAGGATTAAATGCTGAACTCTGATGAAATTCCATCTGCTCACTGTCATTCCAGACACTGCCCTGAGGCGCCCCTGAAGAGATCCTTGCTTCCAAGATCCATGAACCCAGCATGGCCACCCTGACCACCCAGTCTAAGCATGGCCCCAGAGCTCCAGTAGGAACCCTGACGTTGGCGACTTGCCCCTCCCCTGCCATCTTTTTGTCAAGTTCTTAACCTGTATGTAATTCTGATGGCAACATTTGATGTAGGAACTATTGTTATCAATGTTTTACAGATAAGGAAACTAAGGCTCGGAGAGGCTAAATAAACTGCCAAAAATCACATAGCTAATAAGTTGCCGAACTGGGATTCAAGCTCCAGCAGGCTGGCTCCCTGATCCATGCTCCTAGCTCCGTGCTATGAGCTAATACACATACATAGAATTGAGACTTCTTTTTCCTTACCATTTACCACTATATGACATAATATGTGGGCTTCCCAGGTGGTGCTAGTGGTAAAGAACCTGCCTGCCAGTGCAGGAGACCTAAGAGACTCGGGTTTGATACCTGGGTTGGGAAGATCCCTTGGAGGAGGGCATGGCAACTCATTCCAATATTCTCACTTGGAGAATCCCATGGACAGAGAGGCATGGCAGGTTATAGCCCATAGGTTCGCACAGAGTCAGACACGACTGAAGAGACATAACATGCACACACATATGACATAATATGTATTATTTTTAAAAGATCTTTTTTATGTCTGTCTCTCCCACTAGAATATAAGGCCCCCAAAAGCAGATACCTTCTGTTTTGTCAACTACTACATCAGAATCTCAAACAGGACCTGACCACAGAGCAGGTATGCAGTAGGTATACATTTGGAATGAACAAATGAATGTATGTGCCTGGAAAAATGTTAGCCATATTTGCACAAGCTACCAGCCTACAGCAAATATCTTTTTCCAAATAAAAGAGAAGTTCTCCCCACCAGAGATTACTTTTTTCACCACCTGGGAACAAAAGGCAAAAACTCAAGAAAGCCTCTACCGTAGCGTCTGATCTTTCTGCCTTTGGCACACCTCTCTCGAGTCCCCTGTTTTCCCAAGGATGTCCGTGTCCTTGTAGATGGCCACGAAACTCCCCTGACTAATTGTCCCATATCTTTCTCAACGGTGATGACATTTGCTGCCATTCTACCTCAACAGCCCACAGGAGTGGTCCTGTGGTCCTTTTGAATGGCCAGGTTTCTAACATCTTAAACACCTATATTCTGCCCTTTGTTCTTCCCTGTTACGGCAGATTGCGTTTTCCAAGACGGCGGCGGATAGGTGCCCTACCCGACATGCTCTTTGCAACGTGATATTGGCCCTGCTCCCATCCAGAGTTTGGGGTGATGTTCCTTCCCCTTAAATTGAAGAGAGTCTAACTGTGGCAGAAATGATGCTCTGTATCTTTTGAGACCAGACCATAAACCACTTTTCCGTGGTCTTCTTGAGGTGGTTGCTGGTTGAAGCCAGTCACCATGCTGTGAGGAAGCCCAGGCCACACAGAAAGGCCAACAGCCTCAGGTCTCAACTGACCGCCAACATCAGTCACCAGACATGGGACTGAAGAAGCCTTAATGATAACTCCAGCCCCAGCCATAGCAATAGCATAAGAGACCTACATACGAACCACCTAACTGAATCCAGTCATAAAAAAAAAAGAGAGAGAGAGAGAGAGAGAGATTATTGCATTAAATCTCTAAAGTTCTCAAGTGATATATTATGAAGTATGAATAATTGAAACACCCTTCTCTCCTTCTAGCCTTCGATTCTCTCACTCACCAAACCTAGTCTCTCCATAGAGACCTGCTGTGTCTTAATCAATGTTTTCCCCACAGTCCCAGCACGAGACAGGTTGGGACATCTCCCTGATCGTCATACCAATTTCAAGACCAGTTTTTCATCCTGCTGGGTTAACCTGTATATCTGTGTATTCTCCCACATTCTATCACCTTGAATACTCAATCTATGTGACTGTAGAAAGCCCTGGCTTTACAGGGTCCTTCTCTAAGAATTTCTGAGATTCTTCAAGGGGGCTTATGTGCCACCCATAAAGAGATGAGTTCATTTCTCATAAGCCACACACCAGTCAGCAGTGAAGCCAAATACAAGTTGCACCTGACCCTCCTTACACACCACACCACACTTTCTCTTCTTTTTTTTTTGGCTGCATCACGCCTCATGTGGGATCTTAGTTCCTTGACCAGGGATGGAATCCTTGCTCCCTGCGGTGGAAGCATGGAGTCTTAATCACCGGACCACCAACAGGTGTCCACACACTTCTCTTCTTGCATTTGTTTTCTACACTATATGAGGATGATAATACATTTGAGCTAATCAACGTGCATGCTTTTGGTTTAAAGGAAAACATAATAAATAAACCCATACCAAGTTGCCAAATTTCTAGTAGGATTGAAACCCAGCTCTTCTAAAAGTGAGTTCCCTTAATGAGTCTATGACTAATCTCTCTCCAAAACTTTATTCCCATTCTTGTCCCCTCTGACCTCAATCCTCTGCTGACTGAACACTCATCAGAGTCAGATGACAAGAATGAAAGTGTTAGTTGCTCAGTCGTGTCTGACTCTTGGTAACCCATGGACTTTGGTCTGCCACGCTTCTCAGTTCATGGAATTCTCCAGGCAACAGTACTGGAGTGGGCAGCCATTCCCTTCTTCAGGGGGTCTTCCTGACCCAGGGATAGAACCCAGGTCTCACATATTGAAGGCAGATTTCTTACCATCTGAGCCACCAGGGAAGCCAGATGACAAGAATGGCAATTGTCAATAACATCATTAATGTGCTAAAATTGCTCTTACAGATATCTTAACGTACAAACTCGGGTTGGTTCTCCAGAACAAGATAACCTAATGGGCCCCCAAGTCACAGACCACTTGGCCAGAAAATCATAAACCAGAGATATCCTGACTTCCAAAAATACTATTAAGAAATGTCATAGAAAGCAACCAACTGAGCCAGCTTTATTTGTGAAACAAGGAAATAAAGGCTTACTTTTCTTAAAAAAAAAAAAAAAGAAAAAAAAAAGGAAAGACAGAAAGAAATAAATCTCACAGAAAATTCTTGTAGCCACTAAGGAAAGCAGTATGGAGGGTTCCTTTAAAAACTAAAAATAGAGTTACCATATGATGCAGCAATCCCACTCCTAGGCATATTTCCAGAAATGATGAAGACTTTAATTCAAAAAGATACATGCACACCAATGTTCATTGCAGCACTGTTTACAATAGCCAAGACAAACAACCCAAGTGCCCATCAATAGACTGTTGATTTTTTTAAAAAAAATAGATGATTGGTTTAAGAAGATGTCACACACATACACAAGAATATTACTCAGCCATAAAAATTAATGAAACACTGCCATTTTCAGCATTTGGATGGATTTAGAGAATATACTAAATGAAGTAAGTCAGACAGAGAGAGATATATTATATGATATCACTTATATGTAGAATATAAAACATAACACAAATACAAAATAGAAGCACACTCAGACATAGGAAACAAACATATGGTTACCAAAGGGGGAAAGGAGACGGATAAGTTAGGAGAGTGAGATTAAGAGATATAAACTACTATACATGAAATAGGTAAGTAACAAGCATTTGCTCTGTAGCACTGGGTCTGTATTCAGTATCTCATAATAACCTATAGTGGAAAATAACCTGATGTATATAAAATAACCTCCTGCTAAGTCGCTTCAGTTGTGTCCGACTCTGTGTGACCCCATAAACGGCAGCCTACCAGGTTCCTCCGTCCATGGGATTTTCTAGGCAAGAGTACTAGAGTGGGTTGCCATTGCCTTCTCCTAAAATAACCTGAGATATATAGATAACTGAGTCATTTTGCTACATACCTGAAACTAACACAATACTGTAGATCAATTATACATCAGTTTTTTAAATGTCGCAGAGATGTCACAAGATGATGATTAATTCCAGCCTCTTTGTTTCTCCCCTTTGAAAAATCCCCAGTCTCACTGCCCAGGATGGAGTGGATCTGAGGCTGTTCCCATGTCCTTGCCTGATGCCGTATAACTGTAGTAATTCCTTACTTCACTGCGCACTCCCATGGGCAGTTTGGCTTTCTGCATAAGCCCTTTGCTTGGTTTCAGGATTAGGTGTTAAAAAACAGTTGCCTTCAATGATAACTCTATGAGTGTTCATCATTTTGTATATTTTTAAACTTCTTAATTAGAGGCTTTCCAAGATACTCTATGACACTCAACAATTCAGTCGAAGCTCAAGAATAAATCATTCAAAAATAATTAACTAAAAGTATGAATGTGTTAGTTGTTCAGTCGTGTCCAACTCTTTGTAACCCCATAGACTGTAGCCCACCAGGCTCCTCTGTCCACAGGGATTCTCCAGGCAGAATACTGGAGTGGATTGCCATTCCCTTCTCCAGGGAGTCTTCCCGACCCAGGGATTGAGCCTGGGTCTCCCACATTACAGGCAGATTCTTTACCATCTGAGCAACCAGGAAAGTCCTACAAAAGGCTTTACCTTCTCTCATAATTTAAATTGGCAAGCTTTTCTTGCTGGTATAGAAAATATTCTTTTAGATGAAGCCTCTATGTGTTAGGAACAAGGCTTCTAGCAATCTTTTGGCCATGAGTCACAACAGCATAAGGTAAACTTTCTGTTTTATATAAGAAATACGTTTCACAAAAGCATATTGAACAAAGACATTTAAAAATTTTTTATTTAGTTAGTTAGCGTTGGCTTATTTGCTCTGTGGCATGTGAGATCTTAGTTCCCTGACCAGGGACTGAATCCATGTTCCCTGCGTTCGTAGGCAGATTCTCAACCCCTGGATGACCAGGAAAGCCCCAAAGGCACATAGTGAACATCAGATGAATTGGTCTGGGATAAGGGCAGAGAGGCAGTATTGCATGGGTTATTGCATGGGTTAAACACATGGGTTGGAATCATAGCTCTAACTTATCAAGCTGGATGTACCTGAAAAGGTACATAACCTCCCTCTGCCTCAGAATCTTCATCTATAAAACAGGGATAGCGGGACTTCTCTGGTGTCCAGTGGTTAAGACACTGTACTTCCGCTGCAGGGAGAGAGGTTCAATCCCTGGTGGGGGGATTAGGATCCCACAAGCTGTGCATCTCAGCCAAAAAAATAAACTTGAAATATAGATAGCAATTAGTACCCGCCTCAAAAGGTTTCAGTTCAGTTCAGTTTAGTTCAGTCACTCAGTCGTGTCCAACTCTTTGCGACCCCATGAATCGCAGCACACCAGGCCTCCTTGTCCATCACCAATTCCCGGAGTTCACTCAGACTCATGCCAGTAATGCCATCAGCCATCTCATCCTCTGTCGTCCCCTTCTCCTCCTGCCCCCAATCCCTCCCAGCATCAGAGTCTTTTCCAATAAGTCAGCTCTTCGCATGAGGTGGCCAAAGTACTGGAGTTTCAGCTTTGGCATCATTCCTTCCAAAGAAATCCAGGACTGATCTCCTTTAGAATGGACTGGTTGGATCTCCTTGCAGTCCACGGGACTCTCAAGAGTCTTCTCCAGCACCACAGTTCAAAAGCATCAATTCTTCGGCGCTCAGCTTTCTTCACAGTCCAACTCTCACATCCATACATGACCACTGGAAAAACCATAGCCTTGACTAGACAGACCTTTGTAGGCAAAGTAATGTCTCTGCTTTTGCATATGCTGTCTAGGTTGGTCATAACTTTCCTTCCAAGGTTTGGGGGGGATCAAATGTATGGTGCCTGGCACATAGTAAGTGCCCAGCAAATACTAAGTGGGTGTGTATGTGCTAGGTTGCTTCAGTTGTATCTGACTCTGTGGGCCCTATGGACTGCAGCCTGCCAGGCTCCTCTGTCCATGGGATTCTCCAGGCAAGAATAATGGAGTGGGTTGCCTGTGCCCTCCTCCAGGGGATCTTCCCGACACAGGGATCGAACCCACATCTCTTACGTCTACCTGCACAGGAAGGTGGGTTTTTTACCACAAGCACCACCTGGGAAGCCCAAATGCTATCTATTGTCATCTTAATCCTCATCTCTATGGATAAAAGAAAAATAAAGCATTCGGTGAAATTTAATCCTTCCGGAAGTGATGGCTTAAAATACACTGCTATTTGAAAACTAACATTATCATTTTGGGTAAATGCTATCCAAAATCTCGTGGATCTATATTTCAATAACTCCATGGAGCACATAAATTTGTGTAGTTACTTAGAAGAACATTGAACAACCATTTATTTATTTATTTTTTGGACCACACCAAAGGTCTTGTGAGATCTTAGCTCCCTGACCAGGGATTGAACACGTGCCCCTGGCAGTGAAAGCTTGGAGTCTTAACCACTGGACCACCAGGGAATTCCCTTAACAATTAATATGAAATTCAGAGTCCTAGGCTTTGCTTCTTCTCAGATTCCCAGCAGAGACCTAGGAATGTATATCTTTGTCAAATCCCCTAGGTGATCCTTACAATCTGGCAAATTCAGGGAGTTACATTGATTGAAGGGTTAGTGATTGCATGATTTTCCTGGAGAGGCACATTAGGAAGGCCTACCTTGAATAGTCTCCAAGTCAAATAATGGCCACAGAGCAGCTGTTTTCAAATTCTAATGTGCTTAGGAAGCACCTAGAGAGGGACTTCCCTGGTGGTCCAGTGGCTGAGACTCTGCTCTCAATGAAGGAGGCCCAGGATCCATCCCTGGTCAAGGAACTAGATCTCTTGGGCTGCAACCAGAAGGTTCCATGTGTTGCCACTAAAGATCCTGTGTGGTGCAACTAAGACCTGGCACAGCCAAATTAAAAAAAGAGAGAGAGAGAGAGAATAAAAACAGAACTTAAAAACAGAACCACCTGGAGAGTTGTTAAAAATTCAGATTCCTGATCCTACCACCAAGAGAATCAGATTTAGAGATCTGGGTGGCACTCAGGAATCGACACTTTTTTCAATCAGCCCTTCCCTTCCAGGGTTAGTCTTTGAGAAGAACTCTGGTCATTCACATGCTAGAGAGAAGTCAGACATGTTTTAAAAGAAGAAGTCTGACTTTGCTGTGTAATTTGAATCTCTCAGACCTCATCAACGTGAGTAAGTAAAGTTATGCTAAATTACAACTTAGCCTCGTGGATTGTGAGTGCCAGATGAGTGTGCAATAACCAGTTCTCCTCCTAGCTATACCTGAAGATTAAAAAAATGTGTCTTCATGTTTGCATGTGTTGTCTTTTTATTTTCAGCACTGACAACTCAAATCTCAGCTCTATGACTTAAAAGTGGGGGGGCAAGTTACTGTTACTTATCTATCACTACATCACAAATTACCCTAAAACTCAGTGGCTTAAAACAGCAACAATTGTTTTGTTATATTTCACAGTTTTTATGGGTTAGGAATTTGAGAAGGGCTTGGTTGGCTCAGTGTTTCCCCATGTGGTTGAAATTAGAAAACGTTTAGAAGAGGAACAGCAGGGGGAAGAAGCAGCAGGGGCTGGCTGGTATCTCTCACTCTCCCTCTTCATGTCGTTTCATGACCTCTCTATGAGGTCACTCCATGTGGGTTAGTTTGAGCTTCCCCACAACATGGTAGCTTCAAAGAACTCCTTCTATGGCAGCTCAGGGCTCCAGGATAAGTGTTCCAGTAAACAAGTTGAAAAGCACATTGCCTTTTGTGATCTAGCCTTAGAAGTCATACTACCTCATTTTGGCTGCATTCTGAAATTCATTGTTTATTTCCATTTTATATCTATATATGGAGAATACCCATGGACAGAGGCACCTTCCATGGAGTCGCAAAGAGTTGGACACCACTGAGCAACTAAGCACAGTATATACTATATATACATATATAAACTTATTTCAGGTATATATATATAGGTGATGTATGTATAGAGTCGGACACAACTGAGCGACTGAACTGAACTGGATACATCATATATACATATCAACTTGTTTTTTAAAAGAACAAACTTTTTCATGTCTTTACTTACAGTAGATGATATAAGAAGATGACATAAAGACAGGAGAAAGAACAGAAAATAGGGAAATTAGAAAAAGGGAGAAGAGGAGCAGGATGAATTAGGAGATTGGGATTGATACTTATACCCTATTGATACTATGTATAAAATAATAAAACTGAGAACCTACTGTTATAGCGCAGGGAACTCTATTCAGTGCTCTGTGGTGACCTAAACGGGAAGTAAATCCAAAAAGAGGGGATATCTGTATCTCCATAACTGGGTGCAGAAGAAACTGAAACACTTTAGAGCAACCATGTTGTTGCCTAGTTGCCCAGTCAAGTCCGACTCTGCGAGACCAGGGCCTGCAGAACGCCAGGCCTTGCTAAACTCCAGTATAAATGAATTTAAAAGAAAGAAAAGGAAGAAGAGAAAATAGTTTAAAGCTGATGATATCACTTTCATAGAACTCTAGAGAATTTAGGTAGCAGCATGAAACGTTCAAGTCAGACGATTCAGGGTGTGCTGGTAGCGACACCATTCTGAAGAGGCTTGCAATTCCTTTCTCAATGAAGGTAGGGGTGCCCTGCCCTGTGGAGGGAGGAGTTGGGATTTGGCCAGGGGTGGGCCGCTTAGCCTGTCTTTGCCTCAGTGTCCTCAAAGGAAGAAGGGAAGGGAGGACTTAGGCTTTCCTTCTCAGAAAAAGAAAGAAGAAAGGAATCTCAGAGGTATCTCTAACAATGCTGGGACTTCCCTGGTTGTCCCGTGGCTAAGACTCTTGAGTTTTCAATGCAAGAGACCGGGTTTGATCCCTGGTCAGGGAACTAGATCCCATATGGTGCCACTAAGACCAGGCACAACCAAATAAGTAAATAAATACATAATTTTAAAAAATGCTATGGGTCTTCCCTCATGGGAAGTTGGGTCAGTTGGTAAAGAATCCGCCTGCAATTCAGGAGGCCCAGTTTTGATCCCTGGGTGGGGAAGGTCCCCTCAAGAAGGACATGCAACCCACTCCAGTACTCTTGCCTGGGAAATCCTGTGAACACAGGAGCCTGGCCGGCTACAGTCCACAGGGTCACAAAGAGTCGGACATGACTTAGCAGCTAAACCAACCATGGGACGGGAACCCACAAAAAGAGCAAACTGTAAAGTAAGTCAGAGTCCACGCAGAGTGGGAGAGGGGTGGCTGACACAGAACCCTGATTTTCTCCAGAGGGTGAAGGTTCAAAAGAGCTTATAAGTGTCACAGCTGCACACCCTGCCCCTGAATCCGCTCACACCAGCAGCCGTCTGCACAGCCAGCCAGTTAATCTTGTGCCAGCAACTGTGGCCACTTTAAGCCTTCTTATTTCATAAGGATGAAAAAAAAAAAAAAAGAATGTTTTGTTTTTTGGAACAAAGAATTTGTCTCTGAAATTTACAGCTAAGGGGCACTTTCTAGATGGCTGATTCCAACCCCTTTGATAGTAAATTTCAGTCAAATGAAATCTAAAAGCAAAACACTTGCTAAACTAGAAGGAGTTCTGGTCAATAAAACATTAAGAGAGTGAAGGGTGTTGACGATATTGAATGATGTATTGGTTATTTGTTGCTGCATCACAAATTAGCACCCAAACCTTAAACCTTTAGTGACTTAAAACAGCAATAGTGGGATTTCCCTGGTGATCCAGTGGTTGAGACTCTGTGCTGCCAACGCAGGGGCCATGGGTCTGATCTTTGGTCAGGGAACTAAGATCCTGCAAGGCGCAGGTGTGGCCAAAAACAAAACAACAACAAGAAAACCCAATAGTTCTTGTTTCCCACAGTTTCTCTGTCAGGAAGCTGGATTTCTAGGAATCCACAGCCCAGCTGGGTCCTCTTAGAGTTTCTCAAAAGGCTGTACTAAGGTTTCAGCCAAGGCTGCAGTCTTATCTGAAGCTTGAACTGGAGAAGGGGCGGCTTCAAAGCTGCATCACATGATTTTGGCAAGATTCACCTCCTCACTGGTTGTTGGACGGGGAACCTTAGTTCCTTGATGACTGCTGCTCAGAGGTCAACCTCAGCTCTGAACTATCTGAGTCTTTTCAGGTGGCAGCTTGCTTCGTCTGGGTGAGAAAGCAGAGTGAGGAAGAGAGAGTGCCAGCAAAGGAAAGTGGTAATGAGATGAAAGTCCCAGTGTTGTAAGTAACCTAATCATGAAAGTGACATCTGATCATCTCTGTGCGTCCCACCACCAGTCAGGGGACTTCCCTGGTGGTGGGACTTCATATTCCCAATGCAGGGGGCTAGGTTCAATTCCTGGTCAGGGAACTAGATCCCACATGCCCCAACTAAGACCTGAGGCAATCAGATAAATACATTAAATAAATATTTTAAAAATTCCAGGTTTCTCTGGTGGTTCAGTGGTAAAGGATCCACCTGCCAATGCAGGAGATAAGGGTTCGATCCCTGGTCTGGGAGGATCCCACATGCCATGGAGCCTCACAGCCCGTGTGCCACAACTACTGAACCTGTGCTCTAGAGCCCGGAGCTGCAATAAGAAAAGCCGCCTCAGCGAGAAGCCCTCACACCGCAGCTAGAGAGTAGCCCGTGCAGCGGCAAAGGCTCAAAGCAGCCAAAAATAATAAATAAATAATATTTTTTTAAGTCATAAGTTTCAGCCCACATGTCAGAGGAAGATATTACCCAAGGGAGTGAATCTCAAGAGGCGGGGTTATCGGGAGTCATGTCAGAAGCTGCCCACAGATGGTGTGTGGAAGGTAGGGAAGGAGTTAGCATCACAGAAATGTAGAATTTTCTGGTTGAAAGGAAAAGGCCCTGTAAATCCCGCCACCCACATGATTCCTGAAGTCCCAATATAGCTTGCTGCCAAGTGGCTTTTCATTCTACAGCTGCACAGTGACGTGGTTAGAAATGGTATCCTAGCCATTCTGGGCAAGAAGCCGTCTGCCTGTAATATTCACCCTTGCCATGCAGGGTGAACCCGCAACCCATAACCTGTGAAAATGGGGGAGAGGTCAGAAAATACTGCTCTCTTTAAATGATGGCTAACCACTTTCATGAAAGCTGAAAAGTAAATGGTAAATAAAGCTTTGGTCTAATTTTTAAACTAACCTGGAATATGTAGCATGTTTCTGCAATTATTAGTCCACGTATTTTGACATATAAAACAGCAAAGATTTCTCTCAGGAGCCGGACCAATCAAGAAGTTTTAAAGAAAACAGCACTGGAAGTGCCTAGTACAACCAAACCAAACATCAAAATCTACAGTTAAAAATTCCAGAACTGAGAAAAGAAATGATCCATAGAAAGCCCCAGTGCTTCACTCCTTTGTCAGGAAGGATATTTTTTTATGTGTGATTTTGAATTTGGCAAGAAGTCTGAACTGTGGCCCAGTGACTCGCAGACAGCATTTCAGAGTTTGCAGCATGCTCCCTGGGAAACTGTCACAGCCAAAGTTATGGCATCATGTTTGACCCTCCCTTATCCACAAGACCTGGCTCAAATGGCTGTTTATAAATGATAACTCTAGTGTCAAAAGACATATGATTGAAGAAGGTAATTAAGGCTATAAAAATGCAAGGAAGCCAAGAAGGAAGGAAAAGAGGAAGTAGGGGGAAAAGGTCCCTTTTTACAAGTACTTCCTCCTTATTAGGGGTGATTACAAAGTTATAGGAGCTTCCCAGGTGGTGCAGCAGTAAAGAATCCACCTGCCAATGCAGGAGACCCAAGAGACATGCGTTCAATCCTTGGGTCAGGAAGATCCCCTGGAGTAGAAAATGGCAGCCCACTCCAGCATTCTTGCCTGGAAAATCTCCTGGACAGAGGAGCCTAGTGGGCTATAGTCCATGGGGTCACAAATCAGATAAGACTGAGGGACTGAGCATACAGACACACATACACACAAGGTTATAGGAAGACATTAAGGCCTCCTTAAGGATCACAGCACTGTTTTGAGTGTCTGCTTATTAGAAAACCAATCTCACTAATTATCTCATAGAATGGCCAAGATGGAAAGGATCTTGGAGAATTCCCTGGTGGTCCAGTGGTTAGAAAGTCACATTGTCACTGACAAGGGCCCTGTTTAATCCCTTCTTGGGGAATTAAGATCCCAGGTGGAAAGAAACAAAGAAAAGGATCTCGGGGAACTTGTGGTCTTATCCCTAATTTCAAAGATGAGGAAATCAAGTTCCAAAGAGCCTAATTAATTCACCAAGTGGACAGAGAAGAGGAGGACTTAGGTCAGTTGTTCCACGAGAAGTCACCTATGGGAGACTGTCTCCTCCTAAAGGGATAGTCAGTCCCCTTTGCCTCCCACACTCCCCCCAGCAAGCAGGATTTCTCAACTTCCTGCTTATGCAAACCCTTGAGCAGTGCCAGCTCCTCAACCAAGAGACTCTCCTCTCTGTTTGCCATTGAGGCCAAAGGCTGTGATGGTTTGGCCCGCTCCCAACTCCCTCCTGAGGCCAGAAAACACCTTTGCTGTTCCCAGTTGGGTGAGTAGAGACCAGGCTCCTCAAGGAGGGGCAGAAATGGACAGGCCAGCCTCAGGGACTATGAGGCCCTGTCTTGGTCCCTCTGAGGGCTGGAGTGGGCAGCGGGGACCAGGGCATCCAGAATGATTGCCCAACACCACAGCCCGCAGGTCCCTGGGGGTCTGACCCAGGAGGCACCTGCCAGTCCTGACTGAGTGCTCGGGGAGGGTGGCCGTGCAAAGTGGGGGCCTCCACAGTGCCTTCCAACCCCAGGGTGAAGCCAAGGTCAGCCTCAGCCCCACACAGTGTTGGCGCACGGGACAGGAGTGAAAGAGGACAACGTTCCTCCAGATCTGTCCGAGGGTCGGTGCGGACAGCTGCGGACGGGAAGAGCCCCCAGGGAGAGGCCAAAGCCAAGAGCGGGCAAGGCTCGGTCCGCCGCCTCCCTAGGGCAGGGCCTGTGCTCCGCCTGCCCGCTTTCTGCACGGAGCACGATTCCCCACATGGGAGGGACCCCGTGCCCACCCCTCTTCTCCTGCAGGGACTTGTGTCACCTAGTGTCAACCTGTGTTTTTCCTTGCACTTCGATCTGAAAAGAGCTCCTTCCCTTAAAAAAAAAGGAGGGGGCAAAGGTTACTTTCTTCTTGAAGTAAAAGAGAATATCCAAATGCTGCTACTCTGGGGGACTTCCCTGGTGTTCCAGTGATTAATACTCTGAGCTTCCACTTCTGGGGGTATGAGTTCAATCCCTGGTCAGGGAACTAAGATTCCTCATGCCACGTGGTATGGCCAAAAATAAATACATACATACATATATATATATATATATATATATATATATATATATATATATTTTTTTTTTTGGCTGCACCAGGTCTTAGCTGCAGCATGTGGGATCTAGTTAGTTCCCTGACCAGGAACTGAACCCAGGTCCCCTGCATGGAGAGAGCAGAGTCTTAGCCACTGGACTGTGAGAGAAGTACCACTATTTGAAATGTTTTTTATTTGTTTAATTTATTTATCTTTGGCCATGTTGGGTCTTCACTGCTGTGAGTGGGCTTTCTCTAGTTTCGCAAGCCGGGGCTGCTGTTCGTTGCGGTGCACAGGCTTCTTCTTGCAGTGGTTTCTCTTGCTGCATAGCACAGGCTCTCAGGCAGGTGGGCTTAAGTAGTTGCGGCTGTGGGCTCTAGAGCACAGACTCAGTAGCTGTGGCACACTCCCTTAGTCACCCAGAGGCATGCGGGATCTTCCCAGACCAAGGGCTGAACCTGTGCCCCTGCATTGCAAGGTGGATTCTTAACCAGTAAGCCCCCAGTGTTAGTGGCTCAGTTGTGTCCAATTCTTTGCAACCCCATGGACTGTAGCCTGCCAGGGTCTTCTGTCCATGGGATTCTCCAGGCAAGAATACTGGAGTGGGGTGCCATTCCCTTCTCCAGGGGATCTTCCTAACCCAGCGATCGAACTCCAGTCTCCTACATCGTGGGCAGATTCTTTACCATCTGAGCCACCAGGGAAGTTTATAAATACCACTTATTTAAACAAACAAACAAAATGCTACAAATCTGTAAAAGAATTCACTAGCCAACAGGCAAGGAACACATGAGAAAGATCTTCAACATTAATGCTACTTGAAGGTTGAAATAATTTGTCTGCTTCTCTATACATTTTCTCTCAGCTCAAATGAAACCTAACCTTTACCTCTAGATGCAAAATTAAAAAACAAAAGCACTGAGATGCAAGACAACACATTGAAAAGAACAAAGAGTCAAAGGAAGCCAGTTGTATCTAGAGGGGTCCAGTGAAATCTGGGGCTAGAGATCAGGAAAGGAGAAAGTGGAGGGTGAAGAGGGGGTCCTTTCAAGAGATGAACAGGTTTTTGTTTTTTTTTTAATCAGAAATAGTGTTTATTGGACTCTCCTCCATTAAAATATTGCCCACGGAAATAAGATTAATATCTATTCCCTACAGTTCCCAGAATACCAAAAAAGTGGAAAGAGAAGGATGGGAAAGGAGGTTAGAAAAAGAAGGAGGGCTTGAGGGAGAACTAGGGAAATCCTCCAGAAAGTTAGGGGCAGGTGCAAGCCCTGGCTTCACTGCTCTCCCCTCCAAGCCTTTCCTCCCCCACCCCACCAATTTGGCTGCACTGAGTCTTAGTTGCAGCAAGCACGTTCTTTAGTTGTAGTGTATGGGATCCAGTTCCCTGACCAGGGATGGAACCTGCCCTGAGCCCCCTCACCCCACCCCCCGCCCTGCATTGGGAGCTCAGAGTCTTAGTCACTGGACGACCAAAGTCCCCTCTCCTCCACTTCTCTATTAGCACCAGAAGGGATTCCAAGCCTTCTCTTGGCTTATCTCTCATATCCCTCAATCCATGCTTGTTCCTCAAGTATTTAGCTAGGGAGGAAAGCTATGAGCTTGTACAATCTGCTCCCTCACCACCTCTGGAATTTTCCCCTTGGAAATAGGACACAATAAAGTCAGACAATGAAAGCATTCACTCCAGGGCAACCCGGGATGCCTTTGTTCTGGTGAACCAGAATGAAGCTTTACTAAGTATGTCAGGGAGCAACTTAAAGTGGAAATGGAAAATGATTTTCCACTTGGAGATAGAATGAAACACATTAGCAAGAGCTTTGGGGTCTAACAACATCCAATGAGTTACAAACGATCATTTTCATTCTGGCCCAATGAGATTGAAGTAAGTTAGTAACAATTCAAGTTTAAGAAAAATGCCAACACGTTTCATTTTCTTTAAAGTTGTATTCCCCCTATCCACTTCATTGAGGTATGATTGACATATAGACAGCTGTATATATTTAACACATACAACTCAATGTGTTTGGGGTAAAACTGTGTCCTCTTTTGGATCATATTGTGCTTGGAATTCTTAATCATTTAGACACACAGAAACCATATCTGAGTCATTTAAAAGGCAACACAAGATAACACTAGGAAGTGTCTAAATGTAGCCATTTGGTAAAGAGTTCCATCTTTGATTAAAAGACAGAGCTTAGGGGATTTACCTGGTGGTCCAGTGGTTAAGATTCTGCATTGCCAATGCTAACGGTGCAGGTTCGATCACTGGTCGGGGAACTATGATTCGGCATGCCACAACTAACATATCCCACATTGTGCAACTAAGACCCAGCAGAGCCAAATAAATTAATATTTTTTAAAATACAACTTGAGAATTTTTAAAATAAATATATAAAGTAAAACAGTCCCCCTAAATAGTGACACTCTAGCCCCTTGCCCTGCTTCATTTTTCTTCATAGATGAATCACATCCTAACATTATATCTTTAATACTAATGATTTGTTTACCTCCTCCTTCTGAGAGAAGGAATCTTGTGCTTAATGAATGAATGAATCAATCAAAAAGTGACGACAGCAAAAAACAGATTATTCTCTTTTAATTAGTCCAGACTCAATACTAGGAAATGCCATGAGAGGGAACGTTTCAACACTTTGCTTGGATTTCCACATAAAGGAAGTAAGTCACAAAATCTCCCTCCCTTGATATTCATTCTAAAGATGAATACCTTTATTGCATACCTACTATGTGTCAATTACTCTACTAGGTTCTGAGAATGAACAAGATGAGACCCCTGTTATACGTTGCTTATGTTCTAATGGAGGGGAGGGAGAAAACACAATTTTTTAAAATAAACAAATAATGAGCTAATTTTTGAGTGTGGCATCTGCTGAGGGAACTAAGCAAGGTTCAGTTCGGTTCAGTTCAGTTCAGTTCAGTCGCTCAGTCGTGTCCGACTCTTTGCGACCCCATGAATCGCAGCACGCCAGGCCCCCCTGTCCATCACCATCTCCCAGAGTTCACTCAGACTCACATCCATCGAGTCAGTGATGCCATCCAGCCATCTCATTCTCGGTCGTTCCCTTCTCCTCCTGCCCCCAATCCCTCCCAGCATCAGAGTCTTTTCCAATGAGTCAACTCTTCCCATGAGGTGGCCAAAGTACTGGAGCTTCAGCTTTAGCATCATTCCTTCCAAAGAAATCCCAGGGTTGATCTCCTTCAGAATGGACTGGTTGGATCTCCTTGCAGTCCAAGGGACTCTCAAGAGTCTTCTCCAACACCACAGTTCAAAAGCATCAATTCTTCGGTGCTCAGCCTTCTTCACAGTCCAACTCTCACATCCATACACGACCACTGGAAAAACCATAGCCTTGACTAGACAGACCTTTGTTGGCAAAGTAATGTCTCTGCTTTTGAATATACTATCTAGGTTGGTCATAACATTTCTTCCAAGGAGTAAGAGTCTTTTAATTTCATGGCTGCAGTCACCATCTGCAGTGATTTTGGAGCCCCCCCAAAAAGAGTCTGACAGTGTTTCTACTGTTTCCCCATCTATTTCCCATGAAGTGACGGGACCGGATGCCATGATCTTCATTTTCTGAATGTTGACCTTAAAGCCAACTTTTTCACTCTCCTTTTTCACTTTCATCAAGACGCTTTTTAGTTCCTCTTCACTTTCTGCCATAAGGGTGGTGTCATCTGCATATCTGAGGTTATTGATATTTCTCCTGGCAATCTTGATTCCAGCTTGTGTTTCTTCCAGCCCAGCGTTTCTCATGATGTACTCTACATAGAAGTTAAATAAGCAGGGTGACAATATACAGCCTTGATGTACTCCTTTTCCTATTTGGAACCAGTCTGTTGTTCCATGTCCAGTTCTAAATGTTGCTTCCTGGCCTGCATACAGATTTTTCAAGAGGCAGGTCAGGTGGTCTGGTATTCCCATCTCTTGAAGAATTTTCCACAGTTTATTGTGATCCACACAGTCAAAAGCTTTGGCATAGTCAATAAAGCAGAAATAGATGTTTTTCTGGAACTCTCTTGCTTTTTCCATGATCCAGCGGGTGTTGGCAATTTGATCTCTGGTTCCTCTGCCTTTTCTAAAACCAGCTTGAACATCAGGGAGTTCACGGTTCATGTATTGCTGAAGCCTGGCTTGGAGAATTTTGAGCATTACTTTACTAGCATGTGAGATGAGTGCAATTGTGTGGTAGTTTGAGCATTCTTTTGCATTGCCTTTCTTTGGAATTGGAATGAAAACTGACCTTTTCCAGTCCTGTGGCCACTGCTGAGTTTTCCAAATTTGCTGGCATATTGAATGCAGCACTTTCACAGCATCATCTTTCAGGAGAAGGAAATGGCAATCCACTCCAGTAATCTTGTCTGGAAAATCCCATGGACCCAGAGGAGCCTGACAGGCTACAGTCCATGGGGTCACAAAGAGTCGGACACGACTGAGCGACTTCACTAAGCAAGGTGCTGTGACCAAAAGGAGGATGGGTGAGAGAGAAATCCTCTGCAGAGGTGATGCTTGAACTGAGGTCTGGAGGATGAGAAGGATCCAGCCATGGCAAGAGGTATGAGAAGTCTATTTCATGCAGAGAAGAGCAGGTGTAAAGGTCCTGAGGAGAGAACGCACTTGGTGTTTACAGGGCTGGAGCACAATGAATAAGAGGGAAGAGAGATGGCAAGACGGGGCCAGATCATGCTAGGATTTGGTTTTGATTTTACATTAAACTCAATTCTAGGAAATTCCCTGGTGGTCCTTTGGTTAGGACTCTGGGTTTTCACTGTTGAGGACATGGGTTCAATCCCTACTCAGGGAACTAAGATCTTGCAAGCCATGCAATGAGGCAAAAAATAAAATAAAATAAAAAGTAAACTCAATTCTAAAACAGTGAATGCTGTCAAGCGGGGAAGTCACACAATATTATTTATATTTGAAAGTCACTTGGTGTATCAGTTATTTATTGCTGTGTAACAGATCATTCCAAGTTTAGGGATGTGAGATAATTGACACACAGTATCATTCTCACCATTCTGGGAGCTGACTGCACTTAGCCGTGTGGTTCTTGCTCAAGCTCTCTTATGTGGTTGTCATTTTTCTTTTCATTAGAGTGTAATTGCTTTATACTGTTGTGTTAGTTTCTGCTGTACCATGGTTGCCTTTAAACAACGGCTGGGCTGGGGTGATCTCAGTGTTTCCTTGCTCAGAGATCTCTTGGTTGGAACCTCCCCTGTCGCTGTCCAGCGCAACACCCACACATAACCTCTCCACGTGCCTTGGACTCACTTAAGGGATGGAGAATGGGTCCCAAGAGCAACCATCCCAGGAGAGAGAGGCAGGTGGACACCTTATCATACTTTTATAACGTAGCCTGTGAAGGCATAGGTATTTGGTATTCTATTCTTAGAAGCAGGTAACTAAGTCCATATTCAAGCAAAGGGGAACTGGATTCCACCTCTTGATGACAGATACATCAAAGAATTTGCAGACAGGTTTTAAACTACCCCATCCTCGTTCCTAAGTGGAGAACAAATCCCTGAGGGGGCAACAGTGGAAGAAGAGAGGCCAGTTAGGAGTCAGTGGAGTATCCAGACAAGAGGTAAAAATGGGGTGGAGGTGAAACAGGTGCGAAACTCTGGGGAACACTGAAGAGGTGGATGTAAGAGGATTTGGTCGTGGACTGGTTGTGGGCCATGAGGAGAAGGATGTCTGTTGAGCCTTCGGCTAGAGCAGTGGGGTGAATATTGGTGCCGTTTAACCGAGGGAGGAAAACTGGGAGGTAGGAGATAAAAACTAACAGATTCGTATAAGACACTTGGATTCTGAGATACATATGAGATGTGAAGCTGTCAAGAAATCAGCTGAAGTTTAATCTGAGTTCAACAGATAGGTGTAGGCACTTCCGTGGTGGTCCAGTGGTGAAGAACCCTCCTGCCAATGCAGGGGACATGGGTTCGATCCCTGGTCTGAAAAGTAATATCCCACGTGCCACAGGGCAACAAAGTCCGGACACCACAACTACTGAGCCCAGGCACTGCAACTACTGAAGCCCAAGCCCCCTAGAGCCCACGCTCTGCAAGAAGAGAAGCCACCGCAATGAGAAGCCTGCCCACCGCAACTAGAGAGTAGCCTTTACTTGAAGCAACTAGAGAAAACTGGCAGGCAGCAACAAAGATCCAGTGTCCTGTATCAAAGGCCCAGCACAGCCAAAGATAAAGTAATTAATTAATTTTAAAAATTCACTCAGAGAAATAGGTGTGGGCTAAATGTGTAAGTTTGCCAGTCATTAGCATCTACATGACATTTGATTATAAGACAGAAGAGATCCCCTAGTCAGAGGATGTAGGCAAAGAAGGGAGAAGCACCAGTCCTAGAGATGTTACAGCATTTAGAAACCCATATGAAAGAAAATGCATCCCACACTTAGAAGAAAATGCTCCTACAAGTGCTTTATAGATGAATCATGAAATAAGAGCACAACCGCAAGAAAATGACACCCAGAATGAGATGGAAGGGAAATTACAGAACTCAGGAGGTGAAGAGAAGACCAAAACACCACCCTGAAAATCTAGAGAGCCAGCATGATCAAAAATCAGAATTGTTAACAGAGGAAATGCTTCAGATAATCATAGTGAATGCAGAGAAGAACAGAAACAGATGAAAGCACCTGGGAAAAAGTTCATAATTGTGGAAGTTAGAAAGAGACAATCTAACCCTTGGTTGTAACGGATGACTCAGAGGCAGAGAATCTAAAAAAAAAAAAAATGAGGCAGGAAAAGCATGCAGAGATTCAGGAGGAGGTAATCAGCAGTCAAAGGGCACACCACATACCTCGAAAAATGAATAGAGCAACTGGCCTGGAGCCGATCCTGGCTAAGCTATTAAACTTCAAGGCAAGAGAGAGCATTCTACAGGCCTTCAGGCAGAAAAGTGTACCCTACATATGAGAAGAAACTTTAGCTAGCCTCAGAACTTTCCATAGCTTCCACCAGCTCAAAGGAAGGGCCAAAGAGGGGGGGAAATGAGTCAAGACTATTCAGGGGACTTCGCTGGTGGCCCAGTGATTAAGAATCCACCTGCCAATGAAGGGGACACAGGTTCCATTGATCCCTGGTCCAGGAAGATCCCACATGACCCAGAGCAATTAAGCCTGGGCACCACAGCTACTGAGCCTATGCTCTGCAACAAGAAATGCTGCTGCACTGAGAAGCCTGCACACTGCAGCTAGAGAATAGTCCCCGCTCGCCACAGCTAGAGGAAGCCCTCACACAGCAGTGAAAGCCAGCACGGCCAAAAGTAATTAATTAAAAAAGGGGGGGGGAGAATATTCTGACAGAGAACAGACTTTTGGATGCAGTGGGGGGAGCTGGGGGGGAAGAAGAGCATGGGATGAATTGAGAGAGTAACATTGATATAAATGGGCTTCCCAGGTGGCGCAGTGGTTAAAAATATATATATATACATATCACCTGCCAATGCTGGTGATATCAGAGACATGGATTCGATCCCTGGGTCGGGAAGATCCTCTGGAGTAGGAAGTGGCAACCCACTCCAGTATTCTTGCCTGGAAAATACCATGGACAGAGGAGCCTGGGCAGGCTGCAGTTCACGGGGTTGAAAAGAGTCAGATACGACTGAGCACAGCACAGCAGCAACATTGACATATACACAATGCCTCGTGTAATATAGATCGCTAGTGGGGAGCTGCTGTATATCACAGTGACCTCAGCTCGGTGCTCTCTGATGACCTAGAGGGGAGGGATCGGAGGAGGTGGGAGAGCGGCTCAAGAGGGAGGGGATATATGTATATGTACAGCTGATTCACACTGTACAGCAGAAACTAACACAACATTGTAAAGCAATTATACTCCAATTAAATTTTTTTTATTTCAATAAAGAATATTCCTTCCAGGAGGAAAATATGGCATTTGTGAAAATATTTGCTGTTCTCCATTACTGGCATGCTCATTCAGCTCTTTTTAATCTTTATATTCTGGGAAGTTATATCATTCTCACTGTTTAACAAAAAAAGAACAACATAAAAATCCTTGAATACCTTGTTTAATTGGAGAATTTAAATTTTTTCATTAATCGTTGTAAAACCAAGGAATTTTATAACATTTTTGTATGAAGCTATTACATGTAGGGCAATCTGTTGTTATTTAGTTGCTAAGTTGTGTCAGATTCTTTGGGACCCCATGGACTGTAGCCCACCCAGGCTTCTCTGTCCATGGGATTTCCCAGGCAAAAACACTGGATTAGGTTGCCATTTCCTTCTCCAGGGGATCTTCCTGATCCAGGGGTTGAATCCTGTCTTTAAGTAGGGATAAATTACTCTCATAGAAATTAATCTGAAATAATTTTCCCTTCAAGTCAAGCATTTTGTTGGTTAAATAAACTTCTTGTTTAAAAAAAAAGAACAATATTCCATCCAAAAGGATGTGATCCCAAGTATAAAAGCATTAAGCAGCAACTCTCAGACATGCACCAATTCAGGAAACAGATATGAGCTAAACAGAAACTGTCATTTAAAAAGAATCATTGTATTTTATAATTATCTTTTATTCATAAGCTGAGTGAATCTCAAAGAAACCAATAACATTAATTAGTACATAAGCATTTACCTGAAGTTCAGAAAATCCTTTCGTCTTCCTTTAGCTCCTGTTACAGTAAGCAAAATTAAAGTTCACAGTTTCATTTGAACCAAAGTACAAATATGTAAAGCTGTTTTCAAAATCCTTTTATTTGCTTGTGTTCATTTATTTCTGTTTGTGCCTGGTCTCTCTTGCTGTGTGGGCTACCCCAGTTGCGGTGCACAAGCTTCTCCTACTGCAGAGCACTGACTCTCGGCGCGTGGGCTTCCGTGGCTATGGCACATGAACTCAGCAGTTTCGATCCCCAGGCTCTAGGGCACAGACTCAATCACTGTAACGCAGGAGCTTAGTTGCTCCTCGGCATGTGGGATCCTTCTGGATCAGGAATCTAACTCACGTCTTCTGCATTGGCGGTGGATTCTTAATCGCTGAGCCACCAGAGAAGCCCCTGTAAGTTATTTTTCATCCACTCACTCATCTAACTACCTAGTAAACTACCTATTTGCCCAGAAAGAGGTATGAAATGATTATAACCTAGTGTTAAAAACAGTTATTTCTTGGTGGTAGGAAATTTCATGATTTGTTACTTTTTTCTTTGTGCTTTTGTATTTGTTTTGATTTTTTTTCTTTTTTTTTGCTGGGCCACAAGGCTTGCAGAATCTTGCAGACCAAGGATTGAACCCAGGCCCTCAGCAGTGAAAACGTGGAGTCCTAGTCACTGGACTTCCGGGGAATTCCCTAGGACTTAAATTTTATATAATCACAAATAATTTTTTCAAGAACAATAGTCATTCTAAAAAAATTTTAAGTTAAGTAGTCATTAAGAATGAGCTACAGGAAATATTTATTCAGCCCTTATTATGTACTAAGTACTTTGCTCATATTGGCTCATCTAATCCACATATAACTGATCACGGGATGAATTATCATTTTCATTTTTCAAAAGAGGAAACTGAGGCTCATGGGTATTTGTTAATTTTTTAGAGTCACATACTAGGAAGGGCAGCGTTCGAACTTTGCCTCAATGTCAAAGTCAACGTCCCTTCTAGCAGCCTGCCTCTTCCTGGTTTTATCGAGTTTAACCCACCCCCACTGAGTGTTCACACACACACATTTCTGCAATAGTCCACCTGTCTGGGCCAGGAACTTATTATGACAAGCCAAATGCAATACTCATATCCTGACCAAGGCTGTTATCCAATATCTCTCTGATTTGGGAAATAGCCGGTGATCTCACCCTGACAAGGGTCATATATAGGTCTTAACAGAAGTCGTCATCACAGATCTATGTGAAAGGGTATGATGTTCAGATATAGCCAGCCCTTTGAGATGCTTTGCTGGAAAATGGTTCAAGTACAAAGTACTATTGACTCATGGTTACTTTTGTCCACTTTCATTAATAATGATACTTTGTACTTCTTTAGTGTTTCCCATAAGAGTGGTTTCAAAACCCTCCGGAAGCTTATCATTTCTGGGTACTTCAAATATCTTTCTTAATGACCGATGAAAAAGAAGTGGCAATATGGGAATTCCCTGGCGATCCAGCGGTTAGGACTCTGTGCTTCCACTGCCAGCGCTCAATTCCTGGTTGGGGAGCTGAGATCTCACATGATGCGAGGGGCAGCTAAAACAAAGCAAAATCAAACCAAAAGCAAATGGCAATAAATGTGCCACCCGTGTTTCCCCAGCCTCGCTAACACTAGCCTAGAGAAGAAAAGTGAGGCCACCACCAGAGTCATTGGTGCTGGTCCTACCCAACCTTCTCTCTGGGAACTCCATCTCGAGAGAGCCTGAGTTGCCCAGGGTGTGTGTCGCGCGTGTTCTTGGCTACCCCGTTGGGACCCTCCTGTGAGGCGGCATGCTCATAACCATGTCTCCCAGCGTCGTGAGGGCCCAGAGTAGCAACGACTGCCAGGCCCATGGCTGCCTTGAGGCTCCACTGCTGCCACAAGGACCCATGTGCAGAGCCGACCCCACTTCCTTGTGTCCCTCTAAACCCTGTTTCCATAAGACAGTGGGAGTGGTGTGTGTGAACCATGTTCAGACCAGATAATTCCCTGGCTGCAAACTCTACAGTGGGGTCCCACCATATACCAGGGCCTGCGAGACACCGCAGGGGCTGGCCCCACCTGCCTCTCTAACATCCTCTCCATCTGGGCTGTGGGCTGGAGGATGATGAAATAGCCTGAAAAGCAACACTTAGCCACTATTCCCAGGACCCTGGCCCATCACTCTTGAGGTATGTGCCTTGGTGCTCTTTCTTCCTGATGACTCCCCTGTAAACAGACCCCAACAGCCCCACCCCAACCCCCAGGTGTGCCAACGGGTGGGTGCTGGGGGGGTCTTCAGTACAGTATCCTCATCATTTTCAACACCTCCACTAAAGTCACACCAAAAAATGTCCCTACATGGGAGTTCCCTGGCAGTCCAGTGGTCAGGACTTGGCCAGTCCACTGCCGCTGGCCTGGGTTCAATCCCTGGTTGGGCAACTAAGATCCTGCAAGCCATGCCATGCAGTTAAAAATAAATCAATACCATCCAAGCAAAAAGAGTGTATTTGACAGTGAGACACGTCAGGGAGCTGCAGCACCCTCCAAACCCAACTACCCCGAACCAAATTTCTGCCCCTGCGTTTTCTGAGGTGGAGATTCTGCAGCTGCCGCTAAAAAGAACGCTATGGTAAAGATATGGAAAAAAAGGACTATGGGATCTCAGACAGGAATCTCCAAAGTCAACTGGGAAAGAGAAGGTGGCACAGGTGAGAGATAGCTTTTAAGTCAAGTTCTAATGTCAAGTAAAAGACATCATGGGGCTTCCCTGGTGGCTCAGTGGTAAAGAATCCACCTGCCATCGAAAGAGACATGGGTTCGATCCCTGGGTTGGGAAGTTCCCATGTGCTGTGGGACAGCAAAGCCCATGCACACGTGCCACAGTTACTAAAGCTCTTCTGCTCAAGAGCCTGTGCTCCGGAACAAGAGAAACCACCACGATGAGAAGCTCATGCATTGCAACTGGAGAGAGCTCCCACTCACGGAAACTGGAGAAGGGCCAAGTTCAGCGACAAAGACCCCGCACAGCCATAAATAAATAAATAAAATGAATCTAAAACAAACAAACAAAAGGCATCATGAAGGCTTGGTATGCCAAACTCAGCAGTTAATTTGTCCAATTAATAAGTGGTATTCAAAGTGGGCAAATACTCCCCAGGAGATTCCAAAAATAACTATTGTGATATGGGAAGAAAGCACCAGAACTTCTGTTTATTTTTACCTTGCACATTTTCATTTCTTTCTTTATATATTTTATCACATTTATAATTTATTACCCACTGCTGCTGCTGCTGCTGCTAAGTCGTTTCAGTCATGTCCGACTCTGTGCGACCCCATAGACGGCAGCCCACCAGGCTCCCCCATCCCTGGGATTCTCCAGGCAAGAACACTGGAGTGGGTTGCCATTTCCTTCTCCAATGCATGAAAGTGAATGTATTTAAAAATTTTTTATGAAATATAGTTGATTTACAGTATTTCAGGTGTACGGCAAAGTGATTCAGCATTTTGAGATTCCTTTCCATTATAGGTTATTACAAGATATTGAATATAGTTTCCAGTAGGTCCTTATAGCTTATCTATTTCATACCTGGTAGTGTGTATCTACTAATCCCAAATTCCCAATTTATCTCTCCCTCCTCCATATTCATAACTTTAAGCAGAGTAGGATATGTATGTAACTGAAGGTACAAAGACCGTGGTTGAATGCTCAGAAACGTGTCACTGATGTGTTGTAGAAACAAAGTTTGGAGACCATTGTTAGAAACAATGGGAACCCACTTGAAGAATTTAAGCGGGGGAATGACAGGATCACTTTATTTTAGTGAAAATCACTCTGCCTGAAGTGTGGAGAACGAGTTAATAGAGGTGAAAATATAGGCGGAGGCTATAGGCTAGGAGTTATTCGAACCCTCCAAGCAAGGCTTGACGGAAGCAGTGGGAGTGGGCATGGAGAGGGGAGTGGGGAAGGGGGATGGGGGGAATGAGAAATATCCCGCAGACAGAATCCACTTGACCTGGTGATCGGTATGGGGGACAGCGGGGGAAACAAGATCCAGATGACTCTCGGGTTTCTAGCCTCAATCAGTGAGTGGAACGAGCATCCAGGATAAAGAAATTACCCATGAAGCAAGAGCTAGGTACTGGAGAAGCGGCTAAGATCACAAGAGTGCCAACAGGAGCGCATCAGAAGCAGTAAGGAAAACTTGCTGCTGCAGTGTGTCCGCAGTACCTGTGCTGACAAAGCCGGACATCTCACTAGCTGACAGAACACATATTTGAAGGACCCATCTTGGGACTTCCTCGGCGGTCCAGTGGTTAAGACTCTGCACTTCCACTGCATGGAGTTCGGGTACCATTCCTGACCTGGGACCTAAGATCCCATTTGCCATGTGTTGTTGTTGTTGTTGTTGTTGTTCAGATGCCAAGTCATGTCTGACTCCTCATGACCCCATGGACTACAGCATTCCAGGCTTCCCTGTCCTTCACCATCTCCCGGAGTTTGCCCAAGTTCATGTCCATTGAATTGGTAGTGCCATCCAGCCATCTCATCCTCTGCCACCCTCTTCTCCAATCCACATGTCATGTGACCCAGCCAGAAAAAAAGATCCATCTTCACTTCTGCAGAGCAGGCAATGAAGAATGGATTTGGATCTGAGAAGCAACAAATTAGTAACTGGATAATCCACCCCTTTGACTTTTCAGCTTCTAGAAGAAACTGTCACTTTTATCTGGATCCAAACATATGTTCCCATTCCAGGTTTTGGAACCTCAGTTTTCAGCAATTCATACTCTAACTTTCACGTGAGAAACTCGGTGAGACTGTGAACTCAACTCTACTATAAACAACCTGGATATGTAAATACTTTAATTTTGCATTTGATTTTCAATACTATCAGTCCTATGAACACAAGAAAGAAGAGATTCCTTCAGGGCTATCATGGAAATCTCAGATTCTTAAACCATGACTTCAGCTGAGAGTTAAAGACTTGAGCTTGTGGTTTTTCTCCCTGTAAGTGCTCAAGAGCACACTCAAGAATCCATCTCACAACGGTCTTCAAAGTCATCATTATTGTCCTGTCAAGTGCAGCAGCTGCTCTGCCTCCAAGGCCGTGTACTTCAGTTAGCATTTCATCACAATAAGCGACAAATAGCTTGATTAATTGTGATGTCACTTGATGTGATAAATTACCAGCATCCCATTGTTCATTGACAAGGTGTTCCAGTGCTTCACTCAAAGCCATGACCGAACTTGTCCCCAAATCCCATCTTTGTGGGTCTATTTCCTGGTACCACTCTTTTTTTTTTTGGCTGCGCCGGATCTTAGTTGCAGCATGTGGGATCTAGTTCCCTGATCAGGGATTGAACCCGTGCCCTCTCCATTGGCAGCACAGAGTCTTAGTCACTGGACCACCAGGGAAGTCCCCCTGGTACCACTCTTGGTACCAGTCCTGTGTCTGCCAGGGTCCAATCAAGAGACATGGACCACACAGAAATTCAATAAAGAATTATTCTAACAGAGGACCTGAGCAACCAAGGACTAGTTAGTAAGAAAAGAACTCTAAAGAATATAAGAATAGCAGATGTAAGGAGTAGCTATTTTTCCCCAAATTGAGACAGACTGTCCAAGGTAGGGCCCCCCTTCCTTCAGGGCTGAGATCCAGACCACCTTGGGTGGGCACAGTCATGAATAAGTGGATGGCAGAGTTGTGGTGCTAGAGAAGACTCTTGAGAGTCCCTTGGACTGCAAGGAGATCAAACCAGTCAGTCCTTAAGGAAATCACCCTTGAATATTCATTGGAAGGACTGATGCTGAATCTGAAGCTCCAATTCTTTGGCCACCTGATGCGAAGAGCCGACTCACTGGAAAAGACCCTGATGCTGGGAAAGAGTGAGGGCAGGAGGAGAAGGGGGCGACAGAGGATGAGATGTTTGGACGGCATCATAGACTCAATGGACATGAGTTTGGACAGACTCCAGGAGATAGTGGAGGACAGAGAAGCCTGGTGTGCTGCAGTCCATGCGGTCACAAAGAGTTGGACACAACTGAGCGACTGGACAGCAAGAGTTGTAGTGGGGAGTGCTAGAAATCCACATCCTGGAACTTGCTGGAAATCTCTTCAGGGTTCTAGAGTAAGCTGTTAATGAAGAGATGTCTAACAAGAGGCTCTCCATTATAAAATCACCTAAGTGGTGTGCTGCAGCAAGCTGCTGGCCACCGGGAGCTGCTAACCACCATCCACTGCAGACTCCAAATCGTACACCTGAACAGTAAGGACACTTGAACCAGGAAGAAAAGCCCCTTCTTCCTGCAATGTCTCTCCATCGCCCTCTACCGACAATGTTTAATATTGCATCAGCTCGAAAGGAAACACTTAAAGGACCCATCTCTACGTTTGCAAAGCAGACCATGAAGGGTGGGATGTGGGTCTCAGTAACTGGTTCACGATACATCATTTCCATCTGGCAAGTAAAGAAGGGATGGAAGAAGAAAGGGAGGGTGAGAGGAAGGAAAAGAAAGCTGGCCCTTTCAGGTTTGCAGAGCCAGTCTGAGAAGGACATGACAAAGACCGCACAAGCCACAGAGGTTGGGGCTACTGTAAGTTGATGAGTACCACCCTCCACTGGACCCTTGATGCTTCCAAGTTGTTTGCATGTTTGCCAACTTTATATCCCTCCAGAATTGTAACAGTAAATCTGTGTTGCTTTACACTATCAATAGGAAACTAATACAGTTACTCATTCATTCAAGGAATATGTATTGCTTCTGCTCCTTGTCAGGTGCTGTTGAGGCACTGGAGATACAGCAATGAACAAAGGCTCACATCCTACTGATGGATAGAGTAGAGCTCATCAAACTGAATAAGAAAGGATTGGGCAGGTTCTACTAGATAACAGAAGGATTATATTCTTAAACAGAATAAAAGAGTATCAATTTCCTTTCTTTAGACTACAGGCAAAAAAGTTAACTGTTGCCATTCCCATCTTATGAAATAGGACACAAAGGCACCCACTAGGGCTGAGGCAATGGCACCCCACTCCAGTACTCTTGCCTGGAAAATCCTATGGACGGAGGAGCCTGGTAGGCTGCAGCCCATGGGGTCGCTAAGAGTTGGACACGACTGAGCGACTTCACTTTCACCTTTCACTTTCATGCATTGGAGAAGGAAATGGCAACCCACTCCAGTGTTCTTGCCTGGAGAATCCCAGGGACGGGGGAGCCTGGTGGGCTGCCGACTATGGGGTCGCACAGAGTTGGACACGACTGAAGTGACTTAGCGGCAGCAGCAGCAGGGCTGAGGTGGGAATTGGAGAGTTATTCCTCAGCTAGGAGTCGTTCAGTTGTGATGATGAAAAACTCAGTTTATCAAAAGAAGAAGAACTGGCCTAGTAACTAAGAAGCAAGGACTGCCCCGTGATTCAAAGTGCCCTTTCTCTCCATTTCTCCACTCTGCCGTCCACCGTGATGGCTGCATTCATCCTCAGGACCCTCACAGTGACAACCGCCCCCATCCTACACACAGTCAGTCAGCCTCCTCAGAAGCAGCGGCTGAACCTCATATAAGCTGTCAAGGGAGAGACAGTCCAGTCTAGGAGCCAAGCTTTCTCACTGGACCACATTGGTCTCATGTTCATCCTTGAACCAATCATTGTGGCCAAAAGGATAAGACAATCCAATTGGGAAATGCCCACTGCAGGGGAATGGAGGCCTTTTTGAGACAGGTCATGAGAGTAACAGGAACGCTGGCTGAGCAGGGACCTAGGAGAGGTTCAGGCCAAGAAAGTACAGAGGATGGAGGGCTGGCTCGTCTGTGGTTTTCTCACCAAAGGAGGGCACGTGGGTGATCTAATCCAAGGATGGGCATCTCCAGAGTGGGGGGCCTCAGGAATACCAAGGAGAGAAAGAGTGGTGGCTCATGAGACCAGCAGGGTCTTGACTAATGGGCCAGGCCAAGGTGTTGAAGGTGTCAAGGAGGTTGAAGGGTAGGTGAGATTAAGGAAGCAGAGAGAAAGATGGACCTAGAAAATCAGATTCACACTGCAGTTCAAGCATGGGGTGGAGGAGCAGTCCTACTCAGAGGTGTGACTCAGGGTATGGTCATGGAAATCAGTTGCTCAAAAAAGTACAAAGGAAAAGATCATAATGGTCATCACGATGTAATGAGTACTACTAGGAGTTATTTCGGAGAAGGAAATGGCACCCCACTCCAGTACTCTTGCCTGGAGAATCCCAGGGACGGGGGAGCCTGGTGGGCTGCCGTCTATGGGGTCACACAGTGTCGGACACGACTGAAGTGACTTAGCAGCAGCAGCAGGAGTTATTTATTTGTTTATGCCCAATCAGAATGGCTTTAGGAAGACTTCCCTGACAGTCCAGTGGCTAAGCGTCCATGCTCCCAATCTAGGGGACCTGGGTTCAATCCCTGGTCAGGGAACTGGATCCCGCATGCCGCAACTAAGGTGCGGTGTGGACAAATAAATAAATAAACAATTTTTTAAAAATAAATAAAGGATTTAGGGTGGCTTACAAAGATATACACAATATATCAAGAATTTTTAAAAATTTAAAAAATGAAAATTAAAAAACAAAACATATCAAGATACAACCACCTAAGGTTGGGTGGGTTGATGATAAAAGGAGAAAATGAGAGTGGGCAAGTAAAAAGGAGACCAGGAGTGAAGTTAATACACAAAATCCAGGCCACCCATTCTTGCACACTTCATATAGAGGGCCACAATGATGACTGTAGGCTCTCCATTAGTTATGGAGAAGAAAGGGACAAAATAAGCAGTTCCCTGAGTGTCCTAAGGATTAAAAAACAAAAAAGATATTAAAGCGCAGAAAGCAATGAGAAAGATAATCAGTACTGGTACTGACTTCAGATAAAGGTTTGAGAGTAGGTCCTGGAGGAGAAAGTCCTCAGGACATCAGAGGGGCTTGTGAGTCTGACAAGCCTCAGTCTTTATCACATCCTGGTTCTAGCACTGGACCAGCTTCACTAAACTCTGTAGGTCTCAGTTATCCCATCAGTTAACTGTAGCAATTCTCATCCTCCTTGGGCTGTTGCGAGGGTAAAATGAGGGCCTGTGTATGTCTGTGTTGAATGTGATCAACTCCTGGTAGCTATTGTACCCCCAAATCAATAGACTGACCCATTCTCAGGTCAGCATCTTAAAGCCAGATGCTTAAAGGCCATCTACACTGGTTCCTATTGTACTTTGGGGGACTTCCCTGGTGGTCCAGTGGCTAAGAATCCACCTTGCAATGCAGAGGACGAATGTTTGATCCTTGGTCGGGGACTAAGATCCCACATGCTGCAGAGCAATTAAGCCTGCAGGCTGCAAGTACTGAGCCCATGCACTCCGGCTCCATGTGCCACAGCTAGAGAGCATGGGCACCGCAAAGAAAGATCCCACCTGCTGCAACTAAGACGTGATGCAGCTAAATAAATAAATATTTTTAAAAAGAAAAAACAGCAGTTTCGGTTCATTTTGGGCTTTGGAAAAAAAAAAAATCAGTCTGCCTACCCTAGACAGACTTCACTGGACCAGAGCTGCACCTGAAGGTGGGTCTGTAACATTGGATGGTGGGTCCTCTCCCATCCATTTGAGTTTTCCCCAGCTGTGGGTCTTCCGTATAGGATGGTGAATAATGGACCCAATCAAAACCCCAAGGAAGGCTGATGATGGAAAGCAGAGAGAGAGAGATAAAGACCCCAAGAACAACAAAGTAGTTGGCTGGAGACTAGAATTCCTTACAAGGTGTCTCGAAGTCTTCAAGCTCTTCCTTGCAACCTGAAAGGGCCACAGAGAGCCTGTGCCTCAGAGGGAGGGCGTGGCTGTCCCCCCTCCACCGAGTCCTGCTCTGTGTGGGGGAGGGGTGCAAGGCCGCATCAGGAGCTAGGCTTTGTGTAGACAACTGTGCGCCTACTGCAGAGAAGATGTTATTCATCCCATTTCACAGATCAGAGAGAGTAAAGAATAGTGGCAGAAGCCAGATTTATTCAGTTAAAGCCTTGAGTTGTACGTACAGTATTTGCCTTTATATCCTTCTCCTCTACCACACTGTGAATTAATTGAGGTCAAGACCAGTCCTACTTAACTGTGTGTTTATAGCTCCTGGCACGAAGCCTAGCACACAGTAGACTTCCACAAAAGGCTGAATTAATTAGTCAATGAATTATCAATCATATATCAATGAATTATACAATATTATCTAATACATATAATATACAACACATAATAAAGTCAATGGATTATAATAATTATATATCCCAAACAGATACAATATTACATAATCATACCAAACATACAAAGTCAGATGACCCTGAAGAATCCTGACCCCTGACCCCCAACCCCAACCCCCCTGAAGCTTCTAAAGAATACTAAGATCCCATGGAACATATCTAGAGACTCTCCTTGGCAGAAAATGCATTACCAAGAATGTCAGTCGTTTGGGTTGGGACTTTCAATGCAATGCGTGCCTAAATGATTCAGGTCATGGAATGGTGAAGCAGAATTTTCGTTTTACCTGGAATTATCCCTTTCTTCCCCACACACTGTGGATGCATATGATTAGAGTCTTTAGGGACTGTCTCCAGTGAGAAGCGGGACTTTTTTGAGTCCCAAGGATCACAGTGTTTCATGGCCACTGGATGTGCTGGGTTCTGAGTCTTGGGTAACCTATGAGCCAGCTGCTCCTTGGGGCTGGCTTCATGCTCCTCCGTGTCAGAGCTGATGGGCTCTCTTCACTATGGCCAAGCATTCCCAGCATGCACTGGTCTACAAGTAACAAACCATTACTGCTGTATTTCAAACTAAGTGCTTGTTTCTATAAAGGCCCAGTAAGCACATTTATTGGAGAAGGAAGTGGCACCCCACTCCAGTATTCTTGCCTGGAGAATCCCAGGGACGGAGGAGCCTGGTGGGCTGCCTTCTATGGGGTCGCACAGAGTCGGACACGACTGAAGTAACTTAGCAGAAACTTAGCAGCAGCAAGCACATTTATGGGCTTCCAAGATGGTGCAGTGGTAAAGAAACTGCCTGCCAGTGCAGATGACACAAGAGACATGGTTCAATCCCTGGGTCGGGAAGATCCCCTGGAGAAGGAAACGGCAACCCTCTCCAGTATTCTTGCCAGGAAAATTCCATGGACAGAGGAGTCTGGTGGGCAACAGTCCATGAGGTCACAAAGAGCTGGATATGACTGAGCACAGCAGAGCAAGCACGTGTGCAACTGTCTTGTTTTTGCAAATTTTCAAGAAGCCGAGAACACAAAATTGTGCTTTATTTTGTTTTCCTTTGTTACCAGATCCTCTTAAAAATAAATATTGAAGGGATTCCCTGCTGGTCTAGTGTCTAGGACTCTGCTTTCATTGTGAAGAGCATGGGGTTGACCCTGGTTGGGGAATTAAGGTTCTACAAGCCACGCAGCACTGCCAATTTTTTTAATTTTTAATAAAAAATAAATTGATACTTCTGCACTAGTGAATTATATTATGGTTTATTATAAAGTATTATCCCACATATAATTTTATTTGGTCCTCAGAACAGCTTGCAAAGTATGATTATCCCTGTTTTACAGGTGAGAAGTCAGAGGTTTTATAATTTGCCCAAGGTCACACAGCTAATAAATGGCAAAGCCAGGACTAAAATCCAAGTCACTGGATACCATTCTGTCTATGCTGGAAAGAACGTTAGTGACACTAAACTCTAAGCCCAAATGAGAAACTATAACTCAACGAGGCCAAGTGACCTTCTCCAGGACACTGTCCGGCAGGCTCATTTATGGCAAAGAACAAGCTTTCAGTCTTCATTCTTCACCCTCTACCCTAAGAGTCTGCAATGTTCAAAATCACTCATATACCAAAAGGTATAGAAAGGACTTAAATTAGTAATCATTTAGTGATTAGGTTGAATCATCTGAGAGACATGGGTCATATTCTTTTACCAGAAACCTCCAACAGACTCTCCAAATAGCTGAGTTCTACTTAAATATTGTACTAAACAATACTTTGGGCTTCCCTGGTGGCTCAGTGGTAAAATAATCTGCCTGCCAAGCAGGAGACGCAGGTTCGATCCATGGGTTGAGAAGATTCCCTGGAGAAGGAAATAGCAACTCACTTCAGTATTCTTACCTGGGAAATCCTATGGACAGAGGAGCCTGGCAAGCTACAGTTCATGGGGTCCCAAAGAGTTGGACACAACTTAGCAACTTGACAACAACAGGCAATGCTTTAAAAATGTGGGGACTTCCCTGGTGGTCCAGGGGTTGAGAATCTACCTCCCAACATAGGGGACACAGGTTTGATTTCTGGTCTGTGTAGATTCCACGTGCTGCAGGGCAACCAAGCCTATGCTCCACAGATCCTGACGTCCATACACCCTAGAGCCTGTGTGTGCAATAAGAGAAGCCCCCACAATGAGAGGCCCCACGCATTGCAACTAGAGAAAGACCTCACATGGCAACAAAGACCCAGAGCAGTCAAAGATAAAGAAATAAATAATTTTAAAAGTGAACTAGGACTTCCCTGGCAGTCCCGTGGTACAGGGGGCACATGTCGCACTGTGGAGACAAAAATAGTGGAAAAAAGTGGGCTGAAATCATCTTTGGATGGTACTCTGATATTCCTCTGATGGCCAAGTAGTGTATATTTTTCTGGATTTTGGACAGTGAAACTTATACTCTAGGGATTGTGTGACGCTATGCCTGCTGCCACAGTAGATATGGTCCACGAGAGTAAAATCTAAGGACGTTCAGAAAAGGAGAGACCTAAGAAAACTTCTCTGATAGAAGTACAATGAAAAAAAAAATAGAGTACAGTGAGTATAATTCTGATGAATGCTATGGAAATTCAAGAAACACCACCTTTCTCCATTCATTCTAAACAGCAGCTAGCACTTAAAGAGCACACACTTTGTGCCTGTCACTGACCTACACACTTTTTTTTTTTTAATGTTCTTTTTAAAACAATTGTTTTTTATTTCTGGCTGTGCTGGATCTTAGCTGCAGTGCGAGGGCTTCTCATTACGGTGGCTTCTCTTGCTACAAAGCATGGTAGAGCCCAGGCTAGAGTTGGGCTCAGTAGGTGTTCTGCTGCTCTGTGGCACATGGAGTCTTCCTGGGCCCGGGATTGAACCTGTGTCCCTTGCATTGGCAGGTGGATTCTTATCGGCTGTACCACCAGGGAAGTCCCAACCTATGCACTTTAAATGCATCAAATAAATCCTATTTGCCCCATGTTGTACCCTCTCTTGCATGACAGAGCAATTTAGGATTATTTGGTGGGGGTCTGGGCAGTGTGTTACCGTACTCTATGTTCAGTTTCCACCACACCCACTCCCACCAGCTCCATGGGGGCGCTAGACTTCCTCAGGAGCCACAAGGCAGTAAAACATAGGTCCCAGGCCCTCACTGAACCCAGCCCCAGAGGCCATCTCCAATAATCTAGCTCTCAGTTTTCCCAGGTTCACTTCCTCCATCCTCAGTACAGCATTGATGAAGTGATCTGTACTCCCCCAAACAAAAGCCTTACGGTCCAATGGTTAAGACTCCAAGTTTCCAATGCAGGAGGTGTGGGTTCGACCCCTGGTTGGGGAACTAAGATCCCAAGTGTTGCACAACAAAGCAAAAAAAGATTAAAAAAAAAAAAACACCTTATGGGCGGGGGAGGAACAGGGTTCCCTCCACTTAGGATTGTCCAATTGAGAAAACACAGATACAGGATGCTAAAAAAAAAAAAAAAGCCTTACACAGGTGAGAGGGTAACAGGGTGCTCAGTTAAATTTGTGTGTCAGAGAAACAACAAATAATTTCAGGAGCAGAAGGGGGATGGACTTATACTAAAAAAATCATTGGTCATTTATCTGAAATATAAATTCTGTATTTTACCTGGGAGCCCTGTTTGCACTCCACCTTTTCCCAGCTTCACAACATAAAAGCCATCAGGAACCCTCTTAGGATGGGGAGACCATACACAGAACACAGAGGTTTCTTGGATGGGGAAGCGAAGAGTATAAAAATATCTCACCTTCGTTTGACTCTTCTCTGCAGGGAGACTAAAGCACAAATGAACAGCCAGCCCAGTGATGACTCTGCCACTGAAGCAAGGTGATAGTTCACGGTAAGATTTTTAGAATACTGTCTCTGTGACAAGGCAAATTTGTTATCCTAACCTAGGTATTCACAGGTCTAGTCCGGAGACCTTCCCATATCCCCAAATACTACTTTAATGTAAAGTGCAGCTGAAAAATTTAAATTACCTTTCAGACTCTTAATGATTCCCATACATACAGGATTTGAAATAGCCTTCAAATAGCCTTCAAATGAAATAGCCTTCTGGTTAAAAACAATTAGATGCCTCAGCTTTTCCTTAACTTCAGTCACCAGATTTAGCACTGACTTTCATTTCAGGCCTTTTGCATTAAGAAATATCTTTTATCACTTCACACACACTATATAATCTATAATTATAGACTATAATCCTATAATTCTAGGATTATAGAATAAGCAAGATAGATAATATTAATAACAAATGTCCTCCAATAAAACAAATAAATAAAATTTTGAAAAATAACAAATGTTGGTGAGGATGTGGAGAAAGTGGAACCCTTGGACATTGCTAGCAGAGATGTAAAATGGTGCAGTCACTCTGGAAAACAGTCTGGCAGTTTTTCCAAAGGTTAAATGTATAGTTACCAGATGATGAAACGGTTCCACCGCTAGGTGTACACCCAAGAACAATGAAAACATATGTCTACACAAAAACTCATACATTAACGTTCATAGCAGCATTTTTCATAATAGACAAAAGGTATAAATAAACCAAATGCCCATCAACTGATGAATAAATAAACAAACTTATAGCAATCCAATGAAATATTATTCAGCCATAAAAGGAATAAAATACTGATACTTGCTACAACATGGAAGAACACTGAAAACATTATGCTAAGCCAATTACAAATAACCACATATTTCACAGTTTATTTGAAATGTCCAGATTAAGCTAATTTATTTACAGACAAAAAGTAAGTTCGTGGTTGCCTAACAGAGGAATGGGGGAAATAAACAGGAGGCAATGGCTAAGGGGTGTGAGCGTCTTTATTTTGTTCTTATTTTAAGTTACTCAGTTGTGTCCTCTTTGTGACCACATGGAATAGGCCATGGAATTTTCCAGGCAAGAATACTGGAGTCGGTAGCCTTTCCCTTCCCCAGGGGATCTGATCTTCCCAACCCAGGGATCAAACCCAGGTCTCCTGCATTGCAGGCGGATTCTTTACCAGCTAAGCCAACAGGGAAGCCCAAGAATACTGGAATGG
Source organism: Ovis canadensis (assembly GCF_042477335.2). NCBI lineage: Eukaryota > Metazoa > Chordata > Mammalia > Artiodactyla > Bovidae > Ovis > Ovis canadensis. Next base: position 43,003,357 of record NC_091268.1, on the reverse strand, counting down.
GTAGCCTACCCTTTCTCCAGGGGATCTTCCCGACCCAGGAATCAAACCAGGGTCTCCTGCGTTGCAGGCAGATTCTTTACCAGCTGAGCTTCTGGGGAAGTCCTAGCTTCTTTATAGGGCAATGAAAAGGTCATAAAACTGATTGTGGTGATGGGTGCACAACTCAGTATTCTAAAAACCACCAAATTGTACACTTTAAATAACTGAATTGGATAGTGTATGAATTACGACTCAACAAAGCTGCTATTAAAAAAGCAAAGCAAGGGAGGTCCCTGGTGGTCCAGTGGCTAAGACTCCACGCTCCCAATGCAGGAGGCCTGGGTTCTGTCCCCGGTTGAGAAACTAGATTCCACACGCAGCAACTAAGGGTTTGCATGCCACAGCTAAAAATCCCACATGCCGAAACGAAGATCTAAGATCCCATGAGCCACAGCTAAGACTCAGTGCAACCAAATAAATAAATAAATATATTTTTTTAAGGCAGAGCAAGTTCTTATCACTTCATGAGAGTGACCAAGAGGAGTATAGAAGAACAAAAGAGCACTGAGATGAGATTTTGGGGGGTACTGGTTGGGTTCAATCATGAGCTAAGTGGCTTCTGAAACTTGTAACAACTCTGGAGAGGAGTCATGCAGATTCAATCTAAAATCCATTGCGAATGACAGTAACCTAATTTATGTGCCTTCTAATGACAAAAAAAAAGTCAAAGGGCCTAAATAGCAAGTGGTCTGAATGACAGCAACTATTTATTAAAGACTATTTTTTAAAACAGTATGTTCTCTAAAATGACACCCAGGATGTTCCATGCTAAAGAAGCTCCAATTTCACATTTGCTCAAGCATTGATTTGATGTAGTCAATATGACCCCAATCTTGAATAACGGTGTACAAACAACATAGTTTTTATTTCCTCATTTATCAAAATGGATCATGGAAAAAATTAATGAGGGAACCAATAAGATGTTGCAAGCTGTTCAGAGGATTCTCAAGACTGCATGTATACAAGACTATCAAGAATGATAAAGATGTGAAATTTAAAATATTGATACACATGGGACTTCCCTGGTGGTTGGTGATCAAGAATATGCCTTGGGCTTCCCTAGTGGCTCAGACTGTAAAGAATCTACCTGCAGTGCAAGAGACCTGGATTCAATCCTGGGGTTGGGAAGATCCCCTGGAGAAGGGAATGGCAACCCACTCAGTATTCTTGCCTGGGAAATTCCATGGACAGAGGAGCCTGGTGGGCTACAGTCCATGGGGTGGCAAAGAGTCGGACATGACTGACTGAGTGTCTAACACGTTCACACTTTTGCAAATTCAGGGGATGTAGGTTCCATCTCCGGTCAGGAAACTAAGATCCCACATGGAGAAGCTACTGAGACCTCAGGCCACAACCAGAGAGTCTACGCCCCGCAATGAAAAAGATACTGCATTATTCAAGGAAGATCTCACATGCCACAACTAATACCCAATGACATCAAATAAGTAAAATGATCATAGATGTGTTAGGATACCAGAAAAGGGCAATTCTTTTCATTTTCTTGTGTTTTCCAAATTTTTGATGTCATACACTGTCATATACATCTATAATTTTAAAATAAATTGTAAAAATATTTCAGCCCATTATTCACCTAGCTTCCAGCCCAAATTAAACAAGTCACATATATCTCCCCAAATTAATATTATCAAAATGAGAGAATTATGTTTAAAAAAGTTCAGAACCTAATAAAGAGATGTTTAGAGCTTTAGTGAGTTTATCACCTGCTCAACTGAAGAATAAAGTTACTTTCTAAGAATTATTGCAGTAAATATTAACACAATGAAAGCTACTTATGAGAAAAATGTAGCCTTAGCCTAGGAGATTTTTTTGAAATTGCAATGAAATCTTGAGAAACACCTGAATCCAGATAAGGTGACTAGAAACAAGTTGCAAGTGTAGATGAAAAAAGTTATAACTGAATTAACTTCCTGAAAATTGGACAAAGACTAGAATGGCAGAAATGTGTGCATTGGTTAGTGGTTCAGACTTGAGTAAATGCACTTATATCTTGTAAAGGAAAAATTATGATCCTCAAATGTTAAGGGGTTTCCCTGGCATTCCCGTGGTTAAGACTCCTCACTTCCAATGCAGTGGACCTGGGTTTCACCCCTGGTTGGGAAACTAAGATCCCACATGTCACATGGCTCAGCCAAAAAAAAAAAGTTGACCTATATCATTTTTATTATGATGCTGCTTGAACACATAAAAACCAAAAAGTAGATATAAATGCCTTATTCTAAAAAAATAAAATAATTAAATGGCTTGATGTTATAGCTCCTTCTACAAGGATAAAGGGCTTCCCTGATGGCTCAGTAGTAAAGAATCCTCCTGCCAAGCAGAAGACTTGGGTTTGATCCGTGGGTCGGGGATATCCACTGGAGAAGGAAATGGCAACCTACTCCAGTATTCCTGCCTGGGAAATCCCATGGACTGAGGAGTCTGGCAGGCTATAGTCCATGGAGTCACAAAGAGTTGGACATGACTTAGCGACTAAAACCACCACAAAAAGCACAAGGATAAAACCAAAGCAAGTTTGAAAATTAAATATAATTGTATCAGTAATACAAATATATTAAAAATGGTAAAATTCAAATGAACAGCACTCATTTAATATAATATACGATGTTTTCTGAAAAGGAAATTCAAATTAAACCCATGATGTATCATTTCCTGCCCACTAGAATGGCTAACATTTAAAACAATGAAATGCCTACCCGATTGGCAAGGAAGTGGAGCAACTGAAACATTCACACATTGTTGGAAAATGTAGGATGGTAAAACACTTTGGAAAATTTGGCAGCTACTCATAAAGCTAAATGTCACCTACCACATGACCCAGCAATTTCACACCTAGATTGTTTCCAGAAGAGTAATGAAAATATATGTTCACAAAATATCTATGTCCACAAAATACGTATGTACAAACTTTTTATGCATACCACCTTTATTCTGAACAGCTAGAAACTGGAAACAACCCAATGTCCACCAACAGGTGAATGGATAAGCCACGTATGGTATATTCATACAGCAGACTTGTACTCAGCAAAAAAATACGAAAGAATACCAAAGCCTGATAGTGCAAAGCCAGTTCCTGCCTGTCCCAAATGACTTTTTCTTTCTCCTTGGGTGGTTACCAATGTGCCCATGCATTTGTCCAATAAATCAATGAATTTGCAAAACCCAGTGCATGACAACCGCCTTGGGACTGTAAATGGGTGCAGTCAATTGGTGCAGAAAAACAGTATGGAGGTTCCTCAAAAAACTAAAAATAGAGTTATCATATGACCCAGCAAGCCCACTCTGGGGCATATATCCTGACAAAACTATAATTCAGAAAGATACATGTTCCACTATCTTCACAGCAGCACTATTTACAATAGCCGACTCATGTTCATTGACAGATGAATGGATAAAGATGTGATATATAAACACACACACACACACACACTGGAATACTATGAAGCCATGAAAAAAGAACAAAATAATAGCATTTGTAGCAACATGAATAGATCTAGAGATTTTCATACTATGTGAAGTCAAAAAGAGAAAAACAAATACGGTATTGTATTACTTATTTGTGGAATCTAAAAAAAGATACAAATGAACTTATTTATGAAACAGACTCACAGACAGAAAATAGACTTGCGATTGTCAAGGGAGAGGGAGAAGAGGAGGGAATCACCTTGCTGTATACCAGAAAGTAACAGACATTGTAAATCAACTATACTTCAATTTAAAATAATTTTTAAAAGTGCACACATAAGCTTTTTGTGTTATTGCATGTAAATTTTACCTAAAATACGTATAAACATATAAAGCTTAAGGAGAAATAATATTTCAGAGAAGCTGAGTAGAGCTAATGAACTGAATGTTTGTGTGACTGTCACTTGAAGACAAGTGACACCGACAGTTTGGTTGACCAGCTGAAGGGAAAACATCGCAGAACTGAAAGAAGCTCTCTGCTATTTGACAAGAATGGTAATGAACAACCAAAAATTGAAGACTGTAATGAGGTCTCTTGGGCAAAATTCCCTAGAAGCAAAGTTTCGGAATAAATTAATGAAACAAATGGTGATGAAAATAGTACAACTAACTCTCTGGATTTTTTGATAATGATGGCAAGAAAAATGGAAAACAGAGAGCGGAGCAGGAACCAGAGAAACATTCCTTGTGTTTAATAAGGATGACACTGTCTATGTTGGGGCAGCATAAGTACATCACATGATAAAACACCTTCGAGGAAAATGAACACATGAGGAGTTTGAGAAAATAGTCAGGGAAGCAAATATTGAGAATAATAGTCAAGTAAACTCTGAAAAATTGTATAAATGATGTCAGCAAAGTGAGACCATTGTACAGAATATGTTAAAATTCCTGTACAAAATTAATTTCCCTTTTTTTTCTCTTTTTGCTATCAAAAGAATATGCATGACTAGTGATTAGGGCTTACTCCTCTAACTTTCTCTCCCTTATCTCACTATCACTGTTCTGTACCTCATTTCTTACAGTGCATCAAGTACCAAGTTGCACACGGCTTACTAAATTACTGGCTCTCAAATTTTGGGAGCTCAGTATCCCTTAACATTTTAAAATTTTATTGAAAATCTCTAATGTTTTTTATTTAGGAATTATCGATATTAAAAGCTTGCAGATGTCCTTGGTGGTCCTGTGGTTAAGACTCCAAGCTCCCAATGCAAGGCGTGTGGCTTTGATCCCTTGTCAGGGAACTAAGATCCCATGTGCCATGTGGTATAGCAAAAAAATAAAGTAAAATGAAAAATAAAAAAGATTAGAGTCTTCATATTAGAAATGAAAACAGAATTTTAAAATATTTACTTGTTCATTATGAAATAAAAGCATTACATATTGACATAAAAAATTCAAAAATAATTATATTTTCCCAAACCAAAAAGAAAAATGAGTGAGAGAAGTGGACACATTTTACATTTTTTCATATATTTTAAATGTCTGGATTAATAAAAGACAGCTGGGATCTCATATCAATATTCAATCTGTTGTGGTATGACACTTCATGTAATCTCTGGAATAAATAAATAAGAATAAACAGTTACCGAGCAAGAGAAGTAACAATAGCAAAGATAGTGAAAGTCACTCAGTCATGTCTGACTCTTTGTGACCCCACTGACTGTAGCCCACTAGGCTCCTCTGTCCATGGAATTCTCCAGGCAAGAATACTGCAGTGGGTTGCCATTTCCTTCTCCAGTGGATCTTCCCAATCCAGGGATTGAACCCAGGTCTCCTGCATTGCAAGCAGATTCTGGGTTCAATCCCTGGATTGGGAAGATCTGCTGGAGAAAGGATAGGCTACCCATTCCAATACTCTCAGGGTTCCCCTGGTGGCTCAGAGGGTAAAGCATCTGCCTACAATGCAGAAGACCAGGGTTTCATCCTTAGGTCAGGAAGATCCCCTGGAGAAGGAAATGGCAACTCACTCCAGTACTCTTGCTTGGAAAATTCCACGGACGGAGGAGCCTGACAGGCTACAGTCCATGGGGTCCCAAAGAGTTGAACACAACTGAGCAACCTCACTTTCTTTCTTTCTTTCCATTATTCCTGGGCTTCCCTTGTGGCTCGGCTGGTAAAGAATCTGCCTGCAATGTGGGAAACCTGGGTTTGATCCCTGGGTTGGGAAGATCCCCTGCAGAAGGGAATGGCTACCCACTCCAGTATTCTGGCCTGAAGAATCCCATAGACTGCATAGTCCATGGGGTTGCAAAGATTCTGACATGACTGAGCGACTTTCATTTTCACTTTCTTTACCATCTGAGCCACCAGGGAAGCCCCAGCAAAGACAATAACTCCCAGTTCTGCTTCAATGGTAAAGACTAGCCTGAAGCTTTCTTGAGGTGTTTTGCAGAATTTAAACTCCCCAGGCACTCAACTACCAGATCAATTGAAACCTAAAGGATGATAATGTTGACATTTTCTGATCCTTGAAACTTCAATCAACTAAAGCTTGGACTCTGGACAGCCCAGGCCCTTTCATGAATATGCATGTACTCTTGGCTTAAAAATACCCCAGTTTTGCTGTTTAGGGAGATAGAATGCTTTGGGAAAGATCTTCTGTGTTCTTTTTACTTGCTCCAAGTAATAAAGGAAGGAAACTTCTTCCACTCTTTGGCCTGATTATGACTTTTGGCTCAATACTTACCAAGAAGCAAATCCAGTTTTCAGGTAACAGCAGCAGCCCACTGTCTCTATGGGGCGCTGTATCTATAGCTATCATTTCTCCCCCAGGAGATGCTGTATGGTCCAGCTTCTTCTTACATTTTATACCCCCCACCTCTCTGGTCTCGCAATATGGCAAGCTGCTGAGTCAGGGTTGATATACTGCAGCTATGACTTCAGAATTCATCAGGGCAGTTTGTGTTTCAGAAAGCAAACAGGAGAAGGTAGACCCAGCCTATCACTGGCCAACTTAGCGGGTTGAAGACACCAGCTGTGAGTCTGCCTCTGCTCCCAATGCTCTTTGAATAAAACAAATTCACTTCTCCCAGGGAGTTCTCAAAGTACACCCCCACCAGTGGTGAAGCTGCAACTGTGTATCTCAGACTGGGACTTGAATCTACTGGTCAGGACTCACACCCAGCCCAAATCCATGGTTTTCCAGCTGAGATCACATACCTGGTTTCAGCACCTAATGAATCTCAGGTTCTTGATGTCTCATCACAGAAAGAATTCAGTGAGACAAGTGATAGGTAAGAAGTGGATTTACACAGAGAGAAACACTCTCTGCAGAGTGTGGGTAGTCTCAGAAGGAGAGAGCAGCCTCAAAATACAGCAAGGTTAGTTTTTACCAGGCAAGGTTAGTTTTTACCAGCTGGGTAATTTCATAGGCTAATGAGAGGATTATTTCCGCTATCTCAGGGAATGGGGTGGGGCTTTCCAGAAATTGGGCCAGGGCCACGCCCACTTTTTAATCTGTGCTGGCTCTCTGAATCTGCGCTTGTGGGTGTGTCCCTTAGCTACCGTGATGTGCTACAGTGAGTGTATGATGAGGTTTGAGGTCTAGGAGAAGTTGACTGATCCACCATCTTGGACTTATTTGGTTCTAATCACTTTATGTTGTGTTCTAGGGTTATGTCATTGTTTCAAGTTTGTGCCCTGCACCCTTCCCTTCTAGTTCAGATCTTTCTTGGAGTCCTATCTTAAATCCTCTTCTTATATTCTTTCCCTCCTTAAATTACCTCTCACACATCTGCAGGGATAGCAGACCCAGATCTCAGCGGGGCTGGCAGCCAGCTTCAATGATGAAAGGAGGCCCTAATGTGGGGACCAGTGGGAACTGTGACAAGCTGAATGTCATTCACATTCAAAGGTTCTTAAAACTGCTAGTCAAACCAAACATATGAACAGGAAGCCCATTTCAATCACCAGCAGCCAGTGTGAGGTGTTTTATTTACATTTTATAGTTCCAATTTGGAGAAGGCAATGGCACCCCACTCCACTACTCTTGCCTGGAAAATCCCATGGATGGAGAAGCCTGGTAGGCTGAAGTCCATTGGGTCACTAAGAGTCGGACACGACTGAGTGACTTCACTTTCACTTTTCACTTTCATGCATTGGAGAAGGAAATGGCAACCCACTCCAGTGTTCTTGCCTGGAGAATCCCAGGGATGGGGGAGCCTGGTGGGCTGCCTTCTATGGGATCGCACAGAGTTGGACACGACTGAAGCAACTTAGCAGCAGCAGCAGCAGCAGCAGCAGCAGCAGCAGTACCAATTGCTTAGTATTAATTACAGGTCCCTTCGGATCCAGCCTCTCCTACCAATTGTTACAGGGAAGAACTGACTCCATGTTGGATCTGTTTCTTTTACCTTAACCCTTGCTTCCCATTGCTTTTGTTCACTAAAAGTGTTACAGAGTCCAAGCTCGCCCTGCTCACCTGTCCACCTGTAGATGGCTACAGGAAGGAAGAAATCAACACATCCCCTTCCCGAGGCTAGTTGTTCCAGGAGATATTTGTAAGGTTAATGGCCTTTTTACTTTACCTCCTCACCTCCCAGCTCATAAAAGAACCTGGCATCCAGACCTCGGTAAGATGGTTATTTTGAGATGGCAGCCTGCTGTCTTCTTGGTCAGCCAGCTTTTCTAATAAAGTCATATTCCTTGCTTCAACACTTTCTCTCAGTTAATTGGTGAGTTAATGTGGTGAGCAGAATAAGCTTGGACTTGGGAACACCATACCCCTACACTCTGATTACATGACGTACTTTTACATACTCTCCCTGTCACCTTTGCTTATTCATCCTTTTTGTCCCCCCAACATTTACTGAGCCCCTAATATGTATCAGGCATTATAATAGTTCCTGAGGCAAAAAGGGTGAACAAGAGTTTCTGTTCTCATGGAGCTTAGATGTCAAAGAAATACTAATCAGTCCTAGTGGTAAAGCTCTGCCTGCTGATACAGGAGATGCAAGAGATGTGGGTTTGATCACTGGGTCAGGAATATTCCCTGGAGGAGGAAATGGTACCCCACTCTAGTATTCTGGCCTAGAAAATTCCAGAGGCAGAGAAGCCTGGCAGGCTACAGTCCGTGGGGCCGCAAAGGGCAGACACAACAGAGTAACTGAACACATACAGACATCTATGAAAGAAATCAAAATTTTTATCCAAGTCATATTGAGGATTATAACCCAGGAACGGCCTCTCAGAAAACTTTGAGAACTGTTCTGCCCATTAAAAGTCAAAGCCCAATTAAATAAGTTTTTGGGGACAGAGGGCTATACATTAAATGATGTACTATCAACAGTTTACACAATCCTGATCTGATCCTGATGGGTCATCATAACACCTTACAAAATCAGGAAGGAATGTCATATTTTAAGGAGCTGTCGTGTTGGTGTTGGGAGAACGCTGCTCTCTATGGCTGAGCAGGTATGTCTGCCTAAGGGATGTTTTGGTCAATACGTAATGCAGATACACAAGGCAGAGTAGAGGGCAGAGAGAAGGCAGGGGAACGTTTTCATGTTTAAAATGTTCCTTTCTTGCCGTAAAGTATGAATTTCATGTCACAGTCGTGAGGAGACATGTTAACAGTTACCAACCTGTGATAAGTATAACGAGAGAAGTACAGGGTTCGCTTGAACTATACACAGGAGGCACCTAGCCGGATCAGAGAGAGATGGGCTTGGCAAGGCTTCTCAGAGGAGCAGATATCTTAGCTGAGGTTAAGGAGGAGCTAAGGAAGCAAAGATGAGAGTGAAAGGGTGAGAGTGATGTTAGGGAGAGGCTTTCCTGGAAGAGGAAACAGTACTTATAAAGGTCCCCAAAGAAACTGACATTCCGTATGGCTGGAGAGAAAGGATGTAGGGAAGGGTGTCACATGATAAAACTGGGAAGGTGAGGAGGGGCGGGATCTTTCCAAACCTTGTGGACAAATGAGCCAGATGCTAACCTAAGGGCAATGGGCAGCCAACAACAGTTGTTTTTTTCTAAGTTATTTATTTATCTGGCTCCACGGGTCTTAGCTGCTGCATGTGGGATCTTCATTCTAACTTGTGTCATGAATCTTCAGTTGCAGCACGTGGAATCTTTTTTTTTTTTTTTTAAGTTGTGGCATGTGGAATCTTTAGATGTAGCATGTGAACTCTTAAGTAGCAGCATTTGGGATCTAGTCCCTGGTCAGGGATCAAATCTGGGCCACTAGCATTGGGAACTCGGAGTCTTAGCCACTGGACCACCAGGGAAGTCCCAAGAGTTTTTAATCAAGGACTCAAATTTGTCTTTTAGAAGAATTCCTCTGAAAAAAAAAAAAGAATTCCTCTGGCCTCATTGTGAAGAACAGGCTGAAGTGAGCAAGGAGGGGATGCAAAGAGGATATTTAGAGGGCCCTCACGGTGGCTTCCCTGCTGGCTCAGAGGGTAAAGCGTCTGCCCGCAGTGCGGGAGACCCGGGTTCAATCCCTACGTCAGGGAGATCCCCTGGAGAAGGAAATGGCAACCCACTCCAGTACTCTTGCCTGGAAAATTCCACGGACAGAGGAACCTGGTAGGATATAGTCCATGGGGTCATAAAGAGTCGGACACGACTAAGCGACTTCACTTTCACAGTAAACCAGCCAGAGATGATGATGACCCGGCATGCGAAGCAGCAGTGGGCTGGAGAGAATGGATCAGACTTGTGAGAGAACTGATGCCACTCAGAGATTTAGTGACATGGGAAGAAAGACAAGAGGAGGTGTTACTGATGATGAACGCAAGAGTGCCCTGATCCCCTCTTCATTGTCATGGACAGGCAGGCACCTTCTTACTCACCGTTCTCACACTCTGTCCCGCTATGGTTTAGCACACTACACTGTGTAATGCTGAAAGGCTGGGTGTCTTTCATCCTTGTTATGTTGGTCGGGAACACTTATCACTCAGGGTCAAATTAGGAGATGGAAGCCACAGAGCTGGAGAAGGCGATGGCACCCCGCTCCAGTACTCCTGCCTGGGAAATCCCATGGGCGGAGGAGCCTGGTAGGCTGCGGTCCATGGGGTCGAGAAGAGTCGGACACGGCTGAGCGACTTCACATTCACTTTCCTGCACTGGAGAAGAAAATGGCAACCCACTCCAGTGTTCTTGCCTGGAGAATCCCAGGGATGGGGGAGCCTGGTGGGTTGCCGTCTATGGGGTCGCACAGAGTCAGACACGACTGAACTAACTTAGCAGTATCAGCAGCAGCCACAGAGCAGCTGGAACAGCTAAATTTTAATATATAGATTTTTATCAACTGTAACAGGGGATTTCAGTAAAGAGAGATTGGCTACTAGCTGAAAAATAAAGTGAGCTCTAAAGAATATAGGATCTGCATAGATAAGGTATATCCATCACCTCCCTAGGCTGAGGTAGAGCACCAGGGCTGAGACCCAGCTTGCTGGAGACTTACACAGCCATGGGTAACTGGATGGCACAGAAGTCACCTAGCGCTGCACCAGTGGTGAACCTGAGTGTGGCCCTGTGCATCACCAGGGCACAGAGGCCCCTTTGTCCCATTTCTGTTGTCAGTGAATTCCAGGATCTTTCTTCATCTCAAAAGAATTCAGAGATGAAGCACAGAGGTTAAGAAAGCAGGTGAGTGAGTGAGTGAAAGTCACTCAGTTGTGTCTGACTCTTTGCAACGCTATGGACTATAGAGTCCATGGAATTCTCCAGGCCAGAATACTGAAGTGGGTAGCCTTTCCCTTTTCCAGGGGATCTTCCCAATCCAGGTATCGAACCCAGGTCTCCCGGATTGCAGCCGGATTCTTAACCAGCTAAGCCACAACTCTGTAGTATTTATTTATGTATTTGGCTATGCCTGGTCTTCATTGCAGTGTGCAGGTTCTTTAGCTGTGGCATGTGGGATCTAGTTCCCTGACTAGGGATCAAACCCTGGCCCCCTGCATTGGGTGCTTGGAGTCTTAGCTGCTGGACCACTAAGGAAGTCCCCAAGTCCCCTCTTTAAACAAGTAAACCATTCTTCTTTGTTATTCTGAGTAGATTAAAGTTAGCTTTTCCATCTTCCCACAGACAACTTGGGCAACATTTCTAGACTTGTCTAGAAAGTAAAGCAAAAGTTCATTTAAGCAAGGATACATTCTCAAAGGGAGAGTGGGTAGGCAGGTGAGGAGCTGCCAACCAGCAAGGATACATTCTCAAAGGGAGAGTGGGTAGGCAGGTGAGGAGCTGCCAACCAGAGTTTCTTTGGCAAGTTGGTTTTGAGGAGGGTAAGAATGAGGGGGCTGAATATTCCCTGGGGATTGAGGAGTTTGGGCATTGACCTTCCTGATTTTTTCATCCCAGCTCCATTTTACTGAGGGAAGCAGGGGTTTTATTTCTATTTAGCTTAGAGTAGAAATGTCCTGGTATACATCCCTGATGACTATTCTTATCTGTCAGGCTAATCTTATTGTAATGACAGCACAATGAGAAAAGGTTACATTTGGATGCAGGGGATTCCTGCCTTTCCTCACATTTCTTGGTCGCCTATTGAGGCCCTCATCACCCAATTTCCTGTCAGTCTGAAGGCGCCTGCTTTCCTCATCTGCCCATGGACTCCCACTGTTTACAAGATGCATGACTTTTCTGTTGCTTGGCTCCTGGCCCCATTTCTCTGCTCCTACCTAACTAAGCTGCATGCTACAACATTTCTTGTGAGACTCCAGCCTCCACGACCTTTCCTGAGTTCCAAAGGGCAGAATCAAGGGAGTTGCTAATCAAGGGAGGAGCCATCAAGAAACCGCTTGATTAAAGAGATCAGAGCAGCTCATCAAGATGAGATCACCTGAGAAAAGGTGCACACACCCTAATCTTGTCAGAGACCCACCTTGGAGTCCCTGTTATAAAACCCTTCATTCACTCCTCCTGGGTTGGCAGTCGAGGAGGACAGGCAGCTGCGCCACCGCCACCGCCACCGCCACCGCCACCGCCACCGCCACAGCTGCAATGGACGTGTTCCTCTTGATCCGGCGCGGCAAGACCACCATCTTCACTGAAGCCAAGGAGTCGAGCACCGTGTTTGAGTTGAAGCGCATCATCCAGGGTATCCTCAAGCGTCTGCCGGATGAGCAGCAGCTGTACAAGGATGACCACCTTCTGGATGACAGCAAGACACTGGGCGAGTGTGGTTTCACCAGCCAAATGGCACTGCCTCAGGCCCCAGTGATTGTGGGGCTAGCCTTCAGGGAAGATGAGGCATTTGAAGACGTGTGAATAGAGCCCTTCTCCAGCCCACCCGAGCTGCCAGAGGTAATGAAGCCGCAGGACTCAGGAAGCAGAGCCGACGGACAAGCTGCGCAGTAAGACCCCCGCCTCAACTGCCCCACTCTCCCACTAAAAGAGATTTAGGTGTCTTTAAAACAAATTCTCCTGGGTTGGGACACTTAGTTTTTCATGGCAGAAGCCCTTTGCCTGGTGAAGTAATAAAGCTCTCCTTATCTATTTCACCCAAAACTGAGATTCTCTTTGGCACTGGTATACAGGGAAGCTGAACTTTCGTTAACAACGGTCAGTTCAGTTGCTCAGTCGTGTCCAACGCTTTGTGACCCCATGAATCGCAGCACGCCAGGCCTCCCTGTCCATCACCATCTCCCGTAGTTCACTCACACTCATGTCCATCGAGTCTGTGATGCCATCCAGCCATCTCATCCTGGGTCGTCCCCTTCTCCTCCTGCCCCCAATCCCTCCCAGCATCAGAGTCTTTTCCAGTGAGTCAACTCTTCACATGAGGTGGCCAAAGTACTGGAGTTTCAGCTTTAGCATCATTCCTTCCAAAGAAATCCCAGCATTGATCCCCTTCAGAATGGACTGGTTGGATCTCCTTGCAGTCCAAGGGACTCTCAAGAGTCTTCTCCAACACCACAGGTCAAAAGCATCAATTCTTCGGTGCTCAGCCTTCTTCACAGTCCAACTCTCACATCCATACATGACCACAGGAAAAACCATAGCCTTGACTGGGCGGACCTTAGTTGGCAAAGTAATGTCTCTGCTTTTGAATATACTGTTTAGGTTGGTCATCACTTTTCTTCCAAGGAGTAAGCGTCTTTTAATTTCATGGCTGCAGTCACCATCTGCAGTGATTTTGGAGCCCAAAAAAATAAAGTCTGACACTGTTTCTACTGTTTCCCCATCTATTTCCCATGAAGTGATGGGACCAGATGCCATGATCTTCGTTTTCTGAATGTTGAGCTTTAGGCCAACTTTTTCACTCTCCTCTTTCACTTTCATCAAGAGGCTTTTTAGCTCCTCTTCACTTTCTGCCATAAGGGTGGTGTCATCTGCATATCTGAGGTTATTGATATTTCTCCTGGCAATCTTGATCCCAGCTTGTGTTTCTTCCAGTCCAGCATTTCTCATGATGTACTCTACATAGAAGTTAAATAAGCAGGGTGACAATATACAGCCTTGACATACTCCTTTTCCTATTTGGAACCAGTCTGTTGTTCCACGTCCAGTTCTAACTGCTGCTTCCTGACCTGCATACAGATTCCTCAAGAGGCAGGTTAGGTGCTCTGGTATTACCATCTCTTTCAGAATTTTCCACAGTTTCTTGTGATCCACACAGTCAAAGGCTTTGCCATGGTCAATAAAGCAGAAATAGATGTTTTTCTGGAATACTCTTGCTTTTTCCATGATCCAGCGGATGTCGGCAATTTGATCTCTGGTTCCTCTGCCTTTTCTAAAACCAGCTTGAACATCAGGGAGTTCACGGTTCACGTATTGCTGAAGTCTGGCTTGGAGAATTTTGAGCATTACTTTACTAGCATGTGAGATGAGTGCAATTGTGCAGTAGTTTGAGCATTCTTTTGCATTGCCTTTCTTTGGGATTGGAATGAAAACTGACCTTTTCCGTCCTGTGGCCACTGCTGAGTTTTCCAACTTGCTGGCATATTGAGAACTCCTTATTGCCAAATTCAGACTTAAATTGAAGAAAGTAGGGAAAACCGCTAGACCATTCAGGTATGACCTAAATCAAATCCCTATGATTATACAGTGGAAGTGAGAAATAGATTTAAGGGTCTAGATCTGATAGATAGAGTGCCTGATGAACTATGGAATAAGGTTCGAGACATTGTACAGGAGACAGGGATCAAGACCATCCCCATGGAAAAGAAATGCAAAAAAGCAAAATGGCTGTCTGGGGAGGCCTTACAAATAGCTGTGAAAAGAAGAGAGGTGAAAAGCAAAGGAGAAAAGCAAAGATATAAGCATCTGAATGCAGAGTTCCAAAGAATAGCAAGAAGAGATAAGAAAGCCTTCTTCAGCGATCAATGCATAGAAATAGAGGCAAACAACAGAATGGGAAAGACTAGAGATCTCTTCAAGAAAATTAGAGATACCAAGGGAACATTTCATGCAAAGATGGGCTCAATAAAGGACAGAAATGGTCTGGACCTAACAGAAGCAGAAGATAGCAAGAAGAGGTAGCAAGAATACACGGAAGAACTGTACAAAAAAGATCTTCACGACCCAGATAATCATGATGATGTGATCACTAATCTAGAGTCAGACATCTTGGAATGTGAAGTCAAGTGGGCCTTAGAAAGCATCACTACAAACAAAGCTAGTGGAGGAGATGGAATTCCAGTTGAGCTGTTTCAAATCCTGAAAGATGATGCTGTGAAAGTGCTGCACTCAATATGCCAGCAAGTTTGGTAACAATGGTAGTTGCTGGAAATTAGCCCTCCAGAATGTGTCAAGAACCTACCATCTAGGGCTTCCCTGGTGGTCTAGTGGTAAAGAATGCAGGGGACAAGGGTTGCATCTCTGGTCCAAGAAGATCCCACGTGCCTTGTGGCAACAACTAAGCCCGTGTGCCACAACTACTTAAGTCTGGATGCCTAGAGTTCATATTCTACAAGAGAAGCCACTGAAATGAGAAGCCCATGCAATGCAATGAAGAGCAGCCCCTGCTTGCGGCAACTAGAGAAAGCCTGAGTGTGGCAATGACGACCCAGTACAGCCAAAATATAAAGTAAAGAAACAAAAAACACACTTACCATCTAGAGTGTCAAGAAAAGTCATTCATGGAGAAGAATCTCAATGGAGGCATCCTGAGACAAAGCCATCCAAGGTGGGGAGAATTTGGGGGGTGCTGGGTGGTGTTGGCCCCTGTCATGGCAGGACTGGGGCTCTGGAGGAGCTACATGAGTTGGAACCGTGGTGCTGGAGAAGCCATCTGCACCGCAAGAGCTGAGCACTAAGGAATCCATGCACACTGCAGGAGCCTGCTACAAGAGTACACTAGAATTGTTATCACCAAAACGGGAGTTTCCTTGGTTCTTATCCCAACCCACTGCAGTACCCTTGCCTGGAAAATCCCACGCATGGAGAAGCTGGTGGGCTACAGTCCATGGGGTCGCAAAGAGTTGGACACGACTGAGCAACTTCACTCACTTATCCCCCAAAGGAAAGAATTCAATCAAGAGACAGAGAGTGGTTGTAAATAGCAAGAGTTGTATTAAGCAGAGCAGAAGTACACTCCAAACAGAGAGAGAAAATGAAGGAAAGCAGGCTGCCTGGAAACAAGAAGCCGCCTCCAACAGGGTCGGATTGGTTTCTCAGCATGGTGGCAAGTCCCTCTCTCTGTCCTGTGTTATTTGACTAAGCTGATTGGCAGCTTTAGGTTGTGTAACTTTCCTCCTAGTGCACAGGCACTTACCCACAAGCACCCAAGTGGAACCTACCATGGGGAGGAGTGGGTGGGGCAAAACTGAAATGCTAATTTACTACAAATACAATATAATGAACCCCGGGTTACTTTGAGTCATCTTTTAGGTCTTGGTGCACCTGTGCTGGCAGGTTTTATCTTGTTTGGTCCTGATAAGGCTGAAAACTTATTGGTCCTTGATCACAAAAAGGGAAGATCTTGAGGTGTGTTTTGATCACCAGTGTGGGGTGGGGGTAGGGAAGGCAGAGAGAAAGATGACCCTGTCCAGGATGGGGCAGGCACCAGCTCATATCTGACTAACTACCTAATAAAAGGAGAAGGGAAACCCCTTCCTCCTGCAGTTACTCTCCAGAGCATTCAGTTGACAAAAATTAACATTGTGCCAGCTGGTAAAGAAAAAAATACTCAAGTGGTCCACCTCAATTTTTGCACAGCAAGCAATAAAGGGTGAATTTGGAGTCAAGAGGCAATTAATTGGAATCTGGCACAGACTCCATCTAGAAATCAACACAGCAAGGAAGGTTCGAAAGAGGAAAAGTATATTCAAGTCTGTTGCCCATTTTTAACCAGTGTTGTGTTTTGGTTCTTGTTGTTTTTCATATATGCTAGATATTAACCCCTTATCAGATATATGATCTGCAAATATTTTGTTCCATTCTGTAAGTTGCTTTTTCACAACTCCTGATAGTATTCTTTTTTTAAAAGTCTGTATTTGTTTTTAATTGTTTGCATCAGGCCTTAGCTGCAGCGTGCAGGATCAAGCTCCCTGGCCAGGGATTGTACCTTGGCCCCTTGCATTGGGAGTGCAGAGTCTTAACCACTGGACCACCAGAGACATACTGCCCAAGTATTTACATTTAACAGGGATTTTTATGTCTTCATACGACTACAAGGTACTGTCTAGGATCCTTTCATGTCAACCTGAAGGAATCCTTGTGGCATTTCTGGTAGGACAGGTCTAGTGGTAATGTGTGGGAGAGCGGTATGGGTGGGGGTTTGGACAAGGGTTGTCAAAAGATATAAACTTCCAGCTATAAGACAAACAAGTTCCAGGGATGTAACATACAATACGATTAATATAATTAACACTGCTGTGTATTATATACAAAAGAGAACAAATCCTAAGAGTTCCCACCACAAGGACAAAAAATGCTTTTCTGTGTCTTTAATTTTGTGTCTGTATGAGATGATACAGATGTTTACTAAACTTACTTGGGGTCATCATTTCATGATAATGTGAAAGTGTTAGTCACTCAGTGGTGTCGACTCTTTGCAGCCCCATGGACTGTAGCCCAGCAGGTTCCTCTGTCCATGGGATTCTCCAGGCAAGAATACTGGAGCGGGTTGCCATTTTGTAAGTCAAATGATTATGTTGTAAACCTTATATAGTGCTCTACACCAACTATATATCAATAAAACTGGAAGAAAAAAATGTATATTAAGGTATATTCATGAGGGAAATAATTCTAGTTAATAAATGTACAAGAAATTATTGAATTTTAAAAATTACCATCTCACAGCACCTAATGAAATAATAACAAATGAACACAACAGCAAACAAAAAAAGAACCATGGTTAAAACTATTAGATTGAAACTATTAATGTTGAACTATACAATTGCAGGGATAGGCTGTCACCACCTGAGCCCACTGGTCACTAAAATTGGGGCAATCACTAAAATTGTGGGTCTCCCAGTGTGATGCCAAAACACATCACCTCCTAGGAAAGTGAACCTGTGCATAAACCCACCTCTAGAATCCACCTCAACTGACAAGATATGGGAAAGAGAGGAACAAGTTAAATGACATCTCAAGGAAGCAGATAAATCCACAAAGTGGGGCATTTATTTACAGGACGGCTGACCCAGTTTTTGCAACAAGTCATGTCAGGGCAAAAGGAAAGGGGCAGGGGCCCGCCCTATATAAGAAGTGACTTAAACACAATAACAAGCAAATTTTATCTGTAGATTTTTAAATGTATTCCAAGTTGTATGTTTCCTATTGTCGTTTAGACATCAAAATTATGTAAGAAATAGGTTGAGTGTTTTAGAGCTGTATATTGAGATGCATGCTTCCTAGGTGGCTCAGTGGTAAAGAATCCGCCTGCCAAGCAGGAGACATGGGTTGGATCCCTGGGTTGAGAAGATTCCCTAGGGAAGAAAATGGTAGCCCACTTCAGTATTCTTGCCTGGGAAATCCCATGGAAAGAGCAGCCTGGCAGGCTACAGTCCATGTGGTTGCAAGAGTCTGACACCACTTAGTGACTAAACCATTGGATGCACACGAGTAAAATAACTTAAGATCTGTAGCAGAGCAAAACAGAAAGGGATAAAGCAAACCAGACAGGATCTTGATAATTGTGCAAAAGCCCCCCTTGTGAGGGGCTATGAGAGTTCTTTGTTCTATTTTCATTTTTGAGAATATCTGAATATTTTCATTAAAAATTCTAAAGAGTTTTTTTTTTTTTAAGAGATAATGTGTGGGAGAGTGGTATAGGAATAAACATTAGTTTGTCTCTTTCCCAGTAGCAGGTGTAAGACACGAGGGTGGAAGAGAAAATCCCCTGGGTGTTTTATTAAAAACACTCTCCTGAGACTTGCTCATTTAAGGAACTACCAAAATTGCCCTCAGAGCTCGGTATGTAGGCCACGCCCCACCAGGGACACGACTTTAGAGAGCAGGGGAAAAAAACTCAAATTGGCAACTTGGTCACTGACAGAAACTCAGCAAGATCAAATATCTGAGGCCTTTTTTTTTTTCTTAAGTAGAGAATTATTTTCCATCTATTAAAAAGAAAAGTCCCCAGGGGGGATGGCTGCAACATTTGTGGGAAGAGAATTATCTGCACTAGTTAAACCAAACGCAAACAAAAGCATTGTTGGCAATAATACCCTGAGAGCAGCGTTTAGGGAGACAGTAATTAGGCAATTAGACCTGGGAGTCGCCGCAGAGCCTCGGGTGCCGCTGGATGTTAATGACTCCTGCTCCGCGGTGCGTCAGCCCCGGCGAGGAAGTAAGCCTGGCCTTTTCTCAGCGCCGAACACCCGGCCTGATTCCTCTAGCCTCTGTTGCTCTCCGCGAACATCATTTCCCCCATGCCCGCGGGGCTGGACGTAGCTGGGGCTGGCGGGTGGGATGCAGGGCGCGCGCGGCTGCTCCCCGACTCGGCCCTCACTCCCGAGCTGCCAGAGCATCAGGCTATCACACCAGAGTCCCCTGACAACAGTACTTGGGCACCCGCGGATAATCCGAAATTGCCGCGCGTTTCCTGGCCTGCCACCAGGAAAGGTAACTTTCCCTTAATTGCTAGCTTAATACTTATTTCCTACTCCTTATCAAACACATGGACTATGGAAAGGAAAAAGAACTAATGTATGTCCCTAGCAGCAGGAATACTTTTAGCATTCTGATGCATTTCCTTTTAATTTAGATGTGTTTTAAAAATATATTACTGGGGGACTTCCCTACTGGTCCAGTCGCTAAGACTTGGCGCTCTCAATGCAAGGGAACGGTTCATCCCTGATCAGGCGATTAGATCCCACATGCCAGCTACAGATTCCACATGCCGGCCACGAAGGTAGAACAGCCGTGTGCTGCAACTAAGACCCGGTGCAGACAAACGAATGGATCAATTTTAAAGAATACGTTTCTGGGATACCAGAGGCATTATTTCAGAACCCTATTTTTCATTTTGCATCATTACTGCGCAAAGCTTCCCTTTTACCTCAGTTGGTAAAGAATATGCTTGCAATGCAGGAGACCTGGGTTCGATTCCTGGGTTGGGAAGATCCCCTGGAGAAGGAAATGGCAACCCACTCCAGTATCCTTGCCTGGAAAATCCCATGGACAGAGAAGCCTGCCAGGCTACAGTCCATGGAGTCGCAAGAGTCCGACACGGTTTAGCGATCAAACCACCATTACTGAGCACTTAACTCATATCATCAAATAACCTGACAAAATGCTCATTGTTGATCACCCCAACGAATGCACAGCCCCTTCACTATTGATAATTGGCTAATTTCCCACTTTTGACCGACTTAAACGAGCCTTCGATTGGGTTTGCCAAATGCCCCTCTCCCACTGGGGGTTTACAGAACTGGATGGAGAAAAAGGCCATGGTTCCCGGGACTGCGTGCAGCGCAGAGGCCTCACGCCGGGGAGCATCCCAGCTCTGTGACGTCAGCCCTAGGCCACACCCCCTCCAGCGAAGCCAATCGAAGCGCAGGGCGTGGCCCTTCAGAAACGCGCGCGCCCGCCCGAGCGGGCGAGCCGGCGCGATGGACTCGGCCGTTCCCGCTGTCCAGCCTCGAGCCCAGCCACCGCCACCCGACGTTTGTCCGCCGCTGGGCTCCGAGGAGGAGTACTATGACTGCCCGGATTATTACTACTTGCGCGACTTCCCAGCCTGCGGTGCCGGTCGCATTAAGGGCCGGACGCGGCGTGAGCGAGAACTGCGTACCAACTGGCTGGTGCCCGGCGGCCACGAGCGCAAGATCGCGCAAAAGCTCCTGAACAGCCAGCGCAAGCGTCGCCAGCGCCAGCTGCAGCCCCGGCCGCGCACCCGTCTCACCTGAGCGCCGGTGCGTGCGGGCAGCCAGCGGCCCGGGCCCCGCGGAGCCGTGCGATCGCCCGGGCGGCGCTCCGATCCGTCCCCTGCAACTCGACTCGGCACAGTCGCCCCCTTCTGAGGCTGCCCTGTAGCCAAGTGGGCCCCCTAAACTCCCAGCTTCTCTCCCGGCTGCGGTTAGAATAGTGTAAAATTATATTTTGGAAATTGTAGTTGGGTAGACGGGGCTAGGAAACGCAGAAAACATCTTCCTAAAAATTCAAGGAAGGGATTTAATGGCAGTGTTTATGCACGGACTAAAGAGAATAATTGAATTTTGTTTTTTGTCTGGTTTTCTACAGGATACCCATACCCAAAGGACCTGATATAAGTATTTTCTCTGACTCCAGCTGTAATTGTGGTCCTAAAGGGAGCAGTCCATGTTGGTCAGCAGAACTTCTTTTCAACATCGCTTAAGTTTACTGCTTCAGTATCTTTTCCTTACTGATTGTTAAGTAACATCCAAGTGGGTATGCCTGCTTAGGGTTTAGGGTTTTTCATTAAAAGAGAGCAGCAAGAGTGGCATTTTAAGTCTTCTGGTGTTTTTTTTGGTTAAGTTGTTATGGTAATTTGTTTCAAGCCCACAAATATTTTGAGTTCTTAAGTGTAAAGAAGTGACACAGATGAATACAGGCAGAACAAAGATAGGAATTTGTATAATAAGACTTTAATTCAAATGTCACCTAGGACTGTGTACCCTTAATATTTGTTTGTCAGAATACAAGTATTTTAAATTTAAATGGTGTATGCTAGGTTCTCGGCACTACTGGCCCACAACAATCCTTTGAAGTGAATGCTATCTCCATTTTACAGGGGATTCTGAGGCATAGAATTCAAGTAACTTTCCAGAGGCCATACAAGTTAGAAGACATAACAGATACTCAAAAACATTCACTCTTCCCACCACCACCATTTTCATCAACTGTAGACATCCTTTTGTGGCTCAGAACCACCCACAAATTCCAAGTCCAAGAATTAAACATTATGCAGAGTATGGGAGGGTCCCTTTCCTGTCTCTTCAGCCTGCATCCTGTCAGGCCTTTGCACCCAGTGGTGAGTCCCTGTTGACGAAAGAAGGGTGGTGTTCTGGAATGAGCAACCTGAATTTTAATCCTAACGATGGCTTTTCATTGACCTGGCATTCAGCAGACTTTGAGTGGTAACTACTTTCAACTTCTGCCAAGCTTCAGGTTTCACATTTGTAAAATGGGAATAATACTGGGTTACCCTGCCAAACGAAGAAGGCAATGGCAGCCTACTCCAGTACTCTTGCCTGGAAATTCCCATGGACGGAGGAGCCTGGTGGGCTGCAGTCTATGGGGTCGAGAAGAGTCGGACACAACTGAGCGACTTTTCACTTTTCACTTTCATGCATTGGAGAAGGAAATGGCAACCCACTCCAGTGTTCTTGCCTGGAGAATCCCAGGGACGGAGGAGCCTGGTGGGCTGCCATCTATGGGGTCACACAGAGTCGGACACGACTGAAGTGACTTAGCAGCAGTAGCAGTACCCTGCCAAACTGATTATTGATACAGTATATAAAACATCTAACACACTTAAGGGCTTGGCACATAATCGGTGCTCAGTAAATGGGAATTATTTTTAAGTTTACAGAACATGATCCCTCTTTTTCCTCTCTTGTCAGGAAGCCTTAAGTTCTTTCACTCATTAATTCTTTTAAAATGTCTCCAACATTCAGGCAGTGTGGTAGGAGTCCTGGCTTTGGAGTAAAATGCCTGTATGGACTTGGGCAAGTTGCTTAAACTCTATACATCTGTATCCTTACCTATAAGTTAGGAATGATACAGTACTTACTCCAAGAGCATAAATGAAATAATGCATATAAAGCTCTCGGCCTGATACATAACAGGCAAGTAGTTACTAATAGTGTTCCCATCACCACTGTCTTACTTAGCCTTCAGGATTTGTTTTCCTTACCCTTAGTCCCCCTCTGCTACATCTCAGACATGGCCAGATTAATCTTCCCGAAGATCATTTTAATCATATAAAAACCCTCAGTGACTGCTGTAACCTTGTAGGTTAAAAAGCTTAGAAGCCTTATATTGTGCTGGAAATCATCTATTGGATTTTCTTAAATTTGTTTCTCACAGCTTCCAAAAACACACTGGATCTTGACACAGGTCTCTGTCCTCTAAACTCACCATATTTAATTCTTCCTCTTCATTTAAATCTGTGCTATCCTACTCAGGGTGCCCTTAATCAATTTTAATTGTTCTACAGCTAGTGTCAGCTATACTTAAAAGTGCCACTTTCTCCCTGAAGCCATCATTCACACTGAATATCCATTCCCTTAAAATCCTTTAGAACTTCATATAAACAACACGACAACTTGTTTTATAGTATTTTGTACTTTTAGATCATCAGTTAAACTCATTCATTCTTTTTCGTCTGGTATGTGCAAGGCACTATAATCATATACATAGGTCTTAGTTATCCAAACACAAAACTACATTTACAGTGTATGGACTTCCCAGGTGGCGCAGTGGTAAAGAATCCACCTCCCAATGCAGGAGACCCGGGTTCGATTCCTGGGTCAGGAAGATCCCCTGGAGCGAAAAATGGTAACCCACTCCAGTATTCTTGTCTGGGAAATCCAGAGGAGCCTGGCGGGCCACAGTCCATGGGGTCGCAAAGAGTAGGACGCAGCTGAGCAACTGAGTACGCAGTGTATGGACCTTAGTGTCTTAAACATCTCAGTTCCTTGCAATTTCTGCTGTAAAGTACAGCATACCCAGATAGACATCAGCTATGTTAAAGCAACCCGTAAAGTGTTCTAGATTTTGCCCATTTTAGATAGTAGAGCTTTTAAAATTCAAATATGGTCACTGTAGAAATTATGTGTATTGGTTACATATAGCTGTGTAACAAATTACTATCTTAGCTTCTGTGGGTCAAGAATTTGGGAGCGGCTTCATTGGGTAGTTCTAGCTCAGGGTCTCTCACAAGGTTGGAGAATTTAATTTGGCTCCACCTTTTGAAGGGAATGTCAAGGAATTTGAGGACATGTTTTAAACCACCAGGGTAGGTTTATTCATTGTATGTTCACTGTAGACAGAAAATAGAGACAGGCCAAAAAAAAAAAAAAAAGGAAGGAAGCAGAGAGAGCAGTATCCAATGGATAACATCACTACTAGGCTGTATATAATTCCAGTCTTTAAAATATATATGAACTTTCTCAAAATACATACTGTATATACTATTTTATAATCTGCTCTTTCACTTAATATTTTGTGAAGACAATTCTCATGTCAGATATTCTTCTATAACATTTTAAATGGATGCCTAACATTTCATCATATGTAGGTACTAGAACTTATTTAACTAATTCAAAATACATTGCAAGACACTTAGGGTATTTCAGGTTTTCCCTATTTTGTTAAATCAACATCCTTACATTTTGTTAAAATGTTACATTTTACATACATTTTGTTAAATCAACATCCTTATGGCTAATTTCTTTCACATTCACAACTTTTGAAAATTCCTAGATATGGAATTTATGGAACAAAGTCTGCAAAGTTTTAAAGCTTCTGCTATTTATCTTAGCCTTCAGGGTATTCTTCCCCTTACCCTTTGTCTCCCTCTGCAATTGTTAACCGCAAGAGTCCTTTCAGCCAAATGTCTGTATCAAATATCTGTAATGTCTGCAAGAGTTCTTTGTTCAAATTTTTATTACTGTTTAACTGAATTTGTGCCACTGCCTCAAGACAACCAGTGTTGTCAGCTAAATATATTTTATACACACACAATATGGTCTTTTCTCTCCGTTTCACACAAATAATAGCACTCAATTCTGCCATTTGCTTTTTTTCTCTTGACAGTTTATCTTGGAAATCATTTCATATCAATATACAGAAAAACTTTTTTTTTGTAGCTTTATATATAGCTTTGTTTTTCCAGTAGTCATGTATGGATGTGAGAGTTGGACTATAAGGAAAGCTGAGTGCCGAACTGAATTGATGCTTTTGAACTGTAGTGTTGGAGAAGACTCTTGAGAGTCCCTTGGATTGCAAGGAGATCCAACCAGTCCATCCTAAAGGAGATCAGTCCTGAATGTTCATTGGAAGGACTGATGTTGAAGCTGAAACTCCAATGTTTTGGCCACCAGATGCGAAGAGTTGACTCATTTAAAAAGACCCTGATGCTGGGAAAGATTGAAGGCAGGAGGAGAAGGGGACAACAGAGGATGAGATGGTTGGATGGCATCACCAACTCAATGGACATGAGTTTGAGTAAACTCCGTGAGCTGGTGATGGACAAGGAGGCGAGGCCTGCAGTACATGGGGCCGCAGAGTCGGACAGGACTGAGCAATTGAACTGAACTGCTATTGTGTGAGTGTGGCCATAATTTTTTTAATCTGTATTCTACTAACAGAGATTTAGACTGTTTTTAATCTTTTACTATCACAAAATAACCTTATAGAAACATCTAATTTTCTCTCAATTTAGGAATGAATGGCCTGTCTGTCCAAAGCTCTCCTCAGTCTAAGTGCTTCTGGTCCCAGAATGTCCTTTATAAATAAGGTTCCTAAAGCAATTATCCTTCAATTAAAAATAAGTATATAAATAAGGTTCCTTTCTCCCATCTCTTTTTATGAATTACCCAAAGGCAAATACAAGGGCTTACCATTTACAGTTTTCATTTCTTTAAGAAATTCTGTGAAAATAAAACTTCGTTTTTCACAATTTTTTTTTGCATTATTTACCCTTCAGTTCCACAAACATTCTGCTGTTGCCAGAAAGGCTGCTTTACACTCTGTCACCTCTGGTGAAAGGGGGAAATTTCTGATTGACATCCAAGAAGAAATGGAGGTTCTACCTCTGCTTTCTCTCCTCCATAAAACCCATCCCATCCCAAGGGCTTTTCCACGAAGCCCACCATGAAATGCCATTAGTTTACTTGTCCCCTACTGCAGAGGCACTAAAATATATGGTTAAAAGAATTTTCCACCAAGTATCACTGAAGCACAGATCCTTGGGGCCTTTGCAATTGCTGTTCTCACTGTCAGGAAAGCTCTTACCCTTGGGCCTCCCCACTTCCTTAAGGACTACGTTCAAATACTGCCCCTTCAAAAAACACTCCTGCCCTCTCTGACCCCTAACTCTCTATACCTCGCTTATCTTGCTTTTGCTCCTATTACCACCATCTAATTACTGTAGGTGTTTGTGTCTCGCCTCTATGAATTTAAACTCCATGAAGGTAGTCTTTTGTTTCCTGCTCTGTTTCCAGAACCTAGATAGCACTTGGGAGATCATTCAGAACACCTTATCTCATTATCAGCGAACGAATATCATTCCACTTACGGGCACAAGTTCTATAATACATATGGAGGGATTCGGAAATGTGTGGAATAGATAAAAGGCATTAGCACTGTCTGAATTTAACTTTTGTTTACTGGATGAACAGACAAAACACAAGTAGAACCAACTCGGCTTTGTCGAAAAATTGTCCGTTTTCCTAATTTCAGTTCTTATTATGTGCCCACACTGTGCCTCAAAAAATATTTACTCAAATGAGGAACTTAATGGTGAGAAAAGTTAAGTAACTGACCCAAGGTCCAGGGACAACCAAGCCAGAGGCCTGACTCCCTCTCTCAAGGCTGGAGCTGACCTACCACATTAATAAGCAAACGTTTGAAGGTAAAAGCCACGGTCCTTGTGCCCTAGGAAACGGCTGTGAGTCGCGCTAAGCTCGGACAAAGTTCCCACACCCACGGCCACCTTCGGCTTTTTAGACAGTCCTGGCGCCGAGCGTCTGACGTCAACTGCTTGCGACGAGGCGCAGCCGTGACGTCCTGCTCTTCCTGTGACCTTCAGACCCGCGGAGAAGTCGGAGAACGGAAGGCCTGTGCGCTCATTGGCCGCGCGCTAAGACCAGCCCCGCCTCCCAACTTCCGCTCTCGCTCTTCGCAGAATCCATCAGGGTCTCCGAGTCTGCGGCTTGTGGACGTCGCTTAGGCGTGCAGTCGAGATGCCTCGTGGAAGCCGAAGCCGCACTTCCCGCGTGGCCCCTCCTGCCAGGTGAGACTACCTCGGGGTTTGGGGTCCTGCCCGTGCCGTGTCACGGAGGGAGGCTGTGCTTTGCCTTGGCACGGCGGGGCGTCTACGGGCGGGGGCGTCCGAAGTCGGGCGGCGTGGGCCTCTCTCCCGTCGCGGCAAACTGGTTATGGGGCTTTGGGTAGTTTTCCCGTTAGTGCAAACTTCCTAATTTCTAATGTCCATGAGTTATTTCTTAACATATTTTAGAGTCCACTTTGTGTTAAAACATGCCAGTTCTAGAAAGTGGATATTTGTAAGTGTAATCTAGCTGAAACGTCAAAAATAGCAACAATAACAATTTTTTTAAAAGCAGAAAAAAGATGGTATAAACAGGAAAATGATCGTATCTCAGTTCAAGTAAATAACCTTTAAGCACCTTCCATAAGCAGTGAGCGTTCCAAGGGCTCAACCCAGTATGCCGTGGCTAAGGTCTCACGTGTGCATGACGTTTTACGGTTCATAAAATACTTGTAAAATATACGGTCAGTTGCACCTCCTGATAGCCTCAGAAGGTAGGTGTTTTCCTGTTACAGGAACAAGGAAACTGAAGAAGCAGAATAAGGGACTTGTCCAAGGTCATGCAGAGGTAGGAGATAAATGGGCCCCTGGGCCAGGCAGCTGGTATTTGTCAAGTGGGGTAAAACTGAAGCTTTATTCTCGCCCTGATACTAAGGACAAAGCTAGTGGCAGAAGCTGAGCTCTGCTGAAGTGAAGAGATAAGGTGTCCATTCCTGAGGTCAAGGAAAACTTCCCTCTCTGCACATGAGCAGGCAGGCTCCGTAGGGGTCAGAAAGGGAGGGTGCGCCACCCCATTATAAGTGTGGAATATACCACAGGCCTCCTCGATGCGATCCATCTTAGCAAAAAGTTGCACACGCATCTTGGGGAGGGTTCTAGGAATAGTCACTGTGTGAAAAAGGGACAAGATAATTGGCCAAATGTAAACAAAGACCCTGAAGGGCTGTCCTGTATAAGTGATTTAAATCACCTCTCTACTGAGTGCCTCATTCAGGATGCTGGCACTCCTCTCTGGGTGTGTATTTCTGCCTAGTTTCTGACTTAAGTTAAACTTTATACCTGTTTTTATAGTTTTTGCCTCCTGGAAACATTTTTGCTTTCAAACAGGGGAAGAACCAGGAACTCTGCATCTAGCCTCCAGCCCCAAGTGGTCTCAGTTCAATTCAGTTGCTCAGTTGTGTCCAACTCTGTGACCTCGTGGACTGCAGCATGCCGGGCCTCCCTGTCCATCATCAACTCCCGGAGTTTACTCAAACTCATATCCATTGAGTCGATGATGCCATCCAGTCATCTCATCCTCTGTCATCCCCTTCTCCCACCTTCAATCTTTCCCAGCATCAGGGTCTTTTCAAATGAGTTGATTCTCATTTGGCCATCACGTGGCCAAAGTATTGGCGTTTCAGCTTCAGCATCAGTCCTTCCAATGAATATTCAGGACAGATCTCCTTTAGGATGGACTGGTTGGATCTCCTTGCAGTCCAAGGTACTCTCAAGAGTCTTCTCCTGGTAGTTTAGTGGTTAGGATTCCTGATTTTCATCCAGATTACCCTGGACAGGTCCAATCTCTGGAGAGGGAGCTAAGATCTCTCTTCAGGATCGCTCACTGCTGTCCTCTATGTATAGAGAAGCAAGGTCTCAGTTTTCTGGTGACAGCTTCCAAAGATTTACCACAGTAGCACATTGCTTCTCTAGACTAAGGTGAATTGTGTTCAAACAGTGTATTAGGAGTGTAGAGAGAGTTCAGTAATGGAAAGATGATGCTATCCAAAGGAGGGGAAACCACATTTTTTGTGAAGTTAGACCAGATACTGGATACCACCTGATCAGAAGTGATAAACTTTTGATCTAGCCTTAACTGAGGGAAGCTCACCCAAGGAAATAATCTAAAAAATGTACAGAGAGTATAATCTATGTGAAAGATTTTTAGAGCAGTACTGGACATATTGGGTGGAGGTTTAGTCACCAAGTTGTGTCCCATTCTTTCGACCCCATGAACTGTTGCCTGCCAGAGTCCTCTGTCCATGAGATTCTCCAGGCAAGAATACTGGAGTGGGTTGCCACTGGACATTTTAGTGAAATAAAGATATCCAGATGTCCTACAGATGGGAAATCACTGATTCTAGTGTAGGTATAACAGTCCAGGCTAGTCAGTTCCGCTTGTTGGGTTTCAGTTTTCCAGTCTGTGAAATGAAGGAATCGGACTAGTTTATTTCCCTGGATGACTGTCCATCTTTACTCAGTTGTTACCTCCCTTGACGGTCCTAAAATTGAAACATCCCAGAACATGCTGCTCTCTCTTAGTATTTTTTCCTTAACGCTCACTTGATCCCTCAGTAGAATGTCAGTGCCATAAAGGCAGAGGGTTTTGTCTCATGAACAGTTACATCGATTTTTATGAAGTTTTGGGATAACTGTTCTTAAAGATACTATACTTTGTGAATACATGGAGATGGTTGCAAATAAACAGGAAAGAGAAGTTTATACTCGGTGATTACAACCTTAACAAAAGGTGCAAGAGAGGAAATGATGTAAATAGCTTAGGGAATTACGTGCTGTGAAGTTTTCTTGTATGTATATCGTATTTTAAATTATCATTTGATAATTTAAAGCCCTGAGGTTTATTTTAATATGCAGGCGTTGCTTGTTTACGTTGACAGTTTCCAAACCTGGCGGGAATGGGAACGTACTACTTTTTGTTCCTTCCTTTCACAGCCGCGCGCCTCAGATGAGAGCAGCGCCCAGGCCAGCGCCCGCAGCTCAGCCACCAGCAGTGGCTCCACCGTCTGCCGTCGGCTCCCCTGCTGCTGCTCCCCGGCAGCCAGGCATGATGGCCCAGATGGCAACCACTGCTGCCGGCGTGGCTGTGGGTTCTGCCGTCGGCCACACTCTGGGTCACGCCATCACTGGGGGCTTCAGTGGAGGAAGCGGTGCTGAACCCGCAAGGCCTGACGTCACTTACCAGGTAAGACTTGGGGCAGCGTTCTCTTCGTGGGTGTATTTTATGAGAAAATCTAGTTGTTTGTAGGTTCTTATGTGTTGGCACTATCTCCACATGTGGAAAATGGTTTATCAAGAGCCATATTTGGCAGTTGAGTTAGTACCTTAATTAGGCCAGCATCAGGGAATCCTGTACACATGGTATTTCTTCCCAAGTTGTAGAATTGTAGCAGTTCATCCTGACGCACTGTCAAGCAGCCCCTTTCCCCTTATTTTAAATGTTCTGGGGAGTTCCCTGGTGGTCCAGTGGTTAAGACTTAGCTGTTTCACAGCCATGGGCCCTGGTTGAGTTCCTGGTTGGATAACTAAGATCCCTCAAGCCAGGTGGCCTGGCGTAAATGAATGAATGAATATAAATACATATATTTTTTCCTGGTCACTCTTAACTCATCCAGACTCAAACTTAGTTAAGTGTTTAGAAATCTTTTTTGTGACTCCAATGCTGTCTGATATCTTTCCTAATATTTGCCACTGCCCTTCTTTCTGACTTGTGAATTTTCTCCTCTAGGGAGAGTGGGCATATATGTCATTGTATTTCTGGTGTACTTAAAGCTCTCGTTCCTCTATTTTTCTGTAGTAATCCCATTTTTTCCTTCATGAAACATGACTGAACCATTGATCTTTAGATGCCCAAATAACCTCTTTGAATTACATCCTGGTTTGTGAATCTTTCTGATTACGACTGGAATTTTTGTTACAGCTCATTTCTTTCTGCCTTTAAGTTTCTTCGTGTTTCATGTTATGAAATAGGAACTTTAATTTGCCTCTGATTCTAGTTCTGTTCCCCCAGTTAACCTCAAAGAGTGGCTGTTTCTCTTTGCTGGGGTGTAAGTCTGATTTCCTTTTTTAATAGTCCTACATGTTGCGTGTTTGCAGGAGCCTCAGGGAACCCAGCCGGCACAACTGCAGCAGAATGGCCCCTGCTTCTATGAGGTGAAACAGTTTTTGGAGTGTGCCCAGAGCCAGGGTGACCTTAAACTTTGCGAGGGTTTCAGCGAGGTGCTGAAACAGTGCAGATTGGCCAACGGTAGGTGACCTCGCAGTCCATGATTGAACTTGCATCTGTTTAATTCACGGAATGGTACTCCTGGACCCTGTAAAACTTAGGGAGTCTGTGTTTGATAAATTAAACTGACACATTGGAGGAGATTTTGTTTACTCTAAAAATAATCTTAAGGAGCTGGTCCAGAGATCTCTAGTCATTATCTTACCTTTTGCCAGTTACGTTCTTAGTCTAATTCTTCCTTAAGCAGATATAGATTAGTGTGCCAAAATCTTACTGTGGCTATTGCATAGCCTTAGTGCTGATTTCACCAGAGTCCAGAAATGTGCACAAAATTTGATGGAGCATTGTCAGTCTACACACCCCCCTTGAGAGAAGACAAGTTTATTAGATCCCTTTGTGGGACTTTGAGCTTTACGCTCTTTGGAATGTTGGCAGTCAACTTATTCTCTCCCTTTTTTTTTTTTTTTTTGTAATTTCCTCCTGTCAACCTAGGAATTCACCATCTATTAAAAATGCTTGTTTTCATTTTCCTTCCTTCATTTATGGCAGCAAATATGGCAGAAGCTTATTTTTTCAGGTGGTTGAACTGTGGTATTAAGAGATTTCATGGCCAGGTTTTATCAGAAATCTATGGTGAAGCTCCGTCTAATACCAAAGTGACTATACTTCTGTTTCAGAACTCTGTGCAGAGAAGGACATACACCCTCTCTTTTTTCAGTTGTGACAAGTGTAGAGTTGAAGTTTGGTTGTGGCAAGATGCCTAGGGCTTCCCTGATAGCTCAGCTGATAAAGAATCCTCCTGCAATGCAGGAGACCTTGGTATTATTCCTGGGTCGGGAAGATCCCCTGGAGAAGGAATGGGGTACCCACTCCAGTTTTCTTGGACTTCCCTGGTGGCTCAGCTGGTAAAGAATCCATCTGCCATGTGGGAGACCTGGGTTCTCTCCCTGGGTTGGGAAAATCGCCTGGAGAAGGGAATGACTACCCACTCCAGTATTCTAGCCTGGAGAATTCCATGGACTGTATAGTCCATGGGGTCACAAAGAGTCGGACACAACTGAGCTACTTTCACTTCACTTCAAGATGCCTTAAACGCTTTCTTATGAAAGGAACTAATAACCTTGGATTTCATCCCTCCTTTTATCATTTGGAGGACTTTTGCTTTATTGAGAATATGTAGCTAACAAACCTTTTCTATTTGCAGGATTAGCTTAATCAAGAAGTTCCAATTGAAGACATGATATGAAAAATCACCTCTCGTGACCATGTTGATTTAGCATTTAAAGTATAATTAGTAGTGAAGATGTGAAGTGTGAGACCACCTGTTAAACCTCTCCTTAATCATTAATAGCTTTTGTGCTTCACGATTGCAGTGGAAGAGGGCATTGTCACTATATAGAAGTTCATTGAGATGGTATTGAGTTTGGGATTGGGCAGAAGAGGCGGTTGTGGCCTCTTAAGCGTGCTTTTCTGATGTTATTGTTTGTGAATTGATTAGAATAAAATGATTTTCTTTCTAGTTACTTTTCTTTTTTTCTTAAGTAGAAGGTTATAAATCACACATGCTGAACACAATGGATTTTGCAGGAAAACACAGCTGTCTCTACATGTATATAGTTAATAGTCTCTGGGTATTAAAGCAGCAGCCACCTAGTTGCTCCCCAGCAAATGTGCTGCTCCTTAAACAGGTTTCAGGTGCAGTACTGTCCTAAATCAGGAGAGTGATAAAGGAAATGTGGGAGCAGAGCCGTTATACATGCCGTCTCCACGTGGCCAGGTCAGCAGTACCTGTCACTGTCACCCTAGAACATCCAGTTAATTGGTTGGAGATGAAAAATCATTCCCTTAATGCAGGCAGTTCCTCTGCGAGTGCTTTCACTCCACTTAAGGCATTATGGGGCCTTCCCTGGTGATCCAGTGGTTAAGAATCTGCCTTGCAATGTAGGGATCGTGGATTCCATCCCTGGTCGGAGAACTGAGATCCCACTCTTATGCCAAGAGGCAGCTAAGCCTGTGTGCCACAGCTAGAGAGTCTATTGCAACAAAAAAGTCCCATGTGCTACAACTAAGACTTGACATAGCCAAATTAAAAAAATTCATTCATTCTATGTAAGGCATGGTGTGTTGCTCTTCCTGAAAGATTCAAGTTGCCCCCTCCATGTTACCTTCAGGAGATGGACTCCATTTAGTGTGCATCTTTTTTTTTTTTTAAATCCAGCTCTGTCCTTCACAACTCAAAATTTCATTTGCTTCTTGACCTCAGGTCTGCAGTTTTCTGACTTTCAAATATACCTCTCAGAGCTCTCATTATCTGATTTTTATTTTTCTCTCTGTTACCATGAGGTGAGTGAAGTGCTGTTAAGTGAATTATTCAGTTGTTACCTCTTATCCTCAGCAGTGTTCTCAGAGTGCCCCATTCTGTACCTAATCTAATTCAGTTCCTGAAAGAGGCCAAGACTGCATTGCCCAAGGACCTAAATGACCATAGACAATTCACTCTTGTCCAGTCCCCCAGCCTATTCCCTCCTGGGTTCACCAGTGGGCTCCTTTGCCTATTTTCCTAAACGCCTAAAACCCCTGAGTTCATAGTGTTAATGCCGTTTATGTCCAAGGCAAGATGATGTATGTTGGGTACCCAAATAGAGTTGAAGCAGTGAATCCAAGGAAAATGAACCTCTGACAATAAAATGAAAGAGTCTGGCTTACCTGGTCTCTCCCTGGGGGGAACCATGACTGTACAGAAAAGGGCACAGGGAATGATTCATTAGGTATGTTGGCCTTTTGCCCTAAGGTCAGAGGGATTTTTATCTTGCACTGAAACTAAACTAGCATGAGTCTACAGCTTAGAATCAGGAGAGGGAAAAAAAATGAGTCTTTTTGACAGTAAGAGGGGACTTAAGTGTTTTCATCCTTGGGACTAGATGTTGCATCTCAGTAAGCTGGTGGCCTTTATGGATAGAGACAAAATCATTTACAACTCCTTTCTGTGTAACAATTCAGCAAAGTATTTCCCTAGAATGAAAGAGATGGTGACGTGGAAAGAGCACGTGGGCCTACACCTGGGGTTGACTTAGGCGCTTCTACTTGGTGACCTCGTTGAACAAGTCACATTCTCTAAAACTGGCTTAATACCAGAGTTTTAGGGGCTCAAGAGAGAGTGCATTTGCAGTACATTGTAAAATGCTCATTAAGTGGGTTTTTATAGGCTCAGCATCTGTATGAAGCACTGTATTATCCCTTTCTTCATTTGGTGTATTAGAATTAGGGGTTTGAAGAACAGGTAGCTTTGGAATGAGAGAGCATTAAAAAAGTGTCTACTGGGACTTCTCTGGTGGTCTGGTGGCTAAGACTTCACGCTCCCAGTGCAGAAGGCCTGAGTCAGGGATGTAGAAGACACATGCCCCAACTAGAGTCCTCATGCAAAGAAGTGGCAAAGAAGATCAAAGACCCCGCCAGCCACAGCTAGGACTCGACACAGCCAAATTATAAATAAAAAATAAATATAAAAAGCTTAATTTCTCTGAAATATCTTTTTTTTTAAGTGTCCTTTTTGTGCCAGCATACAATTCTGTCAACCTCTTAAGCTAGAATCACACTGATGAGGACCCTCACCCAAAGAGCCCAAAGCTGCCCACGGTTAGCGCCCAAGTGTTTTTTCCTGGCACATGAACCTCCTCTCATTCATCAGGAACTGCTGGCTGAAAACAAAATGAGTTGAGAATGAAATGTTGGAGGCTGATCAGAGATGGAGTCCGGGATAAACTTTGAGGTCTGCGTTTGGTCAGGCAGCCACACAAATTGTAGCTGAGCGGCTCCCCCGGGCAGCCAGACTGCAGGGTGGGCGCACAGGGGTGTCTCCAGGGCATTCAGCACACAGAGAAGCCAGTGCATTTCTGGCAAGCTGGCTTTGTTCTCCCACAGGCCGGGAGGCTGAGTGAGCTCCCGAGGGAAGACTGGTCACCTGCTGATCACCACGTGCTGTCCTGCCTGCTCCCAGGCCGCCCGAACTTCCTTCACCCTCCACCAGAGGTCAGCCCCTGGTGAAACTTGGCCTGCCAAGCCTTGGCCAGCATCCCAGCTTTGCAGTTGTGCTTTATTTTTGGCACATCAGCCTTCCGTCCTCAAGTAGCAGGAAGAACAGCAAGATACCCTACTCGGGCCGCAAGTATCTGCTCGGGACACACTTCAGTCCTCTGCTGTCCCCTCTCCCTGGGCAGGTCCGGGACCTTTGGGATCCCCATCACGTTCACTCCAGGGCCTGCGAGGACATAGCGGTGAGTAGCTGGGTCAGTGAGTGATAAAAGCCAGGTGGGGAGCAGGAGAAGTCATGGGGTAGAGAAGACAGAACCCTCCCAAACCCACTAGGCCCACTTCTCCCCACTTCTGACAGTAGGCGAACCCAGGAGAATGGCAGCATTGACTTTTGAAGGTATTTGTCCACAGAAAGTAGATCCCTGTGACTGTTTGCTGACTCAGTTTTGAGGAGACATGTTCCAAAAAGGACCGGGCTACGTCCTCGCATTTGGGAACCCTTTCCAAAGGCGCCTTGGGGGATGCAGGTGGGGACGGTGGACAGAGGCACGAAGCTGGCCCCAAGTTAGGCCTAGAGCAAGGGTATGGGGCAAGATGGACCTCACCACCCACCCGCCCAGTGCCAGAACTCCGGTGGAGCTAGTTGTGCCAGGGAATGGGGCCCCTGGATGGGATGGCATGCCAGGCTGGGTCCAGCTACACCCTCTGTGCATGGAGGGCTGGGGGAAGGGAGAGACCTACTCGGCTTTGAGAGGTGGGGAGCAGGGGAACAGATGCCCGCCTTGGAGCTTTACAGGACTCACCAGGAACTGGGCTAATTTTTCTGGGGAACAGACACTCCTGTGCTCAGCCAGGGTTGCTGACGGTGGAGTGGAGGCAGCGCCAGGCCTCCCGCTGGCAGAGGAGACCGTTGTTATTCTTGTCCTTCCCCCGGTAACCAGGCACCCAGCAGTGAAGACACCAGTCTTCCTGGAACAGCCAGCCTGTCCCCAGGCAGCCCGGGCTGCCACCAGTCAGCAAACTGGCCCCTTGATCAGGCCAGGCCTTCTTGGACCCAGAAAGCGAGATGGAAGTGGGACCAGAGGCAGCTTTGGCCGTGCTGAGCAGAAGCTCGTGCCCATTTTCTCTCTGCCCCTCTTCCGGTCGGTACAGCATTTTCCCCATTCCTCAAATCCTCCGAGCAAGGAAGGAGTTCAGTGCCCAGTGGCCTCCACGTTCCTGAAGCAAAGCTGGCCAGCTCCTCTGGGTCCAGGCCTGAGTGTCCTGGCTCTGCTCTGCTCACCCTGCAGCGGGGCCATCCAGGGCTCACTGGTCATCGTTAGGTAGGGCCCAGGGCATGCTGAGGACAGGACCATCCTGTGGGCAGGAATCTGGACCAGAGGGATCCCTCTGGCTGCTGACTTACATCTATGGAGCAGCACCTGCACTGGGCCCAGCAGGAAGGGTGGTTGGGAAGTCCCAGAGACCATCACAGTTGGATGGAGTGGGCACATGTCCATGAGTGACACCAGAGGCCAGGACCAGGGCTCACCCATCAAGCTCTGCCTCCCCCGGAGCACCTGGCACAGTGCTTCTCAGAGTATGAAAGAAGGATGGAGGAAAGGGGACTTCCTTGGTGGTCCAGTGGTTAAGATGCCAAGCTTCCAGTGCAGGGGGTGTGGGTTTGATCCCGGGTTGGGGAGCGAGGATCCTGCATGCCCAGTGTTGCAGCCCCCAAAATAAAACAACAATACAGGCAAAAAAAAACTTTTTAAAAAAGGAGGGGAAAAAAATAGGAAGGAGGAAAGAGAACAGAGGAAGGAAGAGAGCAGGAGGAAGAGTGACGACAGAAGTCCTGAGTAAGGATGGGAGGAGTGAGGAAGCAGCAGGGAAGCATAGGAAGCCTGTCCTGGAAGGAGAGGTGTTTTCCTGGTAGGACAGTTACTTCTGGAGCAATAAGGTGAGATTATGGGGGCGCCATATTGAAGATGAAACCGTGAAGTTTCTTACCTTTTCCACAAGTGCAGAGGGCAGGCAAAGGAAAGCAGGACTGGCTTCATCTCCTCCAAGAGGAAAAGAAAAGGCACTTTAATTTGTCCTTTGCAGAGTTTGTTGGTGGTTCTTCCTAAACCCAGGGGTGTGTTGGCCTTGTCAGAGCTAACCCTAGGGCCCAGTGGTCTGATTCCTGCCTCGAACCTGGGCTTGGACCTGGCTGACCATCTGCTGCTCCTTCTGGGGAGCAACAGCTAACAAGGAGAACATTTTGCGAGCCACGTGGTCACCTGGGGTCACAAAAGTTTACAACAGTGGGGAGAAGCAAGCTGGGCTCTTTCCAGAGCTTTCTTAAAATTCACAAGTGGTTTTTAAATTTTATTTTTTTTAATTTATTGATTTTTAATTGAAGGGTAATTGTTTTACAGTGTTGTGTTGGTTTCTGCCATGTATCAACATGAATCAGCCGTAGCTACACTTAACGTTCCTTCCTTCTTGAACCTCCCTCCCACCTCCCATCCCATCCCACCCCTCTAGGCTGACAGAGCACCAGGTTGAGCTCCCTGTGTTATACAGCACATTCCCATTGGCTATCTATAAAATTCACAAGCATTTATTTTGAATATTCACAAGAGGTCAGCCCTCTGCCAGGAAATACAAAGCAAAGGGAGAGATGGTTTTAGACCTCACAGACCACATCCCCTAGGTCAGGAAGGCTGACAGTTTCTTTCTGTTCCCCTCTTAGAGCTGACATGACCCAGGACAAGTCACTGCCAGACTCCTATTCGGCACAGAGCTTCTACGAGAACTATGAGCCCAAGGAGATCCTGGGCAGGTAAGGCCCAGACCTCCCCCAAGAAGTGCAGTCCGAGCTTCTGGCCGGCTCTGGGGGCAGGAGCAATCTCTCCTTGACCCTGAGCCCTGACCGTCTTCATCCCCAAAGCACTGTCCACTTGGAGAAAACTTCAGTTTGGGGTTTGGGATGGAGGAAGCAGGTATAAGGGCACCCAGATCAGAGACCCTCCCAGCAAAGGGAGCCCCACCCCCCAACCCCAGAGTTGTTGACAGCACATCCAAACCCAGCCTTGGCCCAAGGTCAGGGATCAGGCGTCAGAATGCAGCTCGCGGTCCTAGGAGTGTATAGTTTCTTCCTCTGAGCTGAGAAAGAGCACTGACGGGAACCAGGAGGCCTGACAGCAGACTTCTTCCTCTTTGGCTCCAGGCAAATCACCCCGCCCCCCCCTCAAGCCTTCTTCAACCTTCTGTCCCCCAAAGCAGGGGTTCCTAACCTCCAGGATCTAATGCCTGATGCTCTGAGGTGGAGCTGATGCAATACTAATAGAAATAAAATGGACAATAAATGTAATGCGCTTGAATCATCCCGAAACCATCCCTCATCCCACAGGTCCGTGAAAAAACTGTCTTTCATGAAACTGGCCCCTGGTGCCAAAAATGGGCCCCAAAGTTGGCGACTGCTGCCCCGAAGCTCACAGGGAGTTGGGGGGCAAGGCAGGACCTTTCTACTGTGGCCTGAATGTGGGCCTCGCCCTGGGGTGAGGGGCCCCCAGGACCATCTGTCCTCTGCACCCCCAGGGGAGTGAGCAGCGTCGTCAGGCGTTGCATCCATAAGCCCACCTGCCAGGAGTACGCTGTGAAGATCATTGACATCACCGGCGGGGGCAGCTTCAGCTCCCAGGAGGTGCAGGAGCTGCGAGAGGCCACGCAGAAGGAGGTGGACATCCTGCGCAAGGTGTCGGGACTCCCCAACATCAGTGAGTGGTGGCCCCGAGCCGCAGCAGGGTGCTCTGCCCCCGTTCTGCGCTGATAACCCAGGCCAGGGAGTGTGGCCCCAGTGCAGCCAGCCAGAAACACCCAGACTGTCTCCCGCAACCCAGGGCTCCGGCAGCACAGTGCCCAGAGGCTTGGGGCTTCCAGCTCCACCTTCCTGCTCCCAGGATTCAGCTCCAAGGCTCTTCTTTCAGCCCCACAGAAGGGATGACAGGCAGGGGTGTGGGTGGGGAATGTGGAGTTCAAAGTCCCTGGCTGCCCCCTCTCCCAGGGGGAGGGGGAGGCTTCCTTTAAAACCTGATACCCCATCCAGCTTCTGAGTCAGCCCACAGCGGCTTTAATCCCCTCGCCCCTGCACCTCCACTGCTCTGCCTGGGCTCCTCTGCTCCTGAGATGAGCCATTTCCATTTCAGTACAGCTGAAGGACACTTATGAGACCAACACCTTCTTCTTCTTGGTGTTTGATCTGTAAGTACCCAGGCCTGGGGCCTAACTGAGAAAATTCTATTGTGGCTCCCCATTCAGGGCTTCCTGGAGACAGCAGCCAGCCCCCTACATGGTGGACATCAAATAAGGACAGAAAGGCTTTAGGCAGATCAGCCCCTTGGGGTCAGGCTGCCAGGTTTTGAACCCTGGGTCCCTTCTGGGCGGGATGATTTACTTTCCACATCAGCTTTCTCATCAGTCTTGCAGGAGTAATAAATACACAGGGACTGACACAATGTAAATACTAGTCATTACTAACTACCATGCTGATGACCAGGGCCACCGGGCAATGCTTATTCCAGACACTGAGGATATGCAAGCCTACATGCGCTAGTTTTCACAGAGAGTGAGGAGAAAGCAATCAAGTCATGAAACACACACAGAGTTATGCACATATCCGGACACACAGAGCTGAGCAAGGGTCAGAGGGAGCGGGTGGGGAATGTTCTCCAGAAGGGACCTAAGCAGAGACCTGGATGAAGGGTGAGATGGAGTCCAGCCAAGACCCAGAGAAGGAGCCCCCAGCAGAGGGAAGATCTGAGGCAGTATTGGGGCAAGAGGCCCATGAGAGAGGCAGGCGGTAGAGATTGTATTTGGCATGAAGTTCAAAGATTGACATTATCATCAATGTCATCATCACCATTATCACTGTCAAAAACATGTCACTATTCCTCTGCTTGTGCACCAACAGGACTATTGAGATAAGCTCCTTGTCATCTAGGGACTAGATTTACTTCAGAGAATTATTCAAGCAGATTTTGTATTGTTGGAACTTATTTTTTGTCGTTGGAACTTTTTTTTTGTCACCCTACAGATCATGCACAGTGTTACTTTTTTTCATGGAGACACCATTTAATTTGGCCTTTGTGTATAATTAAACTGCCAGCTCTAGGAAGGCAGGAGCCTGCTGATGGACCTTGCAGTGTCCCAGTGTTTACTGGTACATCTTTTTGCTGCTGCTGCTGCTGCCATTAGTGAATTCTCCTAGTGTGTTTAAAATGGAATTGAAGTGATCAAAACCGGAGGCACACATTGCTTTTTAAGAACATGGTACCGATAATGTCTGAAACAAGTCTTACATCTGTAATTTGTGGGCTGCTCCTCAAACAGAACTCCCCTCCCTGCTGCACCAGCTAAATTCAAGGATTTTCTTGTCTCCCTCCAATACTGGCCAAAATCTCTTGGACCCTGCTTTCCCTGAAGGGGTGGGCAGGTGAGGTGAAGTCACTCAGTCATGTCCGACTCTTTGCGACCCCGTGGACTGTAGCCCCCCAAAAGCTCCTCTGTCCATGGGATTCTCCAGGCAACAGTACTGGACTGGGTTGCCGGACCCCTCTGGCCTTGCCCAGCTGCAGCTGTCTCAGCTCTGCTCAGTGGCTCAGTCCTGTAGAGCCCTTGGGGGCAGCTCAAATGTCTCTAACCTTTGAAGAAGTTGCTCGGGAAGTTATTTATAATGCTGCCTCAAGTTGCCCTCCAGGGTATAACTAGATTATTCCAGTTCCTCTCAAGTGGGAAGATGGAATCATACTTCTTAATCCTAAAAAATCCAAAAATAGACAAAAGCGCTCTTCCATCACTTGTACTGCTGCTGCTTCCATTTGCTCCTGGAAAAAGTCAGGACACTCTGGTCCTTCTGATCTGGGTCTGGGACCTTGGGCCAGTGACTCAGGGTCCCTTTCTCCTCCCCCGACTCTGATTTTGGCTTTGATGGGTCCCAGTCCATGCTGTCACTCTCACATTGGGGACCCTCACAATGGTGCCACCCCACCCTTCCAGTGTCCCTTGTTCTTACTCCAACCTTCCCAGACAGCCTCTCCACTCACTTCCCCAGCTCCTCCCTGCAGATTGTGGTCCTTCTTGGGGAGTGGGCCACTTTGCCCCTGGAGGTGTTAGGTGGGAAATAGGGTAAGGAGGGGGTAACCTGCTGGCCCATGCAGTGACAAATCCTCTGTCCCCACAGGATGAAGAGAGGGGAGCTCTTTGACTACCTCACTGAGAAGGTCACCCTGAGTGAGAAGGAGACCAGGTGAGGGTCCACTTGCCCCCTCCCTACTTCCTGTCCGAGTCCATCTTAGGCACGGAGGTCTTGGAGGCGGCACAGCGTGCACTGGTCTGGTTGGGGAGTGTGCACCATGGGCTATGGCGGTATCCTTCCTTCCTTGACCCAGCCTAGGTAGGCCTGCCTGTCTGGAGTCCTCTGTCACTTGCAGTCCGGCTGGCCTGTGGGCTTCAGTCTCCCCGCCTGTTACCTGACCCTGCAGAGTAGCAGATGAGGGTAACGTGTGCCTGTGCCATCCTAGGAAGATCATGAGAGCCCTGCTGGAGGTGATCGCCACCTTGCACAGACTCAACATCGTGCATCGGGATCTGAAGCCTGAGAACATCCTCCTGGACGATAACATGAACATCAAGCTTACAGACTTCGGCTTTTCCTGCCAGCTGGAGCCAGGAGAGAAGCTGCGAGGTCCGGTAACGTGACCCTGGCCCGTGTCGGGGGCTCAGGCTCTCTCATCAGCTCTCCTGGGAACAGGGACTTCCTGGGACTTTTTTCCCCCCAAGAATAAAAAAATCCTACCATTTCAAGGCTGGCTGTCTCTTCCCAGGACTGGGCTGAGCCAGGTTCCCACTGCCTGTGTTCTAACCCAGTGCTGGCTCCTATCACCAAACCACTGACAGGCCAAGCGGGTTGGCCACAGGAGCCAGCACCCTGGCCTGCCCTTGGCTCTGAGCCTGGGGCCGTGTTCAGAGTCCCAGTCCGGCCATACCACTTCAGTTTCACGTCTACTCTCTGTGGGCCTTTCTCTTCCATGTGCCTCTGCTGACCTGCCCGATGGAAACTGTCCCTGCAGAGGTCTGTGGGACCCCCAGTTACCTGGCCCCTGAGATCATCGAGTGCTCCATGAACGAAGACCACCCCGGCTACGGGAAGGAGGTGGACATGTGAGTGTGCTGGGGGGAGGGGGGCGACCCGTAGGGACAGGCGTGCACCCCTGACTGGGAGCACCAGGCTGGGGAAGAGGGAATACGGGTGGGCGCTACAGCCCGCCCACCTGCCTCGCTCCGCCGCTCCCCCGGTGCCAGGTGGAGCACGGGGGTCATCATGTACACGCTGCTGGCCGGCTCCCCGCCCTTCTGGCACCGCAAGCAGATGCTGATGTTGAGAATGATCATGAGTGGCAACTACCAGTTTGGCTCACCGGAATGGGACGACTACTCCGACACCGTGAAGGACTTGGTGAGAGGCCGGACATGCTGGCGCCCGGGCTCAGGCGAGGGGCAAGTCCAGTGTTCCCGGCGTGCGGTGTCGGAGTCGGGGGGAGCCTGCCGGGGGAGAGACCCCGGCCTGACACGTCCTCCGTTCCGCCGTGTTTCTCTCAGGTTTCCCGCTTCTTGGTGGTGAGCCCCCAGAACCGCTGCTCGGCAGAAGAGGCCTTGGCGCACCCCTTCTTCCAGCAGTACGTGGTGGAGGAAGTGCGTCACTTCAGCCCCCGGGGCAAGTTCAAGGTACTGCGGGCTCACCTCCCACTCAGGGCCCCTGAAACCCAAGCCCTGAGTGCCCTTCATAAGGACTCCTTACGACCACGGCGTTTCCAGAGCACCCGCCCTTCCCCTCCCAGCCAGCCCCGTGATGGTTCCAGCTGTTTCTTCCGGCTTCTGTTGCTGCTCTTGCGGGTCGGGCGGGAATGGGGGTAATTGGGGGCGGTGACTGCAGGACGCGCCCAACCGACGCCACACAAGGCTTGGAGGCCTCCGAGCTCGGGTCTGCCTGCGCGGGGCGGGAGGAGACGGGCCCGGGGGGCGTGGCCCGGCGCTCAGGCCCCGCCCCCGCAGGTGATCTGCCTGACGGTGCTGGCTTCAGTGCGCATCTACTACCAGTACCGCCGGGTGAAGCCCGTGACCCGGGAGATCGTCATTCGAGACCCCTATGCCCTCCGGCCTCTGCGGCGACTCATCGACGCCTACGCTTTCCGGATCTACGGTCACTGGGTGAAGAAGGGGCAGCAGCAGAACCGGGCGGCCCTCTTCGAGAACACGCCCAAGGCCGTGCTCCTCTCCCTGGTTGAGGAGGACTTCTGAGGGAAGGGCGGGCAGGGTAGGTGGGGCGGGGATCAGGCACGGTGCAGACGCCACCGAAAAGGGGTGAGAGCGTGTGCAGGGCCCTGGCCAGGACCCCAGGAACTGGGGCCACTCTCCCCTCTCTGGGGCATCACTTGGTGGTCAGTGCAGCCGGAGCCAGGCCCCCGGACTGGGGGACCAGCTGTGGTCTAGAACCTGGAGCCTCTAGGAAGCTCCACTGCCCAGGTGTACTACCATCTCCGCTTCTCCTCTGGGAGGCCCAGAGTTATTCACACTCAGTGCACTGCCCAGAGGATCCCAGGGTGAGGATGAAAGAGAACAGTCTGAGAATCACAATCACAGGCGATTTTTACTGACCCCACAATATCCAGTAACACTACGGGAGCAGGTTCTTCTCTGGGGACGTGTATAGAGGCATGTGTATAGAGCCCTTGCATAATTAACAATAGAAAGGGAATCATCTGCTGTTTCTTCTGAGTACTATTCATTCTGTGACTCCCATGGTGCACAGTCTCACCTGGTAAATCCATGGTTCTCCTAGACCCTTTTAAGACTGACACTGAGCTTTAAAGAGCCCACGGAACTGCATTTTATGTGCTGGAAACCAGGTTCCCTCGGAGATGTGTGAAACCCCACAAATAAGGCAAATAAAGGAATAATTTTCTTTCTATGGCAACTTGCTGGCAAAACAAAGAGGCCTGGGGAGATTCTGGATTCCCTGAGAGCTCGGTAAAGAATCCGCCTGCAATGCATGAGACCCTGGTTCGATTCCTGGGTTGGGAGAGATTCTGCCTTGAATAATGTCAGATCCCTGGGTCAGACATCATGAAAGGGGAAGGAGCAGATTGAAAATTTTTTTCACAAACTGCCTTTCTGAGCACTGTGACCCAGCTGTTTGCATATGTAGCCCCTATATGGTCAATATCTGACCTCTAAGAGAAACATCCAGCTCCTGGCCACAATAAGTTGGGCCCCTTCTCCAGGACACAGTGTCAGCCCTCTGTGGAGGTCAGGGTCCTTTCCTGCCCTGGGGAGAGGTGCCTGTCACAGAGGATGGGGAAAGGGATGGAGGTCATCTGGAGTCTGGCTGTGTTTGGAATGTGGCCGGGGAGTGGCCTGGGTGCCACGCTTCTGGTTTCTGCATGGCCACTCACAGCTCTCCGGGAGGTCGGCCTGCACTGGAAGCGCAGCGGAAGCCTAGGTTGTCTGAGGCAGAATCCGGAGTGTTGCCCATCCTGCCACCAGAGAAGGGGAGAGAGAACGGACATTTGCTGAGAAAGGGGCCTGGGCCTCACCCAGCTCTCCTGCTCCAGCTCCCAGGGCCTGCTGTGGTCTGAGGAGTTTGGGGGCTGGGGACTGGGGAGGGCCCAGATTGGAAAGAAAAGTGGCGTGAGGGCAGGTCCAGAGGGCATGCCATTCCTGGGGAGTGGGGAGAGGTAAGAAGGGACCTTGGGACAGAGTGGAGGAATCGAGGGTGGTCCTGAGACTGCATGGAAGGCGGGAAAGGCCGTGCCTAATAATTTCCAACTGTTGGCAGTTTAGACTAATAACTCAGCCAAAAAGAACCTGTTGGCAACAAGTGAGA
The DNA here is from genome assembly GCF_042477335.2 of Ovis canadensis. Lineage (NCBI taxonomy): Eukaryota > Metazoa > Chordata > Mammalia > Artiodactyla > Bovidae > Ovis > Ovis canadensis. The sequence goes on along the minus strand of NC_091268.1, from coordinate 42,958,540 downwards.
ACATCACAGTGTCAATCAGTACTCACACTTTTCAAAGAACTTTCACGTGGATTCCCGCATTTGCTATTTCTCTTACTGCTCTGGAGGGTAGGTTTTGTTCACCATCTCACAGACCCCAGAATCAGATACCAGGAAGATTTACATGTCTTTCCCAAGGCCAACCACTGCTTCAGCGGAATCAGCAGCAAACCCAATTTCCTGGTCCCCAGACCAATACTTTCTCCACTCCTTTGTCCTAAGGTAAAAGGGGAAAGACTTTTCTGGTGGCCCAGTGGTTAAAAATCCGCCTTGCAATGCAGGGAATGGGGTTCGATTCCTGGTCGGGGAATGAAGATCCCACATTCCTTGGGGCAAGTAAACCAGTGCACTGCAACTACTGAGCCCAGGTGCCACAACTAGAGAGTTTGTGAGTCACAATGAAAGATCCTGCCTGATGCAATGCAGCCAAACAAATAAGTAAATAAACGTTAAAAAAAAAAAAAAAAAGAAAAAGGTGAGGATAATCCACAAGGCCTCTCTACCATCCTTAAGGAACCCAGGAGCAGGAGGAGCTGCAGGGAGATTAATCAAAATAAATCTACAGACAAAGCAGAAAGTCCTAGAAGGCAACTTGGGAGCTGGGAACTCTACCATTCAGGGGCCAGCACTGACCATCACTAATCATCCATATGAAATGAGCAGGTCCCAGAACCTCCCTGAGACTATTTTTCCTTGATTGTAAAACAAAATGGTGGCAGAAAATGTTTTTTTTACATGCCCTCTTGTTAGAAAAGTTAATATTTCAATGATCCCTCGCCATGACCTATGGATGTGGCCATTCCAGTCCCCTCCCTCTGCATGCCTAGCTATGAAGACAAGAGAAACCCATATAATTAAGAGGTCAGACATAGTCTCCCTCGGTGCTGAGAACTGGCAGGAAAAGGCACCGGGCTCCTGGCTTTACCTGGTGAGCTCGGCTTGCCTTCTCTTCTGGACCCACACCCCTCAGTGGAGAGAGAGGGGTGGAAGCAGCGCCCACAGCAGCTCCAGTGCCACCTGTGCTCCAGGAGACCAGGACCCAGCCCCTCACCTGGTGGTGACACGTGCCCGGTGGTTGGCAGAGCCATCGGCTGTGTCGATCCAGGACGCCCCCCGGAGGACACGCATGTCCTGGTCGGCAGCCTGGTACTGTGACGCCGTCCACTCCCATACGTTGCCCATGAGGTCATAGAGCCCTGCAGCACAGCGGTGGCTCAGGCCCTGGCTGGGTATGCCCCCCACACCTGCCCTGACCAACAACGGCCCGGGGGGACCGACTGCTTCCCACCGCTGCTTCTCCTGCCTCGACCACCAGGCAGAACCATCCCACCAACCAATCTGTGAGCGCTGACAGCAACCCGCTGTGCAGTCTTACCGTAGTCGTTCTGTGGGGGGAAGGCATTCACGGGGGAGACGCCATGGAAACCATCCTCAGCCTTGTCGCCCTTGGGGAACTTTCCCTGGGGTGGGTGGGAAGGGATGTTTAGGCTACAGGATTTACCATCCACTTGCCCAGAGGGGTTTTAACCAAGGCCATCTTGCGGCACCCTCTGGGGTAGGGGAAGGGCATGGGGCAGTGACCTGAGGTCCCAAGCCAGCTGCCTCATGTCCTCCACCATGACCTCCTGGCTGGATTAGGAAGTGTGTGGTTCCCCATGTGTCCACACCCGCCCAGCCCGCCTACTTCTCCACTCTCAGAGACTTCCCTCAGCTGCATGAACCCCGTGTGCCTTCGGAGGAAAGGCCCCGTCTCCCCACTCTGTACCCCGCCTCTCCCTATAGGAACCAGTGTTCCCCTGTACCTTCCCCTTCCCTTCCACCACCAACAGGCTTCACTCTCCCTTACCTGCCCTGACCCTGCCTTCCTCACCTCCTGCTCTTTACCACCAAGATTCTGGAACAAGTAACCAGTGTTTGCTGAGGTCATTTGTTCAACTTATTCATTTGATTAGAGGGTAGTGGCTCTGTGCACGAGCCCTCGGAGTCTGTCATGTCTCTGGACACACTGGACCCTTTCCCATTGCTGGCACACATGGTGTTTCCTCCGCTTTTCTCCTGGCAAGCTTCAGTTCCACCAGCTCAAATGGCACGTTCACCGTCCAGTCACTCCCCACCGTCCCAGGCAGGGATGTGCTCCCGAGCACACACTGCTCATCTTCACCATGCAGCCCCACTACGCTGTCTTTTGCCCTTTACCAGGTTTCCAGTCTGTTAGAACATGGAGGCCCCTGAATCCCATGGCCTAATGCCATGCGCAGGCTGCAGCAAGTCTCAATCCACAGCCTGAGAAAAGAACAAGGGCGAGGAACTTGTCTTACCTGCCACAGGTTGGTGCGGTTTGGCTGGAACTTGTTTCCCCAGGGGTACACCTGACCTGCCGGGAGGGCAAGGAGACAGCAGAGGAGGGGAGAGGTAAAGGGTTGGGGAAGAAGGGAAAGACACAGAAGGAGCGAGGGGACCGAAAGGAAGAGGAGGTGATGAGAAAGAAGAGTAAGATGACTCACTTTGACATCTCACACCCTTCCCTTGCCCTCATAGAACTGCACTCAGAGCCCCTGACTTCTGATCTGTTCCTGGACAGCACAGTCCTAGGTGTGGTTTGGACCAGTGCCATTCTGTAGACTATCTGTTACCCACTCATGCTGGGGTAAGTACAGAAACCGAGGGTAAGCACTGAGAGACTTGTTCATTGGACTTAGACTGGATCAATGGACAAGCAACCTCATTTACCACATTAATAATACTGACTATGGGTATAGCTGATGTTCATTCAAAGAGTGTGTAGAGGCAGTGAATACGGGGAATTGCCATTTCACTCTAACTTTTTGTTTAGTTAGGATTGAAAAATAACTGAATTATGAATAAGCAGCAGTTTGTCACATTAATCCCTCCACAGCTATGGAAAAGGTATCCAGTGCAGGCAATACTCTTCTTTTCCTCATGCCATGTGGTTCTGATTGTGTTTATCTGAAATGGCACATGTCTGTGGAATCTTCAACAACTAAAAAAAAGTATGTCTGTTTTTTCATTCCATTTTCTAGCTATTAATTTTTATGGTGTTTTATGAAAGTACTGGTTTGAGACAGATTAGAAATAACAGTAACAATTGATCCATGACAGAATGTAAGAAGCACTACTCCAGGGAGTGTGAGCCCATCCCACCCTTTGAAGCCCCCCCTCCCCCGCCCCCATGCAAGGCAGGATGGAGAGAGAGCTCGCCCTGGCGTCTCTATACCCTTCAAGCCCCCTCGGGCAGCAAATTCCCACTCTTCCTCAGTGGGCAGCCGTTTCCCCCGCCAAGCACAGTAGGCACGGGCATCATTCCAGCTCACGTGTACCACTGGGAACTCCAGTTTCTCTCGGATGCCAGAGCCAGGACCTGCAGGCTGATAGCCAGGATGAAGTGAGACAAGCTTCTGGGAGCTCATGGAAGTCTGAGGAAGGCTAGGCTTAGGGTGCCTGAGTTCAGCTTTTACCACTAGATGGAGCAAGGAAGTAGGAAGAGAGAGCCTGGTGAGTGAGGAGAGGTCCAGAGACAGAAAGGACTACATGAGACAAAAGGGAGAAAGGGGACAAAGGGGATGGGCCAGGGTAAAAGGACCGGTGCAGAGCACATGGGGCAGCTTGGCTGCTTCCCTGAAATTTCTCCATCATCCTTTAAAACTCAGTATTCCCAGATGCACAAGGGATCACGGGAAGCCAGGCTTCCAGAATGAGAGTCAGCAGGGTTAAGGGACAAAACAGAGGAACCAACCCTTACCTGCCTCCAGAATGCCCTTTCCACGGGGAGCCACCAGAGGAGAGACTGTGAAAAAGAAGGAGCGCAATTACAAGGTGCTCTGACCCAGCGAGGCACCTTCCTGACGGACACCCAGGAGGCAGAGACTTCAGGCTGAGACTCCGGTGGTCCAAGTGAGGCTGTGTCTGGGATCTTTTACTTATTCATTTGTTTATGGCTGTGCAGGGTGTTTGCTGCTGCGCGGGCTTTCCTCTAGCTAGGGTGAGCGGGGCCACTCTCTAGTTGCTGTACGCGGGCTTCTTGTTGCGGTGGGTTCTCTTATCGTGGCTCATGGGCTTCAGTAGTTGGGGCACACAGCCTTAGTCACTCCTTGGCATGTTGGATCTTCCTGGATCAGGGATCAAACCCTCATCTCCTGCGTTGGCAGGCAGATTCTTTAACACTGAGCCACCCTTATTAGAAGGAGGCTTCTCCAGGGGTTCTCTGGCTGGTCCAGGGAGTACCCTGAACCCTGTGCATTATTTGCATCTTACAGGGTCTCTCTATGCGGACCTCAGCACAGAGTGAACTTCATCTGGCTCTTCCAGGGTGGGTCTCTCTGGCTTCTTCCCTGCCTCTGGTTCTCAGGTTTGATTCTCTACGGTGGCCCAGGTGACCCCCTAGACCCCATAGGGTTCTCGGTCCAGGTCCCACTCCCATGAACCCAGCTGCAAGCCTGGGTTCTCTTACCTGCATTCTCTGGGTTGCTTTGTTTCTAAGCTCATCAGAGACAAGGTCCTCAAAGACAAAGCTCCAGCCAAACACCTCAGCCTCTGTGCGGTATTTTTTCTCCCTGACAAACTCCCTAAAAAGAGAGATTTCATAATTTAGCTGACAGGCTTCTGTGCTCCACCCTCACCCTCTCTTGCTCCAGCAAACCTCATACACCCTTATCCTATTAGTCACACATCATAGAGTCCTCAGGAACTACAAGGAATTAACCTGAGAGCCTGAGCAGATTTTCTTTTAAAATTTGTTTCTGTGCGTGCAGTTCACAAACAGGAGAATTCACACTTTCTGGGGTATAGTTTTGTGAGTTTTGATAAAGCATATAGTCATTGTCACAATCAAGATACAGAGCAGTTCCATTAACTGCCCCCCAAAATTCCCCGATGCCTCCTCAATCACTGATCTGTTTTTCGTCTCTATAGTTCTGCCTTTCCCAGAATATCAATTCACATAGACTGAATCCTGCAGTATGTAGTTTTGGGGTCTGCCCTCTTTCACTTAGCATACTGCTTCCAAGAAGCATCCGTGTTGTTGACATTGTCAGTAGTTTGTGGCCTTTTTTTTTTTTTTTTTTGGCAGTTTTTGTTCTTTTTTATTGGTGAGTAGTATTTCACTGGATGGATAGACCAGATTTCATCTGGATTATCTCCAGTTTTTGAAGATAATGAATAAAGCTGCTCAGAAGATTCAAGATCAGGGAATGGGTCTCTCTTCATCACATACCTAATCTCACATCAATCATGGGAGGAAGGGAGAACAGGTTTTACTATCTCCTTCAGACAGATGAGAGAAATTGAGTCAAATCAAAATGACTTGCTGAGGGACTTCCCTGTGGTTGAGCGGTTAAGAATCTGCCTTGCAATGCAGGGAGTGTGGGTTTGATCCCTGGTTGGAAAACTAAGAGCCCGCATGCCGAGGAGCTTCTGAACCTGAAAGCCACAACTAGAAAGTCCAAGTGCTGCAACTAAGACCCAATGTCACCAAATAAATAAGTGAATTTTTTTTAATGACTTGCTAAGATTTTAGAATGGATTTTCATATAGTTTGGTATGGCTGAGCCAATTTCAACATGCAGATTTCCAGGATAAGACAGATTGTTTTCTCTGGACTGAGAGTACCCGGTTGGTGTCAGCCCTCTGATAATGAGAAGACACTGTTCACCCATCAAAGGGGTACTGAGAATGGAGGAGGAGGTGAGATTTGGTAGCAATAGCTACTTACTGACCTCTGACCATCTGAATGGTTTGAGACTCTTACCAGAGAGGTAAACACAGATTATGGATTCTAAGCAAAGTTTAGGGGCTTGCTGGGGGTGACGTTATATTTCATCTAAAAGGTCATCATTTGAAACATAAAAGAATGCATCTAGCTAGCTAGCAATTTATGGATGTCATGATGTGGTGTGAGCCTGATCAGAAGTGATTTCTCCTTTGATTTTAATAACTTTCCTTTAAAAAATATTTTTTAAAGCATATATAACATATTATAGAAAAATGAGAAAACATAGGTAAGTGAAAAGAAAAAAACTAAAATCATCCATTATCACACCAAGATACAACTGTCTATATTCTCTCCCTCTTCACTCCACAACCAAGTTTTTTTTTTTTTTTAAGATGACATCTCTAATTTATTTATTTATTTATTTTGGCTACACTGTGCAGCATGTAGAATCTCAGTTCCCTGACCAAGAACTGAACAAGTGCCCTGCCTTGGGAGCACAGTCTTAATCACTAGACTGCCACTGATGTCCCCAATCAAGGGTTTTTAAATCGCTTTCATAAGGTTCTTCCTGTCATTATTTTCATTGGGAAATCACAAAAACATGAGCAAGATCCATCACCTCATGCAGTATTGCTTCTTCCAGTTCTTTTTAATGCATATACATTCTATACACATAGTTTAAAAAACTGGGCCATATCTTGTGTAGTATTTTGTAACCTTTCTTCACAACACTTTTTAACTCTCTTTTTGACAACAGGTTTTTTTTAAGGCTGCTAAGTATTCTGTTATATTGATACAATATATTTAAGCGATCCTTAAGTTGTTAACATTTATTTACAAAGTCACCTTTTTAGCTAAACAACCTTAATTCTTTAAGACTAATCCCTAGAGGTGGAACCAATGAGTTAGAAGGCCTGAGGAATTTACTGCCAATCTTTATGTTTATTTTAGCCTGAGTCTCCTGAATCAATTTTCACCAACAAGTTTTGATCTTGAAAACTTTTAAATCCACAAATGTAAAATTTAAGTCATTTTTCACATTTGCTTTATTTATCTTCCCATCCTCTCCCTTTCCTTCCCCACTCCTTTCTATATACTCCTCCCTCCACTCTTTGAAGGTAAATTACTGACATATGCTGGATCATTTTCTACTTTAGCCTAGCCAAAATGTATCACTTTGGGGACACCGAGGCATTCAACATGACAATCTAATTCTTAGATTAAGCTGGAATAAAAACGTTTGATTCTGGAAATAATTCCATTTACTAATAATGGGTTGGCCAAGAGTTTGTTCAGTTAGTTCAATAACGTCCTTGTTGAAACGGAAAAATATGTCATTTTTACTTAAAACCAAACGCACTTTTTGGCCAACCCAATATAAAGGGAATTTAAGGAACTCTCAACTATTATGACCCTTCTCTCGATTTCTCCTCCCCTGTTGAAGAGTGTCTGACTTCTGCCCATATTTCTCAGCGCTATGCCCAGTGCATGGGACAATCCACTGGCTCAAGAATCAGGGGATCTGAGTTACAGGCCCAACTGGCCACTAACGAAAAATGAGGTAAACCTCTTTGGACTTCAGATTCCTCATCTGAAAAATGCAGATAACACTTGTAAAGATCATATTCTGATAGTGAACAAGCTAATCTCCTTTTAAATATTGTGAAATATTATTAGAATAACTCTTCCAGGAGTTATTTCTCCTGGAAGAACACTGGGAGTACCTGAAGTCTTTGTTGGTGACAGGAAATATGTCGATGGCAAAGGGTTTTACCGTCACCTCACGGACAGGTCCTTCACCATCTCTGCCGTCTGGTGAATTGGTTCCCATCTGGAATCTCCCACCTGGTAGCTGGACCATGTTGGTTGTCTGCCCATTTCCTGCTGAGGAAAAAGAGAGTGGTCATTAATACATGAATATATATAAAACAAGTGGCAATATTTGGATCATATAAGACTCAATGCTATAGTGAAAAAATCTGGAGGTTGAAAAATTTGGCTTTAAATTCTTATTCTGTCACTTAATTTGCTGAATGACCTTGGGCAAATTACTTCTTCTGGATTTCAGTTTCTTCATTTATAAAAAGGGGGTAATATCTAACTAACTCAAATGCATGGCTATATTAACATGTGTGAAATGTTTAGCACATGGTAGGTTTTCAACCGGAGAAGGCAATGGTACCCCACTTCAGTACTCTTGCCTGGAGAATCCCATGGATGGAGGAGCCTGGTAGGCTGCAGTCCATGAGGCCGCGAAGAGTGAGACATGACTGAGCGACTTCACTTTCACTTTCATGCATTGGAGAAGGAAATGGCAACCCACTCCAGTGTTCTTGCCTGGAGAATCCCAGGGATGGGTGGGGGAGCCTGGTGGGCTGCCGTCTATGGGGTCGCACAGAGTTGGACACGACTGAAGTGACTTAGCAGTTAGCAGGTTTTCAACAAATGATTTTCTTTCTTTACCTCTCTGTCCCTCTACATGACAACCCTTTGTTCCACTGAGATAAATCTAAACATTTTAAGAATCTGCCTGCCAATGCAGGAGATGCAGGTTTGATCCTTGGGTTGGGAAGATCCTCTGGAGAAGGAAATGGCAACCCACTACAGAATACTTGCCTGGGAAATTCCATGGACAGAGGAGCCTGGTAGGCTACAGTCCCTGGAGTCACAAGAGTCCGACACGAGTTAGCGACTAAACAACAGCATAGGCTTAAATACATCTATCAACTTTCCACTCATTCTTCTGCTCATGTTGTTTCTTTGCCTCTTCTCCATTACATAAGAAAGAAAAGAACTATATCTATTTTCCCAGGTTATACCTGGCACCTAGCACAAGTACACAAAAATTATCATCAAATAATCGAATGAACTCTCTCATACTTGCTGTTTGAATACCTCAAAAAAAAAAAATCATAGAATTAAAAGGATCTTTATTTCAACTCCCTCATTTGACAGGAAGAAGCCAAGACCCTAAAGGCCACACTTTTCTGGCTTGATGTACTACTTTGTTGTGTTTTTACCTAAAGATGTCTAAGTACTGTAAGTTCCCTAAAGGCAGAGTCCACATGTTTTCATGTTCCCCAGAATCTTATCTTTGGCCCTTTTCTGGATCTCATTTTGACACACACTAATGATTTCATCAACTTTAAGGGAGGCTGGAGGGTGGAACAGAGCAAGCAGGAAATTCTCAGACTAAAAGAGAACTAAGAAACAACACACAAGAACAATATTTGAATTTTATTTTGACATTAATTCAACAAGTAAACTATAATTTAAGAACAGAGCAGATGAATTTGAACACTAACTGGATGTTTAATGACATTAAGGAGTATTGTTAATTTTTTATGTAGGAGAGTTAGTGATACTTGTGTGTGTGTGTGTGTGTGTGTGTGTGTGTATGTGATTTCTCGTCTTTTTGGCTATTCAAACTAATTACGAATAAAACTGTATCGTGCCTCAATTGACTCCAAACTAAATCTCCCAGAGGAATGGAAAAATGGAAGGGGTTCCAAACAAGCCAGATTAAAACTGGCAACTGTTTAAGCTGGGAAACAGGTACGTGGGGGGTGGGGGTGGGGCGGGCGGGAGAAGCTTGTTTTATTAATTTTTTTATGCTCAAAAGATTCCAGAATAAATTAAAAGTTAAAAAAAAAAAGTGAAATACAACGATATGAACTGTTAATCCCCTCGCCCAGTTGGCCGCCCCTGGGAGGTAGGCGCTGCCAGCCGCGGTGGCCGAGCGCCCCACCCTTTTCCTCCTGCCTCCTGGGACAGTCGGGCAGGCCAGCACACTGACCTAGTTCGAGCCACCGGCCGGAGAAGAGCGACAGCACAGTCAGCAGCGAAGACAGCGAAATGCCCATGCCGGGAACACGAGCCCGGTGAGCACCGCCGCAGCAGTAGCACCACCCTGCGGCTCTGCTGCGCACGCGCCCCGCACGCCTCACGTCCGCGGCCGTGCCCTGCGCGCGCGTGCGCATTGCTCACGAGAGCCCACCCAGCTAGAAATAAGTCCGCCTACGTTGTGTTCTAGAACCGGTTAATTAAGAAAAAGCTATTTCCTCAGGATTAAGGTCTAGAAGCTGAACCTCCAGTGTTTTGGTCATCTGATGTTAACAGCTGTATATTGTCACCCTGCTTATTTAACTTATATGCAGAGGACATCATGAGAAACGCTGGACTGGAAGAAACACAAGCCGGAATCAAGATTGCCAGGAGAAATATCAATAACCTCAGATATGCAGATGACACCACCCTTATGGCAGAAAGTGAAGAGGAACTCAAAAGCCTCTTGATGAAAGTGAAAGAGGAGAGTGAAAAAGTTGGCTTAAAGCTCAACATTCAGAAAACGAAGATCATGGCACCTGATCCCATCACTTCATGGGAAATAGATGTGGAAACAGTGTCAGACTTTATTTTTGGGGGCTCCAGAATCACTGCAGATGGTGACTGCAGCCATGAAATTAAAAGACGCTTACTCCTTGGAAGAAAAGTGATGACCAACCTAGATAGTATATTCAAAAGCAGAGACGTTACTTTGCCGACTAAGGTCCGTCTAGTCAAGGCTATGGTTTTTCCTGTGGTCATGTATGGATGTGTGAGTTGGACTGTGAAGAAGGCAGAGCGCCGAAGAACTGATGCTCTTGAACTGTGGTGTTGGCAAGGGCTCTTGAGAGTCCCTTGGACTGCAAGATCAACCCTGGGATTTCTTTGGAAGGAATGATGCTAAAGCTGAAACTCCAGTACTTTGGCCACCTCATGAGAAGAGTTGACTCATTGGAAAAGACTGATGCTGGGAGGGGTTGGGGGCAGGAGAAGGGGACGACAGAGGATGAGATGGCTGGATGGCATCACTGACTCAATGGACATGAGTCTGAGTGAACTCCGGGAGATGGTGATGGACAGGGAGGCCTGGCATGTTGATTCATGGGGTCGCAGAGTCGGACATGACTGAGCGACTGAACTGATGTTAACAGCTGACTCACTGGAAAAGTCCCTGATGCTGGGAATGGTTGAGGGAAGAGGGCATCAGAGGATGAGAAGGCTGGATGGCATCACCTATGCAATGGATATGAACTTGGGCAAACTGGGAGATGGTGAGGGGCAGGGAGGCCTGGCGTGCTACCGTCCACGGGGTCACAGTCAGTCAGACACGACTGGAAGACTCAACAGCCTAGAGGCCTTGCCAGTTCAGAATCCCCTTAATTTGTGAACCACTGGATGGATTGATTTCCTTCCCTTTTATATGCAGATTCCTTTTGTACCCTGGAATACCATCTTGAGAGCACAGAAAGGTTTTAACTTCATATTTATTACACATTCACTGTAGGGAACTGCCAACTCCTCAAAACACAAAGTTTAGCAACACAACTTCACTTTCAAGGGCTTCAGATATACCTACTGTATTTTGTGCGAACATGTAGAACAGTTAAGTAAAACAGGACACCTGAGGATTTAGGAAGGGTATCAGTATAAGCAAAGGTTCTGAGCTGTGAAAATAACCACCTTGCCAGAAAACCCATCTCACTAGTCCTTAGTCACTGTATCTTCTGTCGTGTTTTTTATCCTCTGCCTTTTCTATTTTGCCACTTTATACTTTCATCTCTTTGAACCCCTCTTGCCTCTGGTTCCATCTTTCTACTCACAATAACTTAATACTTCTGGGAAGCATTTTAGCAAAGCTACCTTAAATGCATGAAAAGTCCAAAGTATGCTCGGGAAGCAGGAATGCTTCAAAACTTTATGTTATTTAAGTCTTATGCTTCGTGACAGGGAACTATTGGAAATAAAATACATCCATTAGAAGAAATTATTACTATTAAAATGTTTTTCAATGATTTAATAACAAGGTAGATAACATATGCTTATCTAATATTTTTATATCACTGAGGGTAAAGCAAAATGTCCTGTTTACTGCGTAAGTATGACCTGCTGTCTGTGGACACTGCAGTGCAATTTTAAAAATACTGTAATTATAATTTCAGAACTTCAGAATCTGAATAGGCGCCAGTGTTCTCTTTTTTAATATGGGAAAAGGAAATCCTTTGAAGATCGTTTGAAGCTTGGACCAAAATTCCATAGCTGTATTATTAGGATCACTCTGTAGTCTTCAGGATTCAGATACAAGGGAAGCTTCAATTCAACCTTTTAGAGAAGACATTCCAGCTCTCATGATCTCATCAACCAGGAGAATGTTGGTGGCAATCACAGTGCTGAAAAGGGGGGGAAAAAATCAAGACGGCTCAGGTTTGAGGTATGAACTCTAATTCAACTCAATCTCCAACTAACTTGTGCAAATTATGTCAAATTTCCCCCATACCCCTCCATACACATAAGTGTAGCTTCAGTTGCTATACTTTCGACTGATTACATCTTCTTATGGAAAGAAAATTAAACAAAATGTACCAATTTTAAAGAGTATGAAGGTTCCCTATGTGTTATTTTACAGTTCTGGCTTTCCCAAACTTACCAGGAGTGAAGAAGCTGTTTCTTTACACAATAGTTATCCCATATGCCTGCTTCTGCTGCTACCATTGGTTCACCTGAAAAGTAACTCAGTCTTCTTAAAATCACATAGAGCAGGTTCATAAGATCAGAATGCTGTCTAAAAGAACTGATAAGAGCATTTTGTGCTGCTTTACTCATCAGTGGTTACTCATTTCCTCTAGTATTAACTATGAGAACCCAAAGGTCCTCAATTAGCCCAATGTTGTATTACAGACCATGACTCCTATGCACAGCAGCTTTGATGAGTGGCTGTTCTCTACTTAGAATACTTTCAGTGACAGGAATGCTCTATTTGGTTGCCAAACATTTGAATATGTATTTTTTCTGGAGACATTCTTATTTGTCCATATTGAAGTACAGCACTTGAGCTATAATCTGGCAAGACAGGCTTATCATTTCCCTCATTCCAGAGAAACCTTTATTAACTGGGAATCTGGGAATTACATATACACATTATTATATATAAAATAGATAATAAGAACCTACTGTATAGCACAGGGAACTCTACTCAATACTCTATAATGATCTATATGGGAATAAACTAAAAAACAGAGTGGATATATAACTGACTCACTGCTACACAGCAGAAACAACAATGTAAATTAACTACACTCCAATAAAAATTAAAAAAAGAAACCTTTTACATTAACTTGAATGTAAATGCTTCTGTTCACAATAGGTCTTCCACATACTGCAGATATAGGTACATCTTCCACTTTCTACTTGTATGATCTGTATTACACTGGCCTAAGATCAGAGCCTTAATCATTTCATTAAGATTGGTTCTTGATGAAATGATTAAGAATTCTTAGATTTGGTTCCCTCTTCCAGCTTTTGCTATCCTTAGCCTGTTTTCACCCATAAATATGATCATCAAATGTATCACTTTAATCAAAGTCCCTGATAAAAAGGTGAATAAAGCAAGCTCAATATGAAACCCTTCAACATACACCTGAACCACCTACCACAACTCAGCAATATCACCAAATCTGTACTCTACTTATAGTATCTAGAGCTCCCCCTTCAAACAGTTGCATCCTCCTTACCAGTGTTCAAGTCCACACCCACAAGCTGACCGGATTCTGAATGTTCTGCTTGAACTTTAACTAGTGTTTCCTGAAGGTCAAAACCAGAATTCTGAGCAAGAACCTAAAGGAAACAAATGTAACTATTTAAAGACAGGACCTATTAACTGATACTCAAGTCTAAAATAAAGAAATAGTATTTCAAACTAACAGTTAAAAAAAACTTTAATGAATGCAGACAGATATTAATGTTCACTTTACACAATGATTAATATACATTACTAACCCATTCACTAATCCACATCAATCTCAGCAATACACTAGCCATAAACTGTACCTTCAAATGAGCACACAATAGAAAACCAACATATTAATCTTCCTCCAACTCTCTGGGACCCCACAGACTGTAGCCTGACAGGCTCCTCTGTCAATGGGGACTCTCCAGGCAAGAATACTGGAGTGGGTTGCCACGCCCTCCTCCAGGGAATCTTCCCAACCCAGGGATCGAACCCAGGTCTCCTGCATCGCAGGCATTCTTTACCATATGAACCACCAGGGGAGCCCGTATTAATCTTAGTTTAAAACAAATAAAAACAAAAAGCAAGCTTGTACTCCAGGATAAGTCCTACACTACAACTTCAGACAGTCAAGCCTCCTGTCCAGAGGAATCAATACATTAGATATCAAGAAACACCGGTTCTAATGTTAGGGTGAAAATGAATGATATCTATTTATTCAAAATCCACATTATGAAAAAATCCACATTAGCAAAAGCTTTCATCAGATGAATCAGTTTGGCATAGTTTAGAAAACTGTTAAAAGCATTCACACCTTGGGAATAATGAGCAACGCATCAGCAAATGCTTGAACTCCAAGCTGGGCCCTGCCCTTTACACTGGGCTTGTATTTAACCAGGGCTTCTGCCATCGCCACTTCCACTGCACCAGCACCTGGGACTACACAGCCTGTTGGGTGAGAGGGGAAGAGGAAAATACTAAGATACAGAGAACATAAAACTGTTGACTTAATTATAAGGAAAAATATACATAAAATTAAAACACAAGAAAGCCATTAATTTGAGAATTCCATGTAACCACAGCAAGTTTAATACTGCATTTGAAAGTGATACAAGCAACATCTCAAACAACAGAGTGATTTAAGGAGCACATGGCAAATCCTGCAAGCTTTTAGTTCATTTGTATCCTCTTTTTAACAACAGCATGCTATGAAAAAACTTAGCATACCATCGTACCATTTTAAAGGGAAAACTTTACTTTTGCATGGTGTCTGGCTGTGTAAACTACTGACAAAAAGAACACAGTATTCAGCCATGCCTTTTAGACTAGCAAAAAGAGTAAACACAGGGAGAATCTCACCATCATCAATAGCATTTTTAACTGCCCTCAAGCCATCTCTTATTGCATCTTTGATTTGAGTAAGCGTGTGCTTATTTGGTCCTTTGATCAATAACGTGACAGAGCGAGGATTGTTACATTTCTCAATAAAGGTGAACTTCTCTTCTCCCTGTGTGAAGAGATAGTATTTTAAAAAACAGGATACGGTTGTGCAAGGGACGACCAGAGGAGAGGGGCTTATGGAGGAATAAATGGGGGTATTAATAGGGCACCACACTGATCACATTAAAGCTAATAATTTCTTTGAAAAAAGGTCACATAAATGAAATGTGATTTTCCCATCAAGGGCTTATTATTACTATGCACAAATCATCAAAATGTATGTAAACAAAGCAAAAACATTACCCTGAGTTTGGAAGAATTTTTAACTACTGAAGAATTCATGAACCAAATAGTAGTAGTATTTTGGGAAGAAAATACACTTACCAATGTATATTCATAGACAAGTCCTGCATGTCCCAAACAATCAGGATTCAGGTCATCAAGAGAATTTAGGGCTATCCCACCACAAGCAAGAGTCAGCCTGAAATATTCAAGTATTTTAAGGGACATGCAGAAGTGCTTTTATTAGTTATATCTAGAGGTTAATTCTTTTTAGAAAGCAATCTTTTTCAGAATTACATACTAAAATCATGTTCTAAAATATATTTTACATAAGTCTTTCCATTTGCCACCAACCAGCTGTAAATTGGTCTTTTCTCCTAACCCTCCATTTAAACCACTCTTCTCAAGTCAGTAAACACTCCTCTGACATGAAATCTAAAGGTGCACAAGAGCTCTGTGGGAGAAAGTATTCTCTAAAACCCCTGATGCAGTCTCTTGATAAGGAAAAAACGGTACCGTATAGGTCATCATTTCAAAAATAAAACAAGGATATATCAACACTCATAGCAGCACTATTCAGAAGAGCCAAGGTAGAAACCCAAAGAAATGTCCATGGACAGATAAATGAATAAACGACATATGGTATTATTCATCCTGAAAAAAAAATGTGATCCCAATACATGCTACAACATGTATCAACTTTGAAAAGATTACGCTAAGTGAAAACAAGCCAAATGCAGAAGGACAAATACTCCATGATTCCCTTACATGAGGTACCAAATTTGTAAGAGACAGTAAGTGGACTAGTATCTACTGGCAGGACTGTGTACAGTTGTTGTTTAAAGTACAAACTTTCCGTTTGTGATGCAAATACTTCTGGAAACGACAATGGCACTAGGTGCACAACAATGTGAATTTCACTTTATGACACTGAATTGTACATTTTAAAGTTATAAATTTAATATTACGCATATTTTGTAAAAATAGAAAATTAGAAACTCACAAAAATAAGAGGGAAAAAAGGAATAATCCTTTGCAAGTTAACTTGCAAAATAAAGTGAAATTCCTGTCACCCAGATAATCTGCCACCCGTACCTTTCCATGTTTCTCCTTTTAGCTCTGCGCAGAGCTATAATGCCTTCTTTGGCAAGAGCGTCTAAGGAAAAGGGATCAATTCCCTGTAACAACAACAAAAGAAGTTTCAATATTTTACCATTAAAATAAAATAGATACAGACTACTTTATAAAACAAGATTTTTCACCTTTTGATTAATAACAACAAATCCTTTATCTGAATCACCACAGACTTTCTTTTTCAGGTCGATTATTTTTTTAACTCTGTCCTCGATGAATTTCCTTTCAGCTTTCACTAACTTCTCTCTCTCCTCTGCACTCTTGTAAAAAAAGCCAGAATTCACTTCTCTAAAAAAGAAGTTACAGACAGGGGAGGAAATATTTAGCAAATGGTCACCAAGCTCCAATGCCACCCCCTGGTATGCTTTCAGAGGCTATTTCCTAGAATCCCTGGTGGAGGCATTTTGCTCTTTTGAGTGGAAACACTGAGTCTTAGGTGGGAAAAAAAATGACCCAAATGCCAAGCTCTTTTCTGTTTTTAAGGAGCTATAAACTCACGTTTTTTCATATTCTAATGACACGTTGCACGTGAGGATGTATGCATCTTCTACTCTCTTCTTCATATCAGGATGCCGTGCCCCATGGTCCAAAACAAGGCCTCTGATTAAGCTGTTAAAACACGTAAGAGATTATTCTTACTCATTTCCAGATGGGGGTGTAAAATAGGCTAACAAAATTAAAACACTGAGACTGTATTGACAATTTTCACACAATCAACTTTATTTCTCGACTTATTTGAATAGGACTACCTAAGAAGGTTCAACTGTGAAAACGCAAAATTCCAGAACATGACAAAAACAAGCCATTCAAATTAAAGCCACAACCCTTTCTTATACAGAAAATTCTCCACAGAAACAGTCACAATTGGTTGCTATTAAACTGGTGATCACCTCCTTTTAAAAATGTTTTTAAACTAGGTCTCTGAAATAATTATCTCTAAAATTCCTCAAAGTCTCCTGTATGCTCTGTACTGAATAGTTCAATAAATGCCAAATGACTGATGCAGCTGACTTTCCAGGATCATTCTGACTACAAATACACAAAACTGACTTCAAGAGGTAACAGTACTGAGTAAATGATAACTTGTCTAGGCAATATACATTAATTCAAAAAAAAATTAGGCAAAAATAGGTACTGTGTAAGCTTCAAATGTGTACACTCAAGTATTTCATAGCATTCTAACACCTACCTTGTATCTGTTTCAGATTTATGTTTCATCTCCATGATCTCAACCATGAAGAGGTCAATAGGTTCATCTTGTTTTTTAATGGCCAAAATGGAGTCCACTACGGCCTGCAACAGGAGTGTAACCATTCAATTAATTTTATTTGTGGAAGTTGAGACATATATGGTACTTATTCTTCACAGACGTTTAAAGCAGTTTTTTGTCTTTGAAAATCTCTGAACTGATCTAAGTCATTTTCTACATGCTAACAGAACAGAATGTACTATGTGTAAAGGGCTGGAATAATTTACATTCCTGAAACCTCTATTGTAATTAGAGAATCATCAACACCTCTACAATAAAAAATACTGACAACAGGAACCTTTTTAATAATAAAATCTATATTTTATAAACCCCCTTTACTGAAAGGTCTGATTATACCTTTGTAACCTGGCCAGGAATACTATTAATACTATGATTTTCTCACTTTACTTCTTCTAGGGACACAGATCAGGTTATTACTGCCACAAAAATGAACTTTATGGCTGATCGAATACTTAGTTGACACAGTACGACACTGTGAAGAGTTGCAATGAGTAAGAATACTGATATTTCCAGTTGCCAGGGGTTCTTAGTATAGGCATAAAGTACCAGACACACGCCAAACTTAACACATACCTCTGTTAAGACATCAGCAAGTTCAGCATGAACTTTAGTTCGTAGAGATGTTCTGGCCACGTCTATAAGTGTTTCCCTGTCCATCTCTTTGCTTACTTTGACTTGTTCCAAAAACTGAAGTGCCTTTTCCTTTGCAGCTTCAAATCCTTCTGTAATTATTCTGGGATGAAGACCCTACAGTAAACACAAAATTACAAAATCACCACTAACACTAGAAATCTTCAGGTAGATGCAACTACGGTTCATTACAAAGCAAAATTTATGAAAGTTTATTCTGGATCATTCATACCCTTAAACACAATTAATATAATGTGCTGACTTTCTGAATACATTTAAAAGGATAAATAGCCCTTTCAATGCAGAGGAAAAGAACAGACATTACTCTAGCACAGAGTCAAAGCCAAGGGAACTACAAAGCACACTTGGGTGTTCACTGTGCAAACCACAAGGAATAATGCCCCAAACTCAAAACTGTGTCATAACAATTTGACTATTACGTCTTTTCTGTAGGTAATCTGGAATTAATTCACATCATTTCCTAATCAAAAACACGGAGACTCTGTTTTTCAGACCGTCTCTCTCTTCCCAAGAAATCCTTCCTACATCAGATTAGTACCAAGGTTTGCTTTACCCTTAGAACTACTGAAAATTTAAAAATTTATGGCATTATCTCATTTCTATAGCTATGCTATAAACATGGAATGCAACTTGATTGAAAAAACAAAACAAAAACACCTTTCAGGCCAACAAATATTCTTCAACTTATCGAGGATCACAATATATTTGTGTCAGACAAGGATACAGACTCTGGGTCCCAGATTTAAGCCCTCTGCTCTTTACATTCCATTATATGGCCTCAGCTACTATCAGTACATCAGTTTTTAAGAGTCAAACTGAGATTATTTCTTATTGACAACAAAGTATCAAAGAAACACAAGAATCATGTATACTTCAGAAATGTAGAGATCCGCCTGCTTTAGCAGCTCTCCAATGATGAGGACGTTGGAAGTGGTACCATCACCAGTTATGTCATCCTGGGCTGTTGCTACTTTGGCTATTAAGGAGGCTGTTGGGTGCTGAATTTGCTGCAAGTAGAGAAAGAGAAAAATTCCTTAAACAACTTAAAATTAAAATAGTCCAAATATACCTTAAAATGTGCAAATGGCTAATCTATTTGCACAAAATGTCAAAGTATGCAGCTACAAATTGTTCTGATTAAAAACTCATGATTAGCTATTCTATCAGTTTATGATGACAGTAACATTTTCATGTATAAATTTACTTCTCAGATTATCTTGACTTTACTGATGAGGAAATATGAGGCCCAGTGAAGGTTTACTCAAGGTAATGGAGCTAACAAGTAATAGCAACAATTTCAAATCCATGCAAGACTCTTTATGACAAATGTAGGATTCTTGTGAGAATAAACCAAGTGCCTTTTAAAAATGAAAGCTCAGCAGCCCAGTTATTATTTGGCACTGCACAAACAATTTAAAACGGAAAAAAACCAACTTAGCCTCTTTAGCAAATATTACCACAGTGGATGTTAAGCCACTGTGGAACAGTTCTGGAAGAAGAGAATATCCATGTTTGTCACCCACAGAGTCTTAACTACAAAGTATCCCATCATGGCTCCTGCACTGTTTTTGTCTCCTTATTGTACAGCCTTTTATGTCTTTAGGGACACTGACCCTTTTAAGAATCTAAGCAGACTAGCTTATTAGATTAGGTAAAATTAAATAGTCAGATAAAGATAGCTTTTCTGACATCAACTTTAAACTATGACTCCTATTTTTCTCTACAAGCAGAGGCCACCACTTAACCCACCAACAGAAACTACACCTTCCAGATTAGCTAATTCATACTGAAGATATTAACAAAACACCTGGACATTGAAGGCATGATACACTATTTTCAAAGCCTTAAATCTTATTTTAAACTCAAAACATAGGCAAGTCATTTCCTTTTCTAGGATTTTAACTGTTTTGGGGAACTTAGGGAAATAACAGCTCCTCTCAATAACCTCAGATTCTTAGTCACTGGGACTTTAAAAATGGTAGAGTTTTATTTCTCCTTCAGATGGTGGTGGAGAACTGTGATGTAACACACAAGAACTGTTGTCTGAAAAAGTATAACCATTCTGTCGCATTTTGCCTGTCATTCCTCTTAGTTCTTCAGGTTTTATTAGAATTTTAATTAACACCCTTTAAAGAAAACCTTAAATGGCAAGAGTAGGGGATTTGATAAAAGTAAGTTTATTAGACTCCAAGGCCCCTCACTATTCGGTACTGTCAATAATAGTACTGATAACATTTTTTCCTACTCTTTCCACTGTCTGGAAAACTACCTTTTGAGAGTAAAAATCTTCCTACAAATCAAATGTACTACGGAAAACCAAGACACTTTGGAC
The DNA here is from genome assembly GCF_042477335.2 of Ovis canadensis. NCBI lineage: Eukaryota > Metazoa > Chordata > Mammalia > Artiodactyla > Bovidae > Ovis > Ovis canadensis. The sequence goes on along the minus strand of NC_091268.1, from coordinate 42,938,136 downwards.
AGCAGCCTCTCACCATTTCATGAAGCAGCACATTTCCATCTTTAGTGAGTTTGATGTCTCCAGCACCAGAAACAAGCCTGTTCAATGGGCAGAGATGAATCGTACTGTGACTTTTTCAATGGAGATCAAGTTAAGAGGCCCTAACAAGCGGGTTTTACCTAGATCTTCAGGAGCTGGGGCCAAGGGGTTGGTTCTCTGTACCCCGGTAACAGGGATGGCGCAGTGCTCACCCCTCTCCTGTCTGGGAAAGTCTGAAAAGGTGCTCAAGTCCTAAGCGCAGGGGGGCGCCGCGCACGCGGGCAGCTTTGTTCTCGGTGGAGGAGGAGTCGAGCACCAGGAAACCGACAGGGCAAGAAATAAGACCCCACCGGGACAATACAGGGAAGAAGGGCAGAAGTGGCGAGCGCACAGGCCCAGAGGCGGCGAGCTCCAGGCCTCGGTCCCCGGCGCAGGCCCGGGACAGCGCTAGGTGCACGGTGCCCACCCGCCCCTCCCCGCCAGTCCCGCCTTACATCTTCATGGTGCCCTTAGGCCCCAAGTTGGTTCTCAGCACGTCCTGCAGCCCCCGGGCCGCGCTGATGTTGACCGCCAACGCCGCCTGGGCTCGGGCCACCTCGGCCTTGGGGTTCAGGGTCTTCACGGCCGCCATAGCTGACCCAGCAGAGGAAGATAAGGGGACGCGGCCTGGCGAAAAGCCCTGAGCCGGTTCAGCGTGGCTGGGAGGCGCAATCCGAGCCTTCTGGAACAGTCGGGCGCGCCGGGCCCGCCCCCAGCGTGCCCGCGCGCCGCCGCCATTGGGCCGCGGGCCGGCCGGCGCCGCTCATTGGACCGCGGCCGAACGTAGCCCCGACCCTCGCGTCGGCCGCGGCGCCATTGCGTTCGGGCGGAGCTTGTATGCCGGCGACCGGCAACCGGGACTCCCGGGGCTCCAGTGTTGCAGGTGGTTGGGTTCCGGCTTGGCGGCCCCCGAACCTGAGGACGTAGGCGGAGCGAGCTTGTCGGCGCGTGATTGGAGAGGCGGCTGCTCTTTCGTGGAGTTCTGCGGCCTTAGGGTGTAGGGTGGGTCTCCTCCATTCCGCACTCGCACCCTTTACTTTTTCCCTCCCTTTTTGTTTATCCCGGAGACCAGAGTTTTCTGGACTATGTACAGTGTGCTGGACGGCGTTCTAGGTGCTTTGGCGGTTACACAGTGGACCTGAAAAGGACCCTTGCCTAGTATCCTAGGGCCTAGGGAAGAAGAGATATAAGGCAAGGTGGAAAGTGCTAGAAGCCTTTAGAAAGCTACCAGATTGGGGCGATGGCAGTTGAGAAGCAAGAGTCGGTTCACCCTTCGGGCTTATGCTGAGACCTCAGGGTCTCAAGGCACGTTTGAAAACTCAAACTCGGCCAAGCGGTGGTGTCCAGCCTGTGAGAGGACTCCCTTATTCTGAAAGATGTCCACAGTTGTTTCTAGTATCCAGTTCCCGCCTCCCACCTAGATACCAGGTATTCTCTGATATTTTGTTTTATTTTTATAGGTCATAGCTAAAATTGTTCAGAATGTAGAAGGTGCCAAAGGGTATATGATGAAAAGTATTTCTCCCTCCTCTACTTCAGTTTTCTCCTGATGTATATATACCTTTAGATACTCTGAATTTCCCAGATGCTGTCTGGCTTTCTAAATAAATATGTATATAAATATTTTTTAAAATCCCCACCCTCACAAAATGGCAAATAGACGCTGTTGGGTGTGTCACACTTAAAGTATCCTGAAGATGCTAACATATCAATATAAAAATAAGGGATTCCTCATTTTTTTGTTTGAACAGCTGCATAGTATTCTTTGTAAGAATAACCTGACTAGCCAGTCACCTACTGGTTGGCTTTTAGGTTGTTCCCAATCTTGTCTTTCCAAGGCTGCAGTAAATATCCTGGTATGTAATGCTTTTCAGTGGCTTTTTATATTTGAGAATCAGAAAAGCATGCGTATGAGTTACACAGTAGGAGATACATGATTAGTCCTAAAGATCCTTTCTTAATCCACAAGAAGCACATAGCCTAGTTAGGGAGATAAACTTGTAGACAATGACAATGAGCAGTAAAGATTCGGGTGTTATAATTAAGGGATGAATGAAGTGCTGTGAGCATGAAGGTATTAACTGAGCATCAGGGAAGGCTTTTTGGAGGAGGTGAGGTTTTTCGTTTCGGCCACACTGCATGACATGTGGGATCTTAGTTCCCCTACCAGGGATCGAACCCTGGCCTCCTACATTGGGGGCCTGGAGTCTTAACCACTGCCAGGGAAGTCCCTGAAGGAGGTGAGTTCTGAACAATAAGTAGATACTTTGCAGGAGAAGAGAGCCTAGGAGAGTGATGTCTAACAGGAAGACTGGGAGGGCCTGTCAAGCCCAACCGAAGATGTATGCATAGAATGGAGGGTGAAAGGTTACAAGAGACAAGTTCAGGGAAGTAGCTTGTCCTGACCGTCAGGGCCTGGTTTCCTGCTGGCAGTGAGAAACCAAAGAACTAGTGATGAAGATATTAGTGGAATGGAGGATGAACTAAGGGAGAAGACTGAGGATAGGGCAATCAGAAAGGTGTTGAAAACTGTTTAGAGGATGCTGCTGCTGCTCCTGCTGCTAAGTCGCTTCAGTCGTGTCCGACTCTGTGCGACCCCATAGACAAGAGCCCATCAGGCTTTGCCATCCCTGGGATTCTCCAGGCAAGAACACTGGAGTGGGTTGCCTTTTCCTTCTCCAGTGCGTGAAAGTGAAGTCGCTCAGTCGGGTCTGACTCTTTGCGGACCCCATGGACTGCAGCCTACCAGGCTCCTCCGTCCATGGGATTTTCCAGGCAAGAGTACTGGAGTGGGGTGCCATTGCCTTCTCCAAGAGGATGATGAAAGCATATTTAATGACACAAGGGAGAAAAGCATGGTTTAAATAGCATGTGTAATGTGTTCTCATTTTTTATAACCATTCCCCAGGCATCAGCTCAAAGGGCAGAGGCCATCAAAATATTAACATGGACTATATTAAAAACATTCAGAATATTTTCATTTTTGCAGTACCCACACTTTATGTGTCCATAAAAGGGGGAGGCAGAAGTATTTACAGGAAAATATGTAACATACAAAGTATGTCCATTATCTTATTTTTATTAAATCATATTGAGCTAATAAACATTTTTATTAAATCAGTTACCTATATATGTATATATGATTTAATAAGCATATATATAAAGGAAAGGATGTCCTCAAAATGTTTAACATTTTGTTTCTATCTGCCAATTTTATAGGTGAAAAATGGTATCTTAAAAATTTCATTTGTTTAGAGTGATGTTGAGTGTATCTTATAAGTAGGAGCCATTTGTATTTTTCTGTGAACTGTCTAGTCATGTCTTGTGTTTTGTATTTGGTTTCTAAATATTCATAGGAGCTCTTGATGTTTTCTGTGTTGCAGTGAATTTGTCCTAGTGTTATTTGTATTTTGTATTTATGCCTTTTTCCCAATTAAACATTTATTTTTTTCATATAGTCAGATGTTTCCTTTTTTTATGCGTGTTTGAATTTTGTGCTATGCTGTGTAAAGTAGGCCTTACACACTTAAGTGTTTTAAAAAATTTCCCATGTTTTCCTGTGTATTTTCAAGATTTTCTGTTTCATTTTAAAGTTTGATTCATTTAGAATTTAATAAGGAATGAGGTAAGAATTTGTGATAGAATAAAAAATATATGTTGTCTTTGGCCCTGATTCCTAGAACCTAACTAAAACCATGGTTTTCTGAGTGATAGGGGTGTCTTTTGTTACCTACTCCAGTCCCGTTTAGAATACACCTGAGTCTTTGCTAATGAGGTGTGAGTCAAAGTAGGGAGCCTAGATAACCTCAGATAGAAGCTGGTCCCTAGAGAGAACAAATGGGATTAGAGGATGGGAAATCTCAGCCCGCTACCCCCAACCTCCAGAGAATGGATGGGGTGGAGGTGGGTTATAAAAATGCTTGAACAATCTGTGAATGTGTGACATTGATGTCCTGGTAGCATGGTATACCCAGAGGGCGTGGAATCTGTTCACTCCCCTCACACCTGGTCCTGAGCATCTCTTACATTTGGGTGTGCCTGAGTTGTATCCTTTATAATAAACTACTAAGTCAAGTGATTTCCTGAGTACTGCATCAGTCTCAGCAGTTTTCAGTTTCCCCTATGGAAGGGATTATGGAAACCCCCAAATCTGTAGCCAGGTTGGACAGAAGTGTGGATAGCTTAGAGACCCTGGACCCTAACTAGTGTGTGAAGTGGAGACAGTCTTGTGAGACTGAGCCCTTAACTCTAGATAGTGTCAGAATTGAATTGAGTTTCTGGATGGCAGTTGGTGTCTGAGAACTGGAGAATTAGTTATTGATGTTTGGGAAAAAATTCACACAACCCCAATTTTTTTTTTTTTCAGGAATAATGTTTTCTACCATGACTGTAGTTATTAGCATGTGCTACATTCCCAGGTGTCTCCGGATCTACTTTGGATGGTATTCACTTGTGTACTGTTGCAAGTATACACACCATATTGTTTCATTTACTATAGTGTTACAATATGTTTTAAAATTTGGTAGGGCCAGATCCTCTTCATCTTTTTTCAGAAAATTTCTGGCTATTTTGTATGTTTGTTTTTCTTTTTAAATGAATGATAGAATTAATCTAGTTTTTAAACATCTCTTTTTTTTTTTTTGGATCATAGGTTGCTTTCAAAGCATGTATTACTTTTCAAGTAAAACATATGTTTAATAGGTAGAATATTCAAATTAATGCAATAGAAGTGGAGCTAGTGAAAGGCCAAGGGGTTAGAGGCATTTCTGACAGAATTTCAAAATATATGCTACATAGTTACCATTTATAGACTAGGAGTCTGAAGAGCTCAAGAAAATTCCAGAATAGGGGCAGGTTTTGTATGAGGAGGTGGAGTAATAATACTGATTTGGGGTAATGTTTTTCCTTTGTTGGCCACTCTTTCTTTGAGTGTCTACTTTGTGGCCGAGTACTGTACTTAGAGTAAATAGACACATGAAAAGAGAAGGCCCCTCCAAAGATTTCCTTCCCAGTGAAGAGACAAACATACACCAGCACACATAAGGTACACAGTGTACTGAAAACCTAGAATGGTATATATGATCTCAGTTCCATGCTATTATAGAAGACTTGCTAAAGCAAATCTTTTTCCTAACTATTGAAAAAATGTATTTGATTTTCTTATTATAAAAATAATACACAAAAAATAATACATAATCATAGAAAAAGTACCAAAAGCAAATAAATTTAAATTCATAATTGCATAACTTAGAGATGACTGTGATGGTTAATTTTATGTGTCAATGTGACTGGGCCATGCTGCTGCTGCTGCTGCTGCTGCTAAGTCGCTTCAGTCGTGTCCGACTTTGTGCGACCCCATAGATGGCAGCCCACCAGGCTCCCCCGTCCCAGGGATTCTCCGTCATGGTGCCCACATATTAGGTCAAACATGTTTCTGGACATTTCTGTGAAGGTGTTTTTTTTTTTTTAGATGAGATTAACATTTATTAATAAATTGGTGGATTAAATATACTCTGTTGTAAAGCAGAGTATCCTACATAATGAGTGGGCCTCCTCAGCTGAAGGCCTTAATGTAATCAAACACTTGTCTCTTTCCCCCTAGCAAGATGGGATTCTGCCAGCAGACAGCCTTTGGACTCTGCGTTTCTTCCCTGTGCCTCCCGTCTGCCAGACTACCTTGCAGATATTGAGTTTACCAAACCTCTACGGTCATGTGACCCAGTTCCTTAAAGGAAATCAATCTTGGACTTCCCTGGTGGTCCAGTGGTTAAGACTCCACACTTCCACTGCAGGGGGAAAGGGTTCATTCCCTGGTGGGGGAACTAAACTAAGATCCCGTTTGCCATAAGGTGTGCCAAAAAAAAAAAAAAGGAAATCAATCTCTCATTAAAAAAATAATAATTTTATTTATTTTTGGGTGCACTGGGTCTTTGTTTCCATGTGAGGGCTTTCTCTAGTTTCAGAGAGTGGGGGCTGCTATTCATTGCCGTGCATGGGCTTCTCTGCAGTGCAGGAGGCTCTAGGCACACTTCTTCAGTAGTTGCAGCTTGCAAGCTCTACAGCACAGGCTCAGCGGTTGTGGTGCACCGCTTAGTTGCTCCACATCATGTGGAATCTTCCTGGACCAGGGACTGAACCCCTGGCCCCTGCATCGGTAGGCGGATTCCTATCCACTGTGCCACCAGGGAAGTCCTCTCTCTCTCTCTCATTTTAGCAGCAGATGATGCCCTAAATATCTTCACTTTAACAGCAGATACCCTGTGAGGTTGGTTGTGTGTGTATGTGTGTATATATAGATAGATAGATATACATCCTATTGGTCTTGTTTCTCTGAAGAATCTTGACTAACTAAATAAAGCTGCAAAAGGAGCAGAAATTTTAAGAATGAATTTTCTTTTTTTTGGGCCATGCTGTGCAGCATATGGAATCTTAATTCCCTGACCAGGGATCAAACCTGTGCTACCTGCAAAGTAAGTGCAGACCTAAGAAAAGTTACTTTAAATATGTACATTTAAATTTTATTAAAGTATAGTTGATTTACAATGCTGTGTTAATTTTTGCTGTATAGCAAAATGATTTAGTTATACATGTGCTTACTTGCTGAGTCATGTCTGCCTCTTTGCCACCCTGTGGACAATAGCCCACCAGGCTCCTCTGTCCATGGAGATTCTCCAGGCAAGAACACTGGTGTGGGTTGCCATGCCCTCCTCCAGAGGATCTTCCAACCCAGGGATTGAACTCAGGTCTCCCACATTGCAGGCAGATTCTTTACCATCTGAGCGGGGAAACCCTTAGTTATACATACATATATATATATATGAGGAAATATATATATATATGTATTTTCTCATTTTTTTCCATTATGGTTTATCACAGGATATGGAATATAGTTCCCTATACTATACAGCAGGACCTTGTTGTTTATCCATCTTATATATGATACTTTGCATCTGCTAATCCCAAACTCCTACTCCTAACCCCCACCCCCCTTTTGGCAACCACAAGTCTATTTTCTATATCTGTGAAGCCAAATAATGTAGCGAGGTAAATTCTTCATTCTTTTTACTCCCCAGAGTTAACAACTATATAGAGACTCAGATATATAATCATATACTGCACATGTTTATAGACATACATAGAGTTCTGTTTACAAAACTGGGAATCAAGCTGTATATAATGTTCTGCAGCCTGCTTTATTCATGACATATCATGGATCTATTTCCAGGGTATGACTTATTTGACACACAGTCTCATATGTGACTCCTGACAACTCATGTATGACTTTCTTCTGAGTATATTCTTTTTTTCTTTCTTTAATTTTGGCTGCACTGGGTCTTCCTTACAGTGTTCGGGGTTTCTCTCATTGTGGTGAGTAGTTGCCCCACACGGCATGTGGGATCTTAGTTCCCAGATGGGATCAAATCCACATCCCCTGCATTGGAAGGTGGATTCGTAATCACTGGACCACCAGGGAAGTCCCTGAGTGCATCCTTGAGATGGAATTGCTGGGTCATAGAAAATGTACAGGTTCAGTGTTGCTAAATAATACTATATTGTTTCCTAGAGTGACTATCCAGGGTACTATATTTTAGAAGGCTATTTTCTTAGCACTGAATTAATTTATAAAAATAGCACTTTTGATTTTGATTCTAAAATAATCATTAGAAAATGTGTTAGCTTATAGAAATATGATCTATAGAAAACCTTTCAGGAATACTAGTATTACTTGTATTAATAACCAGTTATGATTAAATGCAATATTAACTTAATAACCAGTTACAATTAAAACTGCAAATTAATTTGTTAATGTTTTATTAGACTTACAATATGTTTATATTTGGTTCAGGTATGCTATTTACCATTTCTGCAGAACAACAACAATGAAGCATATTAAAATCTGTTTATATAGTTATCCCTTGTCTGATTGTTCCATGTATCTGTGACTACTCATTAACCTCCGCTGGAAAATTTATTTTTTGCCTTGTTGCATGGCTGGTGAGATCTTAGTTCCACAACCAGAGATTGAACCTGGGCTCCTGGCAGTGAGAGCCTCCTGGCAGTGAGAGTCCTAACCACCGAATGACCAAAAATTCCCTGGACAATTTTTTTTTTTCTAGTATGTGTTCTAGCTAAACAGTGTGCAGTGTGTACAACACTGTGAGGTGGGTGCAGGCATCATAAGTAGTTGACAGATTTTATTTGGTATATTTTACCTGAAATCTATTTAACATCAAGCATCTATGAAATATGAATAATAGCAAAAATGAACTCTTCTACTGTTTCTTTTCCTCTTGAAATAAACTCAATTACCATTTTAATACTTATATACAAGTATTTGGTGTTTATCACCTTGTTTCTTCTATTCCCCCATATTTCTAAATTACTTACCATAGGCTATAAACAGGTTCTTGACAAGATTATTTTTTAGACCCTCTTATTTTGTCCTCCCCTATTACTTACATAATCTTTTACCTCATATTTCAAATCATCAAAATTCCTCCTTCTTGTCGTTCATCAAAACCATCCCTGGCAGATCTGGGAAAAACTGAATGGGTTGTGCCCCAAACCTGCAAACATTTTCTTACTGATGAAATGTGAGAATTTTGAACTTGTGACCTCGGAGCCTCAGGACTCTTGTTTCTGTATAGAACTGTGTTTTTTGAGAGGTCTGGTAGCAAAGGGCAGGGATGCTGTGTCCCAGCCTCGCTCCAGCATCCCCTCTGTGTGAATCACCAGTTTGGAGGGAGCCTGCAGACGTGAACTGTCAGTATCAGAGGTTTCCGTTGTTTTAGGGTAGGACCTCACTGCCTAGTTCCAGACAGCTCTGCCCAAAGGTAAACGTTTGTGGGCAATGACTCCTTATTTATAGTAGTCAACATAAAACTAGCTAGGCAAGTGATACCAAGAAGAAAGTAAGAGGACCCCCTCAAAAAGCTGGGGGTGCAAAGACTCATTTTGTCACTCATGGTTTTCTGCATTTTAGCTGCGAATGTGAGCAGTTTTTGCAGTTCTCTTGGGACTTAAATTCCTACAAGAGCATAAAGCCAAGTGTGGATTGAAAAAAGCCCCTAGGGGGCTTTCGTTAATTGCAAAATCGGTACAGAGGCCCCTCTCTTCTCTCACCGACTCTTATCCCAAGTGGGTGGTGACGGTGGGGAGCGCTGGGAAAGGACCGGAGCTGTGGCATTCCTCTTCTGCAAAGTGGAGGTGGAGTGGCTCGCGGCTTCGCAGGAAAGCGTCCACCGCCAAATGCAAGTCGAGGTCTGCCAGCGCCGAGCCCCCGGCGGCAGGAGGGGGCGGGCTCAGGCAGTCCCTCCCTCGGGGGCGGGGCCAAGGGCTTCTTCCCATCCCGGCTCTGCAGAGAGGAGGTCTTGCAGGCTCCAGTTGAGTATAAAACAGATGCAAATCCCGCAAGAAGCCACCGCACTTGTCAGCGGATCTGGTGATTGATAAAGTCCCTGGGGCTCTGCACCGGTCACCTCCCTCAAGCTCCACAACTGAACGTCGGAGCCGACCCTCGGCCCCTTGCAGTCGGAACTTTACAGCCGCGGGAGAACTGAAGGCGGTGGCAGCGGCCCAGGAAGGAGCAGCAGCGCCGGGGTAAGTCTGGGCAAGTGTTTGTCTCGTCGTGTGCCCAACTTTCTGATTGAGCGGCCCGCCTGTCCTATACCCGGGGCCTTTATGATTCTGCATTTCTTTCTCTTCATCGGAATAGGTAAATTATGTCATGGGATTTCAAGGCTTTCTTTTCATCCGTTTACTTTTGATGGTTTTCACTTGTTTTATCCTACTGCTGCCTGTTACCAAACGGCATGAATGAATGATGCAATCCCACATAGGGGAGTCATCAGTTCAAGAGTAGGAAAACTTCCAGAATTTAGAGTTGCAGTGTCTGACTTCGTCAACTTCTTTTTCATCAGAATTCGAATTTTAAATATGTACTTACCAGATACATTGTTATACGGCTTCAAGCCGGGAATTAAATAAATAATGCTTCCATTCATCAAACTTAACGTTCTAAGTTTTCCTTATATGTGACCTGCACATGGTGTTTACTCTTGAAATATTTGACTACGGAATTGGAATGAAGATCAGGGAAGAAAAATGAAGTCCAGAATTTGTATATGTTATCTCCACTGCCTGATGTGTTTTCAGTGTAATGATGCTAGTTCTGTCGCTTTCATATTGGAAAACAAAGTACTAGGATGTTTTAAGTTTTCAGATTATCTGATACATGTCTAATAACTTTTCTTTTTTGGCCGGGAAACTCGCCATGAGAAATCTTAGTTTTTCCCTGACCAGGGATCAAACTCAAACCACCTGCTTTTGAAGCATAGTCTTAACCACTGAACCACCAGGGAAGTATCCCTTATAACTTATTTTTAAGCTTACATTTTATTGATGTATAATCTAATGCAACAGTATGCACCCATTTTAAGTGTACGTTTTGATGAATTTTGACAACGTCGTACGCACTTATATTCACCATCACAATAGAATACTTCCATCTCCCCTAAAAGTTTCCTAGGGTGTCTATAATGATTTTTGTCATTATAGCATTTGTTGGTATTTTCTAGGGTTTAATATAAACAGAATCATACTCTTTTGTGTCTGGCTCCTTCTGGTCAGTATAATATTTTTAAAAATATTTATTCATGTTATGATGGTGGTTGGTTTAGTAACTAAGTCATGTCCAACTCTTGTGAACCCATGGGCTATGGTCTGTGAGGTTCCTCTGTCCATTTAATTCTCCAGGCAAGAATACTGGGGTGGGTTTCCATTTCCTTCTCTAGGGGATCTTCCTGACCAAGGGATCAAACCTGGGTCTCCTGCATTACAGGCAGATTTTTTACCAATTGAGCTATTCATGTTATAGTATGCATTGGTAATTTATTCCTTTTTTATTGCCGGGTAGTGTTCTGTTTATCCCTTTATCTATCAGTGATGTTTATTCTAGTTTTGGGCTATCATGAATAAAGCTGCTTTGAATATGTTTTCATTTCTCTCAAATACACCTCCAGATATGGGATTGATGACTGACTCTTATGGTAAGTAAATGTTTAATTTCATAAGGAACTGCCAAACTGTTTTCCAAAGTGGTTGTACAATGTTGCATTGTATGAGAGTTCCAATTGTTCCATGTTCTCACCAATACATGATTGTCGATCTTTTTTTAAGTTATTTTTCTTTTGAGCTTATTTGCACATCTTTTTTGAAATGCCTTTTAGGATCTCTTTTTGCTCATATTTTAATGGGTTGTGTGTTTTATTGAGTTGTAAAAGTTCTTCATTCTAGATAAAAAGTCCTCTCAAATATGTGGATTGTGAATATTTTCTCCCATTCTGTGACTTACCTTTTTTTCCCATTCCTTAATGGCGTCTTTTGAAAAGTTTAATTTTGATGAAGTCCAATCTATCATTTTTTCCTTTTATTATTCATGCTATTTGGGTTTTATTTAAAAATTTTTTTTACCAATTATGGTTGTTCTACTAGGTATCTATCCCTGCATAACAAATAATCCCCAAATTAGGCAGTTTTAAAAGACAAACATTTATTTTCTTAGAGTTTCTGTGGCTCAGAAGTCTGGGAACAGCTTATCTGGGTGGTTCTGGATAGGGTCTCTTAAGGGGTTCCCTGGTGGCTCAGAGGGTAAAGCGTCTGCCTGCAATGCAGGAGACCGGGGTTTGATCCCTTGGTCAGGAAGATCCCCTGGAGAAGGAAATGGCAACCCACTCCAGTACTCTTGCCTGGAAAATCCCACGGACAGAGAAGCCTGGTAGACTACAGTCCATGGGATCGAAAAGAGTTGGACACGACTGAGCGACTTCCCTAAGGGGTTGCAGTTGGCCAAGGTCAACTTATCTGAGCACTTCAGTAGAGGAAGATCTGCTTCCTAGTCTGCTCATCTGGTTGTTGACAGGATTCAGTTCCTTGAGGGTTGTTGGACTGAGGTCTTCAGTTTCTCCCGGGCTGTTTGCTGCCAGTTCTGCCACATGCATCTGTCTTAGGGCAGCTACCAACATGGCAGCTGCCTTCCTGTAGAGCAAGGAATGGGGGTGGGGCAAGCATGGAAGCCACATTCTGTTTTTAAAGCGACAACAGGCGCACACACTCTTTGTTTTTTGGCCATGCTACCTGGCTTGCAGGGTCTTAGTTTCTTGACCAGGAATTGAACTCAGGCCCTGGCAGTGAGAGCACTGAGTCCTAACCACTGGACCACCAGGGAATTCCCCTAGATAAACTCACTTTAAAAAATGCACTCTTTTGTGTGTGATTAGAAATAATTATGGATTCACAGAGGGCTGCAAAGAAATATACAGGGAAATCTCATGCACCTCTCCTTCCACGTCCCTTCCCCTGAAGCCAACATCTCAAGGAACTGACTCTGGCACAATCCATAGAGCTTGTTCAGATCTCACAATTGTACACACTCATTTGTGTCAGTCTAATTTATTTTGCAAGTGATATCCTATCACCTCTGCCTCATTCTGTTCACTGGAAGAGAGTCACTAAACCCAGCTCACTATCAAGGGCAGGGGGTTAGAGATGGGTTGGAATAGCAGGAAGTTGGTTCATTAGGTGTTGTTTGTTTGTTTTGGTGTTTTGGCCAAGTTGTGTGGCTTGCGGGATCTTAGTTTCCCAACCAAGGGTCAAACCCAAGACCTCTGTACTGGAAGCACAGAGTCCTAACCACTGGACCTCCAGAGAATTCCCTCTAGGGGCCATTTTAGAGGCTGCCTGCTACAGGAATGCAATTTTCCTCCTGCATTTTAGAAGAAGTATAGTTTTAGCTTTTTTGTTTAGGTCTTGATTCATTTGGAGTTGATTTTTGGCATTGGACTACAAAAGTTTTATTATTATTTTTACATAATTTGTCATTGGACTACAGGTTAGAGAAGGATGTACATTTCAGTATTTCTGTATATAATTAAAACTGCTGCTGCTGCTGCTAAGTCGCTTCAGTCGTGTCCGACTCTGTGCGACCCCATAGACGGCAGCCCACCAGGCTCCACCGCCCCTGGGATTCTCCAGGCAAGAACATTGGAGTGGGCTGCCATTTCCTTCTCCAATGCATGAAAGTGAAAAGTGAACCCAGGTAGGATTTCAGTATAATGACTATCAGAGTCTTGTCATTTTCATATTGGTGAAACAAAATAGAAAGAACATTTTAAGTTTTCACATGATTTAATACATGCTCAATTAAAAAAAAAAAGGTAAGTAGCAATGTATGAATTCTAAATTAGAAGAGAAAAAGAGCCTGCCTTTATAATTAAAAGAATTTCTCCTTTAGATGTAAATGGATCAAAGTAGAAAGAATAAACTATATTAAAGAAGCAAATTCGGAGAAGGCAATGGCAACCCACTCCAGTACTCTTGCCTGAAAATCCCTGGTGGGCTACAGTCCATGGGGTCGCTAGAAGTCAGACACGACTGAGCAACTTCACTTTCATTTTTCACTTTCATGCACTGGAGAAGGAAATGGCAACCCACTCCAGTGTTCTTGCCTGGAGAATCCCCGGGATGGGGGAGCCTGGTGGGCTGCCGTCTATGGGGTTGCACAGAGTCGGACACGACTGAAGCGACTTAGCAGCAGCAGCTAGTGGTCCAGCGGTAAAGAATCCTCCTGCCAATGTAAGGGACACAGGTTCGATCCTGGGTCTGAGAAGATCCCACATGCCTCCGGGCAAAAACCAGTGTGCCACAACTACTGAGCCCAGACTCTGGAGCCCATGAGCCGCAACTACTGAAGCGTGTACACCTAGAGTTTGTGCTCTGCAACAAGAGAAGCCACCTCAATGAGAAGCCCAAGCACCTGAACAAAGAGTAGCTCCCAATGGCTGCAACTAGAGAAAGTCCAGGCACAGCAAGAAAAACCCAGCAGAGCCAAAATAAAATACATACACACATAAAAAAATAATTCAGGCTTGAAAAAGAAACAAATAAAAAAGAAGCAAATTGGAAATGGTACCATTCTTGTGCTGCCATTCCGGGCAGTGGGTTGTCTCTGAAGAGGAGCAGCTTCTGGGGAGGGCCAATAGGATGCAGCTCTCCAGGCCTGCAGGGGAGCGGGATTCGGAACACCTGCAGAAGCTCGGCAGTGTGGGGAACATTGCTAGGCTTGCATGCTCAGGTATGAGGCTTTGAGTACAGCTTGTGCTCTTCCTCCTTCTCGGGAGTATTATCCTCTATGACTCTGGTGAGAGAAAGGGTGCACCAAACCCTTTCTGAGTACAGTGAGGACTGTATTTGAACCTCCCTGAAGATTTCTTTCCATTCTGTCTTCTTTCCTCTGTCAAGCCCTACTTTGCTCTTTCTTGCTGCTTGTTCTTAACTGCTTCTTTTTGTCTCTTTGTTTCTTCTGAGATTTAGCACCTTTGTCCACTTCTTTTTACAGTTTAAATGATGAGGATAATAATCGGAAGTTGTTGGCTTTGTTCCCTTCTTATGGGGCAGCAGGAGTCCTTTCTGACTATTCTTGGAATGTTGTTGACTTTCCTTGTTTTGAAGACATCAGGGACCATTTTGTACAGTCTGTAATGTTCCTACATTGGCTTCTCTGTATTTGTATTTTGTTTCCCCCCAAGATCCTCTTTCCCTTTTTCTCTCCTTTCCCTTGCCTCTGAGCCATGCCCATCAGCTGTAGGTGATCTTCTATCAGATTTGAAGCTTTTTCTGGTTTAAAGCCACAGAAAAGGGTATGTTTCCTCTTCTGTGGAGCTTGAAGGAGGCAGATGTGAAGTATTTCCCAGAGAAAGTAGTCTTAGGAGACTTTGCAGCCAACCTTTCTTTGTTCCAGTCCTACATAGGGAGGATAGTGAAGCCAGGCGGTCTCTTTCTTCTCCTGTGTCTGGACCTTGATGTTGATTTCCCCGTTCTTTCTAGGCTCTTACTTTTGCAGAACTCACAAGATCTCTCTTAAAGAAATTTGTAGTCAGAACTTTATGCTGTGTTTCTTTATCCCCTGCCCCCCGGAAAGAAGTGGGAAGAGAAGACCATTGTCTCCTGGGAATCCAGCCCTGGAGAAGCGTGAGTCCTCTCTGTCTGTTCTCATTGTCAATGTAAAGTGTTTATCAGTTATCAGTGTACACTTCACCTGTGTAAAAAGAATTGTCTGCTGTAAAGTGGTACATATACCATCTCGGTTTCCCTGAAGAAGAGCTGTTCTGTTTTAAATCATAAAATGTACTATAAATGGGGCATTGGCAGGAACCCCCATCCTAGTTTGAGGAAGGCTCTTTGACTCTCCTCTGATCCAGAAGCCGCTCAGGCTCCATTCAACCTTGTTTCACTGCTTGGAGGGCCCCAGACAGCCTCACCCCCAGGACCAAAGCCACGCTAGAGGATAACATCTGAGTCCAGGAAGCTTTGCTCTGTGGGCTTCCTCAACCTCTGTATCAGCTTATATTTGTTATTACATAGGTGAAGGTAAGAGGTCAATCCCAGCAAAAGTGGAAGTTGGTGAAGGTGATCTTAGATGTCTCTTGTGAGCCACTTAGATGAGAAGCTGGAAGAGAGTTCTTTGGCATGAGAAAGTTTTTTTTCCCCTTTCCTCTAACATCAGAATTCCTAAGGTTGGCCTTGAAGGAAAGCTTGCTTTTGTACTTTTGGAACTGGGAGTAGGTGACAAGGGGTTGTCAGCTGTGGCTTCTTTACCAGTTGGCCCTCTGCTTCCCCAGGGTGGACCTGCTTGGGGTCAGGTGGGCAGGAGTCCTGTCCTGAGCCCCAGAAAGGCAGTGGTCTAGGGGTTGGGACCAGGCTTGGCAACTGCTATGTCTAAACACAGACCTTTTCCACCAGGATTTCTCCCACCCCTGTCCTATCTCCCTTCCTTGCTAGTCTGGATATGAGGGCTCCAGAGTCCATTCTCCAGCAACAGTTTTTCTAATGTACACAATTTACTTTGAAGCAACTGAATTTACTCAGCAGATTTCCCTTCCTGCCCCTGGAACTAGGAGAATTTCGAATTTGTATGAATCATGGGTCACTCCTGGTGGATACAATGAAAAAAGAGGGAACCAGAAGTGAACAGGGAGGCAGAGCATTTTACAGTGGGGGCTGCAAAATGCTGAAGGAAGCTGAATTTGCTCTGTAGTCTAAGCAGGGGATTGTAACCCATGTAAGCTGAGGAGTGGAGGGCATATCCCCTGGCACAAGCATTCTGGGGGCAAGGTTAAGGTCATATAATCTAGCTCTGTCTTCTAGGGAGGGCACGGAGAAAACAATTAGCCTTCCCGGTAGCTTCAGTGTAATCTTTGTGTGTGGCTGTTCGCATAATTAGCACTGTCTTGGGTCCTTACAGTTTCTCCTATCCTTCTGCTGACCCTACCCAGAACTGTATTGTGCAGTGAATCACTTCTCTGTCGTCAAGGGCTTTGCAGTTAATACACATTGTTTAATAATCATCAGGGCCAGGTAGCTCTACGCTCTGTTAGTCCCCGAACAATGATGAAAACCCTCCCTGACATATTTCCAGCACCCCCAAGACTACTTACCCATTCATCAGTCTTGGCTTAGAAGTGCACGCCCTGTTTCCAAGGACCCTGATTACATGGATCTGCCTGCCTCATTTGTCGCTCTCAAGATGCCTTCTCAGTTTGTGGGTACTTTTTGTTCCCTCTGTCCTCCCACAGTTTGTCTCAAACATCCTGTCTTGGGACCCACAGTGCAACCTACAGGTGTCAGCAGTTCTAAGTCAGGACTGCTGTTCATCCGGATTTGTAGAAATCAGTCCTCACTTCATTAGAGGAAATGTATGTTTCCTTTTGTATTTGAGGCTCATGATCCAGTTGAAGCTATTGCTGGTATCAGTGGTTGGAAAGAGGCTCAAGGCTCTGGCTTTTCAAATGTGAGCAATAATGATTTTTCCAGCCATCCAATGAGACTGAGAGCGTCTTGAAGGTGGTGCCCATTCTGTGTTTCCCAGATCATGTGCTGGGCACAGAGTGGCACTGTGCACTGGCTTCACTGTCTTTGAAGAATAGTCTGAATTCTGTTTTTCTCTTTTTTAACATTTGTATTTATTTGACTGTGCTGGTCTTAGTTGCAGCATGTGGGATCTTTCACTGTGGCGCATGGATTCTCCAGTTCTGGCACGTGGATTTAGTCTCTCCATGGCCTGTAGGATTTTAGTTCCCTGACCAGGGATTGAACCCACATCCGCTGCACTTCAAGGTGGATTCTCAACCACTGAACTGCCAGGGAAGTCCCAGTCTGAATTCTTGGTGGAAGTCTTTGACATTTCCTGGATCCATGTTATGTTCTTAACAATGTCTAACTTTACTTAATTCTGCTTAATTTATCCACATCTTGAATGCTGTCTCTGTGCATTTGAGATCCAAATTTCAGTTCTTTGGCCATCACTTAGGAGCTGTATGACCTTGGGTAAAGCATTTCATTCCTTATAGCTCTATTAGTTAATTTGGTAAATGGATGCATCTATATTGTTCCTGTAGAAAGGCACAGGACTAGCCCCAGATAAATGGCTTTGAGCTTCCTTCCAACTTTGGAATATATGATGTTGATTCTGTTTCTCTGTTGTAGTCATCATTTCTGGTTAAGGACTTTAATTTTAGGGTAATAGCATACTGAATTGGAATTGTTTAATTGAGAACAGTAATGTACTTGATTCTGTGTTGGGTTCTCATTAACTGCTTAGATTCAGCTCTAATCCCTGAAACATTTCAATTTAACACCCACTGTGCTGAAACAGAAAAGTAATTCAGTCAAGGTCCCTACCCTGAAGGAACTCACATTCTAGGAGAGGAATGGGGGTAATTAATTAATTAATTATTGGAGGGGATTATGAAGGAGATAGTACAGGGAAAATAATTTAATCTGCACCTTGAAGAATAGGAATTTGCCCTTTAAACATGAGTAATTAGGTGATTTCAGGCAGAATAAACAGCATTTGCAAAGATAAAAAGAACTAAAAAACCATGACATGTTTAAGGAGCAAGAAGTCCTGTGTATTCCTTGAGCATAAAGTGTGTGTGAGTGTTTGTGGGGAGAGTAAAGTGGTGGGGAGCAGACTGGTGAAATGGAGAGGATTGGAATCATGAAGGGAATAAATGAATCAAGTAACAGAGATATTATGTTGATTTCTATGCTAATAATGAGAAATGGATAAACAGGGGCATTCTGAGGTGTGCTGTGATTAATTGGATTTGATTCCACAGTTGTCAGCAGCCAAACCCTAATATAGGCAGGTGCCAACAGTATAGTTAATAAAAGCAAATGACTATGTTAAAAAGAACCTTTGCCTTTTAAGTATATATACTGAAATATTTTTGTATGAAATGATATGATTTACTTTGAGATAAGTCAGATTTATCTCAAAGATGGAATTGTGTAGGTGTGAGAATGTGATTTGTAATAAACATGTATTTGGACCTGTCCTGTTTCTGACACAGAGCTCCTGTAACCCTTGGAATTTTCCATGATGAAACAGATAAAGATGTCTCTTGTGTGAATGAGTGACTTTTGGACCTACCTAAGGATGAGGGCTATTTGCTATGAGAGCCAACCATGTGATGAGAGGGTTGGAACCTTTGGTCCCACTGACATGACCCCGAGGGGCTAGAGGCTGAGCTCAGGCACCAGTGACCAATAATATCATCAAGTGTCCCTTTGTAATGAGGCCTCCTCAAAACCTGCAAAGGATGGGGTTCTAAGAGCTTCTGGGTAGGTGAACACGTGGAGATTTGGGCAGAACGGTGAGCCTGGAGAGGGCTTGGAAGCTCCCCTCCCCTCCCACATATCTGCCCTGTACGTTTCTTTCATTTGCTTTTCCTAAGTTATATCCTTAATAATAAACCTAGTAAATTTTGTGAGTTGCTCTAATGAATTAATTGAACCCAAGGAGGGGGTTGTTGGAACCTCCACTCTATAGCTGGTCAGTCAGAAGCACAGGTGATGATAATCTGGACTTGTGACCGACATCTGGAGAGAGAGAGAGTGTGTGTGTGTCGGGGGTGGAGTGGGGTCAGTCTTGTGGACTAAACCTTTAACCTGTGGAATCTGATGCCCTCTCTGGGTAGATAGTGTCAGAATTGAATCAAAAAGTAGAACACCCTGCTGGTATCCAAGAACTGCTTGAATGTGTCGGAACCCCAACCCCCGTGTTGGAATTGGGGTACAGAACCTTATATTTATAGTGGGGTTGTTGATGAAGTAAGATTTGCTATGATTATTGAAACAGGATGATAAATACGTGGAGTTCATGTATTCATACTTCCTGTTTTGATATGTATGTGAAATTTCCCACGATAAAAAGTTTTTAAAAATTGTTAGCTGTGGGTATGTAATTCACAATTGTATCATTTTATTTGTTCATTCAACCTTCAGAAATTAATTGAGTACCTACTCAAAAAAGGTTCAAAACAATAGGTGTTTTGGAAAATTTTGTATCTTAGTACAAAGAGCTTGCCATCCAGGAGTGAAAGTGATATGCACATAAATCAATATAAGATAAGTTGGAATATTATAAATTCCATATCTTAAAGCAGGTCTCCATAAAGTACTGTGGAAGTTCTGGGAGAGATGTTTTTCCAGCTCAGGGGATCAGGGAAGACTTCATAGTGAAGATGGCATTTGAGCTTTATTCATTTACACACATTACTGAGCCTTGTGCGTGTGCTAAGTCACTTCAGTCATATCCGACTCTTTGTGACCCTAGGGACTGTAGCCTGCCAGGCTCCTCTGTCCATGGGGGTTCTCCAGGCAAGAATACTGGAGTGGGTTGCCATGCCCTCCTCCAGGAGATCTTCCTGACCCAGGGATGGAACCTGAGTCTGTTACGTCTCCTGCATTGGCAGGCAAGTTCTTTACCACTGGTGCCATCTGGGAAGCCTTACTGAGCCTTACTATGTGCCGAGTACCATTCTCAGTCCTAATTATCCAGCAGTGAACAAAGATGATAAAGATCCTACTCCTGTGAAATTTACGTCTAAATGGGAACAGATAGACAACACAGAATAGACGTGTGTTATCAGGTGTTAGAAGATGAGAGATGTTACAGAAGAGAAGAAGTAGGGCGTCATGAGGGAGATCAGCAATGTCGGGGGTAAGGTCAGGGAAGGGGGTTACAGCGATAAGCAGGGTGGCTGGGTTGACATCTGGGCAAACTGCTTCTGAGGGAACTGGCCAAGCGGGTATTCACACGATGAGCATTCCCACCAAGGGCAAAGCTAGAGCAAAGACCCTAAGAGGGGAGCCTTCCTGGTGTATTTGCAGAGCAGCAAGAAGACCAGTGAGGCTGGGGCAGAGTGAACAAGGGTGAGGGGGTAGGAGGTGAGGCCAGAGAAGTAATGGGGAGGGCATGCTGGTGGTGGTGGTGCCAGAGTTGGGGGGCAGATCTTATAGGTAATCATAGGAACTTGGGCTTTTACTTTTAGTAAAATGAGAAGCCACTGAAGGATTTTGAGCTAAGATTGTGACATGATTTGGCTTATAGCTTACAGTGATTCTCTGGCTGTTATCTTGAGAGCAGATAGTAGGGGTGGGGACATTTTAAGAGGCTGTTGGTACAATCTTGGCTAGAAACATTGGTGACAGGCTGGAACAACAGCAGTGGATGTGGTGAGAAGCGGTCATACTTTGGTTAGATTTTTTTTTAGTTAGCTCTTACAGGAAGAACCGGACTTTCCAGGAGGTCCAGTGGTTAAGGCTTCACACTTCCACTGTAGTGGGTGTGGGTTTGATCCCTTTTCAGGGAACTATGATCCCACATGCTGAGGGGCTCGGCCAAAAAAAAAAAAATTAAATTAAAGGCAGAACAAATAGCATTTCCTGAAAGATTGGATGTGGGATTTCAGGGAAAGAGAAATGTTTAAGGTGACTGAGGAGTGGAATTGCCATCAAGAGAGAGAGGAAGGCTGCAAGCATGGCAGTTTCCAGGAGGGAAGGGAAGACTGGGGGTTCCGTTTTGGACGTTATGTTTTATGTTTGGGATGTTCACTAAACATCTAAGTGGAAGTCAGGTAAGTAGATAGAGTTTAGGGTTTGGGAGAGAAAACTGAGCTGCAGCTGTACATTGGGAGTTACTGTCATAGAGCTGACATTTAAAGCTATGATCTTGGATAAATTCATTCATCTAAGGAGTGAGCAGGTGGCGCTAGTGGTAAAGAATCCCCCTGCCAATGCAGGAGACATAGGAAACTCCAGCTTGATCCCTGGGTGGGGAAGATCCCCTGGAGAAGGAAATGGCAACCAACCCACTCCAGTATTCTTGCCTGGGAATTCCCAGAGACAGAGGGACCTGGTGGGCTACAGTCCATAGGGTCGCAAAGAGTTGGTCATGACTGAAGTGCCTTAGCACTTAGCAAGGAGTGTATATCGGAGAAGGCAGTGGCACCCAACTCCAGTACCCCTGCCTGGAAAATCCCATGGGCGGCGGAGCCTGGTAGGCTGCAGTCTGTGGGGTCACTAAGAGTTGGACACAGCTAAGCGACTTCACTTTCACTTTTCACTTTCATGCATTGGAGAAGGAAATGGCAACCCACTCCAGTACTCTTGCCTGGAGAATCCCAGGGACGAGGGAGCCTGGTTGGCTTCCATCTATGGGATCGCACAGAGTTGGACACAACTGAAGTGACTTAGCAGCAGCAGCAAGGAGTGTATATAGGTAGAGAAGACCAAGGACAGACCGTGGGCTATTACATTAAGAGAACCAACCAGCAAAGAAGCTTAGTCGCCAAGAACAGATATGTGAACCTGGGAAGTTGGTCCTCTAACTTGAGGGGTCAGCTTGAACAAGAACATGATGTTGGGGGTAAAAAACAGATTGTATTGTATTGGCCAAAAAGTCGATCAGGTTTTTCCATAATCTCTTACAGAAAACCCAATAGATAACCAGTAGCAGATGTGTTTTGTATTTATGTTTTTGAAAAATACTTCTCCTCTTCTATGGAGACTTATTCACATTTAGGTTGATAATGTCAGTGCAGAGTTTTAAATTCTGTTATATAACTGGATTCATTAACTTACCCTCCTCTGCCTGTTTTTAGTGGGACTCCAATGAAATGGATGTTTCCTGTTTGGAGTACTCTTTTGTAAGGGCTCAAAACAAGGATCAGCAAAATTTTTCTCTAAAGGGCCAGACAGTATGTTTCTTTCCAGACCATAATGTCTCTGACACAGCTACTCAGCTAGTCTGCTGCTGTGGGGAGGTCACTATAGACACATAAATGATGAACGTGGCTGTGTTCCTGTAACATTTTATTTACAGACACTGAATTTTGAATTTTATGTGACTTGCATGTGTCACAAAATACTACTCTTCTACTTTTCCCAACTATTTAAAATGTAAAATTCATTCTTCACAGGCTGTACAAAAACAGGTGGCAGGCTGTATTTGGCCTATTGGCTGTGTTTTGCTGACCCCTGGCTTGAAAGGTTTTTTTTCCCCCATGTCAACTTTGAACTGAATCATTCTACCAAATGCACTGGTTTGTAATCAGTTACAAAATGGGTTGGCCAGGCTCCTGTGAGTCAGTTGTCAGCCACCGTTTATGCTGATTTGCATGGTCCATGTACCTTGTACATGACGTATTAGTTTCTTTGATGGGAGAGTGACCCCAGGTGACCTCTAGGATCTAGTTCACTTCCAAGACTCTAGTCCATTGATTTTCTTTCTTTTTTAAAAAATAATTTCATTTATTTGTGGCTGTGCGGGGTCTTCGTTACCGCTTGAGCTTTTCTCTAGCTGTGGCGAGCGGGGGCTACTCTCTGTTGTGGTGCCTGGGCTTCTCACTGCAGTGGCTTCTCTTGTTGTGGAGCACGGGCTCTAAGGTGCAAGGGCTTCTGTAGCCGTGGAGGATGGGCTTATCTGCCCCATGGCGCATGGGATCTTCCTGGACCTGGGACTGAACCAGGGTCTCCTGCATTGGCAGGTGGATTTTTTTTTTTTTTTTTTTACCACTGAGTCATCAGGGAAGCCCCAATTTTCTTAAAAAATAAAACATACTCAAAATTCTTTTGAAACTGTCCTCTGCAGCTTCTGCAGCACTGTGGTCGCTCAGTTCCTCCCTGTGACTTCTCCCTCTCATTCTCCTTCATGGGTTCCTGACTTGACTGTCCTGTTTCTGCGTGCTCTGTCCTCAGCCTTCTTCTTTTTCTCTTTCTCCACTCTCTCTTCGAGCAGTCTGTGGCTTCAGTTACCACCTCTGCACTGGAAGCAAACTCATGTGTATGTTTAGCTCTGACTTCTGAGGTGTAAAGCCTTTCAAGGTTTCCTATTAGCTAAAAGTTCCTCCCCCTGCCCAATATTTGCTTGTTTGGCTGCACCAAGTCTTAGTTGCAGCATATGAACTCTTAGCTGAGGTATGTGGCATCTAGTTTCCTGACCAGGAATTGAACCTGGGCCCCCTGCCTTGGAAGCATGTAGTCTTAGCTCCTGGTCCACCAGGTAAGGCCTTCCATTAGCTAGAATGTTAAAATCCAAACTCCTTAAGACCTACCTGGTGGTCCAGTGGATTAGAATTCGCCTACCAATGCAGGGGACATGGGTTCGATCTCTGGTCCAGGAAGATCCCACAGGCCGTGGGGCAGCTAATCCCGTGCACCGCAACTACTGAGCCTGAGCTCTTGAGCCTGTGCTCTGCAACAAGAGAAGCCATGGCAACGAGAAGTCCATCTACCGCAACGAACAGTAGTCTTAGATTGCCGCAACTAAAGAAAGTCTGTGTGAAGCAATGAAGACCCAGCAAAGTCAAAAAAAAAACCAAAAACCTCTTAGCCTGCCCATACTAACTGCCCATGCACTGCCTGCCAGCTGGCTTGGGCCGTTGGGCAGCTCCCAACTCATCAGCCATCATTCTGCCTCCTTGTCTTTCACATGTTCTTCCCTTTGCCATCACTACCCCTCTCCTTGCTGCCGTTCTCCCTCTGGCTTATTCTCAGGACACAACAAACTGATACCCTTCCCTTTGAGAGCCCATGCAGAAGGCCACTTTGCAAGATTCAGCTCAAACGCCTGTACCTCTTGGAAGCCTGTCTCATGGACAAGGTTAACCATTTACTCTGTGTGCTCAGTGTCTTATGTACATTTCTATTGTAGCGCTTGCCTTATTGCTCTAATTGTTAATTGTTAATTCACATCAAAAGTACGTGAATATTGGTTGACAATCAAATACATTCATAAATTGATAACCTTCACTAGACTTAATTCCAGAATCTGGGTCTTCACTCATCTTTGTAGCCCCAGAGCCTGACATTTAGAAGGGGCTTAATTTGTATTAAAAAAAAAAAAGAATGACTTTGATGCAAAATACAATATAGACCTTTTTATGATTATATTCTGTCTGATGCTGGGAAGGATCGAAAGCAAAAGGAGAAGAGGGTGACAGAGGATGAGATGGTTGGATGGCATCACCAATTCACTGGACATGAACTTGGGCAAACTCTGGGAGATAGTGAGGCATAGGGAGGCCTGGCATGCTATAGTCCCTGGGGTTGCAAAGAGTCAGACAGGACTTAGCAACTGAACAACAACAACAAATGATTATATTTTATGTCTTTAAATAGAGTCATCTTTTTCTGTTGTAGGAGGAAAATTCTTCCAAAGATGGTCTCCCATTCAGAGCTGAGGAATCTTTTCTGTTCAGCTGATGCAGTGTGCTTTGATGTTGATAGCACCGTCATCCAAGAAGAAGGAATTGATGAGCTGGCCAAATTCTGTGGAGTTGAGGATGCCGTGTCAGAAATGTAGGAACAGTATTTATTCACCTTATGAAATGATAGAGAATTGCAAAAGAAGAGTGACTTTTGAATGACGCACAGGACCAGAGCCACAATTCCCTGATTTTAGTCCCTTCCTATGAAACATGGGCACTAGGTTATTTTCTTCCATCACTTAGAGCTGAATTTGTTGGTATAGTACATCATCCAACCATCCATTTATATAAATATATATATATATATGTGTGTGTGTGTATGGGCTTATATAAATCTATGTGTGTGTCTGTGTGTGTGTGTATGGGCGTCCCCAGTAGCTCGGCTTGTAAAGAATCCACCTGCAATGCCAGAGACCTGGTTCGATTCCTGGGTTGGGAAGATCCCCTGGCGAAAGGATAGGCTACCTACTCCGTTATTCATGGGCTTCCCTGGTGGCTTGGATGGTAAGGAATCTGCCTGTAATGTGGGAGACCTGGGTTCAATCCCTGGGTTGGGAAGATTCCTTGAAGGAGGGCATGGCAACCCACTCCAGTGTTCTTGCCTGGAGAATCCCCATGGACAGAGGAGCCTGGTGGGCTGCAGTCCATGGGGTCACAAAGTTGGACATGACCGAGCAACTAAGTGTAGCATATATATATATATATATGTATGTATATTTGGCCATACTACATGGCTTTCAGGACCTCAGTTCCCTCCAACCAGGGATCAAACTTGTCTCCTTGCAGTGGAAGCATGGCATCCTAACCACTGGACTTCTGGGGAGTTTCCCGTTTATACACATATTTATGCTCCCAAAGTGTATATGTAACACTAACATATACACTGTGACAAATAAATATGGATGACATACCCTTAGCTTGGCCAGGGGAATGATAACCAAAGAAGATAACCTAGCAAAAGAAGATGATAACCTGACCAAAGAAGATAATCTCCAGGGGTCCAGTGCTTTGTGTCATGGTTGAAAGTATGGCCTTAGAGCTTTGCTAGAAAGCTAGTTTTGGTTCAGAGTCTCCACGGATGCCTGGGTGAGAGTTCCTTCCTCCCTTCTGCTCTCCCCTGTGCCACCCACACTCACCAGGTCCTAGACTGTTTCATGTTCAGTTTCCTCTGATGCAAGCATGCCTGGCCTAGTAAACCAAGCTGTATGATTTAGTTTATGATAGCAGCATCAGAGCTGCTCCAAAATGTATATAAATCAACAGTGGTAAAAACTGTAGATTTATATATATATGCAAAAATATATGCACACTATTCTTACATCATCTATGACATTTTTTTATCTGTATAATTTAAAAATTATTGCTTGTTTATTTTGGCTGTGCTGGATCTTTGTTGCTGGGCATGGGCTTCTGATTACAGTGATTTCTCTGGTTGTGGAGCACAGGCTCTAGGGCAGGCTTCAGCAGTTGCAGCTCCTGAGCTCCAGAGCACTAACTCAATAGTTGTGGCTCACGGGCTTAGCTGCTCCACAGCATGTGGTATCTTCCTGGACCAGGCATCAAACTGGTGTCTTCCGCACTGGCAGGCGGATTCTTTACCACTGAGCCACCAGGGAAGCCCCTGTATACTTTTCTTTGATGTGATTGTTTTTAACATGCTAAATTATATGTGTGTGTGTGTGTGTGTGTGTGTGTGTGTGTGTGTATAAAGAGTACTGGCCTTTAGTCTCTTTCTTGGTTTACAAGTGCTCACAGCTTCTAAGGAAGGTACCTGTGGATAGTACATGCGTTTTTCTCAGCTCACTGGATGGTGTATTTGTGGATGCAAAATACTAATGTGATTCTCAAGCAAACCCTCCATAGTTTATCCCTGGCCCCACTCACTCCCATGGCAACGTAGCACATCTGTTATATGGTGGGGCACCGTCCTTGTGGATGGACCTTGTGAGGAGCTGGGGAGGGTGGGCATGTAAACTTTGACGACAGCTGACTTGGCTGCCTTGATTGTTGGGTCTTCCTCCTTCTAGGACACGGCAAGCCATGGGCGGGGCAGTGCCTTTCAAGGCTGCCCTCACACAGCGCTTAGCTCTGATCCAGCCCTCCAGGGAACAGGTGCAGAGGCTCCTAGCAGAGCACCCCCCGCACCTGACGCCTGGCATAAGGTAAGGGATGGCCAGTCTGGGTACACTGCCTCTCCATCAGCACCTGCGTTTGGGGGCATGTGCTTCATTACCGTAGAGCTTCCGTGTGGTTCTTTCGGTACTTGTGAATGGTCTTGTCTGGCTGGTTGGTCCTGCCCATGTCTGCCTTCCCTCTCTCCCAGCAGAGAGCCAAAATCTCCTCTTCGTCTTGTGTTTCTAGGTCCATGGGCAGAACAGAGTTGTGGAATGGTTTCCTAAAGCAGTCAAGCCCCACCCACTAATTTCTAAGTGCATTTAGAAAAACATATGTGGAGCATTAATTCACTAGGCGATATACCTTGTGTGATGTACCTTGGACAGATGCATTAGGAGAAAATACATATTTGAGTTTCCTTTTCACGTCTCCTGTTTTCACTTTTGTATTGATCAGCATTTGGTATTTGCAGTTTCCTTTTTTTTTTTTTTTTTTACAGGGAGCTAGTAAGTCGCCTACAAGAACGAAATGTTCAGGTTTTCCTGATATCTGGTGGCTTTAGGAGCATTGTGGAGCATGTTGCTTCAAAGCTCAACATTCCATCAACCAATGTATTTGCCAATAGGCTAAAGTTCTACTTTAATGGTAAGACTTTCATGGTCCCATTTTCCCTCTAATCAGTTTTAGCATTTAATGTCTGTTGGAATGCAGCTTCAGCAAGGTGGTGGTGGAGTTGAATGCTGAGATAGAGGGTTCTCTTTACTGATGTCTTTCACACCTTGGTATCCTTTACTCTGCAAGATACACTTGGGCATCATCTCTCCTACCTTCAGTATCCATAAGATCATCTATCTGTATATACAAGTCTGCATTTTACTAAATAAGGTCATGTAACCCCTATGACTTATTTTGTTATTCAGTATATTTCAGTTTTAGGAAAGCTCTCATGTATTGAGCCAGTTTGGCTCATGTGTTTGACTCAGGAAGGAGAGTTAATTTGTGAGCAAGTCACTTCACTGTAGCTGCCTTTGGAGGTGCCTCCTGGCCCCTCTCTGGACCCTCACAGAGGCACAGCTGTAATCTTCTCGTCATCTTAAGATGTCCCCACTTATGTCAGGGGGTGGCTGGCATTCTTAAAACCAAATGGTATTAATTAAAAACATTTAAATGTGTTACTAGAACACTTTTGAAGAGTTTATAAGATAGAGATAATTTTAAAAAGAGTAGAGTATAAGTGTATTAATTACTGTAAGATGGAAATAATCCATCAAATGTAAATTAGAATCTCCTCTTGGAAGAAATTATATAATAACATGTTTTAAATTAATATATTACTGTTTCATGGTGTTCTGCCATTTCAATAAGTTTTGAGACTTGCTATACTAGAAGATAAAACCAATTAACATGCAAGATGTTTATCACCTAAAGGAATAACCTTGACAAGAAGTTTGTGATTTAAAAGCATAGCTTGTTCATTCTGAGAAATAAGTGTGGAAGTCCAGGCTGTGTTACTTTATCAAAGGCCATTTTTAGCTTTGCCCGTGGTATGTAAATGAGGATATCATCTATGCAAAAAAGTGGCCCTACTGATCTAATTCTGTGGATCTGTTTTATAGGTGAATATGCAGGTTTTGATGAGACTCAGCCAACAGCTGAATCTGGTGGGAAAGGAAAAGTTATTAAGTTTTTAAAGGAAAAATTTCATTTTAAGAAGATCATCATGGTGGGAGATGGAGCCACAGACATGGAAGCCTGTCCTCCCGCTGTATGTATTAAGCATACTAGTTTTTTTGCAGTTTGTGAGAAGGAAACAAAATCCTGTATCACCATAAAACAAAAAAACAAAATAAATAAAACACAGTCAGTCTCACTCTACTAATTGACTTTTTGCAAACCCAAGGAAGGTTGCAAATAAGGAACTTAGACCCCATTTAAAACTTCCAAAGACCCCTTGTCCCTGCAGCATGGCTGCTGCCTCTTAGCCCAGGTATGTGCTCAGTGAGGTTTGGCTTCATTTCCACAATTGATGCAGCTCTTATACTACAACCAGAATCTGTGTTTTATATTTGATAAACTATTTCCTCGTACATTATCTCATTTACTCTTCATAACAGCCCTGTGAAGTAAAAAGTATCATCTTTTCCTTTTTACTGATGGGGTAACTGAGGGTCTTGGAGATTCGATACCATGCCCATATTAAAGCATTTTATTCTTCTTCTGCATTTACATTGCTTTCTGAGACTAGCAGGAAACAAGTGCTGTGTGTGTGTGTATGTGTGTGTGTGTGTGTGTGCGTGCGCACGCGCGCGTGTGCTCAGGCGCTCAGCTCTGTCCGACTCTTTGGGACCCCATGGACTGTAGCCAATACCTTAAGTATCACATGTCCATTTCACATAGGACTGTGACTCTAACATTTCGTTCTACCTTAAAAAAACTGAACCAGAAATATAGTGGTGAACGTTTCGCTACCTAGTTTCCTCAGATCTAAAAATAACATCTGACTGTCAATGATTAATCAAAAGTGGTTAAAGAATTTTTGGGGATCCTTTTAACATTACTTGAGTCAGTTTGAAATAATGCGTTCTTAAATGATTTACGGCCAATGTCAGGGTCGACTAAGTACTGGAAGCCAGGCTAGTGGATATCAGAGTACAAGGCGTAAAATGCAGGGTTCTCTCTGGGGCCCTGAATCCCGGTATCCAAGAAGGACAGACTTACAAAGTACAGAAGATCCTACCGGTCAGAAGGTGACACAGCCCGACTGAACCAAGGGAAGGTGGTGTGTGTGCAGGTCTGTAGCCCTAGAAGGTTGTCCGAGGAATCTGCGCCCTAATGAAGGGGTTCCCCAACCTTTGTGGCACCAGGGACCGGTTTCGTGGAAGACAATTTTTCCACGGACTGGGGGTTAAGGGGTGGAGGATGGTTTCTGGATGATTCAAGGGCTTTGCTTTTATTAATGCCGCCACTGACCTGACAGAAAGTGGAGCTCAGGAGGAGTGCAAGCAATGCGGAGCGGTTTGTAAATACAGATGAAGCGTCTCTCACTCTCCTGCTGCTCACCTCCTGTGTGCAGTACCAACTGCGTGGCCCGGGAGTGGGGAGCTCTGCCCTAAAGGGCAGTTAGCAGTCGCCATGTGGAAGCCAGGCAGAACTTGGCGGGGAGGGCTCCCAGAGGGAAGGGAAGCAGCAGAGCACAGTGCTGATGTACTAGGCGCAGTCTCGGGCTGGCCATTGGGCAGGGAGGTGTGGGAGTGGGCTTTCTCCTCAGCAAGAGGAGAAGACCCCACGCGCTAGGCTCTCTGGTGTTACCTTTGGGTCATGGGAAGTCTTGGAAGCCTCTGGACCAAGAAGGAACAAGTCAGGGTGTTAGGTCAGTGGAACTGGTGCTGGCCTGCAGAGGGCTGCCGCAGAGGCAGGGGTTCAAGAGGCTCGATTTATCTAAATGTAAGAATCTACTTATTTTCCCCCATTGTATGGTATGAAAATAAAAATGAAGAGAAAGGGCAAGTAAGATAAACCTGTACTTCTAAATCAGTGTATATTGTGTCTGTGCTCTGGCAGAAAAAAAGAGAAAATACCACTTAAAAAGACCATTGACTATGGGATTTCCCTTGGAGAAGGGCATGGCAACCCATTCCAGTATTCTTGCCTGGGAAATCTCGTGGACAGAGGAGCCTGGTGGGCTACAGTCCATGGGGTTGCAAAAGATTCAGACACAACTTAGTGACTAACAGCAGAGGCTTCCCTGGTGGTCTAGTGGTTAAGACTGCACTTTCCAGTACAGGGGTATGGGTTTGATCCCTGGTCGGGGAACTAAGATTCCACATGCTGTGAAGGTGCAGCCAAAAAAATTCAAAAGATCATTGACTAAAAGAAGGTATCACTGAGAAGAAATGAATGAAATAACGCACCTTTAAATCATTCTACCAGTGAAAAATAGAGTGCTGCTAACATACTCCAGTGTTGTCATCTCCTTCAGCCCAGGATAACAGGTCTCCCTTCTTTCTTTGAAATTGAATGTGGATGTGATTGCCACCCAGTTTAGAACTCAGATGTTTACCACCTGGTGTGGTTTTATTTACTTTTTAAAAAATATTTATTTGGCTGTGCTGAGGCTCCGTTGTGGCACTTGGGATTTTCAGTTGCAGCGAATGGGATCTAGTTCTCTGACCAGATATTGAACGCAGGGCCCCCTGCATTGGGAACATGGAGTCTTAGCCACTGGACTACCAGGGAAGTCCCTATTTTAAAAATATATATATCAATACATATTTGGCTGTGCAGGGTCTTAGATGTGGTGTACAGGATCTAGTTCCCTGACCAGGAATTGAATCTGGGCCCCCTGCATTGGAAGCAAGAAGTCTTAACCACTGGACCACCGAGGGAAGTCCCAGGTTTTATTTTTGTAAGCAGTTGTCTTGATTTTCTGAGGACTTCAGTTCTTCTGAAGCCCACAGTGTTCAGCTGAATGCTTCTGCTGCAGTGGTGGTCAGACTTATTTATTCGTGTGGGGGGAGGAGGGGAGGAGGTGAGCAGGTTCACAGGGAGCTGGGGAGGGAGGCATCCCAGGTGATGCTGGGCTCACTTGTCTTTGTTCAGTTTCTTCTTTTCAATAATACTTATTTCCGTAGGCTGCTGCTGTCTCTCTTTCTGTCTCTCCTTATAAACTATTTCCCTTTGTTTCTCTTCTTAGGATGCCTTCATTGGATTCGGAGGAAATGTGATCAGGCAGCAAGTAAAGGATAATGCGGAATGGTACATCACTGATTTTGTAGAGCTTCTGGGAGCACTGGAAGAATAAGATCCACTTTTATAAAGTTCATAACTTCAGGTTAATTTTTAAAAGTTATGCAGTTTGATACTGTTTGCTTCCAATTGCTGATTACAACCCAATCTATGAATTTGGTATTGATTATCTGTAGCTCCCAGTGAACGATAGTTAGGGCTCATAACATTGTGATTTGTGTTTTTAAACTGTAGTTCCAGTATTATTATGACCATTTAATTGCCTGGAGAGTTTTGTAATCTGAATTCTTTATCAATCTATCAATTCTTTATCAATCAATTCTAGCTATGTTTGATTTGAAGCCTTTGGAAGGTGGATGGTAAATTAAACATCTTCACTATTGGGAATGTGGATTAGGCAGCTTTAAATGAAATTGGTTTTCCCTTTATATATAAATAAAAATTTATCCATATATCAAAACAGATTTGTAGTTTTTTTTTTTTTTTTTTTTTGAGCCACACCACTCAGCTTGTGGGATCTCAGTTGCCTGACCAGGGATTGAACCGAGGCCCTTGGCAGTGAAAGCTCAGAATCCTAACCACTGGACTGCTAGGGAATTTCTGATTTGTCAAATTTTAATTCTGCCAATCATGTATTTCAGTATCCAATATTTCAGATACTTTAAGTATTTGAGTAGAAACAACCTCCAGGCAAGGAACCCAGGGGTGGAGATCCTGCTGAGCACAGGGCTGGTCACAGCACATCCACTGTCAGCCCCACCTCTGGGGGCGGTGTTGAGTGTGAGGGATGGAAGCCCTTTTCTTCCCTCTTGGTATTTGTCACACAGGAAATGTTACAAAGGGTTTTTGAAAAAAGGTAACAGTGGAGCCTTGAAAGTACTGACCTTAAAAGATGGATATTTGAGCTCAACTCGGTGTCTGTGATGACCTAGAGGGGTGGGAGGGAGGCTCAAGAGGGAGAGGATATATGTTTACTGATGTACCTGAACATAGCTGATTCACATCGTTGTACAACAGAAACTAACACAACATTATTGTAAAGCAATTATACTCCAATTTTTAAAAATGGATATTTGATAACAACATGAATTAAAAGAACTAAAAACAAACCAAAAAGAACTAAAAACAAATTTTATTCATTTCAAATAAAGATCAGCATTTTCCCTTAAATGAATTAAGAATAACTCATCAGAACTTATACGAACCATTTCTTTCTTTTTTCTGAAATACTGATTTATTTGGCTGTGCCAGGTCTTTGTTTTGGCACTCAGGATCTTCTAGTCAGGATCTTTGAACTGTTCACGGTGACATGTGGGATCTAGTTCCCTGACCAGGGGTTGAACCTGGGTCCCCTGCATTGAGAGTGAGGAGTCTTAGCCACTGGACTACCAGGGAAGTCCCTGAACTATTTCTGAACTATTTCACAAATGGTTTGGGAGGATCCAAAAGGCCAGGTTCATGTTTATTCTGAGCAGCGGCCTTAAAAGGAACATTTCAGAACATGCTTTGAAAATCTGAGATTTTATACTCTTGCTGGTTTGAAAATTTGAGATTTTATACACTCCCTGGTGAGAAACTGGGGGATGAAGAAGACACACAGGTTTCAGAAGAGGCAGCCTCGAGTGGACACTGTTGGATAATTTAGTAGCAAAGGCCAGAAGGGTTTAACATCAGAAGAGATTTGAAAAATGTATAATTTAACCAAATAATTAACTTTGGTCAAATAATCAGATCATTATTTAGCCAAATAATCAAATCAGATGAACCAAACCTCCTTCCAAATCAGAGTTTCTGGAGGAGAGCTTATGACATAGGTTTGGCAACATTTAAATGAGACCACAGACAAGAGGGTGGTTGTTTCCCCGTTGTGAGCTCTCACTGGCAACTCTCCTCAAAGCTGTTTCACAGCTTTAGTGCCGCAAAGTGGGCAGGACAAAGCAGGCCGGACTGTGGAGAGCTCCGCAAACCGCCTCAGCCTTGGCCGCCGCCCTGCGTGTAGGAGCTGGAGCAAGCCCGGCAGACCGGTGGAGGACAGGGCTTCTGTCCAACCCCCTGCCCTCCGTTTCTAACCACCAGGCCTGAGAAGCGGCCTGAACAGGAGGTGCATGCTGAATGTGGCTCAGGGGTCCTGTGGATCAGGGTCCTGATCTGTTGAGGAATCGTGAGACCCACAGAGAACCTCTTACACCAATCACACGGCCCCTCCTCCCGCCCCCAGGCTGCCCAGCTCTCACTGGGTGCCCAGAAGCAGCAGGCACAGTCCTGTCCTTATTGTGTTGGGGGTGAGTCTGACACATCCTAACAACTGAGCTAAACTCTTCCGTGCTTTTCTCATTCTGGACTCACTGGAAACAGCCACAGAAAAGCTCTTCCAGGAGTTCTGTATACAGTGGCGCCAGCACAGGGTTCAGAAGCCGTGACAGTGTTATGTGGTTTCCTATCCTTGTGACGTCTACCATTTTTCCTTCTGAAACAGACTAACATTGAGAATTGGGTTCAAACCAGTCAATCCTAAAGGAAACCAACCCTGAATATTCACTGGAAGGACTAATGCTGAGGTGGAAGCTCCAATACTTTGGCCATCTGATGCAAAGAGCCGACTCTTTAGAAAAGAACTTGAGGCTGGGAAAGATTGCAGGCAAGAGGAGAACGAGGCAAAAGGGGATGAGATGGTTGGATGGTATCACTGACTCAATGGACATGAATTTGAGCAAACTCCTGGAGATAGTGGAGGAAAGGGAAGCCTGGTTTGCTGCAGTCCATGTGATCACAGAGTTGGACGTGACTGAGCGACTGAACAATTCTCTCTTTCAGTGGAGACAAGTGTTTCTTCACAACATCTAGGGAGGCCCACTTGGCTGCCACTCCCAGAGCAGGGCACAGCACTCTAGATCTGGGGCAGGAGTGGAGCAGGAGATGCCAGAGATGGAAATGGTCAGCCTCAGTCCTGATGGCATAGTGTGGTGGCTCTTGCCTCTGTATCCCTCAGAATCTTTATGATCAGGTTCAGCAAATTTGGAGAGTCATCTGGTCACAAGTCACACTGCTTTTTTTTTTTTAAGGTTTTTTTTTTTTTTTGACGTGGACTATTTTTAAAGTCTTTATTGAATTTATTACCATAGTGCTTCTATGTTTTGGGTGTTTTGGCCTCGAGACATGTGGAATCTTAACTCCTCGACCAGGGATCAAACCTGCACCTTCTGCACCAGAAGGCAGAGTCTTAACCACTGGCCTGCCAGGGCAGTCCCAAGTCACACTGCTTATTTTCACATTTTCCAAGATGTGTTCAACTGTTTCCTCGTGTGATTTTCACAACCTTGTGGTCAGCAGTATAGAGGTCACTGTCCTATATTTGACAGATAGGAAACAAGCTCACAAGTTAATGACTACTACGAGCTCTCATTCAGAGCTGGAACCCAGGCCAGTGATTTGCATAGCGTCCTTTATCTTATGCATGACTAGAGCATAAACTATTTACTGGGGCCAAGCTGTGATCACAGGTGTTAACATCATACACAGAAGAAATTTTACCTCTTAGGATTGAAGACCGTTGTGCAAAAAATTCAAGTGGTTTCTTTTTTTAAAAAATGGTTTGTGGTTGAACTGGGTCTTCATTGCTGTGTGTGAGCTTTCTCTAGTTGGCGGCGAGCGGGGACTGCTCTTCACTGCAGTGCGTGAGCTTCTCCTTGTGGTGGCTTCTCGTCGCAGCGTGCAGCCTTAGGGCACACCAGCTTCAGTAGCTGCAGTGTGCAGGCTCAGTAGCTGTGGCTCATGGGCTTAGTTGCTCTCCAGCATGTGGCATCTTCCTGGACCAAGGATCAACCCTGTGTCCCCTGCTTTGGCAGCTGGATTCTTAACCACTGTACCACCAGGGAAGTGGTTCCATTTTTAATGGTTACTGAACTCTGGAAAAGTGCTAGTTTTAGTACTAGTTTGACCAGAGTTTCCAACTCAGAATGTACATATATGTATGTATATATATACATATATATGTATATATATGTATATTTTTGGCCATGCCATGAGGCATGTAGGGGATCTTAGTTCCCTGCCCAGGGATTAAAGCCATGCCCCCTGCATTGGAAGCACAGAGTCTTAACCACTGGACCACTAGGGAAGTTCCTATAGATGTTTCTTGTCTCCCTTTTATCAATACATTGCTTTCATGGAGCTTGTCTAGGCAGATCATATTTCTAGATTTATAGAACATGAAAAATAGGAATAAAGTCGCTGCCCTTCTTTCTGAGAGCTCTGTGTATTTTCCAGGTAGAACTGACAGTCTCTTTTCTTTCCTTTTCCCTTCCTTCCCTTTCTCCCTGTTTCTTCTATTGACTCATCAAGAATCTTATTGAATATCTACCATGTCTCAGGCAGAAACTGAAATTATCAATTTAATAATAAAGGTGAAAGTTTAATGTAGAATTGAAGAAAAAGAATCTTTCACAGGCAGCTGTGAGGATAAGGGAAAAGAGGTAGGTTCTATCAAGTCCGAGTTGGGAGGAGAGAAAAGTGAGGCTCCAAAAGGGCTTGTAAGAAATAGTAGGGATGATGTCACATGAACTATAATTAAAAATGAGTTGGCTTGTATAAATAATAATCACCAGGCTTATACCCAGTGAGTGGAAAATGAGTTTGGAAGTTTTAAATATTGCCAGGGAAAATTACTAGTTGGACAAATTAATAAGATTTGTTCTACTCCAGGAGTTTAATAAAAGAATTTTACAAATTGGATAGGAATTGCTAAAATAAAGTATTAATTTGATAAATTAGCTTATTTATAGACCACTCCTGTCAAAGGTCACCAAGTGACCCCCATGTTACTAAATTAATGTTCTGTTTTCAGCCTTCATCCGACGCAACCTTGCACTAGTGTTTGACACAGATAATCTCATCCGTGATGGACATTCTTCACTTGTGTTTCATGAAATCCCCCTTTGAGTTTCTTCCTGTTTCCTTGGTGGTTTCTCACTCCCTTCCTGGTTTGTCTTCACCTCGGTCCTCTTCTCTATCTATACTCACTCCTCATTGATTAAAAAAAAAAAAATTCATTTTTGGCTGCACGGGGTCTTTATTGCTACACACGCAGGCTTCCTTTAGTTGTGGGCAGGGGCCACTCTCCAGTTGCAGAACTCAGGGTCCTCATTGCAGTGGCTTCTCTTACTGTGGAACACAGGCTCTAGGCACACAGGCTTCATTGACTGTATTGCACGGACTTAGTTGCTCCACAGCATGTGGAAGCTTCCCTGACCAGGAACTGAACCCATGTCCCCTGCCTTGGCAGGCTGATTCTCAACAACTGGACCACCAGGGAAGTCCCATCCATTGACTTTCAGTTCTATAAGCTGACAGTTCTAACTCCAGGCCAGACGTGCTCCACATTTGAGACTCACATACCCAACTGCCCACCTGACACCTCCACCCGGGTATCTGCATAGACATGTCAGACTCAAACGAAGCAACATTCCTGATCTTCACACCTCAGATCTTTTCCACCTTCAGCCTTCCCCATCCATTCAGTTGCCAAGTCATTAAAAATTTTCTTCCCTCTCATCCACATTCCGAAATCAGTTGTTCACCAAATCATCTTGGCTGCGCTGTCAGAGTATATTTAGAATCTGGCCATTCTCCCTACTTCCACTGCTACTCCTAATCTGGGCCGCCACTTACAGTGTAAGTCAGACCATGCCCTTCCTCTGCTCAAAACCTTCCAGTGGATCCTGCCTCAGAGTAAAAGTCCTTTCAATGGCCTCCAACCCTCTATGGATCCAGCTTCGTGATCTCTTCTTCCACCAGCCACAGTGGTCTCCACTGCACACCAGGCAGGAGCCTGCCTTAGGGCCTATGCTGTAGCCATCCCCTCAGCATGAAGGGATTTCTCCCCAAACACTGGCTAACTTACCTCCTTCAAGTTTAAGCTTAAATCTCAGCTTTTCAGTGAGGCCAACTCCGACCAAACATTTTCAATATTATGTACTGCCCCTCCCAGCCCACCCCCAGATTCGCGATCCCCATTCCCATTCTACCTTCTTCTGCTATGGCATTCATCAACTTCTGCCGTACCACGAAGCTTACAAAGTTTTGTATTTAATTGCTAGTCTCCTTTCACTGGCTCTTGAGAAACCTATATGCAGGTCAGGAAGCAACAGTTAGAACTGGACATGGAACAACAGACTGGTTCCAAATAGGAAAAGGAGTACGTCAAGGCTGTATATTGTCACCCTGCTTATTTAACTTATATGCAGAGTACATCATGAGAAATGCTGGGCTGGAAGAAGCACAAGCTGGCATCAAGATTGCCGGGAGAAATATCAATAACCTCAGATATGCAGATGACACCACCCTTATGGCAGAAAGTGAAGAGGAGCTAAAAAGCTTCTTGATGAAAGTGAAAGAGGAAAGTGAAAAAGTTGGTTTAAAGCTCAACATTCAGAAAACGAAGATCATGGCATCTGGTCCCATCACTTCATGGCAAATAGATGGGGAAACAGTGGAAACAGTGTCAGACTTTATTTTTGGGGGGCTCCAGAATCACTGCAGATGGTGATTGCAGCCATGAAATTAAAAGACACTTACTCCTTGGAAGGAAAGTTATGACCAACCTAGATAGCATATTGAAAAGCAGAGACATTACTTTGCCAACAAAGGTCCGTCTAGTCAAGGCTATGGTTTTTCCAATAGTCATGTATGGATGTGAGAGTTGGACTGTGAAGAAAGTTGAGTGCCGAAGAATTGATGCTTTTGAACTGTGGTGTTAGAGAAGACTCTTGAGAGTCCCTTGGACTGGAAGGAGATCCAACCAGTCCATTCTAAAGGAGATTAGTCCTGGGTGTTCATTGGAAGGACTGATGCTAAAGCTGAAACTCCAATACTTTGGCCACCTGATGCAAAGAGTTGACTCATTGGAAAAGACTCTGATGCTGGGAGAGATTTGGGGGCAGGAGGAGAAGGGGATGACAGAGGAGGAGATGGCTGGATGGCATCACTGACTCAATGGACATCAGTTTGAGTAAGTTGGTGATGAACAGGGAGGCCGGGTGTGCTGTGATTCATGGGGTCTCGAAGGGTTGGACACGACTGAGCGACTGAACTGAATTCAACTTTCACTGGACTGCAAGCTTCAAAAGGACAGGGATCATATTTTGTTTATGTTATTCCAAGCGCCTGGTGTTGGGCACATAACAGAAACTCAATGTTGAATCGAATGAAGGCCAAAACCCAGTTTGTACTGCTTCAAGTTGTGAAACCTAATGACTTAATTAGAACAGAAATTGCTCAAGACTCTAGAGGAGAATACTCTGACAGAATTCCATTTTAGACTTGGCTTATTGCTCTGTGCTTTTTTGAACAGAAAGATTAAGAAAGCAAGACAAAAAGAGAGTAGCAAACTATTTCTAAAAGATCATTTTTTCATAGGCTATTGATATTCAGCACCTAGACATCCAGGTTCTCACTCCGAATGGCCCGTGGACGAGCAGTCAGCTCATGGATGAGGCAGTTTAGGGAGGTTCTCAAGCCCAGTTAGTTTTATGTATCAACTTGTCTGGCCTAAGGGATGTCCAGACAAGTGGTAAAACTTTCTTTCTAGGTGTGTCTATCAGGGTTTTCTTGGAAAGGATTAGCAGGAGATCCCATAGATGGTAAAGTGCACTGCCCTCCCAGTGTGGGTGGATATCACCCCATCCATTGGGGGCCCAACTGGAACAAAAAGGTGAAAGGAGGGCGAATTCACTCTCTTTGTGAGCTGGATGCCCACCTTCTGCTCTGATACTACAGCTTCTGGTTCTTGGGCCTTTGACCTCGGACCGGGACTTACATCATCCGCTCCCCTTGATTCTCAGGCCTTTGGACTTGGACAGAATCCTACCACTGGGACTCTTGGTTTGCCAGCTGGCACACAGCAAACTATGGAACTTCTTGATTTCCATAATGGCACAAGCCAATTCCTATAATAAGTCTCCTTTAAAATCTTTCAAAAAATTTTTATTGACGCACAGTTGATTTATAATGTTAATTTCTGCTGTACAGCAAAGTGTCTCAGTTATGCACACACACACACACACACACATTCTTTTTCATATTCTTTTCCATTATGGTTTGTCACAGGACAGTGAATATAGTTCCCTGTGCTATTTAGTAGGACCTTGATCTTTGTCCATCCTATACATAATAGTTTGCCTGTACTAATCCCAAACTCCCCATCCTTCTCTCCCCCAAATACATATACATCTAGATAGCCTATTGGTTCTGTTTCTCTGGAGAACTCTAATACACCAGTGAATGACAGAAGATTCTTAACTTCTACAGGGTTTGCTTCGTTTACAAGTCCACATAATTTTGTAAGTGAAAATCCCGTCTGTCCAGAGCATTTCTTTCAGTTCTGAATAGCTACATTACCTTTACTAGTAAATGTCATTCTACCAGTTTTCATTAAGTAGTTTAGAAAGCAGTTCCATATCAATGATTCTTTCATTCACATCCTGCAAACATGCTCTGAGCATCTAATCAGTAGGGTAGCTGCTGAACTTCAGGTTTGCTATGGCAGAGTTCACTACACCCACTCTCCCCCACTGCTTCCTGTGCCAGCAAGAAGAGCCAGTTACAGAAATTCAGAGCTGAAGGGACCTTAGATGCTACTGAATTCCACCTCCAGATTTCACAGGCTAAGGACCCAAACAAAGAGGGCAAGTACCCCATCAAGGAGCAGAGCCTGTTCTGTCAGCGCCCCAACTCCCAAACACCAGACCATTATGCACTGGTATACAGACACCCACTCCCCATAATATCTACCACGTGGCCATAAGAAGCAGCTGATGAGCTTATTTTACCCTGTAGGCTCACACATGCCCACTGAACTGGGACAAGCCATCTTTCAAGAGTGATGGGCTCACTCTCAGCATCAGTTCATTAAAAAAGACTACATACATGTAATATGTGAAAATTAAGAGGATTTTTATTAACTTTTATATGTTCTTGGAGAAAACCATTCACATGTAAAAGCTTGACATTTGATATGAGATTTATTCACACTTTAACATAAATTCTTTGATCTGGGGGTCAGACATAATTTTTCATTTCAACAGGACTTTCACATGATTACAGTCATAAAATTGGCACTATTAAAAAATGAAATCAGAGCTAGACAAAGTATGCAGTTTTATGTCAATTTAAATCTCAACATGCACACCCCCCTCCCCCCATTCATGATCTTGGAAGAATCTGCTGTGAGCTTACTAAAATGCAGGTCACAGATGACTGTTTACAAAATAAAACCTCTTTTCCTAGTGCTACTCGTTTTGTTGTAGAAAAATATTACAAATAAAAATTAGTGCTATTCAAGGTGTTCATTTCAAAGTCACATATGATACACAGGTTCAAGCCATCTTTTCCTCACGTATAAAGACATCACAATACACCAAGTGGAGACTGAATTACTGATCAACCACTTCCCCCTCAGTAACGACACAGTTTACTATGCTGACATTAAAAATGAGAGTGAAGTAAAACATTTCCAGGTATTGAGGATACTTATAATTTGTTCCTAGTCTGAAACTCAGAAAAAAATGCTACAGAAACATGATGAAATTTATTTCTTCCTGATACAAGAAATTTGTCTAAAAAATCTGTAATTATAAAACAGATTTGCTCTTTATAAAGAAATGGCTAACTTCTTTTTTTTTTCCATGGTTAAATTCTTACTCGGAGATGACTCCAATTTTCAACTGGGCTCTTTTCCTGGGGGGTA
Source organism: Ovis canadensis (assembly GCF_042477335.2). Lineage (NCBI taxonomy): Eukaryota > Metazoa > Chordata > Mammalia > Artiodactyla > Bovidae > Ovis > Ovis canadensis. The sequence goes on along the minus strand of NC_091268.1, from coordinate 42,896,865 downwards.
GGGAGAGGTGGCTTGGTGTTAATATTATACGGTACATTCAACAAACTTAGGGATGTTTCAGAGGACTACAGCGCACTGTTACAATCAGCCAAACTGTAATAGTTTCCTGTCTTGTGATTATGTAAATTTTAAAGAAAAGAGGTCTCTTACAAGCTATGTACAGCAGTTTACACTTCAGTGTTTCTCTCTCACTTGTAACACAGTTCAAGTTGACTGATGACAAGCACTTGTCACATAAACTTCTGTAGGCACATCTCCATTCCATGGCTTCACTGGAGGGGCGAGGTCTTCTGTGGGATCATGATTCTGGATTCCATTTCCTGAATAAGTGGGACTGAAAACAAGGGCCATAATCACTGGGGCTCACTGTTTTCTAAACAGATGGCAACAAATACATGCTAACAAGTAGGCTGCTGAGGATATTCATTCAGAAGACATGCTGCCTGAAATCAGAGTACTGGGATAATCAGGACTGGTCTCGGGCAGAAATATGCAAGCTACTGACAGATCAGCTGACAGCCTATTAATGTGTCATTAAAACATTCTGTCACGAGATGTACTTCATGTGTTGGAAATCAGGAAAGTCTATATTGTGAGAAAAATGGTGCTTTCTTAAAAGGTCCTTTGAACTGAATTAAAATGTATGTAGAACCAAATAATCTGACTTTGCCTATATACAGCAACAATACGCTGTACCTGTAACACTGTCAGTGCTGAGGAAACTTGTCTTTGGGACCTGATGAAAGTGTAAGAATAAGCAGCAAAGCCACATACAGTTATAGGATTTATGACATATGAACTAACAGATAAGATAATAGTTATTTTCAAAAACAAATTACTCTTCAATCTTCCTGGCAGGGTACAGGCTTAAGTGCCTTACGTGCAACATGGGTCGTACTTATTACCTGCACTGGTGTCACTGGGTGGTATTCAGTCTGGCTGTTCTAAAAATCAAGCAACTAGGATTTCATAGTGTATGTATTATATATACACATATGAGTATACACAGATGTATAGGCTTACATGTATGTACACAGGCATACACACGTACATATGGAAAGTTTAAATATCAAAGTAGTTTCCAAAATTATTTTAATTGCTGTATTAAATTGTAATGCTTTAGGGAATAAACAATTCTGATGAGAAAGCTTAGGAAAAAATTTGTATGATAAATTTTCAGAGAATACAGAAATGTACAAAAAAATGTAATGATATAAAATTTACAACACACAAAGATCTGAAAACTGTACTAGACAACATGTATACTTGAAAGAATGAATATTCTCTATTGAAAAAGTCATGTAACTATCAAAGAAAAATATGACTATTTCTCTGTTCCCTCAATCTTACAATTCACCATCTGACAGCAACACATTATTATTATTTTTTTGAAATACACCATGAGCTTCAGGGTGAAAGAACATTAAAACAATGAAATGAGGAGAATGAAAGGCTTTATGCCTATCAAGATATTACCTGTATAATATACTAGTTCTTCCCAGCCATGTTTATGCCATGCTGCATTCCGTATATCTTCCCTGGTCTGAAGATCCTTGTAAGCTTAAAAATAGCCACACAGAAGAATTAACCAGACATAATGCCCTACATTCCACTAGTACAGGGGGGGAATGACTCCAGGACCTGCCACCAACACCAAAACCGGCAGGTGCTCAAGTCCCACCGCTGGCCCTATGTATCCAGGGTTCTGCACCCTCGGATTCAGCCAGCTGTGGGTTGCACAGTACTGTGTGTATCAACTGAAAAAGATCCATGCGGTTCAAACCTGTGCTGTTCAAGGGTCAACTGGATGTCCAGTAAGTGCTGATTCAGCTGCTCATCTTGTTTTCTCAAACAGCCTACATATCTTCCTTGACTTATGATGGGGTTACGTCCCAATAAACCCATCATAAGCTGAAAATATTGTAAATCGAAAATGCATTCAACACATCTAACCCACTAGAACATCCCAGCTGAGTTTTCCTTACCTTGTGTGTGTGACGTGTGTTAGTCGTTCAGTCATGTCCGACTCTTTGTGACCCCGTAGACTGTAGCCCGTCAGGCTTCTTTGTCCATGGGATTCTCCAGGCAAGAATACTGGAGTGATTGCCATTCCCTTTACCAGAGGATGTTCCCAACCCAGGGATCAAACCCGGTCTCTTGCATTGCAGGCAGATTCTTTACCGTTTGAGCTACAGGGAAGTCCTTCCCTACCTTTAACGTGCTCAGAACACTCATGTTACCCTACAGCTGGGCAAAATCATCTGATGCCAAGCCTATTTCATATCAAGTGTTTAGTGTCTCATGTAACTGAATACTGCACAGAAAGTGAAAACCACAATAGTTCTAAGTGTACTGGCTAGTCACCCTTGTGACTGTGCAGCTGAGCGCTGCCACCGCCCAGCATCATGAGAGACCGTACCAAAAGCCTGGGGGAAGAGCACAGTTTACACTTCAAAGTTTCTCCTGAACAAGGATCACTTTGGCACTGTTGTAAAGTTGAACAATTCTAAGCTGAACCATCGTAAGTCAGGGCCCATCTGTATTCCGTGAACTTAGTACTCAGCTGGGCTAACTGCGAGCGGGTTATTCTGAGTAGAATTGTCAGGCCATGTGGGAGAGGCAAAACAACCTGCTCTCAAGGCTTACAGTCTAGTGGATTCAAGATGCGCCTTTACCAACCAAGTGAACTTCCTCATCAATGGGTTAAATCCATAACCAGAAACTGTCAGGCCACAGATAAGCAATAGGAGATTCAATTTTACTCAGTATTTATAAGGCCCTGCAACGACCTGGGCGAGAGACTGTGTTCATGACAGTGGAGAACAAAGACACTCCACAGGGAGAACGCAGCTGACCAGGGAAAGCTCCCTGGAAGGTACCATGTGACCAAGTGGGCTTTCAGGGTTGAAACCGACATTTCATTGTCCACACACAGGACACACACCGGAGAAAAGCCCTCCAGCGGAGGGAAGGGCATGGGCCAAGGGTCAGGGTCCTGGGGATGCAATTCAGACACCTCACTGAGTGCTCTGGTTTCTGCTTCCCAGCCTGGCAAGATCCTTCTAACCACTGACCCGGGAGGGCTCCCCACTCAGTTCTAGTCTCTGTTTAGGGCTTCCTTCTCCCTGTGAGAAGACCTAACCATGCAGGCTGAGTAATTTGACCAAAAGTTCCCCACTAGTAAGGGAGTGTAAACTGATTACATAAAATTTTGAAGATACTGAAGAATAGAAGGAAAAGGAAGTCCTCTACCTCTCACACCTGGGTGAAAATGGCTAACATCCCTGGGACAAGCAGCAGTCTTCTTCCCGGGGTCAGGTGGGGACCCCCCCCTTGCAGGGAACACAGGTGGGAGACGCCTGTGTTCTTTAAAAAAATTTTCTTAATTAAAACCAATTTTTGGGGGTAAAATATACATAACAAAATTTACTATTTTCTTTTTTAAAATTTTTTGGCCACACCATGTGGCATGTAGGATATTAGTTCCCTGACCAGGGGTCAAACCCGTTCCCTCTGCAGTGGAAGTGCAGAGTCTTAACCACTAGGCCACCAGGGAAGTCCCTACTGTAACTGTTTCTAAATGTACAATTCAGAGGCAATAAGTTCATTACACTGTGCCACTACCATTATCATCCAGCTCCAAAACTTTTCTATCAGCCCCAGTTCAAACTTTATCCATTATAAACCATCTCTTCCCATTTCCCCTCTCCCCTCAACCCCTGGTACCCTCCATTCTACGTTCAGTTTCTGTGAATTTGCACAAACCACATTTTGTTTATCTGTTAATGGACTTCCGGGTTTGGGGAGGCTTTTAAAGACGGGAGGTGCTGAGACTGGTCACATACCGAGAGAAGGAGCCCACAGGTGGGGTGGTGGAGCAGCTGCGGCCGCAGCAAGGCCTCGAGGGAGGAGGGCTGCTGGTGGAGGGGGGGGGCGGAAGGACAGCATCATGTGTGAGGGTAACAGGAAGGGGAGCTCTGCTGGGGGAAGAGCTGCTTTGAAGCCAGACCGGCTGACGTCTGAGGCTGGCCCAGCTCCTGCTCAGCTGTGCCTGGGGTGACTTTACCACATGTGAGTCATGGTATCTCATTTATGGTGTGTGGCCATCAGGGTCAAGGGGAATGGTGCATAAATAACCAACACACGGAGGTGCTTGGTAAGTGTTGATTCTTTCTCTAAAAAAGATGGATAAGCGAGGGTAAGTTGTAGCCAACTGAGAATGCATCTCTGCACATCTCAGTACCTTTTCCCTATGAGGCAGGAAGTGGGCAGTGGACATCTGGGACACTGGCTGGAGACACAAAGGAAGGTGGAGATGGGCACTGCCTGAAAGTAGACACATGTCTGACCTTGGCCTGTGCCAGAGTACGGGGTCTGGACCCTCTGGTCCCCATGCTCACTCACCACAGAGGCTGCTCTCAGAGGACCCTCCAGGCTAAGGAAGGGGGGGCAGGGTCTGTCTTTTCAGTTCAAATCCTCTGGACAGATCACACACTAAAAAATCACAATAAAAACGACCTCATCCCTACCTCGAGCCTGTAAAGGTTAGTTAAGTTATACTTCATAGGTCTGCTTGCCAGACATCACCCTGTCCCTGAGCCTCCAGCTGCCCCAGCAGGTGCACGCCTCTGCAGCACTCGGCGGGACCAGCGAGGGCAAACCCACACCTCAGTGAATTAATATAGTTTAGGGTTTGGAAATGTCAGGCTTTTCATCTTTTTAACGTTAATAACCATTTACAAGTGTTCCCTGGTAGCTCAGATGGTAAAGGATCCGCCTCCAATGCCGGAGACCTGGGTTGGATCCCTGGGTCAGGAAGGTCCCCTGGAGAAGGGAATGGCTACCCACTCCAGTATCTCTTGCCCAGAGAATTCCATGGTGGGCTACAGTCCACGGGGTCCACAGGGTCACACATGACTGAATGACACACAACTATTTACAAATGTGCCCAGAATAAGCCAAGCTGCCGCTGCAAGCTGCTTCCTGCTCAGCCAGGGAGATGGACACACACAGCCACAACCATGAACACACGTGTGGCACCAGGCTCTGGGGGCTCAGGGACAGTGACAATCCCTGGGGGATGAGGAGGAACATCCGAGTCAGGCCCAGAAAGGCACCAAAGGAGGCGTCAAACCAAAGTGGGTGGGGACGGCAAAGGCAAGAGAAGATGCCTCAGGGGACAATGGATACAGACCCGAGGGAGGCAGTGGGCCCTCTTCGAGGACACCTCTCTGCGTAGAGTGTGGCACTGTCCCCAAGGGAGCCAGGGGATGTTCAGAGAGGGAGGCTGGGACCACCTTGTGAAAGGCCGCAGCACCTCTCTCAGCCCAGCTCTCACTCTCACCAGCTCACGATGAGCTGCACTTCTGGGGACTCTTCACTGTGGACCTCTTGTGCTGGGGGCCTAACACCCACCTTCCATCTGGGGCATCTGGTCAGCTGCAGTGTTCCAGGTTCCTGACTTGAGGTATGATTTACAGGCTAGGACAACTTATTTAGAAATGAATTCTGAAATCCCAGGAACGTAAAAATGAAAGGAAAAAAACATACCCCAAAGATGGTGCACCATATAGAGCTGCCCAATCTGGGAGAAGAACCCTCCAACTGCTTCATTACTGTCCTGTCTGAAGCGAATGGCTCGAGCCCTATGAGAAAAAGACAATGTTCAGACACCGCATCAGGCGTGTTAAAAAAGTGTCTCCTCCATTCTCAGCGCAAGTTGTTCAGAACAAAGAATACTTTTAAAATTATTGAATGTATTCGAAAGCTATTTTAATGTACACAGATGTCAATCTACCTTTCTGTAGCAATATTAGTCATTTTTGTAAAATGTGTAGAGTAATTCCTAACTATTAAAATAAAAACAGCATGTGATATGTGGTTGCAGTCCTGATAAAAAATGGAGATGTCTTTATTTTGTGTGGCATGTTGGATCTTAGTCCCCCGACCAGGGATCAAACCTGCACCCTGTGCCTTGGAAGCTCGGAGTCTTTTAATCATGGACGACCAGGAAGTCCCTGATGCTAACTTCTTTAACCTTGCATTTAGGGTTATATGATCATAATCATCACCCAAAATTACAAACCGGATTAGTAAATTATTAAAATTAGGCAAATCACTATAGTGTGCATTTTAATCCAAAGAGGGGAAAACCCTCCATATTCATCAATAGTGATAAATGTTCAGGATTGTTCACTTCATTCGGAATTTTTCTCATCCATTTTCTCAGTAGGCAAAGAAAACATACTTGCCTTGGCCTGGAAATAATCAGAAGCATGTACTGAAGAGGAGATCACCATCTTAAATAGTTACCTATGTGCCAAAATATAAATTGCATGCTGAACTGGGCTTTGTAAATAATCTTTTAAAAATAACTGAAGAATAAACTCAGTACTTCTCTGTGGATTCCACATTGGATATGTCTCAATTAGTAACATGGAAAAATAGAAATGAGTGATTCTATCCTGTGGGCAACTAAATTACTACACTTTGGGGGATCACTCACCAATTCCTTAATAAAATGATGTCTATAATCAAAGTGTTAGGTAGTTAGAACAGGAAAAAGGAATCCAAAATGATGGTGGTTGAAGGACAAAGAAAGGAAAAGCCCATGAAAATGAAACAAAAGAAAATCTGAAGACTGGAGTGAATGTCAGGTCAAACCAACAGCCCTCCTCTCTAGCCCAATTTGCATAGGGCAGGCTCAGGGGGAAAGAGACAAAACGTATAAAAGGAGGAAGCCAAGACAGACTGGGGCCTCTCCTTCGGGATGGGCAGGACTACAAATGAGTGCCATTCTAATGAACACCCCCCAAATTAAGTTTCTGGGGATAAGATTTCTCAGGATAGCTCTGAAGAGCCAACACAGCTTGAAGGAGTCTTTTGGGCCTAGAAAAAAAAAAAACAACAGTTTCAAAGGCCCTTGCTGAATCATCTAACTTCGGAGAAAACAAAACAGAACTTTGGGTCCCACCCTGATGCTCCAGGCCAGTTGCATCTATCTTGGACTTATCACCCTCTGTCCAAAAACCTTCCACCCTCTACACCTGCACAGAAGACTTATCACCCCCTGCCCAACTACAAATGCCATCTCAACTAAAGAATACCTAAAACATTCCGCCTGATTAATGTTTCCCTTATCGCTTCCACAAACCTCCCTATAAATATGGAGCCTCCCTGATTCCTCTCAGCCTGGTCGTTAGGCCGACTGTCGCCCCGCCTTACCTGAATAAAGGTAACCTACTTCTGTTAAGGTAGTCTTTCCTCTCTCTGCCTCGGCCTGAACTACACCTTATGGTGCAGGGAAGGGGCGAGGCACTCATTTCACTCTCTCTCACTCCCCCTTCTTCTCATTGTTTTCCCTTTTCCCAGGGTCTGGAAGCATGAACATCCTCCGAGCTCACTTTTCTGCCAGGGCTCAAGTTCCCCTCGGGGGCGCCCAGTGCCTTCGTGATCGATGCAAGCCTTGGGCTAAGGCTTTATTGATGCTTTGCGTACCCCCAGGCCTTGACTCTACCCCCTTTCCCTTTCTCTGACGACCTCCGGAATAGGGAACTCTTGCCATTCGACTGCTCTATGTGCAACACTCCACTCAAGCCGGCCCCTAGATTAAGGTAAAATCCAGATGGTGTTCTAGAGGCGCCCTAGAGCTCAGTCCTCTCCAGGTCCCAGGGAACCCGGCCCAGAGCCACTCTGTAGGCGACGGTGGGGGACGCTCCACCTCGACACAGAGCTCTCTTCTCATAACTCCTATTGTGACTCCGGGTGACGACCCGAGCTCTCAATAGGAGCCTCTGCTTGCCTTTCAATTATGGGGTCTGGCCAACCTGTCCAAAAGACTCCTTCACAGCTTGTCAGGAATTGCACTCCAAATAGACAGGAGACAGATCGCCTGACCCCTGAACAAGGAGGGACTTGAGCCATCATGAATGAGGCGTGTTTTTTTCTGGGAAATACCTCCAGCTAAGCCGAAGAAAGTTTCACAGTCCTCAAGAAAAATATTCATATCCTATAGGATCTCAAAGAATGAGCTGGAGAGTTCTCAGGGTGGCTACAATCTCTCTTTGGGGGAGCCTTCTCCTGGCCAGGGGGGATTTGGTTGGCTAATGCCCCTACTAATCCCTGTTATCACCATCTTGATGCTGCATATGATTTCTCCATGGATTATCAACTGTCTAACCTGTTTTCTCTCTGCCCAGGTCAACAAGCTACAACATGCAGTGCCAGTTCAACAAAGACACACCTGACCATGGAAAATATCACTCACTCTTAGATGGATGCCGCTATAAGGACTCTGAGGCTTAGATTACCAAGAGGGGGAGACCCAATGCCCCTCACCATCCCAGCTCAGCAGGAAGTAGCCAGAGAAACCTCAACACCCCTATTCCCAATGAATTGGGTCTCCCATCTCTGGAGGGGGGAATGTTAGGCAGCTGGAATAGGAAAAAGGAGTCCAAAATAGCAGTGGCTAAAAGACAAAAGAAAGGAAAAGCTCACAAAAAGAAAACCTATAGACGGAATGAGAACGTCAGGTGAAACAAACACGCCCCCTTCTTGGCTAGCCCAGTTTGCATAAGGGCAGGCTCAGCAGGGAGGAGACAAAACAGATAAAAGGAGGAAGCCAAGAGAAAGCCAAAGGAGGAAGGCTTCTCCTTTGGGGTTGGCCCGCCCTCACACCTTGAGGGTGTACTATCCTTTGCTTGCCAAATAAAACTGAGTTGTAACCAAGCTGTAACACTGGTCCACCATTTCAAATCTTTGCTGCGGCAAGACAAAACCAAGGAAATTACACACTCCCCCAACAATCACATACAATCAAATATGTTTTTCTTAGTTTTCAAATGAAAGGGAATTCTCTCTTGTATTAGCTGGCCTTGATGATCTAAGAAGAAAAAACTCATTAGAAAGAAAGGCCCCAGAACTGTTTTTGGAGGTAAAAAGATCTCAGGAATTATCAAGCCCAAAGCAATAAATTTCAAAACTGAAGTAAAGAGAACATATATAAACTGAAAATAAAAAGTCACAGCTCTCCTGTTCCAAAGTGGCTGTGCCATTTTACATTCTCACCAACAATGTATAAAGGCATCAATTCATTAACAACCTCATCAACACTTGCTATCCTTTTTTAATTACAGCCATCCTAGGAGGTATGAACTGCTATCTCAATGCGGTTTACTTTGCATTTCCACAATGACTAAGGACATTGAGCAGCTTTCCACATGTTTATCAGGCATTCATAGAGCTCCTTTGAGGAAATGTCTACTTACATGCTTTGCCTATTAACTTTTTTTTTCAAATTTATTTTACAGTTTTATTTTTTATTGTGGTAGAAAGCACCTGACATTAAATTGACCTCAACCGTTTCCTACTGCACAGGCCAGTGGGGCCAAGTCTATTCACACATTGTTCTGCAACACATCTCTCCACCTTTCCATCTCGCAAAACTGAAACTGCCCACTAAGCACCAGCTCCCCTCCGCCCACCCAGGCCCTGGCAGCCGCCATTCTGCTTTCTGTTTCCTTGGTTGACCACTTTAGAAACTTTGTATTAGTGCTTGTCATTTTATAATGGGCTTACTTTGCTTAACACAATGTTCTCAAGGTTAACCGTGCATGTGGCAAGATTTCCTTCTTTTTAAAGGCTGTATAAAATTCCACTATATGTACACGCCACATATGTACCCATTCATCTGCTGATGGAAATTTACCTTCCTTCCACCTCTTACCTCTGTGAATGCTGTGATGAACAGCGCTGTGCAAATATTTCTCTGAGATGCTGCTTTGAATTCTTTTGAAGTAGCATTGTTACATCAGATATAATGCTATTTTTAATGTTTTTAAGAAGCACTGTATGAAAAAACATTTTCCATAATGGCTGCCCCATTTTATATTCCTATCTACATTACGCAAGGGTCCCAACCTCTCTGTATCTTTGCTAACACTTGATATTTTCTGTTATTTTGATAATGGCCCTTCTAAAGGGTATGAGATGGTTGGCATATATTTGTGGTTTTGAATTGAGTTTCTCTTATGATCAGTGATGCTGACCATCTTTTCATCTCCTTTTTGGCTATTTGTCTATCTTGGGAGAACTGTTTTTACAAGTCTATTGCCCATTTTTTAATTGGGTCATCTTCTCATTATTGAGTTGTATGATTTCCTTATATATTTGGGATATAAGTCTTTTATCAGATATGTGATTTGCAAAATTTTCACTCAGTCTGTGACCTCTCTTTTAATTTTTAAAACTGTATCCTTTGAATTACACACAAGTTTTTAGTTTTGGTGAATTATAATCAATTTTTTTCTTTTGTAGATTGTGATTTTGGTGTTTATCTAAGAACTCTTTGCCTAATCTTATGTTACAAAGATTTTCCCTTATGTTTTCTTCTGAAAATGTTATATTTTAGCTGTTACATCTAGGTCTACAATTCATTTTCAGTTAATTTTTATATATAATATGAGATAGGGATCTAAATTCATCTTTTTGCAAGGATATCCAACGTCTCAGAACCCTTTGATGAAAAGTCTATCTGTCCCCATTGAATTGCCTTTGTATATTTGTCAAAAACTAATTGTTCACATACGTGAAAATTTGTTTCTTGTCCTTCAGTTCTATTCCATTGATCTAAATGCCTGTCTGTATGTCAGTACCATACTGTCTTGATTACTCTAGCTTTGTAGTCAGTTTTGAAGTTGAGCAGTGAGTCCCCCAGCTTTGTTCCTCTTTTTCAAGACAGTTTTAGCTAGTTTGGGGTCCTCTGCATTTTTAGAGTCTGCTGAGATTTTGACTGGGATTCTGTTGAACCTGTAGATCTACAGGATAGAAAAACTGGTATTTCGCTAATTAAATGAAGAAGAAGAAATGGAAGCAGTTATATCATTGTGGTGTTCTGTTTATGTGACAAAAGCAACATTTCAGAAAAGATCATATCCAAGAAGAATAGGAAATAACCTCATGTACCACTGGGGTTTTGTTTTTATAAAAAGTCCTTATCTCTTGGGAGATATATGCTCACTCAAATACCCAGAGATGCAGTGTTATGTTGTTTGGGATTTACTTTCAGATACTCTGGGTAGGGGCATTTAGACTTCAACAAGACTGGCCATGTGTTGATAATTACTGAAGCTAAGCAATGCGGGGAAGGAAAGGGGGGACTGGTGGTATTATTCTCTCTAGTTTTGTACTTGTTTGAAAAATCTCATAATACAAATATGTCAAACAAAACAACAGTCTAATATCAAATTGTGACATGAATCCCAGATTTTATTTCTAGAATTAACACTATGGTGTAAAAGACTCTAAGACTTACAAATCTAAGTCTAAGACTTACAAACTCATCATTTGGTAATATACTCACCAGTAATTGCCCCATTCAATCATAGTTCCTGGCTGAAAAGAGATTTGGATTTTGTTAGTCCTTCTGTGAAGAAATACAGAAATAGCAGCATGAAAAATACCAAATGACAAGACTAACTAAGAAATTAACTTTTAATAATGGGGGATCTAACAAGTAAAAAAATGCAACAAAACAGCATTATGCACTCTGTTCATACCTAGCCTATGGTGGGAGTAATAATTCTACGGCTTCATCTAAGGAGACAACATATATACAAGGCTAAGAGTTAAGGGCATCCAGTTATAGCTATGAAAATCACAGTTAGGCCATTTGTGATTAAATTGTTGGTACCTACTCAGGCTTTATTGAGAAACTTCAGTTTTTTATTTACTAATTTTTTTGCTGTGCAGCATGTGGGATCTTGCTTCCCCCACCAGGCACTGAACCCATGCCTTGTGTAGTGGAAACACAGAGTCCTAACCAGGGAAGTCCCTACTGTGAAATTTTAAAATAATTCAATTTAAGTAAACCTGACAAAGACATTCCTTGATTCTTCTCCCCCCAGTATAATACTGAATGTTAGACCACTGAGATCTACTGATATGTTTTCACTTTAACTATGCTGTTATCTGGGCTTTTTTTTCCAGTCGTGTCCTAGCAGGGAAACATCTAGAAAGTCGTAGAAATATTATTCCCCTTTTCTCTTACAGTGCTGTATAATGTATTCAGTAATCACACGCTTATTAGTTGCTCTAGTTCAACGACAACAGATGTATATAATGTACCTGGGCCTGCATTTTAGGTCTTTTCTCTTATGTCTAAGGCTATAAAACACAAATATCCTTAAAAGAAGAGAAAGAATGAGAAAGAAAGAAGATTAAAGAAAGAAAAGAAACAAGGGACTTCCCTGGTGGTCCAGTGGAACCTGCTTCCAATGAAGAGGGGCAGGGGTTCGATCCCTGGTCAGGGAACTAAGATCCCACATGCTGCACAGCAAAAAAAAAAAGACAAAAACAAACCAAAAAAAGGAAATGAGGAGAAGAACTGGACGGGGAGAAAATGAGCCAAGCACACATCACAGAACATATGCCCAGCGACTGCTCTCGACACCAGGGGTGTGCGTCCTGCTGCACAGAAGAACGAGGGGACATGGTGAACTCCTATTCCAGGACTTACTCGGAGCTGGTAGGATCTGAGTTCATATATGTTCGGTCCTGACCGTGGGATGGGTTCGTTCCAGAAACTGAACTCCAACAGCAGCTGATTCTTTCTCGAGAGAAGCATGTTGCTTCTTGCCTTACGGAATTCCGAAAATTCCTTTGAGTGAAAAAGGTGCTCATGAGACTTGCTAGTATTTACAAACAATATAAACCCTCTTGAGTAACATGTACGTTCCCCCTCTAGTAGAATACTATATAAACAGGGTCCCTTGGCCTGAGACAGTCCCAGCTCACATCTTGTTGAGTCAGCATAATGGCTGTTAGCATTCTCTTTCACTTTCAAAAGTGTCCGGGTTTAGATAATAAACTTCACTGTCATCTTGATTATTTAAATGACAATGGAAACAAATTTAATTTCCTATGCTTTTAGGTCCTCCTGACAGTGTTTGACAGTACTGTAAGACAGATGACATGGACACCTCAAAATATCAGATAATCCAAAAGCCATTTATATAGGGACAGGGAAGCTACACAAAACATTTTCTTCCCTAATAATGTTAAGCTGGTAGAATTTTTCCAGGAACACTTTTCTGTTAGTGAAGGGAGGGGAGGACAGCAAAGTCAGCCCAAGGTGAAGAGTGTGTGGTTGGCAGTTCCTAAAGCAGGTATGTGTTAGGTAACTCAGGCTGACTGTGGTGACTAGGCTGACTTACTGGCTACAAAGTACCAGCTTATCAGTCTCAAAGTACAAGTGACTTTTTCAATAAGAATTGTTATTTTAATAGTATTACTGATGACTGTTCAAATACAACCTCAAGAAACCAAATAATTAAATCTTTACTACTGAAAACTAATAGTTTGCTTACAAAAACTGATATTAGAAAAGAGTCATTTAATTCTGTACTAACATCTACTATATCAATAGTTTGAATAAGCAAACATTTGTCAAAATCATTACCTGATTTTCTCTGAGTTTATTCATCACTTCTGTGAGGGCTGGATAGCCTCCTTCATACCTCCATAGGTGAACTGAAACATATTTTAAAAGATAACATACATTTAGACCTTTATGATACTCTGACCTTGAAAATATTCCAGATATGCTTAGTGTTAACACAGTATAAAACTGTAACGTGTGTTGGCCTGAGTTATACCGTAAAGTTTCAATAACAGATTCAAATGTGAAAAATGGTCAAAAAGGAGTTTTTGCAGTGATTTACTGAGAAACTACTTCAACCCTAACACTAGATCAAGATTCGGAAAGCTTTGATTATAAAAACAAGCACTAAGTTGAAAATCATTTAAGTGATGACAGTAAAGGCTTAAGGAACAAGTGTTTATTCCAAAGACTTCTGCTTCCTACCAGCTTGATCCTGTTCGCCATACCACGTGTTCCAAGTCCCCACCAAAGTACAAGGGTAATGTTTATCTTCATGAATCCTTGGCAACACCTCTTGACTTAAAGAGAAGAAAGAGCAACACTAATTAAACAAGCAACAAAATTACATCAGGTGATAACACATGATCAATAATAGGAAAAGGTCACCTACTCTTGTCTTCTGACAACTGACCTCAGAATACGTTTATGATGAAACAAACTACAGAATTAGCCTTTTAGCTGAATTGTTTTAAAACTCTAATGGCCCAGTTATCAAATGCTTAGGTGACTGATAACCCAGCTACCTAGAACAGTGGTTAAGTAACTCAAGTATATTGATAAAAATGATAAAGAAGAGTCAAAGGTCCCCAAATTCCACAACTATGAGTTTATTATTCACCATTTCAGGGGAAAAAAAGCACTTAGGAATGGTGATATGTATAAAAGCTAAGTTCTGGTGGTTCCAAAGATAGGACGGATGAGAGTAATGGGAAAAGAATGTGCAAGAAAAGAGAAAGAGAAGAAAGGAATGTTGAGGATGGGGGAGATGACAGAAGCGGCCCGAGAGGCAGAGGAAGCAGGGTCAGAGAGGGTGGCCTTTAAGGAAGAAGACGAAGTTGAAACACAACAAAGTCTGGAAGCAACCTCCACCCCACTGATCCCAAAGGGCATCCATGGTGCAGGAGAATCCAAATGAAAGACACAACATGAAGTATAAATTGGTTTCTACCCAATTCAACCAGCTAAGGGGATGTGAAAGGTATCGCAGAATCCCACACTGGACCCAGCACCCGGGCTGTTGCTGTCCATCACACGTGGTCATGGCAGGGCCTCATTCCACAGAAACCCTCCCGCAGTACAGATTCTAATGGACAGGGAAAGACAAAGGGAAGAGGCATAGCTGAATCACACCAAAAGGAAAGCTAAAACCTGCACGCTTTTTTGAGTAGAAAAATTATGACGAAAAAGTACAATACAGATCCAACAACGGGTGCAAAAAGATATCAAGGGTCAGAAATGGAACCTGTTCAGATTATTTGCTGACATCAGGTGATATTAAGCTAGTGATCATCACCCAATGTTGGGGCCCTAAGACAGGGTGGATATGACTAGTTAATGGAGAAAAGCCCTGAATGGCCTTATGTCTAACTAACTGAAAACTCAAATGTCTTTCTGACCAAGTACAGTGAGCAAACCACGTATTATTTTTTGAAGGGTAGCATTTACTTTTAAAATTAAGATCAGACATTAAATCTATTTGATATATGACACATGAATGTTCAGAAGTAACATTGGAAATTGGGAAAGATGGATTGTGTTAGGGAAATGGAAGTGGGTTTTCTTTTTGCCACATGACATGAGCAGAAAGCAAAGAACCCAGTGCTGGAGCAAGTGCGGCTGATGGAAGCCTGCACAGATGACCGAGGTGAATCGGGGCTATTAGGTAGGTCAGTCACCCTAGTACCCAGAACTGGATGGGTTGGGCAGAACCTCATTACTGCAGCCCCTAAAAACCAGGCAGGTGTTAAGTCTTTATGTACTGGAAATAGGTTGCTGCTGAAAGTTCCAGAGAAAAGGAAAACAAACAGGATGAAGGAGAAAACAGAACTCAAGCAGACCAACTTGACAAACTCTTGGGTAATGGATTGCGGTGGGGTGGGGGTGGGGGTGGGGTTTGAGATACTGGTGCAGCTTCAAGCCCAGGAAGGCAGTCAGAAGGGCTACTTGGAAATGGGCCTCAACCAGCCTGGAGAGGGAAACAAGCAAAGAGAAGCAAAGTGCACGTCAAATGAAGATGCCCAGCCCTTAGTGACGGACTGGCCACAGAAAGCTAAGGCAAGAGTCAAATAAAACCACGGCGAGTGTCACACATGAGGAGGCGGGAGGAGGAGAGCGATTCTACACTTTGAGTTTGAAGTGAGAACAAGACTTTCAAATAGAAACATGAGTAGATGGCCAGGAATCTGAGACAGACAGGAGATGAACTGATAAAAAAAAATAGGATAGGGAAGATAATCCAGGGAAATAGAAGCACAAAGAAAATTTTCATCTTATGAAGAGAGGTTTAGAGAAAAACTACCTGATTTGTTTTAGGTCATTTTTTAATAAAGAGAAGAGTGCCGAGGTGAGCAAGAAACTACGCTACTGTTACCTTTTGCGACCCACCTCCAAAAATAAAACAACAAAAGATTTTTTTGCTTCTGAAAGTTAGGCTGATTCAGGTAACAAAATCATTTGCTTTCTCACGAAAGCAGTAGATATGCACGGTTTTTAAAAAGTGCTTTTAAATCATGTTTGCAGACAACTGATCATTGAACTGCTATTTCTATTAACTTAAGAACTGGTGCACTTAATTCTCTTTGGTCTTAAAGTTTACAAATTCTGTAAGAGTATATGGATTTCACATCACTCTAAGAATCTGCTGAATGGATTTGAACCTAGGCAGATGGAAGACTTCAAAAAAAACGGCAGCTCTACTGAAATCATACAGGGCTCTTACATTGCAGGGGTACTTAGGCGTAATACTGGAAATAGGGGCAGTCCCAGGGACGTGCAATCTAACTCTTAATGTTCAGAGCTGTCCAGAGATGGAGCATATGAATGTATTTAAGAACAGTGTCAGGAAGGGCTCCAGAAAGGACTCAAGCACTGGATGAGTAGCTGGACTGGACAGACTGGCAAGGCTCCTTCCAACCTGAAAGGCTGGTAACATTCCAAAGTCTGACATTCTATGCAGACTTCGGTGAATAAGTGCTTAAAATCAGAATGCCCCTGGTAACCCCACACAGAGCTCAACTTAAGAGCCTCTCAATGTTCGGCTTTAAGAAGAGACATGAAAGATCTCGTTCTGCTATCAAGGGTTAGCGCAACCAACAAATATTAAAATAATTACTTTTCCCCAAGTAAAGGATAGTTTGGTATACACACCAAATTTTGTTGTATGCTTCTAGGCATTCCGGTTTAACATTGTGAACTGAAACAAAAGAAAATTCAACGATAAACTTATGAACCAAGGGAAAAACGTTAACTATGAAGATAGCAAACCTAGGACTCACACTGTAATTTGTACAGACTGCTGGTTTCCTTTTTGGCTAGGAGGTTAGAGTGAGCATCTTTCCTTGGGTCAACTTTCCGGACAAACAAGGATTTTAACCAGCTGTCCTCTCGAGGTCTGTTATCGGAAGATGTCAATTTCCTACGGGATCACAAATGCAAAAATTTGAGTTTAATCAGAGGTACAAAGATGTCAGGGTCTTTGGGTGGTAGCGCGTGGCCCACTGTTTTCATAAACTCATCAATCCGTTCAGCAAACACTCCTTGGGCACACATTCGAAGCACTATTCTAGAACTTGAGGTGTCATGTGTCCACTTTCCAAGCCAACAGTGTGCACTCTGAACGTAGGAGCGAAGTGTGAGAGAAGGAGCTTCGGCAACCTTCGGAGAGTCCTCACGTGCATCTCCGTGAGTCCTGCTGCGTTCTTCCCGTCTCCGAGGAAAAATTTCAACATAGGAGAAACATACACGGAAACCGAGAAGAGTCAAATTCACAGAGAAAGAAAGTACGCCAGTACGTTCCAGGGGCAGAGAAGAGAATGGGGAGATATTATTGATGGGTGAGGAAGATGACAAGGTTCTGCAGGTACACAGTGGGGATGATTATACAACAATGTGAATATACTTCATGCTCCTGAACTGTACTCTTAAAAATGGCAAATGTTTTACGCACTTTACCACAATAAAAAATGTAAAAAGGAATATATGGAGAAAGTGACATGAATTCCTTCCTTAAAAAATTATTTTACCCCTAGAGTCAAGATTTTTAACTCACAAAAACCTAAGAATATAAACCTCATTAACATTTAAATGACCTGCTAATTCTCATCTTGTAACTGAACTTCTACTGTACACACTGTGAGAGCGATGATAAATCTGACTAACAAGCAACACTTTACCAGTGCAATTTTAGCTGAGTGTTTAACTCCCATATGCTTGCTAGTGGGATCACAAATTTGTGTGACTTCCCTAGAGGGCAGTGTGGCATTTATCCACAGCAAAATGCAAACTGCGTAGGCCTTTTGACCTAAGGGCTGCACTTGTAGTTATGTCCGAAGGGCAGCTATATTTAGACGAGCGCACACAGTTGAATGCAGGAGAGCATTCCTTACTGCCTTCCAGTTTGTTCCTGGTAACGGCAATCTGGACTCCATTAATGGGGACTGGGCAGATAAAACAAGGCAGATCCAAAATCAGGACAGAATACAGTCATTAAAAAGAGGGAGTAGACCTACACGCACTGACATGTTGGTATCTGAGATGAGTTCCATGAGAAAGCAGGCCCAGAACAGTGCCATAAATACACGCACAAAGTGAAATGCTAACAGTGAGGACATCCGGGCTATGTGACTGGGCTTGGGGTGTGTGGAGTGAGTTTTCCTTTTCACTGTATAACCTTCTGCACTCTGAATTTTCCATATACATATATTATTTTTATACTTAACATTAGCTAAAATACCTAAAAGTGCATGTTTAAAAACTCCTTTATGGGTAAGCTGGACAGCTATATATAACCTGAGAAAAGATTTTAAAAATTAAAGCCTGGTAGGGACTTCCCTTGTGGTCCAGTGGTTAAGACTCTGTTGCACCTCAAATGCAGGGGCTGCAGGTTCAATCCCTGGTCACGGAACTAAGACCCCACATGTTGCATGGCATGACAAAAAAAAAAAAAAAAGAATGAATGAATTACAATTCACACACCACATAGATGATTCTCACAAACATTGAGTGGAAGAGCCAGACACATAAGTTCAAAACCAGACAAAATTAACCTCAGGTGTTAGAAGTCAGGGCAGTGTTACCCTTGACGGAGCTCACTGAAAGGGACACAAGAACGGCTCTGAGGGCTTGTAATGTCCTGTATCTTGATGTGGGTGCTGCTTACACGGTTGTATTTATATTGGAAAAATTCATCAAGCTATAAATCTAGAATTTGTGTACTTTCTAAAATGTATGCTATACTTCAGTAACAATTTTTAAGTTAAAAGGGCTGCTGCTGCTGCTAAGTCACTTCAGTCGTGTCCAACTCTGTGCGACCCCATAGACGGCAGCCCATCACGATCCCCTGTCCCTCGGATTCTCCAGGCAAGAACACTGGAGTTAAAAGGGCAAGTATTTTAAGTAAAATAATGCATGTAGGATCTTAGTTCCCTCACCAGGAATTGAACCCGCGCCCCCTGCGCTGGGAGGGGAAGTCTCAACCACTGAGCCAGGGAAGTAGCTCTCTCGTTTATTTTTAAGTACACGTTTAACCCCAAGTAAACACACTTAAAACATGTAGGACAGCACCTGATTAATGGTGAGAGATTTAAAAATTATTTTTAAAACGACTTTAAAAAACTAAAAAAAAAAGTTATATATAAAAACTATTAGATCTTTGAAAGTCGCTCAGTCGTGTGACTCCTTGCAACCCCATGGGCTCCAGCTCGTGGAATTCTCCAGGCCAGAACAGTGCAGTGGGTAGCCTTTCCCTTCTCAGAGGATCTTTCTAACCCAGGCATCGAACCCAGGTCTCCCGCATTGCGGGTGGATTCTTTACCAGCTGAGCCACAACGGAAGCCCAAGAATACTGGAGTGGGTAGCCTATCCCTTCTCCAGCAGATCTTCCCGACCTAGGAATTGAACCCGGGTCTCCAGCACTGCGGATTCTCAACCAACTGAGCTATCAGGGAAGCCCTTAAGTATTAGCCCTTCAGCAAAAATCAAAATCATACGGTATTCATCTCTGTTTTCAATTCACTCTTTAATTATATAAACTAATTCTGAAGATGGCAGTTCTCCTAATGAATCATGGTAAAATTCATTTCAATAAAAATAAAAACATTTTGTCAATTTGTTTCAAGTATTTTCCTTTTTTTTTGGTCCTACCCCATGGCTTGTGGGATCTTAGTTCCCCGACCAGGGACTGAGGCCAGGTCCTCTGCAGTGACAGCGCCAAGTCCTAACCACTATTCTACCAGAGAAGTCCAGTGTTTAAAGTATTTTAAACACACCACATTTTTGGATACTGGGTTAAATAATATCACGAGGCAAAATGGCAAGCATATAAAATTAGTGATATGCAAAGCAGAAAGTTTTAAGATTTGTGAGCAGGACTTTGTATAGTTCCTAGAGTTTTTAGATTTCAAATTTACTAAACAGAAATTGTGTTTAAAAATATGTTTTGGTTAAATGAATTTTAAGACTTTAGGAATAACAATTATGAACAACTAGGAAAGAGATACAATGGAAGTTTCTAAAAATATCAGTACTAAGGAACTTCATTAAGAAGTAACTCACCAAGGTAAGCACTACCCACAGTTCTTAATGAATCCTTCCAGAAGTACACAGACAAGCATATGACATGCGCACACATATAGCTATTTAACTCTTAGTGTATTTAATGCTTTATGAAATAAGAGCATAACAAAGAATTATTGACAGGCTAAATCTGGAGGGAAAAAAATTCTGAAGTAATTCTTCCCTTCCTCTTTAGAATTTAAGGGGATTACAAGTTAATAACCACATACTTCCTGTCAAGCTCTGGACGATTTGTCTATGTCTTCTCATTTAATTCCCAGAACAATCTAGCAAGGTAGGTTACTATTGCATTTTAAGGACTGGACCCCAGAAGTCCAACCTGAGCTAAGAAGCGGCAAGATAAAAAATATGAACCCAGATCTAACTATGAAGTTCAAACTATTTTCACTGATAAGGGACACCTCACCCACACGGATCTCCCCAAGTAAGCATTTGTTCCAGATTTTTAACACCAAAGGGGTTTACTTTAGGATGGGTAAGATGAAGTAAGGGTTATGACAACACTTTGTAAACTAAGATTAACGTAAGAAACAGTCAACATCACGGGACACACATAAGAACCCACGTGCTGTTTACTTGTCAAAGTTGCGTAGCAATTGTCTTGACGAATGAAAGGCAGTGTGACTCAGCATCAGCGCCAAGTGACTCTTGACCTCTGAAATCTTTCGAGTGGCAGGTGACTGAAGCTGCCCCGTGTGCCCAGTCCACCTCACTGAACCATGGCAGTGGGTTGAAGTAGCCATGCCAGCAGCCACCAGGATTCTAAGGCCTGGGTTGGGCTGGGTCTTTACTGAGAGCAACAAACACAGGGATCGGCTGTTTTTACATCATCATATGCACGTCAGGTGGTACCTTACGGAGTGCCACCTACGGGGCAGCATATTCAACAAAAGACGCTTCTTTTATTAATTCACCATTATTACTTCTTTTGGCTAAGTCACAGGACTTGTGGGATTGTTTTAGACCCCGGACCAGAGATTGGAACCTGGGCCCTTGGCAGTGAGAGATCAGAGTCCTAACCACTGGATTGCCAGGGAATTCCCCCAAACACTAGATTTTAAACAGAACAAGCATTGAGTGCCTGGTTCAGTGGATACAAAGATGACCAGATGCTGAGTCTGCCGTCTCAGGGGAAAAACCTATCAGTGAACAGCCAGAGCGGTCATGGACACTGTGGACTCGCAGGCACTGTGGGAACTCGAGGGAGTGAACTGTCTTGGCCTTGGCCGGCAAGGAGCCGGAGGAACTTCAGGGCAGAGACTCCTGCTCCGTCTTGGAGGACAGGCAAGACAGGTGCACGAAGCCGGTGATAATTCCAGTCACAGGAACAACGTGTCCAGGGGTATGGAGTCGTGAAGCTACGTGGCTTATTTCTGGAACAGCAAAGTGTTCAGGAAAGCAAAAGAACACGGCATGGGAGGACACGGAGGGGGACAATGGGAGGGCAAAGTGGGGGGCGGAGAGGGCTGCACTCTATCCTATACGTGGGGCAATGCCAGCAAGTTTCAGAAAAGATCTAGGTGTAAAAAGCAGCCTGGCAGTGGTGAGCCAGGTGGACAGTAGTAAGAAAGGCACCGGGCATGGCTCCTGGCTGGGTACGCAGCCCCGCAGTACCAGGCACAGCCAAGGCATTCAATACTCGCTGGACAGACCAAGGGATGATCCTGGGTTCAGATGATGATAGGAGGGATGAAGGGGAAAGAATACATTCAAAAGATAATCCTAGGAATTCCCTGGCGGGCCGGTGGTTTGGATTCTGTTCACTGCTAAGGGCCTGGGTTCAATCCCTTTTCAGGAACTAAGATCCCACAAGCTGCATGGCATGGCAAAAATGTTTTTAAAAAACCCAACCAAACAAAAGGAAAAACTCCTGAAGAGAAGGGGAGGAGACTCGGGTCCTGATTAGGTATGGAAGATGGTTTGGGGTTCAGTTGGAGCAAATTACAGAAGGGAAATACATTTAACGTGGAGACCCTGGGACGAGACAGTAGTAGTGCAAAGGGCTTTGGTCGCCTCATCACCAGATATATCTACTGATTGTGCACTGCACGTGCCAGACTGAGGAATAAACCCGGCCCTGACTTCACAGAGCTCGCTGTGCTGTGGAAGCAGGCGGGCAGAAGTAGTCACAGCGCAAAGCAGCAGGAAGGAGCCCCTACTGGACATGGAGGTGGTGGGTGTGGCGGGGGTGGGGCAGAGGACACGGAGGCCGGCCCCACGGGGACATGGGCCAACTCTCCGGGGAGCCACTTGTTGAGCTTCGGACCTGAAAGATGGGGGGCAGTCTGTCAGGTCGCTGCTGGTGGGAGGAAGGACATTCTCAGAAGCAGAACTCTACCTGCCCGCAAAGCCAGGAGTGTGTGACTATGGCAGGGGTGAGGGGCAGAGGGGAGGCCGAAGGACTGGATCCAGAGAAGAGTCCTGCCTTAAAGCAGGAGCTGTCGGACTCCCCTGCCCACCACCCAACACCCCCGGAATCCCAGTGAATCTGTCTTCACCATGGCTGCTAGAGAGAGCAGCCCCCAACATTTCATTTTGAAAAACTTCAAACACAGAAATGAAAGAACAGTACAATAAAGACCTCTATGCTCTGCATCTAGGTGGAAAAATGATGACTATTTTATCCTGAATCTTTATATGTATTTTGTTTTGTTTAGTTTTACCAAACCATACGAAACCAGACTGAAGACATTATGCTACTCCATCCTTCAATACTTAGGCACACAGCTCCTGAGATCGAGACAAACTGAATCTCTAATAATATTACATTTAAGGAAAACAGTAATCCTACAACATCTAATACCTACTTCATATTAAAATATCCCCAATGGTTCCTAAAATGTTGTCTACAGCTTTTCTTGGTGGAGGTGGGGTGGAAGGGAAGAGGGATGAAGACCTGGTCAAGCTTCACGCCATAGAGACCTTTCTAGCAAGAGACGGTCCTGCTCAGAGTTCTCCAGTTGCCCCCTTACCAATGGCTTCAAGTCCACACTCTTCACAGGAACCTAGCCAAGAGCTGCCCAGAACTGAGCTAGGGGAGTGTTCCTGCACAGGCAGAGTCAAGACATGCTGGAGGCTGAATGAACAGGTCTAGCACCTGACCAGATGGGCAGGAGCAGGGGGGAAGGTCTTCTGATTCCTAGCCTGGGGCACTCATTGGAAGATGTTCCCTTAGTAGGGAGAGCGAGCCCAGGAGGAGCAGGCAGGCTTAGCAGGAGGAAGATGAGTTAGGTTTCCATAAATGGTCATTTCCAGGGCCTGGGGGAAAGTTCAGTAAGCAGCTGAGCGGGGTGCCTGGCACTGGGCAGAGCTAAGATGTGTGTGGCAAATAGGCCTCCCAGGAACACTTCTGCCTTCCCCTGCAACCACTCTTGCAAGGTCAACCACAACACCCCTGCTGATAAGCGGTTTTCTTCTGTCATCTTAACCTTTTACCAGCATCTGGCACAGCTGACCCACTCTCTCTTTGAAATACCTCCTGCCCGGGCACTGACCCATAACAATGACCTCACAGCTGCCCCTTCTGGCTCCCTCACTGCCTCTCCTTCCTGTGTCCGGTCTGTAAATGACCAGATGTCCCAGGGTCTGTTTCTCAGCTCTTTTCTGTCCACACTCCTCAAGCAATCGCATCCATTCCCATAGTTTAAAAAAGCACTTTATTATGAAACGTCAATCAAATAGAGTACACTGAAACCCATGGATCTATTAACGTTTTGGATTCCTACATGCTCACAACTCTCAAATGCGGTTCAGACATCTCGTGGAGGAGTCATACAGCTCCAGAAGGCCAATTGCCTACTGGGCCTTTCTGTCTGAATAGCTCACAGCCATCTCTAGCTTCACCGGTTCAGAACTGCCCTGGATCTACCCCCTCCCCTCCCTGTACCTGTTCCTCCTTCTCTGAATGACCAGCAGTCTCCCAGATGGCAAGTACCTGTGTGCCTTATTCACTGATGTCTCCCTGGCATGCAGTGGGCATGCTCACCTTTGGAACAGCTGACTCTCAGGGAATGGCACCAAGATCTGCCCAGTTGACCATCCTGATGTGGTCCCCTTTTCAAAGTCAGACTGATCTTCTAAAAACATAGATCAGATGAAGTCACACTCGAGTGTACACCTTTAAGTGTTTTCCATGGCTTTCAGGATAAAATCCAAGCTTTCAAAATGGCTTGTAAGGCCTGGAATTATTCAACACCGCTCCTGGCCACCTGTTCTCTGTCTTCACTTCTGTTTCTAGATTTTTCTGGGGTTTCCTAGCATGCCTGACTATTTCCACTTGGGACCTTCATGGCCCCTGATCCTTCAGGTCTCAGCCTAATGTCACCTTCTCAAAGAGGCCTTCCATGACCTTGGGTGGGAGGTTCCCTGAGTTTCCCCCATGGAACCTATCTCATTCTCTAAGCCTACGAGGGTTTTCACTATGGCTTCCTGGGGAAAGCGACCTATGCTATTATGCTCAAGTCAACAGAGCCTCAGTGACATTGTATCCAATCAGTATTTCAGAGAATCAATGAGTTCACTGGGTCTAGGCTGAGTCCTTTCCAATGAAGGAAAAAGTCCTGATGCTGGGAAAGACTAAAGGCAAAAACAGAAGGGGCAGCAAAGGATGAGATGGTTATATAGCAT
Organism: Ovis canadensis; assembly: GCF_042477335.2. Taxonomy (NCBI): domain Eukaryota; kingdom Metazoa; phylum Chordata; class Mammalia; order Artiodactyla; family Bovidae; genus Ovis; species Ovis canadensis. The sequence continues at coordinate 42,872,009 of NC_091268.1, read as the reverse complement.
CACCAACTCAATGGACATGAATCTGAGCAAACCCCAGGAGACACTGAAGGAGGGGTGCGTGGTGTGCTGCAGTCCACGGCGTTGCAAAGAGCTGGATGGAACTGAACAAGACTGAGTCCTAAAGAACACGTACAGCTAAGGCAGACTAGAGCCCAGGAAAGAGTCAGAAGGTACTGGGGACCCTGGATAAAGACAGACTCCAGTGTCAAGAGCACTGGTCCCACCAGGAAGTGGGGGTACCAGGCACACCAAGTGCAGTTCTCGTTTACAAGCTTTCAAGTGATCTTGGGCACTTTAGGTGAACACTGTCATGTCAGCTGTCTTTTTTTGTCAAGAATAAAATATCAATTTCATGGGCTTTTATCACTTGTGTGAAAAAAAGCAACAGGAGATACTAAATAACAGAATCAAGATAAAAGGAGGCTGACTTGGTGATCAACTTGGAAACAATATCAAATTGTGAAACATAACTTGAGCATGAGTCCCAGGAAGGGTACTAGGCCTGAAGCCTGCCAAACTTGGGTTCAAATGCCTTTTCCAGCAATGTGTCTCAAGTTCTCCGAGGTGCCTTCTCTCTAAAATGCAGATCCTATTACTTCTTAAGATTGTTACAGGATTACGTTAAATAAACCATATCAGAATCAAGCTGGCCTGCATTAACATTTAACAGGTAGTTCCTTCCCTCCTTCATTTTTAAGTGTCAACTGTATTTTCTCCGGGCTCATTGTTTAATTAACAAACCAAAACATAAACGTTCAAAGTACCTAACAGACACCAATTCAGCAAACTGACGCGCAACTTAGTGTGGGCGTTGCTTTTTCGATTTGGGAAAAAGGGGAATGGTAATGTCAGGGATGGATTCAGAAAACGGAACATTTAATCCAATAAGGTTAGAAAAAAAAAAGTTTACATGAACCCTGTGCCGACTCAGTGCTGATCACTGTCCATACTTTTTGGTCAGCTACCTACTTTTAAATACACCTCTTCACTACCACTCCCCTGACCTCCACGGAGGGCTCACCCGGGACGACGCGTTATTTTATTTTCTTCCTCTCAACAACCCAGGACCTGAGGGTGTCTCTACTGCCATGTGCGGATGCTGACGCTGAGGCTTCGCGCGGGCGAGCAGCGTTCTCGGCCGCTCCGGCCGGAGCCCCGCGGGCCAAGTTCAAGGCCTGCGGCCTCAGCCACGCGCCCGCCGCTCGGCCACCGCTCCGGGTCGCGGCGGGTCAAGGTCCCGCAGGCCGGGCCGGCTCGGCTCGGCGCGCGGACGTGGCTTCGGCGCCGAGCGTCGTTCTCGCCATGACCTTGAGCCCGGCCGACCGGACAGGCGTTCGGACCCGCCGAGGCTCCAGCTCGCCCCGCCGCGCCGACCGCGGCCCCGGTCCCGCCGCCCCGCAACCCGGGCGGCCCGGCCCCGTGGGGAACGCGGCCGGGGCGGGGACCCGCGCCGGGGACCCCGCGCCCTCCGCCCTGCAGCGGCCCCTCCCCGGCCGCTCCCGGAAAGGGCGGCGCTGCTCACCGGAGCCCGGGCAGGAGGCTGCCGGGGCTGGCCCGCCGCAGAAAGCCGCTGGCTAAGGCCGCTCCGCCAGCGCGCAGCACTCGCGCCGCCATCTTGCTCCGGCGCCTCGGTTCCCACCGCCCGGGCCGCCGCTGACGCCGCCGCCGCCGCCGCCACCGCCACGGCCGCCGCGACCCCTCCCCCGGCAGGGCCCGCCGAGGCGGGGGCGGGGCAGGGCGGGGCGGGGCGCGCGACCGCGGCCGTGCCGGGGCGCGGCCGCCAGGGGGCGCTGTGCGGCCGCAGTGGGTCACAGAGCCGAGGTCCCGCGACTGCGAGAAAGGAGCGGGAAACCGGGGAGGAACAGATTTTGAGACTTCAAGCGCCAGCGATAGGAGTTCGGTGCGCGGCACAGGGTGCGCCAAAGGAACAAGGGCCAGGCTTGTACGTACGTGGAGTGATCCACAAGGAGAGAGTCACACGGTTCCTAGAGGAATCCAGGGCCTGAGGTGCGAAGCTGGGAGGCGGGCTTCTTCCCAAATACCTTGTTTTGGACTTCGCACCATGTAAATATATTGACTTTCAAAAATAAATTACGCTTTGGTAGAAGCATCCTGGGTGGAAGCATAATGAGGTTCTCCTGCGGTCTCAGAACTCCGATGTTCCTGTTGATCTCAGTACCGGTGGCCCTGTCCTCGCCCACAAGCAGTCCCAGTCGAGTGAGGCAGGGTGTGAGTGTGAGATGGAGAGGGGGGAACTGGGACAGGAAAGCATGTAACCAGCTTTGGTGCCTGGGAAGGGGAACATAGACCCTGGTGTGCTGGCAGGATAGCTCAGTCCCAAGGGAAGGAGGTGACCTGTGCAAGCATGCAGGACAACTCCGCCTGGCCAAGGACACAACTTACAGGCATGGGCCAGGATGGCACTCTATAAGGAAAACGGATCCTGCGGAAAGATAAGAGCCACAGGTATACTCATGAAACTGCAGCCAAGACAAGGTGGGCAGAGAGCGAGCTAGATGGCTCTTCCCTGGTGGTCCAGTGGTTAAGACTCCCAATGTAGGGGGCCCAGGTTCCATCCCTGGTCAGGGGACTAGATTCCCACCTGCAGCACTGAAGATGCATGAAGCCAAATAAATATGTAAATATGTAAAGGAGGGGAGCCAGACAGTTAGAAAGGGGGAGAAACAGGGAGGAGCTCCCCAGCTGCCAAGGGGAGCATTTGGAGGCCAGCTGGAGTCCCGAAGGAGGCAAGTGCCCTCAGGATTGGGTGGGGCTGGGAGGTCTCTGCTACCTTCTGGTCTCTGCATAGCAGTGATGGGGTCAATAACTGGGCTTGTGGGACTGGGGTTGGGAGGTGAAGGCAGGAGGAAGAGGCTCTGACTGGGGCAATGTTCTACTATGTTAAGGCAAGGAGCCGCCAGGGACAGAAATGGGTCCTGTGGACAGAGAAGTGACCACACCAGGGAAAGGCAAAGGTGGGAAGGAGGCCCAGGTACTCAGGGACAGGAGGCTGAAGGCTGAGTTCCTCATTTGGCTGACACTTCATGAGACTGTAGAGGATGCAGAGACCCAACAGGGAGGCTGGGGTGAGCTCTCCCCAGGGTGGAAAGAACACGTCCCATCAGCACTGTGGGAGGCAGGGCCTCTTCAAGCCAGTGGTGTCCATGTGACTTTCTCACACCTTCCCCTGATTTCTCAGTGCTATTTCTGGAGACAACATCTTTCAGATCTATTTTCCTGACATGTAAACTTGGTAGGCATGTCTTTACTGACCTGGCTTTTGTGTTTAGTGTTAGGTCCCTCGTTCTGCACTTTTTTCCCCACCATCATTTTGCTCTGAAGTTGCATTAACCCAATGCTTTCTCCTGAGGGGAGGGAGGTACTCTTATTTCACAGGTGTGTGGCTTAGGTTAAAATATCATGGGATCAACATAGGTCATGTTCCTGGAGCAGAATTTTATGCGATTGTCAGGAAAAATATCTATGTTAAGATAAAAATGACATGTGTGTACATGTAAACATTTAAAATATTTGAGCTTTTCGAGATAACTTGGACAGGTGTCCGGTTCCCTCCACGGTAACTGGTACCACAGAGCCCCACTTAGATAAAACATTGAGGTGCCTCCCTTCGGCTCACCCTCCCTGGTGCCAAGTCCTGGGAGCCTGGCACATCATCTACCCAATCTCTATTCACTTCCCTGCCCAACTTAGTTCAGGTCTTAGGACCAGGTCACTGCCTCCCTCTCATCTTTCTCATTCCTGACACTGATGCTGTTATTCTTACTGACTCTTATTTACTCTTTAAAAATGTTTCATGGGACTTCCCTGGTGGTCCAGTAGCTAGGACTCTGCACTAGCAATGCAGGGGGCCCGGGTTCGATCCCTGGTCAGGGAACTAGATACCCACATGCCCCAACTAAGAGTTCACAAGATCCAAATAAGGATCCCTCATGCTACAATGAAGGTAAAAGATCCCGAAAGCTGCAACTAAGACCTGGCACAGTCAAATAAATATTTTTTTAAAGTTATATAACCCAGACTTCCCTGGTAGTCCAGTAGTTGACTTTCCACTTCCATTTCAGGGGGTGTGGGTTTGATTCCTGGTCAACGAACCAAGACCCCACATGCCTGGATGCTGTGCAGTATGCACCCCACCCCACCCCCCCAAATGCTGAATAACCCACTACCACTTAGAGTATGAAAGTGAAAATATGAGGTGCTCAGTCATGTCTGACTCTTCGTGACCCCATGGACTTAAGCCCAACAGGCGCCTCTGTCCATGGATTTCTTCAGGCAAAAATACTAGACTGGGTTGCTATTCCCTTCTTCAGGGGATCTTCCAAACTTAGGGATTGAACTCGGGTAGCCTGTATTCCGCGCAGTTTCTTTACTGTCTGAGCCACGTCTAACTCCTGCCTACTTCTCTACCTGAAGTGCTCACCACTTCCAGAACCCCATAGTTACACTCGTCTCTTATCCTTTGAGGACTTTATACTCCCTTCCCTCTGCCTGGAATGTTCTTTCCGCATGCCTCACACACTAACCTGGAGACTCTTCCTTTAAGACTCAATTCTAGCATTCTCTCACTTTTTCTGGAAAGTCACCTAACTTCTCCCACATTCATGTGCTTCTGTGTTTGCCATGAAGGCACCTGTGCATACCTGTCCGGAGATTATAAGCCTGGGGCAGGGTGGGAGAGGGAGGGGGTGGGGGGAGGGCAGGGCCTGCGGTTATTACTGGAAGCCAGTGCTTGCACAACACACTTATTAGCTGAGGTTGAAATATGCTCCAAGTCCCTTCTGGGACCTAGAATAGTGAAATGTATAGCTCAGTGTTTCATCAGGTCAAAATCTAAGTTATCATGGTTCATCAATGAACAGCAGTAAAACTCTGAAACTCTCCAACTTCAATGCATGTGTAAAGGACTTCTCTGGAAGTCCAGTGGTTAAGACTCCATGCTCCCGGGAATTTGGGGGAGAATGGATATGTGCATATGTATGGCTGAGTTCCTTCACTGTTCACCTGAAACTGTCACAACATGGTTAATCAGCTATACATCAATACAAAAGGAAAATAAAAAAAAAAAAGACTCCAGGCTCTCAGGAATTAGGGGGGAGAATGGATATGTGTATATGTATGGCTGAGTCTTTTCGCTGTTCACCTGAAACTGTCACAACATTGTTAATTGTTAATTTCTATAGCTGTATACACCAATACAAAAGGAAAGGTTTTAAAAAAACAGACTCTGAGCTCCCAGTGCAGTAGGCAGGGGTTCAATCACTGGTCGGGGAAATAAGATCCCAGTGCTGAAAGATGCAGCTGAGGGGAAAAAAAAAGATGCACGGATGAGAAATTCCACTACTTCATCAATGTATTGGATTTTAAGAACTCAGTCCTATTTAATCCAGCCTAGGATACAGGATAAAAGAAAAATGACAGAATTTTAGTTTTACTTTCTACGTGCCAACATTCTAATTGGCATATTGTTTCTGTCTGTGGTTAAATCAGAGAAAAACTTGAATTTTGAATATATATGATCAAAACTAAATATTCAGGAAATCAGTCCTGAATGTTCATTGGAAGGACTGATGCTGAAGCTGAAACTCCAATACTTTGGCCACCTGATGCAAAGAACTGACTCACTGGAAAAGACCCTGATGCTGGGAAAGATTGAAGGTGGGAGAAGGGGATGACAGAGGATGAGATGGTTGGATGGCATCACTGACTCTATGGACATGAGTTGAGTAGGCTTTGGGAGTTGGTGATGGACAGGGAAGCCTGGCGTGCTGCAGTTCATGGGGTTGCAAAGAGTAGGAAACGACTGAGCAACTGAACTGAAATATTCACTTAATGTGGTCTTATGTGTTTATGATCTCAAAAGGTTTTTTCCTCCCAAAATAAAAGTTTTAAGATAAATTCAAGATTCCTTTGAATGAAAAAAATATATATACCTTCTAAAACAGTGAGCTTACAGAACAATGTAGTGGATTGCTAGGCATACTCTGTGTAGCAGACAAGTACGTCCCACCAAGAAGGAAATCTGAAACATGACCATAAACTTTTATGAAAAATTATAACAAAGACTTTACTTCATTTACTTTTAGTGATTTCATAAATACCAGACGAGAAACCGGACGGTTTGTGAGGAAACTGAGAAAAATTTTTCCATAGAGTAAACTCAGAAATTCCCTTTTGGCTCTGTTTTCCAATCCTCCTTCACTGTGTTGTGGAGAGACTGAGTTCTTCCAGGTTTTTGGCTATCGGGGTGGTCTCCAGATCAACTGGGCTCTCCAGGTAGGTGGTTCCTGCACAGCGCTTTCCGGTCACTGGATCTACGACCTGTCCAACTTTGAAAACAATCTCAGCCAGTTCGTGCTTCACATGCTTTGTTCTTGGGACAGGGAACGCTTTGAGAAGCACAATATCCCCAATGGTGCACTGCTGGAGAGCATCGTGGGCAAAGTAGGTTTTTCGCTTATTAAAATACTGTTGAGAGAAGGAGGAAACACATCAGTAGTTCCCACTCATGACCTGGCAAGGTAGTAAACAGTCTGAAAAAGGAATGTCCAGAAAACAAGCTGGGACTTGGGGGAAAGAAACAGGTAATATACTTATGGAATCCACCTTCCAAATCCACCCTGATGCTGGGAAAGACTGAAGGCAAAAGGAGAAGAGGGTGGCAGATGAAGAGACGGTTAGATTGAAACGGCATCACCAACTCAATGGACATGAATTTGAGCAAATTCCAAGAGATAGTGGAGGACAGGGAAGACTGGTGGGCTGCAGTCCATGGGATCACCAAGAGTCGGACATGACTTAGCGAATGAGCAACAATATATTTATGGAGGCTTCCAAAGCAAAAATTGGCTGCTTAGTTTCTGGCAAACAACAATGACTTTTCCAGAGCTGATCTTGTCCCAGAGTTCTCCAGTCCACTGCCTGCGGTATCCTTGCTCTAAATTATCATCCTTTTCTACACTATTTAAACTTCCTGGGACTTCCCTGGTAATCCAGTGATTAAGAATCCACCTTCCAATGGAGGGGATGGGGGTTCATTCCCTGGTCAGGGAACTAGGATTCCACATAGTTGCCTCAGGGCAATATGCCTGAGCACCACAACTACTGAGTTCCAGTGCTGCAAACAAGAGGCTGGAGGGCCTCAACAAAGACCCAAAATAAAAATAAATAAACAAACCCTTCCAGGTAGAGTCTTCTCTCCAGCCAAAACACACCCGAAGTTATCAAGAGAACAAAGCATTATAATGTATGTAAAGCACATGCCTCGCTCAAAGTATTGCAAACAAGCCACAGATGAGAACCAGAATCATCTCTTCCTCTAGACAACCCCGCCACAGCAGGTTGTTCCATTTAACAGATAAGAAAAACAAGCTCAGGGAAGTTAAGTAAGGTGCACAGCTAGCAAACAATAGCCAGGGGACTTCCCTGGTGGTCTGGTGGTTAAGAATACGCCTTCCAACGCAGAGGGCATGGGTTTGATTCCTGGTTGGGGAAACTAAGATCCCATATTCCACAGGGCAACGAAGCCCGCATGCCCAACTCCAGAGCCAACCTGGTCTGGAGCCCGAGTGCTGCAACTAGAGAGAAGCCCACGTAATGCAACTATTAGTAAGACTCGAGGTAGCCAAAAATAAATAAATAGACATTAAAAATAACAAAAACCAGCCAGTACACAAACTAAGGTCTTCTAAGACCAATGACCATGCTATCACTCTTCAGCTTGCTTCTGTGGCTTTATTTTTGTTTTTGCTTTGGGATCAAGCCATTTTATGGAGCAGCTTCGAGGCAGTCAAAGGGCTGGGAGGATGATGAGATTGGCTGTTCTTCTCCTGGCTGGGATCTATCCAGCTTCACAAGACCCTGAAAGGGCCCCTGTATTTTCAATCCTAGATAACAAACAGCACTTGTGCCTACCAGGGTGCCTAACCTTGCATGCAGAAGCATCCCCGGCACTTGCCCCTCCCTCCCTAACACATCTACGTAATTAAGGACTCTGTACCTTCCTGCCCAGAAACCTACCTTTTCCACTCCATCCTCTGCTCCAAGGACTGTTTGGTCTCTACCATTTCCAGCCTACACATTTGCAATAGCCTCCTCACCTATTTCCTTACCTCCCATCTCCTTTTCTCATAGGCTGAAATCAAAACTACGACACAGGAGACTCTTCCCACTCCGATTCCAATCATTCTCACGTTCATTCAAAGACAAGGCCTACTTAGTGCCAAGCTCTGAGCTCAACCCCGCCAAAGCACTTGCTGCTCCAGTACAGTGTCATGCCTTTTCATGTGTAAGAAATTAATAAACAGAAACTTCAATTACACAGAGTTAAGGGACTTCCCTGGTGATCTTGAAGTTAAGAATCCACCTGCCAGGGCAGGGGAGACGGGCTCAATCCCTGGTTGGGGAACTAAGATTTCACATGCCTCAGGGCAACTAAGCTGGTGCATCACAACTAATGAGCCCACGGACAGCAATGAAGACCCAGCACGGTCAAAAATAAATAAGTTACTAAAACACAAAAACAAAAAACTCAGAATTGGGAGACCAGAAGGGGAAGCTCTCATACCGTCATGACAGCAGAGCTCAACAGGAAGAAAGATCTCCTTCTCTTCTTTCCCAGCAACAATTCAGCCAACAAAATGCCACAGACTCTTTGTTTACCATCCCCTCCCAACTTTCTGTTCCCTCTGTAAAAGCACGCTCCTCTCTGGTCACCTCCGCTTTTGTGGGAGACCGGCACATGGCCCATCATGGTTGCAGACCCCAATCTGTGATCCCAAGTATACCTGTTTCTGCTGTATAAATAACTGGCAGTGTATTTGTTTTAGGTGAACACATGGCTAAAGAACTTTCACAAACTATTCACCATGGCTGGAATGACTTCCCTCACTCCTGCCCCCAATCTGGTCTTCTGGATAAAATCTCTTTTTTGGCTGCACTGCATGGCATGTAGGGTCTTAATTCCTGATGGAACCCCTATTGGAAGGCAGAGTCTTGACACTGGACCTCCAAAGAAGTTCCTGGATAAAGTCCTTTTGGAGATTCAGCTTGATCTTATATAATCAAGAATGCTCTTGGGACTTCCCTGGTGGTCTAGTGGTGAGGACTTTGTGCTTCCAATGCAGGGGGCATGTGTTCAGTCCCTAGTTGGGGAATGAAGACCCCACATGTGGCCTGGAATGGCCGGAAAAAAAAAAAAATGCTCTCCTTTAACAACCGGGGAAGGAAGAATGAGTCTTACCTTCTGCAGTACTTTACACATAGAATGTCTATAGCAGTGTCATCAGATTGAATTGAAATGAACTCTGTGCTGTCTCTAAAATGTGAGGTGAACCAGGAATCATGCATTGTGTTACACCCACCGACCAGCCCAATGCCTGATGGGCAGCACTGGCTCAGCCCATCTTCCCTGACAGTGTGTTTCTGCTCAGAACCCTGAACATGTTGGTGATTCATCAATGCCATCTACAAACAACGATGTTCCTTACCTTTAATAAATAGGGATCCAGAACAAGTCTGGTCACTCTCACTTTAGCAGTTTTTTGCATTGCTGTCCCAATTACCTTACCCACGATCCATTTGGCATGGACGGATGAACGAACCACGGACATGATGTGGCTTTGGTCACCTGAAAATAAATTTCAAAGTTTAGCCTGACGATTGTGACTCACCAAAAGAATTTTGTCACTAGAACCGCCCAAATGCAGAAACAGCTTTGTTGGCCTTCTGGAATCACCACTTTACAGAGGTGTTTTATACACGTTTCACTATTGTAATTTTAACCTCAAGCCTCAGTTTTCCCCTCTACCAAATGGGAATAAACAACTGGGCTTACTCACAGAAGTGCTTCGACGACTTAACCCGTAAGGCGCTCAACAGGGCGAATAAACGCTGACCTTCCCTTGCGTCCCTATTCCTTTCCATCCTCCTGGGCTGCCTCTCCCTAAAGGCTCAGAGCCGGGCTACTTGGGGCGTGCGAGGCTGAGGCGAGGCGGCCCGGGAGTCCACCACACCGGAGACCTTGACTTGGCATTCCTTTCGAGATCAATTAATACTGAGTTCATGTCGCCCAGCCTGGGGAAGGTTTGGGGTGATTGCTCCCTTCGCCCCTGAAACCCGAGGTCATGTAACTCGACTCGCCTCGCCTTGAGGGCTCCCACGCTGCGGCGCTTCGGGACTCGCAAACAACCCACCTTAGAGCTCCACAGTTTCGGCGTACGCCCGGCAGAGGGCCGACCGGAGCGTGATGGCGTCACGTCGTACGCAGGTCGCTCCGCCCCAGGCCGCCCACTCATTGGCTCCGAGTCCTCTCAGTCGTGGGCGGGGTTAAAGACAGGGCTCCACCCACTCCCCCTTAATTGCAGCCGCGGGCTGTGGCTCTGCTGAAGACTTTGATCTCTTTGTGCACCCGTACCTAGTCCGATGCATCGGGAAGTTGGCCTTTACCTATTCCACTTAGTTTCTCTCTGCTTTTGTTGAGCTCCCAGACATTAGACAAGGCCTTCCAAATAAAAGGAGCTTCATTCATCAAACACTGAAACATTGGAGGCTGCCAAACGCTGAGACTGAAATGCTTAAGCATTTCCACCCCCCAGCAGTTGCATTTAAGATAAACGTCTCTAGATCTTTATGTCTGGTATGACTTTAGGTGTTAATTCTCAATATAGTGAGATGGAGAGAAGTCTGGTTACATATATATATGTGCCAGTTAGGAAGATCTTAGATGGGCCATGAGCAGGCTGCTGCTGATGCCTTCTCAGACAGAAGGAAGTCTGGGAATATACGAGGCTTTTGTTAGGAAATTGCTAGACTAGAGGAGACCTAATGGCTAGATCATGGAAAAAGCAAGAGAGTTCCAGAAAAACATTTCTGCTTTATTGACTATGCCAAAGCCTTTGACTGTGTGGATCACAATAAACTGTGGAACATTCTGAAAGATATGGGAATACCAGACCACCTGACCTGCCTCTTGAGAAACCTATATGCAGGTCAGGAAGCAACAGTTAGAACTGGACATGGAACAACAGACTGGTTCCAAATAGGAAAAGGAGTACGTCAAGGCTGTATATTGTCACCCTGCTTATTTAACTTATATGCAGAGTACATCATGAGAAACGCTGGGCTGGAAGAAGCACAAGCTGGAATCAAGATTGTTGGGAGAAATATCAATAACCTCAGATATGCAGATGACACCACCCTTATGGCAGAAAGTGAAGAGGAACTAAAAAGCCCCTTGATGAAAATGAAAGAGGAGAGTGAAAAAGTTGGTTTAAAGCTCAACATTCAGAAAACGAAGATCATGGCATCTGGTCCCATCACTTCATGGGAAATAGATGGGGAAACAGTGGCAGACTTTATCTTTTTGGGCTCCAAAATCACTGCAGATGGTGATTGCAGCCATGAAATTAAAAGATGCTTACTCCTTGGAAGAAAAGTTATGACCAACCTAGATAGCATATTCAAAAGCAAAGACATTACTTTGCCAACAAAGGTCTGTCTAGTCAAGGCTATGGTTTTTCCTGTGGTCATGTATGGATGTTGAGTCGGACTGTGAAGAAGGCTGAGCGCCGAAGAACTGATGCTTTTGAACTATGGTGTTGGAGAAGACTCTTGAGAGTCCCTTGGACTGGAAGGAGATCCAACCAGTCCATTCTGAAGATCAGCCCTGGGATTTCTTTGGAGGGAATGATGCTGAAGCTGAAACTCCAATACTTTGGCTGCCTCATGCAAAGAGTTGACTCACTGGAAAAGACTCTGATGCTGGGAGTGATTGGGGGCAGGAGGAGAAGGGGATGACAGAGGATGAGATGGCTGGATGACATCACCGACTCAATGGACGCGAGTCTGAGTGAACTCCGGGAGTTGGTGATGGACAGGGAGGCCTGACGTGCTGGGATTCATGGGGTCGCAAAGCGTCGGACACGACTGACTGACTGAACTGAACTGAATGGATGTAAAAACAACAGCGATCTTATCCTTAGATTGAAGTGTGTTTTCAGATAAAGAATTAAGGGCAAGGGCACACTTAGCACATAGATTTAAAAGGAGAGATGGTGATGGGGATAGTGTAAGATGTTTGAAATTTCAGAAATGGAAGCTGATTTTCTATAGAAGTGGTAATTATTTTAAATGCAGCGTTGCAGGAGGACTCTTTACCCACTGAACCATCAGGGAAACCCTATAACTTTATCTACATTATTTCATATAAACAAAAACTTTCCCAAGATAATATATTTCCCTCTAGCTATGAACTTAAATCCCTTTCTTTTACAAGCAAGCTTAAAACCTCTCTTGCTAACGACACCAGTAACATACCTAAAGTGATTTTTTTAATGCAAATCAAATCATTTCACACCATCAAAGGTAGAATAAACATGTTGATTTTTTTCCAACCCTCGTTGGGAGGAAAACTTTCCCTCTACTAACTTAAGTTTGTGTTGGTGGTGGGACTGTGAATGAACTGATAATAGCTCACCAGGCAAAAAGACAAGGTTTATTCACAAATGCACTCAAGAGCAGATGAAGGGACTCTTGAAAAACTAGATGTAGGGGATATATACCAAAACTAGAAGTGGGAGATTGAGATCAGGAGGAGAAGGGGGCGACAGAGGAAGAGATGGATGGATGGCATCACTAACTCAATGGACATGAGTTTGAGCAAGCAAACTCCAGGAGACAGTGAAAGACACAAAAAGTTTGGCATGCTGCAGTCCATGGGGTCTCAAAGAGTTGGACATGACTTAGCCACTGAACAACATATACTAACTTAACAGGGGAAAGGAAGGAGGGAGAAAGGGCCTCTGGGAAGACAAATGGACTTTTAGACAAGGCAAATGGGCTTTTATGAGAACCATGGAAAGTTCAACACTTTGTGATAGTGTTTGTTTATGCAATTTCTCATCCTGGTGTCAGTGGTTGGTTGATCTCCTTCTTAGCTGGAATCTCCCCTGAGAGGGAATTAACAACAGCTTGAAATCTTCCCTGGTGGCTCAGACCGTAAAGAGTCTGCCTACAATGCGGGAGACCCAGGTTCAATCCCTGGGTTGGGAAGATCTCCTGGAGAAGGAAATGGCAACCCACTCCAGTATTCTTGCCTGGAAAATCCCATGGACAGAGGAGCCTGGTGGATTATACAGTCCATGGGGTCCCAAAGAGTCAGATACGACTGAGCGACTTCACTTTCACTGTCACTCTTAGAAAGCTCTGCCTGTAGTCAGATAAGGAACACTCTGAAAAGGTTTTTTGTTTTTTATTTCCCTGCATCTGCTGTATCTTCAGTGTCCTCAGTTTCAGAGAATCTTTGTACCATTTTGGTGGATTTGGTACAGTGCCATCACCCCTTAGTGTCCTGTCTTCTGGGGTGAGAGCACTTTGTGAATTCCTTATCTGTATCTGTTAGGATTCACAAGGGGCTCATAGCCTATAGTTAAAATATGGCCCATCGTGGTGACCTGACAAACAAGGGATGAAGTCACAGTGGCCACATTGTCCTGATGGGCATCTTGTTTTTTCCTTAAGGCGATACCCTGTTTTTCCCTGCTGGTGCCAGTTTCTCAAGACTACATAACCACCCAACCACGAGACCCCGTTCACTATGTGAGCACAAGATCCCAGCTGTGGGCTAAAGATAAACTGAGGCCCCCTCCCTGCAGGGCACAATTTCCCATCAATAAGGTATAAGAAGGGTTGGCTGTGAAGGGAGGGCACTGGTTTTTCTCTAAAGCCAGCCTCTTTCTTCCTATAATAAATCTTACTCTGCCTGAATGCCCAGCTTGCTATCTTTTTCTCCACGCTCACCTTACATTTCTGATGCCAAAACCTGGGAGGGAAGACCCACCACGGCTAGGTTGACTCCTCTCCTGAGCCCACCTTCGGTGGTTCCCTCCCTTGGACCTCCCAGAGAAACTGGGACGAGTCCCCAAGATGGGACTCTCCACTTACCTTGCTGGACTGACATCCACACACTGGCTCTCATTTCATTGCCTGCAGGGGTGAGTGAATTCCTGCTCTCTCAGATTCTCTGTCTCTTGTCTGGTTTTTGAAGCCCTAGTGCTAGGCAGCAGAGAAGACAATGGCAACCCACTCCAGTACTCTTGCCTGGAAAACCCCATGGACGGAGGAGCCTGGTAGGCTGCAGTCCATGGGTTCGCTGAGCGTCGGACACGACTGAGTGACTTCACATTCACTTTTCACTTTCATGCATTGGAGAAGGAAATGGCAACCCATTCCAGTATTCTTGCCTGGAAAATCCCATGGATGGAGGAGCCTGGTGGGCTGCCATCTATGGGGTCACACAGAGTCGGACACGACTGAAGCGACTTAGCAGCAGCAGTGCTAGGCAGAGGATCCCACGGCCCTTGGGCCCTGGTCTCACTTTGAAATAAGGGACGCCCATTTCATGGGAGACCCTGTCGCTGAGAAGGCTGTGAGAACAGGGACACCTTTTCTTTTGGACCTTTCTCCTCCCTTTTTTCACTCGCCCTTGTTTGCCCTACCTCCCCTAATCGGCTACAATGGGAAATTCTCAGTCCCAAAAAAGTGAAAGTGAAGTCGCTCAGTCGTGTCTGACTCGTTGTGACCCCATGGACTGTAGTCTACCAGGCTTCTCTGTCCATGGGATTTTCCAGGAAAGAGTACTGGAGTGGGTTGCCATTTCCTTCTCCAGAGGATCTTCCTGACTCAGGGATCGAACCCAGGTCTCCTGCATTGCAGGCAGACACTTTACCCTCTGAGCCATTAGCCTGCCTTCTCCAAAACCTAAAAAACTTAGGGTTTTCAAGGAGAAAGAGGGCCAAAGCGACTCACTTATTACTGTCACACTGTATGGCGACTGGATAATAGGGCCCAGTGGCCAGAAAACAGAACTCTCGATTACACTACTTTAACGGACCTCGATAACTTCTGCGGCGGCAATGGCAAGTGGTCAGAGATCCCTTCTGTTCAGGCTTTCTTTGTTCTCCGCTCTTGGCCCTCTCTCTGTACTTCCTCTTCTACTTCTCAAATACTTTTAGCCCATTCTGGGCCACATCCCCCCAATACTATATCCCCTGATCCCTGTTTGGATTTTTCCTCTTTTTTGACCGCTCTGACCACAGTGCACCTCCAATCGCCTCTAATCCTGTCGTAGCAGACCTGGTCCCACAACCTCCACCTTACATCCCCCTGGCTCCTCTCTCCTCTTAGGTGCAGGCCACCGCTGCTTCCGACCCTCCCTCAAGGCCTGTTTCCGGCTTTGGCTCCACCCCCTACTACCGGGGTCTCAAGTCCCTATCCCGACCTCCCCAAATCCCCTCCTTTTACCAAGCCGTGAACGGCCTTAAAGAGACAGCACCCTGAATCCCTTCCCGCTCCCTTCCTTCCCTTATGAGAGCTGGGTGGCACAGAAGGCATTGTTTGGGTGCACATCCCATTCTTCCTTTCCGATTTATCTCAAATCGAAAAACGTCTTGGCTCTTTTTCCTCTGACCCTGACACTTATTTCAGTTCAGTCGCTCAGTTGTATCTGACTCTTTTCGACCCCATAAATTGCAGCATGCCAGGCCTCCCTGTCCATCACCAAATCCCGGAGTTGACCCAAACTCATGTCCATCTACTTCACCCAGTCTTATGACTTGACCTGGCATGATATTTACATTATACTCTCCTCTACCCTCCTCCCTTGGACTGCAAGGAGATCCAACTAGTCCATTCTAAAGGAGATCAGTCCTGGGTGTTCTTTGGAAGGACTGATGCTAAAGCTGAAACTCCAATACTTTGGCCACCTGATGCAAAGAGTTGACTCATTGGAAAAGACTCTGATGCTAGGAGGGATTGGGGGCAGGAGGATAAGGGGATGACAGAGGATGAGATGGCTGGATGGCATCACTGACTCGATGGACATGAGTTTGAGTGAACTCCGGAAGTTGGTGATGGACAAGGAGGACTGGCGTGCTGCAATTCATGGGGTTGAAAAGAGTCTGACACGACTGAGCGACTGAACTGAACTGAACCCTCCTCCCAGAAGAAAAAGAACAAGTCTGTCAAGCCACTGAGGCTCATGCCAATGAAATACATCAAACTGATGATACTAAGCTTATAGGCTCAGCTGCCAATTCCAGGGACGACCCTAACTGTGACTACCAGGCAGGGTGTCCTGAGCGAACAGCTTGTAATCACATGGTGACTTGCCTTATTGCAGGCCTCCAAGAAACAGGACATAAAGCTGTTAACTTTGATAAACTCAGAGAAATAACTCAAAGGCCAGATGAAAATCCAGCACAATTTCTAGCTAGATTAACAGAAGCCCTACAAAAATATGCAAAATTAGATCCAACTTCAATAGAAGGTACCATTGTCCTTACTACCCATTTTATTTCCCAATAGTCCTCAGACATTCCAAAGAAGCTAAAAAAGGCAGAGGAAGGCCCTCAAACCTCTCAACAAGATCTTTTAAATTTGGCTTTTAAAATTTTCAATAACCAGGAAGAACAGGCAAAACCAGAAAAGGCCCAGAGAGATCAGGCTAAATATCATTTCTTAGCCACTGCCTTACATGGCTCCAAACCTCAATCCTCTGACAGAGACAATAAATCATCTAGGCCCTGTTACAAGTGCGGTAAAGAAGGGCACTGGGCTGGCTCATGCCTAAAGCCCAAGCCCCCTCCGGGTCCATGTAGTAATTGTGGTATAAAGGGACATTGGAAGGTAGACTGCCCTAACCTCCCTCTAGGGATCTGGACATTTCCTCGCAGTCCTGAGCAGGAGCCCTCGGACCCATCTCTGCCCAGACTCCTTGGACTCGCCACTGAAGACTGAAGGTGCCCAGGGCCCCAGACCCCAAGCCCTATCCTCCAATATGTAGATGATCTTCTTCTCCTTTGTAGCCCCTCACTCATACACTCTCAACGACATACAATACAACGCCTCAACTTCCTAGCCGATTAGGGGCTATAGGAGTGTCTCCTATTAAGGCTCAACTTTCCCTTCCTGAGGTCACCTATCTTAGAGTTCTCCTGACATCAACAGACATATAACTACTGATAGAAAGTCCCTTATATCTGCCCTACCACTTCCTACATCAAAAACAAAAATTCTGTCCTTTTTGGGCTTGGCTGGGTATCTACGCCTCTGGATCCCCAATTTTGCCCTCCTAGCACAACCTCTATACCCAGCTACTGGGGAAGGTGGGGGTGGGGAGGGGTGGCGCAATCTTTCGGAGCCTCTTGAGCCAAATACTTTTAAGTCAAATGTCTGTTCGGGCCTTAATGCTCTAAAACAAGCTATTCTCTTGGCCCCAGCTTTAACACTGCCTGATCTTTCTCGCCCTTTTATACTCTACACACTGAGAGACATAAAATTGTCCTAGGAGTCTTAGGACAGATGCAGGGCCCTTCCTTTGTCCCCATTGCTTCTCTGTCAAAACAACTGGATACCACCATACAGGGATGGCCAGCCTGCCTGCGTGTTCTGGCTGCAGCTACACTTCTCACTCAAGAAGCAAAAAACTTACTTTTGGGACACCCACGGTCATTCGCTCACCACATGACCTTAAGGACTTACTCTCACACAAGGCCATGGCTCTTCTATCACCTTCTCGTATCCAACTAATTCATATCACCCTCCTAGAATCTCCCGAGTTCTCTTTTGAACACTGCCCTACTGTTAACCCCGCCACCCTCATCCCGAATTCTTCTGAGCCTCCAATTCACACTTGCAATGAGACATTAGAAGACTTGATACCTCACTTCTCCCATATCTCCTTTAAATAACCCTGATCTTACTTGGTATATCTCTGTTGCTCCTAACAATCAAACCCTCCTATCCCACTAATCCACAACAGACCCAAAGAAGCAATTCAATTCATTCCCTTATTGATAAGCATAGGAATAGCAGCAGGGATTGGAACAGGAACTGCAGGGCTCATGACCTCTTTAAACTACTATCAGTCTCTCTAAGGATCTCACTGAAAGTCTAAAAGAAGTAGCCGCTGGCCTTATCAGTCTCCAGGGCCAACTAGATTCCCTGGCAGCTGTGGTCCTTCAAAACAGAAGAGGGTTAGACCTTCTCACAGCAGATAAAGGAGGCCTCTGTTTTTTTCTAGACGAAGCCTGCTATTTAAAGTCTGCCACTGTTTCCCCATCTATTTGCCATGAAGTGATGGGACCAGATGCCATGATCTTCGTTTTCTGAATGTTGGGCTTTAAGCCAACTTTTTCATTCTCCACTTTCACTTTCATCAAAAGGCTTTTTAGTTCCTCTTCACTTTCTGCCATAAGGGTGGTGTCATCTGCATATCTGAGGTTATTGATATTTCTCCCAACAATCTTGATTCCAGCTTGTGCTCCTTCCAGCCTAGCGTTTCTCATGATGTACTCTGCATATAAGTTAAATAAACAGGGTGACAATATACAGCCTTGACATGCTCCTTTTCCTATTTGGAACCAGTCTGTTGTTCCATGTCCAGTTCTAACTGTTGCTTCCTGACCTGCAGATAGGTTTCTTAAGTGGCAGGTCAAGTGGTCTGGTATTCCCATCTCTTTCAGAATTTTCCACAGTTTTTTGTGATCCACACAGTCAAAGGATTTGGCATAGTCAATAAAGCAGAAATAGATGTTTTCTGGAACTCTCTTGCTTTTTCCACGATCCAGCAGATGTTGGCAATTTGATCTCTGGTTCCTCTGCCTTTTCTAAATCCAGCTTGAACATCTGGAAGTTCACGGTTCACGTATTGCTGAGGCCTGGCTTGGAGAATTTTGAGCATTACTTTGCTAGCGTGTGAGATGAGTGCAATTGTGCGGTAGTTTGAGCATTCTCTGGCATTGCCTTTCTTTGGGATTGGAATGAAAACTGACCTTTTCCAGTCCTGTGGCCACTGCTGAGTTTCCAAATTTCCTGGCATATTGAGTGCAGCACTTTCACAGCATCATCTTTCAGGATTTGAAATAGCTCAACTGGAATTCCATCACCTCCACTAGCTTTTTTCGTAGTGATGCTTTCTAAGGCCCACTTGACTTCACATTCCAGGATGTCTGGCTCTAGGTGAGTGATCACACCGTGATTATCTGGGTCGTGAAGATCTTTTTTGTACAGTTCTTCTGTGTATTCTTGCCACCTCTTCTTAATATCTTCTGCTTCTGTTAGGTCCATACCATTTCTGTCCTTTATCGAGCCCATCTTTGCATGAAATGTTCCCTTGGTATCTCTAATTTTCTTGAAGGGACTTTGGCCCATATCCTATATCAAAAAGGCTGGAATGTTAGGGTTCACAAGGGGCTCATAGGGTATAGTTAAATTATGGCCCATCGTGGTGACCTGACAAACAAGGGATGAAGTCACAGTGGCCACATTGCCCTGGTGGGCATCCTGTTTTTCCCTTAAGGTGATACCCTGTTTTTCCCTGCTGGTGCCAGTTTCTCAAGATTACGTGACAACCTGACCATGAGACCCCTTTGACTACATGACCATCCGATCGACCACAAGACCCCAGCTGTGTGCTAAATATAAACTGAGGCCCCCTCCCTGCGAGGCACAATTTCCCATTGATAGGGTATAAGAAGGGTTGGCTGTAAAGGGAGGGCACTGGTTTCTCTCTAAAGCCAGTCACTTTCTTTCTTTCTTCCTATAATAGGTCTTTCTCTGCCTGAATGCCCGGCTCACTCTTTTTCTCTGCTTGCCTTACAGCACCCTCAGTGGGTCTGCCAATCAATATGCTCTGTCTTCATTTAGCACAAGGCCCAAGCTGGACCAATCAGATTACCTTCCAGGAATATGAATCTTGAGTGCTCTGATGGGAGAATGGGAGGTGACTGGGGATAATGGATCCTGGTGGAGGTGTTCTGAACAGTCAATTCTGCTGCTTGCACCAACAGAAAATTAACCTATAAAGAAGTTGGCACTCGGAAAGCAACATGCAATCATTCATGGGGTAAGACACAAATTAAATGCTTTTTCGAAGACTAAAATGTACCCATATTTGATAAACTTCTCAGCCATCAGCCCCCAACCCAGCATTCATTCTCATATTCAATCTTCCTCTCTCTTCCCTCTGCTCTCTCCCAAACCATTTTTCTCGTCTATTTCTCTTCATGGTCACTGTTATGTTTGTATCCTTCCAGGATTCTTATTTTGGATCCCGACCCCCATGGTGAAGATATTAGGAGAGGGGCTTTGAGGAAGGGATTAGGTTTTGCTCTCATTAATGGGATTCAATCTCTTTTATAAAAGGACTCCAAGAAAACTTCCTTCTACTGTGAGGGCACCAGGGAATGGGTCCCTACTAACACAGATCTTTTGGCACCTTGATCTTGGATTTCCCAGCTTCCAGAACTGTATGCTATTAATTCCTGCTTTTGTAAATCACTCAGTCTATGGTCCCAGGTGGCACTGCTGCTGCTGCTGCTAAGTCGCTTCAGTCGTGTCCGACTCTGTGCGACCCCATAGACGGCAGCCCAGCAGGCTCCCCGGTCCCTGGGATTCTCCAGGCAAGAACACTGGAGTGGGTTGCCATTTCCTTCTCCAATGCATGAAAGTGAAAAGTGAAAGTGAAGTCGCTCAGTGGTAGACACGGTTTGATCCCTGGGTCAGGAAGATCCCTTGGAGAAGGGCATGGCAACCCACTCCAGTAGTCTTGCCTGAAGAATCCCATGGACAGAGGAGCCTGGTAGGCTACAGTCCATGGGGCCACAAGGAGTCAGACACTTAGCAGTCTATGGTATTTTGTATATGTTGTTGATGTTGTTTAGTTGCTAAGTTGTGTCCAGCTCTTTGCGACCCCATGGACTGTACACTACCAGGCTCCACTGTCCGTGGGATTTCCCAGGCAAGAATACTGTAGTGGTTTGCCATTTCCTTCTCCAGGGGATCTTCCCAGATCAGGGATCAAACCCGTGTCTCCTGTGTTGGCAGGCAGATTCTTTACCACTGAACCACCAGGGAAGCCTCATTTTGTATATAGAAAGTGATGGAATTTGTATTTACATATACATACACATACATCTATAATGTAAATGTATATATATATATAGTATTTTGTGTATATATATATGACATTTCTTTTTCCATTCATCAGACACTACTAAGGTTGTTTCCCTTTTAAAAATTTTTTATGATTTAAAGAAATATTATTTAGCATTGCTGGGTCTTAGCTGTGGCATGTGAACTCTTTAGTTGTGGCATATGGGATCTAGTTCCCTGACCAGGGATGGAACCCGGGTCCCCTGCATTGGGAGTTCAGAGTCTTAACCACTGAACTGTCAGGAAAGTCTCACATTTTTATAACTAGTTTTGGTATAATTATTTTTTATATTCTGGGTACCTCTTACCTGTTTCTTAATGTGTTTAAGGCACTTAATAACATTTGAAATTTTAGGTCTGTGACTTTAATGAAATGTTTAGATATATTTAAATCTGATCAGTGTTTACAAGAGTAAGGATATCTCATTTTAGAAATTCTTAAGTATTTATTATTTGCACATCTATGAATAATTAGAGGAATGTTGGCTACTTAAGGAATGTTGTTTGGTTTCTTAAATTAATAAATTGAAAATTAATCAAAATCCAAATGAGTATTTTTCTCCCAGCCCTTAAGCCCTTTGGACATAAGAGAATCTATCAACATGATAATCTCTTTTACTCTGAGATTCTGAGAAAGAGAGTCATACAAATTTTGGTATTGAGCAGCAATTCATTTTATTAAATTTAATACATTTATCAAATGTTTTCAGAGTGCTATGAAACACTGTTCCAGGCACTGTTTTTATCCACTGGATTAGGAGTAAGACGATCCATGTTCTAGTGACATTCCAGTCTGAGAAACTCTGAAAAATTATCACTTATTATCATGTCTAACCTTCAGTATCTCTTTTCATATAAGAAAGGCAACATCACCTGGTTGGAGGAACCAAATGAATTAACATATGTAAAAGGGTAATATCTTGCCCAATAGAAAATAGAAATAAGTCATAATGTTAGGTTTCTGAGTGAGTAAACCACTCCTATAACTCCCTAGAATTTTGATGTAATAAATACATTTAGGATTCACTTAAATTAGAACATGTTGAAGATAACAAAGGACGAGAATGAATTCACACCAGAATGACATAGTTTACTGTACGGTTAACATAAGCATAATCATTTATGACCCTAAGGATAGATAACAGATTCTAATCTTATGAAGAATTGGTGAAAATCCATGGCCGACTGGTCTCCTTCAGTTCAGACTCCTCTTTTCTGAAATTGTCCAAATTCTGCTTATCTTCTGAAAATCCTGTACTGCTCTCCTTTCCCTGTGTGAGATACACTGCCTTCTGTTGAAGCCTTTAGCACTCTTTGTGGATTATTCAGGTTTTTTTTTTCTTGGTTGCATACTTTGATCAAAGGCTTCACCAACTGTAATTAATCATTACTTCTTTTAACCTATACCTCTGCTGTCTGAGACTTCATCTTGCCTCACTGCCTCTTCCCGAAACCTGAGAGCTCTATACTCTGCCTCTTTAGAGCAAATAAATCTTACATGTTACTCCCTTTGGTGAAGAGACACTTTCAGAACTTATCTGTCTTAAAAATTGATCTCCATTAAACAGGTATTTAAACATGATATTACTGGAAATCCTCCCTCACTCCAGTATCTCAGGGTTTTATTAACTATTTCATCCACTGATGTGTGGGACAAAAATGTACTTGAAAAGTTTAACTTCCACAATGAAATGATTTCATTACTTTCTTGGTTTTTAGTGTTTTAATTAAAAAAAGAATTTACATCATTCCAGCTTTGACTTAAGGCCTATGATATCTAGTCTCTCACAGGAATAAAGAAATGCGGAAGTCTTTAGCTAGGAGATATGTCAGAAGAAAGGTGAGAAAGTAAGGGGACTGGGGAAGGAAAAAAAAGGAAAAAAAAAAAAAGCAAGGGGACTGGGTTCCAACTTGGTTTCATGGCTTCTTCAGCCAAGACCGAGAAGACCAAGAGAAAAACAAAAAGCCCAGAAACAAGCAGGTCCCTAGATGTAGCTATTCATGGTTTATGACGGTTTATATTTACAATGCTTTGTAACATCAAACTGCGATTTCTGTCAAACAAGGCAGTGATCATAAAATTTAACCACCTTAAATTCCTTTTGGAAAACGGTGGTACATAAATATACTTCAATAAATAAAGTGAATTATTAAACAAACTAGTAACACTTACTTGCATGTATGCTCAATCATCTCTGACTCTTTGCAACCCTATGAACTGTAGCCCACCAGGCTCCTCTCTCCATGGAATTCTCCAGGCAAGAATACTGGAGTGGGTTCCCTTCTCCAGGGTATCTTCCCAACCCAGGGATCGAACCCACAGCTCCTGCACTGGCACGTGGATTCTTTTCCACTGAGCCACCTGGAAGCCCCTATGCTTCCTTAGTTGTTTATATAAACCAATAAGGCTCTTTCCTGGTTCTTTGCCTCAGCGTGGCACCACCACTTACCCTCTGGTTCAGCCCCTACTTCTGACTTCCACAGTGATGCAGACAGGTGAAGGGATTCTTATAAAGTCCCTGTCAGTATAAAATAAAACCTCCTCTCTATTTAAACCTGCAAATGTAACAGAAATAACAATTTTGATTCAAAAATATACATTTGCCATAGGGAAATTTAAAACTACAATAACAGGATAGAAAAGTAGATTTCTCTGAATCACTTTTCAAAGTTCACCAATATGACCCTCAGTCTCCTCTAAGACTCATCTTAGAGATCCCAGGACCTGTTTGATGAAAATAATGGAAGGATTCCTAAAAAACAATATTATTATTGCCATATCCTACAACATGGCTTCTCAAGTGATGGTACAGAAGACTTAGATGGTACACCAATGAATATTTTCAACTTCAAAATTATATATTTATTTTGATGGAAATTAGAATATAATTTAGCATATAAAACTCACAATCTCCATAAATAATATTTCCTAGGACAAGGCTAAAAACCCTGAGTCCTATTAAAAATATTAAGTAAACATTAAGTATGATAAAATTGGTAAAGGATACACACAAATGACTTTAAGTTTGAGAAATATTGCTCTTTTCTATTTATTTCAAATTTATGTGACTGGTTATACTACACAATAGCCTCAATTAATTAATGTTTATATAATTTAAAAATTGTATGCCATAAAAATCACAAGGGAATAATGATAGGTCATTGCCTACAGGATATCTGGTCATTAAAAAAAGTTTGGAACATGTCTCCTAATATAATCTTGTTTATAAAATATTTTCATTATGTATAACTTCTCTTGGGAATATAATATGCTAAATTTAAGGTCTAAATTTATTTGCCTTCTATGCATTAAAAGTTTATTTATAAGCTTTCTCCCCACTATGAATAATCTGATATTGAACAGGATGAAAAGGTCTAACCCCAATTTTCCTATATTTATATATTCATATGATTTTCTTACCACCCCCACCACCCCCATCAGGACAAAGCTAAAAATTCTGAGTTATGTGCTGTGGAGTAAGGGAAGGACTGTGGCTTAAGGTTTTCTCACATTTATTATATTCACACAATTTCTCCCGAGTGTGGATTTTCCTATGTTGATTAAGGTGTGCACTCTGGCTGAAGGCTTTTTCACATTCATTACATTTATAAGGTTTCTCTCCTGTGTGAGTTCTCTCATGCTGATTAAGATGTGTCCTCTGGCTGAAGGCTTTCCCACAAAAACTACATTCATAAGGTTTTTCTCCAGTGTGAAGTCTATGATGTTCAGTAAGGGATGTGATCCGGCTAAAGGCTTTACCACACTGATTACATTTATAGGGCTTCTCTCCAGTATGAATTCTCAGATGCTGAGTAAAGGATGAATGTTGACGGAAGGCTTTCCCACATTCATTGCATATAAAAGGTTTTTCTCCCGTGTGAATTCTCTGATGTTGAATAAGGTGTATTCTCTGGCTGAATCTTTTCCCACATTCATCACAATTATAGGGTTTCTCTCCTGTGAGGACCATCTGAGGTTGAGCAAGAGATGAGTTCTGGCTGAAGGCCTTCCTGCATTCACTGTGTTTCCCTTCAGTATGAATATGACCAGTAAGAAGAAGATGCTGATTGAAGATTTTTCCACACTCGTTATATTCATAAGGATTTTCTCTTATGTAGTTTCCCTGATAGTAAATCAGGTCTGAATTATGTTTGATGCTATTTCCTTGTATGTCAGAATTAAGGGGTATTTTCATTGAAGGAATTCTCTGTTGCATAAGAAGGTTTGAGTTTAGATTATAGTTTTCCCCAAATCTACTACATTCAAGGCCTCTCTCCTGTGTGATCTTTTTGTGGGTAAAAGATACTTGTCCTAAGTATCTCTGCTGGTTTTCTTGGTTGAATTCTAACTGGTAATCAAAATCCCAGAGTCCACCTAAGATGGAGTACCAGAAACTGTCTCCTGTTAGTCTCTCCATTATCATGTCATGGGTTTGATTTTCATCAGAAATATTATGGTTTGATTTTTTAATTTCTGGTCTATTCTCCCCATCTAAAAGAAATTCAGAACATATAAACACTTCAGTATTCTCTGTATGAAAAAGAAACTGTGGCATAGTATATAACCAAATGAAACTGACCGTAGTGCAGACAATGAAAATGTGGCATTGAAAGTTTTGAAATAAAGCCATGTAACAAAGGGAAAGACTATAAGAGGATGACAAGAAGCAGTGAGCAGGGAGAGATTTTAAAATATGAGTGGTAATCATAAAAAGAAGAGATCCATCAGGAATATACATAATTGGGAGAAAACGGAAAGGAGAATAAGAAATATCATAAGAAAGTCTGTGCTCAGAGGTGAGAGACAGAAAAGACTGTGCTTAGAGAACACAGGGCCAAGTCCAGGACCTTCTCAATCTCACCTGTGGATTATTCTATTGTAGTGCCCACTATCTGCTTATTTCAAAAGTATTTCTTCCTATTTTAAACTTTTGTTTAAAATGATAAAACTATTACTAAATTTTCAGCTGTGCTGGGTCTTCATTGCTGCATGTGGGCTTTTTCTAGCTGTACTAAGTATTGTATTAGTTGCTGAGTTGTGTTCAACTCCTTTCAACCCCAGGAACTGTAGCTCATGTAGCAAGTGGAGGTTACCCTAATTTCCTTGTCTCTAATCCCACTCCCATTTTTTTAGAACCTTGCCCCATCTTTTCTATTTTCTACTTACATTCTCCCTGATCCCTTCCATTTAGCACTTTAAACAAGCTGGAATCATTCCTTCTTAGAATGATCCTGTTTTGACACTACCTTCTAGTCTAGCTACCTGGTTCATCTGGTAAATAATCTTCCTGCAATGTGGGAGACCTGGGTTCAATCCCTGGGTTGGGAAGATCCCCTAGAGAAGGGAATGGCTACCCACTCCAGTATTCAGGCTTGGCAAATTTCATGGACTGTATAGTCCATGGGGTCGCAAAGAGTTGGATACAACTGAGCCACTTTCACATCTTTCTAGTCTAGCAGTCACCCTCTTTGTTTGCTTCACCTTCTCATTTGAGCTTCTTGTAAGAAGTACCATATATGTACTAGCTATACTGTTTTTTAGTTTTTGGCTGTACCAGCAGCATGTGGGACCTTAGTTCCCTGACCAGGGATCAAACCCACACCCCCTGGACTAGAAGTGTGGAATCTTAACCACTGGACTGTTAGGGAAGTCCAACTACAAGCTCTACTTTTTTTTTTTTTAAACCTCCTGTTTACTCAGCAATGTATAAACTGATTGTTTTGCTAATTACTCCCCTGTCACTTCTCTCATTAATATCATTCCTAACCTTTTCATTGCTAGATCCATCAGACATTTTCCATGTCTCACCTTAGCTAGGAAGAGAATTTCTAGATATTAAATAGACATCAGCTAATGCCCAAGACAATGAGACTAGCAATACCCCAGAGGGCACATCAGAATGAGGTTGCACAAGCCAGATCATTCTATCTCAGTTCCTCCATCAACAGAAACATTCTACCACATCCTTGTAAGAGAAACAATTGATTGTGTCTCACGGGAAAATGCAAAAATGCAAGCAGTCTCCTTGGAGGACACTGCTAGGCTGCCTGCCCTGACAAGGAGGATACAAAGAAACCACTTATACAACCTCATTTGGTCAAGGACCAAAAGCCTTGACCACCCAGGTACAGCTGATAATGAAGTCTAGAAATTTCTTTTCTACTCTGGCCATGTTGCACAGCTTGCAGGATCTTAAATTCCAAACCAGGGACTGAACCTGGGCCCTGTCAGTGAAAGCACCGAGTCCTAACCACTGAACTGCCAGGGAATTACCTGGAAATTTTCTTGAGTGTAGTAATTATTTTCTCGAGTTGGGAGTCTCTGGGCAGGGACATAATGGGAGACAGTATGGCTCCTTCACATGGCAGCATATGTACCTGTGGGAAAGAACAGCTCAGGTTTCTGTGTGGGCACCTACACTGGCAATTTGCCTGAAAAGGGAGTCTTTCATTTTCCTTCTTTAGTTTCCTATTTTCCAGGTTCCAGGATAGGAAGCTTTGTGAAAATAATGTTACTCATCATTGTCAGGAAAAGTGCTTAGGGATTCTTGACAAACTGTTTTAATTATCAGCCTCTAAACAGGGTTTAGAGCACTGGGGTGCAGCACCTGTCAGGCTAAAAATTTAGGTCCAATGAGGCTGAAAAAGGAATAAGTTTTCCTACCTAAGATAACTGAGAGCACTATAAGCAAGAAAGACAACCGAATCAGAGTCAGCTTCAGAAAGCTCAAGTTTGAATGATAGAAAACCAAGCCCAAATGATGAAACAAGGTGTCTGAGCAAAGAATCAAGATGGGATATATTAACCTGGCTTAATGACTTGGTATCTGGCACATACCCATCAGTCCACTGTTTCCTAATATAACCAGGCAGTATGCCCACAAAAAGGAGCTATGATTTAGGAGTTTTGGGGTTTTTTTTGGTCAAGAAGTCTCACTTAGTAGGATGTTTTAAAGGAGTAGAGAGTCAATAGGTCCAAGGTTTGAAATACTTGATTAAAATGACAGTATGACATTCATAAACAAAAATACAATCTAAACTCTGGGAAGAGTATGTACATGAACTACTGAGGCTAGAAATGTAGAAATGGAAAAATGACATACAGAAGCTACTTAAAAGCACAGTACTGAAGAATGAACACCAAGTCCATAAGAAATATGTGCCTTTAGAAGAATAAAGAGTGAGAGAAGGTATTTCAAAGAGCAGGTAGGATAGCTATGACAGATTCATGGTGATGTATGGCAGAAACAAACACAGTGTTGTAAAGCAATTACCCTTGCTTTATTAAATTACCCTTGCTTTATTAAAGCAATTACCCTTGCTTTACCCTTGCTAATTTATTAAAAATAAATAAATTTAAAAAAAGAACAGGCTGGGAGACAAGAGAGAGGCTACAAGAGGCAAGAATGGTGTGAAAGACAAGGTGCGAGACAATTTTCAAGAGTCAATTCAACACAGTCAAATGCAACATGATCATACAACATGATAATGGTGGTTTGTTTTAGCCACTGGACTTGACTGGAAGGAAGTTAGTGGTAATCTCCAAGAAAAAATTTTTAGTAACATAGGTATGACAGGGATCCTATCACAAAGGTGAACAAGAGACTGAGAACGAAGGCTACGGATTTTAGACAACTTTAACATGTTTGATAATAAAAAGAAAAAAAATAATGAAAAATAGGTTAAAATGGGATGGAAAAGAAAAAGATTTAAAGAATCCTGAAAGGATTATAAACAAAAAAATAGTAAGAAAGTGCTTTGTGGAGATTTGTAATATCAAGGTATTTATGAACAAACTAAAACTTTCAAAATAATTTTTGTGTTGTGCAAATTTTTTAAATAGTAAGTATATATATATTTCGTCTATTTAATCAGAAAAAAATAGTCATTTCTACTTTGGAAAAATGTCAAATATGAACTGAAATTTTTAAAAGGCCTCTGCTGCAGCTGCTGTTTAGTTGCCTAAGTCATGTCCAACTCTTTTGGACCCCATGGACTGTAGCCCGCCAGGCTCTCCTGTCCATGAAATTTCCCAGGCAAGAATACTGGAGTGGGTTTCCATTTCCTTCTCCAGGGGATCATCCCAACCCAGGACCACACCCATTAAAAATGCCTTGATATCCTTTAAATCCCAGAGGGAGATGTTCAGAGCACACTCCATTAAGTATTTCAAAAGTGACTATTTTCTTTCACTGAGTCACAAATACTCAAATGTTCTCTTCTCACCTGGATGAGTGTCTGGTGGGCTGACTCTTCCCATCATCCACTGTTCCTCCTGCTCCAACTGAGTGATCACCTCTGGCTTATACAGTTGATGCCCTGTTCAAGAGGAAAATGTGTATCTTAGAATTTTACACAGGGAACAAAAGTCTCAGAACTCATTTCCAAACTTTTTTATCTTTAGGGTCTTTGGATTTGGAAAGGGGAGGCTTCTGAGGCAGCAAAATAAAGCTACCCATCTCAGAGTCAACACATTTCACCAGAGGAGAAAGCAGGAATCAGAGGTCTCTTGTCTCCAACTGACTGGCTTTCTTCCATCCTGGCCTCATGCTTTCTAACTGGTGCTGAAGAAGACTCCTGAAAATCTCTTGGACTGCAAGGAGATCAAACCAGTCAATCCTAAAGGAAATCAACCCAGAATATTCCCTGGAAGGACTGCTACTGCTGAAGCTGAAGCTCCAATACTATAGGCACTTGATGAGAAAAGCTGATTCACTGGAAAAGACCCTGATGTTGGGAAAGACTGAAAAGAAAGAGAGAAGGGGGCAACAGAGGATGAGATGGTTAGACAGCATCAACGACTCAATGGACATGAATTTGAGAAAACTCTGGGAGATAGTAAAGGACAGAGGAGCCTGGTGTGCCGAAGTCCATGGGGTCCCAAAGAATCAGACACAACTTACAGAGATGCCCTCCTTACCCAGTGCAACCAGATTCCTATAGTTTTCCAGCATCACATCTCGGTAGAGGTTCTTCTGAGCAGGGTACAGCTGGTCCCACTCTTCTCTGGTGAAGTCCACAGCCACGTCCTGGAATGTCAGTGATTCCTGAAACATCAAGTATATCCCTGCTCAGCCAGAAACCTTTTTGTTTTTCCTTTACAGGGGCCCTTAAGGGAAGAGTCAAAGGTGGTGCAGTAGACAAAGGATCCCTGATTCCTTCTAGTGGTAAAATACTGAGCTGCTCTGCTTCCCCAGCTGATACAGGGAGGCAGTCTGTCATGTTCTGCTCTGTTGGTCAAATCCTTAAGTGCTATGCCTGGTTCCCTTTAATGAAAAATGGCACTTAGACCCCAAGATCTGGGCACTAGCTGCATCCAGTGCTACTGGAGTACCATTTCTTCTAGGCCCTCTCAGGGGTCATATCTAGGAAAGAGGGGAATATATACAGTGATGTACGTATACACACACAACTCCATATCTAACCCTATGTTTACTGATATTTATTAAAACCCATAGGTCAAGAGAGTGACTGGTTAAAAAACAAAACAAAACACCAGGGGTCCATACTGATATCTCTAAATCTAATCCAACATAGCAGGGTTCATTCTATCCTCTCTTCTCATATCTGTAATTCCCTTCTCTGACCCATCTCTCTCTGATCTTATAATTCCCTTCAAGAGAATGCCAGAAAAACATCTACTTTTGCTTCATTGACTATGCAAAAGCCTTTGACTGTGTGGATCACAATAAACTGGAAAATTCTTCAAGAGATGGGAATACCAGACCACCTTACTTGCCTCCTGAGAAATCTGTATGCAGGTCAAGAAGCAACAGTGAGAATTGGACATGGAACAATGAACTGGTTCCAAATTGGGAAAGGAGTATGTCAAGGGTGTATATGGTCACCCTGTTTATTTAACTTATAAATAAACAGAGCAGAGCAGATCATATGAAATGCCAGGCTGGATGAAGCACAAGCTGGAATCAAGACTGCTGGGAAAAATATCAATAATCTCAGATATGCAGATGATACCACCCTAATGGCAGAAAGCAAATGGGAACTAAAGAGCCTCTTGATGAAAGTGAAAGAGGAGAGTGAAAAAGCTGGCTTAAAACTTAACATTTAAAAAACTAAGATCATGGCATCCAGTTCCATCACTTCATGGCAAATAGATGGGGAAATAATGGAGACAGTGAGAGACTTTATTTTCTTGGGCTCCAAAATCACTGCAGATGGTGACTGCAGCCATGAAATTAAGAGATGCTTGCTCCTTGGAAGAAAAGCTATGAAAAGACACATTACTTTGCTGACAAAGGCCCATCTAGTCAAACTGAAAAGTGAAAGTCACTCAGTCTTGTCCAACTCTTTGCAATCCCATGAACTATACAGTCCATGGAATTCTCCAGACAAGAATACTGGAGTGAGTGGCCATTCCCTTTAGCGGATATTCTCAATGCAGGAGTTGAACTGGGGTTTCCTGCACTGCAGGCAGATTCTTTACCAACTGAGTGATCAGGGAAGCCCCCATCTAATCAAAGCTATGGTTTTTCCAGTAGTCATGTATGGATGTGAGAGCTGGACCATAAAGAAAGCTGAGCACTGAAGAACTGATGCTTTTGAACTATGGTGTTGGAGAAGACTCTTGAGAGTCCCTTGGACTGCAAGGAGATCCAACCAGTCAATCCTAAAGGAAATCAGTCCTGAATATTCATTGGAAGGACTGATGCTGAAGCTGAAACTCCAATACTTTGGCTACCTGATGCGAAGAACTGACTCAATGGAAAAGACCCTGATGCTGGGAAAGACTGAAGGCAGGAGGAGAAGGGGATGACAAAGGATGAGATGGTTGGATGGCATCACCAATTTGATGGACATGAATTTGAGCAAGCTCTGGAAGTTGGTGATGGACAGGGAAGTCTGGTGTGCTGCAGTCCATGGGGTCGCAAAGAGTCAGATACAACTGAACTGAACTGAGCTGAGCAACTAAACAATAACAACAAAATTATGGACAATGTGTTTATTTATTTGCTCAATCCTAGATTGTAAAGAAAGTGGTTTTGGTATTGCTGACACATGTGCTGTGCTTAGTTGCTCAGTCGTGTCTGACTCTTTGCAACTCCAAGGACTGTAGCCCACCAGGCTGCTCTGTTCATGGGGATTCTCCAGGCAAGAATACTGGAGTGGGTTGCCTTGCCCTCCTCCAGGGGATCTTCCCAACCCAGAGACTGAACCCAGGTCTCCAGCATTGCAGGCAGATTCTTCACAGTCTGAGCCACCAGGGAAGCCCAAGAATACTGGAGTGGTAGCCTATCCCTTCTCCAGGGGATCTTCCCGACCCAAGAATTGAACTGGTGTCTCCTGCATTGCTGGCAGATTCTTCACCAGCTGAGCTACCAGGGAACATGCCTCTGCACAGAACAAGCCTACAAATGAGAGTTCAGTATTGAGAATTGTTTTGCTTCTAGCCTGAGGACATAGAGTACAAGTAATGATTTAGTTTCAAAAGTTAATGCATTTTCAGTGTGGTTATATCAGTAATCTGAAATACAGTTGGGCTCACTTATTTCTGTTTATTTTCAATTTTAAGCCCTCCTTGCATACTGCCCACCTCCATTCCCTCTTTTTCACCCCTTTTCCATCTAAGTCTTACAAGTAACCAATCTCACTAGATGCAAGTTTATCCTTTCAATGTCTCTTTTCCCTCAAACAAGCGTTGGATTCATTTATGTATTTTTGTTTCCCCTTCTTTCTTGTACAAAGTAGCATATTATGGTAATCTTTTGCTTCTGATTTTTTTCACTGAACACTTTATACTGGAAATCCCTCCACATCAGCTCATAGATTTCTTCCTCCTCCTTTTTTCTTTTTATAGCTGTGTGGTATTGTGCCACTGTCCCACAGTTTATGTAACCAGTTTACTAACAGACATTTTAGATGTTTTCTACTCTCTTGTTAGTATAAATCATGCTGCAATGAAATATCTTAAAAGGATATTATTTTGCTATTGTATGTAAGTCTGTCTCTAGAATCCATTCCCCATGAGATGTCTGGCAAAAGAGTATATGAATCTGCAATTTTGACACATATTGTCAAGCTGACTTCAGTAGGGGTGGTATCAATTGTGTCATTATCTACTGCTGTATAACAAACCACCTCCAAATTTAGTGGCTCATAACAATAGCAATCATTTATTTTATTCACAGAATCTGTAACATGGGCAATATTCAGCAGGAGCAGCTCATCTTTGTTCCATTTTGTTTCAGCTGGGAGGCTCAACTTTGGGCTGTAAGATTCACTTTTTAAGAGGCTCATTCATGTGGCT
Source organism: Ovis canadensis (assembly GCF_042477335.2). Lineage (NCBI taxonomy): Eukaryota > Metazoa > Chordata > Mammalia > Artiodactyla > Bovidae > Ovis > Ovis canadensis. Next base: position 42,838,735 of record NC_091268.1, on the reverse strand, counting down.
GGCAAGTCGGTGCTGGCTGAAAGTTGGAAGCTCAGTCAGATGCCTTCGGTCCTCCCCATACAAGACTGTCCACAGGCTGCCTGGGCTTCCTCATGGCATGGTAGCTGGATGCCAAATGCAAAATTCCCAAGAGAACCACCTTTCTTCATCCAGCCTCAAGAGTCACGTGGTTTCAGTTCCACCACAGTCACAAGCCAGATCCAAGGGGAAGGAACACAATCACACCTCTCCTGATAGAGTAGTTAAATCAGTATAAAAGGAGCCTATGGAATGGGAGAAATTGTGCCATCTTCAGGAAATACAACCTGCTACTGTTTACCCTCTGAAGGTAAATATTCACATCCCTTCCTCATGTAAATTTCACTCATCTTCCTCAAGACCCCTACGTTTGATGCCATTATGGCATCAATTTGAAGTCTGGGATCTTATCATCTACACCAGGTCCATAGGCAGATGAGGCTCTTGGAGCATAGTTCCTCAGGTATAGTTCCTTGAAAGCTTTCTCTCTATTTTTCTTTCTGTGAGCTGAAGAAATAGGCCATTTGGCCCCACCCTTTATCCTTCACAAACTCAAAGTAGTAGGAAACTCATAGAAATAACTGCCACACACACTCCCATTCAAGTAAACAGCAATTCACAGCAATTCTATAATGTAGCTGAGCTGGGCACATGTTGAGAGGTGTGAATGAGAAAGTTTTATTTTAAAACTCAATAATTTCTGGCTCCTTTATATATATATTTTTGATGTTTTAAAAAACTAAAATACTGTTGATGTACAATATTATTTAAGTTACAGGTATTCAATATAGTGATTCACAAATTTTAAAGGTTATATTCCATTTATAGTTATTACAAAGTATTGGCTATATTCCCTGTGTTATAGAATCTTGTAGCTTATTTTATACATAATAGTTTGTACCTCTTAATCCCCTACTTCTTGTATTGCCCCTCCTCTATTCTCTCTCCCCACTGGTTCTCACTAGTTTGCTCTCTATATCTGCAAGCCAGCTTCTTTCCTGTTTTATTCACTAGTTTGTTGTATTTTTCAGATTTCACATAAAAGTGATATCATACAGTATTTGTCTTTCTCTGACTTATGTCACTTAGCATAATGCCCTCTAAGTTCATCCATGTCGCTGCAAACAGCAAAATTTCATTCTTTTTTATGACTGAGGAATAATCTCATTGTATACATACACCACATCCTTATCCATTCATCTCTTCATGGACACTGATGTTGCTTCCATGTCTTGACAATTGTAAATAATGCCTCTTTGAACACTGGGGTTCATGTATCTTTCTGAATTTGTGCTTTAGTTTTTTTGGGGGGTATATACCCAGGAATAGAACTGCTGGGTCATGTGATAGTTCTATTCTTAGTTTTTTGAGAAACCTCCATACTGTTCACCATAGTGGCTGCACCAATTTACACTGCAACCAACAGTGTATGAGGGTTCTACATCCTCGCCGAAATTTGTTATTTCTGTTCTTTTTGATGGCAGCCATTCTGACAGGTGTGAGGAGACAGCGCACTGTGGTTTTGATTTGCATTTCCCTGATGATTAGCGAGGTTGGGCATATTTTCATGTCTGTTTCCTTTATATGTAATGGTTTTTTATCTAGTTTATCTTTTCCTCTCACATTTTACTTTAACCAGCCAGAAGCTGACAGCTGGCACTTTTAATCTTCTACCTGAAAATCTCCTTAAATATATCATTGAGTCCGTTAAGTATAGTTAATATTTTTCTTGTTACTGAAGGTGACAATGTTGACCAAAATTCCTTCTTCAAGTGTCCCCTTTGGTTCACGACAAGATTTTCCTTATTATCCTTTAAGTCCTGTGAAAGGTCCTTTAGGACCCCACTAACTCTCCTGGGGGCCCTTTATGATTCCGAAAATAATCTTTTCCTTTCTGTCTTCTGCCCTTTGCTCAGCTGGCTCTCTCTCTCTCCTGCCCCTCTCTCTTTCTCATCAATCTTTTCTTTTACAGCTTCTAGATTCTCAAAGGAATATAGAGGAATAAAGGAATAAAGGTTATAAAGGAATTCCCAAATTATTTTCTTGTGTAACTTTTGTGGCTTAGTTTTTCATATTTAAATATATGATCAATTTGAAGACTGTTCTGATGTAAAGTATGAGGTATGGATTCAACTTTACCTTTTCCCACATGGCTCCACAGAAATATCATTGATTATCAAATAAACCATCTTTTCACCACTGGTTTGAGATGTGACCTTTATCATATGCAAAATTCCTATTTGTTCAAAGAATATTTATTCAGTGCTTCCTATGTGTCACCTATAGGGCTTGAGATATACTAGTGAACAAGAGAGACTAAAATTCTCTTCCTTTATGAAACTTTAGCAGGGGAAAGTAGACAATAAAGATGATGACTGGGTAAATTATAGAGTATGCTATTAAACAACGCTTGTTCTTTGGAAGAAAAGCTATGACAAACCTAGACACCGTACTAAAAAGTAAAGACATCACTTCACTGACTAAGGTCCACAGAGTTAAAGCTATGGTTTTTCCAATAGTCATGTACGGATGTGAGAGTTGGACCATAAAGAATGTTAAGTGCTGAAGAATTGATGCCTTCTAACTGTGGTGCTTGAGAAGACTTTCCTGAGAGTCCCTTGGACAACCAGGAGATCAAATCAGTCAATCCTAAAAGAAATCAGTCCTGAACATTCACTGGAAGGACTGATGCTGAGGCAGGCTTAATTTGTGGCATTAATTTGCCACATTAAATTGTGGCAGCAGAGGTCCTCAGGAATATTAATAATTCCATTACCTCCAAGTGGTCAGTGACATGGGCATCATTCATTGTTTGAAGACTAAATGGCAAGTGTTTAAATGCTAGTGAGCTGTTTCAGGGAAGGGTGATTTAAAGAATCCGCCTGCCAATACAGAAAATGCAGGAGATGTGGGTTTGCCCTCTGGGTTGGGAAGATCCCCTGGAGTAGGAAATGGGAACCCACTCCAGTGTTCTTGCCTGGAAAATTCCATGGACAGAGGAGCCTGGTGGGTCACAAAGAGTCAGACACGACTGAGCACGCACACATGCACTATTAAAAGACAATCTACGGCTTCTTGTGTTGCCTTCACAACATCCAGGACAGACAGGAATCTACAGGCTGATAAAAATGCTGAAGGAGAGAAGAGCTATAAAGAGGTATGGAAGGTGCGTGGGAAATGCCACATACAGTTATGTCACCTCTGTCACAGGAATCTCAAGGGCTCTGGACTTGGGGAGCTTAGTTCTGAGAACTGAAAAATAAAAGTACCTACATTCTGCAAACCACCATGGCATTTCAGAGGAGAGGAAAACAACCTACCTGGGGCTTCCCTGGTGGCTCCGTGGTAAAGAACCTGCCTGCCAATGCTGGAGACATGGCTTTGATTCCTGATCTGGGAAGATCCCACATGCCTCAGAGCAACTAAGTCTGTGCACCGCAACTATTGAGCCTGTGCTCTAGAGCCTGGGAGCTGCAACTACGGAGCCCATGTTCCTTACAGCCCATGCTCTGCAACAAGAGAAGCCATCGCAATGAGCAGCGTGCACACCGCAACTAGAGTAGCTCCCACTTGCCACAGCTGGAGAAGAGCCCCCACAGCAACAAAAGCCTAACACAGCCAAAAAAAAAAAAAACCCAAAAATAAAGTTATTAAAAAAACAAACAAAACTGAACTTACCTGAGACATGACTGTCTGTGATCCAACATTCATTTCCTTCTCTGTGTTTCCTTCTTGGGAAAGTGTGGCATCCTGAGAGGGCATTCTTGAGAAAAGAAGAGAAGAATCTTGTCAAGGAATGATATTAAAGCTCCACCTAAATCTTGCACCCTTTGTCTTATATCAGGATGGCAGATGGTTTAGAGAGAAGCCCTGTAAGACATAAGCCTAAAGGCTGGGTGACATAACTCTGACACTCCTGTTCCTCTATTACACTGAGGAATTTAAAGTATGGCTGTCTCTCTTCTGTGGTACTATTCCCCTTGTTGTGACATATGGGAAGCTCAGGGGTACTCACTGGTTTTTAGCACTAGCTACTCACTTGGAGGGGGGGGGAGATTTTAAAAAGATGCCAGTGCTAAGCCCCTCTTCCCTGAGATTTGGATTTAACAATCTCAGGTGAACCTGGGCAACAGCATTTTAAATTCTGAAGTCTCCAAATGATTCCAAGTGGCAGATGAGAACCACTGAGATGATGTGATCCAGAGAACTTATGTTGAGAAGTTATTCTTACTCTTTAAGGGCATAAACTCATCCCTAAACTCAAAGTCCAGGCATCTCCTCTACTCTCTTTAAGATGATCCTTCTATTTCACTCCTAGGCATATACCATGAGGAAACAAATATTGAAAAAGACATGCACATGTACAATGAACATGTACCCCAATGTTCATTGCAGCACTGTTTACAATAGCTAGAACTTGAAAGCAACCTAGATGTCCACTGACAGATGAATGGATAAAGAAGTATATGTGGTACATATACAAATGGAATATTACTCAGTCATAAAAAGAAATGCATTTGAGTCAGTTCTAATGAGGTGGATGAACCTAGAGCCTATTATACAGAGTGAAGTAAGTCAGAAACAGAAAGATAAATATCATATACTAACACATATATATGGAATCTAGAAAGATGGTACTGATGAATTTGTTTGCAAGTCAGCAGTGGAGAAACAGACATAGAGAATAGACTTATGGACATGGGGAGAGGGGAGGAGAGGGAGAGACATATGGAGAGAGTACCATGGAAACTTATATCACCATATGTAAAATAGATAGGCAATGAGAATTTGCTCTAAGTCTCAGGGAACTCAAACATTGGCTCTGTATCAACCTAGAGGGGTGGGATGGGGAGGGAGATGGGAGGGAGGTCCAAGAGGGAAGGGACATATGTACATCTATGGCTGATTCATGTTGATGTCTGAGAGGAAACAACAAAATTCTGTAAAGCAATTATCCTTCAATTAAAAAATCAATTAATTTAAAAAAAGATTAAAAAAATAAAAAAAGATGATCCTTCTACAGCTTCCGTGCTGGCTCATTGGTAAAGAATCCCCCTGTTAATGCAAGAGACACAGGTTCAATCCCCGATCCAGGAAGATCCCACATGCTGTGGGGCAGCTAAGCCCATGCAGCACAATTACTGAGCCTGTGCTCTAGAGCCCATGAGCTGCAACTACTGAGCCCACATGCCGCAACTACTGAGGCCTGTGCACTATAGAGCCTCTGCTCTACAACAACAGAAGCCACCGCAATGAGAAGCCCACGCACTGCAACTACAGAGTAGCCCCTGCTCGCTGCAACTAGAGAAAGCCTGCACACAGCAAAGGAAGACCCAGCACAGCCAAAAATAAATAAATAAATAAACATTGAAAATTATTAAAAAGATGACACTTCCAATACAAAAAGGAGATTTCACTCTTTCCATTTTTCAGAATGTTCACCTTCCTTTTTGAGTACCTGGATTCAGTCCTCCACGAGGATGGCTGCACCTCTTTGCAGTCCTTCAGTTGTAATGTCACCAAAGGCTTATTCTCTTTGGGCACGACAGTCAGGAGACATATCAGTTCTAACAGCTTCAGCAGCCCTGTCAGTCCCTGAAGGCTGATTTTCCAGTGCCTCAAAGGCAACAGCCAGTCGCAGGTATTAAAGGTGCCTGATCTCATGAGAGGGTCAGGAGCCAGTGGATATCCATGAGAGTGATTTCTGCTTCCCAGGGCAGCCACTCTCAGGATCTTGCCTTGTTCATGTAGAGTTGAGATGTGGAGGTTCCTGAAGTTGGCTATTACACTGTTGTTGTTGTTTTTTTCACTAAAGGCATCAATCCTACATGTACATACATCACTATGATATTCGAATCTGCCTCCAGGCAGAGATTTTGAGAGATACAATTTCAGGCTGAGCACCTGTAATGAGATGCATCAGAGTCAGCAGAAGAACTCCAGCAGTGTTGGTCTCCTAGAGACCTATGGAGTCTAAAAAGAGACATACACACTGTTCATTGATAAAGACAGAGCACTGCAGGAGGTGGAATTCATTAAAACAATCAAAAAAGCAGTTTTAGAATGTCTCAAAGAGCAGAGAGATACAGAAGCAGCAACTACAACAAATTTAGCCTTAGTCCTCTCCCACTCTCTTCTTGGAACAGAAAACATGTGGTCCTTTCCCACAGAAAGACTTTCAAATAGAGTGGCTTTCTCCTCAGAAAGAAGAAAAAAACAGGCATTTCACCAGTACCAATAACAGAATGAAACGTATTGATGTTAATAATCATGAGAATATATTTGTTCTCTGTTCACAAAAGTTGACCTGAAAAACTCTCAAAAACTACTGATAGAAACAAAGAATAAAACCATTTCTGAGAAATAATAGGAAGAAAGAAAGGAAACTATGGTTCCAATGGAATGGTCCTGTTAGAGGAAGAAGCCACTCAAGCCAAGACATGCCAGGAATCTAACATTTTACAACCAGTTTTCACTAATAGGAAGATCTTTCAAGAATAACTTAAAAGCACTTTAAGGATCAGGTCTTTATTTTATCAAGCAAAAACTCTAAGAAGGTCCCATGGTCTGAAGAGCCAGGTTGAATTTACAAGAATGTCTTGGGGTTTCAAACCCAAGCACCTGAAAACCATATATTCACAACAACAAAAACTGTATTAACCATGTTAGGAAGCCAGGTTTCTCCTCCTATGAACCCAAGGGAATGAGGAATATTTCAAGTATATTATACCCTGTATACAAATACAGCTAGTTTGAGAATACTTTTTATGGCATCTGATGGGAACAGGGTTCCATAAAACACACCTTTGGAAATGCTGATCTTAGAGATCTTTCCTTTTATTAACTTCATAACGAACTACCTTATTCTACTTTTATAACAGCACAATATTACACTGTACAGATCTACCACAATATGTTTAACCACACTCATAGTTAGCATTTAAGTGGTATCCCTTTCTTAAATTACAAACAATATTGTAATGAACATCTTTGTACACACATCCCTGTGCACCTGTGCAAGTATTTCAGCAGGACAGATCTTAGAATAGAATTTCTGAGCCACAGAGTGAACTCACTTTACATTTTACTAAGTGTAGTCATACTGCCACTCAAAATACTTCCTCAATGGTACAACCGGGGCCCTGCCCCTCTGCATTTGCCTCAACACTTTGTTAGCACCAATATTGATACACTTGCCCAGTCTAAAGGGTGAAAAGCATCTTTGTCTTCATTTGCATTCTATAATTACTTATGAGGTTAAGCACTTTTTTGTTTATTGGTTTCCTGTAATTCATCTGTAAATTGCCTGTGCATATCCTTTGTCCACTTTTTTTTATAAGTTAGGATTTTCACCTTTATTATTATTATTTATTTGGCTGTGCTGGGTCTTAGTTGCGGCATGTGGGGTATTTAGCTGTGGCATGTGGGATCTAATTCCCTGATCAGGGGTTGAACTAGGGCCCCCTGCATTCGGAGAGCAGACTCAGCCACTGGAACACCAGAGAAGTCCTACACTTTTCTTTTTTCAACAAGTCTCTTTACATATTAAGGATACTTTCTCTAACACATGTTGCAAGAATTTTATGTCTCTAATTTTAAGCCCTTTGCTCTTTTCAAATAAAGGAAGTATTTTTCAAAATATGTGGCACATGGGCTTTTCTGATATAATTTTGATATAATTTAATTAATGCATTTTCCCCAGAGGGTTTTGGGTCCTGTCCTGGCAGTTTGGTATGCCTACAACATAAAGTGCAAGGATGGAAGGCAAAGCAGTACACAATATTAAGGTCATAAAGGGCTTTGTTGTTGTTCAGTCGCTCAGTCATGGCCAACTCTGCAACCCCTTGGACTGTAGCATGCTAGGTTTCCCTGTTCTTCACCAACTGTCGGAGTTTGCTCAAACTCAAGTCCATCAAATTGGGGACACCATCTAACCATTCTGTCCTCTACAGTCTCCTTCTCCTCCTGCCTTCAATCTTTCCCAGCATCAGGGTATTTTCCAATGAGTTGGCTCTTTGTATCAGGTGGCCAAAATATTGGAGTTTCAGCTTCAGCATCAGTCCTTCCAATGAATATTCAGGGTTGATTTCCTTTAGGATTGACTGGTTTGATTTCCTTGCATTCCAAGGGACTCTCAAGAGTCTTCTCCAACACCACAGTTCAAAAGCATCAAATCTTCAGCGCTCAGCTTTCTTTATAGTCCACCTCTTACATCCATACATAACTACTGGAAAACCACTGCTTTGACTACACCAACCTTTGTTGGCAAAGTAATGTCTCTGCTTTTTAATATGCTGTATAGGTTTGTTATAGTTTTTTTTCTAAGTAGCAAGCAAAATCACTGCAGATGGTGATTGCAGCCATGAATTTAAAATACGCCTTCCCCTTGGAAGAAAAGGACTTTGAGGTCACTGCTAAGAAACTAAAACATTATCCTGATGGCATCAGGGAAGTATACAAGTTTTCAGAAACAGAGTGACTTTCAATATTCTCCATTTAATAAGAGCACCTACTAAGTGTCATGATCAAGTCTGTCTCTTGGAAAATGGTAATTTTTGTACCTTTAATATTTCCCACAATTCAAAGTAAGTAAAAGAAACAGAAAATTCATTAAATCAAAAGACACAATTACAGGGATCTGCTCTGCCACATATTAAAATTTATTTTATATTAAACCAAAATGCTATCAGAGCAGAAACTGTGAGAGCAGTGTAACAGGCTAGAAACAGATGTGAGTATACAAACGTCTGTATAATAGATAAGTGTCATTTCAATTCAGTGGGAAAGAGATGACGGCAAGATCACCGGGGAGAAAGGCATTTTTCTATCTTACAGGTTATCACAAAATTAATACCCAATAGGTTAAAATGTAAAAAAATTTTTTTTTAATCCTTTAAAAGTATTAGACGAAAATAAAGGTGATTCTGTTAATACTCTTAAGATGGGAAAAACTTTCCAAAAATGATACCCGCCCACGCCTATACAAAAATAAATTGCAGAAAATATTAGAGGAAAATAGGTTTGTAATCTTGGGAATGGGGAGGCCTTCCCATGAAAGGGGAACAGGGGGTCCGAGAAGCCAGAGGGCGCCGCCTGGGGGGCTCGGAGTCGAGGGCTCCCCGCCCCGTGACCCCCGCCCGCCCAGCACCCTCGCCCGCCACCCGCCCGCGGGCGCCGCACTCACCCGCCTGCACAGACAAAGGGCGCCGCGGGCGGCTCCGCCCCCTGACGCCGCAGCCGCCGCCGCCCGTCCCGACCGAGGCGGGAGAAGGTGATGAGGGCCCGGATGCCTGAGCCAATGACGCCCAGTGACGGGGCCCCTGGGGCTGGACCAGCCGCCGGGGCCAGCCAGGCTCTGACGAAGGCCTCCCAGCAATGGCGGCCGCGCCGCGCTGGCTCCGGCTCGGCGATACGCATGCGCCGGCGGTGCCGGGGCCCGACCTCTTCCCACAGGCCGGGCTGGGAACTCCCACCCGCTTCCCTCGGTCGGCTTCTCACCAGAGCCGCGCTGACTACCCGGTCCCCGGCCTCCACTCCCGGCCTCGCGGAACTGCGCCTTCAGAGAGGACCCAGGACCCTCCCGGAGCCCGTGACCATCAGAAGCTCCAGCGGGGGGCGCCGCGCGGTCCCCTAGGCGACCACACAAGGCGTCGCTCTCCTCAGTCCTGAAATACCGCCCCTTCCCCAATTTTACATTGACGAAGCTGAAGATATAGTAATAACGATTGAATATATAATACAAGTATACTGATGAGAAGAATGGAATTCTTTTAACGGAGATAAAATTGGAATTCGCCAAAAGCGAATGCAAATGCTTATCTGTTAATGCAGGCATTCAACGGGGAAGGGAGAGACTTCAACAGTGCTGGGAAAATGCAAAAGAATAAAATTGGACCTTAGACTTAACAGCACATACATAAATTAATTCAAAACGGATCAAAAAGCCTAAATGTGAGAGGTAAAATTATAAAACTCTTCGAAGAAAACATAGGAGTGAAGCTTCATGATATTTTTTCGGCAGTTATTAATATTTCTTTTAGATGGCATCGAAAGCACAGGTAACGAAAGAGAAAAAAAGTGGATAAATTAGACTTCAGTATTTAACACTTCCTTCCATCAAAGAACAGTAATAATGGAGTGAAAAGACAATCCACAAAATATTTTCAAATCATTTATCTGATAAGGGATTAAGGTCCAGAATGAACAAAAAATTCCTGTAAGTCAACAACAAACAGGCATCCAGATTTTGAAATGAGCAAAGGGGTACTTCTCTGGTAGTCCAGTGGTTAAGATTCCATGCTCCCATTCCACCGGTGGTCTGGGGAACTAGATCCGACATGCTACAGCTAAAGATTCACCATGCCCCAACTGAGATCTGACACAGCCAAATAAATAAATAAAAATGAATATTTTTTAAAAAATAGGCAAAGGAATTCAACTGGCATTTCTTCAAGCGAGGTATACAAATGACCAATACGCATACGAAAAGATGTTCCATATCACTCATCATTAGGGAAATGCAAGTTAAACTGCAATGGGGTACCAAGTCACAGACACTAGGATGACTACTATTCAAAAAACAGAGTGTAAGTGTTGGCAATGATGTGGAGTAATCGGAACTCCTATGTGTTATTGATGGGAATGTAAAATGATACAGTTGCTGTGGAAAACAGTTTGGCGATTTTTCAAAACATCCAAACTCACTGCAGATGGTGATTGCAGCTATGAAATTAAAAGACGCTTGCTCCTTGGAAGGAAAGTTATGACCAACCTACACAGCAGATGACACCACCCTTATGGCAGAAAGTGAAGAGGAACTAAAAAGCCTGTCGATGAAAGTGAAAGAGGAGAGTGAAAAAGTTGGCTTAAAGCTCAACGTTCAGAAAATGCAGATCATGGCATCTGGTCCCATCACTTCATGGCAAATAGATGGAGAAACAGTGGAAACAGTGTCAGACTTTATTTTGGGGGGCTCCAGAATCACTGCAGATGGTGACTGCAGCCATGAAATTAAAAGATGCTTACTCTTTGGAAGAAAAGTTATGACCAACCTAGATAGCATATTGAAAAGCAGAGACATTACTTTGCCAACAAAGGTCCGTCTAGTCAAGGCTATGATTTTTCCAGTGGCCGTGTATGGATGTGAGAGTTGGACTATAAAGAAAGCTGAGTGCTGAAGAATTGATGCTTTTGAACTGTGGTGTTGGAGAAGACTCTTGAGAGTCCCTTGGATCCAACCAGTTCATTCTAAAGGAGATCAGTCCTGGGTGTTCTTTGGAAGGAATGATGCTAAAGCTGAAACTCCAGTATTTTGGCCACCTCATGTGAAGAGCTGACTCATTGGAAAAGACCCTGATGCTGGAAAAGACTGAGGGCAGGAGGAGAAGGGGACAACAGAGGAGGAGATGGTTGGATGGCATCACCGACTCAATGGACATGGGTTTGGGTGAACTCCGGGAGATGGTGATGGACAGGGAGGCCTGGCGTGCTGTGATTCATGGGGTCGCAAAGAGTTGGACACGACTGAGCGACTGAACTGAACTGAAACATAGCCTTAAACATAGCCATAGTCTTTTCCAATGAGTCAACTCTTCACATGAGGTGGCCAAAATACTGGAGTTTCAGCTTTAGCATCATTCCTTCCAAAGAACACCCAGGAATGATCTCCTTTAGAATGAACTGGTTGGATCTCCTTGCAGTCCAAGGGACTCTCAAGAGTCTTCTCCAACACCACAGTTCAAAAAGCATCAATTCTTCCGTGCTCAGCTTTCTTCACAGTCCAACTCTCACATCCATACATGGCCACTGGAAAAACTATAGCCTTAAAATATGATCCAGGAATTCCATTTTGGGGTAGATAACCAAAAGAATTGAAAGCAGGATCTCAAAAGAGATATTTGCATCTCCATGTTTGTTGCAGTAGCCAAGAAGTGAAAGAAATCCAGTATTCATCCACAGATGAATGAATAAGCAAAATGTGGTATTTATATGCGTACTATGGAATATCATTCAACCTTAGAGAGGAAATTCTGAAACTTACTACAACATGGATTAACCTTGAAGACATTATTCAAAATGAGATAATTCAGTCACAAAAGGACAAATACTGTTTGATTCCACTTATAAGCGATACCTAGAGTAGTTAAACACAGACACTGACAGAAATTACAATTGTTGCCAGGGGCAGGAAGTGGGATGAAGACGGCTGGTTACTGTTTAATAAGTACAAACTATCAATTTGAGAATATGAAAAGAATTCTGAAGATGGAGGAAGCTGATGGTTGCACAGAAATGTGAATTACTGAATGCCACTGAAAATGGTAAATTTTATATTATGTATTTTTAATACCATAAGATGAGAAAAAAGACAGCTGGATCCTTATATCTGTTTCTACATTGAATCTTCTGAAATATGTTGTTTTGGTTGATGTTTCTGAAGAAAATCTGGCTTCATATAGATACTTAGTTAGAAAAAAAGAATCCTTTAATAAGTCTTCTCACATAATTGTGACTATTTTTCTTTGATACTCTACCAAAGGCCATTCCTTTCTCCAGGGGATCATTTCAACCCAGGGATCAAACCCAGGTCTGATGCATCACAGGCAGATTCTTTACGGTCTGAGCCACCAAAATCTATTTGTCTGTCTCATTCCCCCAGTGGATCTTGAACTCATGTATGACTTTGTAATGTCACACATTGGCCATTTGGAAAATAACTATTTACTGAGTTACCTAACTCAGTAGATCCTACCTGGGTATGATTTTATCCTCCAGGAAATATTTGGCAATGTTTAGAGATTTGGTTGTCAAACTCTGGGGCTGTTACTGACATCTACTGGATAGAAGCTAGAGATACCATGAAACATTTTACAGTGCATAACAAAGGATTATAGAGCTCCAAAAGTCTACAGTGCTGAGATTGGAAAACTTTAGTTTATTTAGGGCTGACATACTTCACTATAAAATATAAAAATGTATATTTGTTAATGTCATCACTAATCTTTTTGAGAAAATTTGTTAAGTATTTAGAAGCTGTCAAGATGGTAGATACAAGTTCTCTGAAAACCTAATGCTCAAATTTTATCATTTACAACATATATTTTCAGTTCATTTCCTTCGTGTTACAAAGCACACTTCATTTATTTTCAAGAACCTGTCTTAGAAATAACCAAGCCTAAACAACTAGTATTTGTCAGTTGTTTTTACAGCTGAAATTGACATTCCATAAAATAAGGAGTTGGTATTTCTCATGGCCACATAACTTGTTTTACTCTAGAGTGCCATCACACATGATATAAATATTGTATGGATACTCACTGCCTTGATTGAGCTTCCCTGGGGGCTCAGTCAGTAAAGAATCTCCCTGCAATGCATGAGACCAGAGTTTGATCCCTTGGTCAGGAAGATCCCCTGGAGCAGGAAATGGCAACCCACTCCAGTATTCTTGCCTGGAAAATCCCATGGACAAAGGAGCCAGGTGGATTACAGTCCATGATGTAGCAAGAGCTGGACATAACTGAGTGACTAAACCACCGCCACTACTACCTTGATTAAAGTAGCAGCAGATTTATCTACCATTGCTTTAGAACCATCAATGCAAATGCTAACCCAGTGGAAAAAGCAAATTAACCTTAGTATTATCAGAAAAAAGTTGACCTTATGGGCTCCCTGAAAAAGATTCAGGGATCCTCAGGGGCCCAGGGACTATACTTTTAAACTTCTGTTCTAGATTTATGTGAGAGAAGTAAAGCCCTGCTTGTTTAAGGTACCATTAATTAGGTTTTAAAAAACAAGTTAACTTGTACTTCTAGTTTTCAAATTTTCTTCTGCAGACTTCCCAAAGAGTCGGCAGTAACACAAGAGATACTCTTATTTTTAAAAAATCCTCTCTTTTTTCCAGAGTTATTGAGATATAATTGAAAATTATAAAACTTTAAATAGAGATAAAATTGAAAATATAGGTAGAAATTGTATATATTTAAGGTGTATAATGTGATGTTTTGATACACACACACACACACACACATTGTGAAATGATAACCACAATGAAGCTAAAATACCCATCACCTCACGTAGTTACCGTTTTGTGTGTGTGTGTGTGTCTTGGGGAGAGAAGAACACTTAAGATCTATTCTTTGAGAAAAATTTCAAGTATACAATACAGTATTATTAATTACACTCACCATGCTGTACCTTAGATCTCTAGAACTTTTTCCTTTTCTTCCTTTTTTTGCCATTTCCTCTTCCGAGGGATCTTCCTGACCCAGGGATTGAACCCGGGTTTCATGCATTGCAGATGGTATTCCACACTGCAGGGGGATTCTTTACTGACTGAAACATGAGAATTTTAAAATTATACTGCTGCTGCTGCTGCTAAGTCGCTTCAGTCATGTCCGACTCTGTGCGACTCCATAGACGGCAGCCCACTAGGCTCCCCCGACTCTGGGATTCTCCAGGCAAGAACACTGGAGTGGGTTGCCATTTCCTTCTCCAATGTATGAAAGTGAAAAGTGAAAGTAAAGTCTGACTCCTAGCGACCCCATGGACTGCAGCCTACCAGGCTCCTCCGTCCATGGGATTTTCCAGGCAAGAGTACTGGAGTGGGGTGCCATAAATTTATACTAGTTGACTTCAAATTCTGAGATAGGATAAGTATTAGAAGTTAGGAAACAACCAGTTTTCAGTGGCTCAAGTGTTTGCTGTTAATTAAGACCCAGAAATCACTTCTCTACCCACTATTGCTGCTCTGTTAAATAATATAGAACCTTGATATGTACTAGGCTAGAGGAAACCATGGGCTTCCCCAGTGCTCAGTGGTAAAGAATCCGCCTGCAATGCAGGAGCTACAGGAGATGCAGGTTTGCTCCCTGGGTCAGCAAGATCCCCTGGAGAAGGGCATGGCAACCCATGCCAGTATTCTTGCCTGGAGAATCCCATGGACAGAAGAGCCTGGCAGGCTACAGTCCATAGGTTTGCAGAGTTTTACATGACTGAGAATACATGCACAGAGTAAACCATATCACAGAACACAACCCCATCTGTAATAGAAACCACTATTTGCCATTAGGAGGAAAAAATGAGGTAAATTTATGTATGAAAGTGGAATCATCCTCAGGATATACCAAGTGAAAAGACCATGGTACAGAGCCATTCTTTAATTCTGCTTGCTTTTCTCTTTGCTATACCCATATATAATATTTCCTTTTAAAACATGCCTCATAGTCTCAGTACCTTCGTGTTGTGCTCAAACATAGGGTAGCATGTCCTTCTCAGGCAATGTTGCTTAGAAATCAGCACAGTGTGCTCTCCTGTACCTCTCCTCCCTCATTCCAAATTGTTGCAAAGACAGAGAATATTAAGTCCACAAGTGGGGACAGTGGAAAGAACACCAGCTTCGGAGTTAGTTCAGACCTGTGTCTGCAACAGAGCTGAAATCTTGAGCAAGTAAGTCCCTTAATTTTCCTGATTCTGAATTTTCTCTTTTGGCATATGGCGATGAAAATATGTATATCTCATATTTACGCTGGGGATTAAAATAAAAGCGTATAAGCATCCAGCACAATGCTAGGTGCATAATAAGTGCTTCGTAAATGAGAGCTATCATTAATTTAGTTCCATGTCTATGGGAGTCATTTAGATTTTTAGAAGATCTGCTTTCCCAGTTTTCCTTCAGTAAGTACTCTCTTAACACCTCAGCCTCTGCTGATAAGATGCTATGAAAAGTTAAGTAATTATGAGTGTCCTTCTGGTTCTTTTAGCACTTTTTAAGAGGAATGGGAGGCTGGGTGAGATAGGGATATAGGCTTAAGAGACACAACGTAGTATGTATAAGTTGCTCAGTCATGTCAGAATCTTTGAGACCCCATGAACTATACAGTCCATGGAATTCTCTAGGCCAGAATATTGGTAGCCTTTCCCTTCTCCAGGGGATCTTCCAACACAGTATGTATAAAATAAATAAGCGACAAGGATATATTGTACAGCACAGGGAAATATAGCCATTATTTTGCAATAAGTTTAAATGGGGTAGAGTCTATAAAAATATTGAATCACTATTGTATACTTGAAAATATATAATACTGTAAATTAACTGTGGGCTTCCCTGATAGTTCAGATGATAAAGAATCTGCCTGCAATGTAGGAGACCCTGAGTTGGAAAGATCCTCTGGAGAAGAGAATGGCTACCCACTCCTGTACTCTTGCCTGGAGAATCCCATGGACAGAGGAGGCTGGCGGGTTACAGTCCATGGTGACTACACTAAAAAAAAAAAAGGAGAAAGAAAAGCTAAATTCCCTATTTCCATTTTTCATGACTAGAGAGTCGTTTAAAAAAGAATGAACTGTGTCCTTTTGGTTTCAAAATGGAGTTTACCTTTCTTTAGATGCTTTTTGTGTGTTCAAGATTAAATGTATTACTGTATAAGTTGAGTGTTATATATAATATTCTTTATTATATAGAAGCTTAACTAGAAAAATAACCATAATTTAAAACAGTTCAATAGTATGGACTGAAAGCTGAAATCTGGGATAATGTCTATATTGGATTCTCTTCAGTTCAGTTCAGTTCAGTCGCTCAGTCGTGTCCGACTCTTTGAGACCCCATGAATTGCAGCACGCCAGGCCTCCCTGTCCATCACCAACTCCCAGAGTTCACTCAAACTCATGTCTATCGAGTCCGTGATGCCATCCAGCCATCTCATCCTCTGTCATCCCCCTCTCCTCCTGCCCCCAATCCCTCCCAGGGTCAGTCTTGTCCAGTGAGTCAGCTCTTCTCATGAGGTGGCCAAAGTACTAGAGATTATCTTATTGATGTAAATTACATTGTAGGAATGTAGCCTTTTCATCTTTTTAAGGTTTTTGTTTCTTTGTTTTCAGCTCCTTCAGTCTGACATGGCAGAAAAACCAATATGTCCCTCCACACAAATATCTGATGAAGAAGATACAGTTGAGTATCTCTTTCAAAGAGAACTGTTCGTTGTGTACTTTAAAAAGATTGTGTATTTTCAAAATATTAATTCAGTAAACTAATATAGACCTAGCTGATAAAGGCTTGTCTTTCTTATTTTGGGGCATGAATTAACTTTGATGCTGATTGGACTCAATCATTCCTCTATCAGTGGACATTTAGGTTGCTTCCATGTCCTGGCTATTGTAAACAGTGCAATGAACATTGGGGTGCATATATCCTTTCAGATCATGTTTTTCTCTGGATATAGGCCCAGGAGTGGGATTGCCGGGTCATATGGTGTTCTATTTCTAGTTTTTTAAGGAGCCTGCACACTGTTCTCCATAGTAGCCATATTGATGTACATTCCCACCAGCAGTATTGGAGGGTTCCCTTCCCTCCACACCCTCTCCAGCATTTATCATTTGTGGATTTTTTGATGATAGTCATTCTGGCTGGCATGAGGTGATATCTCATTGTATTTTTGATTTGCATTTCTCTAATAATTAGCACTGTTGAACATCTTTTCGTGTGCCTCTTGGCCATCTGTATGTCTTCCTTGGAGAAATGTCTGTTTAGATCTGCCTGTTTTTGGATTGGGTTGTTTGTTTTGATTCTGTTAAACATCACAAGCTCTTTGTAAATTTTGGAGACTAATCCATTGTCAGTCATATCATTTGCAAATATTTTCTTCCAATCTGCGAGTTGTCTTTTTGTTTTGTTTATTGTTTCCTTTGCTGTGTAAAAGTCCTTGAGTTTAGGTAGGTCCCATTTTTTTTTTTTTTGCTTTTATTTCCATTATTCTGGGAGAGCAATCAAAAAAGATATTGCTGTAATTTATGTAAGAGAATGTTCTGCCTATGTTTTCCTCTAGGAGTTTTACAGTGTCCAGTCTCACATTTAAAGTCTTTAATCCCTTTTGAGCTTACTTTTGTGTATGGTGTTAAAGAATGATAAAAATTCATTTTTTTACATGTAGCTGTCCAGTTTTCCCAGCACCATTTATTGAAGAGACTGTCTTTCCTACATTGTGTAGTATTGCCTCTTTTGTCATAGATTGTGAAGCTGTGAAAGTCGCTGAACTGTGTCCGACTCTTTGAGACCCAGGAATTCTCCAGGCTAGAATACTTAAGTGGGTGGCCTTTCCCTTCTCCAGGGGATCTTCCCAACCCAGGGATTTAATCCAGGCCTCCCGCATTGCAGGAGGATTCTTTATCAGCTGAGCCACAAGGAAAGCCCAAGAATATTGGAGTGGGTAGCCTATCCCTTCTCCAGAGGATCTTCCCAACCCAGGAATAAAACCAGGGTCTCCTGCATTGCAGGCGGATTCTTAACCAACTGAGCTCTCAGGGAAGCCTTGTCACAGATTAATTGACCATTAATCTATGACCAGGTGCATGGGTTTATTTCTGGGTTCTGATTGGAGTTAAATATCAATGAAGGTTTAAATAATTGTTGTATACTCTTGCATCTGCAGACTTCTAATGTATTTATTTAGTTTATTTATTTGGCTGCAGTGGGTCTTAGCTGCAGCAGGCAGGATCTTTAGTTGCAGCATGTGGGATCTAGTTCCCCAGCCAGGGATTAAACCCAGGCCCCCTGCATTGGGAGCATGTAGTCTTAGCCACTGGACCCCCAGGGAAGTCTTGCAGACATTTTTAGTAGTGCAAAAGACTATTCCAGTTCTTTTGGGGGGAGGGCTCTGTTTTTAAATTAATTTTTCAGTGCAGTTCAATTCAGTCACTCAGTTGTGTCCGACTCTGCAGCCCCATGAATCACAGCACGTCAGGCCTCCTTGTCCATCACCAACTCCCAGAGTTCACTCAGACTCAACGTCCATCGAGTCAGTGATGCCATCCAGCCATCTCATCCTCTGTCGTCCCCTTCTCCTCCTGCCCCCAATCCCTCCCAGCATCAGAGTCTTTTCCAATGAGTCAACTCTTCACATGAGGTGGCCAAAGTACTGGAGTTTCAGCTTTAGCATCATTCCTTCCAAAGAACACCCAGGACTGATCTCCTTTAGAATGGACTGGTTGGATCTCCTTTGCAGTCCAAGGGACTCTCAAGAGTCTTCTCCAACACCACAGTTCAAAAGCATCAATTCTTCGGTGCTCAGCTTTCTTCACAGTCCAACTCTCACATCCATACATGACCACTGGAAAAACCATAGCCTTGACTAGATGGACCTTTGTTGGCAAAGTAATATCTCTGCTTTTCAATATGCTATCTAGGTTGGTCATAACTTTCCTTCCAAGGAGTAAGCATCTTTTAATTTCATGGCTGCAATCACCATCTGCAGTGATTCTGGAGCCCCCCAAAAATAAAGTCTGACACTGTTTCCACTGTTTCCCCATCTATTTCTCATGAAGTGATGGGACCAGGTGCCATGATATTCTGAATGTTGAGCTTTAAGCCAATTTTTTCACTCTCTTCTTTCACTTTCATCAAGAGGCTTTTTAGTTCCTCTTCACTTTCTGCCATAAGGGTGGTGTCATCTGCATATCTGAGGTTATTGATATTTCTCCCAACAATCTGATTCCAGCTTGTGCTTCTTCCAGCCCAGTGTTTCTCATGATGTACTCTGCATATAAGTTAAATAAGCAGGGTGACAGTATACAGCCTTGATGTACTCCTTTTCCTATTTGGAACCAGTTAGGTACTGATAATAAATAATTTTTAAATGAAGTTATTTTAGAAAATGGCACGGTGGCTGCTTTTTAATTACTTTACCGAGTGGGAAATTGAACCAAGTTTAATTTTAAGATGAGCCTCTCTACTAGGGAAAACATAGTACCTCACTTAAAAGTTTGCACTAAAAGAGAGTAGCACGTCTGAATGAGTGAAAAATGGGTTTTAGAACTGTCTTTGGCAGGAGGAGAGGGGGACGACAGAGGATGAGACGGTTGGATGGCATCACCGACTCAATGGAGATGAGTTTGGGTGGATTCCAGGAGTTGGTGATGGACAGGGAGGCCTGGCATGCTGTAGTTCATGGGGTTGCAAAGAGTCGGACGCAACTGAGTGACTGAACTGAACTGAACTTGGTCAAAACATCTAATAGATCCATGAGTACTGAGCTACGTTAAGTAGTGGTTGCTTATGTGTGAATAATGGTTCTGTTGATGTTTTCCTCCAAACATGCATGTTTTTCCTAGATCTTAGTTTAAATCAAACTATCATATTTGTTTACACTGTTGTCATCTTGGATTGAGGTATGGTGCACAGAGCTTCTCCATACGGTGTACCAGATCGGGGTGTTGGGTGCAGTGGTCTGAGGCCAGGAACTCTAATCCTCTGCATTTGGCCCCCTTAGGCAAGCAAAACTAGACTAAGCACAAAAGAAGAGGACATCTTATTTGATTACCTAGATTCCATCTTACTTTTCCTGGAGACCCTAGTGGGCTTTGCTGTTGTCAAAACTGACTATTGTCAGAGTCCTATCTCAGTGACTAAACCACTGGCTTATGCCCATTCCATTTTATCTTTGGCCTCTCTGATGCATTAAATCACAGTGAGTGCTCCTTTGTTAACATGTCATTAAAACAATAACATTTTAGAATAGGCGGATCCCCAAGGTCAATTAGTCAAACTTTAATCTGATATATAAATGTTTGCTACAAACACTTTAACAAGTAACCTTTTGACCTTTTTTTGAACCCCTTACAATTGGCAACTTAGTTTATTCTCCCTTTTGAAATTAAAAATACCATTCTCACATTATTAAAAGAAAAATTCAAACAGTAGGAAAGAGAAAATTCTCTTCTCAATCTAGCTTTTTACAGGCAATAACTAGTCTAATCTTTTGACAACTTTTTATGTCAGTACGTACAGATCAGTCTTATTCTTTTTAACAGCTCTATCCTTGTACTGTTGTAAACACTTTTCTTCAATAACCAGTCCCCTATTGGTAGCTATAAGGTAATTTCTGGTTTTGTTTTTGTTTTCTGTTATTCTATACAATACTGCTTTGAATATGCTTCTACATACCTTTTTATGTACATGATGAAATATTTTCCTAGAGATAAAATTGTTGCATCAGATAGTATATGCCATTTAAATTGATAGTAATTATCAAAATGCTCTATAAAGTTATGTTTACACTCCAGCCACCAACATATGAAGATGCCTGGTGCTTCTCTCTTAAATAGGAATTCAAGGCTCAAGTAGATCCATTTAATTTTTGCATAAATTTAATTATGAGAAAATCTTTCTCATATATTGTACAAAATTAGTCCTTTGGAATTTGTCCCCTTTGCCATTCCCTTGAATGCCACAAAATAATGTAATCCTTTTTCCATAGGACAGTCTTCATGTGTTTTCAGATCTGTCCCTCTAAAATGCTTCTTTTGCTCACCTTCAAATATTCAGTTTATTACATAGTTTTTTAGAAATTGAGGTATCATTGACATATACTATTGGATTAGTTTTGAGTGCGCAACATAATGATTTGATGTTGTATATGTTATATACGTTAGTCGCTCAGTCGTGTCCGACTCTTTTCGACCCCATGGACTGTAGCCCACTAGGCTCTGGGATTCTCCAGGCAAGAATACTGGAGTGGATCGCCGTTCCCTTCTCCAGAGGATCTTCCTGACCCAGGGATTGAACCCTGATCTTCATTGCAGGCAGATTCTTAACCCTTTGAGCTACAGGGAAGTCCTTATTGCAGGACAGCTACCATAATAGGTTAGTTAGCATCCATTACCACATGCTGTTCCATCTCTTCTCTTCTCACATAATGTTTTAAATTCTGTTATTCACCTAGTCAGTCTCCTTTGGATTCCTGTCTTCATTTCCCTCTCTCTCCTCTCTTTCCCCTTTTCTTCCTCTCATTCTTGCTTCCTCTTTTCCTTCTTTCTTCTCGACCCTTTCCTTCCAGGCTGTTTACAATGAGCACCAAAAATGCACCAGAAACTATGCAAAATGTGAGATGATGTGCAGTGTTCTAGTGCCCTGCTTAGACAGAAGATGAATTTCCAAAGACAGTTCCGGCAGAGATAAGTTCACTGCCCATCCTTTATCTGGATACACTGGCCACCCTAGGGTTTTTTTCTCTACAGTTATATTACAATGTTAAATTTTTACTGTTATAATCATCTGAGTTTCTTGCTGCTTCTTCCTCTTTATGCTTTTATCAAACTTCACTTGCCATTAAGCCATGGATTGTAAATGCAACATGATGTGTTTAATTCTTTTGGATTTTTCCATAGTTTTCTCATCTGTCGCAATATTTTTATAGTTGACTCTATATTGAATCTTTTTTCTGTTTTCCTGTCTGGTCATTCTTCATCTTCTTTTTAGGCTTCTCTTTTCACCTTCTGAGAGTGGGCATTTTCCCATGTCTCATTCTTGTTCTTTTTTATCTTTTTTCAAGCCTCCATTGTGCTCAAATATATATAATCGCCTTCAGGGTACTTCCATATTTTCTTTAGAATTAAAATGTCAAAATTCAAACTTACCTTGTTCTCACACAAAAATGTACTAACTTCGCTTTCTGATTTTCCTATTACTGGTCATAGTATCGGAGAAGGCAATGGCAACCCACTCCAGGACTCTTATTGGTCAAGTTCTTTTGATTTTTTTTCCCCAGAAAGCCTCTTCGTTTTCTATATTTTTCATTCACACTAGTAATTTTATTACCATTCACTTTAGAAAAATGGATTTATTTCTGGCTGCACTGCCGTCTTCATCACTACACATGGGCTTCCTCTAGCTGCGGGGAGCTGGGGCTGCTCTCCAGCTGTGGTGCATGAGCTTCTCATTGTGGTGGTTTCTCTTGTTGTGGAGCACAGGCTCTAGGCACAGGGCTTCGGTAGATGCAATGCACAGGCTCAGTAGTTTAAAAGCATAAAGAGGAAGAAATAGTTTAAAAGCCTGAAGAGGAAGAAGCAAGTGGCATACGGGCTTAGCTGCCCTGAGGCATGCAGGATATTCCTTGACCAGGGATCGATCCTGTGTCCCCTGCATTGGTGGGTGGATTCTTAATCACCAGACCACAAGGGAAGCCCTACCACTCACTTTTATAAGGGAAGGTCTTCCCAACCCACGGCTCTAGTTTCCTCTCCAGTCCACTTTGCATGCTAGTGCCTCATTCATCTTTTTGAAATGTTTCTTCCTTCTCTTATTCTCTGACTCCAACCTCCAGCCACTGCCCATTACTAATTCGATAAAATCCATATTCCTTAGCCTCATATCCAAAGACTCCCTATTGTTAGGTCTTCCAATTTAAGTCTTTTTCTTCAGTTTTCCCAATTTAAGTCTTTTCCTTAAGGTAGGCAAGTTCTTTACAACACAAGGACAAATAGTACATTGTTCATTTGCCATATTTCTCTCCTGCTCATAATATCTACTTCCTCTGTACAAATCTTATCCTATTTTCAAGAGCCAACCTGTCAACTTTTAAAATTATTTTTAACTACTCCACGTTAACAGTCATCTGTCGCACAGAGTCAGACACGACTGAAGCGACTTAGCAGCAGCAGCAGCATCCTTCTTCCAATTCCAATATTTTTTAATTGACTTTTCTAAAATTTTGGTACTTAGTGTGATATTGATAAATATTTTAATTTTTTCTGCATGGCTTTTATTCTCCTTGAAATTATCTGCTCTTCATAAATAAAACTCTCTGACTTATAGAACATTAGAGTGTGAAAGAATTTTAAGCTCACCTGGTCAAATGTTCTTATTGTATAGAACAGAAAACAGGCATCAGTGACTGTCCCAAAGGCTCACAATGACTAATGACTTTTTTTATTCAGCTACCTTTCCCCATATGACTGGGGAAAAAGCTCATTGATTACAGGGTAAACATCAGGGCTTCTCAGAGCTTGTAGAGTCCTTTGTAATTTATAGACTTTGCATGCGGTATCCCATTTTCTAGATGTAGTCTATATGTCCTTGCTATCATGAGAGATTAAAATAATGTATGGTTAGCATTTCAGTTTCACTTGAATGCATATGAAATAATCCTTTTCATGGTAGGTTAAACCTTATATTTTCATATACTTGCTTTATGTATACCTTATATACCTTCTTAATTTGCTTTACTGTGGATGATGCAAAGGTGAAATCAGGAAAGAGATTTACATGATCATAAATGCCCAATTAGTAGAACCTGAAGTACTGACGTTTTCTATATAAATTATATCAGAATTTTATAAAAATACATATTATAAAAAAGAACTTTCAGCCTAACAGAAGACATTTTGTTAAGTAATTATGATGATTCAGAACTTTGCGTGTTCTATTTGTTCTGTGAGTAAAACCTCAGTGCTAATAAGGCCAAGGTTTCTGTCTTTTCCTGATAAGAAAATGGGCTGTATTTTGTTCTATGGACATTTTGATCTGGTACCTCCCTGAGTTGCAGTTTTTAAAAATGAGTGAACCCTATCACAAGGGAGTCTAGGACAGAGAGGACAGTAGAGCATCCAAATTTGTTATTGTTTCATATCACCTTCAGATTTTATGGGTCAGAATGTTCTCTTTGAATAGAGAACTCAGAATTTGCCACATATATTAAACCCCACTAAGAGCACAAATAGTAACAAATTAAAATTTTTTCTTATTTGATTGTATTTTCAGTTTAGTATTGCTCAATATGCTCTCTTTAAATATGAAAATCCCTATGGAATTTTTATTAATTAGTCCTTGGTTGATTAGGACTGAGTCCTATCCATACCCTTCATTGTTCATTTAGGATCCCATGGACGGAGGAGCCTGGTAGGCTGCAGTCCATGGGGTTGCTAAGAGTTGAACACGACTGAGCGACTTCACTTTCACTTTTCACTTTAATGCATTGGAGAAGGAAATGGCAACCCACTCCAGTGTTCTTGCCTGGAGAATCCCAGGGACGGGGGAGCCTGGTGGGCTGCAGTCTATGGGGTTGCACAGAGTCGGACACGACTGAAGTGACTTAGCAGCAGCAATTCAACTAAAGCTGAGTGCTAAAGTATTGTTACTTTTGAACTGTGGTGTTGGAGAAGACTCTTGAGAGTCCCTTAGACTGCAAGGAGATCCAACCAGTCCATCCTAAAGAAAATCAGTCCTAAATATTCATTGAAAGGACTGATGCTGAAGCTGAAACTCCAATATTTTGGTTACTGATGTGAAGAACTGATTCATTGGAAAAGACCCTGGTGTTGGGAAAGATTGAAAGCAGGAGGAGAAGGGGACACTAGAGGATGAGATGGTTGGATGGCATCACTGATGCAATTAACATGAGTTTGAGTAGGCTCCAGGAATTAGTTTTGGACAGGGAAAGCCTAGTATGCTGCAGTCCATGGGGTCACAAAGAGTCGGGCATGGCTGAACAACTGAACTGAGCTGAATTGAATTCAGCTAACAACTTTTGTGTATCATCATCTTTTGTGTATCCAAAATTACCTATTGGGAATTCCCTGGTGGTCCAGTAGTTAAGAATCCACACTTCCAATGCAAGGGGTATGGGTCCAATCCCTGGTCAGGAAACGAGATCCCACATGCCAAGTGATGTGGCCAAAAATAAAATAAAATAGCCCATCACTTAATCCGTTATATCCATCTTTTTCTGTAGATTCTTAAACATGTTCATCATAGTTTTTAGTGTTTATCTGCCAATTCCTCATTGTGTGGGTGTTTCTATTGATTGTGTTTGTCCTTGGCTGTGAGAGATTCTTTTCTGCTTCTTCATATCTAGTAATTTTGATTATACATTGTAGAAAGTCTAAATTCTATTATTATATTTCTCTAAAGAGTAGTGAATTTGTTTTAGCAGTTAGATTACTAGCAAGTCATTTGGACCCTGTTGAGTCACAGTATTCTTTGTAAAGGTGGATTTACCTTCGCTGTACCCTTCAACTTGGGAGTAACTGTTTAACTTAGAACATAATCCTTGATCCTATAGCAAGTCCTTTTACAAATTTAAATTAAAAATTCAAAGTGTTTATCTAAAGTGTTGATCAAACTTGTCTAACTGGAAAGAAGCTTAAACTCCAAACTCTGTCCCCTTGTGTCTTCCCAGTACCACTGCTAAGATACCAGCTCAGCGTTTTTAGAATACCACTTCCTCTCTCAGTTTCTACTGGGCTCTTTACAGTCACACCTGCACATATGGAGTGAGACTCAGCCAAGTGTTCTAAAGTCTGCAAATTTGGGTCTCCCCATGCTGTGGCTTGCTCTTCCAAGATTTCTTTCTCTGTATCCTGGTATTTTGGCAGCCCCAAATTCTAACCTGAGATTTCCCAGCTCAAAATTGTTGCTCTCTGCTTGAGCGCTATGTTTCAAGTTTCTCATTTACTGGGGAGTTGCTTCATGGGAGTACGTGGATAAATCTAGTTTCACCTATTATTCTAACTTGTTTCCACAATTTGATTTATTCTTGTTTCTGCCTCCTTTTCTTTCTGTTCCAGTGCCTTCAAACGGTTGTTCTCGTTGTTAATGCAAGGAAAGCTAAAATGCTGTTAAGTTACTCTGCTATCACCAAAAGTTAGGCATGTACACACAATTTTATATTTTACTCTTTAAAGAGTTTCATGTATTTTTCAATTTATTAAAGCATTTTTATAAATATCTGTAATGACTGAAGAATGCCCCAGTGTGTATGTGAATAAATATATTATCATTTACTTGGATATTCTATTACAAGGAGTCATATATTTAGATGTTAGAGAGCTATAGCAAACACTTTTCTGCATAAAGCATTTGTGAAAATTTCTAGTTGTTTGGGAGAGAGATTTCCAGGGCTGAGACTAGTATAGATTAATAAGCCTTCTTTGAATTATTTTCCACTTTTAAAAATAATCAGTTGGTAAATTTATGTATAATAAAGTATAATAAATACATTATTAATGGATTTCTGAGTTTCTAGGTTTGTGGATTCCTTTAACAACTTGATACAACACAAGTTCTCAGAGGCATATCACAAATATGAAGTCAAAGTTTTTAGTTACTTTTTTAAAAATTCAAATAAAGTTTGATTTCCTTGCATGTATTAACATACACTGGATCTCCTGAATATATTACCAAACTGAAATAGAATGAAACAATGTTGTTTTCTTTTTTCCACAAAAATAATTTATTATTGTAGAGTAACATACTGGGCTTTCTTGTGGTATGTCTTTAATTTCCTACTTTTAAACTTAGAAACATAGTCTATTTGTGTGTGAACAGAGATAGTCATTATTTATAAAAATAATGACAAAAATCTATATTTCTGGTTGTGATCTCTCTTCTTATAAATTTACTTCATTTGCATTTTGTCTGAAGTATGATAATCAAAAGATATTTAATCATTTGAATGATCATATGAAATGATATCATTTCTCAAATAATCATTTCCATTTCTTTGACATATTAATATAGTCATTGTCAAGTGATATCTTCTATCTAATCAAGATATTGTTTTTTTCTTTAAGCAAAAAGAAGATAATATACGTTGCTTAAATATGCATGGCCATTTTGGTTTCGATTGTTTGGCTCATCAGCTGGTGGACAGATCTGTTCAGCAAGGATTCGTTTTTAATATTCTTTGTGTGGGTAAGTGCCAAACCCCTCCCATGAATTATTTCTTAATTGTTCATTTCAAATTATTTTAAGCGGCATAACACTGGTGCTGTTTCTTTAAGACTATGTCTTTGTGTTTGTATTGGTTTGCATTTTCTTAGCAGTGTTAGTTCGACATTTTTTCTCTAAGTGTTTCAGTGCTCTTCAAAATCTGATATACCTTTGTGTATTTTATCTTTCCATATTATGTTAATGATGGATGGAGTCAGAAGTGTCATATATATTTCAAGGATATTCTAGTCTTTGAAGTATTTGGGACCATTCTAGGGAGGGGACCATTCTAGGGAGGGGACCATTCTAGGGAGGGGACAGGGTGTCACTTCACAGATATCTTTTGCCCCTATGATGTATCTGTTTCCATACAGGGGAAACTGGAATTGGAAAATCAACTTTGATTGACACACTGTTCAATACTAATTTGAAAGACAAAAAATCTTCACATTTTTACTCAAGTGTTGGACTTAAAATTCAGACATATGAACTCCAGGAAAACAATGTTCAGTTGAAATTAACTGTTGTGAAAACAGTGGGCTATGGTGATCAAATAAACAAGGAAGCCAGGTGGGTGTTTTCTTATTTTAATTTTAAAAGTTATTGTTATTTCAAGGAATTTGCTTTTTTTCTCCATATATTAAAAAGTAATATTCTTCTAGAATATATGTAAAATTGAATCACTTTGCTGTATAGTGGAAATTAGAACAACACTATAAATCAACTATACTTCAATTAAAAAATAATGAAGTGGGTTTATTATAGATGGCATGTAGTTGGATTTTTTTTTTTTTTAAATCCATTCAGCCACTCTTTGTCTTTTGATTGGGGAGTTTACTCCTTTCAAATGGGCTTCCCTGGTAGCTCAGCTGTTAAAAAATCTGCCTATAATACAGGAGACCTCGGTTTGATTCCTGGGTTGGGAAGATCCCCTGGAGAAGGGAAAGGCAACTCACATCAGTATTCCGGCCTGGAGAATTCAGGGTCTCAAAGAGTCAGATGCGACTTTCACTTTTCATTCTTTTCAAATAATTATATATAGTATATACTCTATAGTATATAGTAATACATATGAGTAATTATTCATAAGGAATGACTTACTATTATTATTTTGCCATATGTTTTCTATCTTGTAGTTCCCTTGTTGCTCATTTCCTCTTTTTAGTTTCTTTGTATTTTGTTGATTTTTGTAGTGATGTGTTTTCTTCCTTTCTCTTTTTCTTTTATGTATCTTTTATAGGCACTTTCTTTGTGGTTATCATGAGGTTTATATAAAGCATTTTATAACAGTTTATTTAAGCTTATAACAACTTCAATCACTTGCACAATTTTACAGTTTTACGTGTTCTTCACTTTCGATATCAAACTTCATATTATTATGTTATTCATCCATTAAAAGATTTTATTTATACTTTTTTCTTTTTACTTCGATGTTACAGGTAAAAGTGATTAACATACCTTTTTCATTATAGTGTTACAATATTCCCTGTTTGTCTGTATTTACCTTTATTGACCTCTACCATTGAGTTTTATACTCCTGTGTGCTTTTGTGTTACTATAACGAGTCCACTTGCTTCAACCTGAATAACTCCCCTTAGCGTTTCTTTTCAGGTAGATCTAGTGGCATTTCTTTTAAGGCAAATTTAGTGGTGATGAACTTCCTCAGTATTGATTTGTCTGGGAAGCATTTTTTTTTTCTTTCATTTCTAAAAGGCAGTTGGTAGGTTTTTTTTTTTTTTATCACTTTGACTATATTATCCCGTTCTTTTCTAGCCTGCCAATTTTATGCTGAGAAATTGGCTCATTGTCTTATGGGGGCTCCCTTATATGTGATGAGTTGCTTTTCTGTTGCTGCTGGCAAAATTTACTTTTTGTCCTTGACTTTTTAAAAAGAAATTTTATTGCAGTGTAGCTGTTTTACAACGATGCCTTTGTGTCTATTGTGCAGCAAAGTGAATCAGCCACACACATCCATGTGCTGTGTGCTCATTTGCTCAGTCATGTCTGACTCTTTCCGACCCATGGACTGCAGCCCACCAGGTTCCTCTGTTCATGGAATTTTCCAGGCAAGAATACTGGAGTGGATTGCCATTTCCTACTCCAACGCGTATATACACCCCCTCTTTTCTGGAGTTCCTTCCTATTTAGGTCACCGCAGAGCACTGAAGAGGGTTCCCTGTGCTAGACAGTAGATTCTCATTAGTTATCCATTTTATACATAGCACTGTATATATGTCCATCTCAATCTCCCAGTTCATCCCACCCCTCCATTTCCCCCCTTGGTGTCCATATATTTGTTCTCTACGTCTGTGTCTCTATTTCTGATTTGCAAATAAATTCATCTGTACCATTTTTCTAGATTCCAAATATATGTGTTAATACACAATATTTGTTTTTCTCTTTCTGACTTACTTCACTGTATGACAGTCTCTAGGTCCATCCACTCCTCTGCAATTGGCACAATTTGTTTCTTTTTATGGCTGAGTAATGTTCCATTATATATATATATGGCACATCTTTACCCATTCCTCTGTTGATGAACATTTAGGTGGCTTCCATGTCTTGACTATTGTATATAGTGCTGCAGTGAACACTGGGGTGCGTGTATCTTTTGGAATTATGGTTTTCTCTGGGTATATGCCCAGGAGTGGGATTGTTGGGTCATATGGTAGTTCTATTTTTAGATTTTTAAAGCAACCTCCATACTATTCTCCATACTGGCTGTATCAATTTACATTCCCTCCAACAGTATAAGGGGATTCCCTTTTCTCCACACCCTATCCAGAATTCATTGCTTGTAGATTTTTAAATGATGGCCTTTCTGACCGGTGTAAGGTGATACCTCATTGATTTGCATTTCTCTAATAATTAGTGATGCTGAGCATCTTTTCATGTGTTTTTGATCATCTGTATGTATTCTTTGGAGAAATGTTTACTTAGTTCTTCTAGCCATTTTTTGATTGGGTTGTTTGTTGTTTTGATATTGAGTTACATGAGCTGTTTGCATGTTTTGGAGATTGACCCCTTGTCAGATGCTTCATTTGCAAATATTTTCTCCCATTCTGAGAGTTCTATTTTTTCGTCTTGTTTATGGTTTCCTTCGCTGTGCAAAAGTTTTTAAGTTTAATTAGGTCCTCTTTGTTTATTTTCATTACTTTAGTTGGTGGGTCTAAAAAGATCTTGCTGCAATTTCTGTCAAAGAGTGTTCTGCCTATGTTTTCCTCTGAGAGTTTTATAGTGTCTGACTTACACTTAAGAATGCATTGAGCTGTATACCCACCACCTCAGCTGGGACCTTGAACAGTTGTATCACATCCAAAAATTATCTTGTGGTTTAGTCAGTTTATCTTTGTGCTGATACCATGCTGTAGTAATTAGTTTAGCTTCACAGTAAGTCCTAATATAGGAAGAATATATCTTCTTCATTTTTTTTCCCAGTATGTCTTGAGCATTCTTGGTTCTTTGCACTTATATATATGTATACATACAAAACACTTGGATTCTAATTGGGGCTTCATTGAATTGAGAGAGCATTTTGCCTTTTCTGTAAATAGTGGGTCCTTACAAAAATTATTCATTTTTGACTGTGCAGTATCTTCCTTGCTGCTCATGGGCTTTCACTAGTTGTGACAAGTGGGGGTTACTCTTCCTTGTGGGTCACAGGCTTCTTGTGGTGGTGGCTTCTCTTGTGGTAGAGCATGGGCTCTAGGCATGTGGGCTCAGTAGTCACAACACTCGGACTCAATAGTTGCAGAACCCTGGCCCTAGAGTGTGGGCTCACCAGTGCACAAGGTTAGCTGACCCTCAGCATGTGGAATCTCCCTTGATCAGGAATCTAACCCCTGTCTCCCGCATTGGTAAGCAGATTCTTCACCACTGTACCACCAGTCAAGTCCAATAATGGGCCTTCTTATTGGTTTATAATTGTTATCTTTGTAAGGACATGTTATGAATATTTTAATTGCTGTGGCAAGCTAGTGAGTGCACATATTCACTATATAGTAAATGATAAAATCACAGATGTCAGATGATATTAATCTGTTATGTTAAATGTTTGAATAATCTTTTTTTTTCCCAGCTACCAGCCAATTGTTGACTACCTAGATGCTCAGTTTGAGTCCTATCTTCAAGAAGAATTGAAAATTAAACGTTCCTTAGGTGACTACCATGATTCCCGCGTCCATGTGTGCCTTTACTTCATTTCACCTACAGGACATTCTCTGAAGTCTCTTGATATATTAACCATGAAGAACATTGACAGCAAGGTGCGTTTGGTAAATCCATCAGCCTATCAAGATTTGATACTTATTTTGAAACAATACAAATCTTGAACTTCCCTAGTGGTCCAGTAGTTAAGAATCCATCTGTGGGTGCAGAGGACATGGATTTGATTTCTAGTCCGGGAAGATCCCATATGCCATGGGGTAACTAAGCCCATGTGCCACAACTACTGAACCTAAGAAACAGTGCAGATCTTGAAAGCATTTGCACACAAGAACTTGACTTCCCCAGTGGCTCAGATGGTAAAGAGTCTGCCTTCAGTGCGGAAGACCAGCTTTGATTCCTGGGTTGGGAAGATCCCCTGGAGCAGGAAATGACAACCCACTCTAGTATCCTTACCTGGAAAATTCTGTGGATGGAGGAGCCTAGGAGGCTACAGTCCATGGGGTCACAAAGAGTCAGACACAACTGAGTGACTTCACATATATATCATTTTTTCTGTTAATCTTTAAAGCATTTGTGTTAGTTTTCTACAGATACCATTACAAAATGTCACTTAGTGATTTAACAATAGAACGTGGTTTAAACAATAGACATTTATTTTCTTACAGTTCCAGAAAGTGTCACCAAGTTTTTTTTTTTCTGAAACCTCTCAGTTCAGGAAGTAGATGGCCACTTTCTCACTGTCATCTCACATGATCTTTTGTTTGTACACACATGTGATGTCTCTGTGTGTCCAAGTTTCCCATTTTTATGAGGACACTGGTGGAACTGGGTTAATGCTATTTTAATGGCCTTAGATGATGCAAATGAATGATAAGTAGAAGGAAAAAGTTGATCTGTTCTACAATGTTGATGAAAAGTCTCTTCTGACATTTAATACTCAATTGAATAAGAAATTAAATTGATCATACTTCATTTTGCTACTTACATTTTACCAAACCCAGATGCATTGGAAGTGTAAGAAAATTTGAGAAGAGAAAAAACTGATCCTTCTAAACCTGATTTCTGATTAAAGTTTAATCTTCAAAAATACTGATGATTTTGGAAAGCAATTTTATGAAGAAGTCATGAAGCTAGGGGTTATTTGGTTACAAAAACGTGTTGTCAGATATTGTGAGGTTTTCACTGTAAAAATAACATTTAATAATTAATTCTCAATGGTGAGTTTTTCTTTTTTTCTTTCTTAATAGGTGAACATTATACCAGTGATTGCCAAAGCAGATGCAATTTCTAAAAGTGATTTACAGACATTTAAGTGTAAGATAATGAATGAATTGATTAGTAATGACATCCAGATATATCAGTTCCAAACAGATGATGAAACTAGCACTCACATGAACTCCTCGATGAATGTAAGCCTCTAACTATTGAATCTCAATTCTATTTGACGGGGGGAATGAAAATATAATTTATAAGTAACCTTATTAGCAATACAGAAGAAATTGGAAAACACCCTGATGGTGGGAAAGATTGAGGGCAAGAGGAGAAGGGGGCAACAGAGGATGAGATGATTGGATGGCATCACTGACTCAGTAGACATGAATTTGAGCAAACTCCGGGAGATAGTGAAGGGAAAGAGTCGGACATGACTTAGCAGCTGAACAACAATGTTAGTGATATACTGTCACTTTTATCTGGCAAAGAGACTATAAATAAGGTATATTTCCCCAAAATCCAGTGTGGGAAAGTGGTTCTTTTTCTTGATTTTGAAAAATACTTGCTGAGAATCAATTATTTTAAGAAGCATTTTATTCTTTAAAAAATCCTTTTAGAAAGATATAGTTCACATACCATATGACTCACCCATGAAAGTATACAATTTAATGATTTTTAGTCTGTTCACAATGTGTGCAACCACCTCCACAACCAAACTGAGAACATTTTCATTATATAATAGAAATAGAAATATTATCTCAAAAAGAAGCCCCATACTCTTTAGCTTTTCTCCCCTACTGCCTGTCAGCCTTCCTCTCCACCAGCCCTAGGAAACCACTAATCAACATCTTTCTCTTCAGATCCTTCTGTTCTGGATATCATA
Source organism: Ovis canadensis (assembly GCF_042477335.2). Classification (NCBI taxonomy): domain Eukaryota; kingdom Metazoa; phylum Chordata; class Mammalia; order Artiodactyla; family Bovidae; genus Ovis; species Ovis canadensis. The sequence continues at coordinate 42,804,980 of NC_091268.1, read as the reverse complement.
TGAGTGGAATTATATAGTATTTGGTCTTTTCATGCTTTAATTGGCTATTAGTATGTCTTCTCAGGGGAAAAATTTACTCAGATCCTTTGTGCATTTTTAAATGAGCTCTTTTTTTTTAAATTGAGTTGTTAGAGCTCTTTATGTATTCTAGATACCAGTTGCTTATGAGATATATGATTTGCAATTATTTCCCCCTAATCTATTAGTCATTCTTTCGTTTTATTTCTGGTGTCCTTTGAAACATGAGCTTTTAAAAAATATTGATGAAGTCTGATTTATTTATTTTAGTTGTTACTTGTGCTGTTGATGTCATATCTAAGACTGTTTTGTCAAATCCAAGGTAATAAAGATTTTCTTATGTTTCCTTCTTAGAGGTTTTAAAATTGTGGTAAAATATACATTGAATGAAGTTTACCAACTTAAACTTTTAATTTTTTTTAATTAAAAAATGTTTTAATGTTTTTAATGTGGACCATTTAAAAAGTCTTTACTGAATTTGTTATGGTTTTATGAAGTCATTACTGAATTTGTTAGGGTTCTGTTTTATGTTTTGGTTTTTTTGGGCTGTGAGGCATGTGGGATCTTAGCTCCATGACCTGGGGTCAAACTTGCAACCCCTGCTTTCGAAGGCAAAGTCTTAACCACTGGAATGCCAGGGAAGTCCCCAACCTAAATCTTTTCGAAGTTCACAGTTGAGTGGCATTATCTGTTCATAGTATAGTTGCTATCATCGCCACCAACTATATCCACAGAACTTTCTTCATCTTGAAAAACTGAGGCTCTGCAATAAATAATAATTCTCTGTCATTCCTTCCATCAACTTTATGAATTTGACTACTCAAAGTACTTCTAGTAGATAGAATTATAATATAATATTTGTCCTTATATAATATTTGTCAATATAATATTTGTCCTTTCCTACCTGTAAAAATATTTCTTTGAGTCTCTGCTTTCAATTCCCTTGGGCCAATTCTTGTCTGTGCCAAGAAGTGGAGTTGCTGGCTTGTATGATAATTGTAGGTTTAATTTCTTGAGGAACCGCCATACTTTTTTCCATAGTGGCTTCACTTATTTTTGCATTCCCACAAAAAGTGCACAAGGTTTCCAGTTTATCCACATTCATACCAACACTTGTTATTTTCTATTCTTTTTTAAATGATAGCTTATCTTAATGGATATGAGTTGCTATTGCACTGTGGTGTTTTTTGTGTGTGTGTATAGTCATCTTTATTATAGTTTGTGAGTACTGACATGGATTTCTTTATTAAGACATGTAGATTGTTATGGGCAGCTGCTTTCTACTTTTACTTGAGAATGGTAAAGAAGCCAATATTAGTGTCATTACATCAAGTTTTCACCTGATAGGAAACCTGAACAGGTCTCTTGGGTCTTCTAGGTCACTGTTATACTGTCCCCAGACCTGCCTGCACCCAAGTGTCTCTGGAATTCCCTATACATTTCGAAAGGCACTTGGGCAACAGAACACTATTTCTCTGCTTGTTTTTAAGGTGCAATTCCTGGGTTAAATATTGTGCATATACATCTCATAATTGCCTAGGCTTATCTTCTAAATAATGCATTACTCATTTTACTAATCTCCCTGCCAAACAAAGGACCCCAAAGCATTGTGTTAATCTCAAAGAAGTCAGGTGAGGCTCTTCTCTCCTCAAATCAAGTTATTTGAAATCCCAAATGAAATGCTAGTGCCAAAGCGCAAAACAGTAGCCTTTCCTGAAAAGCTGCATTATAATTTTTTAAAAAATTATTTATATATTTCTCTGTTGGCTGTGCTGGATCTTCATGTTGCAGCACATGAGCTCGAGGTGCTTCAGTAGTTGTGGCACAAGGGGCTTTGTTGCTCCGTGGCATGTGGAGTCTTCCTTGACCAGGAGTCAACCCTATCCCTTGCATTGGCGGGAAGATTCTTTACCACTGGACCACCAGGGAAGACCTGCCCTTTTTAAAAAAAATGGGTTGTTTGCTTTGATATTGAGTTGTATGAGCTGTTCATATATTTTAGGTAGTAACTCCTAATTAGACATGTCATTTCCAAATATTTTCTTCCATTCCGTAGGTTGACTTTTCATTTTTTGACAGTTTCTTTTACTATGCGAAAGGTTTTGAGTTAAATTAGGTCCCATTTGTTTAGTTTTGCTTTTGTATCTTTTGCCTGAGAAGAAAGATCTAAAAACTATTGTGACCACTTATGTCAGTGTTCTGCCTAGAGTTTTCTTTTAGGAGTTTCATGGTTTCTGGTCTTACATTTAGGTCTTTAACTCAATTTGTATTTATCTTTGTATATCTTATGAGAAAAATTCAAACTTCATTCCTTTACATATTAACTGGGTAGTTATCATGTAGTTATCCCAGCACCACTTATTGAAGAGAGACTGTCTTTTCCCATCGTATATTTTCCCCTCTGTTGTCGTAGATTAATTGGCCATGTGTGTGTAATTTTATTTCTGGGTTCTCTGTTCTGTTCCACTGATCTGTGTGTCTCTTTGTGCTAGTACCATACTATGTTGATACTGTAGTTTTATAGTATAGTCTGAAATTAAAAGTGTGATACTTACAGTTTTATTCTTTTTTCCTCAAGATTGCTTTGGCTATCTGAGCTCTTTTGCAATACCATACAATTTTATTTTGTATTATGTAACAATTCCATTAGTTTTATGGAAAATGTCATGTGTGTTTTGATAGGGATTACATTAAATCTGTAGATTACTCTGAATAGTATGAACATTTTAACTTTATTAATTCTTCCAATCCATGAACATGGTATGTTTTTTCACTAATTTGTGTCATCTTCATATCCTTCATCAGTGTCTGATATTTTTCAGAATATTGGTTTTTCATCTTGTCTTTTAAGCCAAATTCTAGGTATTTTATTCATTTTGATGCAATTTTAAATGGATTGTTTTCTTGATTTCTCTTTTTGATAGTTCGTTATTAGTAAATAGAAAAGCAACATGTAGAAATTTGTGTGTTAACCTTTATTCTTCAACTTTATTGAATTCATTTTTCATTTTTAGTGATTTTTTTGGTAGAGACTTAAAGTTTTCTGTATATAGTATCATATCATTGGCAAATACTGACGGTTTTACTTTTTCCCTTCCAACTTGGATACCTTTTATTTATTTTTGTTGTCTGACTGCTGTGGCTTAGACTTCTAATATTATGTTAAATAGAAATACTCACACAAATACTTGCAGAAATTAATCTGCACGTATTTAATGCTAAGTCATAAAATCTGAGGCAGGATAAATCACTTGTTTGAATAAACTTATTATGTATTCTTGTCTCTGTTATTTGCATAACAGAAATAAGAGTAGCAGAGTAAGTCATATTGGTATAAGAAAATATGATGAAATTCATTTTTACTTTCTAGAGCCTCTTACCTTTTGCTGTAGTAGGAAGTACGGATGAAGTGAAAGTTGGAAAAAGGACAGTCAGAGGACGTCAGTACCCCTGGGGAATTTTACAAGGTAAGCATAACAAACCTCCATAAGAAGGCTTGCTCTGGAGTGATTATGCTTAAATACATATAATTTTAAAATTATGTAAAATATAACTATAAATATATAACACAAAATATTTTAACTTGAATCAATATCGGTAACTCTCATTAAACAGCAAATTAACAGTTACTGATAAGGAGCACAGATTCTGTTTCATTTGAGATAGTGATTATTTTGACTATAATTTATTCTCATGGGGATTTTAAATTCAGAAACTGAGCAGAACCTTCTCATTTACCTCAGTCTGCCATATGCAGATTATCTCTGTGGTGCTAAACCATCATATTCAGAATGCTGAAAAGTTCTTTGAACAAAAGAACTTTGAACAATATGGAAGCATAAATATTGGTACTTGAAACATGTTATAAAAGTTCATTGCTACCCAATTCATAAAGCACTTTTAAGTGGTTACTAGTAAAAGGGATGGTAAACTATTTCAAAAATAAAGTAATATAATTTATTTTTGGATAAATTATACCTAGACATTTATATTCAGAGAAGGCAATGGCATCCCACTCCAGTACTCTTGCCTGGAAAATCTCATGGACGGAGGAGCCTGGAAGGCTGCAGTCCATGGGGTCGCTGAGGGTTAGACATGACTGAGAGACTTCACTTTCACTTTTCACTTTCATGCATTGGAGAAGGAAATGGCAACCCACTCCAGTGTTCTTGCCTGGAGAATCCCAGGGACGGGGGAGCCTGCTGGGCTGCCGTCTATGGGGTTGCACAGAGTCGGATATGACTGAAGTGACTTAGCAGCAGTAGGAGACATTTATATTAGTTATATAGCATCATGATAAATTAGAATATTGTCATAACAGTCATTTATTGTCTGATTCATATACTTGTGATACTAATTATTGAGGACTGGATTCTCTTTATCTGTAGAGATAATGTTCCAAATGTTATTTTCAATTAATGTATTATAAATTTTTCAATTTATTAAGTGTACATAAAGACAACATATTTTAATGAATATTATATTTGGTTACAATATCATACCCAATAACCAAAATATTGTGATCAGTCTTTTGGATATGACAGGCACAGGAGAGGGCCATGTGGATTTATTGAGTGATTTTGAAAAGTGACTAATTCATTCTCATACATATGGTATACAAATATGATTTAATAACTACATCATGTACAATTGTTAAGGCCTTTAAGTTAGCAGAATTTAATTAAATTACTTAGTTTAGTGAAATTATCTTCTTTAAAAGAAGATCATTTATAGTTTATTTATAGACCAGGAAATTTGCTTTAAGTTTGTTAACCAGAGACTAAATAGGAAACAGTGAAATAATATGTTACATTATATTAGTATATAGCATCAGTTCATCAGTTCATTTGAAAAATACTAAATTATTTAAAAAAACGTATGCTATATAAGGAGAAGGCAATGGCAACCCACTCCAGTACTCTTACCTGGAAAATCCCATGGACGGAGGATTCTGGTGGGCTGCAGTCCATGGGGTCCCTAGGAGTCGGACACGACTGAGCAACTTCACTTTCACTTTTCACTTTCATGTATTGGAGAAAGAAATGGCAACCCACTCCAGTGTTCTTGCCTGGAGAATCCCAGGGACAGGGGAGCCTGGTGGGCTGCTGTCTGTGGGGTCGCACAGAGTCGGACACGACTGAAATGACTTAGCAGCAGCATGCTACATAAGTTTCAAAACCACAAAATTGAAAGACTCTTGCTCCTTGGAAGAAGAGCTATGACCAACCTAGACAGCATATTAAAAAGCAGAGATATCACTTTGCTGACAAAAGTCCATATAGTCAAAGCTATGTATACACTCCATACATTCCATTAGTCATGTATGGATGTGAGAGTTGGGCCATAAAGAAGACTGAATGCCAAAGAATTGATGCTTTCAAATTGTGGTGTTGGAGAGGACTCTCAAGAGTTCCTTGGACTACAAGGAGATCAAATCAGTTAATTCTAAAGGAAATCAGTCCTGAATATTCATTGGAAGGACTAATGCTGAAGCTGAAGCTCCAATATTTTGGCTATGTGATGAGAAGAGCCAACTCATTGAGAAGAGTCTTTTCCTCATTGGAAAAGACCCTGATGTTGGGAAAGATTGAAAGCAGGAGGACAGGGGACAACAGAGGATGAGATGGTTGTATGGCATCACCAATTCAATGGACATGAGTTTGAGCAAGTTCCGGGAGATGGTGAAGGACAGAGAGGCCTGGTATGCTGCAATCCATGGGGTTCCAAAGAGTCAGACACAACTGAGCGACTGAACTGAACTGATGCTATATGCTAATATAATGTAACATATTATTTCACTGTTTCCTATTTAGTTTCTGGCTAATAAGTTTAAAGCAAATTTCCTGGTCTATAAGTAAACTATACCTATAATTGACATGTACCATGTAAGCATAGTTGCATGGTTAAAAGATTTATAGCTATTATTCAGAATGCTCTAAGCTCATTCAAGAATACTTATTGAGTGATAAGGATTGATAATAAGCTTTGTGGCTTTATTATTTTTCTGCCTAGTGGAAAATGAAAACCACTGTGACTTTGTTAAGCTCCGGGATATCCTTCTTTGTACAAATATGGAAGACTTGAAAGAACAGACTCACGCTTGGCACTATGAACGTTACAGGCGCAACAGACTTCACGTAATGGGATTTACTGATATGGGTCCAAATAACCAGCCAGTTAGGTGAGTGGAGATTTCTCTTGAACAAGATGATAGGTGACTTGGAAATCCCCTACAACCGTGAGATGTGATTATTTTGGAATGAGAATAGCTCTGCTTCTCATGTTCTGGGCCAACTGAATCTTGTGGTTTTTCATTATCTTCAGATGTCAATGGAGGGTTAGTAGGAGCAACATAATGCAAGGGCTCATTTATATGCCTCCAATATGTACATGTCCCTGGAGGAGGGCATGGCAACCCACTTCATTATTCTTGCCTGGAGAGTCCCATGGACGGACATGACTAAGCAATTAAGCACACACAATATGTACTTGTCCTGAAACCCTCCATGTTAATCCCAAAGAGAGAATTTTTTATAGGCAAAATTTGGGAGGGAGGACTGTAGGGTGTGTACTCTCCCCTTATTGGTTGGTGGTGAGGTAACAAGATGGTGTTCAATCATCAGCCTTCTGGTTACAGCCAGTCTGGGGTCCATATGCTTGTGCTCAGCCTGAAGTTATCATCCTCCACCTGGGTAGGCGCCATGGTTCCTGTAGAACTCAGAGATCTGTTCCGGTGTCTTGGCTGTTGTGAATAGTGCTGCTATGAGCACAGGGGTCCAGGTATCTTTTTAAATTATAGTTTTGTTCTGGCATATGCCCAAGAATGGGATTGCTGGATCATATAGCAACACTATTTTCAGTTTTTAGGGGGAGTGTCTATACTGTTTTCCATAGTGGCTCTTCCACTTTACATTTCCACCAGCAGTGAAGTTTTGTTTTTTTTTGCTCACACCCTCTCCAGCATTTGTTATTTGTAGATTTTTTCATAATGGCCTTTCTGACTGATGTGAGGTGGCACCCCATTATAGTTTTGATTTGCATTTCTCTAATAATTAGAAATGAAAGTGAAAGTGAAGTTGCTCAGTCATGTTCGACTCTTTGTGACCCCATGGACTAACCTATCAAGCTCCTCTGTCCATGGGATTTTCCAGGCAATAGCACTGGAGTGAATTGCCATTTCTTTCTCCAGCGGATCTTCCTGACCCAGGGATTGAACCCAGGTCTCCCACATTGTAGACAGACGCTTTACCGTCTGAGCCACCAAATGCTGAGCATCTTTTCATGTGCCTAATGGCTATCTGTATATCTTTTTTGGAGAAATGTTTATTTAGGTCTTCTGCTTGTATTTCATTTGGGTTGTTTGGTATTTTGTTTTCAAGTTATAGGAGTTGTTTATATTGGGTTGGCCAAAAAGTTCATTTGGGTTTTTCCATACAATGTTACATATTATTAATATACAATATATATTTTTATATGTTTATTTATATTAACATTTTAATATAAGAGCACACACATCTCTTTTTAGTTTTCAAGAGATCTATGAAGCCAAAAGGCAGGAGCTCTTGGAGCAATGTCAGAAGGAAGAAGAAGAGCTGAAACAGAAGTTTATGCAGCGAGTAAAGGAGAAAGAAACAGCATTTAAAGAAGCTGAAAAAGAGGCAAGTCCTGCTAGTTTGATATAATCCATATTCAAGTTTAGGTGTCCTATTAAATTGAGGGTTTTCATCTCAAGAGTTTAGATGATTTTGTTAAAGGATACTTTCTATTCTTCAAAAAGTAGCTATTTACCATGTAAGTTTTGGATGCAGCCTTTAAAAAAATGATTGCCTATAATCTTATTTTTCCTAGAGCATTTGGACAATCAGCTTTTTTGAATTTTTTTAAACTGAAGTATAAATTGACTTACAATATTATATCAGTTTTGGGTATACAACATTGAGTCAATATTTTTATATATTAAATACCTCTGTCGATGAGGAGGGCATGGCATCCCACTCAATATTCTTGCCTGGAGAATCCCATGGACAGAGGAGCCTGGCGGGCTATAGTTCAGAGGGTTACACAGAATCAGACACGACTGAAGCGACTTAGCATGCATGCATGCACCATTTATCAGCAGAGAAAGTTATTACAATATTACTCACTATATTCTGTATGCCATACATTACATCCCCATGACTTATTATTTTATAACTGGAAGTTTGTATCCTTTAATCTTCTTCACCTATTTCATTCATCCCTCTCCTCTGGCAACCACCAGTTTGTTCTCTGTATCTGTGAGTGTGTTTCTGTTCCGTTATGTTTATTCATTTGAATTGTTTTCTTTAGATTCTCTGTATAAGTGAAATCATATGGTATTTATCCTTCTCTTTCTTATCTATTATCTACCTCTGACTTATTTTACTTAGCATAATACCCTCCAGGTCCTTTCATGTTGTCTCAAAAGGCAAGGTCTCTCTCTCTTTTTCTTTTTTTTAAATGGGTAATGTTCCATTGTATGTATGTATATGTATACATATAGCATATTTAAGTAAAAAGTTTTCTCAGTGATTTTGCTATTGTTTATAAGTACCACAGTCTCACATCCCCAGCCTTTCCAGTCATTCTTCTTGCCCTTGTATGTAGATGCTCATTTGCCCTCGGGTCTGAAAATGTATTTACGAGCGATATGACTCCAGCAGAGATACTTACTGAGACTACTGTTAAGATCAAGTGCTATTCTAATGATTAGGGTAGGTTTGATAATCAGAAAGAAAAGAAACATGTTCCTGGGGATGTGCCCCGATAGGGTGCTTTAAGTCACAACTGTGGGTTTGTTTCACAGCTACAGGACAAGTTTGAACATCTTAAGAAGATGCAACAAGAGGAGACAACGAGACTTGAAGAGGAGAGGAGACAATTGGAAGAAGAAATCCTAGCATTTTATAAAATGAAGGCCTCCTCTGGAACCTTGCAGAGTCAGGTGTGTACCAGTATAAAGAAGGACAAAGAGCGTAAGAAATAATCCTTTACCACTCTGTGTGTGGTAGAGCCTTTTCACTCTCTCACTCATCCTTCTGTAAGATTTTCCTCATAGCACTTAATTCTGATTGAAATTATGCTAAGTTTTAAAATTTGTTTGCTGTGTATTTCCTCTCCCTAGAAGGTGAGCTCCTTGAGAACACATACCTTGATCATCTTGTTAGATGCTCTATCATCAGGGTTTAGAACTAGAGTAGCCGAGAATTCGTGCTCAATAAATATTTGCTAAAATGAAAGAAGATCAAAGATGTATGTAGCACAGTGTAAAAGTGTTGATTTGTGGAAATTCTCTTACCATAGCCCTACCTGTGACTCTGGTGACCAAGTATATGTATTATTTCATATCTAATAGAAGTAGGGGATTTGTTGGCATGCAGTATTACAAAAAGTGAATACTTATGCTCATATTCCTTATAAAATTCTACTGATAAGAATTTCTTAATAGTTTTTATTAAATAAAATGCTGTTTCTGATTATAACTCTTATACTTTTATGTTAGACCTTGTAAAACTAATATTGGAATAAAACTTGAGAAGTGAAAGAGAGTCAGAGAATAATGGGAAACCAAGAGTAACATTTGGATGATAATATTATGCCTTACATACTAACATTTACTTAAAACTAAAGTTATCAAAGTTTTAGAAAATAAAGTAGATTTTTAAAACCATTTCCAGAGTTTCCTTCTGACTATATATCCTGAATTTTCTGCATTTACAATGTCAGTTCATCTGTTTGTGTGGCTGAACTTCACCGTGACTTATTCAGCAAAAGTACTACCCTTGAGGGTCTGTGTATATCTACTCCGAAATTTTTCTCATATTCCTGAAAGAATAAAAAATTTTTCTGTTGTAATTTTTTTTGCTGCTTTCATTTCAAAGGCAGCATTTTTTTCAGGGCATCAGGATATTGTGATTTAGGTTGGAAAGGGAAAACCTGAAATATTGAAAAAGTTGAGAAACCATGAAGAAAGAAATATCAATACATCAAAGCAATGTTAAAAAAAAAAGCAATGTTAGAAAATAAAACGTGGTATCATTGATTTAAGGGACATGGGGTAAAGAAAAAGGAAAAAAAAAAAAAGACATCTGAAGACAGCAAAAATATCAGGCTTTTTGGATGCCCATCTTGTTCTTGGCTGCTTATGGGAACTTCTCCAGCCCCAAGGTAAACACTCCTGTCACTCATTGAAAGTGAGAGTGCTGACAAGACTTTTCAGAGCCCCTTTTATGTCCTTGTTCCTCAGAGAGTAAATAAATGGATTCAGCATTGGCGTGACCACAGTGTACATCACAGAGGCTATTGCGCTGGTTCTGGAATTTTGGGTAGTGGCAGAACTGAGGTACACCCCAAGACCTGTGCCATAAAACAAGCAAACGACTGAAAGATGAGACCCACAGGTGGAAAATGCCTTATACTTCCCCCTTGCTGATGTAATCCTCAGTATGGAGGAGATAATCCGAGAATAAGAAACAACAATGCCAGAGAGGGGAATAATGCCCATGAGCACAGTGGCAAAATACATCTCTATGACACTGAGAAGATTGTCAGAACAGGCAAGTTGGATAACCTGATTGATTTCACAGAAGAAATGGGGGATCTCCAAGTCAGTACAAAAGGACAGCCGCAACACCAGCAAAACGCGTAGCAAAGAGTCCAGGACACTCAATATCCAAGATGCCAGCAATAGCAAGCCACAGAGCTGGGGGTTCATCTTGATTGTGTAGCGCAGTGGATGGCAGATGGCTACGAACCGGTCATAGGCCATCGCAGAGAGGAGGAAAATGTCCAGTTCTGCAAAAAGGATGAAAAAATACAGCTGAGTGAGGCAGCCTTCATAGGTGATGTCTTTGTTCTGGATGTAGAGGTTCAGCAGCATCTTTGGGATGGTGGTAGAGGTGAAACAGATGTCTGAAAAAGACAGATTGGAGAGGAAGAAGTACATGGGTGTGTGGAGGTGGGAGTCATAGATGGTGGTCAGAATGATGAGCAGGTTTCCAGCAATAGTTATCAGGTACATGGAGAGGAAAAGCCAAAAGAGGAGAGGCTGCAACTCTGCCTCACCTGACAGTCCAAGGAGAAGAAACCCTGAAAACTGTGTGTGATTTTCCTGTTCCATATAGCAGGTGTGACTGTCTTGAAAGAGGCAATAAAAAAATACAAACAAATAAACATTATCAACCAATTGAACTACTACTGATTATATTTCTCATATCATATGCTGCTGCTGCTGCTGCTAAGTAGCTTCAGTCATGTCCGACTCTGTGCGACCCCATAGATGGCAGCCCACCAGGCTTCCCCGTCCCTGGGATTCTCCAGGCAAGAACACTGGAGTGGATTGCCATTTCCTTCTCCAATGCATGAAAGTGAAAAGTGAAAGTGAAGTCTCTCAGTCGTGTCCGACTCTCTGCGACCCCATGGACTGCAGCCTACCAGGCTCCTCCGTCCATGGGATTTTCCAGGCAAGAGTACTGGAGTGGGGTGCCATTGCCTTCTCCGCTCATATCATATAAATACAGTTAATATTACAGTTTACACATAATATAAATACATTCCTATGTTTTGTTAATGGATCAGAGTCAGTATAGCCCAAAAGTTCAGAGGATTAAAAATGTAGCCAATCTCCTTCTGCCACTGTCCCCACTTCAGCATGCAAACTAGCCGTTCAACGAACGGCTATATTCCTCAAAGCCAGTGTTATTTCTACCATTTCTCTGAGATAGAATTATGTAGCTCCTTGCTCTTCATTGTCACTCATGTACTCACAGCATTAGCATCATCTGGAAAGCTTGTTAGAAATGCAGAATTATATAAGAAAACTTAGGGATTTCCCTGATGGACCAGGGGCTAAAACTCTGTGCTCCCAGTGCAGGAAGCCCAGGTTTGATCCCTAGTCAAGCAACTAGATTCCACATGCTGCAGCTAAGACCTGGCACAGCCAAATTTTAAAAAAAAAAAAATCTTTTTTTTTTTAAAGAAAACTTTTATGAAACTCATGGCTATTAAGAATGCAGCCATGGTTCTAACCAACTTGTTCGTCAATTCATTTGATCCTCATAGTGCTACGAGGTAGGCAAATTGCTGCTTACTGGCTGCTTAAAGCAACAGTGGCTCATCAGTAAAGAATCTGCCTGCAAAGCAAAAGACCTGGGTTCAACCTGTGAGTTGGGAAGAGCCCCCGGAGGAGGGCATGGCAACCCACTCCAGTATTCTTGCCTGGAAAATCCCATGGACAGAGGAGCCTGGGGGGCTACAGTCCATGGGGTCGCAAAGAGTCAGACATGACTGAGGTGGCTAACACAAAGCAACACCAGTGTATTTTCTTACAGTTCCAGAGTCTATACTTTTGAAATCAGTTTCACTGAGCTGAAGTCAAGGTGTTGGCATGGTTGGCTCCTTCTGGAGGCTTTATCGTGGAGTCTGTCTTTTCCAGATTCTGGAGGCTGTCTGGATTCTTTGATCCTTTTGTTCACATTACTCCAACCTCTTGTTTCCATCATCTCATGGTCTTCTGTCTCTTTGAGCTTCTGCCTCCTTTATAAGGAACGCTATGATTAAAATAAGTCCACCCAGACGAGCCTAACCCTAACCCTGCCTCTCGGACCTCCCTCCCACTCCCCTTATTCCACCCCTCTAGGTCATCACAGAGAAGCCAGCCGAGCTTCCTGTGCTTTATACCAGGTTCCCACTAGCTATCTATTTTACACATGGCAGTGTATATATGTCAATCCTAATCTCCCAGTTCGTCCCACCCTCCCCTTCTACCCCTGTGTCTACATGTCTGTTCTGGACATCTGTGTCTCTATTCCTGCCTTGGAAATAAATGCATCTGTACCATTTTTCCAGATTCCACATATATGCGTTGATACACTGCGTTTGTTTCTCTCTTTCTGACTTACTTCACTCTGTATGAGACTCTAGGTCCATCCACGTCTCTACCAATGGTCCTATTTCATTCCTTTTAGGGGCTGAGTAATATTCCATTGTGTATACACACCACATCTTCTTTATCCATTCATCTGTCGATGGACATTTAGGTTGTTTCCGTGTTCTGGCTCTTGTAAACCGTGCTGTAATGAAACAGCCAAGACATGGAAACATCCCTGGTTCTGAAGTCTGGTTTCCCCACCATGAACAAATATTCAGAAAGAACTGGCTTATTCTTATGCACTGTGTCTCTCAGATATTTCAGTTACTTCCCCACTATTTCTGTCCCATCTCTGTGGTCCCTCTATCATCTCTTCCTCTGAAATGCCAGGAGACTAGCATGTCTCCAGCACAATTATTGCATTGGCCCCAGAGAGATCTTTCTACAATGTAAACCTACTCATGTATCATAGTTTCCTTTCTCCAGATATTGGACGTGTTTTGTATTAAATTTAGAAATACCCTAATTGTATAACAGGGCACTTACTGATTTTTGTCTTGCCAAGCCAATTTCATCTTTTATTGTTCTTTATCTCCCCCACATTGTTCTCCAAGCATTTAGGATTATTTTTCATATAGTAAGTATGCAATGCACTTCTTAAAAATCGTGATAAAACTCACATAACATAAAATTCACGACTGTGATCATTTGAAAGTATACAATTCCATGGCACTTAGTATAGTCACAGTGTTGTATGAACATCACCAGTATTTAGTTCCAGAAATATTTTGCTATCCTAAAAGAAAACCTTGTACCCATCAAGCAGTCACTCACCGTTTACCTTTCCTCTAATCTCTGGCAACCGCTAATCTACCTTCTGTCTCTACATATTTGTCTATCCTGGATATTTCATGTAAATAAAACCACACAATACACAGCCTTTTGTGTCTGGCTTCTTTCACTTATTATTACTCCACATTTTTACACCCCAATTTCTTCTGCCAGGAGAGCTCATACCTTGAAAATTCCAATTCCTCCATCAAGACTCATTCCAACATTTTTCTCAGGGTGCATACTCTGATTTACCCTAGGTCTTTATTGCCCCCCCTCCCCACCCCCGCTCCCTGACAGAGCTGAACAGTTTTTATTGCACTCTGTCAACACTGTTTTGCCTACTGTGAGATTTTTAAAAAAAAAATATCTATTTATCTGGCTGTACCGGGTATTAGGGGTGACATGCAGGATCTTTTCTTTTTTTTCCTTTTAGTTGCAGCATGTGAACTCTTAGTAGTGTCATGTGGGATCTAGTTTCTTGACCAGGGATTGAACCCAGGCCCCCTGCATTACGAGTGCGGAGTCTTAACCACTGGACCGCCAGGGAAGCCCCATATGCCCCTTTAAAAGGGATGGTAGCTGTCTGGCTCCAGCTATTTTTTGCCCAGTGGGAATATGGTCCTCCAGGTGTCTAATCTTTCAAACTGTCAAGAGAAACCATAAATCTAGGCTGTATATGAACCTTACCCCAATTTGGTAGGGAAGTCCTTATCATGGGATATTACTTTTAGTTTTTTGGTCTTAGTCCCCTCTTTGATGGAAGGAGTAACATCTTATCCCTTCCTTTATTCCAGAACACTGTTAAATGTTCAATTTAGAGTAATCCTTGCTAATTATTTCCTGAATGAAAGAGTTTGAATAGAAATTGTTGATAGCGGAAGATAAGAGAAACAGAAACAAAAGGGAAAGCTGAAGTGGATATGGAAGATAAACAGGAGAAAATTTGGGAGAGGAGGGAAGGGGCAGCCCATGCAACTGAACGAAAAGCCAAAGCAGATAAACCATATTAAGAAACAATAGGCCACAGTTGATGCTAAAACTGTTTCCAGGTTCTTAAAACTGGAAAGTCTTGGTTTTGCTGAACTTTTATTTCTTTATCTCTGTTAGGAACCTTGAAAGTTGATACCATTAATAGGGATCCTCCTTCCATAGCTCATTTATCTCATTTTTTTCTGCACTTACAAGGATTCTCTGGCTTCCCAAGTTGTATCACTAGAGTCAACTTACACTGACTCCTTTTCCGTTTCTCCTGTGAACAATTGTTAAAAGAAGCTCTGCCCCCAGGAAGGGCAGGGAGACAAAATCACTCATGAGATCTCTGGAAGATACAGTTGTGCTTCCTCTATCACTGATTAAGTCAAATTGCCAAAGATGTACCAAAAAAGAAACCTATTACAGCTTCGGAAGTTTCCAGGATCAAAGTCTCATTGTGCCTCATTAAATAAATTGTTACATTGTTACTCTGTTCTCTGAGGACTAGAATTATCTAGAAGCTAAGGAGCTAAATAAAAGTTGATTTTGTTTTGGCAGTCATGCCTCTTGGGACTAGCTATGGATCTCAATGTGTGTCTTCTAATCAAGTTTAGGATTATTCCCTTAGATGTGATCTGTAGGGAGCAGGGTATAAGGATGGTCCCCTTTATATCTCAGTGTAGTTAACTCATTATAGACCTAAAGCAAAGGGTTGGAGAAAGTCTGCTGAGCTCCCTAGGCTTTGACCAAGAAATTTGAAAATGATCAAAAAATGTAAAAATTACAAAGCTTCATTGTTTCTCTGCACAAAACATTATTATTGTTATTTCTAAACAGTTATCTGGACCTTTGCTGTTCCTTCAACTAAAAGATTTTATAACCATTGTTATCAGTAATCATTGTTTATACTTCATTTATCTTATTATATTACCTACATAAATTTAATAAAAATGAAATTTCTTATTACAGTCTAAATATAGACTCTCTTCAGTGTCTAATGTACATTTTTCATGTAAATGTCTAGTGTATTAATACATTTTCCATCAATCATTCTCAGCAAATCAAAATAGTCCACCAAATGGAAATGGGACTTTAAATACTTGCCCATTTAGGGACATTTATTTGCTTTTTAAGTTTTCTTTATGACAATATTGATTGATTTTAAGTATGTCATTTTAGAACTATGGTAACTATATCTTTAGAGCTATATCTTGCTCAGTTTTTAAAGATACTTCCTTGATCATATTATAAATGATCATCTATTCCACGATATTCAGTTCAATTCAGTTCAGTTCAGTCACTCAGTCGTGTCTGACTCTTTGCAACCCATGGACTGCAGCACGCCAGGCTTCCCTGTCCATCACCAACTCCCAGAGTTTACGCAAACTCATGTCCCTTGAGTCAGTGATGCCATCCAACCATCCCATCCTCTGTCGTCCCCTTCTCCCACCTTCAATCTTTCCCAGCATCAGGGTCTTTTAGCTCTTCGCATCAGGTAGCCAGAGTATTGGAGTTTCAGCTTCAGCATCAGTCCTTCCAATGAATATTCAAGACTGATGTCCTTTAGGATTGACTGGTTGGATCTCCTTGCAGTCCAAGGGACTCTCAAGAGTCTTCTCCAACACCACAGTTCAAAAGCTCAAAATTTTTATGCTGTCAAATTTTTATTTTTTGTGCCATATTTTTATATATCTATCTGCATAAAATGCTTAAATAATGAGTGGAAAAATGTTATTTCTGTCTACAATAGTTTTATGTCAGGTGCCAGGTTACTCTTTCAAACAAACTTCAGAATCATCTAGCCTTGTTGCAAGAAAAATACTATGGGTTTATCCAATACTCGATTAAACTTCAAATTTAATTTGCAAACAATCGACATATTTATTGTATTCAGAATTCCATCCCAATAACAAGAATTTGCCTTTAGGTATCTCAGCCTCTTTTGGGATAAGCTTTCCTGTAGTTTGTAGATTATGCTAATTTACTGATAATAGTATTTTAATATATTTTAGGTTTACTTCCATTAAGGTATTTCCCCTATTATCTGATATATTAGGAAAACTTCTGATATTTCTGTATTTTTGAAGTATCATGTTAGTTTTCAGGATTTTTTTTTCTTAATTTTAAGATTATTTGCAAAATTCAACTTTATACTAATAATGTGTGTTAGTATTTCAGACTTGTCTGCCTCTTTGCAGCCCCATGGACTGTAGCTTGCCAGGCTCTTCTGCTCATGGAATTCTCCAAGCAAGAATACTGGAGTAGGTTGCCATCTCCTTCTCCAGGGGATCTTCCCAGCCCAGGGATCAAACCTGGGCCTCCCACATTGCATGCAGATTCTTTACCGTCTGAACCACCAGACTTTTATAAAACCTATTTCACTTTTAGGTCTTATTGCATTGATTTGACTTTCCAGTGCACTATGAAAATTTATGGCAGGAGTTGGGAATTCTTGATGGCAAATTGAAGATGGTGATGTTTAAAGACCCTGACCTCATTTCCTTTCATGGGTACGCCAAAACTGCAACTATTTACAAAGCAACTAACTATGAGAACAATCTCCATGATAACAAGAACAACAATATTCCTTTAGACTAGTAGAAAAGATCTTCTACAGCTAAAGATATAAAGAAAGAACTACAGTGAGTCAAGTAGGCAGAACAGAGATGGAGCCCCACCCACCAGAGGCCAGCTGCTGTAGGACCCTCCTGAGCCCTGGTCACCCAAGACCTGGCCCCAATCACCAAAAACTCAGGACCAGCCACACCCACCAGCAGGCTGACAGTAGCTCTGGGACCAGAGTGGCCCTGCAGCCATCATGTCAAGACTTGGCTTACCCATTAGCAGGCAGGAATGAGACTACCCTGAGGCATAGCCCCACCAACCAGTGGCTGGCAGCCTTGGCACAAGACAGCCTGACAACCAACTAGACCTGCCATACCCACAATAGACATCTCACTACAACAGGAGGACTCATGCAGCCCACACAGAGGGCATCTCTAAACCATGTAGCTCTGGTGACCTGAAGGGAGTGGACTACTGGACCCCATAGGATATTTCCTACATAAGGCCACTTCTCCAAGATCAGGAAATATAACTAACCTACCAAATACATAGGAATAAAAACAACAAATTATGCAAAATGAGGTAATGGAGACATATGCTCCAAATGAAGAAACAAGATTAAACCCCAGAAGAACTAAACTAATTGAAGTGGAAACAAGTGATCTACCCAATAAAGAATTTAAGGTAATGATCATAAAGATACTCAAAGAACTTGATGAAGGGATGAATAGAGTGAGAAGTTAGCAGTTTTTAACAAAGAGTTAGAAAATATAAAGAAACAAGGAGAACTGAAGAATACAATAACTGAAATAAAAATACACTAGAAAGAATCAACAGTAGATTAGATGATACGAAGAACAGACACACAAACTGGAAGACAGAATAGTGGAAATCACTATAGCTAAACAGAAAAAGAAATTTAATGAGAAGAGTTCAAGAGACCTCTGAAACAACAGTAGGTGTACTAACATGTTCTTATCATAGGGATTCCAGAAGAGAAGAGGAAAGGCAGAGGACATAATTGAAGACATAATAGCAGTAAACTACACTAACCTGGGAAAGGAAACAGATGTCTAGGTCTAGGAAGTACAAAGAGTCCCAGACAGAATCATCACAAAGAGGGCCACACCAAGACATCTTGTAATTGAAATAGCAAAAATTAAATATAAAGACAAAATATTAAAAGCAGCAAAGGGTAAGAAACGAATCGCCAGTCTATGTTCGATACAGGATACAGGATGCTTGGGGCTGGTGCACGGGGATGATCCAGAGAGATGATATGGGGTGGGAGGTGGGAAGGGGGTTCAGGATTGGGAACTCATGCACACCCGTGGCAGATTTATGTCAATGTATGGCAAAACCAATACAGTATTGTAAAGTAAAATAAAGTAAAAATAAAAATTAAATACATACATAAATAAATAAAAGCAGCAAAGGAAAAGCAACAAGTTGCATACAAGGGAACTCTTATAAGGCTATCAGCTGACTTTTTGGCAGGAAGTCTGCAAGCCAGAAAGGAGTGATGTGATATATTTAAAGTGGTAAAAAAGAGGAAAACCTACAACTAAGAATACTCTACTCAGTGAGGCTTTCACTTAGATTTGAAAGTGAGATAAAAATTTTACAGACAAGAAAAGCCTAGAAAAGTTCCAGCACTATGAAATCAGCTTTACAAGCAACCCTAAGCAGAAAAGAAAAGTCACAGCTAGACATGGGAAAAGTATGAAAGGAAAAAATCTCATTGGTAAAGGCAAATATACAGTAAAGATAGTAGATCAACCACTTATAAATCAAGTAGGAAGGTTAAAAGGCAAACATAGTAAAGTCATCTATATCCACAGTAGGTAGATATAAAGGGATATGCAAAACAAAAGGATGTAAAATATGATGTCACAAACAGTAAACACAGGCAGAGGGACTAAAAATGTTCTAAAAGGCATTTGAAGTTAAGCAATTAGCAATTTAACATAATTATTTTTATAAGTTGCTTATATATATATGTAGCTTGCTACATATAAACTTTATAATAAACACAAACTATACTTCAGTACTCTTGCCTAGAAAATCCCATGGATGGAGGAGCCTGGTAGGCTGCAGTCCATGGGGTCGCAAAGAGTCGGACACGACTGAGCGACTTCACTTTCACTTTTCACTTTCATGCATTGGAGAAGGAAATGGCAACCCACTCCAGTATTCTTGCCTGGAGAATCCCAGGGACAGGGGAGCCTGGTGGGCTGCCGTCTATGGGGTCGCACAGAGTTGGACACGACTGAAGTGACTTAGCAGCAAATAGATGTATTAGATACACACACAAAAAGAAAAGAAACCAAACATGGTAACAAAGATAGTTGTCAAATCGCAGGGAAGAGAACAAAGAAAAAGAAAGGAATCAAAGAGAACCACAGTTCAGTTCAGTCGCTCAGTTGTGTCCGACTCTTTGCAACCCCATGAATTACAGCACGCCAGGCCTCCCTGTCCATCGCCAACTCCTGGAGTTCACTCACACTCACGTCCATCCAGTCAGTGATGCCATCCAGCCATCTCATCCTCTGTCGTCCCCTTCTTCTCCTGCCCCCAATCCCTCCCAGCATCAGAGTCTTTTCCAATGAGTCAACTCTTCACATGAGGTGGCCAAAGTACTGGAGTTTCAGCTTCAGCATCATTCCCTCCAAAGAAATATCAGGGCTGATCTCCTTCAGAATGGACTGGTTGGATCTCCTTGCAGTCCTAGGGACTCTCAAGACTCTTCTCCAACATCACAGTTCAAAAGCATCAATTCTTCGGCTCTCAGCCTTCTTCACAGTCCAACTCTCACATCCATACATGACCACAGGAAAAACCATAGCCTTGACTAGATGGTCCTTAGTTGGCAAAGTAATGTCTCTGCTTTTGAATATGCTATCTAGGTTGGTCATAACTTTTCTTCCAAGGAGTAAGTGTCTTTTAATTTCATGGCTGCAATCACCATCTGCAGTGATTTTGGAGCCCAAAAAAATAAAGTCTGACACTGTTTCCACTGTTTCCCCATCTATTTGCCATGAAGTGATGGGACCGGATGCCATGATCTTCGTTTTCCGAATGTTGAGCTTTAAGCCAGCTTTTTCACTCTCCTTTTTCACTTTCATCAAGAGGCTTGTTAGCTCCTCTTCGCTTTCTGCCATAAGGGTGGTGTCATCTGCATATCTGAGGTTATTGATATTTCTCCCAGCAATCTTGATTCCAGCTTGTGTTTCTTCCAGTCCAGCATTTCTCATGATGTACTCTGCATATAAGTTAAATAAGCAGGGTGACAATATACAGCCTTGACGTACTCCTTTACCTATCAATAGTTACTCTAAAATCAAGTGGACTAATTGCATCAATCAAAAGACATATAGTGACCAAATGGATACAGAAACAATACTCAGATACATGCTGTCAACAAAAGACTCACTTCAGATCCAAAGACACACACAGACTGAAAGTGGAATCTGTTCTCCATTGATTTCTATGTCTATCTTCACACTAAACTACAATGTCTTGATTTTTGCACATTTAGAGTAAGTTTTGAAGTCAAGTAGTATGAGACTTTCTCTTGTTTTCTTTCAAAACTCTTTCTGCTATTATAGGTTCTTTGCATTGTTATATAAATATTACATAATGGTCAATTTCTATCAAGCAGTCCTAACAAATTTTAATTTGGATTTTACAGCATCCACAGAGCAGTTTAGGCAGACTTGCTCTGTATCGGGTCATTTCCCATGAGCTCTAAAATATTGCTTACTTCTAACATCAATTCATAATGTAGGTGAAATTTCCTGAGTTTATCAATAAAGAACTGAAGACCAAAATGTTTTACTTCCTGTCATTAAGGAAATATTCAACAGGGAGGTGTAAACTTGAGTATGCAGAGACTGAGCTACCAAGTCCCACATTTGACCACCTAATGTCAGACCTGAGGTGTGGAACGGTCCTTGGTAGAGAAGGTCTCAAAATACCTCCATCTGACTCTAACAGTAGACCACAATCTTGATATTCAAAGTGGTAAACAGAAGAGGACCAGCAGCACCAATATCAACTCAGAACTAGTTCCAAATATAGAATCTCTGGGCTTGCTTAAGCAGAATCTGCATTTGAACAAGATTCCCAAGTGATTCATATACACATTAATGCTAGAGACATTTTGGTCTAAAATACTATTTCTCAAAATGTTGACTTTTGTGTTGGATAATTCTTATTTTAAGTTAGTTAATTGTTTTATTTTTTGGCTGTGCTGGTCTTTGTTGCCGTGCACCAGCTTATTGAAATAGCTTCTCTTGTTGTGGAGCCCTGGTCTAGCATGCAGACTCAGCAGTTGTAGTGCATGGGCTTAGCTGCTCTGTGGCATGTGGGATCTTAGTTCCCCAGCCACGGATTGAACCCATGTCTCCTACTTTGGCAGGCAGATTCTTAACTGCTGGACCACCAGGGAAGTCCTTGGAAAATTCTTTGTGATAGGAACACCTTGTGCAGTATAGGATGTTGAGCAGCATTCCTTGCCTTAATCCAACAAATGGCAGTAGTACTTTCCCACTTGTGACAACTAAAATTTCTCCCCAAAATGCCAAGGGTGCCTGCAGGCAAAAATACCAGAGTTGAGAACCACTGGCTTTGAGCATGAGAACGAAAAATAACATAATGGGGCTCCAGTCAGACCTCATCCTTTAGTAACTTAAGGCAGATTACTTCACCCATCTGAGCCCAACTTCTGAAAATATAGAATGATATTCAAACAGTATGGACTCAGAGAGTGGGCTTTAGTAAAAATTAAATGAGACAATTTGTATGAGAATCTTAAGTTCAGTTTCTGGTGCATAAAAAGATCCAAATATATATTATATATATATATATATATACATATATATATACACACACACACACACACACACACACACACACAAACTAATGTTTTCTGAATGGCTGAATTTAACTCAGATGACCATTATATCTACTAATGTGGGCAAGAATCCCTTAGAAGAAATGGAGTAGCCATCATAGTCCACAAGAGTCCAAAATGCAGTACTTGGATGCAATCTCAAAAATGACAGAATGATCTGTTTCCAAGGCAAACCATTCAATATCACAGTAATCCAAGTCTATGCCCTGACAAGTAATGCTGAAGAAGCTGAAGCTGAAAGGTTCCATGAAGACCTACAAGACCTTCTAGAACTAATACCCGAAAAAGATGTTCTTTTCATTATAGGGGACTGGAATGCAAAAGTAGGAAGTCAAGAAACAGCTGGAATAATGGAAAAATTTGGCCTTGGAGTACAAATCGAAGCAGGACAAAGACTAATAGAGTTTTGCCAAGAGAACGCCCTGGTCATAGCAAACATCCTCTTCCAACAACACAAGGGAAGACTCTACACATGGACATCACCAGATGGTCAATACCGAAATCAGATTGATTATATTCTTTGCAGCCAAGATGGAGAAGCTCTATACAGTCAGCAAAAACAGACCAGGAGCTGACTGTGGCTCAGATCATGAGCTCCTTATTGCCAAATTCAGACTTAAATTGAAGAAAGTAGGGAAAACCACTAAATCATTCAGGTATGACCTAAATCAAATCCCTTATGATTATACAGTGGAAGTGACAAATAGATTCAAGGGATTTGATCTGATAGATAGAGTGCCTGAAAAACTATGGACAGAGGTTTATGACATTGTATGGAGGCAGTGATCAGGACCATCTCAAAGAAAAAGAAATGCAAAAAGGCAAAATGGTTGTCTGAGGAGGCCTTACAGATTGCTGAGAAAAGAAGAGAAGCTAAAGGCAAAGGAGAAAAGGAAAGACATACCTATTTGAATGCAGAGTTCCAAAGAATAGCAAGAAGAGATAAGAAAGCCTTCCTCAGCAATCAATGCAAAGAAATGGAGGAAAACAACAGAATGGGAAAGATGAGATCTCTTCAAGACAATTAGAGATACCAAGGGAACATTTCACGCAAAGATGGGCTCGATAAAGGACAGAAATGGTATGCACCTAACAGAAGCAGAAGATATTAAGAAGAGGTGGCAAGAATACCTGGAAGAATTGTACAAAAAAGATCTTCATGACCCAGATAATCACGATGGTGTGATCACTCATCTAGAGCCAGACATCCTGGAATGTGAAGTCAAGTGGGCCTTAGAAAGTATCACTATAAACAAAGCTAGTGGAGGTGATGGAATTCCAGTGGAGCTATTTCAAATCCTGAAAGATGATGCTGTGAAAGTGCTGCACTCAATATGTCAGCAAATTTGGAAAACTCAGCAGTGGCCACAGGACTGGAAAAGATCAATTTTCATTCCAATCCCAAAGAAAGGCAATGCCAAAAAATGTTAAAACTACCACACAATTGCACTCATCTCACATGTTAGCAAAGCAATGCTCAAAATTCTCCAAGCCAGGCTTCAACAGTATGTGAGCTGTGAACTTCCAGATGTTCAAGCTGGATTTAGGAAAGGCAGAGAAACCAGAGATCAAATTGCCAGCATCCGCTGGATCACAGAAAAAGCAAGAGGGTTCCAGAAAAACATCTATTTCTGCTTTATTGACTATGCCAAAGCCTTTGACTGTGTGGATCATGACAAACTGTGGAAAATTCTGAAAGAAATGGGAGTACCAGACCACCTTACCTGCCTCCTGAGAAATATGTATGCAGGTCAATAAGCAACAGTTAGAACTGGACATGGAACAACAGACTGGTTCCAAATCGGGAAAGTAGTACGTCAAGGCTTTATATCATCACCCTGCTTATTTAACTTATATGCAGAGAACATCATGTGAGATGCTGGACTGGATGAAGCACAAGCTGGAATCAAGATTGCTGGGAGAAACATCAATAACCTCAGATATGCAGATGACACCAACCTTATGGCAGAAAGCAAAGAACTAAAGAGCCTCTTGATGAAAGTGAAAGAGGAGAGTGAAAAAGTTGCCTTAAAACTCAACATTCAGAAAACTAAGATCATGGCATCTGGTCCCATCACTTCATGGCAAATAGTTGGGAAAACAATGGAAACAGTGGCAGACTTTATTTTCTTGGGCTCCAAAAATCACTGCAGATGGTGACTGCAGCCATGAAATTAAAATATGCTTGGTCTTTGGAAGGGAAGCTATGACCAACCTAGACAGCATATTAAAAAGCAGAGACATTACTTTGCCAAAAAAGGTACGTCTAGTCAAAGCTATAGTTTTTCCAGTGGTCATGTATAGATGTGAGAGTTGGACTATAAAGAAAGCTGAGTGCTGAAGAATTGATGTTTTTTAACTGTGGTGTTGGAGAAGACTCTTGAGAGTCCTTTAGACTGCAATGAGATCCAACCAGTCCATCTTAAAGGAAATCAGTCCTGAATATTCATTGGAAGGACTGATGCTGAAGCTGAAACTCCAATACTCTGGCTACCTGATGCGAAGAACTAACTCATTGGAAAAGACCCCAATGCTGGGAAAGATTGAAGGTGGGAGGAGAAGGGGACAACAGAGGATGGGATGGTTGGATGGCATCACTGACTCAATGGACATGAGTTTGAGTAAACTCTGGGAGTTGGTGATAGACAGGGAAGCCTGGCGTGCTGCAGTTCATGGGGTTGCAAAGAGTAGGACATGACTGAGCGACTGAACTGAACTGAACTAAATGTTTTCTAAATGGAGGGCCAAATGACAGTTCTTAATCTGTGTTGAAAGCATAAAACTCCTGATTGACTTATCAAAGGCATCAGGAAGCTAATGGCTAGTACTTATGGTTTTATTTCAAAGGAAAACATCTCTCACCCTTGTGAGAAATTCTCACCTGAGAGAAAAACCAAAAAAAAAAAAGAAAAAAGAAAAACCAAACTAGCCCAGAGCCTAGAGATTATTTACTAGGTAGACTGATTAATGGATCATTAATTTATTTAGTATGTTAGAAGAAGTATCCTTTGTACAGGATGCTTGGGGCTGGTGCATGGGGGTGATCCAGAGAGATGATATGGGGTGGGAGGTGGGAGGGGGGCTCATGATTGGGAACTCATGTATACCCGTGGTGGATTCATGTCAATGTATGGCAAAACCAATACAGTATTGTAAAGTAAAATAAAGTAAAAAAAAAAAAAAAAAAGACAGCTTCAGTGTCTCCAGACTAGTTTCTCAGCCTCTTCTATCATGAGTAACTTGATTCTGTGTAATTACCTTTAAAAAAAGATGTACACCTGAAACTAATATGTTATAAATCAACTATTTCAATTAAAAAATAAAAATGAAGAAAAAAAAAGAAGTATCCTTTGGACTCAGAAATGTAAGAATCATTGCAACATTTAAATAATGGTAATGCAAGTCCTTTCAGAGGGGAATAAAGAAGGGAACAAAGGTGTAAAGTGGTTCCAATAAAATTATATCTGAAGCATTTTGCATTGAAGAGGAATAGCAAAATAGAATATTAGGTGTGGAGGCCTGTGCAGTGAACTGAAAACATTTAAAAATATTTACTATGGGGTGTATTTGAGCATGTTCTGTATATATTAGAAATCCAAGACCATAATATAACTTTGCAACAACAGTTCTTAAGATGAATATTTCGCATTGGTAGCACGCTGAATATTCACATGAAAAAACATTGTATTTAATATGAAAAAGAGTATGCTAAAGAGCCTTACTTTACAATCATTTTATTACCTATTTTTGAAAGTGATGGACACATTTGAGAGGTAGAATAAAAAATTTGGCCTCATTTCATCATCATCTTCATCCACAGGAAGGAATTACACTAAGCTTTTTACATATGTCACCTAAATCAGTACATAGATACCACTGTCCCCATCATTTGAGTAAAGATTCCTGTGTTGAGAAGATCCCCTGGAGAAGGGATAGGCTACCCACTCCACTATTCTTGGGCTTCCCTGGTGGCTCAGCTGGTAAAGAATCCGCCTGCAATGTGGGAGACCTGGTTTCAATCCTTGGGTTGGGAAGATCCCCTGGAGAAGGGAAAGGCTACCCACTCCTGTATTCTGGCCTGGAGAATTCCATGGACTATATAGTCCATGGGGTCACAAAGAGTCGGACACGACTGAGCCACTTTCACTTCACTTTCACTCACATTTTAAAAGATTTTCTTGGCTCTCTATAGACCAACAGCTAATACATGGTAGATTTGATATTCTAAAGATGGTTTACTGATCTCAAAGTTTTGCATTTAAAACCATTTAGAAAGTCTTTTGCCATTTCATCTTTTACAATCCCCAGTATTGCATGTTGTAATTTTCTATTGTAAATTGAGGGTTGATTCCCTTTGCTCATTTTTCTAGTGGCATGTTCAATTGATAAGATGTCTTAGCATTGTGAGGTATCATTCCTTTCCCTTGAGGATAATTTCTTTTTCCTGCTTTAGTAGTTATTCTGCATGTCAAGGGGTTATAATGGGATTAGAATGCTGCCAGAACCAAAGGAGCTTTCTCCCTGTCACAATCTCTCAGAAATCTCCTGAGCATTTTGGATCTTTCTTTTCACAATAGGTAGTAAAATGATTGTATGTCTTTGTCTTTTCCCTCTCTCTGTTTTTGAAATGCTTCTTTTGTTTCCTTAAATATAAGACACAAACTGGTCATATAAATATGGAACCCCATGGCCATGTTAGCTTTCCAAATGGAATTGGGTTACTGTTTCTATATTCTTCAGGGTAAAAATAATCAGATGTCCACAGCTTCCCTTGTATCATTTATTTCCTAATCATTGTGGCAGTGGTGAGAAGATCCCGGTAATAACATGACCCCAGGAAATCATAAAGTGGTAACATGCTCTGTGTGTGTATGTGTTGTATGTTGGTTGTGTGTGTGCCCTTGTGTTTTGTGGGGCATGAGCAGTTCTCAGGGCAGTGGTACCCAGCCCACAAGCTCCAAAATCTGACCTTTAGTACAGATGCCAAAATGTTAACCGACAGATGGAAATAAGAGCATCATCACCACCCACAGGATTCCTTGGAAACAATATTGATGAAGTATGAGGGGTGGTATATGAATGAGGGCTCCCTGTGTCTTGAAGTTTCACTGCAGCAGAAAAGTCACCTGTTTTCTCCACATCCTCTGACAATATCTTTCATCACATTCCCTCTTGTTTCCTCTCAGCACACTGGCCTCATTTTGAGTTTTGGATATCTGAAACAAGCCCCCTTTTCAGAGTTTTTGCTAAGTCTCTCTCCCTTGTGAAAGTGTTAGTAGCTCAGTCGTGTCTGACTCTTTAATCCCATGGACTGTAGTCCTCTGTCCCTGGGATTCTCCAGGCAAGAATACTGGAGCAAGTTGCCATTTCCTCCTCCAGAGGGAACCCCAGGGACTGAACCCCAGCTCTCCCGCATTGCGGGCAGGGTCTTTAACATCTGAGCAAGGGAAGCCCCTCTTGTCCTTGTAGGGCAACCATTTACCCCAGAAAACCTCATGTCTTATATTTAGTCTTCCTTGAGTTCTCTATTTTTATTTGCAGGGCTTTTTGAATTCCTATTAAAAAATAACACCCTTTCCACTGTTTTTATATCTACTGTTTGTTTCTTCTTCACAGGTGATAGTACCTGTCACCATCTGACATGATATATAATATTTACTTACTTATATTTTTCACCATCATTATATTCTAGGGAATTTTTCTCTCAGTGCCTATACCTTTTGCCTAGAAGATAGTTGGTATGCAGCATTTATTCCTCAAATTCATGAAAGCATTTCTCATTAACTTTGCAATATATGACCTCTTTGGGGAAAATCTGAGTGTGGGATAGGAATCCCTTGTCAGAGAAGTCATGGGAGATCCCTTGAAGAGCATTCATGCCTGCTTGCTTAGTTGTTCAGTCATGTCCGACTCTTTGCAACCCCATGGACTGTAGCTCACCCGCTCCTCTGTCCGTGGAGATTCTCCAGGCGAGAATACTGGAGTAGGTTGCCATTTCCTCCTCCAGGGAAACTTCCCAGCCCAGGGACTGAACCCATGTCTCCTGTCTCCTGTACTGCAGGCAGATTCTTTACCTGCTGGGCCATCCGGGAAGCCCTTAAAGAGGATAAGATCCGTATAAATAAATATGTTGATTTCTTGACTGCTTAATATAAATAGTAGCAATTCAAATGTATTAGCAATGTCTATTTGTGCGAAAATTAGTCATTACTTTTTGTTTCTTGGTCGTCACCACCACCATATGGTACCAGGCAACGTCACATAATTTTCAAGATTTCTTCTGGGGCTATCAAAGGAACCAGAACTGCAGTCCCTCCTATTTGAGCCTTTTTTCCTCCAGGTACATAATCACTGTGTTGGAAATTTGCTTAACATCCCAGCCATCAGTGCAGACTCCCACCTCCACACACCCACATACTTCTACCTCTCTAATCTGCCCCTTGTAGCAATCTGTTTTTTCACCACCACAATTCCAAAGGTGCTAGTGAATATACAGAGACAGAGAAAAGTTATAACCTATGAAAGTTACATCAGCCAGATGTATCTTTACATATACTTTGCACTAGTGGATATCTTTCTTCTGACTCTGATGGGCTATAACCACTTGTTAGTCATCTGCCACTCCCTGCGCTAAGTGATCATCATGGACAAGTCATCTTGCATCAAGCAGGATATCATTATACCTTTATTATCAATGAAATTGTATGCTGTAGTCTCTCCTGTGTTCTGAGTCTGTAGTCAGAGGTCAGTCTCTACACTGTTTTTAAGGCTCATCCATACTGTGTGTGGCTGAATGCTCTTCCAATTTATTATCAGTTTACTACATTCCTATGGGCTTTCCCTGGTGGCTCAGAGGTTAAACTGTCTGCCTGGAATGCGGGAGACCCTGGTTCTATCCCTGGGTCGGGAAGATCCCCTGGAGAAGGAAATGGCAACCCACTCCAGTACTCTGGCCAGGAGAATCCCATGGAGGGAGGAGCCTGGTAGGCTACAGTCCATGGAGTCGCAAAGAGTCGGACATGACTGAGCGACTTCACTCACTCACTCACATTCCTATATTTAGGTTAATCTTCTATTTACAGTAAAATGACTTTATTATGTCAATTAATTAAAATCAGTTCCATTGTTTCTATGTCTATATATAGCACTTGGCTTTCTGTCTAGTTAAAAGAGATATTTTCCACACTATAAAGTGAGAATCAGCTACGTGTGCTCCAGATGCTACCCTTAGCTATGCACCATGCATTTTTCCTTTTTATCTAAATTATTGGAGTTCAGTTCAGTTCAGTCGCTCAGCCGTGTCTGACTCTTTGCGACCCCATGAATCACAGCACGCCAGGCCTCCCTGTCCATCACCAACTCCTGGAGTTCACTCACACTCACGTCCATTGAGTTGGTGATGCCATCCAGCCATCTCATCCTCTGTTGTCCCCTTCTCCTCCTGCCCCCAATCCCTCCCAGCATCAGAGTCTTTTCCAATGAGTCAACTCTTCGCATGAGGTGGCCAAAGTACTGGAGCTTCAGCTTTAACATCATTCCTTCCAAAGAAATCCCAGGACTGATCTCCTTCAGAATGGACTGGTTGGATCTCCTTGCAGTCCTAGGGACTCTCAAGACTCTTCTCCAACACCACAGTTCAAAAGCATCAATTCTTCGGCTCTCAGCCTTCTTCACAGTCCAACTCTCACATCCATACATGACCACAGGAAAAACCATAGCCTTGACTAGACGGACCTTAGTCGGCAAAGTAATGTCTCTGCTTTTGGATATGCTATCTAGGTTGGTCATAACTTTTCTTCCAAGGAGTAAGTGTCTTTTAATTTCATGGCTGCAATCACCATCTGCAGTGATTTTAGAGCCCAGAAAAATAAAGTCTGACACTGTTTCCACTGTTTCCCCATCTATTTGCCATGAAGTGATGGGACCAGATGCCATGATCTTCGTTTTCTGAATGTTGAGCTTTAAGCCAACTTTTTCACTCTCCTCTTTCACTTTCATCAAGACGCTTTTTAGTTCCTCTTCACTTTCTGCCATAAGGGTGGTCCAAACTACAGTGAGATATCTCCTCACACTGGTCAGAACGGCCATCATCAAAAAATCTACAAATAATAAATGCTGGAGAGGGTGGAGAGAAAAGGGAACCCTCTTGCATTATTGATGGGAATGTAACAGCCACTATGGAGAATACTACAGAAGTTCCTTAAAAAACCAAGACTAGAACTACAATATCCCTACTGGGCATACACCTTGCTGCTGCTGCTGCTGCTGCTGCTGCTGCTATACCTTGAGAAAACCACAGTTCAAAAAGGCACATACACCCCAGTGTTCACTGCAGCACTATTTACAATAGCCGGGACATGCAAGTAACCTTAATGCCTATCAACAGAGGAATGGGTAAAGAAGATGTGGTACAGATATACAAAGGAATATTACTCAGCCTGCTGCAACAAAAACAGAAATGAGTTGGTTTTTTTTCCTCCTGAAAAACAAGGAAAATAAAGAGAACAGTGAACAGGCTAGAGAAGAAACATAAAATGGCCTGAAAGAGCTAACCAATCTAAGTTTTATTTTAACAGTTACTAATCTGTAGTGTGTATAACTAGATTTGTCCATCTCAAACCTTACCTCCTATCATCCCTAGTATTATATAAATTACCTCCTGCACCTGGTATTTCCTCTCCCTCACTCTCTAGCAGATCACCACTTATAGCTGTTTGCATTTCAGAAAGAAGGTTGCAGGCCAATAGGCCAGAGGTGAGTGGACCCAATTACGGGGCTGTTGGACCCAAGCACCAGGCCACACGATTCCAAAAGTGACTGCTTTATAATAATGCCTGCAGAATGCAAAACCTTCACCACCTTGTTCCTTATCACATACCCTGGACTACAAGTTTCCACCTATAAAACCCCATGTACTTCCCCAGGAAGGAGGACACAGTTCTTGAGGTGCTAGCCTATCACGTCTCTCTTTTGCCAGGCAAAATAAAACTACTCTCTTCTATTTCCTCCAAACTCTATCTACATATTTCTATTTGGCCTCAATAGACAGGTAGCCAAGATTTTTGGCAGCAAGCTATCAAAAGGAACAAAATTGGGTCCTTTGCAGAGACATAGATGGACCTAGAGACTGTCGTAAAGAGTGAAATAAGTCAGAAAGAGAAAAACAAATACCGTATATTAACACGTGTGTGGAATCAAGAAAAGTGGTACAGAGGAACCTATTTACAAAGCAGAAATAGAGACACAGATGTAGAGAACAAATGTATGGCTACTGAGAGGGGTGGGAGGAATTGGGAGATTAGGAATGACAAGGATACACTGCTATGCACGGAATAGATAATTAATAAGAGCCTGCTATATCGTGTGGGGAACTCGACTTGATGCTTTGTGGTGATGGGAAGGCAATCCAGAGGGGCGGGGATATATGCATACATATGGCTGATTCACTTCACTGTACTGCAGAAACTAAACGCTGTGAAGCAACTATCAACCATAAAAAAAGATCCTAGATGAGTCATCCAACATTTCATTTTTTCTTTTTAATTAATTTACTAGAGTATGCTGTGCTTAGTTGCTCAGTCATGTCCGACTCTTTGCAACCCCATGGACTGTAGCCCACCAGGCTCCTTTGTCCATGGGGATTCTCTAGGCAAGAATACTGGAGTAGGCTGCCATGCCCTCCTCCAGGGGATCTTTCCAACCCAGGGATCGAACCCAGGTCTCCATAATGACATAAAATAAACTGTAAATATTTAAAATATACAGGCAATAGAAGCAGCAGAGGACTTTCTTGGGATGATGTCAACAAGAAAACAGTAAGGAATTTTCTACCATCTGTCCCCACCCAGAAACAGCAAATTGATAATGATATAATTAAGATAATGATATCCATAATTATAACTACTATATATATGTATTTATATAATTTTGGTACATGAAAGAAAATGGCCATACCAATATGGAGGCCCAGATTTATCTATCATGAAAGGCTTAAAAAAGTTGATTTACAATGTTGTGTTGGTTTCAAGTGTACAGAAAAGTGATTCAGTTATACATATATGTGTATATATATATTTTATTTCAGATTATTTTCTCTTATAGGTTATTACAAAATATTGAGTATAGTTCCCTGTGCTAAACAGTAAGTCCTTGTTGGTCATCTACTTAATATATAGTAGTGTGTGCATGCGGAGAAGGCAATGGCACCCCACTCCAGTCCTCTTGCCTGGAAAATCCCATGGACGGAGGAGCCTGGAAGGCTGTAGTCCATGGAGTCACTGAGGGTCGGACACGACTGAGCGACTTCATTTTCACTTTTCACTTTTCACTTTCATGCATTGGAGAAGGAAATGGCAACCCAATCCAATGTTCTTGCCTGGAGAATCCCAGGGACGGGGGAGCCTGGTGGGCTGCCATCTATGGGATCACACAGAGTCAGACACGACTGATGCGATTTAGCAGCAGCAGCAGCAGCAGCAGCATTGTGTGTATGTTAATCTCAAACTTCTAATTTATCCCCCCCTTTTCCCCTTTGGTAACTATAAGTTTGTTTTCTATGTCTGTGAGTCTATTTCTGTTCTATACGGAAGTTCGTTTTTATCATTTTCTTAGATTCCAAATATAGGGGATATTATATGATTTGTCTTTCTCTGCCTGGCTTACTCCACTTATCATGAGAGGCTACCGAGTTGGGAATTCTGGGTACCATTTCTACATTCTTAGAGACAAGATAATACATCTGGCTGGTGTGAGTTGTATTTGTTGTTGTTGCTCAGTTGCCCAGTTGTGTCTGACTCTTTTCGACCCCATGGATGGCAGCACGGCAGGCCTCCCGGTCCCTCACCACCTCCCAAGTTTGCCCAAGTTCATGTCCATTGCATCAGTGATGCCATCCAGTCATCTCATCCTCTGATACGATCTTATCTTTCGGCCCTCAATCTTTCCCAGCATCAGGGACTTTTCCAATGAGTCAGCTGTTCACATCTGATGACCAAAATACTGAAGCTTCGGCTTCAGCATCAGCCTTTCCAATGAATATTCAGGGTTGATTTCCCTTAAAATTTACTGGTTTGATCTCCTTGCTGTCCAAGGGACTTTTAGAAGTCTTATCCAGCACCACATTTCGAAGGCATCAATTCTTTGGCCTTCTGCCTTCTTTATGGTCCAGCTCTCACAACCGAACGTGACCACTGGGAAGACCATAGCCTTGACTATATGGACCTTTGTCAGCAGAGTAACGTCTCTGCATTTCAACACACTGTCTAGGTTTGTCATAGCTTTCCTGCCAAGAAGCAATCGTCTTCTGATTTCTGAACTTCTGGAGTTGTATTTACTCCTCACCTAATCAGTAAACCTGGGAATGGAAAAGGCATGGTAGTAACAGCCCAGAAGACCATGGTTAGATGTGTGCATGTGTTTGGGTGTTTGTGTACCTTGTGGGATGAGAAGGCAGAGTTGTTGTTGAGTTGCTAAGTTGTGTCAGACTCTTTGAGACCCCTGGACTGTAGCTCACCCGGCTGCTCTGTCCGTGGGATTTCGCAGGCAAGAATACTGGAGTGGGTTGCCATGTCTTTCTCCAGGGGATCTTCCCGGATTAGGGATTGAACTCGGGTCTCCTGTACGTGGCCTCATAATTCCAAGGTGACTCTTACATTATTGACACCATAAATAAACCAATAGGTGGTACTAAAGAGCCAATCAATTCAAGGGAGGCCCTTGCAACAAAATTAAAAGTGTGGAAGCGGACCATAGTGTGGATGAGGGATTTCCTCTGACTTCCTTTTAGCAGCAGCAGGGACGCCACCTGGTTCCTCAAATTTTTCTAACACCATCTCTCATCATGCACCTTCTTGCTCACACCTCTCTGACATACCTTGTTCCTTTGGAGCCTTGATTTTTCTGAAACGAGCACCTTTCTCAGAGATGTTGTGCTGGCCATTGCTGCATTGAAGCATACACTTCAGATAACTTCCTGGATCCAACCCTATCTTCTTTGAGATCTGTGTTCAAGTGTGGGACTTCCCCGGGGGGTCTAGTGGTTGAGACTCAGCGATGCCACTGCAGGGGGCACTGGTTCCATCACTGGTCGGGGAACTAAGATTCCGTATGCCTCACAGTGTGGCCAA
The DNA here is from genome assembly GCF_042477335.2 of Ovis canadensis. Taxonomy (NCBI): domain Eukaryota; kingdom Metazoa; phylum Chordata; class Mammalia; order Artiodactyla; family Bovidae; genus Ovis; species Ovis canadensis. Next base: position 42,770,665 of record NC_091268.1, on the reverse strand, counting down.
AAAACAACAGAGAAAAGTCACCTTGTTTGCTGGTGTTACCTAAACACTCAGTAAAAAAACAAAACAAACAAACAAACAAAACCCCCACACTCCTTGTCTACTGCCTCCTTTATAACTGATTTCTTCATCCTGGCAGCGCTCACCGTCTGACGTTATATGTAGTGTGATAATTAGTTAGTGTGATAATTTCTAGGTCAATCATATTTCCTTGATTTTTAAATAGCGTTTGTAGGTATGTGCCTCTGCTTTCTGCTTAGAATTCAGGTTACAAATAGCAGAAACCTCCTTAACTAAGCTTTGAAGTCTTCTCTTCTTAACAACTCCGCAGGCAGGCTGTTAGAATCCTTTCTTTTGTTTTCCAGAAGGTGGCGCTACAGCCCGCTTGTATTTTCCCCCTTGGCCTGAGCGCCCTCTGTCTACTAGGGCTCACTCTGGCGGAGGTGCCTGGGAGCCGGCCTCAGAGTACAAGGAGGTATGGGTTTAGCCCTTGGGGTTCTTGGGGTTCTTGGGGTGCCCACAGTTTGTAGGGGTTTCCTTGGGTGAGGTTCTCCAACTGGTTCATGGGCAGACTTCTTGCGGAAGTACTGGAGCGGACAGCAGGAAACGAACCATTAAAGTCCGGGTTCTTATGTTTCCTCCCATGTTCCCCTCTCTCCCCCTAGTTATGGAGATCCCTCCTCAGAAACCTGGGTACTGCTGGAGAGAAATGGGTTTCTCCAGTTGGAAGGTGCGCAGCTAGGAATGGGAGGCAGTCACTCACCCCTCGCGCTTGCCACCCACTCTGTGAGAGGGGTCAAGGCTTTCCACTTCCTTTGCCTGAGGGGGGCAACCCTGCTGCTGTGAAAAGCTCAACCCTGGTGGAGTCGCCCTGGGGAGACCGGCCGCCTTGGCGAATTCCTTCCTCTCCCCTCCAGCCTCATCCTTACCTTGATCTAAGGACATGCTGACGGCCCCTCCAGGCAGTCTGGACTTCCACAAAAGTCTCTCCAGAAGAGTCTTTTGGTCTCTTCCCAGTTTGCCATCTCCAGGCTTCACCCTTCCACCCCCTGCCCCCTTGTGACCAGTGGAGATAGAGGAGATTTGTATCTCCCTTGGATCTGCAGCCCTTACTGAGGTCCTATTTGTTAATTTTCAGATACACAGGTGGGTTAGAAACCTCCTGGGCTCCTTGATGGAGTGTGCAGAGGCACTTTTGTTCCCTTATGGATGTCTACTTAGTTGTTTGAAAAGGGAGAGGAGGGACTTCCCTGGTGGTCCAGTGGCTGAGACTCCGAGCTCCCTATGCAGGTGGACTGGGTTTGATCTCTGGTCAGGGAAATAGATCCTACATGCCACAACTAAGAGTTTGCATGCTGCAACTTAGACCTGGCGCAGCCAAATAAATAAACCTTTTTTAAAAAAGGAGGAAGGGGACAGGGAGAGAAAAGAGCAACTTAACCCACCGGCTATATGCCATCATCACACCATCTGTCTGTGCTGATATTTCTAACTCCAATCCATTACCACGTAGATTATTCTAACCACCCCCCAACCTTGCTTATCCTTAAATTCCCACTCTGACATTGAGAAACTCAACTCCCATTATCCACCATGTATTTACGCCTATTGTTCATTTCCAATGAGCATGTGCAACAGTATCAGAATTATTAACCAGTACTAGGGCACAGTGCTTGTATGCAGTTATCTGTGGCTTAGTCTTATAGATTCCGTCATTTCCACAGTCTGATACATTAGTACATTTCATTCCCCAACCCTCTACAGTGAGGTTGTCTCATACTTTGTCATAGTTTGACTCTCTTGTCACATGCTGCAGTGTAAGATAAACGAGACTGGGAGGTTCCAAAAACTTTCTTCTAGACAGCATGTCACAGGACCATGCTTTCTGGTGAGCCTCTGTCTCCTTCTTTTTGTCCCCTTCCCTGTCCCTCAGCACTTACTGTTACGCTCTGTCAGCTGGCCCCTCCTTCAGGCTATTTTAGTACTTCCCAGTGCTTACTTAAGGCTGCAAACCTCTGCTCTAAGAAGTTTGATCTTCAAGACCATATTTAGGAAGCAGGGCTGAGGGAAAAGGGACCAACTGTCTTCACGATTCAGGGATCAGAACCAAAGAAGAGCCCACAAGCCAGGAAGACCACTACAACCAGAACTGGTCTTTATTGAGGTGTCAGGGTGCAGCAACACCATGAAGGAGCAGAGCCCGAGGACTAGAACACAGAGGCAGTGTTTAAGGGTTTCTTAGACTTGCAGCCTGGGTCTCTGGGCTAGGAGAAAGGCAGCGTGTGAGGGGCTGCTCACGAGGACTTCAGGAAGTTCCTATATTTCTCCAGGAAAGAGGCAGACAGGGTATCGAGCTCTTGCCGAAACTCCTGCAGAACCCTGTCCTGCTCCTGTTGCTCCCCCGACAGCTGCTTCTTGTAATAGTTGATGTAGAAGCTCACCCAGTCGTTCACCACAGTCACCATGGCTTCTTCGGAGATGGCAGGATCACTGAAGACCTGGAGGGGACATAGGGTGGGGTGGGGGTGGGGGTGGGGCGATCAGAATTCGGCACAGGAGACCCGGCTCAGACATGTGACTCAGGAATAACCACAAACTCTGACCTCCTTTTTTCTCTGATTTGTATTCCCTGTCTCTCATGGTTCCCATCTAATCCACCATTACGCTCCCCGCTCCAAGTTATTCTCCTTTTTCTGTCCTCGCCCACCTCCCAACACTTCAGGCCTGTCCTCTGAAACAGCACCAGGCTTACCTGCTGATTTAGCAGGATGTTGAATTCCTTTATTCCTTTGGAAATGAGATCCTTATTGGTCTGAATAAGGGCCATCTGCATGGTTAGAGAAAGAGATGAAATTTAAGTATCCTTTTCTCCCAATCTCCTCACCACCCCCCCCCCCCCCCAGGATCCCTGGTGCCCTGCAGGGTCACTTCCCCTGCACCGCCTTTCTGGCCCTGAACTGCCCTGAGATCACATTTCTCCCCTGAGAGCACATTTCTCCCCGGCTGGCTCACCTTCAAGTCCAACGGTGCTGTGTAGGTCTCAGCCACACTTTTCAGGCTCTGGCTGTCCCTCTGTGCCAAGCTAGATGTAGACAAGGGGTTCGGTGTCAGCCAAAGAGGGAAACGCCCTGCATTTCGGTCCTGAGGGAGGGTGATATGTCAACCAGGGGAGGGGAAGGAGGGAGAGGTTTCCCTGAAATTAGGAAGATAGCAAAGCCAAGAGAAGAGATAAGTGGGGAGACCCAGAAAACCACACCAGGGACAGCCTTGCCTTCCCCGCCACATCCCAGAAGCCAGGTTCCAAAGGCTAACAAAATTAACAGTGACTGATCCCCCACTGCAAGACAAGAACTTTAAAAATCATCCCCCTATAAGTGATGGCAATTATTCTTCCAATTTGTAAATGATATATTCATAGCAGCTAACATTACAGTTATGATTTGTGCGAGGCATTGTTTCAAGCAGTATTAAGGTATTTTTTCTTGAGAGTTCCCTGGAGGCCTAGTGGTTAGGATTCAGGGCTTTCAATGCTGTGGCCTAGGTTCAATCCCTGGTCAAGGAACTGAGATTCTGCAAGCCACACAGCATGGCATTAAAAAAAAAAAAATGAACACCTCACAAAGTATGTATTCTTATAAAAGCTTCCATTAGTCCAGTTCCAATAACAGTCATAATTTTGCAGATGAGCCATTTGTAAGATGGGAGGACTGGACGCTACCAGGCTGAGTTCCACTGGAATGGACACACATTATTCTTATTCTCTACCATATCATCAGGTACTTGACAAAGCAAAAATACCCTTTTTCATCTTTAAAAATATTTTCCTAATGTTTTCCATTTTAATAGATTTTTTCAAATTTCTAAATCACCGTATACTAATTGAAATAAATGAAACATTATAAAAATACACACTGAAAAAGTGGATCATTTTTGCTCCTTCCCCCAACAAAGTAGCCAGGATTAAAGAGATATGTATTTTCTGTCACATCTTTCTCCATTCAAAAACCAATGTTCAGGGACTTCCCTGGTGGTCCAGTGGTTAAGACTTTGCCTTCCAATGCAGGGGTTGTGGACTTCATCCCTGGTTCAATCTTTGGTGGGGGAGCTAACATCCCATATGTCTGGAGGCCAAAAAATGAAAATATAAAAACAGAAGCAATTCAAAAACAATAACAAATTCAATAAAGATTTTAAAAATGGTCCACATAAAAAAATCTTAAAAACAAAAACCAATGTTGATATGCTTTTTGTTTATTCCATTATCTTAATTAACATACAGCAAAATTAACTTCCTTTTGGTATACAATGTATGGATTTTAATATATAGATTCATGTAACTACTACCACAATCAGGATACAGAACATTTCCATCACCCTCAAAACTCCTTCCTGCTACCCCCACTCTGATCTCTGGTGGTGTTTTAGTCGCTAGGTTATGTCCGACTCTTGTGACCCCATGGACTGTAGCCCACCAGGCTCCTCTGTCCATGGAATTTTTTAGGCAAGAATACTGGAGTGGGTTGCCATTCTCTTCTCCTGGGGATCTTCCCAACCCAGGCATCAAACCCAGGTCTCCTGCATTGCAGGCAGATTCTTTACTGATTGAGCTATGTGGTAGTCCCCTCTTATCCCTAAACCCTGCCAACCACTGATCTGTTTGCCATCACTACAGTTCAGTGTTTTTGAGGATGTCAGTGCAGGAGACCCACGTTCGATCCCTGGGTCGGGAAGATCTACTGGAGAAGGGAATGGCTACCCACTCTAGTACTCTTGCCTGGAGAATCCCATGGACAGAGGAGCCTGGCAGGCTACAGTCCATAGGGTTGCAGAGTTGGATATGACTGAGCGACCAACACACACTATGATGGAATCATATAGCATGTAACCTTTGAGACTGTCTTTTTTCACTCAGAATAATGTCCTTAAGCTCCATACAAGTTGTTGCAAGTAACAGTGAGTTAGTTGTTCCATTCCATTGCTAAAGTGTGTACCGCAAGGATGCACTAGATCTTGTTTATTCATTGACCCACTGGAGGCTATTTGGATTGTTTGCAGTTATTGGTAAGCATCAATAGAATAGCTATAAATAGTTGTGTACAGGTTTTTGCGTGAATGTGTTTTTATTTATTTAGGGTAGAAAGGATTTTTTGCCACAAAGAGGAATAATTGCAATGCAACCTGACAAAGAACATGTATACAGAATTTAAAATTAACTCTGATAATTCAATAATAAGATAATGCAGCCTTTTAAATGGCCAAAAGATTGGAACAGGCACTTCACAAAAAAGATATGCAAATAGCCAATAAGCACATAAAGAGATATTCAACTCACCAGGGAAATGCAAATAAAAGTACAATGTGATACCACTACATACCAACTACAATGACTAAAAGTTTAAAAGACTGATTAAGTGTTGGTAAGGATCTGAGAGAACTAGAATTCTCATATATCACAAGTGGGAGTGTAAAATGAAAAGTCTGAAAGATAATTTGGCAATGTCTTATAAAGTTCAGCATACATTGACCACATAACCCAGCAATCCCACTCCAAATAGAGTTAATAAGAAATGACCACACAAGTCTACAAAAGTACTTACATGCAAGTGCAAATGTTCATAGCAGCTTTATCACAATAACTCAAAACTGGAGACAACCCAAATGTCTAATAATCAGTGAGTACATATACAAATTGTGCCATAGTCATACAATGGACTACTACTCAGCAAGAACAAGAAACAGACTAATCGACAGACTACTCAGCAACGAAAAGAAACATGCTGCACTCATGACAACATGGATGAATCTCAAAATCATTAGGCTGAGCAGAAGAAGCCAAGCATAGGAGACATATACAGTGGAATTCCATTTCTATGAAATTCTAGAATAAGCAAAAGTAACCTATAGTGGCAGAAAGCATTAATCTGTGGCCAGAATACAAGAGTGGAGCTTAAAATGCAAATGTGCCGAAGGGAACTTTTTTAGATAGAAATACATATCTTCACTATGATGAGTGTTCTCATACACTAATAGTAGGAGTGGCTTAGTAGCTCCAAGGCATGTGGGATCTTCCTGAATCAGGGATCAAAATGTTTCCCGCATGGGCAGCAGATTCTTTACCACTGAGCCACCAGGGAAGCTCCAGTATGGCTTTTTTAGAGGGATAATTTAACAATACTTGTTCAAATTAAAAAACACATAGGCCAGGGAGGGGAGAGTGAGACGAATCAAAATAGTATCATTGACATATACACACTACCATTTGTAAAACAGATAGCTAGTAGGAAGCTGCAGTATAGCACAGGGTGCCCAGCTGAATGCTCTGTGATGACCAGAAGGTGGGAGGGAGAATTAAGAGGGAGGGGATATACGTGTACCTATAGCTGATTCACATTGTTGTACAGCAGAAACTAACACAACACTGTAAAGTAATTATGGGGACTCTTTATAGAAACTGGCACATTCATACCAAGCCATGACTTGCAACTATTAAAATAATGAGATAGCTACACATGTGCTGATATGAAAGGTATCGAAGTGTTAAATGAACTACAGTTAGAGCAGGCTACATCAGGCTGAAAGTATGGCAGTGGGCATTAAACATTAAACTATATTTCTCTCTCTCTCTCAAATGGCAAACAATGCTTACTTCTGGGCATTGACTGGTATTCGTTGAAAATGGAAAGAGGGATAAATGTCAAGGGAGAATTTGACCTTCTCCATCTACATTATCGTTTGAATTATTTTATAGTAAGAATGTATCCTTCCATTATTTTTATAATACTTAAAAAGAATACAAAATAGGGAATTCCTTCACGGTCCAGTGGTTAAGACTCTGCACTTTCACTGCAAACAGCCCAGGTTCCATCCCTGGTTGGGGAACTAAGACCCCATAAGCCATGTGGCCAGCCAAAAAAGAAAAAAAGATGATGTAGTTCTAAAACCATTAGCCTCCAGTTGGACTCCTGACTCAGAGCCCAAAAGACTAGCAGCTTCTTACTAAATAACTGTTGAATGACTAGGTGAACACTTGACGCTTTTCAGCTCTGTCTTCATCTGTTTGATGAAGCCCCATCAAACTCCAGTTTGGGTATGCAAACTCCAGTTTCCTTGTTCAAATTAGAAATAAAATAATACCTACAAGGGCTACTGAGAAAATAAATTCATTCATTTCACAAAAAGGTAGTTGGCGCCTGATCTGTGTTAGGCCCTGGGACAAAGACAAAGTTCAGTGCCAAAGACAAAGTTCTTCTCCCCTGGGAGTTTATGTTCTAGTGGGGGCAGTGAGAGGATGAATCAGTAAACGGTAAAGTCTGAGCAATGGAACAGGGCCTAATCTACAGAGCTCTGTGGGTCATGACAAGAAGTTCATATTTTATTTTATCTATTTATTTGGAAGGCTGAAGGGCAGAAAATTTCCAGTGGAGGGTCAGAGACACCAGAAGGAAAACAAACAAAAAACCCACAAACCAACCATAAGGGAAGCTTAACGGGGCCTCAGCGATCATTTGGTTCAGGTTCTCAATACGCATGCATTCATTGATTCATAAATATCGTTCAGGCACCTACTATGTGTTGGGTACTAGGAACAGGAGTAAAATATAGTCTCTGGCTTCACAGCAGAGAAGTCACCTGAGGCCTAGAGGGGACATTGCCTTGCCCAAGGCCACACAGCTAAAAATCCTGTGGCTGCACTGGGTCGCAACGCAATTCCCTAGGGACGCCCTCTTCCCTTGTCCCTATAACCGGAAGTCGCGGGTCACAGCAAAACCAGTACCTCCAGGGTCTGGCGAGTCAAAGGGCTCCCGCGGCCCCAGACAAGATGCTATAAAGAACCAGGACAAGGAACGACCAGCCCCGGGACGTCGAGGCAGGGCCGGGAGGCTGGAAAGGAACCATGTCGCTGGTTGAAAGCAGACGCAGAAACAGGAGGCCCTTTCGCGGAGGAAGATTGTCCCTCTGCAGCCGCCGTAGTGGAGCCGGAAGTGTCCTGTGGCCACGTTTCCCATCGTGCAGGGCTGAGGGAGGGTTTCAGGATGGCTGATGTCTTGTGCTCCGAGCAATTCGGCTCCGGGGCGGCCCGGGGCTGCCGTGCCGCCCCCGACGGGAGCCTGCAGTGGGAGGCCTGGGGGCGCAGCTGGTGGGGGTTCTCCGGAGCCTTCACAGCGAAACCCGGAGGACGAGATGGGGGCGGAGGGGTGGCTCCCGGGACTGCCTCCCCACCTCTCTCCCGGCTGTTGGCCGTGTTCCTGCCTCAGGGCTTCCCCGATAGCGTCAGCCCGGACTACCTGCCCTACCAGCTGTGGGATTCCGTGCAGGTCAGCCTGGCCGACTGGGGAAAGGAGAGACGCGTAGCCGGGGCAGGGGAGACAGAGCGCCACCTGTCCCTTCCCACTTACAGACTGGACACTGAGACCCAGAGACGAGCTGTGACACGTCCCAGGCCACACATCCCGGTGATGTGGGGCTGACGGTAGATCTCAGACCTCCATGCACCTGCGTTTACTCCTCACCCCACTTATTTTCTTCTCCAGGCCTTTGCTTCCAGCCTCTCGGGCTCCCTGGCCACCCACGCAGTCTTGCTGGGCATAGGGGTAGGGGACGCAAAAGCTTCTGTTTCAGCTGCCACGGCCACCTGGCTCGTGAAAGGTGAGCTGGGCCCCTGGAGTCTCACCGACCGCTCGTCTCAGCCCTGCCATCATCTCTGTCCTCTTTTTCCTTCGACGGGGAAGCCGAACCCCTCCTTTTCCCTTCTCCTAGTGTTTTGACATCTAACTCTGAGCTGTGATGAGTATGTTTATGCATTTCTGTCTGATTAAATCCAGAAGCCAAGTCTCCCCGGTTCCTTGAAGAGTGCCTTGTACCGTTAAAAAGCAAAATTCAACTGAGTAAAACATTTGTGTTGTCTCTGTTGACAACTGGTGAATAACACAAGGCAGGAATACCCTTATCCCGCCCACCAGCCTTGAAGCTGCACTTTGTTCCCCATACATGCTGTTCAGTGTCCCTTAATCATCGAGCCCAGATCCCTAAGCAAAACGTTCCCCTCCCCTTTACTCCTCATCTGTGGAGGACTACCTACAAGTTCAATTACTGAATAAAACTGCCAACTGCCTGGGGTGTGGGAAATTAGTTAATTCTAGAAAAAAAACAATTTTGTAATAGGTCCTGAGTAGCAGAGAGGCAATTTGGGTAAGAATGAAAGGTGTTTTGGATCCTCTGGGAAAGTAGATGATCTATAAATAATAACTATGGTAACCATCTGTTAAATGTATACTGCTTTTTGAAAAACCATTGGGTGGGGGTGCGTGGGGTGTGCACAGAGATACAGTTTGGTGCCATGCCCTCTAGAGAGTGAAGCAGAAAAGAAGGGGGGAACTGTTTTCCATGAGGAGGGCCCTTGGTTGTCTCTTCCATCCTTTGTCTTTCACTGTTGTTAAATCAGACCCAAGGCTCATTGCTCCTACCGTCAGCCTGCTCTGTGTCAGACAGCTCTGGTGAGCCTCCCTGGATCTTTTGAAGAATCTAGAGGCTCCTGCTTGTACCCTTAGCATTAACCAAACTGTCCAAATGTGAGTCATCTCTGGAAAGAAGCTCTTTCTCTGAGAGTACATGTCAGTGGAAAAGTGGTGGTGATCTGTGGCTCTTGTTTGAGTTGTCTCTTCTTTTAATAATATTAATAATAGTTCCTGCACGGTACTTTTTATGTACCAGTCTTTGTTTTGTTTTTTTTTTTTTTTAAATTTTGGCTGTGCTGGCTTTTCATTGAGATGAAGGCTTTCTCTAGTTGCCGAGCACAGACTCCAGAGCTTGAGGGCTCAGTGGGTGCAGCTCACAGGCTTAGGTTTGTGGGATACCAGTTCTCTGACCAGGAATCAAATTTGTGTCCCCTGCATTTGAAGGCAGAATCTTAACTGCTGGACCACCAGGGAAGTCTCAGTATACCAGTCTTTAAATGTATTGATTCAGCATTCACAATAGCTCTGAGATGGGTGTTGTCATTGTGTCCAATTTGTAGATGGGGAAACAGACATAGAACAGTAACTTGCCCAGGGTCACAGCCAGTAAGTGGTGGGGCTTGGATTTGAACCCAGGAGTTTTAGTTGTAGGGTACGTTTTCATACCTCCACACCGTTTAGTTTGGATCTTTTCTATTGCACTCCTGTTGCTTAAGTGTTTGGAATACAGTGGGTGCTGGGGTCAGTAGTTTCGTGTCAATTCTAAGCACTCTAGTCTAATCACCAACATATTTATATATGTCTTCAGCTCAGGCAGGTTATTAAGAAAAGACAAGACCATTTTAAGACGAAAAAATATTCCCTTACTATAAAGCCTGTTGTTGATATTAAAAGAAGCCCAATTCATTAGAAAGGATGTTACATACTTGTTTCCATCAAACATGAGAAATTTGCATGCAGAGCTTTACATAAAAAACTCCCTTGGAATTTTTTGATACGGTCATTTTTAGTTACAGGTCTCTTTATGGAACATAATGTTAACTGTCTTAACTAGTGATATTAATACTACAAGCAGCCAGTATTTTGACAGCCTGCTGTGTGCCAGTCATTTTGCACACTGACGTGTAATATATAGCTTAATCTCTGCAACAGCCATACTGGGTAGATGCTGTTACGAATTCCTTTTCCAGAGGGAGAAGCTGAGGCACAGAGAGGTTTAGCAATTTGCCTATGGTCACAGGGCCAAGATTTGGACCCACACTGACTGACTCCTGTGTCCTACATTTTTAAAAAATTGAAGGATAATTGTTTTATGGAATTTTGTTTTCTTCTGTTGAACATCAACATGAATCAGCCATAGGTGTACATATGTCATCTCCTACTCTTTTTTTTTTTAGCAGCTGTTTTTTAAAAAATCATTTATTTTTGGCTGTGCTGGGTCTTTGCTGCTGGCAGACTTTTCTCTAGTTGCGGCAAGCGGGGGCTACTCTCTAGTTCTGGTGCACAGACTTCTCTTTTTGCAGAGCATGGACTCTAGGCACACAGGCTCAGTAATGGGATCTTTCCAGACCAGGGATCAAACCTATGTCTCCTGCACTGGGAGGTGGTTTCTTTGCCACCGAGCCACCAGGGAAGCCCCTGTGTCCCACTCTTAACCACCACACTCTTTTGCCAGTTAGAGTTTTCAGAGGGAGCCAAGTACAATTTGTGGACAGCTGATCCCTTACTAGGATTCAGAAGCTTTTAGATCTTGCAGCTCAGCCAATTGTAAGTGAGGCAAAGAGGACCAGGTGGGAACTAAGTTTCCTAGAGTGGTGTACAGTGCAGACTTTGAAAGACAGCGAGGATGTGTGTCATTATTGTACCCTAGAGCCAGCCTCCACAGCTGACAAGGGCTTCGCAGATGGCCTCCAAGAGAGTAGTCCCCTTGTCAGGTGTGTATGTCCTTCATCATGGTGGCTGTCTGCTTTTGAGCCTGGAACCATGACTCTCTGGTTCACTGTGGTCCGCTATACCCTGCCACACATATACCTCCCGGCCAGACCCTCACGTAGTGCCTGGCACACAGTGGGGAGCCAGTAAGCCCTTGTGCAAATGAAAGTCTAGTGGATTCCAGAAATTTCTCTGACTCACCCCAGCCTGAGGAAGCCTCTCCTTCTGCCCTATACTCCCAGCTCTCTTGTCCCCAACCTGCAGTTCAAATCCTTTTCATTTATTTATACTCTAATGACCGTCTGTGAACCCACTGCCCAACCTAATAGCTAGAATATCAACAATAACCTCTGAACTTTCCACAGAGCGTTTCCTGCTTTTATTAAAAAAATAGCTTTACCATATTGGTATATATACCTCGACACTATAGTGTTTAGTTTCAGTTGTCTTCAAGCTTTATGAAGAGCGTTTGTTCAGTCACTAAGTTGTGTTTGACTCTCTGCGATCCCGTAGACTGTAGCACACAGGCCTCCCTGTCCTTCACCATCTCCCAGAGTTTGCTCAGACTCATGTCTACTGAGTCAGTGATGCCATCCTCTGTTGCCCCCTTCTACTCCTGTCTTCAATCTTTCCCAGCATCAGGGTCTTTTCTTTTACGAAAGCATCAGGGATTTTTTTCTTTTACGAACAGCATACTGTGCTGTATGTAGTCTTCATGACTGACTTTTTCATATAGGATGATGATACCAGGATCCATCCATGCTGAGTGAGTAGTTGTGGTCCATTGGGTTTTCAAAGCTGTCTAATATGCCCCTGAGTAAATGAGCCAGAATTCATTTATGCATTCTCCTATTGGTGAGCATTCGGTGTCCCAGTTTTTAGCTATTATAAACAGTGCTGCAAAGAATCCTTCTGGTCCATGTCTCTTGATGTGTATGGGTACCTAGTTCTCTGGGGTACGTGCTGAGGGACTACTAAGTCTAGGCACTTCTGACCCCATCATGCAGCTAGAACTTATTAAACCGGACTAAGCTCCCAAAGACAGTGACCCAAGATGGAAAGCCATCTTGGTGCCAGGCCCCACAGCACCCAAGGCTCTTGCTTGTTCCTTACCATTGCCTCTTTCCCCCAGATTCAACTGGTATGCTGGGCCGCATCGTCTTTGCCTGGTGGATGGGGTGAGTTTTTCTTCCTGATCCAGAGTCATGTCTGTTTCAGCCCTGGCTGTGTTTTCAGCTCCCCCTCTTTCCTACCCATCTCCAATGGAGGGGAAATTTAGCAGGTACATCAGAGCTAATGAGTGTAATGAGTACCCAGTACAGGTGCCTTCCCAGGGTCACCAAGCAGTGAAGCCACAGAGCCACTGCCGGGATGAGATCTGCCTTTAAGAGCACTGATTGGCCCCTCTGCTGGCCATCATGGGAAAAACAGAGAGTCGGGATGCTCTGAGCATCCTTTGCTGGTTTGTTAAAAGAGATGCCTGGGTGGGACAGTGCTCAGCTCAAAAGGAATGACCCTCTTGCAGTGTAGTGGCCTAGACACGTGGTTGAATTGTGGAGAGTGGGCTTGGGGAGGTCATCAGAATCCCTGTCCCATGTGGGATACATGTCACCATCTATCCAGAAGGGACTGAGGGCCTTGTGCTGCCTGCTTCCTCTTCCGGTCAGTACTGGAGGACCTCAGGAATGATTTAATATCTGCCATCAGTCGTGGTTGTGAGGTGCAGTGAGCTAGTGTATCTAAAGTGCTTAGCACGTAATCAGTGCTCAGCAAATGCCAGCTGCAATTACCAACCCAAACTGGGTCTCACCAGCTCTCTGTATATCCTCTCTAATCCTTCTAAAAACTGTGTAGAGTAGGATTGAATGTGTACCTTGTCCAGACGTAAAATAGACCAGGTCACAGAGCCTGTAACTGGTGAGATGGGATTTGAACCTAAAGCCTATGCTTTTTTGAGGCATCGGAGCCCCTGTGTTCTAGTCCTGCCTTTGTCATGTATTAGTTCCCTCAGGAGTTCCCCATGTGCACCCCATGCCTTACCCAGGAATGCTCTTTTTCTGTCTAGATTTCAAATTCAGGGTCAGTGTTAATGCTGTAAAGTCTGAGCTCGCCCGAGGGCTATAATGTCTCCTGCCACTGGGATCTTGGAGAAGGGGTCCCTGGGGGTTTGTACAAGGGTCCAGGAGTCACTCCACCTGCAGAAGAGGGAACCGTCCATGGTATCGCAAAATAGAGATGTTCTAGGCTGGGTGTCAGAGCCTGGCTCTTTCTCTTGGCCGTTCCATCCCCATTCTCCATGTGATCCGAGGGAAGTTGTACCCCTCTCCAGGCTAGTTGTCTGTAACACGCAGGGTAGCGTTTACGCTAAATGTAGTGCTTACAGAATATGCGGGCTTATTGCTGGGTACCCTCTGAAGCAGGAGGAAGAGAGGAGGGCAGATAGCAGAGGAACCCAAGGATGGCCTCTCTCCCGGGAGGGTCAGGGGATGGGGAGCAGCCACGGGACAATCAGTTTTTTCCTTCAGTGCCTCATGGGTTAGTAAGGGGGAAATGTGAGTGACTACTGAATGTGAGTAACCACTGAAGGTCCTCCCTGCTGATGGTGGCATTTCAGGCAGCAGTGACAGGGTGTGGGGACAGAAGTCTGGCTGGGGTGTGGGTTCTTCTTCTGAGCCCTTTGGACCTTCCCAAGTCCTGAGGATGGCCGCACGGCCCACAGGATGTTTTCCCCTTAAATCCAAATTGTTGACCAATGTCTTCTCCTCCACAGGAGCAAGATGGACTGTAATGCCAAGCAGTGGAGGTGAGAAGGGGCTGGAACTGAGGAGAGGGGAGTCTTCTAGCATGAAGGTCTCTGACCTCTGACCCCTTGTCCCTTCCCCAGGCTGTTTGCTGACATCCTCAACGACATCGCCATGTTCCTCGAGATAATGGCTCCCATCTTGCCCTTCTGTTTCACCGTAACTGTTTGCATCAGCAACCTGGCCAAGGTACCCATCTTGGGGCACCCCTTTACCCAAGATTCCTGCCCTGGTGGTGCTTTGTGGGGGCTCACTCGGAGCCCCGAGGGCAGCCCAGCCTGGGCCCTGTGTTCAAGGCACTTACAGAAGAGTGAAAAAGTTAAGATATTTCTTCTCAGACCCAGCGGTATATTCTGATCCTCCTCTCCAGCCAGACTCCCTCTAGAGTCTGAGATGGTCTAAGGTGGTGTCTGGAGCTGGGGGTGGGTAAGGGACCTCTGAGCAAGAGATAGAACAGGGGATCCATTGTCAACACCGTGGGACCAGTCCTCTAGCCACCTTTCATTCTTTCCATGAAATATTTAGAGTGCCTGCTGCATGTTTGGCACAGAATACAGGCCCTCCCATCTTTGAAAGAAAGCTGCTGCTGCTGCTGCTAAGTCGCTTCAGTCGTGTCCGACTCTGTGCGAGCCTATAGACGGCAGCCCACCAGGCTCTGCCGTCCCTGGGATTCTCCAGGCAAGAGCGCTGGAGTGGGTTGCCATTGCCTTCTCCAATGCATGAAAGTGAAGTCACTCAGTCGTGTCCAACTTTTAGCAACCTCATGGACCACAGCCTACCAGGCTCCTCCGTCCATGGGATTTTCCAGGCAAGAGTACTGGAGTGGGTTGCCATTGCCTTCTCCATGAAAGAAAGCTACATGTAATTAAATATTTATTGAATGATAGCTATAGGTATTCCAGATGAGAAGTATAGGGGCTGCAGGAGGGTTCAGCAGGGACTCTGGCCTGCTCAGGGGATGTAGGAAGGTCTTCCCTGAGAGTGGGCCCTGAAGAATGAGTGTGAGCTGCAGGGTGAGCGTTCTGGGCAGAAAGAGCAGTGGCAAGACAGAGCGCAGACCAGATAGCGGGGCTGCAGGGGCAAGTGGGGTGAATCTGGGCTCCTCCTCTCTGCCAGGCTGCTCATCCTGGTGGTTTCTTCAGGTTGGCCTCATCCGAAGACAGAACCTGAGGCCCAGCCTGTCTTCCCCACAGAGTTAAGTACCAGGCGCAGAGTAAAGAGTCAGGAAGACACGTAATTGATCTCCCTGGCAATCCAGTGATTAAGATTCCACACTTCCACCACAGGAGGCTTGGTGTTCGATCCCTGGTTAGGGAGGTTCTACATGACTTGTGGTGTGGCAAAAAAAAAAAAAAAAGATCTAAGATCTATCTACAAAGGCCCAACCATCCCTTCAAAATCAGGTGTGTTATTCCACATGGCACGACTGACATTTAGGAGCTGACAGCTCTTCAAGGTGGAGGCTGCTGAGCTCCCTGGCCCAGGACTGAACGCTGTGAGCACCCCGCCCCCTCGAGGGCAGGAAACCCTAGAGGAAAAACAGATTGTGACCTCTGCTGAAATATTACATTGAGCTCTGCTCTGAGGGCCTCAGTCTCTTCATCTGTTAAATAAGGGACTCCAGCACGGCTGTGAGTTTCCCCCTCCCCTCTTCCCACCCCTCTTCAGAGTTCCAGTCTCCAGTGACCAGTGGCACCTCCATCCCCCAGATGCAGCAACCGGAAGCCTGCCTGTCATCCATGCCTTCGCCTCCTCCCCCTGTCACCCTCCCACCTGTCACCCTCACCTAAGCCTGCATTCAAGACTGTATTTTCCCCTCTTAAATCTCTCCAGTCCTTTTATGATGCATTCCCATGTCACCTGGTGGGTCCTTGTTGCTTAAAAAAAAGCACAGTAATTTCATGAGGTCATCTCCCTGAATCTTTTCTCACCCCTCTTCAGTCCTCAGAGCAACCCCATAGTCCTTATTAGAGTGGAAATCAAATCAGGTCACCGCCCTGCCTGTTGCTCTTGGTATAAAGACCTTAATGAGGCTTTTGCAGTTCTGTGTGATCAGGTCCCCACCCATCACCGCAGCCTCCTTTCATACCGCATTCCTCTTACCTTTGAACAGATGCTGACCATGTCATCACTGGTTTATTTATCTGATGATTTCTAAGTTTCAGGAGGGTAGCAGTTGTATCTGAAGTCTACCACAGCACCGAAATGTTTATCTGACACCTAAGATATTTGACAAATGAGTGAAAGCCTTCAGTGGTCCTACTCGATGAGCTCTCCCATCTCAGAGGGAGAGCCCTAGGTGGTCAGGGCCACTGGTGTGGGTTTTGAACTGGCCGGGAAGGCTTGGCTAGGCCTCGACTGGGGCAGGAAGAAAATGGAGTTAGTTCCAGGCAGGGAGAATGTAAGCGCCAAGTTGCAAGCCAGACTGGGCCTGGGAGCTGGACCTGGGAGCTCCGCCAGGGGAGGAGGCAGCTAAAGCAGACACTGGAGGCTGGGGAAGTTCTGGATTAAGAATGGCCTTCGGGTCTCCACCTTGGGGGAAGAAAGTGAGTTTCTTGGAGCTGGGTCCACAGGGTGGCGCGGCAGGCACACCTTTAGTTTTCTCCTGGAACAAGACAGGGGAGGTGGGCCTAGTGGAAATGCGGGGTGAGAATGGACAGCATTCAGGGTTTCAGTGTGGGGTGGCCTGAGGCCTACATTTTTCAAACTGGTTTGAGCCATTTGTTTGCTCATCCCCAGAAACACTTGCGTTGTCGCAGCTCACAGCCCCTCTGACTTTAACTCCCCCTTTCCCCACCTAGTGCCTCGTGGGTGTGGCTGGTGGGGCCACTCGGGCTGCACTGACCATGCATCAGGCCCGGAGAAACAACATGGCCGACGTGTCAGCCAAGGATGGCAGCCAGGTGAGAGCTGGAATCCGAGGGAAGGGGCGGGGCGCACGGAGGGAAAGGGCGGGGCACAGTGTGGGAACAGGAAGTGACGCAGCTGAGGGCTTCGGGGGAGCGCTGGGAGACAGGCGGGGGGAAGCGTCGGTGAGTCTTCGGACAGGTCATCAGGTGTGAGGGCTCGGACTCTGTGGCAACAAGTCCAGGCCCTGCCTGCTGCCCTGTGGCCAGGAGTGAGTCCCTGCCATGGACCTCGTCCTCTTTAAGCAGAGCCTCACCCTGTGAGGTACGTGTTCTGACCACGTGAGGCCCACATGTTAAAGCTCCTGGCAAGTTAGAAAGTGAGGTGCCTAGAGTCACTGGCCTGAGGCCTCTGCTTGGCAGTGTAGCAGGCCCTTCCCGCCCAGCCCCTGGCCTGACCAGAGGAGCCTGGAGTGGGGATGGGGACATTACTACGGCCAAACCCTTAAGGAATGGGATCTCTCTGTACTCCTGTGCTAAGTACTTGTGTGAATCCTTTAACTCACACCAAGCCTCTAAGATAGATACTATTACTGTCTCTGTTTTACAGGTGTGGAAAGTGAGGCCCAGGGAGGTCACAAGTATGACACGGTTTTGACACTGAAGCCATTTAGAAATATTTATTCTCGGGACTTCCCTGGTGGTCCAGTGGTTAAGACTCTGCACTATTACAGGGGGCGTGGGTTCGATCCCTGGACAGGGAACTCAGCTTCCACATGCCAGTGGGGGTGGGGGTGGGGGTGGAGGAGGGAGTCGGGGGTGTGTGGCAAAAAAAAAAAAGAAACCTCTGTTCTCTCCAGTCCTACTTTCTGGCCATCTCTTATATTATTCTGTGAAATAGAACTTCGTTTTTTAAAATATTTAAACTAACTCTTTTTAATATTAGTACAAGTTCTTTTTTTTTTTTTGCCATGCTGTGCAGTGTTTGGGATCTTAGTTCCCTGACCAGGAATTGAACCTGTGCCCCTTACATTGGAAGCAGAGTCTTAACCACTAGACCACCAGGGAAGTCCCAACACAATTTAATATTTTTTAAGCATTAACCATGTGCCAAGTATTTCACTTGTCTGAACTCATGAAATCCTTACAATGGATTCATGCAGGGTGTCATTGTTGCTACTCTACAGCAGAGGCAAAAAAGACCCAGAAAGGTTGATTCTCTCTGGGTCCCCCTGGGCTTGTCCCTTCTCTCAAGAAATGGTTGAACGAGTTCTTCCCCATTGTCTCTTCCAAGGTTGTTAGGGAGTGAGTACACCAGGCCCTGCTTTTTAGGATCTCCCTGCCCCGTGCTTGCTGTCTTGCCTGCTCTCTTTCCAACTTCCAGCCCCTTCCACCCTCAGGCCTATTTTCCAGGGCCCCAGGGCTTCCTCAGTTCACAGAGGCGGTAAGGTCACTGGGGCACCCGAGGCCGGTGCTCAGCCCAGGACCAGGCCCCTGCTTTCTGAAGCTGTTGCTTTGCTGCCCACTTCATGTGGCTGCTGGAGATGACTGTTCCCACCCCGTGGAGGGCCCTCTGTTCCTGAGCTCCCAAGGCCCCTGATCCCCAGTTTACACCCACAGCCCACCCCTCTGCACCAGGACCACCTATCCCAGGGACCCCAATAGGCAGGAACCCCAGTTCAGACTTCTCCCTCCTGATGAGTCGGGGGTCATGGCCATGGGTCTTTTCCCCTAAGGTAGGCTCACTCAGGCCACCTTCGGCCATCAGTGGGGTCTGATAACATTGATTCTCCAGGGAGGTTGGGATTTTGTGCATTTCTTCCTAGGTGGTTCGTTGACCCCTTTGCAGAAGTGTCTGCCTGTTATTGCATACCGAGGGGCGGGGGGGATCGGCCTCTTTTTGTTGGCCACACCATGCAGCATGTAGATTCTTAGTTCCCTGACTAGGCATTGAACCCACGGCTCCTACAGTGTAAGCATGGAGTCCTAACCACTGGACCGCCAGGGAAATCCCAGATCGGCCTTTTTAAACCACCAAATAAAGTCTTTCTACTCTGTGGATGCTTACTTGCCTGAGTGTAGGGCTACACAAGTGATGTTTGCAAAACAAAGAAATGTTCCACGGGCATTGCATCTAGCTGGACAGAGAAGCAGATTGTATCTCAAAGGATGGCTCACTGATCGAAAATGTTAAAAATTTCCTAGGCACCCATATCGGTGTAGGGAGCGTCTGGGGCAGGGAGGACTATGGTGAAAGGCACTCAGGGATGTTCAGTCTGGCCTGGAGGGGAGCCCTGCAGCTCCAAACCCCTCTGCCATTTTCCAGGAGACACTGGTAAACCTGGCAGGGCTCCTGGTCAGCCTCTTGATGCTGCCCCTGGTGTCCGATAGCCCCAGGTAAGCCGGGATCCAAGGCAGGGAGGAGGCGCCCAGCTGGGCCTCTGCTCCCACAGACCACCTCATTCTCTCGCCCCAGCTTAAGCCTCGGCTGTTTCTTCTTCCTCACTGCCCTGCACATCTACGCCAACTACCGAGCGGTCCGGGCCCTTGTCATAGAGACCTTGAATGAACAGCGGCTCTGGCTGGTCCTGAGGCACTTCCTTCAGCAGGGAGAGGTACTGGGCCCCACATCAGCCAATCGGATGGAGCCACTGTGGACAGGTGACCCAACCCCTTGGGCTCAAGTCTTATGTCTCCTAGCTCCTTCCTCTGCCTGGGCATCCTGACTCCAGCTTCCCACAGGTTTCTGGTCGTCTGTGTCTCTATCCTTGGGGGCCCCCCTACACTGTGTGACGTCCAGGTGAGTGTCCCAACGTCTCCCACCCATCACCGCTGTCACCTTCCCGCCATGTGCTCCTGGTTCTTTTTGTTTTTAAAATAATTTTATTTATTTTTGGCTGTGCTTGGTTTTTTGGTCGTTGCTGCATGGGCTTTTCCCTAGTTGCAGAGAGCAGGGGCTACTCTCTAGTTGCAGTGCGGGGGCTTCTCATTGTGGTGGCTTCTCTTGTTGCAGAGCACAGACTCTAGGATTCGAGGGTGTCAGTAGTAGCGGCACTTGGGCTCAGCAGTTGCAACTCCCAGGCTCTAGAGCACAGGCTCAGTAGTTGTGGCGCACAGGCTTAGCTGCCCCATGGCATGTGAGCTCTTCCTGGATCAGGGATCGAACCCATGTTTCCTGCATTGGCAGGCGGATTCTTTACCACTCATCCACCAGGGAAGCCTGTGCTCCTTGCTCTGATTATCACTGGCCTCCCCTGACCAAGCCCTACCTCTCTGGTTCTTCATTTCCATTGGCGGTGGAGGGGGCGGGGGTGTCACTGTGGGTGCTTGAGGGCAGGCAGTGTATAACACGACTATGTGGGATCTTAGTTCCCTGACCAGGGATTGAACCCATGCTCCTTGTAGTAGGAGCACTAGAGAAATCCCAGATCGGCCTTTCTGAACCACCAAATAAAGTAGTTCTGCTCTGTGGATGTTTACTTGCCTGAGTGTAGGGCTACTCAAGTGACTCTTGTAAGACAAAGAAGACACGTTTGTTGATGTGTTTGTTGGATGCGGGAAGAAAGGACGGGTTGATGTGGGGGAGGGTAACAGCTGAGGGGCGGATGGGAAAGAGGTGCAGGACAGTTTGGGTTAACGATTAGGTGGCTGTGCAGTGACTGGATGGTCGTGCCTGCTTTGTCTTCTCCCCCACCACCGACTGCACACTCTTGTTTCCTTCAGTGTCTCTGAGCTGCAGCACCTGGTTGAGGGGCACCAAGAACCCTACCTCCTTCACTGGGACCAGTCACGAAGTAAGTGTGCTGTGTTCTCCCAGCTGCAGACTCACCCTCCTGGGCTCAGCCTCTCATTCCTCCAGCCCCTGGGCCCCAAGCTCTGGATACATGCTGGACAGTTTGGAGTCTGCCTGCTGTCCTCAAGGGAGCTTGAAGCTGAGATTGAATCCATTCAAATTATATAGCTGCGTGCCCCTATAGAGTTCCCTTGACCACTCTGTAAAGTGGAGCTAGTAATACCTGCCTTATTATCTGCAGGGTGTTTGTGAGGATCAAAAAAGGCAATTATATAAAAGCACTTTTACATTGCAGCACACACAAATGAGATTGTGACCTTTGGTTCTCCCTGAGGAACCTCTTTCATCTCCTATTCAGGTCACCTCTTGAGGAAGCAGGCACTAAAGTTTAATGGTCTGCTGGTAGTATGTTAAAAGATGCTTATTCTCACTAACTATTAAAGACATACAAAATAAGCCCACCTCAGGGAGCTGCCTTGAAGTCGTATCTTGGAAATTGGGCATTTTAGCTTGGTCAGAGCACTGGGGAGCGACAGGAGATGAAGTTGGAAAGGAAAGGGTGGGAGCTGGCCTTTCATGCCTGGCCAAGGCCTTTGGGCCAGACAGGGATGAAGCAGGCTGGTAGGCCTGAGAGAGTTTTGGAGTTGGCCCCTCCCTTGTACCAGTCTGTCCCTGGGTCTCTCCAGACCAGGTACAGGTTGTCCTGAGTCCGATGGCAGGACCTGAGGCCGTTCTAAGGGCTGCCACTCACGGGCTGGTGCTTGGAGCCCTGCGGGGAGATGGACCCCTCCCAGAAGAGCTGGAGGAACTGAGGAACCAAGTACGGGCAGGTAAATGCCTCACAGTCCAGGCTTCTTCTGACTAAAGCAGGGTGGAGAGGGGAAGGAGCCTTTTTCTGCTTGGGACACCTAGGAGCTTCTGGTTCTTCACCCCTGTCCAGGTCCTGAGAAAGAGAGCTGGGTTGTTGTCAGGGAGACACACCAAGTGCTGGACAAGCTCTTCCCAAAGTTCTTGAAAGGTAACATCCTTCTGCTCCACGGCTCCTGGACCTACTCCCCAGAGGCCCTGCCTAGCCCCATCCCTACCCCTCTATTTGGGAGGTGGAAGACCTGGATTTCTCTCTGTGATCTCAAGTCTGGGTCTCAGTTTCCCTGTCTGCAGGACGGGGAGGTTAGGACGGTCTGTGAGGCACTCAGTGTTGACAGACTATGGAAGCCCAGTTGGCACTGGAGAGCAGGAGTGGGGTGGTGGGTTCGGAGGGAGGGGGAAGGCTCACAAATTACCGATGATGATCTTTCATTTAGCCCCTACTCCATTCTAGCCCTTTTCTCTGCGCTGCTTAATGAATCTATACGGCAACCAGATGAGGTTTTAGCCTCATTTTACACCAGAGATCACCCCGCAGAGGCAAGGGGATCCTGAGCAGTACACCCAGCCCTTGCTGCGCCTTACCCCTCTCCTCAGGGTTAGCCCAGAGTCTCACCACCCCTCTTCCCTCTCCCCAGGTCTACAGGATGCGGGCTGGAGCACTGAGAAGCACCAGCTAGAGGTGGATGAGTGGAGGGCCACGTGGCTCCTGTGCCCAGAAAAGAAGGTCTTGTGAGCAGCCCCGCTGGAGGCCCAGGTCTCAGGACAGGGGCCTGGAACAAGGACACTCTGGCTGCAGCAGGACTAAGCAAGGCAGCTTTATTTGTTCTTAGGGAAACCACAGTGGCCAGCTGGCCGAGGCCTCACAGGGTGTGGCTACCAGTCAAATGGACTGGGCCCAAGGCAGAAACAAGGCAGAGAGTAGGGGTCCTGGGGGCTCCCTGCTACTCTCTGGCCCCAGGCCCTTCTCACTGCAGCTGGCTCCCCATGCCCAGTCACCTCAAGGCTGTGACTCAGGGTATCCGACACAGTGAGCCTCAGGCATAAAAGCCCCAGAGGAACGTGGCCACGGCCATCATGAGCAGAGCATTGAGGTTGACCACGCGGGCCCAGCGTGGGTCCTCACTGATGTCCTCCAGCCGCCTGGCTGCAGCAGCTGTCTCCTCCTGGGTAGGGCGTGGGGGACTGCCCGCCCCACCCCTGCTCACGCCACAGAACCAGAGCAGGCACTGCCGAAACAGGCCTGGCCTTGGGGGCGGGGGCGCTGGGAGAAGATGAGGCCTGACAGTGAGTCTGAGGACACTCGGCTCCCACGGCGCCCCCGCTCCAACTCCCGGGGGCAGTGCCTTACCCTCCATCTCCACTGCGTGCTCAGGGCGCCCGTTCTGCACAGGGGCTGCGGTCGGACCTTCTGGCTCCTCAGCATCCAGGTCCTCCCTCTCCTCCTTGCTGTGCCGGAGACTGAAAACCAGGCGGTGGAGCTGGGGAAGGAGGGAGCAGGGGCCGAGTGGGAGTGCCGTCCCCACACCCTGCCCCAGAGCAGGAGGTCTCCTGTCCATACCAGCACTCCCTCGCGTCTCTGTCCAGCCTGCACAGCAGCCCGGGACCACCTTCCATGGCTGCCCTCAGGCTAAACCCAAGCTCCTCAACTAAGTGTTCAAAAACTTTTGGCCCTGCTCTGCCCTCGGCTTCATCACCCCCATGTCCCCCGTCTACACTCACAATTCAGTTCTAGTACTTAGTCTTCCAGTCCTGCCAACACGGTGTTCCTCCCTGTGGGTGTTTGCTACGAAGGCTTCCTCTTGCTGCCTTTGCCCCTTCTGCACCTGTGGAGTCCTACCCCTCCTTCTGGGCCCCAATCAGCTCTGCTCTGGGGCACCCACCTTCCCGCAGCACAAAACCAAGCCCTTTGGGGGCTTTTGGGGTAGTACTCGGTCCCTCCCAGCCACCACCGAGGCCAAAACTCTGGGGGGCCCCAGATCTTCAGGCCACCTCAAAACCACCTCAAATAAACTTGATTTGAATCAAAACATTGTGCTTGCTTTGCAAGTAAAGCTTCAACCTGGACGCCTTGGTCTGTCCTCACCAAACCTCCTTACAGACATTCAGGTCCTCCCCACTGGGAGTCGTGGGAAGCAGACTGCAGTCTCAGGGTGGAGAGGGTCCACACCCACCCACGGGAGGCCTGCACTTACGTGTTTGCGTGGGATGGGTGGTGTGCACAGCGAGACCACGAGGGTGAGGAGGCCGGAGCAGACGAAGAGCAGGATGGCGAAGTAGAGGTAGTGGACGCGGCAGAGGAGCGCGGGGCAGGCCGAGGGGCGTACGCAGCTCCCAGAGCCGAAGGAGAACTCGGGAACCAGGCGTGCCAGACCCATCAGCAGGCCCCCGATCAGTCCCCAGAAGGCGCCCTGCGGGGCCGGAGAGCGCGTCAGCCTCCTCGGGCGTCCAAGTCCGGCCCCAGCGCCCGATGTGCACACACGCTCACCTTCTCGTTGACGCGGGGCACGAAGAGTGCCAACACGAAGACGGCCGACACCGGTGGCGCCAGGTAGCTGGAGACCGCCTGGATGTAATCGAAGAGCTGCCCGCCCTGTGCCGCCTGCACCACGGGCAGCCAGGCCACTGACACGGCCACGATGAACACCACCCAGAGCCTGCGGTGGGCGGCCATCAGGAGGTTTCACCCAGGACCCGGTCTCCCCCGTCCCTACTGCCCCTCCCCAGGGGCCGAGTCGTGGGGCCAGAGATGGAAAACCCAGGCCCACCGTCCTACTAGCAGCAGCTCGCGGTCGCCCGCGCGGGGCCGCAGGCGCGTGTAGATGTCCATGGTGAAGAGTGTGCTGCTGCTGTTGAAGATGGAGGCCAGCGAGGACATGAGCGCCGCCAGCATGACCGCCAGCATGAGTCCGCGCAGACCTGCGGGCGGACTGGAGCCGTGAGCCTGCGGTCGCGAGGGGGCGCCCGGAGGGTGCGGGCCGGGCGAGGGGTGACGCCTCACACTGGCGCCTGTGGGCATGGGGGGCAACCGGGGACCGCCCTCACCATTGGGCATGAGCTTCACGACGAGCCGCGGGTAGGCGATGTTGGAGCAGCCCACCTCGGTGCCGCACACGCGCTTACACACCTCGGGCACCACGCACGCCACCTCGTCTGCGGGAAGAAGGGCACCACGTGGCTAGGGCGGGGCGGGGTCTGGAACTTCGGATCGCCTAAGTGGGGACCGGGAATCCCAGCGGAGAGATGGGATCCCCAGGTGGAAGGCGGGACTGGGTGGCCCAAATCTTCGGACGGGAAGGGAAATGGGAGACGGGCACTTGTATCCTCCACTAAGAAAG
Organism: Ovis canadensis; assembly: GCF_042477335.2. Classification (NCBI taxonomy): domain Eukaryota; kingdom Metazoa; phylum Chordata; class Mammalia; order Artiodactyla; family Bovidae; genus Ovis; species Ovis canadensis. Next base: position 42,745,636 of record NC_091268.1, on the reverse strand, counting down.
GGGCTGGATGGGGCTCAGGATTCGGGGGCGGGGCGGGGTTGCTGACGTTACCCGGGTAAAGAACGCGGCTGATCATTCCCGGCATGACCATGAGGAACATGGGCATCAGCTTCAAGTAGCCACACAGGATGCATCCCGCCTTGATGTGGGTGAGATTTTTCCCAGCCAGGCAGCGCTGCACTATGACCTGCGACGAGGTGCTTTCAAACGGTCTGCGTCCAGTCCCGGGTAACTCGCCGTCTCTCTGGCCTTGCCCCAAGTCGCCTCTCTAATCCGGGCCCCGCCGCTGGCCCCTCGAGGCGGACAATTCAGTTCCAAGAACAGACCTTGCCCCTTGGATCCGCCTCCATCTGGGTAGGTCTATTTGGCAGGCCTCCCGCCCGCCCCCCACCTCGGACCACGCCTTCCACCTGGCTTCCCAGGTGGGTTCAGGCTCCACCCATCTCAGCTCCGCACCCCCGCAGGTTCTATCCGGGCCTCTCATCCCGCCGCAGCACCGACCCCTCACCTGGTCGCTGCACCAGTACCAGCTGGATACGATAGTAAGCCCCAGAAGCAGCGCGGGCCATGGCAGGTCCCCCGTCACAGGGTCCCGGAGCAGGTGATAGGAGTCCGGCCGGGGTCGATAGCAGGAGCTGGAGATGTTGCCCACGGCCGGGTCCTCGGATACCGTCAGGGACGTCACTGCCCGCAAGTATTTGTCGAAAAGCCCCGAATACCCTCCCACCTCGTGGAAGGCTGTGAGGGCAAGGCCGTCAGGGGACCCGGCGCCCGCGACAAGGCCCTCCCTCGGACCACCCCGGCCCAGACGCGCGATGTCCCTGCTCCCGGGAAGAGAGCTCTGAGAGCTGCGCCCTCCGCGCCCCTCCCCCATGGGCTGAGCCCGTACCGTAACCCATGAGGACGAAGGCCCCCGCGAGAATGACGAAGGTCTGCACCGTGTCCGTGTACATCAGCGCCGCCAGCCCTCCTGCAACCGGCCTGGGTCAGGGGGCACAGCCCAGACAGGCTGTCTCTAGTACATAGACTGTCTTTGCGGGAACTGGAAAAGGGTTCCCCTTTTCCAATTAATTTTCCTGGAGGGCAGATTTCAAAATGATGGCCCATTCCCCGAGCTCCTGCACTCTGACGTCAGGAGGCAGGGCTGGGTGAGCACAGTGGGGCTGAGTTTGGGGCTTCACGGATGCCAGGTGCACCCCGTGTAGGACCTCCACTACAGGCCCTCCTCTAAGTCCAGGTTTTCTCGTCTGTGTAACAGAAGGAGGTGATCCTGTAAGCTCCAGTTCTCAGTTCCATCCCATCCCGAGGGGCCGGGCCGTACAGTGGGCCTTGGCACCAGGCCCCGCCCACTCTGGGCCAGCGTCAGGCCTCAGACCCTACCCCGGGCTCCCTGGGCCAGCACTGGGATTGGTGAGTTATCCTGAAGTCTGGCCAAGTCCACTCTCCCCTCCCAGACGTTAATAAAAACTTTAATCTTCCTTGCTGTCCAGGCCCAAGAGGGGCTGGGAGCTATGAACTTTCGGACCAATGCAAGGAACGTGGGGACGGAAGGAGGGGGAGGGAGAGGGAGACGGTAGAGGATTGGGCTGGGGGAGGTGTAGTTTGCTTTCCAGAGATTTAGATCCTTCTGCTCACATCACACTTAACTTCTCCAGCCCTCTCTACCTTTGGTGACTCCTCTAAGCCCCGCCCACACTCCACATCCCTAGGACGGTTTTCTTCCCTAAGCCCCGCCTACAGTCCATGCCCCTAGCGCGGCTCCCTGCCCTAAGACCCCGCCCCCGCCACCTGTCACAGTGTAGATCATGGTGATGCCCAGGAGCGCGATGACGGAGGCATAGATGTTCCAGCCCAGAGCCTGTTGAATGAATACTGCCCCGGAGAACATGTCCACCTTGGGAGAAGGAGCGAGCGCGCAGGTCAGGATCCAGGGGCCAGGGTGGGGACCCAGATCCACCTCCTGCCCAGAATCACGACCCAAAACTTTTGGGTCACTTTTGGGCCAAACTTTTGGCCACACCTCAAAAGCGCCCTCATTTTTTGATACCTCCCACTATGGCTGTAGCCTCAGAAACCGATTCCTTCCAGGCCCTGCCTCCATTACGGTTGTTACAGCGATTGTTCCTCAACTGGGGCTTTCTAGAGACCTCCACTGGGCGGTCCCACCCGTCCAGGGGCCCGTTCCGCCCACCACGGGTGCTTACCGAAATCTTGGTGAAGATGTACAGAAAAAGCGAGAGCACGGACAAGTAGAGGCGGATACGATGGCCGCCGAAGCGCTTGCGCAGGTACTGTGGCATGGTGATGACGCCCGCGGTCAGGTACACCGGCACGAAGAGCCAGCCAAGTAGCAGGACCACGAACAGCGCCTGCAGGCACAGCGCAACATCGGAGGGTGACTCCCCGCCCGAGATCCTGCTCTGAGCCCGTCCTCGCCCACAAGGGGTCTAAAGAACCTTCCTGTCTTGGGGAACATGCTACTCCAAGGCAAGGTTGCACCAGGACCCCAGAGGACACAAATGCAGACAATGACCTTGGGCTCTGGGCCTTCTGGATAAGCTCTTGATACTTTGCTGGGCCCTTAACTACAGCCTTTCTTGCCTCCCCGGGCCATGACCCCTGGCCATCTCTCCCAAGATGACCCCTAGACTCCTCCTCCTCCCATCCCCAGCACCTGAATCCAAGTACAGACCCTTCAGCCCAACCCCAGCCTCTGCCTCCCTTCTCCTCTCCACCCACCCAAACCTGTCCTTCAAGGCTCAGCTCAGAGGCCTCCTCCTCCAGGAAGTCCTGAGCTCAAAGCCCTGATCTTTCCAAGTCTCCGAGGCAAGCCTCAGTCCCAGAGCTTCCTCTCCTGCCCTTTTCTGCGAGGGGCTTTCATTTGGCTTAAAGATGCTCACAGGCCACCGCTTTGGAGAGCATCAGAAGAAGCCCTGTACCAACTTTGAGACTGTTCACCCCATTTCAGAGAGGAGTAAATCGAGGCCAATGAGGGTGTGGCTGGTTTAGGCTCACATAGCAAAAGCGAATCAAACCACCTGCTGTATCCTAGTATTGAACACTATCATTCATGTGATCAGTTTTATTTACAGCCATACTATGATCAACTTTGTTATAACAACACTGCTTACTAACAGACTCATTCCTATGAATTCAAGCATCTTACCCTCAATGCTGATATGATCAGCTAATACACCTCTAGACCTACCCTTGCCCTGATCCTAGGATCTCCCACCTGCTTCTGCCTCCAAGCTGGCTGCCTGAGCATCACTTGAAGGCTAGCCTCACGGCACAGTTGGGAAGTCCCAACTCTGGTATCACACCTCCACCTGGAGCCTCTCCAGGTGTGACCCTTCCAGGTGTTTCCGGGGTGAGGGGGCGGTTATTGGCCAAAAGGAGGGACTCACATTCCACTCAAATCCAGCCACCGCCAGGCCGCTCGCCGCACCGGTCCCTGCCAGGCCCACGAAGTGGCCACTGCCAATGTTGCTGGCGAAGAGAGAGGCTCCAACCTGGGTGGCCAGTGGTGGGGGTGAGCCAGGCTGTTTCTCCAGGCCTCCTCCCGCTCCACAGCCCCGCCTCTCTCACCGGCCACCACACCATGTTCCGTCCCGCCAGGAAGTAGCCGCCGACGGTGCCTCTGTTGGTTCTGCACATGGACTGGGGGTTGGGAAGGGGGAGAGGCCTGGGTTCGGGGCACATCTTTGGACCTCATTAGCCTCCTCAACACATTCCTCAGCCTTGTTCCAGGCTGAATATTAACCAGCGTGTGGCTCCCCTGATGATTCCCCCCGACCCCACCCCCAGCCTCCTCCCAAGACACAGATCCACCCGGGCCCTAACCCAGCATCTAGCTCCCCAAGCCCGAGTGTGGCTAGATGGGGCCTGACTTTCCTGTGGGCCCTGGATACGGGTTTCTGCTCAGCCACCTGTTATGTAGACAGGTGAATAGAGACCTCATTTAGAATGCTGTCCTGATGAAAAGCCGCTGACCCCTTAAAACTAGTCCAGCCCCAAAGTGGGCAGACAAGGCATGAATGAGTGTGGCCTGGGCCGCCCTGAAGCTATCAAAAGAAGAATTACTTGTCCCACACCAGGTTTCTCCCTCAAAGATCCAGGCATCCTTCCCCTGCCACACACAGGGCTCCCTGAGACTTCCCCCCAGGCTCCAGAAGTGGCGCCCTAGCAGCATCTTCCAGCGTCTCACCCACAAGCCGACACCAATGACCAGCAGAAAATAGGCAGCGATGACTAGGATGTCAGCAGGATTGTCAATTAGAGCCTTCTGTTCCCCCAGCACTGGTGCTGAGCCTGCCTCTGTGTGCTCCTCCATTCTGCCCATGGTCTGCCCCTCAGGGCACTAGCCCCTGGATTCCCCCCTGGGAAGGATTAATGGTTACCCTGGGGGCAGTGAGCCGACAAGTTCCCCTGCTACCCGGCTTTGTTTAGCTGAATCAGGCCTCACAGAGGCTGAGGCTGTGGTCCTGGGGAGCTGGACACTTTCAAATTCAAGGGTATTCCCCTTCCTGGGCCTTAGCCCCTGCCTATTCTCCAGAGACTTGGGCTCAAAATGACTTCTTTCACTGGCTAAAAATGCCTATCCTTCAGCTTTGACCTAGGGAACCTGGCTGAGCTAGCCCCCCAGTTCAAACTAATTCAGAGGAATCATTTTCTTTTTTAAAAAATTGATTAAAAAATAATTTTATTTATTTATTTTCAGCTGTGCTGGGTCTTCGTTGCTGTGCAGACTTTTCTCTAGTTGCAGCAAGCAAGGGCTATTCTTTGTTGTGGTGCGCAGGCTTCTTGCGTCGGCTTCTCTTGTTGTAGAGCAGGGGCTCCAGGGTACTTGAGCTTTGGTAGTTGCGGTGTGTGGGCTCACTAATTGCAGCTCCCAGGCTCTAGAGCGCAGGCTCAGTAATGGTGGCGCACAGACTTAGTTGCTCCATGGCATGTGGGATCTTCCTGGACCAGGGATCCAACCTGTGTTTCCTGCATTGGCAGGCAGATTCTTTACCACTAAGCCTTTTTCTTTCTTTTTGAAATATTTATTTTTTTGGTTGTGTCATGGGATCTTCAGTTTTCCTTGTGGCATGTAGGATCTTCAGTTACAGCATTCGGGATCTAGTTCCTTGACCAGGGATCAAACCCGAGCCCCGAGTCCTGCCCCACTGGACTGCGAGGGAAGTCCAAAGGAATTATTTTCGGACTCAAATCTGACAGTGTCACTCCTCTGCTCAGGAAACCTCCAGAGCTCTCCATCACACCCGGGAGGAGGCAGGAGCCTCTTATCCAAAGGTTTAAGGCCTGCCATGCCCCGACCCCTGCCCACCCTTCTCCTCCATCCTCTACACCAAACCCAGAATGAAATCACATTCCTTCCCATGCCCTTGCCCTCCCCAGCCCCTGGATTCTCATACCCTCTGAACTTTTCTATAAGCTGTGCCTTCTGCCTGGGACACCCCCCTGCCTCCCAAATGGCCAGCCCCTACTCAGCCTTCAGTGCTCAGCCCACGGCATCTCTTCAGGAAAGACTTCTCTGACTTTCCTGACACAGTTCTGAGCACATTGTGTGGACCTTGCCTGGATCCAGATCTGTCTCCCCAATAGACCAGCGACTCCCTCAAGAGCAGGAGATGATTGGATTCATCCCTGGAGTCCCATTGCTCAGCACAGGGCTGGAGGCGAGAAGGGAATGGTTTGATAAATAGATACCTGCTGCTCTTTCTAGAAGAATTGACCAGACTTGGGTGTCTGATTATGGTAGTAGGGTTCATGGTGGAAATGAGAACAGAGAATAATATTTTAGGGGAAGGTGGTGAGTTGTTTAAGGAATGCCTTCATCATGGTCCCTTCAAAAACAGACTCTAAGACGAGAATTGGGGTGCAAGAACTGTATTGGGGAGCCGATCACAGTCAGGGCTGTGAAGGAATGAGGAGGAGAGACAAAGAAAGGAGAAAGTCAGTAAAGATATGTTGATGAAAAGGTTACCACTATGGGACTTCCCTGGTGGTCCAGTGGCCAAGACTCTGAGCTCCCAATGCAGGGGATCTGGGTTCAATTCCTGGTCAGGGAACTAGATCCTGCATGCCACAACTAAGACCCAGTGCAACCAAATAAATAATTAACAAATAAAATATTTTTTAAAGAAGTTACCACTTTGACAATCCCAGCGGGGACCCTCTGAGACACTATGGGGAACTCATCTCAGAATTGACCCCCAGGAACCACAGAGCTGGGAGAATTATTCACCATTCCCTATCTCTAACTGGCTGGAGGTTCTGAGGTTACAGAATCCCACCCACCCACCCAGGCCCTCCTCCAGACAAAAACTCAGGAAGCATCTGGGGACACTGAGGGTCTGGGAAGTGTCTGCATATGACTTCCCAGATGGGCCAGGTGGATACAGGTAGGGCACCCACAGCATCTGCTTCAGCAGGTGATGAATTTGAAGTGTCTGGCCAAGTGGTCCAGCGGGTAAGAATCCACCTTGCAATGCAGAGGACTTAGGTTCCATTCCTGGTCAAGATCCCACCTGGTCGGGTGGCATAAGATCCCACATGCCACGGGACAACAAAGCCCGAGCACCACAACTAGAGAGAAGCTCATGCGCCACAACCAAGCCCCGACACAGCCAAATAAAATAATTTTTAAAAGTGAAGGGTCAGGAAGAAATCTAGGGGCAAGTATCAGAGGACACATTAGGGTTGTAGGCACTTAAAATTAGATCTCTGTGGCTTCCCTGGTGGCTCAGTGATAAAGACTCCACTGGCAATGCAGGAGCCGCTGGAGACGTGAGTTCAGTCCCTGGGTAGGGAAGATCCCCTGGAGGAGGGCATGGCAACCCATGCCAGTATTCTTGCCAGGAGAATCCCATGGACAGAGGAGCCTGGAAGGCTACAGTCCATGGGGTCGCAGAGAGTCACAGACTGAAGTGACTGAGTACGCACACACCTGCGCTCATCAGAGCCTGCAGAGCGCTGCGTGACGTGGCACCTTGTTCCTCTCTGACCACATCTCCTATGACTCTCCCCTGCTCGCTCTAATCAACCACATTGGCCTTCTTTCCTTTCTTCCAATACACCAAGCTCGTTACTACCTCCTGGCCTTTGCACTTGCTCTTTCCTCTGCCTGGGGTGCTCTCCTCAGGCTCTTTGCTCAGCCTTCAGAGTCTCAACGTAGATATTACATATTCACAGAGGCCTTCTCTGATGCTGTGGTTCCTGTACCTCCTTCCCCACCTTGTCTTAGTTCTCTATTTTTTTCCTTCTCACCTTTCCTCCTTCCCTTCCTTCTTCATTCCTTCTTTCATTAGCAAACATTTTTCAAGTACTTACCACCTGCTAGCCAAAAAAACATCTATTTCTGCTCTATTGACTATGCCAAAGCCTTTGACTGTGTGGATCACAATAAACTCTGGAAAATTCTGAAAGAGATGAGAATACCAGACCACCTGACCTGCCTCTTGAGAAACCTATATGCAGGTCAGGAGGCAACAGTTAGAACTGGACATGGAACAACAGACTGGTTCCAAATAGGAAAAGGAGTACGTCAAGGCTGTATATTGTCACCCTGCTCATTTAACTTATATGCAGAGTACATCATGAGAAATGCTGGGCTGGAAGAAGCACAAGCTGGAATCAAGATTGCCGGGAGAAATATCAATAACCTCAGATATGCAGATGACACCACCCTTATGGCAGAAAGTGAAGAGGAACTAAAGAGCCTCTTGATGAAAGTGAAAGAGGAGAGTGAAAAAGTTGGCTTAAAGCTTAACATTCAGAAAACGAAGATCATGGCATCTGGTCCCATCACTTCATGGCAAATAGATGGGGAAACAGTGGAAACAGTGTCAGACTTTATTTTTGGGGGCTCCAAAATCACTGCAGATGGTGACTGCAGCCATGAAATTAAAAGACGCTTACTCCTTGGAAGAAAAGTTATGACCAACCTAGATAGCATATTCAAAAGCAGAGACATTATTTTTCCAACAAAGGTCCGTCTAGTCAAGGTTATGGTTTTTCCAGTGGTTATATATGGATGTGAGAGTTGGACTGTGAAGAAAGCTGAGCACCGAAGAATTGATGCTTTTGAACTGTAGTGTTGGAGAAGACTCTTGAGAGTCCCTTGGACTGCAAGGAGATCCAACCAGTCCATTCTGAAGGAGATCAGTCCTGGGATTTCTTTGGAGGGAATGATGCTAAAGCTGAAACTCCAGTACTTTGGCCACCTCATGCCAAGAGTTGACTCATTGGAAAAGACTCTGATGCTGGGAGGGAATGGGGGCAGGAGGAGAAGGGGACGACCGAGGATAAGATGGCTGGATGGCATCACTGACTCGATGGACGTGAGTCTGAGTGAACTCTGGGAGTTGGTGATGGACAGGGAACCCTGGTGTGCTGCGATTCATGGGGTCGCAAAGAGTCAGACACAACTGAGCAACTGAACTGAAATGAGACAGCAACTTGGATACTGGACAGATAACAGCAGAACAAATGTGTCATTTGACAGACAAGCTCCCAGGAGCTTGCCTTCATTTCAGAAATAAACAAGCATGGGACTTCCCTGGTGGCTCAGTGCTTGAGAATCCACTTTCCAAGGCAGGGGGCAAGGATTCCATTCCCTGGTCGGGTAACTAAGAGCCCACATGCCTAGGAGAACCTAAGCCTACTTGCTGCAACTACAGAGGCCAGTAAAAAAAATAAATAAATGAACAAGCAACAAATACCTGTTTGCATTAGTGATAAGTGAGGGACTAGGGAGGTGCTATGGGTGGAAACTAGGAAAAAGAACCAGCTTTACCTAGGCCATCAGGGGAGTTTCTGTACTTTATCACACTTGTCATTGCGGTTTTGTTTCTCCCTCCCCCACCCCTCCCCCCCCATCTGTCTCTCCTACGAGACCAGGAGTCCAAGGAACATGTTTCTCAGCACCCAGCATGGACCCTAGCACAATACGTAGTCAACGAACTCTTGGGAAATGAATGGCTCAAGACTAGGAGGCAGTTACAAGCCAAGGGATGGACAGCACTCTCCAGGGAGGATTTGTGAAAGAGGAAGAGCCGGAGGCTTAGGAAGATCCAGGAGGGGAGCTTCAGAAAGGAAAGAATCTGGGGAAGGTGGTTTGCCCAAAGCCAAGGCAGAGAACCTCACCTTTGGCTCTTGCCCACACCATAGCTGTTCTCCTTAGCTGTTAGCCCCTCTTTGAGCTGGAAGGGCCTTTGGGGATCCATTGTTTCTAGCCTCAAAGGTCCCTGTAGTTAGAGCAGGAATCTAGGCTTCCTTCCTAGGGAACTGTAGGGTCTAAGATACTGGGCTTAGAAAGACCACTGGTGTTTGGGGATTCAGATACAGCCTGAACCTCTCCACACCTAAGAACCCCTGGTCTCACCCTTCTCTGCAGGGCTTGGTTCGTGTGTCACCTCCTCCAGGAAGCCCTCCTTGACTTCCAAGCTGAGTTATAAGCCTCTTTCTAGTTCATACAGCTCCCAGTTTCCCTCAGTCAGTGCCCTGACCACACTAAGTGCCATCTTCTGCCTAAAGCAGATGTTCTAAGTCAATACTAGTATGAGAGAAGCTGAAATTTAATGCTCAGATCCAAAGGGTGGGAATAAATTGGCACTTTTGAATGGAGCCCCATCTCTGAGGGTCTTTTAAGGAAGAGGGTGGGACTGCCTTGGTGGCCAGGTGGTTAAAACGGCACTTCCAATGCAGGGGGTGCAAGTTCGATCCCTGGTGGGGGAGCTAAGATCCCACATGCCGCGCAGTGTGGCCAAAAAGTAAAAAAAAAAAAAAAAAATTAAATTATTAAAGGAGGGGGGAAATCTGGAGACCAGACAAGGTGCCAAGGGTGAAGGGAGTGGGTACAGATTAACTGCTTATTTCAAGAGTACAGGGAACCGAAGGGTGGGACAGGAAGGTTTGATGGGGCTCCGCTTGAATTCCCATCCCGGCTGGCGGGCCGCCATCCATACAATCCTGCGCACTTGGCCGACCTTTCCAGCCTCAGGCTCATCTGAAGGGCTGAGGCTGCAGGTCCGGCTCCCGCCGCAATGCGGCGGCCAGAGCAGTACAAGGGGCGGGGCGTCGCGACGCGAGCCACTCCCGCGCAGAGACACAGAACCGATGTGACGTGGAATGTGTGTTTATGTAGATAGAAAAAAGTGCACAGAACAGTGAGGGGGCGGGGGCAGAGGGACGTCTTGGCCAGGCCTTGGATTCGTGAGAATTGCAAGGGCCCTCCTCCAGTCGGGGGGCTCCCTCAAGGCTGGGAACAAAGTGAAGGGCTCACGTGGGATCGGTCAGTGTTCGGACCCACTTTGGGAGGCGCGTGGCCTTAAGGGTTTTCTGACTCGCCCACGGAGTACGTACAGTACCTTCGGGGCCAGTCCCTCCAGTGGGGTGGGGCCTCAAGAAGCCGGGCTGGTGGAGCCCGAAGCTCCAACAGCAAGGCCTTGGGGTCTGGAAAGCCAGGTCTTTCGAGGTGGGGCGAAGGGCGAGGTCTTTGGGGCTGCGCTCTCCGGGAGGGGCGAGCCCGGCAGGCGGTCAGCCGAAGAGCTTGAGGAAGCAGGGCTGGCAGTAGGGCTTGCCCGCGCGCTCCTGGAAGGAGCCCTTGGTGAGCGGGCGCAGGCAGAAGGTGCAAGTGAAGTGGTCCGGGTGGAAGCGGCGGCCCAGGGCCGACACGCATCGGCCAGTCACCGGGAGGCCACACGTGGCGCACAGAGACCCGCGCCGCGCGTGGAAATGGTTCTCGCACAGCGGGCGGCCCTCGTGCTCGAAAAAGCTGCCTCCCGAGAAGGGCGCGAAACATTCCTGAGGAAAGGCAACCACGAAAGGAAGGGTCAGGGCCAACCTCCAGACCAAAAAATCCTCTTTTGGAACTGAAGAGCCCCCAGAGACTCCCGCAGCCCCTCTCATCTCCAGCGAGCGTGAAGCCCCGCCTCCCCCGGGCCCCGCTCCGAATATTAACCCCGCCCCGACTCCTAGTCCCGCCCTCACTGGCCCCTCCCTCCAAGGTCCCGCCCCCCGTAAGTCGCGTACCCGGCAGACGAAACAGTCCGGATGCCAGAGCGCACTGAGCGCCGAGATGTAGTTGTCCAGAATGGGGCCTTGGCAACCTTGGCAGCGCGGCGCGAATAGCTGTAGGAAGTCCCGGCGGCAGTAGGGGCGGCCCTCCCGCTCGTGGAAACCTAGGAGCGGGAACAGAGTAAGGAGGAAGAAGGGTGCGAGGTGGCCCCGGGAGCCCACAAAGATCTGAGACTGGGGGGCCGGAAGCGGCGTAGTGAGAGGACGCAGTCGGTGGAGAGGGACAGGGTCTGGCTTGGGGGCAGAGCGGGAGCGAGTGGGATGGGAAACCGCAGATGGGATAGGCCTTGTCCAGGAGAGAGCAGGAGAAAAATCAGGCCCGCGAGGATTTCGGAAGTCCAGTGGGCGGGCCCAAAGGGAGCGGAGCGGGATGTCCAGCGGACCCGCGGCTTTCAAGATGGGAGTCAAGCTCTCACCTTCATCTCCGAAGGGCTCCCCGCAACTAACGCAGCAGAAATGCTCCGGGTGCCAGTGGGTGCCCAAGGCAGTAACCATCTTCTGCGGGGAATGAAAGGGAACACTCAGCGTGCCCTCCCCCCATTTCCTCTCCCCTTCCTCTTCCACCCTGAACCTAAATGAGTGGCTTGAAGTTTGAGTTGAAGCTGCGGGAGACCTAAGCAGGAACTTGGGAATCAAAGAGCGCGGAGTCGAAAGAGCTGCGGAAGAGAACCCTGGAAGCGCCTGGGGTGGGGATGGGAATCGCGTAAGTGGATGAGGCTCATCCCACTGGCTCCTTGGGTGAAACAGAGGCGGGGCTTGTGGTCCAGGCGGGGCTCACGTGTCGGATGGGTTGATTGCAGAGGCCACATCGCGGAGAGAAGCGCTCGAAGTAGCACTCAGGACAGAAGGGAGCTCCATCCTTCTCGAAGAAGCTGCTGCCTCCCAGGGCGGTGGAACAGCCACCGCAAACGAAGTGCTCAGGGTGCCAAGCACGGCCAAGCGCAGTCACCACCTGCGAGTTGGGGGTTGAGGCGGGGATCAGAGTGGCCCTGGGGCTGCCAGATGTCCAGTGAGCCAAGGTTTACGTGGCACTTTTCACATCTTATCTCTGAGAAGTCAGGATGAAGTATCAAATGTCCAAGTAACTCAATCCCAAAGCGATGGAGATTTAAGCCGGCTTCCAGCACAGTACCTAGGGCCCACCATACTTTTTGTAGGCCACAAAAATGTTGTAATTTCTTTTAAAATTAGAAGAAAAAAAATTGCTAGAAGAAAATGACTAAATATGTAATATTAATGTATTCATCTTCACTCCAACTGCCATAAAATGCAATTTATATATTTTTTAGTGCAGGAAAGGGCCCATGAAGGTGAAAGTGCTTAGAAAATTCATAATGTCACCCTGCTCTGCTGAGATTGGAAATTCTCACCAAAATGGATGGCGGTAGGGCACTTTATCTACCAGGAGGATCTAGATCAACCACTGGGCACAGTTGCCCATAACATCTGCTCAGTCAATAAGCCAAGAACTGGAGCTCCCAAACCAGACTGGTGGAGGGAGAAACAGTCTTTGTGGGTCCTGAAGAGATGGTGGGTGGAGCCAATGAGGCTTTTGTGAAGAGTAAATGAGAGGGGGGACTTCCCCGGTGGTGCAGTGGATAAGAATCTGCCTGCCAATGTAGGGGACACAGGTTTGATCCCTGCTCTAGGAAGATCCCACATACCTCAGAGCAACTTAGCCTGAGCACCACAATGACTGAGCACATGCTGTAAAGCCTATGAGCCTCAACTACTGAGCCCATGGGCTGCAACTACTGCAGTTCTTGTGCCTAGAGCCTGAGCTCTGCAACAAGAGAAGCCACCTCAATAAGAAGCCTGCACACCACAACTAGACAGTAGCCTGAATCTCTGCAAGGAGAGAAAGCCCACGCACAGCAATGAAGACCTAGTGCAACCAGAAATGAAATAAATTGATTAATTAAAAAGTTACATGGGGGTTTGTAAAGGAGCTAGCATAATGTCTGGCACACAGTAGGACTAGAATAAATAAAACCTGGGTTGGAATCCTTACTCTGCTACTCACTTGCTGTCTGACTCGCAGCTTCAATTTCCTCATCCGCAAAATATGAATAACAATAATACCCACTGGCTCTCAGTGAAATGAGTCTATAGGTCTCTGGGCTTCCCAGGTGGCGCTAGTGGTAAAAACTTGTCTGCCAAAGTAGAAGATATAAGAGATGCAGGTTTGATTCCTGGGTGGGGAAGATCCCCTGGAGGAGGGCATGGCAACCCACTCCAGTACACTTGCTTGGAGAATCCCATGGACAGAGGAGCCTAGTGGGCTACAGTCCATAGGATCGCAAAGAGTTGGACATGACTGAAGTGACTTGGCACACATGGGTCTCTACCCCCTTACTTGCAGAACTTCACTTACTTGCCCAGCAATGGGTTTATTGCAGGAGCCACAGAGGCCCTTGGCCTGGGTGGGAACGCCACGGCGGCTGAGGTCAGACTGAAGCAGCCCCAGCATGGTGTCCAGGCTGCCTTTGCTGGTAGGCCCTGGTGGGGAGGGGGCGTCCTCACTCATGGAGCTTGGCACTGGTGGTGGGGTGGGCCCTGAGGCTGGCAGCTGCAGTTGTGAGGACAGGAGAGTTGAGTCAGCAAGGCAGCATGTGTGAGAAGGTCTCAGATGGGTTGAGAGCCATAAATCCACAGTGGTCCACCCCGCACTCCCTGAGTGACTCACATGGTTCTGGACACGGAAGTCAGAGAGTGAGGCCATCAGTCTATCTAGCTCCAGGGTGGCTGAGGTGGCTGAAGGCTTTGGGAGAACAGGGGAGGGGCTGGGAGGACTGTGAAGAACACAACTTGTGTCAGCTCAGAGTCTCAGGGTAACGCTTCCTCCAGTAACTCCAGCATCCAGAACTGACTACCTCTTTCCCAACCCTGCCAGCTATGCCAGACTCACGGGCTGGGCCTTTTCTTGTCCTCAGACTGGTCCTCCTTCTGCTCCGCTGCTGTCTCCTTGCTAGATGGGAACTGAGACATTATTTCATCTGCAGAGAGGAGAGAAGGGCACTGGGCATGGGGCCATGTGCTAGCCTCCTTCCCAGTTAAGGCTCGCATCCCTTTAGCTGCTACCCTGGGAAGTCTATGGGCTTCCTTAGTGACTTGGACAGTAAAGAATCCATCTGCAAGGCAGGAGACCCTGGTTCAATCCTTGGGTCAGGAATATCCCCTGGAGAAGGGAATGGCTACCCCCCTTAGTCTCTGCCCAGCCCTGCCCCGCCCCCTGTTCCATCAAGGCCTGTCCCAGTAACCCTGGTACCTGTTATGTTGAACTGAGTAGCGTTAAGTTCCTGAAGCAACCTGTCTAGCTCACAGAGCCCCGTGCCCAAGACACCGCAGGAAGAGGAGAATGGAGGGGTGGCAGGGGCTGCAGGCTTCGGGGACCGAGGCTTGCATACCGTGCTGGGAAAGAGGGTGGGAGCTTGGGTTCAGGGGTGGGGAATACAAGCCTGAGTCTCAATTGGCCACCCCATCCCCCCATACCCAGTCTTCTCACCTGTACAGATGGTCTTTGTCCCCAGAGGCTCCTGAAGATTCCCCAGGCCCCATCTATAGAGAAGGACATGTGTGTGGGATGATACGCCCGTACTCTGCCCTACTCAGGCCCAGGTTTCCTTTCCTTTCACCAAACCTGGCCCGAGTGGTTGTCCCTCTCCCCAGCATCTGAGCTCACCTGTGTCAGAGGAGACGTGAGGGGCTCTGGGGGCCGCTCTTTTAGAGCCCCTGACCTTGGCATGTGTGAGGTTGTGGTCTCCAGGTCAGAGAGCAGGGCATCTGCAGGGAGAGGCCGTCAAGGTGAGAGGTTGAGAGGTCAAGGTTAAGGCAGAGACAGGGCCTTAAGAGATCAGAGAATAAGTGTTCTAAGTGGGCAGTGTCTGAGGAGGACAGAAGCCAGTATTAAGAGTAGAGGTCAAGAATCAGAAGAAATTCAAGGCAGACCATGGCAGAGATGTGGAAGGGAAGCACGGACTATTTACGGTCACAACATCCCACATGGCTTATCCTGAGAGTCATTTACAAGCTCAGCTACCTGACTAATTCTCTGAATCTTCGGTAATGCAGTCAAAATTGGCTCTTTACTGGAGGCAAATTTGGCTCCACCCCAAATTGCTCAATTGGCTGTATGCCTGACACCTGCTTTCTGATTGGATGCTCTTTCTGACACACCCCCTACACCTAAACAGGCCCCTCCCAGCCCTGGCCCTTCTCCAGATGCCACTGGGCTCCGCCCTATGCACCTCATTGGTGAGTCTGTTGGGACCTGCTTTCTGATTGGTTTTTTCTTCAGTACCAGTGCCCGTTACTCATTCTGAGCAGCACCCCCTACCGCAGGGTGCTGGAACTCCTTCTCTCCCACAGAGCGCACAGCCTTCCCGCCCCAGTTCCAAAAGACAGGGAGGATGAGATGCGTGAGTCCTCCTCTCTGCCCCAAGTCGGAGGGACAGACAGCAACCCCCCTCGACCCCAACACACACAACCCAACTCCCCCGTCTCCATCCCCAGATCCAGAACCTTTGAACTCTTTACCTTTCAGAATTTAGAAGTCCCTGCCCCTTTACTCTGCATCTCTGAGCGCCTTGATGGAACCCTTAACCTCTCTCGCTGGCATCTCAGCACTCATCTATTATATTTACTTTCTGCCCCAGGACCTGACCCTACCATACTTAAGGGCCCTTAACTCTTTCGTTCCCCAAACCCTAGGGCAAACCCATTTTCTTCTCCAGAACTTACTGTCATTGTCTCCTTTCCCGACTACTTTCCCAGTCCCTGGACCCAAGGTCCTTTTAACTCCTCCCTTCCCAGAGCTCCCAAGCCCAGGCGCCTGCAGGCTCTGCACCTCCCAGCCCATCCGTATGCAGCCAGCGACGGGGGAGCAAAGTGAAGGAAGAAGGGAGGGAGCGACCAGTCTGGCAAAGGCAGGAAGGGAGCGGCAGGAAGGGGGACGTGGAGTCGGAAAGGAGGCGCCGGCAGAGACCAGAAGCGAGAAGACCGGGAGGCAGGGATGGAGAGATGCCGGGAGTGCTAGGGGGCCCCAGGATGGGGAAGCGGGTTCAAGCAGTGGTGAGGGGCTTGGGGACAAGGGGACCCGGACCCCACTCACCCAGGTCCTCCATGACGGGGCGCGGGCAGAACGCGCGGGGCGAGCAGGGCGGGGGCCGTGTCCGGTGGGGGCGGGGGGCGGGGGACGTCCGGGAGCTGGAGGCCCAGCCGTGACCATGTAAGGAAGCCGGGACCCGCTGGGATAAGGCTGGAGGGGGGACGGCGGGGGGGGTGAGAACGGGAGAACCCGGGGTGGGGGCCTGTAAGGGAGGGAGGGCCCCGGCCCACCCAGGCCCAGCCTGCCTGCCTGCTGCGCAGACGGCCACACCCCAGCCTTGGCCTCAGCTGTAGGGAGCCCCAGGCGGCCAGAGTCGGAGTAAGAGAAGTGGCTCTTCCAGAAAAAGCCCGGGATCCTCTGCTCAGTGAGACTCTTGGACACGGACTGAGGCCCCCAAGCCCACCTCCCCCCATCCCCAAAGTTAGTACCTTGAGTCCTAGACAGAACTCCTCTCCCACCCCCTGCTATTCCCAGAAGATTGCTCTAGACAGAATTTTGGAGTTGGAGGCGGTGGTGATGTTCTAAGGATCTGTCAGGTCCCAGGTTCAGAGATCTTTCCTAAGAGACTGTGACAATGACATAAACAGAGATCCCAAAAGGCACACAAACTTGATACAAAGAAATCTCCGAGAGACAGAGATGATGAACCCATCCACAGACTCTAAGCCATAGAGTTGGAAACAGACATACAGACACAGGTAAACAGAACTTGAGGCCCAAGTCCCACGCAGACTCAGGAGAAATGCTTCCAGGCAGCCAGACCTCAGCCAACTGTCCCCTGCACCGAGATGACCCAGACCTGTCCCCCAAGAGCCTTTTCCCAAGATACTGATGAATATAGAGAAGAAAGCAAGACAGACTTCGGCCACAAAGGAACAAGAGGCTTCCCTGGAACTAGAGAAACTAGAGATAGGTGTGGACAGACACAGCAGTGGAGCAGACAGACTGTGGGTCTCAACTCAGACACAGGTCGACTGAGCACTGGAATGGCAACTCGGGGGCTTTTAAAAAAATAGATACGGGGGGAGGGGGCTCCGCTGGAAAGGAGAGGACATACGTATCCTTATGGCTGATATGCGTTGTATGGCAGAAACCAACACAGCATTGTAAAGCAATTATCCACTAATTAAAAATAAATTTAAAAAAATACTGATGCCCAAGGCACTCTCCCCTCAGTCCAATTCAGTTAGAAAGGGCCCGGGCATCACCACTTTTAAAAAAGTTTTCTGGGAAATTCCCTGGTGGTCCAGTGGTTAGGACTCCAAGCTTCCGCTGCAGGGGGCACAGATTGGACCTCTCGTCAGGGAACTGAGATTCCCACGAGCCATGCCAGGCAGCCAAAAAGAAAGAAAGAAAGAAAAGCTGGAGAGAGAAATGAGTAAGTCCTTAAATAAATATTTATATATTCCATTAAAAAAAAAGCTCTCTGGGTGATTGTAAAGGACATCATGAGAACAAAGACCTGGATACTCTCAGAGGCAGCAAGGGGCCCCGTTGGCTTCCCAGAAGTTAGTGGACAGCCCCAGTCCAGGCCCTGTCCTCAAAGTCAGGGGTCAACGCCACCTAAGTGGTCAATGATCTGAGAGCCAGGTTGATGGAGACCCTGCCTGGGCAAACAAAGCAATGCCAGCCTAGGGTTCCAGCTCCCTCTGGGCATGACTAGTGGCCTCAGGGACTTGAAGAACACAATAGGTCTTCCCTCAGAACAGCAGGACACTTGGTCCAAGAGATGAGAATGGACCCAGAGACAGAAGGTCCAAGATAGGTGATGGGTGATGAAACGATAGTGCCAAGGTCTTGGACATCCATCCCCACCCACACATCCCCTCAGCCCCGATCCAGGTCTGTGTCCAGCTGTGTGGCTGTCTGAGCAATGAAGTAGCCTGAGCAGGAAGCAGGCTTCCCCTGGGGCCCAAAACCACATCCTCAGGAGCAGCCTGGCAACTGCAGCATATCCCAGGGCTCCAGGAACCTGCACATTGTTACTTATTAAACTCCTGCATGCCAGGGGTAGTCTGTACTGAGACTCAATTGTTGTTGTTTAATTGCTAAGTCATGTCTGACTCTCTACAAGCTCCACCAGGGTCCTCTGACCATGGGATTTCCCAGGCAAGAATACTGGAGTGGGCTCTCATTTTCTTCTCCAGGGGATCTTCCAGACCCCAGGACTGAACCTGCGTCTCCTGCACGAGCAGCAGGTTCTTTACCGCTGCACCGCCAGGGAAGCCCACTGAGACACAGACACCTGGACACAACCCTGCTGGATGGGTTAAGACGTGCGGGTACTCCCACAGGAAAGGAAGCAGAGACACCACACAACAGGGGGAGCCGACTCCAAAGCTTTTAATTTCAACTCCATAAAGCTGGGCCAGGCCAGGTGCCTGGGGCCCTGGGCTGTTCTCCACCTCAAGGGCCCCGTGCCCAGACCCTGGCCTTGGCTTCTCACTCCTGAGTCTTCAGACACCCGGGCTCCAGGTCCATCCTCTCATGGGCCCTCGACAGTGACTCCTTCTGCTCAGCCTCCTCTCGTTGAGAGAGACCTCCTCCTAGCTAACTCATCCCTGGGTCTCCTCCCAGGGTACATCAGTCTAGGTTGGGACCTTTGCCCCCCGATTCCACCCCCATCACCACAGCCAGTAAGGCCTCCGTCAGGGGCCCAGCCTCCTCGCCGGCTGCTTCCACAAGCCCCACCAGAGCCAGGGCCCGCTTCCGGGGGCACTGCCCCGGCCCCAGGGTCCAGCGTGCGCAGTGGGCAGCCAGCCGTGGCCGGCCCAGGCGGAACACCTCCCCCACTGACTCTGGGCCACCCTGGGGTCCCAGGTGGATGCGGCCCACAGCTTCTTCCAGCTCCTCCTCCAGCCCTGGCAGCAGGAAACGGCCAGCGGCCTCCAGAGCCTCCTCGGCTTCGGAGCCCAGCAGGGGCTGGCCTGGCGGAGGGACAGGCCCCAGGGCGGCCCCACAGCCCCGGCAGCCATGCAGGTGATGCAGGATGGGCCAGGCCGCGCTGGGCGACAGGCCCCGGAGGGGCACTAGGTCCATCTGGGCTTCGGCAAAGCTGCCAGCCAGCAGGGCCCGGAAAAAGGGGGAGGCAGTGGCTGAGGCGGCTCGCTGGGCAGGGAGCCGGAGGCCTGAGTCCAGCAGGAAGTGGAGGTCGGGAGCTGGCATGGGGGCTGGGCCCAGCAAAGGTTCATAGAGGCAAGGGGAGGGTGGGTCTAGGTCCAAGGGGATTGCAGGTAGGACAGCTGGGCTCCCCGTGGGAGACACCAGGCCTTGGAGGCAGGAAAGGGAATCTGCGGCAAAAAAGAGGAAGAGCGGGTGCGGAGCGGGTCGGGTAAGCGCCGAGAGGAGGAGCCGGAGGCCGCCCTGGTCCAGAAGTAGCCGCCGCCACAGAGAGGGCTTCCTTTGAGGGAAAAAGAGAATCTTTAGAAGCTGGAAAAGGGCAGCGCTGGAGAACAGCAATCTTGCGCCCCCTGCCCCTGCGAGGTACCCACGTCTCCCTCACCGACAGATGAAGGGCAGGGTCAGGGCGCAGGCCACACGGTCCTCCGGGCTCCCAGAGAGCAGCAGGTGGGTGAGGGCCCCCACTCCGAAGGGCGACTCAGCTTGCACTGTCAGGTTCTGCAGCAGCATTTCACCTGCGCGGGCGGGCGGAGCAGGTCAGGTTGGCAGCTGGGGTGGGGGTAGGGGTGGGCAAGAGAGGCCCCTGGGTCCCTGAGAGGAAGGAGGGGGTGACCTCAGGGCAAGGCAGAGGGTGATGACCGCAGGCCCTGGAGGGATGGCAACCCAACACTAGGAACTGGAAGGTTAAGGGCCAGAACAGGAAGTGGGATGGTCAGGGAATGACTCTGGGCCCTCAAGGGCCAAAACAGGGCACAGAGGACTGGGCAGTCCCTGGCAGGGTTGGAAGGGGACTTTCAGAGGATGTGAGCCTGGGAAGACGTGGTGCCTGAGCTGCCCAGTGGAGTCAAGGACAGTGCAGAAGTTAGGAATACGGGGAAATGAGAAGAGACTGAGGAAGGAGAGGCAGATTCTAAACTGTTTGGGCCAAGCCTGGTGCTGGGGTCCCTGGGCCCCAATACACAGAGGTTGAAGAACTATGTGTGGGGGCAATGGAGAAGAGAATCCTTCCCGGCCGCCACTTGGTGGCTGTTGTTCCCAGGGATGGCGGTGAGAGAGCAGGTGAGGCGCAGTGGGAGGGGAAGGGTGAGAAGGGCGCAGGACCCACCCAGCTCCCGGTGCTGGTGCTGGCTTCGGCGGGCTGGCCGGGTGCGCAGCGCCGGCCAGTCGTCGGGGGCGACGCCGAGCACCAGCCAGGCGCGCAGTAGCGCCGCCCCGTAGCTGCGCACGAAGGCCTCCAGGCAGGCGGGGTTGCAGGTGAGCCGTGCCAGGATGCGCAGCGCGCGGGGGCTCGGCGGGCCCGGCGCGCCCGTCACGTAGGCCAGCAGGCCGCACAGGGCCGGGCCGGTCACCAGCGCCCCGCTGGGGTCGGGAGCCTGGGAGAAGCGCGACAGCAACAGCAGCGCCGGCCCCTCGCGGCCCCAGGGCTCCTCGGCGGCAGAGGCGGTGGGGCTGCGGCCAGGCGGGCGCAGGGCGCGGGGCGTCCGCAGCGAGGTGGGGCTGGTCAGATCTGCCGGTTCTGGCGGCGGCGGACAGCACTCCGGGGACCAGTCGGGAGAGATGTCTCCCGGGCCTGCAGCATAACCCTCGGAGATCAGCCAGGACCTGCAGTGGGGAGAAAGGATAAGGAACCTAGAGCCGAGGGGAGGGAGCAGGTCAAACGAGCGGTACTCCAAGAGGTGACTGAGGCCAGAAGAGAAGGCAGCCTGAGGGGGACAGGGGAAAAAGGGAATCCCAACACCCACCCACCCATCCCCCATCCAGCAATTCCTGACTGCCTATTGGCTAGTGTATGCTAAGCGCGTTTCAGGTACTACAGAGAAGCAAAAGCAAAAAAAGATCAAGACCTTCTAGAGTTTCTATTCAGCGTGGTGTGAAGTGATATGCGTGCAGAAAAAATAAAAGGGAATAGAAACACAGGGTGGGGGGCTGAGCTTTCCAGGTGGTAAGGAAAGAGCTGATGTTTTAAATCAAGTCTCCATGAATATAAGATCTAATCAAGGCATCTCAGAGGAGTGCCCTGAGCACAAGGAACAGTAACCAAAGAGGCCCAGCACGCGGGCATGCACGCACGCAGGCTAAGTCCCTTCAGTCGTGTCTCTTTGCGACACTATGGGCCACAGCCTGCCAGGCTCCTCTGTCCATGGGATTCTCCAGGTGAGAATACTGGAGTGGTTGGCCACGCCCTCCTCCAGGGGATCTTCCTGACCCAGGGATTGAACCCAGGTCTCTTGCATCTCTTGCACTGGCAGGTGGGTTATCACTGTGCCATCTGCAGAGAGCCAAGGTCAAACAAAGGTGGCTCCAAGAGAGAAGAGGTGTATTTGGGGTCTGGAAGGCAGCCATGTTCAGTGAGAACAAGGTATTAGGAGTCAGAATCAAAGTCTTACAAAGACAGAATGGGTGGGGGCAGGGTGAGTGAGGGTAGTGAAGAGGCCTCACCCCACAGCATCAGGTGGGAACTCACTGGAGGCTTCGGAAGCTTCCGGCCTCTGCCCGCTCTGGGGTCCTCTCCTCAGGGAAGTCCCAGGAAGCAGCTTCTCTTCCCTCTTCTTCCTCATCACCAGCCTCACCACACAGCTGCCCAGCCAGGAGAGGTACCAATCCCAGAGCTTGAAGCCGGCCCAGGGCCCCTGTATCATACAAGAAGCCCACAAGGGCAGCCACCACACGAGGGTGCCAGGCGCTGGCACGGGGATCCCGCAGCAAGCCCATCAACAGCTCCAATCCCCCAGCATCTCGCAGCCGGGCCCGGTTGATAGCCTCCCGGCACAGCAGACACACAGCCCGCACCAGGGGCTGCTGGGAGGCTGGGCTTGCCCCGTTGAGGCCCCGGCGCCGCCGGAGTTCACCCAACAGCACCTCCACGCCCCCAGCATTGCCCAGGGCAGGCCGCACCAGGCCCTGGGCACACAAGTTGGCGAGGATCAAGATGGTAGCCTCACGCACGGCTCTTTTGGGATGGGAGGCCAGGCCGACCAGTGGGCCGAGTCCCCCACCCAGACTGAGCTGCTCAGCACAGGCCCGGGAGCAGCCTCGACTCAGCTCCAGGAGGGCACGGACCAAGGCCAAGGTCAGTGCAGGATCTGGCGCTGCAGCCAGAAGTTCAGCCAGTGGGCGCACCGCTCCCTGCTGGGCCAGGGCCAGGCGGTGCTGGGGTGAGTCCGCCAGGTTGCGGAGGGCACGGACCACACTCTGGCGGCACTGGGAGTCCTGGAAGGCCGTCAGGCTCTCCACGAGCAGGGGAACAGCACCTTGGGGTGAGGGAGGAGATGGAGGGTGAGTGAGGACAGACCCCTGCCCCCCCATCCCTTCTTTCATCCCCAAGCCCCAGCTGGCTCCACCCTCAAAGCCTGCTCACCAGCACAGTGGATGTCCCCGCAGCTCTCAGGTTCCATGGCTAAGTTCCCCAGAGCACGGGCGGTTCGGTTCTGGATGCTGTCTGTCTTCACACACTGAAGAATAGTCACTGCAAGAGAGTTTGGCCTCTTGAGGGTTCTACTCCTTCTTGTTTCTCTCCTTAACCACCTCAAGGATGTGGCCTCAGGACAGGGAGCTCAGGGCCGGTGCACTGGGATGACCCTGAGGGATGGGATGGGGAGGGAAGTGGGAGGGGAGTTCAGGATGGGGGACGCATGTACATCCATGGCTGATTCATGTCAATGTATGGCAAAAACCACTACAATACTGTAAAGTAATTAGCCTCCAATTAAAATAAGTAAATTTTTTAAAAAAGAATGTGGCCTCAGAGAGTCAGGGAAGGCCTCCAGAACAGGCCTAACACTTGCGGGATCTGGAAGGTTCGATAGGTAGGTGTTTGCTAGGTGGATGGTGGATGGGAGTGTTAAGGGACATTTCGGGTTTGGTAGCACCCTTTGCAAAGGTCCAAAAATGAGATCTAGTGTTTATGTTATGACTTCACGAAGCGCCTTGTCAGGTCAAGAGATGAGGACTTGAATGTGAGGGCACTGGGAGCCATACAGGGTTCTAAGAATGGACATGACATGATCTAAACTGGCAGTCATGAGAATGGATTACAGGGGGAAACAGTAAGGCAGAGGGAGCAACCCAGAAGCTGTCGCAACAGCAAGAAGATGGGCTGACCCAGATACCAGCACAGCCCAGCACAGTCTCTGGGCATGTGATGGAAGAAGGCAAAGCAGTGGCATGGATTCAGGAGACATTTAAAGTACAGAACAGTGAATGAATGATGGGGTTATACACTAACAACAAAATGTGTGTTTATTGAGGACTTAATGCGCCAGGCCCCTTGTCAAATACATTATGGTCCAGATACATTTTATGAAAACTGAAAATAATGTTTTACTTTATCAAAAAAAATAAAGATTTCATAAAAATAGGCCTAAGTTTATAGCTGGCAGGCAATGAAGAAGAACGCTGTGTTCACAATGTTGCCACTAGAAGGCGCCAATTTAGCCGGTAAACAGAAAAGCTTGCTATCTTCTGGGTTTGTTCTTATTTGAAAAACTGAAATGAAGATAATGCACAATATTATATAAGTTGTGTGCTCTGTTGCTCAGTTGTGTCTGACTCCTTGTGACCCCAGGGACTGCAGCCTGACAGGCTCCTCTGTGCATGGGATTTTCCAGGCAAGGATACTAGAGTGGGTGGCTAGTTCCTCCTCCAGGGGATTTTCTGGGCCTAGGGATTGAACACACATCTCCTGCATTTGGGAGGCAGATTCTTTACCAGTGAGCCACCTGAGAAGCACTATTGTATAAGTTACAAATGTACACTGTATAAGTTACAGATGCACAATATCAGTTCAGTTCAGTTCAGTATAGTGATTCCCAAATTTTAAAGGTTACATTCCATTTGTAGTTATAACACTGGCTTAGGATTTGTTCTAGTTTTTGGCTGTGCCTGGAGGCTTGCAGTTCCCTGACCAGGTATGGAACCTGGGTCCCAGCAGTGAAAGCACCAAGTCCTAACCATTAGACCACCAGGGATTTCCAGGATTTGTTCTTAACGTGCTAGTTTTTAATAACTGGGAGTACCAGTTGAGTACCTGTGCTCCATCTTTGTATTTTATTTTCTCCCTATTCCAATTTTTTAAGGTAGTTATTATTACCCCATTTTATAATCCTAGTCTCTGATGGGTCTAGCTGACTGCAGAGCCCACTTTCTGAAGCACTACACCTGAAGTCTAGCTCATCAAATGGGATTTCAGAGCTCTGCACAAGGCTAGACACAGCAGGCACTGAGTGCCTGCTATGAACATGAAGACTAAGAATCATTTCAAAGTCACCAAATAACCTCTTGGCCTCCATTATCACTTCATGGGAAATAGATGGGGAAACAGCGTCAGACTTTATTTTTTGGGGCTCCAAAATCACTGCAGATGGTGACTGCAGCCATGAAATTAAAAGACGCTTACTCCTTGGAAGAAAAGTTATGACCAACCTAGATAGCATATTCAAAAGTAGAGACATTACTTTGCCGACTAAGGTGCGTCTAGTCAAGGCTATGGTTTTTCCAGTAGTCATGTATGGATGTGAGAGTTGGACTGTGAAGAAAGCTGAGCGCCAAAGAATTGATGCTTTTGAACTATGGTGTTGGAGAAGACTCTTGAGAGCCCCTTGGATCGCAAGGAGATCCAACCAGTCCATTCTAAAGGAGATCAGCCCTGGGATTTCTTTGGAAGGAATGATGCTAAAGCTGAAACTCCAGTACTTTGGCCACCTCATGGGAAGAGTTGACTCATTGGAAAAGACTCTGATGCTGGGAGGGATTGGGGGCAGAAGGGGACGACAGAGGATGAGATGGCTGGATGGCATCACGGACTCGATGGACGCGAGTCTGAGTGAACTCCAGGAGTTGGTGATGGACAGGGAGGCCTGGCGTGCTGCGATTCATGGGGTCGCAGAGTCGGACACGACTGAGCGACTGAACTGAACTGAACTGAGCCCAGATGCGAGAGAGGTGATCCTTAAGCAATACTCAGGTAATTAGCTGAATTATCGGATCTAGGAGGGCTAGCATATAATTTCTAGAAAGCGAAGTGACGTCACGTATCTCAACAACAAGAAAACTGAGGGCGCTGCACCGTCCTAAAGCACAATCCTTCAGGTTGCAGCACAAAGAACTCGAGACTCCGCCCAGGTCCAGACAGAAGTATGGGTGGAAACCTTCTAGGAAGTGAGGGCGGAGCACTTACCCAATGGGAGAATGCCTCCGAGTCTGCGCACTTCAGCTCGGCACGCCCCTTCAGTACAGCAGTTGGCTAGGATGCTGAGCGCCAAGTCCAGCGTCTTGCGCAGGCGCGCTGGTGGCGAGGGTGTCGCTGGTGACGCAGAAGAGGGGGCGGAGCCCGGCGAAGGGGCGGGGCCAGAAGAAGCCGCTGACTCGACCGACGAGGGGGCGGAGCCTGCGCCACCCTGGGACGGGGCGGGACCCGCTGTAGCCGCTCGCCGTAGCAGCGCGAGAAGGGGGCGGAGCCCGCCGCGTGCCCGGAAGCGCTCTATTCCCCCGGCTGCCTTGACGTGGCGCGTACGGAGGGCTAAGAGCGCACGGCCCAAGGGTGTCTCGCTGGTAGCTGTGTCCTTTCCCCCACCTAGACCCTCCCCGGCCGCCGCCGTGAGCTGCGCGAGGCAGAACGAGAGCGAGTCCGTGGGGGTTGACTTCGCAGCCGCCATCTTGGCTCAGGCCTAAGGCTCCGCCCCTCTCCTCGCAGCTCGTCCAAGGGAGCGGAACTGGAAAAGAGGGGCGTGGCCAGGCACCGCCTCTCTGACGCTTGTTAAATAGCGCCGCCGCTGTTCTGCAGGTTGGAAGTTGTAGTTCTCGATCCTGGTGCTCTGACTTACACAGTCGCAGAAAAAAATGTGGAGAGTAGTGGTTATCTATCTAATCGTTGTGAGAAACCTAGAGGCGCGTGCGGTGCATGCTGGGATATGTAGTCTGCGCCAAGTTTAACACGTCTAGCTTAGGATCGATGGGAAACTAAAGGGCCTCAGGTGGACCAGTACCTCCGACCTTGGAGTCTCAGTAAGGTGCTACTCCAGGTGACGTGTCTACTCCGCCCCCAGCGTGTCCTTGGCAACGACAGCTCGGTTTGCCGCCCCCCAGCCGTGGCCGGGGCACTGAAGTCTGCGCCGATGGGGTCTGAACCTCGAGCCAAAAGGAAAGGGTCAAGTTCCTGATAGCGCCTGCAGATGGGACCAGTTGCTCCGCCAGGTGAACGAGAGGGTTAAACCCACAGAGACCGTTTGCTGCCACTTCCTAGAATGGCACGAGCTAGTGGACATTTCCGTTTCCGGTGCCGGATTCCTGGGTCCCGAGAGTCTTCAGCTCTGGTTGTGCTTGTGAGTTGAGTGATTGGTATCTAGGAAACGGGACGCTCTTCCGGCTATGGAGTCGCCGGCTCTAGAAACGGCAAGGGAGGACTCCGACGGCGCCGCGCAGCGGGGGAACCGGTTGTCTGGATCCCAGGAAATCCCAAGGTCCGCTTTTGTTTGCGGAGTTGTTTCACGCAAGCGACCTTGGTGTCGCCGGGGCAGCCGGCCGCCTGGGAAATGATGCTGGGCCTGCGGTACCTAGGTAGGTCAGTCTCTGGCCCTGGGGAGAAAGAAACTCCTGCCAAGACCAACTCTCCTGCGGTCCCTGGAGCCTTCGAGTGCCAGCAGTGTGGATTGACTACCTCCCCGATCTCAATCCACCAAAGCAGCCACGGCGGTGATAAACCCTACTGCTGTCTCCAGTGTAGCAAAAGCTTCCGACGGGGCTCAGATCTGGTTAAGCAGCACGGGGTACACACCGGCGAGAAACCGTCCCCCTGTCCCCAGTGTGACTGTTGCTTCAGCCTGAGCTCTAACCTCATGCGACACCGTCACTCTCACTCAGGCCTCCGGCCTCATAAGTGTCTGGCGTGCGAGGAGCCTGTTATTGGCCGCAGCTCGGACACCGGCGGGGCCACATGGGCGAGAAGCCTGACAGCTGTGCCGAATGTGGCAAGACTTCCTGTGTTAGCTTCAGCCTGATCCAGCACCAGCGCACGCGCACGTGGGAGAAGCCCTACAGCTGCGGGGGACTGCGGCAAGCGCTTCAGCCTCAGCTCCAACCTGGCGCAGCACCAGCGCTCCCACACCTGTGAGAAGCCCTGCCTCTGTGTCTGGTGTGGTGACCGCTTTGGGTGCAGCTCTTATCTGCTCAAGCACCAGCGATCGCACGCGGAGGAGGAGCAAGAACTTCACCCACAACTCCGACTGCCTAAGGCACCGACTCACCTACAGTGGAGAGTGACCCTTCAAGTGTCCTGAGTGTGGGCGTGGCTTTAAAGAGCGCACCCAGTTCACCAAGCACCAGCAAGTCCATGTGGGCGAACAACCCTGCCCAGAATGTGGCAAAACCTCTCCCACAAATCCAAGCTTCTTAAATACAGTGCTCGCACACGGGCAAGAAACAAGTGCACCAAACTCAGCTGCAGCAAGAGTTTTGTAGACAGTTCAAATCTGCTGCCGCACCAACACTCCTGGGCCAGAAACCTTGGGCTTTGAGCCAGTGTGACAGGAGCTTCCGCCAGAGCTCTCCCCTGCTCATCCACCGGGTGGCGCACCGCGGAGAGAAGCCCTCTGTCTGCTGGGGGCAAGGCCTTTGCCCCCAGGTCCATACCTGGGCCAGCACAGCGGACGCACCAGGGTGGCAGCCCCTGCCAACACTCCTGGCTTAAGTTGCAGCCCAAACTTCAGCTCTGACTTTGGTGCAGTCCTTCAGGAGACTGAGGGGACCAGGATTTCTCAGCAGGCCTCTTCTGCTCCTCTGAGGCTGCTGATGTGTGGGCTGAATCAGGGAAGCCCAGGCTGGAGGAATTGGGACAGAAAAGTGGGGTTGGGCATGTTCTCTGAGGCCCTGGAGATGGGACTCGAGAGGGAGGGAGAGTTTGGGGATGGACTGAACTGGCCAGGTTGCTTCAAGATGCAAAGCACCTTAGACAGCCGCTGATCAGATCCCTTCACAGGTCCAGGGAGTGAGGGGGCGAATTACACAGGAGTTGTGGCCCCCTCCGCTTAGGAGATTGGGGCCAGATGCCAGGCAAACCCCTGTGAGGAAGACAGTGGAGAAGAAGGAGGTCAGGGAGGGCCTCACCCCCAGAGGGGACCAGAAGGAAGGGTGTGTCCTAGCACAGGGCTCAGAGAGGTTGAACTGGGGACCATTAGGTGAGCTCAGGGGTGTATGATCCCTTTGAAAGACAGCTGTCTACAAAGTGAAGCTGGTGGGGCCCAGGACCAAAGCAACAGACCAGGAAGCTTGGTGGCATTTCTAGGCGGGGGCAAAAGAGGTTGGTCATCTGCCCCTTCCTCTCCTTTAGCCTCTTCCCTCGAAGGTTTCCCAGGTTCTTTCTCTGACCCGTCAAAGAGGAGGAAATGATGACAATCTAGTGTGTCCAGACACTGGGGACTGCGCACAGCACTGTAGTCTGACCACTGGGGTGGGCTGCCTATGTAAACAAATGTGTTTCTGTTGGTAAAACAGTCTATGGGAGCCAGAGGGAGGCTTCTCGAAGCACAGCACAATGTGCGCCCAGAGCAGAGGCTAAGCTGTGGGGCTCTGCTCTCCTCCTTGTAGCCGGCAGTATTCCTGGGAGGGGCACAGAACGTAGCCCTTTTAAGGTTGGGGGAGGCCTAGTGCCTGCCCCAAGGAATCATGAGACCCATGCCTCTGGTGCCTTGTCCCGAAATCTTGCCTCTTAGCAGCTCGGTGCTTGTAGAACTGTACCGCAGAGAATAAGGGCCAAAGGGAAGGGATGTGAGCTTCTAGCACAGAGTATCTCTTCCTAACTGTATGACCTTGGACAAGTCTGCCTCTTCTGAGCTTCAGTTTCTTCATTTGTAAAACTGAGGGTGATGGTTGCCTCCCAGGACGGTAGTAAGCTCCCATGGGATCACTGACTTGAAACACCTGGGTCAAGGAGGTAACTCGGCAAAACTTGGCTGCCAACTCTGCTTCCAGCAGAGCACCCTGTCAGTGGGGGTGTCAGTCTGCAGGCATCACACCAGCGCACTTTTTGCCTCCTCCTGAAGGTTACAGAAATGAGGGAGATGGCCCCAGCCCCGGGGTAGTGTGGTGTCATGAAGGAGATGGACTCGAACCCAGTGCTGGCGCTGGAGAAAGGGCGTCACCTGCAGCGAGTCTAAGAGTCTTCATGAAGGTGCATCTAATGGATGCCACTTGCCTCCTCAATCTGGGTCTGTGATGAAGGGAAGGGTTCTGGAATGTTCCTTGTTGCCGACAGCATTTCAAAGAGCACAAGCCAGGGTTTGAGCGAGAGGCCTGAGCCGGGCACATCCATAGTGAGCGCTCAATAAATGGATGTTATGATCAGCTCCTGTTTTCCTCTTACTCGTGACCTTGAGGCTTCAGCTTCCTCAAATCTGGATTCTGTTCTCTGCCAAATTGTAGGTGCAGATGGTCGTGAGGTTCATGGAGGAGATGGGCATGGGAGGGGGATCTGTTTGCAAAATCCCTTTCTGTCAACTGAAGCTGATTCTCACTTTAATGTAAGTAGCCCTGCGCTCCATCCTCTCAGTTGTAGAAACGTTCTGCCTGGAGCAGGGAGGCAGACCGGACCTTGGAAACAGGAA
Source organism: Ovis canadensis (assembly GCF_042477335.2). Taxonomy (NCBI): domain Eukaryota; kingdom Metazoa; phylum Chordata; class Mammalia; order Artiodactyla; family Bovidae; genus Ovis; species Ovis canadensis. The sequence continues at coordinate 42,715,732 of NC_091268.1, read as the reverse complement.
CTGGGGTTTATTCAGCATTCACTGTGCCCTGAGCTGGGAGGGAGGCAGTGATAATGCCCAGGCATGTCACCAGTGTTCAGGGCAGAGATGGCAAACACGTTAGCTTTGGCCTTCATGGTGTGTTTTTGTGTGTGTGTGTGTGTGTGTGAACTATTGAGCCAACTTTGTGTGTGTGTGTGTGTGTGTGTGTGTGTGTGTGTACACATATGCGCACTTTTGCAGCGTGAGGGATCTTAGTTCCCTGACCAGGGATCGAACCCATGCCCTCAGCAGGGAAAGCAGGAAGTCCTAATCATTGGACCGCCAGGGAATCCCCATGAGCCAACATTTAAATCGGGAGACTTCACATCACAATCTAGATATCTGGTTTGGGGAGAGGGGAGAGGATCAGAAAATTCAGCAACACTGGTTCTCTCCAGCAACAGCTATTGACAGGGCTGAGTAATGTCTGCCTGGGACATGGACAGTCCACACTGCTCCCTGTATCCCTGAATCAGTGTGTTTCATTTGTATTACTTGCCTAACTGCTACAGAAAGGCATTTGGGAGTGACCTACATTTTCATGAGTGACCAAGACTCTTCATGCAGTGGAGGCAGTTTCTCTTTTTTGTCACCCCTTCCTGCCCCCTCCCCCAATCATTTTTTCTCCTCTTCCCTCCTCCCCTGAATCCCCTGTCTCCCCATCTGAGATATCACCCTCCAATATTGACGCTCCTTTCCATATCTGCGAGGGGGTAGGGACAGAGCTTACAGATTAGGCAAGGCAAGGCAAACCCGTGTGCCTTGGTCAGAGGGTGAGTACTGGACCCTGGGAGCCTCGGGGGGAGTTGCCCCGGCAGACATCCCTGGAAAGGCTATTTTGGGAAGCAAGAAAGTGTGGAGACACCCAGTGGGCTCAGAGGGAGGGGGAGTCAGTAATACCATTTCCCCTGGGCTGGCTCTGCTTCTGCTTAGTTCTGGACATGAGCTCGGACTCCATCCAGTTCTGTCTCTGATCTCATCCACTCCTGGGACCCAGGTTCCACCTCTGAGCCTGATGGGCGGTACAGAGGCTGGTGCTATGTACTGGGTGTGCCATAGGCTGGCAGCGAGAGTCCCACCCACCTAGAAGCTCCACAGTGGCTGGTAAGTGCTTTGGACATGCACTAGGGATGGGAACAGCACCGCAGCCCCAAGCCACAACCCCTCCTTCCCTCCCTTAGCTAGTCACACTCCGGGAGGACAGGAACTCCATGTCTGCTGAGTCCCCGCATCCCAGATGGGACAGGGGCAGATCAACTTTAGGAAGGGCTGATCACTGCCCAGGTGATTTGCCGACTTTCTTCCGTAGGATTCAGGATACCCTGGCCCTTTCTCTTGTTTCCTCCCAGTTCAAAATGCTAACATCGCTCTATATTCCTAAATAATGTGTATTTTCTAAAAACAAGGACATTATCAAAGTCTGGAAATTATCCATGCTCCGGTACTATCATCTAATGAACGGACCTTATTACACCAGTGATTCCAGTAATAGACTGTATAGCAAATGAAACAAAAGCGCGCGATTGGGACGCCCAGGAGAGCGAGCCCTGGCCAAGGTGATATGGCTTAACGTGGTGCGGTGACATCTAAAAATCTCTCGCTTGAGGAAAAACCGCTCCTAGCCGTTTCCTTTCACATTCTAATTAGGGACTGGGATGCCGTTTCTCCGCGATTCTTTGTGTTGCGTTCATTGCTCTGACCGTTTCAGCAGGTCTTGGGAAGGTTGGGGGACAGGTGGGGCGTTTTGAGGGGAGGTGCTAAGCAAGCAGGGCGGCCTTGGGTGGAGCGCCCCCTGCCGGAAGCTGAGTAAGGATGCCCGAGGCCCTCCACATCCGGGTCTCGGGGTTTTTGGGGCTAGGGGGTCAACGCACCTCGTTTTCCCAGGGCACCTTGCGGACTACATTTCCCAGCAGGCCCGGCGGAGGCTGCCGGCCTTGAGAGTTGGCGGCGTGCCTCGCAGCCTTCGCCTCCCGCTCGCCTCTGGGTTCTGCCGTGTGGAGTGGGGGCCCTTGCTACTCAGCGGGTGGCTTTCCTTGAGCTGGGGTCGAACAACGCTAGCTCATTGCACCCTCGGGAGTCATGCAGGAGACACGTGGGTGCGGGGTCTCCGTGGATAAGAGCTGGCGACGATCAGCCTCTCGGGCAGCCGTCTCTTCCCGGAGCAGGGGGGCGACTCTGAACACTCGCCTCCGCCGAGCCCCATTGATGCTGCGCGCCTTGAACCCCGAAAGCACATGGATGTTATCAGAGGCGGGACGAGCACCTCCACGGCCCTTTTCAGCTTCCCACCCTCCATTCTCTTCCTGGAGTTTAGTTATTCCATTAGCTCATCTCCCAGTAGTCCCTCAAGCAACTCCAGCTACCCCCGCCTTATAATCCGGGCATCTACTACCGTACCAGATGTTCAAGCTGGTTTTAGAAAAGGCAGAGGAACCAGGGATCAAATTGCCAACATCTGCTGGATCATGGAAAAAGCAAGAGAGTTCCAGAAAAACATCTATTTCTGCTTTATTGACTATGCCAAAGCCTTTGACTGTGTGGATCACAATAAACTGTGGAAAATTCTGAAAGAGATGGGAATACCAGACCACCTGACCTGCCTCTTGAGAAACCTGTATGCAGGTCAGGAAGCAACAGTTAGAACTGGACATGGAACAACAGACTGGTTCCAAATAGGAAAAGGAGTACGTCAAGGCTGTATATTATCACCCTGCTTATTTAACTTCTATGCAGAGTACATCATGAGAAACGCTGGACTGAAAGAAACACAAGGTGGAATCAAGATTGCAGGGAGAAATATCAATAACCTCAGATATGCAGATGACACCACCCTTATGACAGAAAGTGAAGAGCTAAAAAGCCTCTTGATGAAAGTGAAAGAGGAGAGTAAAAAAGCTGGCTTAAAGCTCAACATTCAGAAAACGAAGATCATGGCATCTGGTCCCATCACTTCATGGCAAATAGATGGGGAAACAGTGGAAACAGTGTCACACTTTATTTTGGGGGGCTCCAAAATCACTGCAGATGGTGACTGCAGCCATGAAATTAAAAGACGCTTACTCCTTGGAAGAAAAGTTATGATCAACCTAGATAGCATATTCAAAAGCACAGACGTTACTTTGCCGACTAAGGTCCATCTAGTCAAGGCTATAGTTTTTCCAGTAGTCATGTATGGATGTGAGAGTTGGACTGTGAAGAAGGCTGAGCGCCGAAGAATTGATGCTTTTGAACTGTGGTGTTGGAGAAGACTCTTGAGAGTCCCTTGGACTGCAAGGAGATCCAACCAGTCCATTCTGAAGTAGATCAGCCATGGGATTTCTGCTGAAGCTGAAACTCCAGTACTTTGGCCACCTCATGCGAAGACTTGACTGAACTGAGAAGTTAAAGATTTAAGGAACGTTGTAAAGTTAGCATATTTTACTATAGCTCATCAGTTCAGTTCAGTCACTCAGTCGTGTCCGACTCTTTGCGATCCCATGAATTGCAGCACGCCAGGCCTCCCTGTCCATCACCAACTCCTGGAGTTTGCCGGGGTCCAGCCCCGGTGGATCCAGGGAATTCGAAGGGTGGACGGCGTCGGCGTGGAAAGACTTGTTTATTTATTAATGAAAGATTAGATTAAGAAACTATAGTGTAGTAAGAAGATTAAGTGGAAGAAGAGGGCTGAATAGCTTGGTTTACGCGGAAGGCCAATAAAATCCCAGACAAGGAATTTGCACCATCTACGTTGGGCCACCGGCGCCCGCTTGAATATCTAAGGGTGCCTCGCCTTAAGCTCCCTTTCTCGCGGGTCTTAACAGCCGGGGCAAGTAAGTAGACGTGGAGAGCCTCCGCGCTCCAGGTGGAAATTCAGCCCGAAATTAAAGTAAAGAGCAGAGAGAGGGAAAGAGAGAGAAGAAGAAAGAGAGAGAGACACGGGGGGAGCCAGAGTGCCAAGAAACCAGGCCGGGAGACTAGTTAGAGAAGCTGGTCCAAGAAGCTGGCCCCATCCTTTATTGTTCAGAAGGCCTTTTATACTTTTTGATAAAACACAGAGATCAGTAAGATTATGTAGCGTTCGCAGCTCAAGCTCTTTCTATACATCATTTGGCATACAAAAGGTCTCAGGTGATTTACATCATCTTCTGGCCAAGAGGCTTGTTAACACTTTTTGGCTCTCTTCCTTAATGAATGTTAATCTTGTTTCCCCTGAAGTGTTTTTCTTTAATCTACATTTCCTTAAAGCATTAGCATTAAAGTTACATCTCTATAGAACAAAGGTGCAGTGGGATATAACAAAGAAGGTACTTAACTCAAAGATCTAATGTTGCTAACACAAGGTCTACTACTTGTTTTTCTAACTATATCTACAACTAAAGGATGTGAAAATTTGGCAGCAAATATTGACTCAACAAATGAAACCTTTAATCAGTCCTATTCTAAAGATTTTGACTCCTCGGAAGCTCCTACATTCCTAGGATGTTTTAAGCTTCCTGTGCCTCCTGCGGTCAGGAGGCCTCAAACAATCACACGCGCAGCTGTACGAGTCCTGCAGGCAGGCTAGAAAGCCATCAGAGGGTTTTTTGGATTGAAACACTCTTTTAAATGCAGAAGACTAAAGCCCTGAATTGACTTTTTCCAGAAAATGTCAGAAGAGTGGAAACGCAGAGCACAAAAGCCGGCAGATTTTTGTTGGGGTACATGCTTAGGAATTTCCAGAGGGGTCCCTGAAGTCTGAGCACGCCTTGCGTATGTCAGCTTCCTTCCTCATGACCTTGTCACGGGCGGGATTCCTCACACTGGCTCCCGGCAGGAGTTCACTCAGACTCACGTCCATTGAGTCAGTGATGCCATCCAGCCATCTCATCCTGGGTCGTCCCCTTTCCTCCTGCCCCCAATTTCTCCCAGCATCAGAGTCTTTTCCAGTGAGTCAACTCTTTGCATGAGGTGGCCAAAGAACTGGAGCTTCAGCTTTAGCATCATTCCTTCCAAAGAAATCCCAGGGTTGATCTCCTTCAGAATGGACTGGTTGGATCTTCTTGCAGTCCAAGGGACCCTCGAGTCTTCTTCAATACCACAGTTCAAACGCATCAATTCTTTGGTGTTCAGCCTTCCTCACAGTCCAACTCTCACATCCATACATGACCACAGGAAAAACCATAGCCTTGACTAGATGGACCTTAGTCGGTAAAGTAATGTCTCTGCTTTTGAATATACTATCTAGGTTGGTCATAACTTTTCTTCCAAGGAGTAAGCGTCTTTTAATTTCATGGCTGCAGTCACCATCTGCAGTGATTTTGGAGCCCAGAAAAATAAAGTGTGACACTGTTTCCACTGTTTCCCCATCTATTTGCCATGAAGTGATGGGACCAGATGCCATGATCTTCGTTTTCTGAATGTTGAGCTTTAAGCCAGCTTTTTCACTCTCCTCTTTCACTTTCATCAAGAGGCTTTTTAGCTCCTCTTCACTTTCTGCCGTAAGGGTGGTGTCATCTGCATATCTGAGGTTATTGATATTTCTCCCTGCAATCTTGATTCCACCTTGTGTTTCTTTCAGTCCAGCATTTCTCATGATGTACTCTGCATAGAAGTTAAATAAGCAGGGTGATAACATACAGCCTTGACGTACTCCTTTCCCGATTTGGAACCAGTCTGTTGTTCCATGTCCAGTTCTAACTGTTGCTTCCTGACCTGCATACATATTCCTCAAGAGGCAGGTCAGGTGGTCTGGTATTCCCATCTCTTTCAGAATTTTCCACAGTTTATTGTGATCCACACAGTCAAAAGCTTTGGCATAGTCAATAAAGCAGAAATAGATGTTTTTCTGGAACTCTCTTGCTTTTTCCATGATCCAGCAGATGTTGGCAATTTGATCTCTGGTTCCTCTGCCTTTTCTAAAACCAGCTGGAACATCAGGGAGTTCACGGTTCATGTATTGCTGAAGTCTGGCTTGGAGAATTTTGAGCATTACTTTACTAGCATGTGAGATGAGTGCAATTGTGCGGTAGTTTGAGCATTCTTTGGCATTGCCTTTCTTTGGAATTGGAATGAAAACTGACCTTTTCCAGTCCTGCGGCCACTGCTGAGTTTTCCAAACTTGCTGGCATATTGAGTGCAGCACTTTCACAGCATCATCTTTCAGGATTTGAAACAGCTCAACTGGAATTCCATCACCTCCACTTGCTTTGTTCGTAGTGATGCTTTCTAAGGCCCACTTGACTTCACATTCCAGGATGTCTGGCTCTAGGTGAGTGATCACACCATCGTGATTATCTGGGTCGTGAAGATCTTTTTTGTACAGTTCTTCTGTGTATTCTTGCCACCTCGTCTTAATATCTTCTGCTTCTGTTAGGTCCATACCATTTCTGTCCTTCATCGAGCCCATCTTTGCATGAAATGTTCCCTTGGTATCTCTAATTTTCTTGAGGAGATCTCTAGTCTTTCTCATTCTGTTCTTTCCCTCTATTTCTTTGCATTGATTGCTGAGGAAGGCTTTCTTATCCCTTCTTGCTATTCTCTGGAACTCTGCATTCAGATGCTTATATCGTTCCTTTTCTCCTTTGCTTTTCACCTCTCTTCTTTTCACAGCTATTCGTAAGGCCTCCCCAGACAGCCATTTTGCTTTTTTGCATTTCTTTTCCATGGGGATGGTCTTGATCCCTGTCTCCTGTACAATGTCACGAACCTCATTCCATAGTTCATCAGGCACTCTGTCTATCAGATCTAGACCCTGAAATCTATTTCTCACTTCCACTGTATAATCATAAGGGATTTGATTTAGGTCATACCTGAATGGTCTAGCGGTTTTCCCTACTTTCTTCAATTTAAATCTGAATTTGGCAATAAGGAGTTCATGATCTGAGCCACAGTCAGCTCCTGGTCTTGTTTCTGTTGACTGTATAGAGCTTCTCCATCTTTGGCTGCAAAGAATATAATCAATCTGATTTCGGTGTTGACCATCTGGTGATGTCCATGTGTAGAGTCTTCATAGCAAACACTATAGCTTATAGAAGTTAGGAATTTTTAGAGACACTATAGCTAGAAGCATTTTTAAGAGATAGTGAGCTCAGGATGTTAGGGGCAAACAAGGCTTAGGAAGATAAGTAGTAAACTGAGGAATGTATCATGAGTAACAATGTAATCACAAGTTAACTATAGGACACATTAGAAGAGGTAGATAATAGATGATAAGGCTGATTCCGAGAGAATCATTGAAGCAGGAACTCTGTTTGAAGAGCAACAATGATTTATGGAGACAATAAATCTGGAAGAGGGGAACTGAAAATGTCAAACCTCTGGCCTAATGTTTTTGTAAAAGTATAAAAGAGAATCTTAAACTTGGAATAAACAAGCAGTCCATAGAAAAATGAGAGGCTGTCTCATTCGCTGACACCGTTCAGCTCTTCAGGTTGAATCCCTGGCTGCTGCAGTTGGACTCCGGCAGACGCTTACTCCTTGGAAGGAAAGTTTTGACCAACTTAGATAGCATATTAAAAAGCAAAGACATTACTTTGCCATCAAAGGTCCGTCTGGTCAAGGCTATGGTTTTTCCAGTGGTCATGTATGGATGTGAGAGTTGGAATATAAAGAAAGCTGAATGCCGAAGAATTGATGCTTTTGAACTGTGGTGTTGGAGAAGACTCTTGAGAGTCCCTTGGACTGCAAGGAGATCCAACCAGTCCATCTTAAAGGAGATCAGTCCTGGGTGTTCATTGAAAGGACTGATGTTGAGGCTAAAACTCCAATATTTTAGCCACCTGATGTAAAGAGCTGACTCATTGGAAAAGACCTTGATGCTGGGAAAGATTGAAGGCAGGAGGAGAAGGGCATGATAGAGGGTGAGATGGTTGGATGGCATCATCGACTCAATGGACATGGGTTTGGGTGGACTCCAGGAGTTGGTGATGGACAGGGAGGCCTGGCGTGCTGCGGTTCATGGGGTCACAGAGTCGGACATGACTGAGCGACTGAACTGAACTGAACTGAACTGAACTACTGTTCCTAAGGTCTCCAGCCGGGTACCGCCTTCACCCACCACACCCCTCACACCGACCTAAACACCCGCCTTCTGGCAGGACCCGCTTTCTCAACTTTCCACAAGGCCACTGGGTACCCTCAGCTGGGAGACAACCATTTAGATTTAGACTATTTGGTGAAGTTAAATTTTATCATCATGTGGCATTGAATCCAGCTACTGAGAGCTGTGCACACCCAAGTTCAGGACCATGATCTTAGTTTCTTAATACCCTGGACCTGTGGCTCAGAAGGGAAGCACTGCAGTGAGGGCCAACAGATACTCCTTTAGTTCAAAGGTTCTCAACCTTATGTGTGTGTTAGTCGCTCAGCTGTGTCCAGTTCTTTGCGACCCATGGTCTCCCGTCAGCCTCCTCTGTCCATGGGATTTCCCAGGCAATAATACTGGAGTGGGTTACCATTTCCTTCTCCAGGGGATCGTCCCGACCCAGGGATCGAACATGGGTCTCTGCACTGTCGGCAGATTCTTTATGGTCTGAGTCACCTGTGTGTCATTGTGATCTCTCGGTGCAATGTACGCAAAAGAATTTTGCAAAACTTCTGGGTAATTCTATTGTGCAGCCAGAGTTGAGACCACTGCTTTATCTCCTAGGGCAGATGGGTGGGGCCTGGGATGGCCAGAAGCACTGGGCCAGGCACCTCCAGCTGGGAGCAGCCTCCACCCTTTATCCCAGTGTGGTTCACAAATCACTGTTCACATTTTGTAGGTGTCCCAGGCTGTGCGAAAAGGAAGCTCTGCCCTGTAGTAAGAAATATATTTGACAGCTTTGTGTAAGGCAATTGGGAGGAAGGCCAAGTAGGAAACAAACTAATCCCAGCAAGGGGGAAGGAAAGCCTGAGCTAGATGGGGAATGTAATGAGTTTGTCAAAAAGTTCAATCAGTTTTTTCTGTAAGATGGTACAGAAAATCCCTAATGATCTTTTGGCCAACCCAATAGGAGGAGACAGCTGGGATAGTCACAAAGTAACGAATTAAGGTGGCTAACTAGATCAAAGTTCTTGCAAACCTGTAACACTTTTTATTGTCAGAAGAGCTGACTGCACTGGCTATGTCCCTGCTGACTCAGGAGCATTCCCAGCGCTGCTGAGCTTTACCTAGGGCTCCCAAGACCATGAACAGACTAGGGTCATCAAGCTAGGCTCAGGCTCAGACATGAGCAAATTGAACTGCAGCCATTCATATTTTTATAAGAACATCTGCCTTATGAAGACCAAAGGCCCTTGCCTACATGGGGCATCAGCTGTGCTCCTGACGATGATTCCTATGTGAGCTTCAAAAAATAAGCTCTGTGCATGGTGTGAAGATGCTCGTTTCAGCATTTTCTATAGTAGTGACATATTTCAATAATGAAAGAGATGAATAAAATGTGGTCTTTTAAATGAAAGAATTGTATGTAGCCATTAAAATATCGTGATGAAAGAATATGAATGAGCCAGAAAATGTTCATGAGTTAAAAAAACAGAGTGCACAAGGACTTCCCTGGTGGGGAAGATTCTGTGCTCCGAATGCAGGGGACTCAGGTTTGATCCCTGGTGAGAAAACTAGATCCCACAGGCCACAACTAAAGATCCCACATGCAGCAAGGAAGAGTAAAGATTCCTAGGGCTGCTGCTAAGACCTGGTACAGCTGAATTAAAAATAAAAGGAGTGCACATATCCTTTTAGAAGAGCAAACTTGGACTCATCTTTTGCTTGGGGTGGTTTTCTCTTGTTCAGTAGCTAAACTGTGATTGTAGAGTAGTCTAAATATGCAGGTGTGTTGGCAAAGCCTGAATAAGCCTGCTGAGTGCTAAACGTGCTGAAGAAAATGTGGAGGTATTAGTCTTAGAATTGGTGGACTTATGGACAAAAGGAAGTTTCTATTTCAAAAGTGTCCTAATGAGACAGGCATTTGTAGCAGAGGAATTAGGAGGAAACTCTCTTGAGCCAGACCCTTTGGGTCCCAGTTCTGCCATTTATCATAGGAATGATCCACTGGCAAGGTTAAGACCTTTCAGTGCCTCAGTTTAGTCATCTGTAAAGTGGGAAAGCCTCTCTCTCGGTTAATTGTCAGAACAGCCCCTGGCCCATAGTAAGTACTCACTATTTTATTTTATTACTTAAAAAAATACATATTTATTTATTTGGCTGAGCCGGACATGGGATATTTGATCTTTGTTGCACTTGTGGTACATGTGGTACATTTTATTTTTTTTAGCTGCGGCGTGTGTAATCTTTATTTGCAGCACGCGAACTCTTAGTTGTGGCCTGTGGGATCGAGATCTCTCACTCTGCATCGAGCCCCTCCCCCCTGCATGGGAAATGTGAAGGCTTAGCCACTGGACCACTATGGAAGTCCCGAGGTCTAACATCATTTTGAGATCGAAAAGGAACAACTCTCCGGTCCCTCAAACTTCACAGTTTATAGAAGGATTTGGAGAGGCGGTAGGCAAAGGTAAGTTACTGAAACCGTGTCTTCTTGGTATGGACAAACATAATACTAAACGATGTCTCAACATCAGTGATAAATGACTTCCCTTATGTTTTATACAAATTATTTGCCGGCTTTCCTAACAATGTGCTATTAGCATAAAAAAAAATGTCCAGTTAGCCGGTGAGAATTCAGACTGCACAGAAATACTTCATTGCATTGCCCATCGCATTTCCAGGCTTACTAGCCGAGCCCTTGATTCCTCTTTCTCCCGTAGCTCTGCAGCTGCAACTCAAGTGCCTTCAGGCACCACATCCTTTTTATTTTATTGATTTATTGTTTTGGCTGCGCTGGGTCTTCAGAGCGGTGCTCTGGCTTTCTCTAGTTGCAGTGCTCAGGGGCTTCTCTAGTTGTGAGGTGCGGGCTTAGTTGCCCCACAGCATGCGGGATCTTAGTTCTCCAACCAGGGATCGAACCCATGTCCGCTGCATTGGAAGGCAGATTCTTGACCACTTGACCACCAGGGAAGTCCCCAACCTTTTTGTTCTACTCAGGGAAGATTTCTCAAGTCCATCCTTTCCTTGCTGTTGCCAGTACTACTACCTTACATGCCTATTGTTGTCATCACCTGCCCGGATTATTGCAGAAGACTCCTCATCAGCCTCCCCTGCCTCTAGTCCTTGCGTTCTAGTTCATCATCTGTATAATCCACCAATGATAGTGCTCCCTTAAACCCCAGGCTCCAACATCAAATCTGATGTCACTCCCCTGCTTCAAAGCATCTGTGTCCTAAGCCCCACCCCCAGCGTGGCCTGCACAAGAGTCAAATGCTCCAGCACGAACATCAGAGATCCTCACCCTAGCTCTGCCCTATCTCTGCAGCTTTACTGGCTATGGCTTTTCATGCTTTTGTACTTATTTTATTTCTGACTTCCCAGAATGCCCTTCCCCCTTTTCTATCACCTGAAGTCCTAATTATATGAGCCCCAGCTCCACTGAAAGTTTTCCCAAACTCTCCTATCACACTCGATGTGGCGTCTGCTTCAGCGGCATTAGATTTCATCACGACATCAGGTCACTTGTGTGACTCCCCCAGAGTCTCTGGCCTAGTGTGTGACACAGTAGGCGCTCAATAAATATTAACTGAATCAAGGAATCACTTCTGGTTGCTCAGGTTTTTTAATGCTAAGACTCAGGTTCTTTCTCTCTTTTTCACTGGCTGCACTGGGTCTTAGTTGCGGCAGGGAGGATCTGTTTAACTGTTGCACATGAACTCTCAGTTGTGGCAAATCAAATCTGTAGAATGTAGAATCCAGCTCCCCAGTCGGGGCTCAAACTCAAGCCCCCTGCATTGGAAGCTCATAGTCTTAGCCACTGGACCACCAGAGAAGTCCCCAAACTCAGATTCTTTTATCCTTGTCTTCTTTCCAATGTGGACACACTTGGCAAGTTAACCAAAGTGACCAAGGAAGTGACCACACCCAATTTAAGTCTTCCCAGTGGCTTTGCCTGCCAGTCAATGAGATCGTGGTTATTTCTGTAGCAATAACATAGAAAAGCAACTAAACAATGCTTTTTATTTGGGTCCAGTGCCTTTCCCCCACACATCTGTGTTTAGTTGCTCAGTCGTGTCTGACTCTTAGTGACCCTGTGGACTATAGCCCACCAGGCTCCTCTGTCCATGGAATTTTTCAGGCAAGAATACTGGTGTGGATTGCCATTTCCTCCTCCAGGGGATATTCCCAACCCAGGGATCAAACCCACGTCTCCTGTGTCTTCTGCACTGCAGGCAAGTTCTTTACTCACTGGGCCATCCAGGAAGCCCAGAATCTGTAGTAATGAGATTATCACAAATTGCCAGGATGGTCTCATCAGTTTCTGCAATAGGTGTACTTGAGCATGTGCGCCACAAGAGGGCGACAACAGCAGAGGATGCTAGCAGCCCTTGGGCCATTGGCCAAGCACCAGGCAGAAGAGCTCTTAGTGGGATCGTCCAGGGTGAGACTAAGGGATGGGAATCCCCAGGGAATTGTTTGGTGATGACCAGCAAAACTCTGAGGGGAGAGAGAGCCACCTAGGACCTTTTCGGGTAAAAATACTACATTTTTGTTTCTACCAAGAGCCATAATCTTGAGTAGGGAGGAGGTTTAAGATTTGGACTGCCTGTGGACAAAGAAATCAAGTAATTGTAACTGAAATAAGGCCCTGTCTTTTCAGTAGCAATTCCAAAGTCCGATTGGGAAAAAGCAACTGTAGGAAGAATTCCATTATAGCTCAGTGAGGGCCCCAGAATAATTTAGCAATACTATATATAACATTTAACTGTTCAACAAGTTACTAAAACTTCCTCTGTTACATTACTTAAACTTCACTGAGATCATCTAAGGTACAAATTATTATACAGTATACACCTGAAAAAAACCTGAGATTCAAAAGGACACTTCATTCATTCTACAAATATTTATTAAAGGCCTACTGTGTGCCAATCACGGGGTCTAGAGTATTGAGCAAAATTACTTCCCTCCAACTAAGAAAAGCACGGCTTATTGTACTTTAAATGTCCCCTTACCAAAATAAGAGGCACAGTAGAGCAAGCTGCCTGGAGAGAAAGACCTCTTGCCAGTCAGGCCTCATTTTAAATATAGAAACCCCCAAAAATAGCCACCCATGCAAGGGACTCAACAGGTGATTGGCAGGAACAGAGGGGAGGGGAACCGAGGCCTCACTGAAGGAGAAGGAAAGGACAGTGCCCTTGTCCCCAGCTTCTGCCACCGACATGGCTTTGCCTCTGAAGTCCTTGAGTCGGGGCTTGGCCAGTGCGGCCAAGGGAGAGCATGGCGGGACAGGAGGTGAGTGCAGCTGGGGCCTGACCTGTGGCTTCCTCACCTTGTCCCTCGGTTCCCCCCCAATCCCCTGCCCCTGGGGCCTTCCAGGGTCCTGGCGACCCCCCTATCTCTCTCTCACCCCTGCCTTCCTCCCCCGCCCTCCGCTGCAGCCCGCACCTGGCGCTTCCTGACTTTCGCGCTGGCGCTCCCGAGCGTGGCCCTCTGCACGCTCAACTCCTGGCTCCACTCGGGCCACCGCGAGCGCCCGGAGTTCATCCCCTACCATCACCTCCGCATCCGCACCAAGGTACACCGACACCCTTGCGGACGCGAGCGGGCGGGTGAGTCAGGGGATGGGGGACCCCCAAACTGACATCTCGCTCCCCTTCCCTCTCTCTCCGCAGCCCTTCTCCTGGGGAGACGGCAACCACACTTTTTTCCACAATCCCCGGGTCAACCCTCTGCCCACGGGCTATGAAAAGCCTTGAGGCTTGGCTGATGCCTCCAGATACAATAAAATTGTGGAAGCTGTGTGTCCGCGGCTCCTTGGGGACCACGGGGCGGGGCTAGTTCGAGCTGGGCGCATGCGCACAGTGCAGCGGGTGCTCCACGTGCTCTTCCGGAGATCCTGACTCCCCAGGGACTCGCGAGAGCATCCTTGATGGACAGGTAGGAGATAGCCCCTCCCCTTTCACCTATTCATGGTTAGGGCTCTAGGTTGTAAAAGGCTTTCGCATACGCTGATTTCTCATGATAACCCTGGGAGCAAGGCATAATTTCGGTTCTCTCTTCTCCAGAGGAGGAATTTGAGATGCTCAGAGATTAAATGACTGAAATTCAGGCGGCTCACAGAGGCCCGGTGGGAACTCAGGGCTGCAGGCCCTGAAGTACCACAGGTTGCCTGACACGCCCTGAGGGCCTCTCTGAGTTCCCGCTGTGTGGAGACAACAGTGATTTCAAACACTGTCTACAGCCCCATGTGAGAGGCTTCTTGAGCTAATTCCGGACTTGGAATATTTCAGTCATGCTCTACACCACCGTTCACTGGTCTTCTGTATTATTTGGGGGAAGTTAGATGCTCCCTTTCTGGAAGTCTGATTCTCCTAGCTTCTGGGGACCCCGTTCAAGGGTTCAAGCTCTGGATATTTCATTCACCTTCTAGGACAGTCAGCTCACTTGTCATTACCAGGGAGCCTGAGCGGAAACCCATGACCAACACATACACACACACACACGCACACACGCACACACACAGAACTACTTTTGGCCTCCTCTCCTAACACTGCTTACAGTGCACTTATGCTCACAGGTCCCAGTCAACTGAGAGAGTAAGAAACATCTCTACCCACGAACAGCCCCACCCTTCTAAAACAGCGCTGCTGCTGCTGCTAAGTCACTTCAGTCATGTCCAACTCTGTGTGACCCCATAGACGGCAGCACACCAGGCTCCCCCATCCCTGGGATTCTCCAGGCAAGAACACTGGAGTGGGCTGCCATTTCCTTCTCCAATGCACAAAAGTGAAAAGTGAAAGTGAAGTCACTCAGTCGTGTCCGACTCTTAGTGACCCCATGGGCTGCAGAACAGCACTGAGGTTCCTGAATTAGAGCTCTTCCTTACAGCATAGTTATCATATAAGCATCCTCATTTAATGTGACAGTTCTTATACATAAGAGAATTCACGCTGGCATCATGCCCGCTTCTGTGAAAAGTGGGTCATCACTGAAGAAGTCTGGTGGATATGGGAAAACACAAAAATCTTTTGACCCCTTGGGAAGATGTCTTGGTACCTGGTAAGCTGCTCGGGCCTGTCCCCGCAGATTGGTAGGTGAAGCCAAGGTCAGCCAATGGAAATAGAAATAAATGGGAAAGTGGATTATTCGGACAGAAGTGGACCTGGAGCCTCACTGTGGATATCTTCCCCATTGAATGCAGCAGTGTCTTCAGGCTTGTTATCCATCATTTCTTTGTACTGACGTTTGAAGAAGCCACACTATGAAGGGAAATAAATCAGAAAATCTGGATAAGAGGGCAGAATGGGAAGTTGGGAGTAGGAGGAAGCTGAGACAGAAGGGAACTAAGTAGCCTTGTATTTGTGTGTTAGGATACTTATGTGAACAACAGCTACCACCGATTGAGTGTTTGCTGTGTGCCGAGCTCTGATCTGTACACATCATTCATAGATTCTGCATACGCTGGCCTCATGTCTCTGTTGTTTCAGCCATTCTGTGATATAGGCATTATTATCATTTCAAAAATTAGGAAACAGGCTCAGAGAGGTTGGGCAACTTGCCTGACATTAAACAAGGAGTAAGAGCCTGACTCCATTGTCTGAGTTCTTCCCTCTATACGATCCTGTCTGTGGGAGGGCAGGGCCGGATGCTGGTGGTCTCAGGAGTGGGATGAAAACACTCACCTTGTACAGTAAGGCTGTGATGAGGGCCAGGAGCAGCAGTCCTCCCATGGAGCTGCTCACAAGGAGGGGCATGGGGCTGTAGACCTCATACTCTTCTAGCACCATCTCTACCTGATTTGGGGATTTCGGGGTCAGAAAGTATCAGGCCTCCCACATTCCCTTTTCTTTTTTTTTGACTGCATCATACAGCATGTGGGATCTTAGCTCCCTGACCAGGGACTGAACCCTCTCCCACTGCATCCTTGCATTGGAAGTGTGGAGTTTTAACCACTGGACCACCAGGGAAGTTCTTCAGTTTCCCAGTCCTTAACTCCCTTCCTTCTTTCATCAGGCTCTGCCTCAAGAGGTGACATACAGAAGCTCTCATGGGCTTAGGGACGATTGTCCCATCCAGGGGCCTCCATCCATTCTTTCTCTCTCCAAACTTGCAAGCCCTTCCCCGCCCCCCAACCACTCAGCATCACAGATTTAGCATCCAGAGCTCCCTGACCAGCCCGGCCACTGCCTACCACACGGTCACTACCTGGGCTCTCAAAAATGCCTCCTGTCCTGAAATCTGGGTGTACACAGATCTATTGAATGTGACTTCAGCCATACTCACGACCAACGTCTTCTTCTGCAGCAACTGCAAAAGAAAAGGGGAGATCTGGGAACTAGCTCTATAGGGGTTAGGGGGGCATGCAGGCAGCTCAGGGATAGAGAAACACCCTGGCTTGAGGGGGGCACAGACACTTCAAGCCCCATCTGAGTCAAGGAAGGACGTACCTGGCTGGCCCAGCCAAAGCTGAGGTTGCCCTTCAGGATGAAGTCAAGTTCCTCCTGGACGCCGAAGGAAGGGATGTCACAGCGGAACCTCAGGCAGTCAGCGATGGAGCAGTCCTGGGAACAGGAGAGGAGTGAAGTTGGAGAGGATCTTCACTTAAGCAGGAACCACAAGAGAGAATGGAATCTAGCTGATTTGGGGATGGGGAATAGATAAACCATCAGAGAACATAAACATGGCTCTGAAGCTAAGCAGTCTATTTCCTGGGAGTCTCCAGTGCCCAGCTGGTCCTGCAGTGGGACCTTTCTCACCAGCACGAGACTGCTTGGCATCTGGGTCTGGAAGTCCGGTTGCTGGGGAGGTTCCCTCTCTGACACACAGGGGAGACTCTAGGGAAAGAGAGAAATAGCTACAGGATGATCCGCTGGTTGGAGGGTATGGGCATTGTGGGATCAGACTCTGGGGAGTGGTGAAAGGCAGGCAGGCACCTGTGAAGGGGCCACCAACACCACATCCCACACGACCACACCGTTCAGCAGGACGGGGACCCAGAAATGAACGCTGATGGCCAGTTCACGCTGACTCAGGTTATTCACCTGCAGAAAACAGAGACAAAACATGACTGTGGTCCCTGGAGCATCCCAAGACCCACCGCTTTCCTGGCTCCAGCTTCCAGCTCTTCTCCATCCTTCCCCCACCGGCTCCCTACATCCCCACGGTAGGGACAGACGTGGATACTCCCTGGTCTCTCACGCGGTATCGATGCTCAGCTTCTTTTCTGCTCTTCTGGTCCGAAGCTGAAAAATTGAAGTACTTGGTGGATTCTTCTTGCCTGGAGAGAGAGAGGGCTTATGGGTGAAAAACAGCCCGGGGACCATCCTTGGTTGCACGTGCTGGGGAAGGGGCCCAGCATGTGACCCAGGGGATCGGTGATGGTCCCCATGGGCCTGTGCAGCCTCAACTTTAGCCTGTCAGGGGACTAGATCTCACAAGTGCAACTGAAAGATCCTGCATGTCACAACTAAGACCCAGTGCAGCCAAATAAATAAATATTTAAAATGAGGGTATAACAATAACCGTATCCTAGACCTAGTAGGAGGATTGGGCTTTCCTGGTGGCTCAGATGGTAAAGGACCTGCTGGCAATGCAGAAGACCCCTGGCTTGGGAAGATCCCCTGGAGAAGGGAATGGCTACCCGCTCCAGTATTCTTGCCTGGAGAATTCCATGGACAGAGGAGCCTGGTGGGCTACAGTCCTTGGGGGCTCACAAAGAGTTGGACATAACTGAGCGACTAACATTGCCATTAATAGAAGGGTTAAATTATGTAAATACATGTAAAGTACTTCAAACAAGGCCTGGCATGTCATAAGTATATAAAAGTAAGCTCTTATTGTGAGTTTTAGTGCTTTCCCATGGACAGAAGGGGAAATTCACACATAGAGTTTGGAAGGGCAATGACACTGCTTGACCCCCCTCTCTAGTTCCCCTAAAAATTGGTACATCAGCAGCAGCAGCAAACTCTGTCCCATGGCAATATTATAAGCTTATGGCCAACTCTAAAGTCTCTGGAGTTTAGCCAGGTAGGTGAGGCTCTTTGTCTTGCTTCCAGCCTGGCCCGCCCCTGCTCCCTCCACCATTTTCAGAGCCCAGAGCAGCAGCCCTTCACCTGCCTTTCCTGTGGCCTGCTGAGGCTTGTGCTCTTACAAACCATCCCTACAGTTTCGCACATCTCTGCTCTCCCCTGAGTTTTGAGAAAACCTGACCTTTCTCTGCCCTGTGTGGTGACAGACCATATCCTGTTGGCGACAAGCTCCCCACTTCAGAGTATTCAGAAAAGCCTCAGCTCTTAATCTAGTAGATCCAGTCCAGCGTCTTTGTGTTTGGCACAAAGGCTAGAGTTGGCTTCATGTTAAAGGAAGTCTGCACCTTGGAGAGAGAAGAGAGGATGCACAGGGGTGGCAAGGTGTGTGTGTGTCCCACCAGCAGGTCAGTTCATCAGAGGAGAACCAAGAATTATGGGATATGGTGGTGCAGTGGATAAGAATCCGCCTGCCCACGCAAGGGACATCCCTGGTCTGGGATGATCCCATATGCTTTGGGGCAACTAAGCCCGAGCACCACAATTATTGGGCCTGCCCTCTAGAGCTCGCGAAGTACAACGACTGAAGCCTGCACGCTCTAGGGCCTGTGAGCCCCTGTGTGTCAGCTACTGAAGCCCATTTGTCTGTGCTCTGCAACAAGAGAAGCCGCAGCATCTAGAGAGTAGCCCCTGATGTCCAAACTAGAGAAAGCCTGCAGGCAGCAGTGAAGACCCAGTGCAGCCAAAAAGAAATTAAAAGCAAATAAATATAGCAGTAAAAAAAAAAAAGAATTATGGGACATGGTGTGCTTAATTGCTCAGCTGTGTTGGACTCTTTTCGACCCTATGGATCGTATCCCACCAGGCTCCTCTGTCCATGAGATTCTCCAGGCAAGATTACTGGAGTGGGTAGCTGTTCCCTTCTCCAGGGGATCTTCCCAACCCAGGGATCAAATCCTGGTCTTGTGCATTGCAGGTAGATTCTTTACCATCTGAGCCACCAGGGAAGCTATGGTGCTATGCTGTAAGTACATGGCTGATCAACAAGAATTCTCATGTGAGAAATCAGAGGGGCTAGCTTAAATATTCATCCTCAAAAGTGCAGGCTGGCTTGCAGGAGGAGGTACTAGGTTTGGAAGAAGGTCCAAGGGGAGGACAGGGATTAAGTACCTGCTGATCACTGTGTAGACAGCATATTTCACTGGGAGCTCCAGCTGGGAGGTAGTCTTGTTGGATGTAGGTTTATTATTTTCACTGGAAGGAGAGAAGGGTGCCTGGTTGGGAAGGTATCCAGGAAGAGTCTCCAGCTAGAGCATGGAACAGGAGAGAGAGGGACACACCCTACCTGGCCTGAGCTCACCTGCTTATGTTGGCTCTGAGATGAAACTTATCTCCTAGGGTGGCCTTGTAGGAGACATCAAATGTGACTATGAAGATGCCCTGAGGGAAAAGAAAGAAGGGTTGAGGATGGGGAAGGCCGTGGTGGAGAGAGGGAAGGAAAGGGGGTCAGGAAGAGGGAGAAGAGCAATGAGAATTGGGGGGAGCTCTGACCATAATGCCCTCGCGGAAGATGGGGTGGTTGATGCTGCAGCTGCTGCTCCTCAGGCCCTCGTTGCCGGTGGGCAGTGCCTCACATGCCAGGCGCAGGGGACGCTGACCAGGTTGCTTCAGAGGAGAAGGAATTTTTAAAAACTTAGCCACATGCATATACAGGCCTGATGCAAAACAGTGGGGGCATTGCAAAGCCGTAGGGGAAGCTCTCAGTAAATGGTTCTGGGAAAGCTGGCCCATACAAAACAAGCAAACACATGAACAAGCAAACACTGGATCCCTACCTCACTCCATACATTAGAATAAATCCCAACTGAATGAAAGACTTAAATGTAAAAGGCAAATTATAAATCTCTTAGAAGATAATAGAGGGGAAGGTCTTTATAACCATAGAGTAAGGAAGTACTTCTTAAACATGATACACATATAAAATACTAAATACAAAGGAAAAGTTTGATAAAAATCAACCACAATCAAATTAAGGCCATCTAGGGAAGGAAAGCCAGTTAATGCTAGAGGAAATCAACCCTGAATATTCACTGGAAGGACTGATGCTGAAGCTCCAATACTTGGGGCACCTGGTATGACAAGCCGACTCATTTGGAAAAGACCCTGATGCTGGGAACGCAGAAGGGGGTAGAAGAGGATGAGATGGTTAGATAGCATCACCAAGTCAACAGACATGAATTTGAGCAAACTTCCAGAGATAGTGGAGGACAGAGAAGCCTGGTGTGCTGCAGTCCACGGGGTCACAGAGTCAGACACGCTGCAGTGACTGAGATGTAGAGAACAAACGTGGTCACCAGTGGGGAGAAGAATGAAGGGAGGAGCAAACAGATCAGGTGTCAGAGGTGCAGACTACTGTTTATAAAATAAATAAGATGCAAGGATATATTATGTAGCACAGGGAATATAAGCAGTGTTTTATAACAATTTTAAATTGAATGTAATCTATAAAATACTGAATTGTTATCTTGTACACCTGAAATTGATATAAGATTGTAAATCCACAGTACTTTAAAAGTTTCAGAAAAAAGGAACATACAAGATGTTTCCTCATGGCAGAACGCGAGGAGCCTCTTGAAAATGAAAGAGGAGAATGAAAAGGCTGGCTTAAAACTCAACATTCAAAAAACAAAGATCATGGCATTTGATCCCATTACTTCATGGCAAACAGAAGGGGAAACAATGGAAACAGTGACAGACTTTATTTTCTTGGGCTCCAAAATCACTGCAGATGGTGATGCAGCCACGAAATTAAAAGACACTTGTTCCTTGGAAGAAAAGCTATGACCAACCTAGACAGCATATTAAAAAGCAGAGACGCTATTTTGCTGACAAAGGTCCATATAGTCAAAGATATTCTTTTTCCAGTAGTCATGTATGGATGTAAGAGTTGGACCATAAAGAAAGTGGAGTGCTGAAGTATTGATGCTTTTAAACTGTGTTGTTAGAGAAGACTCTTGAGAGTCCCTTGTACTGCAAGGAGATCAAACTAGTTAATCTTAAAGGAAATCAGTCCTTAATATTCATTGGAAGGACTGATGCTGAAGCTCCAATACTTTGGCCATCTGATGTGAAGAACTGACTCATTGGAAAAGACCCTGATGCTGGGAAATATTGAAGGCAGGAGGAGAAGGGGATGGTTAGATGGCATTACTGACTCAATAGACATGAGTTTGAGCAAGCTCTAGGAGTTGGTGATGGACAGGGAAGCCTGGTGTGCTGCAGTCCATGGGGTTACAAAGAGTCGGATACAACTGAATGACTGAACTGAACTGAACTGAACTGAACACGTTTCCATTTATATAAAGTTCAAATATTGGCAAAACTCAACAGCATAATCTAGGGATATATTTATGAGTGGTAAAGAAATTCAAGGAATTGAGTATTATAAGGCAGAATAGTGATTACCTTTGCAGAGAGTATGAGGTTAGGATGAGGAAAGTTATATAAAGGGCTTCTGGAGGTGCTAGAAGTGTTTTATTTCTTTTCTTTTCCTTCTTTTTCTTTTTATTCATCTTTGGACTTTGCCACGCGGGATGTAGGATCTTAGTTCCCCAACCAGGGATTGATCCCCTGCCCCCGCATTGGCAGCGCAGAGTCTTAACCACTGGACCACCAGGAAAATCCTCCCCATCTTTTAAATTTATTATTATTTTAAAAAATCCTTTGGAGTGCTTTATTTCTTCATCTAGATGTTAATTGCATAGATTTTTGCTTAATATTTTGTTATTAAACTATACATATGCCCTGTGCACTTCTCTCTTTGTGTGTGTTGTATATTTCATCATAGAAAAAATGAAAGGAACCTATTATAACCCGGAGCAGGAGAGAGGTCCCAGCCACTGAAGCCCGAGGGAGCTGTTTACCTGGATTGGTAACGTGCGTCGATAGGACAGCCCTGCTGGGTAGTGGAAGCTGATCACCGTGCCATAGGAATCCTCGCCCTCATTGGACACCACCACTGTCACATTGAGCTCCAGGGAGCTCCCCACCACCAGGGTCTCCAGCCTGAACAGGAAGGACAAGATTGGGAGAGAGACTCCAGGGAAATAGGTTGGAATTGTTTCAGGAGTGGGGGCAGGGCTGTGGGAACGCATGAGCTACGTGCTGATGACCATCCAATCCAAAGCACTTCTTTGTTAGAAGGAGAGGCAAAGGGAAACACAGGGACTTCCCATCGCATGAGGATGGGAGCCTCCAAAGCTTTAGTGTATGGCTATGAAAGGAGACAGAGCTCACTCACCCTGAGAAGCTCAGGCTGACACTGAGGTCCCCTTCACAAAGGTGATCTTGCCCACAGTTCTTCTCAAAGGGGAGCTGCAGCAAAACAGTACATTCTCTTCCCATCCGTGTCTCAATCCATCCCCAGTCTCATTAGGAACACCCGTCAACACTGAGCATCACTGAGCGCCCACCCTGTGCCAGACTCTGTCCTAGCACTCACTGTCCTAGACTCTGGCAAGGAGGTGGGGCAGACAGTGTGAGAGGGGCAGTTAGAACATAAGAGAAAGAGAAGACAAGATCCTTGGCTTCAAAGAACGTAATGTTTAGTTGAGGAGTCACATTCAACTGGAACAAGCATTCGGCAAACATTATTAACAGTCGCTAATGAGACAAGTTCTGCACTCGGAAGGTGGCAACTGCAGGTGAATCAGACATGGTGGTGCTTACATTCAAGGAACCTACAATCCCTGAGGGGTCCACAGAAGTGGAGGCAGATGGCTATCAGTCCAGTCACGTGGTATTTGGCCGGGTATCACCATGACACAGTAGGAGGCCAGAGAAGAAGTAACAAGTGCTGAGCAGTGGTTTTCAAAAGAGAAGGAGATAAGACTGGGCTCTAGGGATGAGAGGAGATCTTTGAGGTGGAGAGAAGATGTTTTTCCAAATAAGAAATATGACATGCTGGAAAGATATAGAAATCAACTGCCAAACCATGTCTTCATCTGTTTATTATGCTGCCCTTACTAGGAACACTATGAGCAATTACAGGTACCTGTAGTCACTTGACAGGGCCTCTTCTTGAAAACAGAAAGGAACTGCAACATGAAAAAGAAAGACAGACAACATGGACAAAGACATAGAGGTAGAAATGAGAAAAGCTGGGGGACTTCCCCCGCAGTCTAATGGTCGAGACTCCATGCCTCCTGTTAGATAACACAGGGGGCTCAGCTTGGTGCTCTGTTGCTCTGTGATGACCTAGAGGGGTGGGATGGGAGGGCTGGAAGAAGGCTCAAGAGAGAGGGGATATATGTATATTTATAGCCGATTCATGTTATACAGCAGAGATCAACACAACACTGGAAAGCAATTATCCTCCAGTTTCAAAAGTTGCATCTGACTGGAGACGGTCGTGAAGTCACTCAGAAAAAGACAGACACCACCTGATATCACTTATATGTGGGGTTTAAAATATGACCGGAATGAACCTATGAGACAGAAACAGAATCAAGATTATAGAGAACAGACTGGTAGTTGCCAAGGGGGAGAGAAAGGAGAGGGTTGCACTGGGAGTTTGGGATTAACAGATGCAAATTGGTATATACAGAATGAATAAACACCAAAGTCCTACTGCATAGCACAGGGAGCTATACTCAACATCCTGTGATAAACCATAGCGGGAAAGAAGATGAAAAACATGTGCATGTATGTATAACTGAGTCGCTTTGCTATGCAGCAGAAATTAACACAACATTGTAATTCTACTATGTGTGTGTGTGCGTGCTAAGACACTTCAGTCGTGTCACACCCTTTGTGACCCCATGGACTGTGGTCCTCCAGGCTCCTCTGTCCAAGGGATTCTCCAGGCAAGAATATTGGAGTGGGGTGTCTTGCCCCCCTCCAAGGGATCTTCTCAACCCAGGGATTGAACCCTCGTCTTCCACATCTCCTGCACTGGCAGGCAGGTTCTTTACCACCAGAGCCACCTGGGAAGCCCAATTCAACTATACCTCAAAAAAAAAAAAAAAAAAAAGATCCTGTACTCTGCTGCAGGGGGTGCAGGTTTGATCCCTGGTCAGGGAACCAAGATCCCATGGGCCAAGTGACACAGTCAAAATAAAAAAAAAATTGATAAATAAATTAAAATGTGGGTTTAAAAAAATAAAAGAAAAAGTTCAAAGGGTCTGCAGAATGAGAACCAGAGAGTTTATGTTGGGGCAAAGTGGATAATCAGCCGAGATGTGGGTAGGGCTCCAAGCTGGGCCAGGCTGTGAGAATGGGGCGGAAGCATGTTAGATGTGATGTGGTTTCGTGGGCACCTGGGAGCCAGCCTAGGTTCTTTAGCACACAGAGACACAGCAAGAGTCAGCACATCCCTGGGACTTCCTAGGAAGACTCACGGAGGCCGTGAAGAGGTCCTGGGAGCCCACAGCCAGCACGGGGCGGAGGTTCTGAGATGAGGCAATGGGTTCCCCAACCAGGGAGAAGTTGAGTCGCAGGATAATGGGGTTCACTATGTCCTCCACACAGTCCTGGAGAAGAAGGGGCTTTAAAGAACCTGCTTTCCTCCTCCTTACCTGCTACCCTGGTGGGATTTCTCCTCCACCACATCCACGCCGTGGAAACCCGATTCCCCAGCCTCAACTTTCTCCTCTCCTGCCCCAGACTCCCCGCCTTTCCTGCCTCATTCAGGAGGGAGTGGAGGTGTCAGAGGCTGGCCCTGGGCTCCTTCCTCCCTCTCCCAGAGCCCACAGTCCTCACTGGTAAAAGCAGCTTCATGGAGTCACAGTGCTCTCCCAGCCCCAGGGTTTTTCTTCGAGTCAAAGTCCAGTTATCGGTCTCATCAAAAACAGCACGAGAAATCAGCCGACCTGGATCCAACGCCAGATCGTATGTGACAGAGCTTTGGACGTCACCTGAAGCAGAAGGGACGGAAGACGAAAAGTGAGAGAAACGCGAAGGTTCTGTTTTCATTTTTTCATGCAATGGAGATTTGCTGAGCACTTTCTGTGGGCCACGAACTGTACCAGGTGCTGGGATACAGGTGGAGAAGATGGATAAATATGGTCCCTGTCCTCCTGAGCTCGCAGCCTAGAAATGGAGATCAGCGTGAAGGACATAACATCACAGCTTGATCCCTGCAAGGGCCAGATCCTCAGTGGTACCAGAGAGGGCTTGCTAACTCAGATCTGGCGATCAGAGATGCCTTCCTGGTTGGACCTTGTCTGAGCTCTAACCTAGAGGATGAGCAGGAGTCAGGTGAAAAGTGGGGAGGGGAAAATCCCATATCTGGGGAACAGTGGCTAAGACCAGAAGGGAGAGGGAGGCTGGTACATTAATTAAAAATTATACTGAGGAGAGCTTCCTGGGTAGATTAGTGGTGAAGAATCTGCCTGTCAATGCAGGACACACAGGTTTGATCCCTGATCTTGGAAGATCCCACATGCTTTGGAGCAACTGACCTCATTGGCTACAATTTCGGAAGCCCTTGCGCCCTAAAGCCTATGTTCCACACCAAGAGAAGCCTCTACACTGCAGCTAGAGAAAAACCCACGCAGCAAGGAAGACCCAGCACAGCCAAATATAAATTAAAAAATTTTAAGTGTATGGATGGAATTCCCTTGCAGACCAGTGGCTAGACTCCATGCTTTCACTGCCGGGGGCCAGGAGTTTGACCCCTGATCAGAGAACTAAGATCTAGCAAGACCCTTGGTGTGGCCAGAAAAAAAAAGGAGGGGGAGTGCTTGGAGTAAGGGAGGCTGGAGAGGCAGGGGGGCCAAATCATCGGTGTCACAGTGGGCAAGAGTTTTAGTCTTTATAAATACAACATGGGAGCGGGTGAGGAGTGGTGAACTGTGTTCAGGACCAATCAAGGTAACTACACCTGGTGCAGAGTGGGTGGGAGGGAGCAAGAATAGCTGTGGACACAGCTCAAAGAGGGTGGGATGGAGAAGCCTTGTCCGCTGGGAAGGTGGAAAAGAGGGCAGACCTCCCATGAATCCTGGAGAAGGAACCTAAAGGCCTGGGTGTGGGAAGAGGAAGGGAGAAGGGCAGTTGGGTGGACGTGGAGGTGAGATCTGGGTTCCTGGCTCCATTTGGCCCTGAGGAGAGGGCTGGGTAGGGCGCCTCTGGGAGGTAAGGGTCTGGTCTACCAGGAGGAAGCTCACCTAGGTGATCCTGTGAGCTTTTGTGGATGGTGAGACAGACTGTGGCTTGTCCAGCTTCCACGGTGGTGGTCAGCTCATCCCAGCACTGATACACAGCCTTTGTCACCTCCGGGGGTATGAATTTCATAGTCACGTTCACCTTCAGCACTGGCAGGGTCCTGAGGGTACATGAGGGGCTGAGGACCGGCTTCTGGCCTCCGGCAGGGAAAACAAGGGAGGGGGCAGCTTGGTGAATCAGACACAAGGGGCAGGCAAGTGAGGGGGGGTTGTCACCTGAGCAGTAGTGCGTGCCCCCGGGCCCCCACAGCAAGATCCACCAGTCCATCCTGCGTGAGGTCCTGACCCCCACTCAGCGAATGCCCGAAATACTGGAGCTCCAGGGAGAGCTGGGAGCCTGCGATCCGCTGGCCGGAGAGAGGAAAAAAAAGTGCAAGTCAGGGGAAGGGGATGGGAAAGGTTTGAGAAGGAAAATTTGGAAAGGACACTGAATAGAGTAGTTGAAGAGAAGGGAGGGGACATCCCTGGTGGTCCAGTGATTAAGATTCCATGCTTCCAGTAAAGGGGGCACAGGTTTGATCCCTGGGTGGGGAACTAACATCCCACATGTCACAGGGCACAGCCAAAAAATAAAATAATAATAAAAAATAAAATTTTAAAAAAGGAGAAGAGTGGAGAGCAAACAAAATGAGGTCCCCAGGGTCCCCAGACAGAGATCGGAGCACTTTTGGTCCAATGAGGACCTTGAGGATGCAAATTAATGACAAAATCAAAGCATCATGAAGAGAGCATAACAGATTCATTTACTCGTCCTCTGTAAGTTCATTCATAAATATTGGAGGAATGGACAGCTTAGTGCTGTCCTCGAGTTATCTTTACATGAAGTCAATGGAATTTGCTCATCCTTTTATGTTTCACAGAAGGAAATCAAGGTTCACAGAGGCTAAGTCAGTCACTTGCATAAAGCCACACAGACCACAGGGCTGGTCAGGCGTTTGACCTGGGGCCTGTGATCTCTTAACCACTAAGCTGCCCACACAGTTTGAAGTCTGTTTGGAGTCAAAGGAGAGAAGAGAGAGCATTTGCGCTTAGCTGGGCCAGGAGCAATTCAGGGAAATAAACCACTAAAAGGAGCAGGGGAATGGTCACTGCTGAGACTGGGACAGGAGGTGGCACCAGGTGAACCTAAGACATGGGAAAGGAGGTGAAGGCTGGGGGGCCTCACCTGGCTGTGGGAGGGGCTGATGCCCAGTTCTGAGGTTCCGTGGAACAGGTAGACAGCACCCCGGTTCTCCTGCTCTCCCGGGGCCCCAACGGCCACATCCGCCAGCCTGTCCCCATTCACATCCCCCAGCGCGGTCAGGGCTGCCCCAAAGCGGCCCCAGGGGTGGCCCAGCTCCCCTCGCAGGACAGCATCACACTTCCACTTAGTCCTCTGCAGAATGAGAATGGTGTCAGGGCTCACCCACACCCAGACCCCACCCAGCCCGGGTCTCATCAGCTACTCACCCCCCGGGGAAAGGGGCACACAGACACCTGGCCCCCCTGGGTCTGCTCGTAGAAATGAGGGGCCCCGATGAGGGCCAGGTCAGAGCTACTATCTCCATTCACGTCCACGGAGCAGAGGGAGGCCCCGAAGTAGGAGCCGATCTGGAGGGCAGAGTCGGGAGTCATCCTGTCTGCCCTCTCCCAGGAACACGCCCCCTGGGCCAGGTCCCGCCTCTCCCCAGACACCAACACCTCCCCCAGAGGCCCTGCACCCCCTTCCTCTCCTCCTTCTCTGCCCCTGGAGACCCCCTCCACACTCAACCTGGGTCCCTGTGACTTCAGCCTTCGGCCTCCATTGCCTGGACACCTGGGTGAAGAGGATCACCTTCCCGGTGTGCTGATGGCGGGGGGCCCCCAGGATCAGGCTCTGGACCCCCTTCCAGAGGGCCAGCTCTGTGGAGTAACCTGAAGGGGCCAGGGTCAGCACCGAGGCTTCCCCACCCCTGTCCCCTCATCCCCCACCCCCAGGCCCCTGTCCTTCCCAGGCAGCCCATCTCCTGCCCAGCCCCCAACCACAGCCTTGTCTCACCCAGGTAAGAGTCCCTCATGTCCACATGCTCCTGGGACATGTTGATGAAGGTGGGGTTCTTATTTTGGGGGTACAGGAAAGCACCTCCAGACCAGCTGAAGCTCCCCACAGCCCCCAGAACTGGTCCATCCTGGGAGAAAAGAAAGGATTCCAGGGTGAGCAGGTGGGAAGAAGACAGCCTGTTCTGAAGAAATGCCTGCCGCTGACTCCGCCACTCATCTGGAAGTCTCTCTTGTCATTTCTAGCTCTCATCAGCAGCCTCGTGTCCCTGACTCCTACATCTCTCAGTCCATCCCCACTGCCACTGCCAGAGTCACCCCAGCGCCTCTCAGCCACTGTCCTTTCTGCCTCCTCGCTTGTTCTCCTCTGCTTCATCTACTGTCCCAGAGCTGGGCTTTTTAAACCCAAATGTGAGGCCACTACCCTGCTGGCAAACCAAAGAGACTTCCTGTCATCAAACCCCCGAGGGTGGCACTTAGTAGCCTTCGCAATCAAGTCTATGGAGTTACCCGGTGTTCCAGAACACACCAACCCTCTGACCTGGACACTCCTCTCTCCTTTTTCTGGGACTCAGCTCCTCTCTCTGGAGGAGTCAACCTCAAAGTTACGTCTGTGAGATGTTCCTGGCTCCCTCAGAAAGTGCTAGGCATTTCCTCTTCTGAATACTTTGTTTATTGCCTTTTCAAACTCTTGATTATGGCTAATTTAGGACATATACAAAAGTCAAAAGGAACGTGTAATGAACCCATTAGTACCCGTGACCTAGCATCACTGATTACCTCATGACAAACCTTGTTCCATTTCTCGGTCCCCCTCAATTGCCCTCAAAATTATTCTGGGTAAGGGGCTTCCCTGGTGGTCTAGGAGCTAAGACTCTGCACTCCAAATGCAGGGAGACAGGGTTCATTCCCTGGTCAGGGAATGAGATCCTACCTGCCACAGCTGAGACCTGGTGCAGCCAAATAAATATATCAATAAAAATTATTCTGGATAATATCCTTCTGAATATTTTGAACATGTACTTCCTTTCAGACCGCTGTCTGTCTCTATCATTATTTTGAACTGAACTGACCGTCACTTCTCTGGTCTTCGTGGTCTGGTCTTTCTCAACTCTCCAGCTCTCTCTCCATGCTGCCCCTAGCTCCCCTGGCTCCGGCTGCGCTGGCCCTTCTCTCACTCTAGCGTAGGAACCCCATTCCTGCCTCAGGACCTTTGCACCTGCTGTTTCCTCTACCTGGAGCAATTTCTCCCTAGATATTTCCAGGCCTCACCCTTGCTCATCATTCAGCCTCCATGGTTATTCCTTAGCCCTCCTCTGATCACCTCTCTTCTTCTACTGCAGTGCTTAGTACCATCTGAAAGTCTTTCATTTCTTCGTTTTTTTATCATCCCCTCCCACTAGTTACACATTCCAGGAAAGCAGGGACCTCAGCTATCCCATTCTCTGCTGTGCTTCTAGCACCTATATTCATTGCCTGCGTGTCTCTCCCAGACTAGACAGTGAGCTTGAGGGTTGAGTCCGCTTTCTTATTTATTCTGAGTCCCGGCTCCCAGCCCCAGGCTGGTGCCTGAGACTCTTAATCAAGCACACGCTCCACCCACCATTGTGAGGATGGAACTGAAGCCTTCTTGAGACATCTCATGCTGGAAGGAGCTACTTGTCCCCGACTGCGTTCCTGTGGGGGAAATGGGTCATTTAGGCTCCCAGAGACCTAGAGACAGTGAGGATTCAGAGCAGAGAGAGGAGAATGTGGTTTGGGGCTTGAGTTCTGGGTAACGATTTGGGGCGAGCTGGAGTAGGGATCCAGAAAGAGGACTCTTGGACTGCAAGGAGATGGAACCAGTCAATCCTAAAGGAAATCAACCCTGAATGTGCACTGGAAGGCCTGATGCTGAAGCTCCAGTACTTTGGCCACCTATGTGAAAAGCCGACTCATTGGAAAAGACCCTGATGCTGGGAAAGATGGAAGGTGGGAGGAGAAGGGGGCGACAGAGGATGAGATGGTTGCATGGCATCACCGACTCACTGGACATGAGTTAGAGCAAGCTCCGGGAGACAGTGAAGGACAGGCAAGCCTGGAGTGCTGCAGTCCATGGGGTCGCAAAGAGTCGGACACGATGGAACTACTGAACAACAACATGAGTAGGGACAGATCCTGGGGACTGTGGGGGACAACTGGATCTCGGCTCTTTCAGTTCCGACACCCAAACTCACTCCCCATTTACCCTCAACAGCAAAGATCTTCTCCTGAAGCCGCTTTAGGATGCTGCTGAGTGCTGCAAAGTTGTCCACCTTGAACACGTGGTCCTCCGAAGGCATGGAGCCAATGATGTTCAACTCCTGCCTGGCAGCGGGTGCCTGGAAAGCATCTCCCACCTGCAGCAGAGAGGCACATGAGGAGGAGGGGCCCACCAGCCCTTCTGCCTGGGGGAGGTGAAGGCTGAGTCTGGGGGAGCCAGGAGCAAAGGACACACCCCAATAGCGTAACGGATGATGTTGGCTTTCTCTGCCTCGGGGATGACGTCGGTGTATTTCAGGGGGTCTTTAAATTTCTCCCCGTCTGTGATGACAATGATGATTTTCCTGGCACTCTTACGGGCCCCATTCTTACTGTGAAATAGTTCTCTCCTGTCAAGGAAGAAAGAGGGGGTAACTCTACTGAGATTTTGGGAAGCAATCATTTGCGCACTAGAAGCTCCTCTGGAGAGACTGGGGAGGCCTGGTACCCTGAGACTCAGGCATGTTAAGTCATGGCTTCATAACATTACTGACAAAAATTACTGGCCCCAGCACCTAAGCCATTTTCTTCCTGGGCCACCTGGCCTCCAGTATTGGGCAGGCACGTGGTGGTATGTAGAGAGCGAGAATGGATGAGGGATGGGGAAGAGAAAGGAGCTGAGTGGGGAGAAAAGCACAAAGAAGACACTTGGCAATAATTCCTGAGTCCCTTCCAGGGAGGTAAAGAGGAGCTGCATTTTTTTTTTTTTTTTAAATTAAAATCCACAGCCGTTTATCTCAGACTTCTTGGGCAGAAGCACTGCGCTCATGTCATCTCGTTTAATCCTTCCAACCAAGTTGTGAATTTATCCTCATTTGACAGTTTTCCAAGACTTAGAAAAAGCCGATTACTCCAACGGTGACCCAGGTAGCAAGCCGGGAGCCAGGATGGGAACCGAGAAGCAAACCCAAGTGGGCTCAGAGTCCAGCCAATCCAAAGCCAGGCAAAGGGGAAAGGAGTCTGGCCCTCACCCTGCCTCAGAGAATTGCAACCAGTGAGGGGACCAGAAACACTCCAGGAAGACTCTGCCTACGGCCCCCTCGCTTCCCCATGAGCCCTTTCTCCAGATCCTCGACCCAGCGCCAGACAGTGGCAGGGAAGCATTTTATCTGCAGGTAGCAGGGGTCGGAGCTTACACCACTCTCAGGATACCGGTGGCTGTGAATGTCAGACCATTCAGCTGGGCGATGGGATCCACCAGGCTCCGAGAGCTCCGGATGGTCCGAAATTGGTTGAAGGTGAAGTGGGTCTTCATAAGGTTTGAATATTGCATCAGCGAGAACTGTGAAGGCCAAGAAAAGGGCCCTGGTGTTCAGGAGTTGTTTGTGTGTGTGTGTTTTTAGTAAGCTTTAAATTTTTGAATAATTTTGCACTTACAAACCATGTTCCATGTGATTTTGAGGCCTGACAAGTATATACTGAAACCCAGAAAAAGAAAACTGGGAAATCAAAGCTAAATATTGCTTCTTTCATGGTTTACAAAGAATAACCTTGCCAACTACCATATTTGTTAAATTTAGATTAAAAAAATTTTTATAATATACAAAATCAATTTGAAGTCTATATTTCCTTGTTTCTCAAGAATTTATGGACTTCCTAGGTGGCTCAGTGGTAAAGAATCCACCTGCCAAAGCAGGAGACTCAGGAGACGTGGGTTTGATCCCTAGGTTGGGAAGATCCCCTGGAAAGGGAATGGTAACCCACTCTAGTATTCTTGCCTGGGAAATCCCAAGGACAGAGGGGCAACAAGAATTTATACACACACACACATATATATACACACACACTGGTTACTGGGAAATAAAATAATAAGATAAAGAAATCATGAGTTATATGCAAAACATGATAAAGAAATCATCAATTATTTGGCCAAGTTACCTTCAGTCAAATTTCACAGCAAAATTATTTTATATTCCTTTCAATGTATTTAAATAGCAAAAACCTATTTCCTGTGGCGCATGGGGACATAGTAAATGTGATGGGGAAACCTCCTCCCAGGTCAGGTCTCCAATTGGCCCTGCATGGGAACCATGCCTTGACCTTGGACCCTAGCTTCCTCAAGGCACAGGCCTATTGATCCAGCCCCCAGTGATGCCAGGCAGCCTCCCAAGTTGACCTTCCCAGAGGTAGACCCTCCCCCACCCCACTCCCCAGGTCTCAGAGGGCCTAGTCTTCACCTGCGTGTTGGTGCGCTTGAACAGGTCCATCACAGCTCTGACAAAGTTCTTCATCCGTTTAAAGTCGGTTTGGTCAATGCTGCCGGAGCCATCAATCAAGAAGGCGATGTCCATCTCTTGATTTGGACACTCTGTCCAGAGGGAGAGAGGAATCAGAAACATATGTTTGCGGGGACTTCCCAGGTCGTCCAGTGGCTAAGAATCCTGCCTGCCAATGCAGGGGACATGAGTTTGATTCCCGATCCGGGAAGATTCCATATGCCTCGGGGCAACTAAGCTGTGCACCACAGCTACTAAGCCCATGTGCCCTAGGGCCTGTGCTCTGCAACAAGAAAAACCACTGCAGTGAGAAGCCAGCACACCACAACGGAGAGAAGCAGCTGCTTGCTGCAGCTAGAGAGCGCCCACGCGCAGCAAGCTTGCTGCAGCTAGAGAGAGCCCGCGCGTAGCAACAATGGCCCAGCTTAGTCAAAAGTAAAGAAATTCATGTGTGGGTCCCAGCCACATCCTGGGGCCCAGAAACCCTTTCTGCTCCACAGAGTTGGGGAGCCATTCTTGGCACAGGGACCAATCCCCACACTATCCACAGAGGAGGTCCAAATTTGCTGTCTCAGCCCCTTTCCCTTTAGCAGAGTCCCTGTTTCTCCCCTCCTCCCACAAGGCTTACAGAAGGGGAGAAAGAAGTAGAGTATGGGGGCTGGGTGGGCTCCTCACTCTGTTAGTCAACAAATTTTTATTGATTACACATGTCAGGGATACTGTGGCCTGCGTGCATGTGTGTGTGTGTGTGTGTGCACACGCGCGCTAAGTCGCTTCAGTTGTGTCCAACTCTTTGTGATCCTATGGACTGAATGTAGCCCACCAGGCTCCTCTGTCCATGGTATTTCCCAGGCAAGATACTTAAACATTGCCATTTCCTCCTCCAGGCGACATTCCGGACTCAAGGATCGAAACCCTGTCTCCTGCTTGGCAGATGGATTCTTTACCATGTAGCCACCTGGCCGCCCACACAGAATTATGGCAAGGATGAAAACAATGAGCATGTCAGCGCTCCTCCCTCCATTTGTCCACCCTCTCCTTCCCATGCTGTGTGCTAGACAGTACAGGGAGCTCCGCTCAGTGCTCTGTGATAACCTAGAGGGGTGGGATGAGGGGGCGGGAGGGAGGCGCAGGAGGGGGGGATATATGATTACATGTAACCGACTCACTTTGTAGTACAGCAGAAACTAACACAACAGTGTAAAGGAGTCCTACTCCAATTTGAAAACGGAATGAATATGTACGTAAAGTACTTAAGACAGGGCTTGGTGCCCCATAAGGGCTAGTTGTTATCACCATCATCACCATTTACCAGGCATTTTTCTGTGCCCAAGGACACACCTGGAACAGATGCTAAGGTGTGCTCTCAAGACCTGTCCCCCATCAGGATGGACGTGCTCATTCCCAGCTGTAGGGAGTTGGCTGTCAATGGCTCCCAGTGGAGTTCCTCCCTAGGTGTCACCCTACTCAAAAGGGAGGTGTCTTGCCCAAGGTTACCCTTTCTGCTCCAGGGGGCAACCTGTACCCAGCCATGCTCCAAGCTCCCGGTGGGGCGACTGAGGCCTCTCCCTGTCTACCCTGTCCATCTACTCAGTCCTGCTTCCCTCATACTCTCATGGGGGTTGCTCCTGAGAATATTTTCAAGGGAGCCGCAGAGCCCGTCTCTAGGGAAATCGGACTGAAGACCAAAGTTTTATAAAAAATCTCATTCCTGCCCTTGCGGAGTCCACACAGTAGAAGAGAGACACAGCATATGCATATGAAGAAATAAGACATTTCAGGCTGTCCCCAAACTTATTTTGGGGGTTGTGGTCTCGGTGCAAAACCCAGCTGATGCCTCTACCAGCACCCCACATCCTGTGTTGGTCTCGGGGTGCTGGGAGATCAGGCCACCACATTGAGGTGTGAGGCTGAGCTGCGGCAGCCGGCCTCAAGTCACTGAAGCAAAAATGCCTTCTCCCAGCTCCTCACTCCTCCCCCACCCTGCCTGCTCAACCAGTATCACCAGTGCTGAGAAGAAATGGAAGAATAGAAGGTCACTTTCCTCCCTGCTTTCTAGTCTTCCTAGGAAATCCAGCCATCCACATGGCAGGCTGAGCGTGTGCTCAGGTGCTCCCAAGCTGGGTAGCTGGTGTTCTCTGTAACCACATCTTGTGCTCGTACCCACTTTTTTAGCTCCATGACAAAATCACCCTCCCTCTCCACATGCTCTCTCAGACCAGGCCTGTGGCCAGTGCCCTTGCAATGTCACTTCTGTTTCTTGCTGTTTTTATTGTATCCCACAGCAGGCACCTGGCTGAAGGTGATTGCCTTCTGAAAAAAGAACCAAGCCAATCAGGCAAGGTTGGTTCAAGCTCTGGGCTCTGCCACTTCCTAAAGTGGAAACTCATCTCTCTGAGCCTCAGTCTTCTCATCTATAAAACGGGGATCATCCTGGCCTCCACGAGGATCTCATGAGGACCTAGAAGGGGATTCACACCCAGCACCCAGTACCCAGCACTGCCTGGCGCACAGTCTTTCCATATCTATTCAAACCTGCCTTATCTGCACCAGTTTTACACATGTATGTCCCATTTTCATCAGACATCACATCTCAGGAGCCCCAGAAACATCTAAGAGAAGACATTTACCACTTAGTGTTCAAAGCTACCTCTCCTGCCCTGCTGCACAGACATCCCCGGTGGGGCCTGGGACTCACTAGAGTCTTTGCCACTCTCCCTGTCCCCTCTGTAGACTCTGCTCTCACAACTTTGTCTGGGGGCTATTTCTGCTGCTGCTTCACTTCTGGCTAAAAACCCATGAAGTCTGGGTTTGTATTTTCTCTGGGCCAAAACACATGCCTTGGGACTCCCCTGGTGGTCCAATGGTTAAGAATCTGCCTGCCAATGCAGGGAACATGGGTTTGATCCCTGGTCAGGGCAGTAAGACCCACATGCTGTGGGGCAACTAAGCCTGTGTGCCACAGCTACTGAGCCCAAGCTCTACAGCCCATGCTCCGCAACAAGAGAAGTCACTGCAGGGAGAAGCCCACACACCACAACTAGAGAGTGACCCCTACTCACTGCAGCTAGAGAAAGCCTGCGTAGCAATGAAGACCCAGTACAGCCATGAATAAACAGATAAGTAAACAACAACAACAAAACATGTGCCTTGTGCAGTCCCTGGCTCTCCCTGGGGGCCCATTGTTTCCTTTGATGCCACACACGGGGTTGTTTATCTCCTTCCTGTGCCTTCCTCCTGGTCCAAACAGATAATCTTCAGTTAGAAAATTAGTCATAAAGGCAATCACATACACATGCCAGGCTGGAGTCTAAGCACTTAGACACGTATATTAAATCTTTTAAATCCTAATAGCCACCTCAATTATTGAGTTCCATTTTACCAATGAGGAAACTGAGGCCCAGGGAATGTAGCCACTTGCCCAAGGACACAGAAGATGAACTTGTAAAGACTGACCCTCAGAGGACTTCGCTGGTGGCCCAATGGTTAAGAATCTGCCTTGAAATATAGGATACTTGAGTTCGATCCCTGGTCTGGGAAGATTCCACATGCCTCGGAGCAATTAAGCCCATACACCACAACTAGTGAACCTCATACGCTCTAGAGCCTGGGAGCTGCAACTACTGAGCCCGTGTGCGCTCTAGAGCACGTGCTCTGAAACAAGAGAAGCCCCCACGGTGAGAAGCCCTCCCACTGCAGCTAGAGAAGTAGCCCCTGCTCATCACAACTAGAGAAAGTCTGTGTGCAGCAATGAAGACTCAGCACAGCCATAAATTTTTAAAAAAGAAAAAAAAAAAAAGAGGAAAGAAAGAAGAAAAAAAAAAAAAAGACTGACTCTCAGAGAGAGAGACAGCTGCAGGGCCCGCCTAGGCACCATTCTCTGCGGGAGACATCAGTGCTGGCAAAACTGTGCCTCACACTCGCCATGATCGGGTCCTTTTCTGCCCTTGTAAGGGGAAGTGTGAGTTTGGGGGTATCTTGGCAGACTAGTAGAATGCCCCAGGACTGCCTCCCTCTTGGATTCTCGGATCTATGGTCCTCACCTCACGTTTTCACCACCCAAAACCCTTCCTCTGGAAACCAGGAGGCACCCCAACACCTGTTGGCTGATGTGGGACCCTCATGCCTCCTGCAGCAGCACCCCGAGGCTCCTTCCTGCCCCGTCAGTCATCACAGCTCCCCAGCTTAGGGGGTCCTGCTGTGACTTCACTTCCTGTTGGGCCAGACTGTGCCCCCAGCCCCTGCTGAGCTTGCCGAGCCCTCTGGGAGGGGGCTTGGGGCACAAGAGGCCCAGGAAAACAAAGACCCAGAAGGTGGGGACCCAAGTTTCATGCTCTGCTAGCATGAGTGGTTCCAATACGTGCTCCACCCAGAACTGGCGTCTCTGGGGGACCTACCTGGTAGGGCAGTGGGGATGGTCCGGATGACCTGCAGGTGGGAGCCCAGCAGGAGGCAAGTGCCTTTTATGTACATGTTATCCCCACAGGCTTTGTGCACAGTCGGGCCGCAGGCCTGGGGGCAGAGGCCCGTGTGGGTGAGGGGGCCCCCAGAACACTCCCCCTCCTTTTCCCTCCGCCCCAGCCTCCTCTCCCTCAACCCCGTCAACCTCTTTCTCCCTCAAGACCCTCCAGGGACCCAGAAACACTCACCAACAGCTGGGAGAGATGGGTGGAGGCCGCCAGGGACAGGCCCAGGGACATGTCCACAGCCTCTGAGGGGGCTGAGAGGGCAGACACACAGGGTTACACCCATGGGTACGCCTTCACTTGGGGGGACAGTCCGGGCTGGAGGCTGAGGAGGGGGCAGTCCTGTGTAGGAGGTTGAAGGACCCAATCCCTGGGGCGAGTCACTCACTGTTCAGCGAGATGGGCTGACACTGACGGGTGGCAGGCATGCAGTCGTACAAACGTCCTGTTTTGTTGACTGTGACCACCTCCAAGGGGGCTCCCACCACGAGTCTGGAGGTACAACCAGGACAGACAGTCGCAGGAGGGGTGGGGGCATGGGGCGCTTTGGTTGAAGAAGTGTCATGGGGAAGTGAGATTTCACGATGGGAGCCCTCGGCCTTGGCCTGTGTGAGGCTACTCAAAATCAGGGCCTGAGTCTAACCCACAGAGGCTGAAAGGCCATGCTGGGCTTTCTGTTTGTCTGTTTGGGTACATGTGTGCGTATATAAATATACATGTATTTGTATATGCAAATAGTTTTGGAGATTGTGTGTGCGTGTTTTAACATTCACTCAGAATAAAACTATTCAGAACAAAAAATAGCATTTCCCAACCACAAGTCAGTGCAGTTTGTCTCCTAAGAGCCCTCATTCTGAGAGAGCCATTATTCCAAAAAATAGGTCACCTCAAGTTAAATGGAAAAATGTTCTGAAGCCAATAGATAATTCTGTAATTAATTGGACTATTTATTTATTTACAATTACAATTTTATTTATTTATGTGGCTGCTCCGGGTCTTTGTTGCAGCAATGTGGGATCTAGTTCCCTGATCAGGGATTGAACCTGGGCCCCCTGCATTGGGAGCATGAAAGTCTTAGCCACTGGACCACAAGGAAATTCCCAAATTGGATAATTTAAATATGATAAACAATTTAATTTAAAGCAGCTGTATCAGAAACTGCTTCATATCATTTCTATTCATTTATAAATGCAACTGTTTATTTGCAAAACACCTTGAGAGGGGAGAATTTTTTAATTTCTCATTGAGAAAAATGTTCTCATTACCAACAAGCTCGCTATTCAGGTGAGGGAACTAGACAAATACTAATATATTTTAACTGATTAGCCATGCAAGATTTGTTGAACTTGCCTTTAAAGATTCATTCTAGAGGACCATTCCCTTATGGAAACCTGAAATCCTTGTTTGTCTAAGACTTGAGGATGACACTGAATCAGGTGGTTGGAGATGTAGCCATTTGGTGTCTTCTGGCACAATCGGGTAAATAAACTTTTAGTTTTAAACTATTGACCTACAAGGGTTTTTTTTTTACCCCAACCCATTCCTTACATGTCAGCTCAACCTTTTCATTATCACTCAGCAGAAACCAGGAAAAACAGTAGCTTTGTAGCAATCAGAATGTCATCCAATATATATTATATACTTGGTTGGAAAGTCACTCAGTTGTGTCCGACTCTTTGCGACCCCATGGACTAAAGCACTGATGAACAGCAGACAATCAAGAGTTTCATTTTTGAAAAAAATAGGGCCTGAACACAAATTGACGGTAAGTGGGACAGAAGCTGCTGGATTTGTTGGGTGTTGTGTGGTTGTGTGGGGCTCCAGGGAAGCCAATGGGGGGAAGTGGTGGAGAGATTCTACACCTTGTTCTAGGTGGTTGTTACCTGGATACACATATGTGGAAAATTTTTTGAGTTGGACCTTCTAGATTCGTGCATATCAATCTCTGTGTTATATTTCAAAACAAAGAAAATAAAACTCTAGGGCCTGACGTCTGCTTCCATGTCCTCAGCCTGCCAGTCGAGGGAGAAGGAAGGGATGTACATTTGGGACTCAGTGACCTCTGTGTGCTCTGTCTTGGCTAACTGAAACTTCCTGTGCTCTCAGGGTCATTGCTAGTGCCACCGCCTCCGTGAAGTCCTCCTGGAGTTCTCTCCTGGGTTTGATGTCTCCCTTCCTGTGGCTTCCAGACTTTGGTTATGCTTGCATCACACTGTGACTTCAACTCCTTGGGTCCCGGTCTCTGGGACCCAAGAATGTGCCCTTCTGGAGGCAGCGTGGATACATAATTTGCCGATCCCAATGCAAAATAAAATTATGAGGCCTCCCTCCTGTTCTTGGAAAAAAGACTTTATCTCCCTTTCTTCTACAGGCCCTCCCTCTCTGCTGTCCTGGTGTTTCCTATTTGCTATTTAGTGTCACACTCCTTCATACACCAGGAATACAGCACAGATCCTTAGAGGCTGGGCAAGCCAGGTACAGCAGACCCTAACCTCGCCCGCCTCATGCAGGTGTGATGGACAGGTTTGTAGCCCATGCTGCCCTTCCTCCAGGTGGTAGCAATCAGAATGCCAGCCTGCAGGCCAAGGGGGCAGAGTTGGGGAAAGTGGGCGGGGCCTACCTAGATCTGTCAAACTGGACCACGCTCTGGCCAAAGCTGGCTATGTCCTCTCGGAAGACCAGGGGCTCCTCCACATCCAAGTTGAATCCGTGATAAGAAGCCAGGCCTGAGGAATACGGGGAGGTGGGGAGAACAGTCAGAGAAGCCCCTTCTCCTTTGAACCCCTGACTTCTCGGGGTCATGACACCCACCACGCTCAGCCTTGCTTCCCCATCTGCCCGAGAGAAAGGCATTCTTATTATCGCCACCTGTGTGGTTCCCATGTCTCCTCCTCCCTTAAAAATAGTCTAATCACAATACAGAGGGCAACCATCCAGAGAAATGCCCCTCACCCACAGTCTGAAATTAGGCCAGTCACCTCCTGGTAGGTTAAATAGAGCAGGAATATCCCTTAAAGATAAAGTGACTGTACAATTTATTGTCTAAACTTGGACCTTCCAAGAGGGGAGGGGGCACCATTAATAATTACACCAGGAACATTGGTACTGGCTCCAGGCAACTAGGGTGTGTGGTCATCCCACTTAAAACTGTCCTACTGCATCTTCCCATTAGGCTTAGGAAACAGACTTAGAATTCTGTGATTTATTACTTGTCATTTTGTATTCTCCGTGTCCTCGTTCCTGGTGCCAGGCTCTAGGAGGACAAGGACAGCTCCACCTGCCTTGTCTTGGTGCCTGGAACAGTGCCCAGCCCTTAGCAGGTGACTTTAGCATTTACTGAATGACTCTGAACCACACAGCTGGTCACTGGCACAACCAGGATTCCAACTCACTCTCCCGATTCTTTACTCATCCCAGTGGCTAAGCTAGAAAGCCCCAGGGGAAGACACTTTACATTTCAAGAGCTTTTCCCAATCCCTTCTCTCCTAACCAATCACCTTTCCTCTCCATTCCTCCAAGAAGCCTGGTTGTCTCTGGATGGAGGCGCTGACTCCAACCCCAAAAGTAGGAAAGCTTTAAGGAGACCAGGCATCAGGCCAGGCAGTGACAAGGAGGGTCCAGACACCTGAACCCTGGGGCTCTGGGCAGAGGCCAGATGTTTAGGATGCTGGTCCTTACTGGGTCCACATGTAAGGAAACCTCACGTCCGACATCTTTCTCACAAAGATTGATTCTATTCCTAGTCTGGAAGCAGCCCCTGTGATCTGACAGGTAGAGGATACCAAGAGACTCAGACCCAGATGCCTCAGGGGCCAGTGAGGTGACATCAAAGAGTGAAGTGGGCGGGTCTGAGCCCCGGGTGGTAAAGGCGGCATCCATTCCCAGACTCTGGTACCCAGAGCAGCCAGACCTTCCCATTTCTCAAGAGAAGCTGGAAAGACTCAGGAGATGTGCAGGACCAAGGAAGTGCTGTCTAAACTAAAGTCTTGCCATCTCTTGTGGATGGTGTGGCCTCCCCTCCCAGGGGCCCTGGGGCAGACGCCCCTCACTCCCAGCACCCACCCCAGGGCCCCCAGGAAAGGAAGGGAGAGAGAAGCCATGGGCAACCTGGAGAGCAGCTCACCTTCCACCCAAGCATAACCCGTGAACCCACATCCCTCAGCTTTGCCCAGCTCCTGCCCCTCCCCAGATTCCAGGCCATTCCTCCCACCACACCAGACTGGACAGGAGTCCTCTCCTTTTCCTTCAGCTCCTCCTGCCTGCCCTACCAGGCAGAGACCACCGCTCC
Organism: Ovis canadensis; assembly: GCF_042477335.2. NCBI lineage: Eukaryota > Metazoa > Chordata > Mammalia > Artiodactyla > Bovidae > Ovis > Ovis canadensis. The sequence continues at coordinate 42,674,217 of NC_091268.1, read as the reverse complement.
CCCAACCCACAGAAGGCCTCTCACAGCCCCACTCACCAGTCAGGAACAGCACAACTGCAAAGGCCATCCCCAAGCAGCTCATCAGAGAAAAAGAGGAGGACTGGGCAGCAGAGCACTGGAGGGTGCTCAGTGTCTCCGGGGGAGTTAAAATAACGAGTCAGGGCTTGACGTGGCAGGAGGAAGGCTCGGTGAGGAAGTACTTGGTTATTTACAGAAAGGCGGGGGCAAAGACACCTTGGGGAAAAGGCCCTATACTCCTTCCCATTCTACGTCCAGGGAGTTGGCTTCCCTGGCTGCCCCAGACCACCCTCCCCCGGCCCTTGAGACCTGCTTGATGCCAGGGTCCTGGGAGCTCTCTGGGGCCTCAGGAATCAGGCTGCATATGAGTGGAAGAGGCAGGACAGAAGGCCGCAGAAGGCCCCCTGCATGGACATGAGCCTGGAGAGGAGCAGACCACTGCCTGGGTACTTGGGGGGGCTGGAGCATGGCTGAGGGTGTTGTTTAAAGAATCAGAGCCCAGGGACTTCCCTGTGGTCCAGTGGTTAAGACTTCACACTTCAAATGCAGGGAGTGAGGACTTGATCCCTGGTTGATGAACCAAGATCCCACATGCTAGGTGGCACGGTTAAAAAAGACTTAAAAAAAATTTTTTTTTTTTAAAGAATAAAGAAGCAGAGCCCAGCAAGAGGAGAATGGACAACTAAACTGGTAAATTCCTACAGAGCACTTACTAGTCAGCAATAAAAGAGAACAGACCAAAGATATGGGTAACAACGTGGATGGATTTCAACTTTGTCATAAGTGGAATAAGACAGACACCAGAACTGTATAATATGAATCCTTTCGTAGGAACAGGTGACATTAATCTAGGAAGCTGGAAATCAGAAGAGCAATGGCCTCTCGAGGGGTGGGGATGTCTAACGTGTTAAATTTAACATTCAGCACACAAAATTTTAACATCTGTTTCACTGCTACTGCTGCTGCTGCTGCTGCTGCTAACTCGCTTCAGTCATGTCTGACTCTGTGCGACCCCATACTGGGGAGGGTTAAATACATGGGTGGTTGTTATTTTCTCTGTAGGTTTCTCTCCCTCTCTGGTGTGTTTTCATTGAAGTATAGTTGATCTACAATATTATGTTACTTTCAGGTATAGCAAAATGATTCAGTTATACATACATAGATATCTATTTTTTTAGGTTCTTCTTTCCTTATAAGTTATTATGAAATATTGACTATAGTTCTCTATAGGTCTCTGTTGGTTGGTTAGCTATATTATATATAGTAGGGTGTATATGTTAATCCTGAACTCTTAATTTTATTGCTTCCCCTCCTTTCCCCTTTGGTAACCGAATCTGCGTGTGTGTGCGTGTGTTTGTATTTTGGCCAGGCTGTGTTCCCCATCCAGGAACTGAACTCATGCTTCTGCAGAGAAAGTACCAAATCCTAACCACTAGGTCACCAGGGAACTCCCTGTGTGTGTCTTTAATATTCCACAATAAATGAATATCTCTCAAAATGTACAATGTGTAAAAGCCCAGGAGGAGACCTAGAAGGTTAAAATATGTGACAAAAATCCCTAACTGGGGCGTACTATCTCATGTATATATGTGACAGGCATTTGAAGCACTTAAAATGTAGACTGAATGTCGAGTACAGTAGTACATCCCTTACCTTTGGTTCGATTTCCAAGAAAATAGGAAATAAGAAATTTTAGAAATAATTCTTATGTTTGAAATTGCACCCTTTTCTCCTACCATCTACCGCAACCCGCAAAGGACGTGAATCATCAGTGGTCCAGCATATCTTGCCCATTAGTCACTTACTAATAGAGCCAGCTCGGTTATCAGATTGATGAGGTATCCCAGGGCTTGGGTTCAAGTGACCTTTTTTTTTTTTTTTTTACTAAAAATGGCCCCATTGTGCAAGAGGAGTGACACTGGCAATTCAGATGTGCCAAAGAGAAGCTGTAAAGTACTTTTTTAAGTGAAAAGGTGAACATTCTTGACTAAGTAAAGGAGGAAAAAAAATCATATGCTGAGGCTGCTAAAACCTACAAGTACACCTCTTCTACCTGTGAAATTGTGAAAAAAGAAAAAAAAATCTGTGTTAGTTTTGTTGTTGCACCTCCAACTGCAAAAATTACGGCCATGGTGCACGGTAAGTCCCTAGTTAAGAGGAAAAGGCTTTTGAAAAACTCTGCAATTAGGGTCTTCCCTGGTGGTCCGTGGCTAAGATTCCAATGCTCCCAGTGCAAGTGGCTCGGGTTTAATCCCTGGTCAGGGAACTAGATCCCACATGCCACAACTAAAGACCTGGTGCAGCCAAATAAATTAAATAAATAAAAAGAATTTTTAAAATTGCTTTACCATTATGTTTTCTTTATAAAAGCTATGTTCCAAAAAAATGACTCCAAAAGACTTATAGGAAAGAAATTGGTAAGTGGAAACAAACAAATATAAGTTCTGTTACCGTAGGAGAAAGCATTGTGTGCCTAGTCCCTCAGTTGTGTCCAGCTCTTTGTGAGCCCGGGGACTGTAGCCCACCAGGCTTCTCTGTCCATGGGATTCTCCAGGCAAGAATACTGGAGTGGGTTGCCATTCCCTCTGCAGAGGATCTTCCTGACCCAGGGATCGAACCCAGGTCTCCTGCATTGCAAGCAGATTCTTTATCATGTGAGCTGCAGGGAAGTTCTAAGACAAAGCATTAATATGGGAAAAAAATGATCATGAAGATGAAAAGTATAAGCCACAATAAAGAAGTTACACTCACCTTTGCAGGATAAGTGACATTGCAGTAAACATTATCACTGCGAATATAAGGCATTAAATCTTAATAATAAGGTATTTTGAGAGAGGGAGGGAGACCATATTCACATAATTTTTATTACAGTAAACTTAAAATTGTTCTGTTTTATTATTAGTTACTGTTGTTAACCTCTGTTTGGATGGCAATAAAATACAGTATTTCATTTGCGTTGCATGACAAATGGTTAACATCCTCAGTCATAAGTGGGACTTATGGGACTTCTCTGGTGGTCCAGTGGTTAAGACTTTGCCTGCCAATGAAGGGGGTGAGGGTTCAATCCCTAGTCGGGGAGCTAAGATCCCACATGGCTCGCTGCCAAAAAACCAAAGTATAAAACATAAATAATATTGTAACAAATCCAATAAAGACTTAGAAAATGATCCAAATTAAAAAAAATCTAAAAATAAATAAATGAGTTCTTAGAAACCAGTAACAAAGATATTGCTATTCCAAGAAAAATGGAAAAAAAAAAAACAGAAGAAAATGAAATAACACAAATGACTAGTGCGCTTTAAGCATATGTGAAGATGCCTGAGCTCAACAATAACAGAAGAAAAGCAATTTCTTTGTAATATCATACTATCAAAGATTAAAAATCTAATGTTTGGACAGACCCCCATAAACACTGGGCACAAGATTGATGAGGTCCTGTCTATATAGTAGGGGAAACATTGTTAATCTTTTACTGGGCCTAATTTATAAATTAAACTCTATCGCAGGTACGTAAAGTGAAAGTGAAAGTCTGTCAGTGTCTGACTCTTTGCGACCCCATGGACTGTAGTCTGCCAGGCTCCTCTGTCCATTGGATTCTCCAGGCAAAAATACTGGAGTGGGTAGTCGTTCCCTTCTCAGGGAATCTTCCCACCCCAGGAACAGAACCCAGGTCTCCTGCATTGCAGGTGGATTCTTTACCATCTGAACTACCAGGGAGGCCCAACAAGTTATGTAAGCGTAGGAAAAGCTTATAATACAGGTAACTCAGAACTCTACAAGGTTGCAGGCAACCATGGGGGGGTCTTGGAACAGAACCCCCAGGGATATGAGGAATCCTGTAGAGACAATATCAAATAGTTTTCAAAACAAAAATATTAGCTTTATTTACTTGAGCTGACATTTAACAGTCAGAAGAAATTAATTAGATGCTGAGAAGGGCATTGGTGATGCCCTTGTCGGGAATGGGGCTGAAGATCATGAGTGCTGACTTTGAGGCTTGACTTACTTACTTCCTACAAAGATGGTCAAGGCCAAGTTGAGCAATAGCCTTCTCCCTCTTGTTCTGAGGGGTCAGTAATAAACAGCTCCCCGTCATCACTTCTGCAGATCTGGGAACTTCTCTCTATGTTTGGAACCACAAAAATAATTTAATTTTTTTTTAAGTTTTTCAGATGAATTTATTTATTTATTTTTGCCTGTACTGAGTCTTTGTTGCTGCTCGAGGGTTTTTCTAGTTGCTGTGGGCAGGCTTTTCATTTCGGTGACTTGCTGCAGAGCATGTGCAGGCGTTGTCGTTTAGTTGCCCTGCACAGCATGTGAAGTCTTCTGGGACCAAGGATCGAACCTACGTCCTCTGCATGGGCAGGCAGATTCCTAACCACTGCACCACCAAGGAAGTCCAAAGATGATTTTTTGACAATTCTCCTCAATCCAAAAATCTAAAGTTCTCTTCATTTCCCCTACCTTCACCACACCTCATGTTTTAGAAACATTCTTGAATGTATCACATTTTATATGCCACCTTTAATTTCAGACTTCTCTTCACAAGCAAGGCTTGAGGTTAATTGACTGTTCCAACAACTGTAAAATTTCCAATTTTGCTTCAATTGTATTCTCACTTGTATCAGCAGAAGTCTTTTGTTTTTCACTCAGTTTTAAACAACAATTAGGGCAACTGGCAAAAAGATAGTCAAGTATTTGTTTGAGTTGCCACCCACACGTTGCCATGGAAGTACTTTCTGCCAGGCCTGATGCTGTGGGTGCTAAGATAGTGAGAGATAAAGATAGTTATGTTACTGAGGCATCTTTTGGAAAGCAACTAAATATGGGGGCTGGTAGCCAGTGGAGCCAACCACGTGATTATATGTTTGGAACTTCCAGCCCCATCCCTCAGCTTCAAGAGGGGAGAAGAGCTGGAGATTGAATTCAATCACCAATGGTTAATGATTTAATCCATCATGTCTATGTAATGAGATGGTGAGGTGAAGTCGCTCAGTCGTGTCCGACTCTTTGCGACCCCATGGACTGTAGCCTACCAGGCTCCTCCGTCCATGGGATTCTCCAGGCAAGAATACTGGAGAGGGTTGCCATATCCTTCTCCAGGGGATCTTCCCGACCCAGGGATCAAACCCAGGTCTCCCGCATTGGAGGCAGACACTTTAACCTCTGAGCCAACAGGGAAGTAATGAGATGGTGGCTCAGTGGTAAAGAATCCGCCTGCCAACGCAGGGGACTCGAGAGACATGAGTTCCATCCCTGGGTGGGAAAGATCCCCTGGAGGAGAAAACAGCAACACACTCCAGTATTCTTGCCTGGACAATCCCATGGACAGAGGAGCCTGGTGGGCTACAGTCCATGGGATTGCAAAGAATCAGACATGACTGAGCAACTGACCACACAAGTCAGCTGACCACACTAGCCTTCTGCTCAAGCAAGACTAGCTGCAAATGAGGGTAAAACTCCAGATACAGAGAACAAACTAATGGTTACCAGCGTGGGGGACATGGGAATGGCAATACAAGGGTGGCAGAGAGGGAGGTATAAACTACTAGCTATAAGGCTGCAAGAATGTATTTTACAACAGCAGGGAATAGAGTCAATATTTTGTAATAGTTGTAAATGGAGTGCAACCTTTAAAAATTGTGTTTTAAAAAAAAGTAATAGTTCTTAAATCAAATAGAATATAATACCTATTTTAATTGGTATACAGACGCTCCCAGAAGAATACTTTGAAATCCTCAAATAGCTTCCTTGAAAGTTTTGTTGCAAGAAACTAATAAAATATTGAAGAAATGAGATGTACTTAAAAGATTATGAGATGGATCCTACTGCTACCCTTTCCCCTCCTTTAATTTTTTTTTTTCCTTTTGGCCAAGTGGCATGTGGGATCTTAGTTCCCTGACCAGTGATCTAACCTGTGTCCCCTGCAGTGGAAGCATGGAGTCTCAAGCACTGGACCATCCAGGGGAGTCCCTTTCCTCCTTTAATTTGCTATCTCATTCTAATTCTCTACCTGAATTGTCTTTCCATTCTGAAGAGACTACAAGGCCATAAGCAAAAATCCACCAAGCTAATGGTGTTGAAGGAGGGCTCCTATCCAGAGTTGATGAGACCCTGAGATTTTTCTGCTACATTATTCTCTTAAACAGCCAAGTGGGAACTAAAATGAAAAGTAATATGTTTTCAAAATTGCCAGAGATTGGAAGCTGATAGGAATTTTTTTTAGGCCTTCTCCCCTAAACTAAAATAAAGCTATATAGCCAGAGGGAGTAGAGCAAGTTGGGGATAATGTAGTTGGGTGGGCTTATCAAGCTATGATGTCATTTAAGTGAAGTGAAGTGTTTGTCACTCAGTCGTATCTGACTCTTTGCGACCCCATGGACTGTAGCCCACCAGGCTCCTCTGTGCATGGAATTCTCCACCAAGAATACTGGAGTGGGTTACCATTTCCTTCTCCAAGGGATCTTCCCAACCCAGGCATCGAACCCTGGTCTCCTGCATTGCAGGCAGACTCTTTACCGCCTGAGCTAAATCCTTGATAAAGTGAAAGAAGCTGTCTTTATCTTACACATCTTTATAAAACTGTGAATGCAACTCTAGAAAACTTTACCATCCCTCAAAGTCTTCTTTTTCATTTTTATTTATTTATTTTTAATTTTTTAGACCTTTTGGCAGTACTGAGTGGTCCATGGGATTTTAATTCCTGGGCCAGGGACTGAATGTGCACCCCCTGCAGTGGAAGTGTGGAGTCTTAATCACTGGACCATCAGGGAAGTCTGTCATCTTTAAATGCTTACAAATACTGTGAAAGATTGGGACACTGGAGACAGAATGTGTCCTACACTTAAGAAAAGAAGGAAAGTTTACATAATAATTACTCTAGGACTTTGATAACAGGGAAATAAATCCCAAGATTTCTTGAAGAAAACTTGGACATTTTTTCTATGCCTTTGTAACATAAGTTTTCAGCCCCATTTTCTCTAGGACCAGATAGCCAATTCTTTGAAATAAAAACTGGGGAGAAACTTCTTATCAGAAAGAGAACAGAATGAAAAAGAGGTAATAAAAAAATCTTTTAAGTGTTTCTCCACAGATACTATAGAAAGGCTTTAGTCATCTCAGCTGGTAATCTTAACTTACTCTATCTGATAGAAAAATGACTTAGATCTCACTTGTTTTATAACTAGTACATTTTCTATTCTTATGCCTGTTTCATGACTAAAATATTAAACTGAAACTGCAAGATCTCTCTTTGCATGTCTGTGTGTTCATAAATATCTATGTATATGTGTTGTAGATATATGCTATTTGTCTCCGGCAGTTGGTATTACTAAAATTAATTTGTAAAAGAGCTCTATTTAATTGGTTTAAAAACAAACAAGCACTAACATGAGTTTAAATTTAACAGAAACTTGCCCAAATGACTTTCGAGTTTACATGATCTGGGATTAATCTTGAATAAATAAAAGCTGGTTTATGGTTTTTGGTTAAATGAAAACAAACATGGCTTTAGAGCGATCAACAATGATCAACATGTATCATGTAGACATACAACTTTTATTCCAACTGGATTTATTAATCAAAAAAGTTCATGTTTCTCTGTCACAAAATTTGTCAGCAAGAAAAATAACTTGGTACGACAATATTTACGTAGATAATCTAAACAAATGAACTAAATGGTTGTCAGACAAAAAGTTTCTAGGTGAACTTTTAAAATAGTTTCCCCAAATCTTTATGGTAACCTGAAACCTTAAAGATATGCTAAGTTAAATCAAATGATGGATGCATGCAAAATCGCTTCAGTCGCGTCTCACTCTTTATAACCCTATGGACTATAGCCCACCAGGCTCCTCTGTCTATGGGATTCTCCAGGCAAGAACACTAGAGTGGGTTGCCTTGCCTTCTTCAAGAGGATCTTCCTAGTTCAAAGATGGAACTCCTATGGCTCCTGAATTGGCAGGTGGGTTCTTAACACTAGTGCCACCTGGGAAACTCTAAGTGATGGCTAGTCATTGACTAGATCATTCTCAAATAAGATAAAATTCTGAAACACTGATATCGAACACTGGTTTATATACTTTTGGCTTCCTTTTACGTAAAAACTTATGATATTTGGATGCCATGCTGAGAACTTTTCTATGAGAAAGCACCTGTTTCTAGAAATTATAAAAAAGTATTTATAAGTCCGCCAATCCACAAAATGCTAACGGAGAAGACAGTTCACAATTGCTTACTTTTTCATTTTCAGTAAAAATTAAAGATTTGTAAAGGTTAGAAAATTTAATATATGTGATTAAAGCTAAAAGAAGCAATAAAGAAAACATCTCTGTATGCAAGAAAAGTAGGATGTGTGTTTTGAGTAAAAAAAAAAAAAGAAAGATTTATGAAAAAGAAATCTTTGAAAAGAGATTTTATGTGTGGTCAGGACTGGCTAAGATTGGAATGAAATAAAGTAAATATGGCCCAGGTCCACCTCGCTTCTGCCCACTCCTCCTCCCCGGCCCCCACGCGGTCCTACTCCTTGGTGACCTCCTCCCATTTCTGCCTCCTCCCCAGATCACCTTCACGGTCACCTTTCACATCTCCCCCACGGCCACCCTGGGAGACAAGCTGCTTCTTGCCACCAATGCGAGCAGGTGAGCTGGGCCAGGCCCAGGGCAGCGCCCGCTCCCTCTCAGTCTCCTCCCCTGGGGAACTTGCCAGCTGGGATCCTCGTCTTCTTCCAGTGAGAATAACAGCCCCAAGCCACCTTCCAGCTGGAGCTGCCCGTGAAGTATGCTGTCTACACCGTGCTCAGCAGGTGCCACACCACAACCTCCAAGGGGTCCTTGCCCATCACGCTGTGGGGCGTGGGGAATTCTTTCTCTCCGTAGGAGCTGAACATCGGCCAAGTTTAAGTCTTATCGCCACCCTCTCAATTGGTAGAGGACGCTACTAGGAGCACTTATCAATCGAGTGCTTATTGTGGGCTATTGAGGATAATAATAATTGTGAAATTATTGTCAATAGAAAGTGAAAGTGAAGTCGCTCAGTTGTGTCCGACTCTTTGCGACCCGTGGACTGTAGCCCACCAAGCTCCTCCGTCCATGGGATTTTCCAGGCAAGAATACTGGAGTGGGTTGCCATTTCCTTCTCCAGGGGATCTTCCCAACCCAGGAATCGAACCCAGGTCTCCCACGTTGCAGGCAGATGCTTTAACTTCTGCACCGCATCCTACATTTATTAGAGGCTGAAGTTCTCAGAAGCCTTTCTTAAAAGCCTCAAGATGAGACTTCCCTGGTGGTCCGGTGGCTAAGACACTGTGTCCCGATGCAGAGAACCCGGGTTGGATACCTGGTCAGGGAACTAGATCACACATGCCACAAAAAAAAGCTCACCTTCTGCAACATAGACCTGGTTCAGCCAAATTAATAGATCAGTGTTGTTTAAAAAGCCTCAAGATTGTCCCAGGTCCCCTAAGACACATGAGATGTGACCTTGTTTTCAAGGTTCTTATAGCCTTATTGGGGGAGCAGTGTTACCCTGATACAAGGCAGAACCTCATCAGGGGCTTCCCCGAGGTTCTGTGTCCTGAGGCTGTGTGAGTTTCCAAGGAGGCAGAGAGGGGGTCCCTGGGCCTCCTGTCATGGATGTGGGGAGGCTTCAGCTACACATTGACAGGTCCGTGGCTTTGGGCTTAACCCTTGGCATCCGGGCAGGATGATTCCTCATCCCAAGAACAGATTGACACCCTGTGGGGCATTTATAACCACCAGAAGGAGATGACCTGCTCGTTGCAGAGGTTGGGGATCAGGGAAAAGTTGGATGAAAGGAAAAGGGCTTTTGTGCTGCCCAGGGAGGGGCGCACATGGTGTGTGACACTAAGGAGTCAAGTCAGAGGCTTGAGCAGACATCTTCCTTCAACAAATACCTTCCTAGCAGCTGCTATGTTCCAGGCAGGGTGCTGTGATGACTTTCTTTAAATTCACTTGTCATTCAGCTAAGAGTTATTGGGCCCCTATTGCGTGTCATCAACACTAGACGCAAACCCCTGCTTTTGTGAGATCTATGCACTCGTGACTTGAAACAGGCCCAGGTGGCTTAACCCGGGTCCCCCCACCCCCACCACTGGTCCCACCCACGGGCCTCCTGGGTGACATCCTCCTGCCCAGGGTTTCACACTCTCCTTCAGTCCTGCACACCCCTTCAGCCCAGGCAGATGCAAGCTGGGAGCCTGTTTGCTGGCGTGTGCGCTGGGGTTGTCACACTTGCTTGCAGGGGACCCATAAGCAGGACACACCATGCCTGTGACTCTGTGGCTCAGTGGTATTGTTCAGTTGTGACTCTGGGTGGGGCCACTCAGGGGACAAGCTGAGGTGTCTGGGGGAGCCCTTCTGAGGGTCTAGAATTTGGATAATGCTGGCAAAGGAGTGAGTGGAGCAGAAGTGAGACCAGCCACCCAGGGAGGGGCCAGGCTGGTCACTGGGTCTCCAGATGGGCCTGGGCAGCCTCAGGTGGGGTTCCTACACTGACCCCAGCGATTTTCTTTCTCCTTCCTCCCTCAGCAGGCTGGCTTCTTCAAACGTCAGTGCAAGGAAATAACGAAGGGAGCAAACGGACAGACTGTCCTAGAAAATGAAACAGGAGACCGCCAAGTTGTACAAAAAGAAACTATCTCCTGTTGTCATTTGGATCTGCTCTGCCCTGAGAGGTTCCCTGGCCTTCTTACTCTCATCCCAGGCAGGCCTGATGGGGAAGAAGCATTCCAAGCAAGGGGAGCTGGGATCAGCCGCTTTCTGCCTTTGGGAGGATGCAGTGTGTTTGCACAAATCACCTTGCCAAGGAAAGGGCATTGGTCTTATCAAGGCTCCAACTGGAAATCCCAGGACAGGATCCTTGCTGTGCAACCTGAGGACTTGACTTGGAATTTCTACCTAGAAATCCATGGACGAGAGCCTCAGTTTCCACTCTCCGTTTGTCTGCTAACCACTGATGACCTCTCTAAAATACAGTACTGAGCCAGGCGCACATCTTCATCCATCTTCAGTGGCTCCCCATCACTTGAAGTGTAACTTCTGAACTTGCCAGCTTGATGTTAGAAATCCAATTCCCTTTCTAAAAGTCTGGCTTTGGAGCACACAGCATAAGCTTCTCTGTGCCTCTCTGTCACCTTCATTTCCACAGGTGAAAGGAAGCGGTACAGCTGAGAATCTGAGTCCAGATTTCCAGAATTGAGTTGAGAATGAAATGTCTGCATGTTGGAACTCGTGAACATGAACTGGTCAGCATTGGAGGGATGAGTGCCCCTCCCCCAAGAAGGGGCATGGCCTTGATGCCACTTGGGCTCAAACAGCTCCAGAATTTCCCAGAGATTAAAAGAGGCTCAGGGTTGGCCAGCCTGCAGTACCTTCTAAAGTTAGCCCTTCATTCTGACCTCAGACTCCATGCTGGGAACTGCTGGCAGTTTAGTCTTTAGTTCCCCATTTGTCTGGAATCTGTTTGCAGTCCCCATTCTTTGAAGACTGCTAGTTCAACCCTTTCCCCAGTCCCTATTTTTTTTTTTTTTAAGAATCCTTCTTTTTAAAAAATGGCTATACTGGGTCTTCTAGTTGCAGCAAGCAGGCTTAGTTGCCCCTTGGGAGGTGGGATCTTAGTTCCCTGATCAGGGGTTGAACCCGTGCTCCCTGCCTTGGAAGGCAGATTCTTAACCACTGGACCACCAGAAAAGTCCCCTCCGCCAGTTCCTCATCTTTTGGCTACTGGTGGTGTCCACAGTTCTAGGTCTTCAGTTACTGTCAGTTTCTGTTAGTGAGCACAAGAGATAAAGACTGATGGGAATCTCAGAAGCCAAAAAGTTGCAAAAAAAAATGGTGGGAAAGGTCAAGCAGTTTCCTGCCGCTTAGTGTCACAAGGAACACACATAAGATGGTCACAGAATGAGTTAATTTGACAGTAGGTCACCTGCCAAAACATCCAGAAAATTTTTATGCAGTAAGGCAAACTGTTAAATACTGTCTGATCTCCAACCAAGTGACATATCCTTTTAGGTACTCGTGTGGCTCTGAGACACCCAAAGGCTTAGTTAATAAATAAGTACACTTGAGAGAGAGATGCATAGACTCAGCTGTGGCCCAGTATAGGCTCAGCTGTGACCCAATAGCTTGAAGGACTACTTGGACTTTGTCTTGACCTTCCTGACCTCGAGAGTTTTTTAAAGTCCATTTGCGGTTCCTTATAAAAAGTTCCAGCGAAGCAGTCTTAAACTTACATGATCAGTCACTACTGTTTCATTCATTCATTTTTGGTTATGTTGGGCCTTCGTTGCTGCACCCGGGCTTTCTCTAGGTGTGGTACTCGGGTTTCTCACTGTGGTGGCTTCTCTTATTAAGGAGCACCAGCGCTAGGGCATGTAGGCTCCCGGGCTCTAGAGCACAGGCTCAGTAGTTGTGGCGGGATCAAACCCACATCTCCTATATTGGCAGGCAGATTCTTTACCACTGAGCCTCTTGGGAAGCCCATGGATGCCAAACAAACACCCCAAATGAAGCAGCTGATATATATGAATGTAACCCATGTGGGGTGGGCTTTGTGATGACTGAGATACCTACCTGATGAACATGCCCATTACCTAGGTCATGGTAAATGCTGTGGTTAGAAGGGACCCTTTCACATGGGCACCCCATATAATGCAATTGTTGCAAAACCGAAAAACAGTGCAGGAAGCTTTATTGAATTTCCTGTCTCAGCTTTCCCTCATAGGTCTTACAGATGCAACCAAGTAAAGGGCTCAGGTACCCACAGCGCAGAAAGCCAAGCTGTGACAACAGGCGTTTGCAGCAAGGTAAGGATTTATTGCTTGGGAATGACAGACAAGCCTCAGATCTACTCCAATCTGGTCTTTGAGTTAAAGGTGGTTTTTTTTTTTTCCTAATGTAAGGAACAAAGAGGCTGGGATCGATCATTTCTTATGACATTTCTTTTTTAAAAAATAATTTTAAAAATTTATTTATTTTTGGCTGTGTTGGGTCTTGGTTGCTACACGTTCACTTTCTCTAGTTGTGTGTGAAGCCCTCTCATTTTGGTGACTCCTCTTGTTTCTGAGCAGGCGCTCTAGAGTGCGGGTTTCAAGAACTGAGGCACACGGCTCCGCAGTTTCAGCTCCCAGGCTCTAAAGCACAGGCTCAGCAGTTGTGGCGCCCTGGCTTGATTGCCCCATGGCATGTGGGATCTTCTCAGACCAGGGATCGAACCCGGGTCTCCTGCAGTGGCAGGTTTCTTACCACTGAACCCTTGCGACCCTTCTTAATCATAGCTTTGGAAGTTGGGATGTCTCTGGTGTAGGATTCTCTGGTCAGGAGGTCCATATGACTCGGGAGTCTGTTAGCTTATCTTGCCCTAGAGAAACAACCGGAGTTTGTACATTGATGATTTTATCTACAATAACAATTTAAGTACATGAACGACATTATCGACGGCAGCCAAATTTTAGTCATGTGACTCTGGCTGATTTGTGTTCAGTTAGCACGGAATTGAGGTTCTCTACTAAGTCCTAGAGGGCACGAAACGGGGAATAAAGTTTTGCATTAAGCGATTAATTGGTAAGGGAATTTGGAAGACTCAGTTTCACAGATGGTAATAAAAATATCAAGTTAATTAACAAGAGAATGAGAAGAGGCCAAGGGGAGATTCAAGGAACTTCCCAACAGAGTGAAAAGTTTTAAATGGTTATTAAGAATTAAGATGAATAAGCAAATATTGATAGGAAACAAATGAAGAGGAAACAGAAAGGGGAGAGTCACGAGACTCGTCCCAGCAGAAGGAAATCCTTAGGAGATTTTGGAGAAATTGAAAAAGTCAGCAGCCATCTGGCCTAGAAACATTAAACATAAAATTTTCCATCTGTATTAAATATGTAAGGTCTTATCTACATGGATTTGATTACAGAAACTAACAAAGTATTCTCTAAATAATGAAAAGAGAAAAGAGGGAAAAAGGCAAAAGTCAGATTGCAGAAATGATGATGAGAAACCTGACCAACCGTTGCTTGGTACAGTGGTTAGATGGGTTTATCAGGTTAAAGATTGACAAAAGGGCCTTGGTTCAATCCCTCACCGATGACCAAAAGCCTTTGGCACAAGACTGGGCCAAGTGGTCAGAGGGTGGAGAAGTTTCCAGGGCTCCTTGAGAGGGAAGCCACATCCATTAGTGAAGCCCCTACACAGGCAGCAATTAGATGATGAAGATGTAAGCATGTAATGATTGATAGGATTATGAAAGTTGGAATGCTGAAACAGGCTTTACATAAAGAAGTTGTGTCTCCCTCTGTGGCACTGGATACTATCTTTGGCAGGAGAGCGCTTTCCCGATCTAGTATTGTGGATGAAGTCCTAATGGAGGCTGCAATTAGGAATGTAAGGCAGACACAAAGTGAGCAAATGCTGTTGGGAAAACGATGCCGATAAACATATACCACACAGGGTTACCACAAACCTTCAATTTTTTAAAAAAACCAACCAAATAAACAAAAAAAACTTTCAATATTTGCAATGCACAGTGAAGTACAATAATAATAAAACAAAAGGAACGTAGGGTAGAAGTTTGTAGGAGAATTGCTGGGTTTGAACAGTCTTTATAGTGATTACTCTTTTTTCCCCCATTTTTGGCTGTGATGGGTCTTTGTTGCTGCCCCCAGGCTTTTTCTAGTTGCGGTGAGTGGTGGCCACTCTCTAGTTGCGGCTCACAGGCTCTAGAGCACGGGCTCCGTAGTTGTGACGCATGGACTTAGTTGCTCCACAGCATGGGGGATCCTCCCAGAGCAGGGATCAAACCCATGTTCCCGGCCTTAGCAGGTGGAGTCTTAACCGCTGGACCACCAGGGCAGTCTTCTTGTTTAAAAAAAAAAAATGCATGTGTTTGGCTGTGTCAGGTCTTACTTGCAACAAATGAGATCTTTGTTGAAGTGTGCAGGCTTCTCTGATTGTGGCCTATGGCCTCCAGAGTGTACAGGCCCTGTAGTTTTGGCTGGCAGGTTTAGTTGACCCGCATGTGGGATCTTAGTTCCTCTACCTGGGATTGAACTAGCATCCCCCGAATCGAAGGTGGGTCTTTAACCACTGGACCACCAGGGAACTTTCCAGTTGCATTTCTTATACTTGATTATATTCCAGGGTGGTATTCCCATGTTGAATCTCATGGGAGTATTTCCCCTACCTAGTATCGTGTAAAATAGAAGACATGTAAATCTTCCCTTCAAGCAATGTTAATTGGACATGCTAAATGGAAACCGGGAAGATTCCCTGAGCCCAAACATCGTATAACAGAAGCCAGAGTGTGGGTGGGGACGGATTCTCCCTATGATAGCCCTGTGTGAGATAACCCTACATGGAACCTAGCTGGGGCTTATGGCAAAACGCTATGAGCAATGCCTACTGGGACTTAGGCCTAGAGAGTTAAAACAATCTGATGAACGTGGCTGTGCCCAGGACAGTTTCCTCTGCTCAGTTCAGTCGCTCAGTCGTGTCTGACTCTTTGTGACCCCATGGACTGCAGCATGCCAGGCTTCCCTGTCCATCACCAACTCCCAGAGCTTGCTCAAACTCATGTCCACTGAGCCAGTGATACCATCCAACCATCTCGTCCTCTGTCGTTCCCTTCTCCTCCCACCTTTAGTCTTTCCCAGCATCAGGGTCTTTTCCAATGAGTCACTTCTTCACATCAGGTGGCCAAAGTATTGGAGCTTCAGCTACAGCATCAGTCCTTCCAATAAATATTCAGGACTGATGTCCTTCAGGATGGGCTGGTTTGATCTCCTTGCAGTCCAAGGGACTCTCAAGAGTCTTCTCCAACACCACAGTTCAAAAGCATCAATTCTTCAGCACTGAGCTTTCTTTATGTCCAACTCTTACGTCCATACATGACCACTGGAAAAACCATAGCTTTGACTAGATGGACCTTTGTTGGCAAAGCAATGTCTCTGCTTTTTAATATGCTGTCTAGTTGGCCATAGCTTTTCATCCAAGGAGCAAGCATCTTTTGATTTCATGGCTTCTGTCACTATCTGCAGTGATTTTGGAGCAGAAGAATATAAAGTCTGCCACTGTTTCCATTGTTACCCCATCTATTTGCCATGAAGTGATGGGACCGGATGCCATGATCTTAGTTTTTTGAATGTTGAGTTTTAAGCCAGCTTTTTCCCTCTCCTCTTTCAATTTCATCAAGAGGCTCTTTAGTTCTTCTCTGCTTTCTTCCACAAGGGTGGTGTCTCTACATATCTGAGATTACTGATATTTTTTCTGGCAATCTTGATTTCAGCTTGTGCTTCATCCAGCCTGGCATTTCGCATGATGTACTCTGCATAAAAGTTAAATAAGCAAGGTGACAATATACAGCCTTGAGGTACTCCTTTCCCAATCTGGAATAGTTTCATAGTGAAACAGAAGTTGCTTATCTGGGGTCAGTTTGGGGGAGAATGCAAGGAAGAAATAGATACTCACCAGCAGGGAGACTTTCCCCCACCCCGCCTGCTCCAGGATTGACTCTGGAACTGTGTGAGGAGCTGATGGATTCCACTGTCACTTGGTCAGTGCCCCATACACAGCCCTCCACTGACAGACAAAGAGCTCTTTGGTTTGTGGGTGTCCATTCCGAGGTAAATGGACAAGATTCTTGTTGGAAGGCTACCAGTCTGATTGAAGAAGGTAAAAAGAGATCAGTGTGGTATGTTGAATTGCATGCTGTTTTCCAGGCAGTGATGGAGGAGTTGACCCATGTTAAAAGTCCCTATGTTTGGGTTTTTGTTTTGTTTTCTTAAATATTTATTTATTTATTTGGCTGTGCCAGGTCTTAGTTGTGGCCTTTGAGATCTAGTTCCCTGACCAGGGATTGAACCCAGGCTCCCTGCACTGGGAGCACAGAGTCTTAGCCACTGGACCATCGTTTGGGTTTTTAATGCCTCAAAGGCAGTGGTCAATGGCCTGTCCATTTGGTCAGGTGGTAGGTTAAAGGAAAACTGGACTATTAAAGGGATGTTCCTAAGGGGTGGGAAGAAGGCAATGGCACCCCACTCCAGTACTCTTGCCTGGAACATCCCATGGACGGAGGAGCCTGGTAGGCTGCAGTCCATGAGGTCGTGAAGAGTCAGAAACGACTGAGCAACTTCACTTTCACTTTTCACTTTCATGCATTGGAGAAGGAAATGGTAACCCACTCCAGTGTTCTTGCCTGGAGAATCCCAGGGATGGGGGAGCCTGGTGGGCTGCCACCTATGGGGTCGCACAGAGCCGGACACGACTGAAGCGACTTAGCGGCAGCAGCAGCAGCATAAGGGATGTGATCCTATGAAAATTGGAGGAATGAATTAAATCAGGATATGTCTATGCCCACTGGAAGAACTACTTTCCAAGTTTGGAAAGTGACTGTAATTGACAAGCAGATATCCCCATGTGACCTCTTGATATGGCCACTGGATCCAGAAATGAGGGGAAGTGAGGGCACAGTATCAATGCAGAGATGGGCTGAATCTAGACCTGTTTTTGTGCCTGTTCAATAACAAAAATTCCAACAAGAAAAATTGAAAGATCTAAATGACTTTATAAAGTGATTCATGAGTCTCTTCCCTTCTAAGTCCTCACTAAAATGGCCAAAATGAAGTTCAATCCCTTCGTGACTTCTGACAGAAGTAAGAACTGAAAAAGGCATTTCAGTGCACCTTCCCACATTCTCAGGAAGATGATGTCTTCTCTCTCTAAGAGCTGAGACAGAAGTACAATGTTCGATCCATACCCATCAGAAAGGATGATGAAGTTCAGGCTATAGAAGGGCACTACAAAAGGCAGCAAATTGGCCAAGTAGTCCAGGTTTACAGGAAGAAATACAACATCTATACTGAACAATGCAGTGGGGGAAGGCCAGTGGCAGGACTGTCCATGTGGGCATTCAGCCCAGCAAGGTGGTTATCACCAGTCTAAAACTGGCAAGGACCACACAAAGATCCTTGAACATAAAGCCAAATCTTGCCAAGGGGCAAAAAAAAAAAAAAAAAGGGTAAATATAAGGAAGAAACAATTGAAAAGATGCGGGAATAAAGTCACCTTGTCTATAGCTTTCATTAAAAACGGTTAAAATGGAAAAAAATTCATGAATCAGTCAGCATCTCATCTAGCAATAGAAAGGAGCTCTGTCAAGCTGCAGATAAGAATAGGTTTCAAAGTCAGAGAGGGAACAGAAAAAAGGAAATTATCATCAAAAAAAAGCCTTGTTTTAGGCAAGGTCATCCTTCTAAGGGGGAACAGAAGGAGTTTATCAGCAGATTTATTCCTAATGCTGACCAGGAAATTCCAGTTTGGCTGGTTAAAGGTTAAATTCCTGGGGAAGATTGAAACTGTAATTAGTTATGTATTAAGTCTTGGTTTGCTGATGTGGGAACCTAACAAAGATGACTCCATTTGGGGACTCCTTTGTATCACACCTTCTAAGGCATAAAATGTCAAAAAGATTGTTCTGTCTACCAGCAAAGGAGACAAGAGACCGCAGATAGTGTTGCGACAACTTCCCTGGTGGGAAGGTGCTAAACATAGCCGGTAAATCAGAGGGATGCTGGTAACCCTGGGGGCAGCAGGTGGGTCCTGACAAGAATAGACTCTGATTCTGGACTGGGCTTTGCTTACTCGGTGGTAGATGAAAATGCTTGCAGCATTATGAAAGAACTGGAAGAGAAAGTATTGCATCAATATGGATGGCCAATTGTCATTTCCTCAGACCAAGGAACTCACTCTGGAGCCCATGATGTCCAACAATGAGCAGAGAGATACCTTGGAGTACTAGTTTGACAGAGAATTGGAGCTGGCAATTAAAATATTGGTTATCAGAAATTTCCTGGTGGTCCATGGTTAAAACGTTGCTTTCCAATGCAGGGGGCATGGGTTTAATCCCTGGTCAGGGAGCTGAGATCCCACATGTCTTGTGACCAGAAAACCAAAATATAAAACAGAAGTAATATTATAACAAATTCAGTAAAGACTTTTAAAATGGCCCGCATCCAAAAAAATCTTTTAAAAAAGTTGGTTGTCTAAAAACACCTGGTCTCGTCACTTCATGGCAAATAGAAGGGGAAAAGTGGAAGTAGTGAGATTTTCTCTTCTTGGGCTCCAAAATCATTGTGGACAATGACTGCAGCCATGAAATTGAAAGACACCTGCTCCTTGGGAGAAAAGCTATGACAAACCTAAACAGTATTAAAAAGCAGAGACATCGCTTTGCCAATGAAGGTCTGTATAGTCAAAGCTATGGCTTTTTCCAGTAGTCATGTACAGATGTGACAGCTGGGTCATAGAGAAGGCTGAGTGCCAAAGAACTGATGCTTTCACATTGCGGTGCTGGAGAAGACTCTTGAGAGTCCCTTGGATAGCAAGAAGATAAAACCAATCAGTCCTGAAGGAGATCAACCCTGAATATTCATTGGAAGGATTGATGCTGAAGCTCCAATACTTTGACCACCTGATATGAAGAACTGACTCGTTGGAAAAGATCTGATGTTGGGAAAGGCTGAGAGCAGGAGGAGAAGGGGACCACAGAGGATGAGATGTTTGGATGGTGTCACCGACTCAATGGACATGAGCGAAACTCTGGGAGATAGTGAAGGACAGGGAAACCTGGCATGCTATAGTTCATGGGGTTGCAGAGGGTCAGACACAACTTAGCAACTGAACCGCAACAAAACAGAGTGGAGGGTGGGGATAAAGGCATGAAAAGCTAGCTAACATGCCTTCACCAGTGTGTACTCACATTCAACACGAATATGAGTGGGGCTAAAGTTGTGTCCCCACTGGATAGATTTCTCTGCTCATCCAACACACAGCAAAGCCAGTCTGTTGACACTGTGTTGTGGTGGAGGGAAAGTACAGCATTTATTGCAGGGCATCAAGCAAGGAGAGTGGACAGCTTGTGCTCAAAAGACCTGAACTCCCTAATGGCTTTAAGGGAAGGGTTTTAAAGGCAACAGCTGGGGCGATGGGTGCAGCTCCTGCACTTTCCTCCAACTGGTTGGTTGTGAGGTAGCAGGGTGATGTTTCAGGAATCTTAATCATCAACCTTCTGGTTGCAACCAGCTGGAATCTACATGCTTCTAGTCAGCATGTGGTCACCGTCCTCTACCTGAGTGGATGTCTTAGTTTCTGCAGAACAACTCAAAGATATGTGTCAGACCATTAGGTATATTCCTTGAGGAGAGACAAGGACTCTGTCTTATTACTGAACGATTGTTTTACTGTTGTTGTTGATTTTTAAGATTTATTTATTTGGTTGTACCAGGTCTTAGTCGTGGCATGTGGAATCTTTTAATTGGGGCATGTGGGATCTAGTTCCCTGATCAGGGAGTGAACCCAGGCCCCTTGCATCGGGACCACAGAGTCTTAACCACTGGACCACTAGGAAAGTCCCTAAAATATGATATATATAATGGAATATTATTCAGCCTTTAAAAGGAAGGAAGTTCTGACAGTTGCTACAACATGGGTGAAGCTCAAGGATATTATCCTAAGTGAAATAAGCCCAGTCACAGAAAAGACAAACACTGCTGTGACTCCACTTATGGGAGATACCTACAGTAGTCAGAGCCACAGATACAGAAGGCAGAATGTTGGTTGCCAGGGTCTGGGGAGAGGGGAGTTATGGGGAGTTGTGGTTAAATGGCTATTGAGGTTTGATTTTACAAGATGAAAAGAGTTCTAGAGATGGATGGCGGTAACAGTTGCACAGCAAAGAGCGAGCACTTTGACACCGCTGAACGTTACACTTAAAAACGGCTAGAGGGCAAAATTGACCTTCTGTGCATTTTACCACAATTTAAAATAAAAACAAGACTTCCTGGTGGTCCAGTGGTTAAGAGTCTGTCTGTAGGGGACACAGATTTAGTCCCTGCTCTGGGAAGATTTCACTGGTCAAGGAGCAGCTAAGTCCGTGTGCCACAGCTTCTGGAGCCTGAGTGCCCTAGAGCCCGTGCTCCCCGACGAAGGAAGCCACAGCAAAGAGGCAACTAGACAGTTGCCCCAGCTCACTGCAATAGAGAATGTCCAGTCGCAGCAACGAAGGCCCAGGGCAGCCAAAAATTAAAAAATAAAATAAAATCTCAAATGATTATACTTCTCCCTGACGTCACTTTAATATGAAATACCCATCTCTCCTCGCAGCACTGCAAAGATGAACACAGTGGCCATAACTTGATCAGATTCACAGTTCTCTTTCCTTCAGCACCAAATCAAGGTCGAAAGGTGTCTTGTTAACTTCATCCCCTCTCCGGCCTCCCCCCACCCCCGACTCTCTGCCAGCCAAGTGCACATAGACCACCTGCTTCAGGCCAGCACTCCATCAGAAGTGATCCTGCATTAGTTTATGTTTTAAAGGAAACATTAATTAACAAGATGAATATTAGTTACAAACAAATGAATCTCATTTTCAGTTACTCAGGTTTTCAGTGATACAAATTTAGCAGGCACATCTCCCCCATAAATGCACTGCAGAAAAGCCCAGGGCTGATTCAGACTTTCCACATCAGTGACTTCATCCAAGTATAAAGTGATACGGTTCCTAGGTCACACACGAGTTAGTCATTGCTACCTCACTGTACAGGCTTCCCACGTGGTGCAAGTGGTAAAGAACCCTCCTGCCAGTGCAGGAGAGGCAAGAGACTTGGGTTCAATCCCTGAGTCGGGAAGATTCCCTGGAGTAGGAAATGGCAACCCACTCCAGTATCCTTGCTTGGAAAATTCCGTGGACAGAGTCACTGGTGGGCTACAGTCCATGGGGTCACAAAGAGTTGGACACAACTGAGTATGCATGCAAGCACCTCTGCATATAAAATAGATAAAAAACAAGGATTTACTGTACAACTCAGGGAACTATATTCAATATATGACAATAATCTACATGGAAAAGAATCTAAAAATATATGCTGCTGTTGCTAAGTTGCTTGAGTCATGTTCGACTCTGTGCAACCCCATAGACAGCAGCCCACCAGGCTCCCCCGCCCCTGGGATTCTCCAGGCAAGAACACTGGAGTGGGTTACCATTTCCTTCTCCAATGCATGAAAGTGAAAAGCGAAAGTGAAGTCGCTCAGTAGTATCTGACTCTTTGCGACCCCATGGACTACAGCCTACCAGGCTCCTCCATCCATGGGATTTTCCAGGCAAGAGTACTGGAGTGCGGTGCCATTGCCTTCTCCACTAAAAATATATATACCTACATAAATAACTGAATCACTTTGCTGTACATCAGAAGCTAACACAATGTTGTATATCAAATATACTTCCATAAAAAGGAAAAGAAAAGAGCACTAGTCCTGGCTTGTCCTTCCTTAATGAACTGCTTTCGGGCCTTCCAATCCCCTCCCTGGAGTGGTGATACTCACCATGCCAGTCTTGACAAGCTGAGAGGGGCAGCTGCCCACATACCCACCAAGCAGATTGATTCCTTTGCCAAGTATCAAGAGGGCCCACGGTAGAAAGGTATTTCCATCAGGTGCCCATCCCATGACCAGAAACCACAGGAGCAGCAGAAGACTAAAGTCAAGAAGACAGAAACGCAGTAGAAACTGACATGGGGAGGCCTTCCTCTTCTCTGAGAACTACACCTGTGGCCTGAGCCTGGGATGTTAATGTGGCTGCAGCTTTAGGAACTTGAGCAGGAGGAGGAACTTGCCGGGGGAGGCAGCACAGTCAGGTGTGAGGAGATGGATGGGCTGGGTGGGTAATGCCAGACCAGGACCCCACCTTCTCCCCTCTTTCCACGGTGTACATTCCATGCCAAGGAGGGTGCATTTCAACTGGTCCAGCTTGCAGCAGGACGACAGGATTCCAGCGGAGAAGCAATCCACCCATCCCAGTGGGGCATCCCATCACAAACTCTAGTAGATAACACCTCTCTCTGGAGCGATGCGGCTTGGTGGTCCCAGCAGTGCCCCATGATCCATGGTGAGAATCGGGGTGATGTCCATCTCTCATGATTCCCATACATTGAAGGCGTTGGGTGTCTCAGCAGGGTCCTTCAGTCTGGCAGATGGGGTGACAGTCCCTACTGGTTGTTATTCAAATGTATTAAAGGCTGGAACAGTCTTTTAATCACGTGACCAAGGTGGTTTTCAGTTCAGTTCAGTCGCTCAGTCATGTCCAGCTCTTTGTGACCCAATGAACTGCAGCACGCCAGGCCTCCTTGTCCATCACCAACTCCCGGAGTCCACCCAAACCCATGTCCATTGAGTCAGTGATGCTATCCAACCATCTCATCCTCTGTCGTCCCCTTCTCCTCCTGCCCTCAATCTTTCCCAGCATCAGGGTCTTTTCAAATGAGTTAGCTCTTTGCATCAGGTGGCCAAAGCTTCAACATCAGTCCTTCCAATGAACACCCAGGACTGATCTCCCTTAGGATGGACTGGTTGGATCTCCTTGCAGTCCAAGGGTACTTGTTAGTAATTTAATCTGCTATTTTAATATTTCATTCTTCCATTTCTACCAACATTTCTGCCTGCAGTTTGTAAAGGAGACAGAACCTTCATTCAGTGTCATGTTCCTTCGCCCAGTCTTACATTTCATGACCTTTGAAATGTGACCCCCATCCCTGCCTACTCAGTGAGGGTACCTGTCCCTGGTACTCAGCCTCTCTAATTCCATAACTTTCTGGTTTATGCGGCCACCAGGGAAAGGTCGGGTCACATTAGATGCAGTGTCCACACAAACCAAGTCATGTTTAGACCTCACTCAGAGGGAGGGGCCAATATAATCAATTTGCCAATTCCTCACCAGCTGGGAGCTCCCTCCAGTGGATGGCCCCAGGATCCTTTGGTTATTTAAAACATACAAGAAGTGTTGTTTCTGCATTAACCAAGTCAGTGTATTTCAAGGGCAATCCAGCATCATTGACAACACACCATCCCACGCGGGCACCACAACTGATTGTGCGTTGCTAGGGCTCATATCCGGGCTATAGCATCAGCTTCCTGATTGCCAGGGGTGTCAACATCCTCTGAGCCGGGACGTGGAGGACAGTGAGAACTGACTCAGGCTCTTGCAGGCAAACCCAGATGTCTTTCCACATATCCTGACCCCACCAGTGCTTATTCATGATCATCCACCCCCAGCTTCCCATTTTCTAAGCCGTAGGGTGAATTCCTTTAAAACAGTCCAGCTGTCAGTGCAAAGTGTTAACATCCAGAGCTCACGAGCTCTCTGAGTTCAGCCCCCTGGTAGCTGTGGTTCATGCCTGTTTCCGTCCAGATGGTGTCAGTGTTGAGCTGAACAGTGACTGTAGACCGGTCACCCCAACCAGTACACCAGGCCTCAGAGGGAATCTCTCCCACTTCCTCCCTACAGGCCACAGGGGCAGAATTAGGGGCAGGGGAGTTTGGAGGGCAGGATCTCCTCTGCTGCAGAGGGGTAAGACCCTTAGTCAAAGTGGGAGTTAGTGCTACAGCAGACATGGGTAGGTGACACATAGTTATCCACCTGTCCCTCAATAGGAAGGGAGGGTCTTACCATGATTGCTGATCCTTCATGAGAGACTTTACCTGGAGGAACGCTGTGTGCAGTGCTAGGAACTGCTGCTTTCTGCGGGTTTATGGGGTTTGTGCCTCCTTTCAGAACCAGGACCAAAATCCTAGGGGTACTCCCTCTTGCTGTCTCTGTGACTGTCCCCACCTCATACCTTCCAGAGTCACAGAGGCGTCTGCCTCCCAGGAAGCCCTGCTTGGGGGATGCCCAGAGCTTTAATCTGCTTCACTAGTGTCTTGCCTTCTCAAAGGCGGCTCATCCCTCTGATCCCCAGTCCCATACGTGCCCTTACTTTCAGTTCAGTTGCTCAGTTGTGTCCGAATCTTTGTGACCCCATGAACTGCAGCGCGCCAGGCTTCCCTGTCCATCACCGACTCCTGGAGCTTGCTCAAATTCATGTCCTTTGAGTCAGTGATGCCATCCAACCATCTCGTCCTCTATTGTCCCTTCTCCTCCTGCCTTCAATCCTTCCTTTACCAGGGAGTATAAGAGATGGAAGCACTGTGCCAGGTGGGGAATATAAGTCCTCCAAACCTCAAACCCTCACAAAGTCTTGCACCTCCTTTGTATTCTTAAGGGTTGGAAAGGGTTGCTCCTCATCAATCACAGCTTCTGGGACAGTATGCACCTTACCTGACCAAAGTGAAAGTGAAAGTAACTCATTTGTGTCCTACTCTTTGCCAGTCCATGGCCCTGGAATTCTCCAGGCCAGAATGCTGAAGGCTTTCCCTCCTCCAGAGGATCTTCCCAACCCAAGGATCAAACCTAGGTCTCCCATACTGCAGGGGTATTCTTTGCCAGCTGAGCCACAAGGGAAGCTTACCTGACTAAAGGACTCCCCAAAACTACATGTTGATGCCTGGCCTTGACTTTTCTGTGGGTTCACCACCTATCGTCTTTCTCAAACATGTTCCAGCAGAATCTGCAGAGTGTCCTGAGCAGAGACAAGTCTTCCTCTGTTAATACTCTATCCTCGGTACTTCCCTGTTGGTCCAGTGGATAAGAATCTGCCTGCCAGTGCAGGGGACATGGGTTTGATCCCTAGTCTGGGAAGATCCCACATGCCTTGAGGCAACTAAGCCCATGCACCACAACTACTGAGCCCTCAAGCTACAACGAGAAAAAGCTGTATGCAGCAATGAAGACCTAGCGCAATCAAAAACTTTAAAAATAAGCAATAAAAAGATAGTCTATCATCAGTGTAATGAGCCCATTTTACTAATGTAGGGAAGGAGAACAGGAACAGACCTTGGGCTACCAAAGACATACAGTGAGGCTGTGCAGGCAGCCTTGGGGAGCACTTGAAAGGTGCACTGTGGCCCCTCCTATGTGACATCAAATTGATTTTGAGACTCAGTGGCCAGGGGTCTACTGGACCTCTTATGTGAAGGCCTTTTATCAGTATATGCCTTTATGCACTTTGTGGGCTCCTGTTACTTGCAGCCAAAAGCAACTTTCTGATACAGACATTAACCTCACAGGTTGGTTTTATAAGCTTCTTGGAAATTACATTACTCGCACATGCTTTTGCTACATCAGCAACTTTGATTTATGCATCTGGGGTTTTTCTGTCTTCTGTATCTTCAGATGAAATTAATTGATCTTAGATGGGGCATATGTTGCAGTCATTCTAAGAAATCTCTGTGGCTCTATGTGAGAGGCCATTATACTTTGTTTGAAAATGACACAACAGCTTTGATAAAATTATGGTCCTACTATGGTGGGTGACTATCCAGCAGTCAAGACTTGGAGCTTCCAATTCAAGGGGTGCAGGTTCGATCCCTGGTCAGGGAACTAAGATCCTACGTGCCACTCAGGCAAAAAATAAAATTAGTAAATAAATAAAACTAATTCTTGGTTGCTTAAAAAATCCTTTAAAAATAATGGTATGACTAGACAAAGTTTCATAATGGACAACAACCTAGGAACAAATAGATACCTGATCCAATAAAATCCAATTTTCAGATGCTATATTTCCTAGACACAGTTTAATTTCTCAGCTCACAATCACTCAACCCAGCATTCATACATGTCTATAGTAATGTGAAGTGCAATCTCGCTCAGTATTGATTTTGATGACATTGTTCTAGTTGCACCAATTCTTTTTTATTTTTTAATCACAATATTTATCCCTTGATGAATAATTTTTGAGCCATTGATCCATTTTTGTGATTTGGGGATAGAACACAACACAATGGAAACCATGAAAATTGCACATATAATGAAGGGAAACAATCACACACACAGGAAAATTAAATGAAAATAGCACCATTGCCTGAATGTTAAACTACCGTCCTTGGAGCCCAGGGACAAGCTTTAGGAGCACAATTTTAAGGATATGGCAGGATTTCTGTGAAAGTCACTGGGATCAAATGTGTGAGATGCACGGGTTTAAAATTGTTTCTTGTCTTTTTTTCCCCCCTCTAAAATAGCATTTAGGAAACCTTTGCAGGTTCGTGGCACATTTTGAAAAACAGCACTCTAAAACCCAGTTCTCATAAGGTCTAAATTGGAGCCCAGTTTAATGAATTTCATCATAACTGGTCCTTCTGGAGATCCCCAAACTTCCAAATTCAAAAGGGTTTGGGACCCTATGGTGGATGGGGTGATAATTTGGGGTGGAGGTGAAGGAACGGCTTCCCCTCAAATCACATGGTCAACTGCCTCCCCTTCTGTTTTTCTAATTAAAACATCCACGTGGCCCAAGCACCTTATTGGAGGCAGCAGTAGGATCTGTCCAGTGAATGGCCTGCTGTGTGTTGACTCCCAGCTCGGCACCAGGCACCACATTGACCGTTATGCTGAGATAGGTGGCATTATAATAAGAGTGACCTTATTTGGGGGCAGCAGGTGCCTGAGAGAGGACTTCAAAGTGCCAACGATATGCAAACGATGTCATCTTCAGTACATCCCAGGGTTTGTAAGAAGCATCTGTGTATTGTTTCACAAGCTGGGGAGTTCCGAAGTTACACTGTGAGTAAGGGGGAACCACCGAGGATGGATGAGGATGTGTGCCAGGTTTAGTACTGTATTTTAGGAAGATCATCGGTGGTTAGTGGAGGAACAGAGACTGGAGCCTGAGGCTTTTGTCCATGGATTTCTAGGTAGAAATTCCAAGTCAAGTCCTCAGGTTGCACAGCAGGGATCCTGTCCTGGGATTTCCAGTTGGAGCCTTGACAAGACCAATGCCTCCTCCCAGGCAAGGTGATTTGTGCAAACACATTGCATCCTCCCAAGGACAGAAAGCAGTTGATCCCAGCTCCCCTCGCTTGGAATGCTTCTTCCCCATCAGGCCTGACTGGGGTGACAGTAACAAGTCTAGGGCATCTCTTAGGGGAGAGCAGGTTCAAAGGAGAACAGGAGGTAGTTTCTTATCGGGCAAAAGTGAGAAGGCCAGGGAACCTCTCTAAGACAATGGGAGGTAGTATCTTATTGGGCAACTTGGGGGTCTCCTGTCTCATTTTCTGGGACAGTCTGTTTGTTTGCTCCTTCCATCATTTCCCTGTACTGACGTTTGAAGAAACCAACCTGTTAGGGAGGAAGGAGAAAAAAAATCAGGAAGTCCAGTGGACGGGAAGAAAAGAGATGATGGAGGGGATCAGTGATCACCATCTCTGGAACCCTATGTTCCAGCACTATACTAGGAACTTTAAATAAACAGTATCATTTAGACTCTGCCATAGTTCTGTGAGCTGGGTAGCACCACCTTCAGAATGAGAAACCAAGACCCATCATGAACCAAACACATGCCGATGGCCAAGGAAAGAATCAGTGGTGGCATCAACATTAAATCCAGGGCTTTCACGTTCTAATTTGCCTTCCAGGGAAACATGTAAAGAGGTGAAGAAGAGCGGAAAAGAAATGGAGAAAGATTAGAGGAGGCTTGAGAATCAGACAGAAAGACATGGAGTCCACTGGGGACAGGTGATGTCACCGGCGGCTTCCCTGGTGGCTCAGCAGAAACGAATCCACCAGCAATGCAGGAGATATGGGTTCGATCACTGGGTTGGAAGGATCCCCTGGGAGAAAAACTTGGCAACCCATCTCAGTATTCTTGCCTGGAAAATCCCGGGGACAGAGGAACCTGGTGAGCTGCAGTCCATGGGGTCGCAAAAGAGTCAAACACGACTTAGCAACTAAACAACAACAGATGTCACGGGGGGAAGGGATCTCTTTAGGAAGAATTGGGGTCACAGGATTGACTCCACGGTGAGCTCTTTCTTACACTGTAGAAAGAGTGGGATCAAATGCTGGTGGTCTCGGGAGTAGGATAAAGACACTCACCTTGTACAGTAGGGCTGTGATGAGGGCCAGGAGCAGCAGTCCTCCCACAGAGCTGCCCACAATGAGGGGGATGGGGTTGTAGATCTCATACTTCTCCAGCACCAGTTCCGTCTGGAGTGGAGATGACCCCATCAGAAAGGCTCAGGACTCCTGAGGCCCCAGACTCCTCCCAGGTCCCCTTGAACTCCCTCCCCTCCTTCATCAGGCTCCGCTCCAAGGGGTGGGATACAGAAGGACTCATGGGCTTAGGAACAACCGTCCTGCCTGGGGCTCTTCATCCATCCTGCCTCCCTCCAGGCTTGCAAGCCCCCCACTCAGCATCATGGATTTAGCAACAGGAACTGTCTGACCAGCCTGGCCACTCCCTGCCACATGGTCACTACCTGAGCTCTCAAAAATATCTCCTGTCCTGGAAGCTGCGAATACACAAGTCTGTTGAAGGTGATTTCAGCCACGCTCACGACCAGCACCTTCTTCTGCTGTGTCTGCAAAAGAGAAGGGGAGAGCTGGGAACTAGCTGTAGTTGGATGGGCAGGAGGGCTCAGGGATAGAGAAACACCCTGGCTTGAGGTAGGTACAGACACGTCAGGCTACACCTGAGTCTGGGAAGGGACTCTGCTCTTAGAATTACACACCTGGCTGACCCAGCGGAAGCTGAGGTTGCCCTTCAGGATGAAGTCAAGTTCCTCCTGGATGCCGAAGGAGGGGATGTCACAGCGGAACCTCAGGCAGTCAGCGATGGAGCAGTCCTGGAGACAGAGAAGTGGCATCAGGCCAGGGAAAGATGGGTTTGAAGGTAGAAGGCAGCGTTCAACTGTCTGATTTGAGAGGAGCTGCCACCCTGGAGCTCAAGCAGGTTGTTCAGCAGACATCCATCTGATATAATACGTATTCCCGAATCAAATCCCTCTGAAGTGTGGCTTCCAGTGGGGGACCGCCCAGGGCCATCTCACCAGGACAGGCTTCTTCTTAAAGTGGGTCAGGAAGTCAGACTCTGTGGGTGCTGTTCTCTCTGAAGAGCACTGAATGGAGGGGTTCTAGGGAAAAGGCACAGGGAGAAAGCATGTGAGGGGTCATCAGGGACTCACGAAGACCGAGGAGTCGAGGCAGGGCCTCCCTGATGGCCCAGTGGTAAAGGATCCGCCCGCCAATGAGGGAGATGCGGGTTCGATCCCTGCATTGGGAAAGATCCCCTGCAGGAGGAAATGGCAACCCACTCCAGGATTCTTGCCTGAAAAATCCCACGGAGAGTAGGACACAAGTGAGCCGTTAAAGAACAACAACAAAAAAGCCACAGGGAGTCCAGGGAGAGGGCGTGAACGGAGCGCCCATAGAGCCTTCTGAGTACCTGGGGGCTGAGGACCTCTATGTCTTTCCACACGGCCACCTGGTTCAGCTCCATGGGCACTGAGATGTCGATGCTGACAGGCAGCTCCCTCTGCCCCAGGTTATTCACCTGCATGGAGGACAGTGAGGGCCAAGATCACGCTGAGCCTCCTGCCCTCCCGGATCTCTGGCTCCTGGGCCCCCCGCCCCAGGCCATGTTCCCAAGTCACCACACGTGCCTGGTATCTGTGCTGGGCCTCCCTGCTGCCCTCCTCCTGTGAGGCCGAGAAGTTGAGGTACTTGGTGGATTGTTCGTGGCTGTGGGGAGAGGAGGCAGGGGCGGATGAGAAGACTTAGGGCCTCCTGAGGAGACTCGGGGTGGGAGTGTGACAGGACGGGTGGTCAGAGGGCCCCGGGGCTGATCGGGAGTGACTTGGGGTAACGGGATGGTTCAGGGAGCCGGGCTGGGCTGCAGGCTGGGTGCAGGCTTCCTGCAGAGGCTATCCAGAGAGGAGACTGCCAGGGCAGCCAGGCAGTGGGGTGGGGTCACAGGAACTGCTGAGAACTCTGTCTGTCCCGGAGGGAGGGGGCCAGGGCCTGCCCTCTCTGTGCCTGGGTCTTCCTTTCAGGCCTCTGTGGACTCGGAGGAGGCCAGATGGGCAGGTGGGACACGACGAAGGTGTAGGGAGATTCAGGCTGATGCTGCTGACAAATGTCTACTGGACTCACCCCTTCTGGCTCCCTAAGGCCTTCCCTGGGGCCCTTCTCTCCTGTTTCCTCAGTTTTTCTTTCTTTCTTCCTTCCTTCCTTTATCCCTCCCCCCCCCCACCCCCTCTTTCTTCCTTTCTGCTTGTGAGCTCTTAGTTCCTTGACCAGGGATCAAACCTGCAGCCTTGGCAATGAAACCTCAGAGCCTTAGCCACAGGACCACCAGAGAATTCCCTCCTCAGCTTTTCTGGGCCTGGAGTTTGGAGGTGGTGGGGGGCCCAACATGGACTGTCCACTGGGTATCAGTGTAACCACACCTCAAGGCTGCCCTAGGTCCCCAGCCTGGCCCCTGACCAGGGGCCTGCTCTCATTTCCCTGCCCCCTCCGCTGCCCCACTCCACTCCTTACACACCTGCCCTTCATCTGCACCACAGAAATTCGAACCCCGACTCCTACCCTGAAGTGTCATCCTTCTCTAAGAAGGGCCCCTCCAAAACACCCCAGCTTGTCCTGAGGCCTCTATTAAATGTGGGCTATAACGATAATTACATCATAATTATTGTTATCAATAGCCACAAAAAGCACTCGATTGATTAGTAAGTGCTGCTAGTGGTGTCATCTACTTATTGACAGGGTAGTGATAAAACTTAAATTTGAGGGCCTTCCCTGGTGGTCCAGTGGGTAAGAATCCACCTTCCAATGCAGGGGACACAGGGAACTAAGATCCCACATGCCATGGGGCCACTAAGCCCGTGAGCTGCAACTAGAGGAAGCCTGAGCACTGCAATGAAGACCCAGCACAGCCAAAACAAAACAAAACAAACAAACAAACAAACTCAGCAGAGGTTCAGCTCCTACAGAAAGAGAGAATTCCCTACGCCCCACAGCGTGATGGGCGAGGACCCCTTGGAGGTCGTGGTGTGGCACCTGCTGATCACGGTGTAGACAGCATACTTCACGGGCAGCTCCAGCTGGAAGGTGGTCTTGCTTGTCTTGGGGCTGTTATTCTCACTGGAAAAAGAGGAGGATCCCAGCTGGCAAGTTCCCCAGGGGAGGAGACTGAAAGGGAGCAGGCACTGCCCTGAGCCTGGCCCAGCTCACCTGCTCACATTGGCGACAAGAAGCAGCTTGTCTCCCAGGGTGGCCGTGGGGGAGACGTGAAAGGTGACCGTGAAGGTGATCTGGGGAGGGGGCAGAAATGGGAGGAGGTCACCGAGGAGTGAGACTGCATGGGGCCCGGGGAGGAGCAGTGGGCAGAAGTGAGGCTGACCTGGGCGCCCTCACGGAAGATGAAGTGGCTGACGCTACAGCGGGTGCTTCGGGTGCCCTGGGTCCCGGCGGGGGCGCTGTCACAGGTCAGGCGCAGGGAACGTGACTGCAGATGGTTCTGGGGAAGCACAGATGGACCAAGGCAGCTGAGAACTTGTTAGTGTCCCGACAAAACTCTATACAGAAGTGACAGTTACCTGCAATTTACCTTAAGGTTATGTTTTGTTTTAAATTTTTGGGCTTCCCTAGTGGTCCAGTGGTTGAGAATCTGCCTTGCAATGCAGGGGACATGGGTTTGATCCCTGGTCCTGGAAGATTCCATATGCCTCGGGGCAACTAAGCCCATGCAATACTGAGTCTGTGCTCCGGAGCCCAGAAGCCACAACTGCTGGGCCCTGGCGCCCTAGATCCCATGCTCCACAACAAGAGAAGCCACTGCAACGAGAAGCCCAAGCACCTCAACCAGAGAGTAGCCCCCAATCACCATAACAAGAGAAAAGCCCTCCCACAGCAACGAAGCCCCAGCACAGCCAAACATAAAGAAATTGGTGTGACTTAAAATTTTTTTTTTTAATCCTTAAACACTATCTGGTCAAACTTCATCCTAAGGTAGAAATCCCAGATTTATTGTTAATAGCATTTCCCCTTTTTTTAATTCACAGTTCTTTTTAAAAGACTTGTATTATGAAAATTTCAAATCTCCTCAAAAGTGGAAAGACAAGGTAAATCCACCCCATATCCCCATCACTCAGATTAAATTACCAACATTTTTCTACTCTGTTTTGTTCACCTGTTTTCCACTTTTTCTCCCCTGAATTATTTAAAGCACATTCCTAAGATCACAGGGCTTCCCTGGTGGCTCAGAGGGTAAAGCGTCTGCCTGCAATGCAGGAGACCTGGGTTTAATCCCTGGGTCAGGAAGATCCCCTGGAGAAGGAAATGGCAACCCACTCCAGTACTCTTGCTTGGAGAATTCCATGGACAGAGAAGCCTAATGGACTATAGTCCATGGGATCGCAAAGAGTTGGACATGGCTGAGCGACTTCACTTTCACTTTTCACTTTCATGCACTGGAGAAGGAAATGGCAACCCACTCCAGTGTTCTTGCCTGGAGAAACCCAGGGACGGGGGAGCCTGGTGGGTTGCCGTCTCTGGGGTCACACAGAGTCGGACACGACTGAAGCAACTTAGCAGCCCTTTATGGATAAAGTATGCCAAGCTCTTATCTACAGTAACCAATAAATCCAACTCACTCTTCTACAGCACGGTATTTTATTTAATTTTTTCTTTTCTATTTTATTTTCTAAGCCACAAGGCTTTTGGAATCTTAGTTTTCCTTGACCAGGGATTGAACTTGGGCCATGGCAGTGAAAATCCTGCACTGTAACCACTGAACCACCAGGGAATTCCCCAGAACAGTGTTTTAAAATATTTGAAGGCTGAGATATGTTCTCCTTTAAAAGAGAAATAGTTATACCATGCATAATACAAAAAAATAGAAGGCAGGGTCCCTGCGGTTCTCACATTAGCATCCTCCTGGGAATTGATTCCTGACTGTCATTCTTAAAATGCCAAGCTCAGAGCTGAACACAGAATGAGTTGAGGCATGCCACAGCAAACACAACCACATCCATCTAACCATGATCAGTCCAGCCCTCTTGGCTTTCAAGAATGCTAAACAGATGAAGACCTGCCTGAGCACTGAACCCAACACAGGAGTCTCTGCTGGCCCCCTGCCATCAGCCTTTCCTTCCCCAAAGGGGACAGTACCTGGCCCCCGGTCACACGTCGGTAAGACAACCCTGGAGGGTAGAAGAAGGTGACTGCGGTTCCATAGGAGTCCTCGCCATCATTCCACACTCTCACTTTCAAGTTCAGCTCCAGGTTACTCCCCACCATCAGGGTCTTCAAGCTAGCATTGGGGCAGAGGAGAGAAGGTGATTTTGTGACTGAGGCTGAAAATGGAGTGGGGGTGAAATGCAGAGCGGGGAAGTGGGGAGAGAGACAGGGACAGTGTGTCTGGGTCCAGAGCCCTGGGTAGAAACATTAGGAAGAGCCAGGGACAGGAGCCCTGGGTTCCAGGAGGGGGCCTGGGGAACCAGGGTGGGTCTAAGGGGCTGGACACTCACTCTGAGACCCCAAAGGAGATGCTGAGGTCGTCCTGGCAGACATGATCTGCGCCACAGTTCTTCTCAAAGGGGAGCTGAGAGGGAAGGCAAAGCAGGGTTTTCCCTCAAGATCTAGAGTCCACCCCCTCCAATCCCTCTGGAAAAGGCCAACCCCAGGACTCACAGAGGTTGTGAAGTATCTCTGGGCATCCACTGCCAGCATAGGCTGGAGGTTTCTTAGGCTAGAGATGGGCTTGCCCACGAGGGAGAAGTTGAGACGCAAGATGATGGGGGTCACCGAGTCCTCCACACAGTCCTGGGGGATGGATACAGGAGGAAGCAAGAAATGCACCCTCGCAGCTACCAGCTGGGTCCTGTCTCCTCATTCGTAAAATGCAGTAACAATGGTACCAACCCACAGCCCCTCGTAAATGCTCATCGCTAGGATCTGCATGTGAAACTGCTGCTGTGATTGTCCTTTATGTTGAGTATCCTTCCCCCAGCCTCCCACGGGCTCCCTCACTCTACTCAGGGTCTCCCCAGACTGTTCTCCATAGCCCCCTGAAACCCTCTCTGTTCTCTCTCCAGCTTTATCTCTCTTTCATCACTATTATCTGTTATCTAGGAATATTATCAACATCTATTATCTAGGAATTTGATTTGCTTCTGATCTTCCCCCATAGCTCCCCGTGGCCATGATTATTTTGTCCTCTGCTGGCTCCCTGGTGTTGGGGACAGGACCTGCCTCAGAGCAGTGGCTGGATAAAAGAATCCCAGCCCAACGCCCCATGGCTCTCCGAAGCAGCCTCAGGCTTCTACCTGAAATCCAGCCACGTAGCCTCCTGCTGATGCAGCCAACCTCATCCATCCTTCACTCCCTCAGTCATTCAGCTAACCTGTGTTAAGCCCCTCCTGCTTTCCACTTGCCATTTGGGGGCGGAGCCAAGGCGAGGACCAGAACACATCCCTGCGTCCCTGCCCAGCCACCACCCCCCACCAGCCTCAGAGTCGCCTCCCTCCCCAGGACCCCTCACCGGAAGGAGCAACCTCACAGCCTCGCAGTGCTGCTTCAGCCCCAGCTCTTGAACACGGGTCAGATTCCGAGTCCTCGTCTCTTGGAAGATGGCACGAGGACTCAGGCGGCCAGGGTCAAGGGTTAAGTCAAATGTCACAATGCTTTGGAGGTTAACTGTAGGGGAAAGTGGGGGATGGAAAAGGCTGAGAGAGAAAGAGGAACTCCTCAAGTGGGAAAGGGGCAAGGGAGGAGACAGGAGCCCTGGGCCTGGGGACTCCCAGGGGCAGGTCATCTTGGATTGGGGGCAAACGACTCACCCAGCTGGTTCTTGGGACTTTGGGAAACATGCAGGCAGACAGTGGCCTTGCCCAGATCATGGGGAAAGGTCGCCAGCGGCTCACACTCATACACAGACCTGGCGATCTCCGCGGGTGTGATGTGAATGTTCGCCCACATCCTGAGCACAGGTCTGGTCCTGTGGACAGAACACTGAGCTGAGGACAAGCCTCTGGTTCTGGGATGACAACCAGGGAGGGTGGTTAGAGAGGCTGGTGTCCTCGCAGACCTGGGACCACCCAGCGGGTATGTGTTCTCACCTGAGCAGCAATGCGTGCCCCTGGGCCCCCACGGCCAAATCTGCCAGTCCATCCTG
The DNA here is from genome assembly GCF_042477335.2 of Ovis canadensis. NCBI lineage: Eukaryota > Metazoa > Chordata > Mammalia > Artiodactyla > Bovidae > Ovis > Ovis canadensis. The sequence goes on along the minus strand of NC_091268.1, from coordinate 42,638,321 downwards.
GGTGAGGTCCTGACCCCCGCTCAGCGACTGCCCGAAATACTGGAGGCTGGGGGAGAGCTGGGCGCCTGTGACCCGCTGGCCGGAGAGGAAGCGGCAAGTCAGGTTGTTATCGTTTAGTCGCTCGGTCGTGTCTGACCCTTTCGCGACCCCATGGGCTACAGCCCACCGGGCTCCTCTGTCCATGGGATTTCCCAGGCAAGAAGAGTGGAACGGGTTGCCATTTCCTTCTCCAGGGGATCTTCCTGACCCGGGGATCCAGCTCGCCTCTCCTGAATTAGCAGGTGAGTTCTTCACCACTGAGCCACCAGGGAAACCCAAGTCAGGTTGAGGGAGAGAAAAGCTGAACAGAAGCAACAAGAGGAACAGGGAAGAGGGGATGAGGGAGACAGAATGAAGGAGTGAGCCGTAAAAAAGAAGTACCTAAAAAGAGGGAGTGGGAGTAGAGAAATAGTGAGTAGAGACAAAAGATTTCTAGGACATAAATGAAGAAGGGAGCTGGAAAGGCTGGGCTGGCGACCTGACTTTCAGTCATTCACTTGGCTAGTTCATCTCGGGTTCCTATTCTGGCTCCTTCACTTATGAGCCATGAGATCTTAAGCTAGGAGTCAGTCTTTCTGTACCTCAGTTTCCTCATCCCTCATCTAGGATGATAACACCTCAGAGCACTAAATGAACTAATTCATGGAGTTCTTAGAACAGCACCTGGCGTATGATCACTACTCAGTAACTTTATCATGGAATCAGGGCTAGAAGGGCCCCTTAGCAGTCACCCCCATGTCCCTCATTCTCCTCCACCCCTTGCCCCTGACAACCGATAATCCACTTTTTGACTCTGTGGATTTACCTATTCTGGGCATTTCATGTAAACAGTATGACACAATATGTGGTCCTTTGATGGATCTAGCTTCTTTGACTAAGCATAATGTTTTCAGGGTTCATCCATGTGGTAGCATGTTATAGCATGTTGTGTTGACACATGTAACATGCGTCAGTGTTTCATTCTTTTCATGGCTGAATAATATGCCACTGTGTGGGTATACCACATTTTCTTTATCTGTTCATCACGGGATGGGCATTTCGATTATTTCCCCCTTTTGGTTGTTACATATAACACTAATACAAACAAGCACGTGTAATTTTTTTGTATATGGACCTGTTTTTAATTCTCTTGGGTGGAACTTCCGGGTCACCCAGTAACTCTAGTTTAACCTTCTGAAGAGCTGTTTTCCAAAGTAGCTGCATCATTCTACATTCCCACGTATAGTGGTTGAGTATGCCACATACTTTCACATCCTTATCAACACTTTGTTATCACCTGTCTTTCTGATTTCAGCCATCCTAGTAGGTGTGAAGTGATGTCTCATTGTGGTTTTGACTTCCTGATGACTGATAACTAGTGATGCTGAACATCTTCTTACGTGCCAATTGATCCTTTGTATATCACCTTTGAAGAAAAGTCTTTTCAGATCTTTTGCTTATTTTTTTAATTGAGACTTCCTTAACTTTTGCCCTCCTTTCTCAGCCTCCCCCATCCAGTGAAGGGCTCCTGCCTATGGGTATCTGGCAGGATTACTGATGGCAGGAGACAATAACGTCATGACTTCCAGGGAGACGAGGGGGTAGGTGGACAGGCAGGCTGAGGCTCCCAGAACTAAACCGACTGGCAAAGCGAGCCAGATAGAGGTGGAGCACCTGGTCAGAGACAAGAGGTTGGAACCTCCCTCACCATGATTCTTGATCCACTATAAACCTTGGACAGGTCAAGGCACTTCTCTTCTCCATGCCCCAGATTTCATCTTTAAAATGTCTTTGCTAATGCCTGGTGTATGTACAGGGTAAAACTGCTAGGGGATTAGAAGACTTGGATGGAGAAAGTATCAAGCCACCATACAAAGTAATGTTAGTCGCTCAGTCATGTACAACTCTTTGTGACCCAGTGGACTATAGCCCACCAGGCTCCTCTGTCCATGGGATTCTCCAGGCAAGAATACTGGAGTGGGTTGCCTTTCCCTTCTCCAGGGGATCTTCCTGACCCAGGGATCAAACCCAGGTCTCTTGCATTGCAGGAAGATTCTTTACCATCTGAGCCACCAAGAATCCGTCTATACAAATTAAAGGATAACCAATGTTTCCATTTCTGAAGCTCCACAGATTTTGCTTGATGCCTACTAGGTGCCCAGTTCTAGGCAAAAGAGGTAAGATGAGGGAAAGAAGAATTTTCCAGGTGGCAGTGTCGAAGACAGAAAGGTGCCAGGAGGAGGTTTTGTGGCAAAAGGGACTGTGACCAAGCCTCACCTGGCTGTGGGAGGGGCTGATGCCCAGTTCTGAGGTTCCGTGGAACAGGTAGACAGCACCCCGGTTCTCCTGCTCTCCCGGGGCCCCAACGGCCACATCCGCCAGCCTGTCCCCATTCACATCCCCCAGCGCGGTCAGGGCTGCCCCAAAGCGGCCCCAGGGGTGGCCCAGCTCCCCTCGCAGGACAGCATCACACTTCCACTTAGTCCTCTGCAGAATGAGAATGGTGTCAGGGCTCACCCACACCCAGACCCCACCCAGCCCGGGTCTCATCAGCTACTCACCCCCCGGGGAAAGGGGCACACAGACACCTGGCCCCCCTGGGTCTGCTCGTAGAAATGAGGGGCCCCGATGAGGGCCAGGTCAGAGCTACTATCTCCATTCACGTCCACGGAGCAGAGGGAGGCCCCGAAGTAGGAGCCGATCTGGAGGGCAGAGTCGGGAGTCATCCTGTCTGCCCTCTCCCAGGAACACGCCCCCTGGGCCAGCACACCCTGTTTGCCCGCTGCCAGGGGCATACCCTGGGCCAAGTCCCGCCTCTCCCCAGACACCAACACCTCCCCCAGAGGCCCTTCACCCCCTTCCTCTCCTCCTTCTCTGCCCCTGGAGACCCCCTCCACACTCAACCTGGGTCCCTGTGACTTCAGCCTTCAGCCTCCATTGCCCGGACACCTGGGTGAAGAGGACCACCTTCCCGGTGTGCTGATGGCGGGGGGCCCCCAGGATCAGGCTCTGGACCCCCTTCCAAAGGGCCAGCTCTGTGGAGTAACCTGAAGGGGCCAGGGTCAGCACCGAGGCTTCCCCACCCCTGTCCCCTCATCCCCCAACCCCAGGCCCCTATCCTTCGCAGGCAGCCCATCTCCTGCCCAGCCCCCAACCACAGCCTTGTCTCACCCAGGTAAGAGTCCCTCATGTCCACATGCTCCTGGGACATGTTGATGAAGGTGGGGTTCTTATTTTGGGGGTACAGGAAAGCACCTCCAGACCAGCTGAAGCTCCCCACAGCCCCCAGAACTGGTCCATCCTGGGAGGAAAGGATTCCAGGGTGAGCAGGTGGGAAAAAGACAACCTATTCTGAAAAAATGCCTGCCACTGACTCCGCCCACTCATCAGATATCCACTCTTGCCTTCCCTCCTCCGTCTCTGCCTAACCCTACATCAACGGGCTGAAAGGGGCCCCACTCACAGGCATGAACACACCACTGAAGCCCTCCTGAGACATCTCCAGTTCGAAGGAACTACTGCTTATGGTCTGCGTACCTGAGGAAAGGTATGACACCTAGGTTCTATGGGGGAAAGACAAGCTTTGCCAGGTTCAAGGAGAATCTCAGCTTTAAGAGGATCTCATGTGTGTGCTATGTGCTAGATCGCTTCAGTCATGTCCGACGCTATGGGACTCCATGGACTGTAGCCAGGCTCCTCTGTGCATGGGATTCTCCAGATAAGAATAGTGGAGTGGGTTGCCATGCACTCCTCCAGGGGATCTTCTTGACCCAGGGGTCAAACCCACATCTTCTGTGGCTCCTGCACTGCAGGCGGATTCTTTCCACTGTGCCACTGAGGAAGCCCAAGAGGATCTCATGTTGGAGACTAAATACCCAAAGAGAGGAACTGGCCCATGACAAAGGAGCCCAGGCTCTAGAAGAAAAAAGGATATATAGGTGAGGGCTTCTGAAACGAGTAGTTCCATCTCTGACTTACCCTCAATGGCAAAGATCTTCTCTTTCAGTTGTTTCTGAATGTCTCGCAAAGCGTCAAAGTTCTCCACTTGAAATACATGCTCTTTAGAGGGTGTGGAGGCAATGTCGATTAATTCTTGCAAGGAATTTCTGTATTGAAATGCTGATCCCACCTGTCCCCAGCAAAGACCAACTCAGTGAAAATAATCCGAACTATAACATGCCTGCTGGATGCTGGGCTCCTCCAGTAACCCTGCAAGGTTAATATAATTACAGCCAGCGAACAGGCAAGAAAAATGAGGCTCAGACAGCATGGAGGCGTTTAAGGAAAAGGATGAAAGTCCCCCAGGCTGGGACAAAGCTTTCATCCTGAAGGCAAAAGAAAGCTAAGAGAGCTGGGGGCTTCTGTCCTAAAAGGGAAGGTGCCTTAAGAGGACTTGAAGGGACGAGGTAGAGTAAGGGCATCCCCCCATCCTACCCCAATTGCATATCGGATGATGCCGGCGGCCTCAGCCCGGGGAATGACCTCCTTGTAATCCACCTTTTCTGTTTTCTCCCCATCAGTGATGACGATGAGGATTTTGGAGGCGTCTTTTCGGGCCCCGTAGGCGGCACTGAGCAGTCGATCTCTGTCAGAGAAGATGAGGGTCCAGAGGCCAGTGAACAGAGCCGCTGCTTGGCCCCTGATGCCTTTGTGAGAACGAGGGGATGCTCTGTCCCACCCAGAGGCCCCTGGCTTGGTCAGGAGACCACGGACTGAATTTCAGTGCCCACCTCTCCCTTCCTCACCGAGACAGATAGGGCCCTCAAGGAAGACTCAGATGCTTTAGGGGAGGACAGGGGAGGAGTCAGGACTCACGTGACGAATCGGATGGCTGAGGCCGTGAACGTCCACCCTCCCAGCTGCCAGACGGAATTCAGGAGGTTTAGTGGGTCTGAGCTGGTAGCGAAGTCTTTGAAAGTGAAGTGCTCCTGGAACCGGTCTGAGAACTGCACCAGGGAGAACTGGGAGAACCAAGCAGCGTTGGGGGTCAGGCCGAGGCAAAGCCACCTCGAGGCTCCTCCCACAAGCCTCTCCGGGGCGGGGCGGGGCGGGGCGGGGCGGGGCTACACCCCGGCCTTGCCGCCCTTGAGGGCACACCTGGGAGCTGCGACGCTGGAACTGGCTCATCACGGCCTTCACGAAGCTCAACATTTTGTTAAAATCTCTGGAGGAGATGCTGCCTGAGCCGTCGATCAGAAAGGCGATGTCCTGATCCTGCCTTGGGCACTCTGGGGGAGGAGATGGCACCAGTCCCCAGAGGGACACTCACAAAGCCCGGGTCTCCTGGCCATAAGATGAGGAGTTTCCCTCCCAGGAGCTGCCCTGACTCCTGCCTAGAACAGGATCCCTCGGTCTCCCAAAGTCTCTAAAGAGGCCACATCTGTGATTCAGCTGCTCACACCTGGTTGATAAAAAAGTGACAATTCGTCCAGTCCAGATGGTGAGATGCTGGGGCCCCGCCTTCTACCTCGACTGTCCGTGCCCCGCCCCCTGGCCTTTCTCCACCTTCTCTCCCACCGTCCCCACTGTCCAGCAATAAAAGGACACTGCTCCAGCCCCTGGCTCGGGGTCAGCACCAAACTACTTTTGTTAAATATTTAAACAAAATCCATCCTCAGAAGAGACAGCTCGGGGACTTCCCTGATGGACCAGTGGTTAAGAATCTGCCTGCCAATACAGGAGACACGGTTAGATCCCTGGTCCTGGAAGATCCCACATGCTGTGGGGCGACTAAGCCTGCACACCGCAGTTACTGAAACCGGTGCATCCTACAGCCCTTGATCCACAAGAGAAGCCACTGAAACTGAGAAGCCTATACACTACAACAGAGGGTAGCACAACCCTCCGCCCCCGCCACGCCCCCGCCACGCCCCCACCCTCCCCGCCGCCGCCACGCCCCCGCCCGCCACAACTAGAGAAAGTTATTGAGCAGACACAGGGCAGACAAAAATAACAAATACTAAATCAATATTTTTTTTAAAAAAAGAAGAAGGAGTCCCGCTTGACTTGGCTCTCTGATGGAGATTCCTGTCTAGCCCCTAGCTTCCCCCTTCTGCCCCTGAGGCTTCCCAGCAGAAAGAAGGGTGTCCTGGTGGATGCCCAGGGGCCTAGGAGGTGCTGGGAGGGGCGCCCCAGTCAAGGTCCCGGATGTCAGTCTCCGCAAGGGCCTGAGTGTGAATGTGGAACCAGGAAGGGGCCTTGGTCTGCCCCAGGTGGTGTCTGAGAAGCTTACTGTTTCACCTCCTTATCCCCCATCCCCATCAGCACAGGGGAAGCCGGGTCCTCAACCTGTACTCACACACACATGTATACGTATACACATATACCACACACACACAACACAAACATACATACAACATACACAAACACATACACACACTCATGCACACACATATCAACACACACAAAAGTACACAACATGCACAAACACATATACACATGCATCACACTTATACACACAAACACACATGCAGACATGCACACAACATGCACAAATACATGTAAACATCACACATACATATACACACAGATGAATAAACATACATACAACACACACAAATACATATATACATTACACACACATACACACATACACACAAACACATATATATATACACATCACTCTCATACACATACATATACATATACACATGTACACATATATACACACACACACACACACACATACATGCACACTGCTCAGACTGCCTGTATCCTCATCTCCCTTTCCCAGCCTGCTGCACAAATCAATTGGTTATATACCACAGGGTACAAGGGTGAAAATAAATGTCCTTCACTCTAAAAATTGTAGCAGCTGGCATAAACTGAGCCCTCGCCACTGAGGCACTGTGCTAAACCTTGGCCGTGGACCATCTATGTTATTCACAGTGTCTGGTGTGCTATTATTCCCATCAAACAGACAAGGGCATTGAAGCTCAGAGAGAGAAAGGCCCTAGAAAGCCCCTGCACTGGGATAGTGATGAGGCAGGTGTAAAAGCAGGTGGCGACCTCTCCAGGCATGTTTGGAATCACTGTGCCCTCCAGCGAAATTTTTTTTTCCAGATCCCTCTGGTTTATCCACTCTGGTAAGAGTATTCCTGGCCCCACGGCAAGCCCCTGTCAGATGTGTGTAGGTTCCTCAAAGGACTCAGTGGCCCCAAACACTCACCCTGCAGGGCAGCTGGGATCCTCTTGACCTGCTGGAACGGGGAGGCCAGCAGGAAGCAGATCCCAGTCAAGTGCATGTTCTCCCGGCATGCGTGGTGCACAGTGGGGCCACAGGCCTGGGGACAGAGGGGCTTGGTGGGAAGGGCTGTCCCTGCTACTGTCGCACCCTCCCGTCCCAGTACCTCCACCCTCCATGAGACCCCCAGCACCAGAGCCCTAGATCCCCATGCATTCTCTCAGGATGCTCCCGTGACCCAGGGCAACTCACCAGCAGCTGAAAGGGGTCGGTGGTGGCTGCCATGGACAGGCCCAGGGACATGTTCACAGCCTCTGGAGGCACTAGGACACAGGTGTATGCATGGTTACCTTCAGGTCAGAGGAGGCGGGGGCACCTCAACTCTGGGAGATGAGGAGGTCTGACAGGTGAAGGGAGATTTCAGGTCTTGATGGAGCTATGGGGGTGCAGGGGTGGGATGGGAGGGGAGACTGGGAGGGTCAGGAGGCCTGTCTGAGGCTCAGGGTCTGCAGACAGAGCTGAAGCCAGGGAGTGAGTCTCCTGTATTCCCCACAGACCCTCAGAGCATGGGATCCTGAGCCTGGGTGCCAGCCATGGGCAGCCACTCACCCTTCAGGGGGATGGCCTCACACCTGCCCATGCTGTAGTCGCACCAGTAGAGGCCGCCTGTTTGGTTGGCAGCCTTTACCTCCTGGGGGGCTCCAACCACCAGCCTGGGGGGAGAAAAGAACACGGCAGCTAAGATCATGGATGCTGGAGCCAGACTGCCACTTGGCCAGTTTGCTTTCCCTCACTAAGCCTGTTTCCTCAGCTGTAAAGTGGAGATTCATAACAATTTAAATTCCACATGAGAGAGATTTTGGTTTCTTTCATTCTCTAGTGTATGTCTGGCTCCTGAGACATATAGTAATAGGTGCTCAGTAAACATTTGTTGAGTGATGGCTTCCTACATCATATGGTTGCTGTGAGGATGAAATCAGTGCCCATCCACAGGTGCCTGGCACTTAGTGATTGCTCAATTAAAAAATGAAGTTAGCTGTGGTCATTGACATGGCAAGGTAGCCCTTCTTCAGTCCAGTCCTTCATAGCCTTAGGGGAAATTACCATGGTAGACAGAGGAACGGAGAAGGCACTGGCCCCCCACTCCAGTGCTCTTGCCTGGACAATCCCATGGACGGAGGAGCCTGGAAGGCTGCAGTCCATGGGGTCGCTAAGAGTCGGATACGACTGAATGTCTTCACTTTCAATTTTCACTTTCATGCATTGGAGAAGGAAATGGCAACCCACTCCAGTGTTCTTGCCTGGAGAATCCCACGGACGGGGGAGCCTGGTGGGCTGCTGTCTATGGGGTTGCACAGAGTCGGACACAACTGAAGCGACTTAGCAGACAGAGGAAAGTTTGTGAATAGAGGGAGGGATGTGGGGAGAGACCAGCCTTGTGCAGGGAAGGAGTTGATAAAAGCCAGAGGCACCACGCTGTCCTCACCATTGGGCATACTGGACCACACTGTGTCCAAACCCAGGGCTGTCCACACGGAAGGTTGTCGGTTGCTCCATGTCCAAGTTGAAGCAGAGAGAGGACACCGGGGCTGGGAAGGAAAGCGAGGAGATAAGCTTTGAGGAAGGGTCTCCCACCTTCTCCATCTTCCTGGCTCCCAGGCTACCTCCCCCCCCATCCCCTCCAGGCATAATGCCCCAGCATCTCCTGGGCTTCTGGACCCCCAGGCTCAGGCCTCTCTCAGCTCGGTTTGCCTCCTTCAGATGGTCCAGAGATAGCTGTTCCTCCACTAGTCTACTACCAAGTTTCATTTCTCCATTGCACAGAGCAACGCCCAAATAGACCTCTTTCCCCATACCTCCCTCAGGGCTCCCTTGAAGGAGAATTCAGGAAAACTTGGGGCTGAACAGATGTGGCAGACAGAGTACACGATTGACTTCTTCTGCCTACTTGAGACACCTCTGCATTGTCCAGGCAACTGGCCTCTCTTCCAGCATTTTCTCTTGAACACCCCTAAAATTGATTCAGTATCCTTTTGACCTCCAAAAACCCCAGATCCTCAACCTGGTATAACTCCAGATCCCTCCCCTAAAGTCTGAGTTCGAAAAGTGCATTCTTGGCTCTCTCCCTAGCTCTACCCCCATCCTCTCCTCCCCATCATGACCCTTGGCTTACCCATCAACAGGAAGAGAAAAACCTGGGTCACCGTCATGATAAGAAGGTCAGACATAGGCATCAGAGCACTTGAGCCCCAAAGGGAAGAGCTGGACCAAAATGCCAAGGAAGCCAGTGAGCAGAGAGAGGCTCAGGAGGCCAGACGTAGAGAGGGAAGTCGTCAGCGTGACTCAGAGGTTGGGGGTGGAGAATACAACTGAAATAAGCAGAGAAAGGTTCAGGCAGCCCACACACACTGTGTCCAGGAGTCTTTCTAAGCAGAGATGATATGACTCGCTTCTCTTGTCTCTGCAACCTAGGCTGGGGTGGATGCAAATCTCCTGCCCCACCCCACCTCTCCCATGTTCCCTTATTGTACAGAAGAAAGTTACCCCCTGACCTTGAAATGTCAGTGAACCAGGGGATGGGAAAGGGTAGATGCCAGGGTGTCTTTAGACCCCTAAGAGAGGCTCTGGGAAGAATCTTCCACTTTGGACCTAGAAACCTCTGGGCCCAGGATTCAAGCCCCTGGACCCTAGGAGGAAGGCAGAGTGGGTATTCATTCATCATTTGTTTATCACTTAGTCAACAAATCGAATTTGAGGCTGATTGTGCGAGCCATCTCTCAGCAGAATGGGAAAACACAAGCCACAAGGCCCCAGCTTTGGTGTCAGTGGAGAAGGCAAACATGTAAACAGCCAAGACATTGCTATGAGAGGAGAAGATACTTATTGGTCACAAAGTATCATATTCAGATTGGAAGGGTGTGAAGTTTCAGGAAAACTTCCTGGAAGAGGTGACACTTGATCTGAGTCTTGCAAGCAACTTAAACAGAAGGGAGCATATTTCAGAAGGAGTGGCCAAATGTAGAAGAGACACAAGATAAGAGGCCTTCTTAGGACATCAGTGGTAGAAACCAGAGAGTAGGAGGTGGGAAGTGGCAAAAGATGTGGTCAGTCGGGGAGGTGGGGGAAGCGGAAGCAGGCCTCAAGCCTGGAAAGCCCCCTTAAGGCCTGTCAGTTTTTTATCTTGAGGACAGAGGAAGGCATAGAAGCAAATTGCAAAGACTGAGATCTTCAAATTTGAGCTTTAGAAAACTAGAAAAAGGGGCTGTGTGGGGCATGGATTCCTTGGGAGCTGGTTGAAGACGGGTTGGTCAGGAGAGAGGTGATGAGGGCTTCTGGGTGAGCTGGTGGCCGTGGGGACGAACTGAAGGCTGACTGGTCCGTAAGGCGTGGACGCTGATGACAGTCCCTGAGCTGGAGGGGGAGGGGTGGGGGGTGCAGCCAACTTCCGTGTTAAGGGAACCAAAATATGTTGTTCTAAGAGTTTGGGTTTATAAAAAAGAAGGAAATGTCATTTGCAGCAACATGAATGGACCTAGAGATGGTCAGACTGAATGAAAGAAGTCAGACAGAGGAAAGCAAGTATCATGTGCTATCACTCATATAATGGAATCCAAAAAAAAAAAAGGTACAAAGGAACTTAATTGCAAAACAGAAATAGAGTCTCAGATGTAGAAAACAAACTTAGGGTTACCAAGGGTAAAGGAAGGGGTGGGGAGGGATAAACTGGGAGTCTAGGATGGACATATACACACTACCGTATATAAAATAGATAACTAATAAGGGCCTACTGTTTAGCACAGGGAACTCTTCTCAATACTCTGTAATGACCTATGTGGGAAAAGAATCTTTTAAAGAGTAGATATATGTATAACTGATTCACATTGCTGTACAGCCGAAACTAGAACAACACTGTCAGTCAGCTATATGCCAATACATTTTTGAAAATCATAAAAACAAATTAAAATTTAAAAATAAAAGTTTGGCCTCTTTCATTGAAAATGACTACTCCCAGAGAGGAAGGTGTGGAGGGGAAGGATAAAGAACAGCTATTTTTCATAGCAAAGCTTGTGAAACAATTTGACTGTGCCTATGAATAACTTTGATAAAAATACAAACTAAAAAAAAATAAAAATTTTTTAAGTTGAAAGAAGTTTAGGTTCTTCTGACCTCTCTCTGACCATTTCCTCCTCTGCAAAACGAGGTGATAATAAAAATACACACTTCCTATTGTTGTTGGGGCAGTTGAGTTAGTAAGTGTGAAAATGCTCAGAAGAGTATTTGTGAACTTTTATTATTGATGGTTAACTTACTGTTCGGAGAAGGCAATGGCACCCCACTCCAGTACTCTTGCCTGGAGAATCCCAGGGACAGGGGAGCCTGGTGGGCTGCCGTCTCTGGGGTCACACAGAGTCAGACATGACTGAAGCGACTTAGCAGCAGCAACTTACTGTTGCATGAGTGATAAGTCACTTCAGTTGTGTCCGACTCTTTGCAACCCAATAGACTGTAGCCTGCCAGGCTCCTCTGTCCATGGGGAGTCTCCAGGTGAGAATACTGGAGTGGGTTGCCATGCCCTCCTCCAGGGGATCTTCTCAATCCAGGGATTAAACCTGCTTCTCTTAGGTCTCCTGCATTGACAGGCGGGCTCTTTACCACTAGCGCCCCCAGGGAAGCCTTAGCTTACTATGCTATGATGATTACTGTGTTAGGTAAGCAGGCTTCCCAAGTGGAGAAGCCGCCACATCATGAAGGGTGTGTGGGCCTGGATCTGGGAGAAAAGCCTGGGCTGGAAACGAGTTCTGGAACCATCAGCAGAAGTGCTGGGTGAGATCCTGATGGGAGTGAAAATGAAGGAGAAAAATGGGCCTGGCCTGGGTCCCAGGAAAACATCCTTGATGGCCACAAGGAGCTGAAGAAGGTTGGGAAGGAAAGTGTCCAAAAAGGAGAAGAGGGACTTCCCTGGAAGTCCAGTGTTTAACGGAGGGTGTGCAGATTCAGTCCCTGATCAGGGAGCTAAGATGCCACATGTCTTGCAGCCAAAAGATCAGAATGTGAACAACAGAAATAGGACTTTCCTGGTGGTCCAATGTTTAAGAATCCTGCCAATGCAGGGGACAACAGGTTCGATCCCTGGTCCGGGAAGATCATGCCGTGGGGCACCTAAGCCCCTTGGGCCACAGCTACTCAAGCCCATGTGCCACAACTACTGAGCTACTGAGCGCGCATGCTCCAGAGCCCGTGATCCACCAAAAGAGAAGCCACCACCCCGAGAAGCGCCTGCACCGCAGCTAGAGAAAAGCCCGCTCAGCAACGAAGACCAAGCACAGCCAATGAATAAATAAATAAACAAATCTTACAAAATAAAACAGAAATAATATTGTAGCAAATTCAACGAAGACTTTTAAAATGGTCCACGTTAACAAAATCTTCAGAAAAGAGAGAGAGAGAGAGGGACACAGCGAAAAAGCAGCCTGGAGAGGAGGAGTGTGAACAACTTCGCAGGCTGCCGTCAAGGGACACGAGCGAGGTGAGAAATGAGAAGTCTCTGAATCTGGCTACAGAGGCTGTTGGTGACCCTGCAGTGAGTGGTCCCAGGGCAAGGGGGAGGGACCGGGGGCAGCAATATCACCCAGAGAGAGGAGCAGCCCTGGGGAGACCTCAGACAAAATATGGCTGGAGAAGGGCCCTGGAATTCTTGGCGATGAAGAAAATTTGAGAGTGAGTGAGTGAGGGTTGTTGTCATTTATTCACTTAGTCGTGTCTGACTCTTGCAACCCCACGGACTGTAGCCCGCCAGGCTCCTCTGTCCATGGGATTTCCCAGGCAAGAATATTGGAGAGAGTAGCCGTTTCCTTCTCCAAGGGGTCTTCCCTACCTAGGGACTGAACCTGAGTCTCCTGCATTGGCACATGGATTCTTTACCACTGAGCCACCAGGGAAGCCCCCTGGAATTTTTTGCCATGAACGAAATTTGAGAGCAAGCGAGCAAGGGTGCGGGGGTTCAATTCCAAGAAGGAAATGGTGGCAGAAAAACCCAACAAAGAGAAAAGAGAAGTGGCCCAGATCCTGAAGATGATAAAAGACAACCCGAAATGACTCAAACCAGAAGTCTGGGAGACTCCGGGCTAGTGTTATGGACAGAGGCCACCAGCCTTCAAAGAAGGCTGGCCTCTTTGAAGTGAGGTAAGTGAGTCCCTCTCCCACTGCCCTGGGACCACTCACTCCAGGGTCACCAACAGCCTCTGTAGCCAGATTCAGAGACTTCTCATTTCTTACCTCACTCTTGAACCTGACCTTACTGTCCCTCTCTTTCCTTAGACATGGATTTCACCCTGGACAGGTGAGGATGGATAAGATAAGAATCCTGGACCAGTAAGACTCCATCCCCTCTCTCACTCTGCTCACATACTTCCATGATGCTTCAGAGAAGAGCCAAGATAAGGTACCTTGCCTTTGGTAAGGAAGACTTGGATCATAAAACTGTAGGACAGAATGCATCTTTAATTCAACCCACCCATTTTACAGATGAGGGCTATGAGACTCCAGCCAAGACCTTAGGGTGTCTAAAACTCAAAGCCCCATTTCAATGATTCATGACTTTGACATTTCCAGAAAAAAGGATGACCATAAAGGGGATGATATAAGCAAGGAAGGGGTGGGCAGCCCAGTTGCTCATCTCTTCAGTGCAGTCAGTCACATCCAGCTTTGTCCACTTGGCTCCCCCAGGGTGTTCAGAGTCCTGGTCAAACTTAGGGCAGGCAGTCAAGGGCAGAGGGGTGGTCTGGGGAGGTTTGAAGAATAGCCAGCCTTCCCACTGCTGACATTTCTGACTCCATAAGTTTCTGCTCTGTCTCTGAGCTCAGAGGGGCTGAAGAAGATTCCAGAAGTATGGTAGGGTAGGAGAGGCTGCATCTGATCTATCATGTATGGGCGGGGGATGGAGGTGGTTGTGGGGAGTGGGTTAGAGAAACCAGGACAAAAGCTGTTTTAATTCAGGTCTGATTTGTCCGAGCTAAGTGGAACTGAATAATCTGCAGTCTGTCTCCTGAGTTTTTTTTTTTTTCCCCATGGAAATAAGAGAACAGAAATGTAGTGGGCAGAAACCCTCAGATTTCTCATGTGTTTCTACCCTATGCTCGCCCACAGGGTTTGACCGGATTTTCCATAGTTTCAATCTTTCCTCTTGCTGCAAACAATCCATCTCACTTCTCTGTCTACAAAAGAACACCTGTCTACCTCACCCCTGAGTTTTCTCAGAACAGAATTTATTTGAATTCTGTCGTGTGGAAACACACACAGGCACGTAGCTACTCAGGAAGGTGTGTTTGTGTGTACATATGCTCAATTGCTCAGCCGTGTCCAACTCTTTGTGACCCCATAGACTATAAGCCCAACAGGCTCCTCTGTGGAATTTTCCAGGCAAGAATACTGGAGTGGGTTGCCACTTCCTACTCTAGGGGACTTCCCAACCCAGGGATCAAACCCACGTCTTCTGTATTAGCAGGCGGATTCACCACTAGCGCCAACTAGGAAGCCCCGTCAGGAAGATGCTTCTCTTCAAAAGCCTCTGGTTCTCCCTACACTCCTGGATCCCTGGGCATGGAGTTCCAGTGTGATGGAAGATTTGGATCAATGGAGGATTTTAGCCAATGCCTGCAAAGCGTGGGACGTAGAAGAGAGAAGCAGGCATAGGGTAGTAACATCTTGGTTGCGCTGGGTCTCCGTTGCTGTGCTTGGGCTTTCTCTAGTTGCGGTGAATGGGGTCTGCCCTTCCTTGTGGTACACAGACTTCTCATTGTGTGGCTTCTCTGTTGCGGAGCTCAGGCTCTGCAGTGTGGACTCAGTAGTTGTGGTGCACAAGCTTAGTTGCTCCACGGCATGTAGGAGCTCCCTGGACCAGGGATAGAACCCGTGTGCCCTGCTTTGGCAGGTGGATTCTTAACCACTGAACCACCAGGGGAGTCCCAGGTAATAACATCTTGATGGCAGAACAAAGGAACTCTGATAATCCTAACATTTCTATCAGTGTGAACTGGACATGGAACAACAGACTGGGTCCAAATAGGAAAAGGAGTACGTCAAGGCTGTATATTGTCACCCTGCTTATTTAACTTATAGGCAGAGTACATCATGAGAAACGCTGGGCTGGAAGGAGCACAAGCTGGAATCGATTGCCAGGAGAAATATCAATAACCTCAGATATGCAGATGACACCACCCTTATGGCAGAAAGTGAAGAGGAACTAAAAAGCCTCTTGATGAAAGTGAAAGTGGAGAGTGAAAAAGTTGGTTTAAAGCTCAACATTCAGAAAACAAAGGTCATGGCATCTGGTCTCATCACTTCATGGGAAATAGATGGGGAAAGAGTGGAAACAGTGTCAGACTTTATTTTTGGGGGGCTCCAAAATCACCGCAGATGGTGATTGCAGCCATGAAATTAAAAGATGCTCACTCCTTGGAAGAAAAGTTATGACCAACCTAGATACCATATTCAAAAGCAGAGACATTACTTTGCCAACAAAGGTCCGTCTAGTCAAGGCTATGGATTTTCAAGTGGTCATGTATGGATGTGAGAGTTGGACTGTGAAGAAGGCTAAGCGCTGAAGAATTGATGCTTTTGAACTGTGGTGTTGGAGAAGACTCTTGAGAGTCCCTTGGACTGCAAGGAGATCCAACCAGTCGATTCTGAAGGAGATCAGCCCTGGGATTTCTTTGGAGGGAATGATGCTAAAGCTGAAACTCCAGTACTTTGGCCACCTCATTGGAAAAGACTCTGATGACTCTGATGCTGGGAGGGATTGGGAGCAGGAGAAGAAGGGGACGACAGAGGATGAGATGGCTGGATGGCATCACTGACTCGATGGACGTGAGTCTGAGTGAACTCTGGGAGTGGGTGATGGACAGGGAGGCCTGGCAATTCATGGGATCGCTAAGAGTCGGACATGACTGAGCGGCTGAACTGAACTGAACTTTTTTTCCCAGTTTTATTGAAATATAATTGACCCATAGCACTGTGTGAGTTTAAGACATACAGTGTAATGATTTGACTACTGTACGTCATGAAATGGTGACCATAAGAGGCTTAGTGAACATCTATCATCTCATGTACGTACATCATTAAAGATGTAGAAAAAATTTTTTCCTTGTAGTGAGAACTCTTAGGATTTACTCTCAGTAATTTTCATTGATAACATACAGCAGTGTTCATTATATTTATCACATTGTACGTTACATCCCTAAGACTGGGTCCAGTGGTTAAGACTCCACAGTTCCAATGCAGGCGTCACGGGCTCAATCCCTGGTTGGGGAACTAAGATCTCATATGCCCTGCTGCAGGACCAAAAAATAAAATCCCATAATACTTATGTGAAAGTTTGTACCTTTTGACTACCTTCATCTGATTCCCCAGCCCCTACTCCCTGCCTCTAGTAGTAGCCACAAATCTGATCTCTTTTTCTGAGTTTATCTGTTTCTTTTTGGAAGTGTAATTGACCTATAATACTATCCTGCCTGGAACAAAACATAATGATCTGATATTTCTATACATCAAAATAATCACCATGATAAGTCTAGTTGTCATCTGTCACCATAAGAAGATATTACAAGGTTATTGATTATACCACCCGCACTGTACATTTTACACCCATGACTCGGTTAGTTTGCAACTGGAAGCTCACACCTCTTAATCTTTCTCACCTATTTCTCTCTCTCCCATTTCCTTCCCCTCTGCCAACCACCTGTTTGTCCTCTGTGTTTAGGACTCTGTTACTGTTTAGTTACGCTTGTTCGTTTGTTTTTTAGATTCCACATACAAGTGAAATCACCAAGTTTTTGTCTTTGACTTATTTCACTTAACATAATACCTTCTAGGTCCACTGGTGTTGTCACAAATGACAATATTTCATTATTTTTATGGCTAAGTAGCATTCCATTGCAGGGAAGGCAATGGCACCCCACCCCAGTACTCTTGCCTGGAAAATCCAATGGACGGAGGAGCCTGATGGGCTGCAGTCCATGGGGTAGCTAAGAGTCGGACACGACTGAGCGACTTCACTTTCACTTTTCACTTTCATGCATTGGAGAAGGAAATGGCAACCCACTCCAGTGTTCTTGCCTGGAGAATCCCAGGGATGGGGGAGCCAGGTGGGCTGCCGTCTATGCGGTCACACAGAGTCGGACACGACGGAAGTGACTTAGCAGCAGCAGCAGCAGCAGCAGCAGCAGCAGCAGCAGCAGGCCACTGGCATTATATACATATATATATGCCACTTCTTTATCCATAAATCTGTTGGTGGACACAGATTGTTTCTGTATCTTGACTACTGTAGATAATGCTTCAGTGAAAGTAGGGATGCTTTTTTTTTTTTTTAATTAGTGTTTTTGTTTTCTTGAGATAAATACCCAGAAGTGAAATTTCTGGATCACCTAGTAGTTCTGTTTTTAATTTTCTGAGGAACCTCCATAGTGTTTTCCAGGTGTCAATATACCTTCCCACCACCCACAATAAGAGCAAAAACACTGCATGAAGCTCCCTTTTCTCCACATCCTCCTCACCACTTAATTGTTGTCTTTTTAGTAGTAGCCATTCTGACAAGTGGAAAGTGAAATCTCACTGTGGGTTTGATTTGCATTTTCTGATTATTAGTGATGTTGACTATCTTTCCACATGCCAGTATTCCATTTATATATCTCTTTCAGGAAAATGTCTACTTAGGTCTTCTGTGCAGTTTTCCAGTGGATTATTTATACCACTGAGCACTTTCCATCTATTAGTTCACTGAATCTTCACAGCAGTCCAAAGTGAACGGGGCTGCTATTACTCCATTTCACAGATGCAGAAGTGAGGCAGAGAGAAGCTGAGTCATTTGCTAGTGTTTGCCCAGCTAGTACAAGGTGAAGACAGGTTTCAGGATGCTGAAGGTTTCCCCACATTGCTGATAATGTCACTTCCCTTCTCTCTCCCCGACCTCCAGCCTAGGTAGCATTGTTTCACTCAGCCATTCATCCCAT
This sequence comes from Ovis canadensis, assembly GCF_042477335.2. NCBI lineage: Eukaryota > Metazoa > Chordata > Mammalia > Artiodactyla > Bovidae > Ovis > Ovis canadensis. The sequence continues at coordinate 42,620,111 of NC_091268.1, read as the reverse complement.
ACATCAGAGCTGCTCATGTGATTCAGGCTGCAGGCCGGCTGCTGGGGAAGCAAAACACACAGGAAAGGGAGCCAGCCTTCAAAGAGATCATACCCTACAGGGGAGATAGTAGTCTGATGCATTCAAATAGAAGTTTTGCTAGACTTCAGAGTGACCTGGAGAAAGTGGTTAATTCTGCTTCTCAGAAGAAGAAGCTTAGATCAAAAAAAGGAATAATTTGATGTGCCAGGGACTGAAATGGGGACTTTAGACCTCTTCAATGAAGGGATTGTGCTCTTCCAGGAAGTACCCCATCAATATCTGATGCATGCATGAAGTTAAAGAAAGGTAGTGCTGGGCCTTGCCTAGCATTCCAGTGTTTAACCCCTCACCTTCCAGTGCAGAGGGTGTGGGTCCAATCACTGGCCAGGGGGCTGAGATCCTACATGCTTGGTAGCCAAAAAACCAAAACAGAACAATATTATAACAAATTCAACAAAAACTTTAAAAAAATGGTCCACATTAAAAAAAAATCATTAAAAAGAAGAAGCGGCAGCACTGATTCTCAGCAAGGGAAAAGGGAATGAGTTCCCTTGAAAAGAATCTGTAGCAGTTCCCCTTCTAGGCTTCCCTTGTGGCTCAGCTGGTAAAGAATCTGCTTGCAATGCAGGGGACCTGGGTTCGATCTCTGGGTTCGGAAGATCCCCTAGAGAAGGGAAAGGTTACCCACTCCAGTATTCTGGCCTGGAGAATTCCATGGACTGTATAGTCCATTGGGTGGCAAAGAGTCGGACATGACTGAGCGACTTTCGCTCATTCACTCACTCTCATCCTCACCCAAACCCTAACCCTAACCCTAGTCACTGCTGCAGCTCAGTTATATGAGAGGAAAATAGCACTGCTTCCCTCTGATGCTGCAGTTGCTATTAGCTGATGGGGAGGGGAGGGTTCCCAGTCTGTCTTCCT